>NC_045710.1:17030238-18352797 GCF_009834535.1 Camelus ferus | reverse complement strand
CCTTAGAGCCACAAGGATTCCAGAGACCTGCGGTGGGAGAATGGGCACCTGTGAGCCTGCGGCAGTCTCTGAAAGGACCTGGTGCTGGGTGCAGCTGTGGCACTTGGTCTGGGTAGGTCGGGGGCCAGGGTGTGGGAGAGCTGCAGGCTGGCCGTGGTGTGCTGGAGCAAGAGGCTGTCTCTTGGGGAGGGCTTTGCCGAGGGAAGAGATAAGCCTCGGCTACTTGGCATCCCCAAAATACAGAGGTCTGGGCTGGGCTCTGGAAGTGGAGAAAGAACTGGCAAAAAAATCTAGGGCATGGGATTCAGAGAGGCTCCATTGAATCCATACTTTCAAGTCACAAGGCCATGGTGAGTCATTTACACTCAGAGCCTTAGGTTCCTCTGCTGAAAAATGGAGATAATAATGCCCATCTTGAAGGATTGAGAGAGAGTTGAATGAGGGAATACAAATGAAGTGTCTCGTATACAGCCTGCCAAAGAGTAGTTAATAAATGGTGGCTGCTCTTATTATTGTTGCTGTTGCTGCTGTTTAATAATAATAATAATAATAATAATAATAATAATAATAATAATAATAATAATAATAATAATAATAATAATAATAAATAAAGGGCAGCTTGCCCAAGGAAGGAATGGGGGCCTGGGAGTCAGGTTTTGCTACCCTTTGACTGTGTGATTCCCTTCACCTCTTTGATTCCTTCTGGGTAAGAGGAGGGGGTGGCACCAGCTGATTTCAAGGTCCCTTCCTGCTCTGACAGCCTCTGGGCTATGAATAGATGGGGCTGGGGCCCCGGAGGAGTTTAGTGACTCAACAGCCAGTGAGGTTAAGCTTTCCCAGAAAAGAGTTTCCGTTCTCATTTGATGAACTTAGGGCTCAACAAAGGAAGGGTTTCCTGACTAGGAGACCAGGGATGAGGGAGCTGGAGGAATCCCTGCCGTCAGTGGAGACTGTGACTAACCAGGTGAATGACTAATTCAGACCCCACTGACCCTCAACCAATCAGGGCTGCCCACAAGTGCCCTGCAAGCTGGCATCACTGAGTCTTGGCCATGCCAATCCCAGCTGGCTCTGGGCTTCACAGCATATGGAGGCAGAGGAAGCAGCCAAGAAACTGGCAGGGGAAGAAACACTGGGCTTGGAGTCAGAAGTCCCAGCTTCTTGCTCTAACTCCGCTGCTCACCAGCTGTGTGACTCTGGGGAAGTCCCTTCTACTTCCTGAACCTCCATGTCTTTATCTGCAATGGAGCTAGCAGTACCTGCCCTGGCAACTTCCCTGAGCTATGAAGGTTGAGACTCAAAAAGAGATAAGATGAAAGTGCATTGTGATCACTAAGACATTGAATGAATGGGAAGTTCTGTCATTATTCTGTCCTAAAGGGACTTCTGGTGCCTCAGAAGACCCATGATGGATAGAGACTGCTGCTTTTGGGTTTTGGGTCGAGATCAGTCTAATAAAGGGCCTCTTCCAGCTGTCTGATCACAGCCCAGACAGGTCTTTCTTGGACCAGAGCCTAGTGGACAGCTTCTAGCTAGGGGGCATAGCCAGAGTGAGAGGTGACGAAAGTCCAGGGATGGTCAGGTAGGGCAGAGAGTGGGCAGTGCCAGTCTGGGTCCCCCACAGAACTAGGGTGGTGCTTTGATTCTGTCTTTCCACTTGCCTAGCACCTTATAAATAAATAATCACCAGAACCACACTCTGTCTGTCTCTGCTCCCAGCTTTTAGCGTCTCTCTTGGTGAAGACTACAAACACTTTGGGAAACGGCAGGGATGGAAGGGAAGGACGATGCCCTCTCATTCCTGCACACCTTAAACCCATCCATAGCATTCTCTGAGTGCTCATGTACCACTGGGTACTGTGCCAGCACTGGGAGCACAGAGATGGGAACCACAGGGTCCTGCCCACATGAGGGCTAATTACACTCCCTGTAGTTAAAGAGACAAAATACACCCCCTGAAATGTAAATAGCTAAACAGCTTACACTGTGTCACCCAGGTCATCCTGACAGTAAGTCCTGCAGCTGTTAAGAGCAGTGGCCTAGGATGGTCTGGAAGACTTCAAGGAGGAGTTAAGATTTGAACTGGACTTGGAAAAGTTAGCTTAGACAAGATAAATAGAAGACAGAGAAAAAGGTATGCCAGACAGGCACACTTAAGGTGTTCTCAGCGGCAGTGGAGGAATCATGTCAGTAAGAAGTGAGAAATGAAGTCAGACACAAAGATGGAAGCCAGCAGAGAGCCATTAAGGACTTCTGAGAGGGGTACTGGTATGGTCAGAGCTATACCTTGGGGAAACTGTTTCTGGCAACATTAGCCTGGGGAGCTTGCCCTGAGGGGAAGTATGGCTGGAAGTAAGGAGGTCAGTTGGGAGGTTACTGTGGAGCTGGGGACCATGGGGCTGAGAAATATAGGGGCACATAACCAGGGGTGTGATGTGTGGGAAGAGGGAGAGGGAAGGTCTAAGGATGTTCAGTGCTTCAGAAACACTGGCAGGTGGTAGGGAGGTAGGAGATGGAAGGAAACCCCAGACAAAACCCAGTCTGGTCCTTCCCAAGAAAGCAGGCTCCTCTTTGAGCAGACCTGAGTCTGACCATCCTGCCCTAAACCCACAGTCAGTAGGACCCAGAGGTGCCTCCACTTGGGCCACATCCACTCCTGGGGCCCTTTCCTTCATCTTCTAGAAACCATATAGTGTAGCTCCCCATGGCCCCCAGAGAACATCGGGACCTTGGGACGGATCCCTGCATTGGATAGACTGCAGGGATAGTGTCCAATACTGTATTTTACCCCCTCAGCTCCTGTTGCCTCTCAGGAAAACACTGTCATCTTGCCATGGGCTATGCCAAATGGCAGTGAGCCCCTGGGAACTCAGCCAAGGCTAGGAGGGGGACCAGGGAGAGGAGAAGGAATGGGAAAGATGGAGGAAACAGCTCCTGGAGGCATCCCAATGGGCTTCAGGGGAAGGTGGGCTGGGAGTATGTCAGGACTGGGAGGAGCCCTTGAGATCATTTCACCTCATTGTCGGAGGTGAGCTTAAGACCCAGGCAGCAGAAGGGACTTGCCCATGGTCATACCGAGGGAGAGGTGATGGAGCTGGGCTGGAGTCATGGAGTTTGGGGAGTGTGTAAGGTGTTTATTCCTCTTTGGACACTTTTGAACAGCACATCAAATGCCTCACTAGGGATTCTTTCCTTGATATCCATTTGTATATTTTGTGTGTGTGCCCGTGTGTCCTGTGTGCGCACCTGTGCCTATGTTGTGAGGGAGTCTGGGTATGTAGGTGGCCTCTTACACAGTGGTCTGCCCTGGTTTGAAGAACTGGGGCCATTCCTGTGAGGTGACTGTTTTCCTGGGACAGCAGTAAAGAAGGCAGACAGGGCTGGATCTGGCTTCCAGTACCAGCTCTGCTGCCCTAGGAAAATTAAAGGCACTAGCTGGCAGAGCCCAAACTCCTGAAGCTGGGTACACACACACACACACACACACACACACACACACACACACACACATAGAAATACACACCTCTCACCACAAAGCGGTACTCATAGCCACTGTTACTGGGTGTTTCAGGCACCCAGAATGATCCGGTGTGCCTTAGAGTGCCGAGTACCTGCATCCACACGTCTCCCTGGAGCCCCAGCCGGTGTAGACACGCTGGGGTGCGGGAGCCCATTTGCAGGGACACGGAGGAGTCCAGCGCTCCCCACCACTTACACTCGGCGCCCTGCTCCAGGGCCTGGCCCAGCCACACCCCTCCTCCCCAGCCTCCGCCGGTCGTTCCTGCCCCTCTCACACACTTAAGAGTCCCCTGGGGCCCTCTCGAAGCCTGGCAGGGACAAGTTAGGGCTGGCCCTGTCGGAGAGTCAGGTCCGGAGCCAGGATTCGACGCCTCCCCCGAGCCCTGTCCCCGCGGAGCAGACAAGCCAGGCTAAACTCCGGTTTCTGGGAGCGCGGTTCGGCGCCTAAACCCTCTCCGGGGAAGCCGCCCAACCCCAGCCGGCTCCGGACTACCCCAGAACCCAGCGCCCAGCCCCCGGGTTTCCGCCCCCCGCCTGGCGAGTAGTTACCGATGGTGGTGATGACGGTGATGGCGAAGTAGAAGGAGCCGGCGAAGCGCCACTGCACGCCGGCCTTGTGCGGCTTGAGGCGCAGCACGACGCGCTCGAGCTCCTCGTAGCCGCCCTGGCTGAGATTGTAGCGCGCCCGCAGCTCCTGCTGCCGCAGCTCCAGCCGCTGCCGCTCGATCATCTCCGGCTCCGACTCGAGCGCGTCGAAGACCGCGGCGCCCACCAGCAGGTAGGTGAAGGTGCACACGATGAGCGCCAGCGTGCGCACGTTCTGTCGCTTCATCGTCCCACCCGGGCCGCCGCCGGCCCCCTGGCGCCCCCGGCCCGCGTCCCCGGCCCCGGCCGCCGCTGCTGCTGCCCCGGAGGCGGCCTGGGGCATGGCTGCGCTCGCCGCTCCCCGCGCCGGGCACCCACTCCGCGCCCCGGGGCCGCCGCCGCCAACGCCGCCGCCGCCGCCGCCGCCGCCGCGGAGCTGTCCCTTCAGCACCACCCACCGCCCTCCTCCGCCCGGCCCCGCTCCCGCCCCCCGCCCCCCGCCCGCAGTCCTCCTCCTCCCGCCAGCCCTCCCGCCCAGCCAAATAAGGACTGGGGAGACGCGCCGAGGGAGGGAGGAGGGAGGCTGGGGGAGGGGTGGGGAGGGGTGGTTAGAGAGCGGGAGAGCCGCGGAGAGACCGGGCAGGACAGAGAACAAGCGAGAGATCGAGAGAGAGGGAGAGACCCAGAGAAAGATAAGTAGACAGAGAAATGTATGTAACTACAGAGGAAGAGAGGGAAAAAGAGGCGGGGAGGGGGGGGGGTGTGACAGACAAGGAGATAAAACCTGAGGTAGACTCATAGACACAGAAAAGGAAGAGGCAGGCAGAAAGATACAGACCAGAGAGGCACAGACTGAAAGAAGAAAACAAAAAGAGCGGGGACCGTGAGACCTGGATAGCTGGAGATAAACTGATGATGCAGAAAAAGAAAAGCAAGGAAAGGGAAAGGAACAGGCAAACGAAGGCCTCCCACCCCTCAGTCCTCCTCCCGCATCCGTCCACTAAAATCACAACATGCTATAGCTGGAAGGGACTTCAGGTCTTGCTGTTCTGCCTTGTACTATGTGGATGAGGAAACTGAGGCACAGAGAGGTCAAGTGATGTGCAAGGGCACACAGTGGGTTACTGTCAGCATTCAGACTCTGTCAAGCTTCCCCTCCTCCCAGGCCACATGCCCTTCCTTGTGCCAGGCTGCCAGCTGTCTTAGAAACAGGAAGGCACAGCTGTGAACCTGGGAACACATGGGCCAATACCCAAGGGAAAGCCCTGGTCTTGTGAAATGTGTCTCTTCCCAGGTCAGCACAGCTCCTGGAGCTGGCTGAGGAGCCTAGGCCAGGAGCACCCAGTCCCAGGGTCCCCTGCTCTGCTCCCCAGAGGCCATCAGGCTGTCTTGACCTCTATGGCCTCTCCCCTGCACCAGCTGGCCAGGCTGGGCTTGGGCTGGGCTGCCAGGGACAGCACTGGACATCACCATGGAGCATCCCAACAGAACCTAGCTGAAAAAGGGGAGGTGGAGGGCCCAGATCAGGAGGCTCACTGACAGACTGGAGGAGCCGGGAGACCTCTCATGCCTCAGTTTTCTCATTTGTCAACATGGTATGGTGGTGGTGAGGAGGGCAGCCTGTGGGGTCGCAGGCGAGGCGTCCCTGCCCCTCTCAGAGTCTTGCTTCCTTATCTCCTCAATGAAGTGCCATGGCAGATGATTCCACAGGCCTTGCTTAGCTCCAGACAGCTCCAGACTTGGATGGGCTGAGTGAGCAGAATGATTGGAATGCAAATCCCACTGCCAAGGAGGGTCAAAAAGTCTTTCACAGGACCCTGGCATGGGCCACGAGGAGAGACATGGGAGAGGCCCCAAGGCCCCGGACAGAGGAGGATAGGCTCAGAAGGCAGCCAGCCAGAAGCAGGAGCACAGTCTGCCCACATTCTAGGCTGACCTGTCACTGCCTGATACTAGACTGCTTTTCCCAGGAGTGCCACCAACCCATTCCTGCCTTCCACCATTCATTCAACAAGTACGAATCAAGCATCTGCTGTGTGTCAGGCGAGGCATATTACATTCATTATCTCTAGTCCTTATCACAGTCCCGAAAGGAAGGAATGGTTATGTCCATTTTATAGATGAGGAAACTGAGGCTAAAGAAGGCAGTGCAGTGAATCCCCCAAGGATGTTCAGCTGGGAAGAGACAGACTACCTCCTAAGCCTATGCTCTTCTTTACGATGACTCCTTGAACATCCTTTTTTTTTTCACTGTAAATGGGATAGTTAATTATACTGGCTCTTGAATAGAGTGTTGTAAGGGATCAAAGGGAATGGCATGCATGTAAATCAGACACTACAAGGTTCTATAACGACTTCTTCTACCCTAGAACTCAGGTCTCCGACCAGATTGGCACTGACTGGTGGTGCTTTGTCCCTGCCCCCTCTCACTATAAGATGTTTTGATTGTGTCAGATGCCTTGATCTGCCACAGACTTTCTGGTCCTGCCCTTTTGGCCATACACTCAGCCTATTGCAAGCTTTCCCTCTTGGCATCTTCTGGCTTTTTGGCAGAAAAGCGCTGCCTTTCCTGACTTCCCAGGGGTGGGGGAACAAGTTAGATCCCGTGTTCCTGGCCACAGACACCTTAGAAGCCAGTTCCCCAAAGCCAATCTAGAGGAGCAAGTGGTTCACTAGGCCTGTTTTTCAGTGTAAAAGGCTGTGTGTACAGGTCTGTTCATCTCTGGCTGCCAGGCCAAACTGCTGTGCAGATGAAAGGTGATACTATGAGTGAAAGAGCTTTGGAAAAAGGAAAAAGCTCTTGTTAGGGGCAGGGCATTTATTATTAATTATGATAAAGCTTGTTCTTACAGCATTTCAGAACTGGAAAGACCTTTAGGGATCATCTGGCCCAACCCTCTCATGTTACAGATGAGGAAACTGAGGCCCGGAAAGTAGGAAGTGTGTTTCCCAAGGTCACACAGTGAATGAGGCAGGGCCAGGACTCATGTGCCATGGCTGGGGTCTTTCCTGTTGTTCCTTGTTATACATGGGATCAGGATACCCACCAGTGTGGTCTCCTCCTCCTGCCATTCTTCACTCCCTTCTCTTAAGGAAGGGGGACCGGTGGGGGAATTGTGCAGGTACCAGTCGAGATTTCTGAGTAACCCCGGGGACTTGTGGGCAGAGGTCCCATGAGCTCGCCCTTGGCCTGGGTGGGATTATGACAAAGACCTTGAAGCCTATCCCACTCCCTTCCATCCAGGACTCTGAGGACCTGCCTGTACCTCCCAGCCCCCTGATGGGGATGCCCCATCCTCTGCCCAAGGCCAAGTGTCAGAAAGCACCTGTCTTTTATAGATGATAAAAACTGCTCAGCTGTGGCTTCTCCATGTTCTTGTATTTCTTCCAATCCATTGGTGACTTCTGTGGGGGAAGCTCTGGGTCAGAAAGAGATTTTTTTCCATCCTTCAAATTGTTATACCAATCAGCCTTCTGTGTGATGGTTTTCTGAAATCCTGTCCAATAGAGAACACAGGGTGGAGAGTTGGAAGGCCTAGGCTGGGGTCTGGCTCTGCCACCTGCTTGCTGTTGGCCAGTCACTCCTCCAGGGGCCCTGGTTTGCACAGCCATAAATGGAGGGGTTTGGATCAGGGCATGACTACTGCCTTCATTTATAACATCCCATGACCTTCCTGGCCTGCTTCTGCTTCCCTAGTTCTTCCAAGAATCAGGAGAAAAGAGGGTATAGTCACTGCTTTTAAGACTTTAGTTTGTGAGGAAAAGGACACAATCAGAGTTAGGATAAATGGTACAAAATTCAATTATCATGAGTTGCTGCATATTATTATGCACTAAACATTATACACATTATTTTCCAGTTGTATATTCTACTCCATTCCCCTCTAAGCTCTAGGCACATCCAAGTACTTTTATGTTTCACTCCTGGCTCCCATGGCTCCCATAAGCTGTGATGTTGGTACCTCCTTGCCTCCTTTGTTTTCTATTTAGTGATCTCCTATTCAGGCTTCAAGACCCAACTGAAAGGCCACACCCTCAAAGAAGCATTTCCCAATTGCCCCCAATCAGAACCACTGGCTCCTTTGTGCTTCCACAGCAACCTGTCTAAACGTCAGTTTAGTAGGCATTGCTTCTGCCTTGTAGATTAGTCAACTCTTTTAATATTTATCTTCTTCACTGGCTCATTATCTTCTCCAGGCGGAGACCCTTCTTACTCACGTTACACCTCCCACAGTGGGGACACCCACTTTGCACATCAGTGTGCAGTGAAGGCTTCAAAGCATCCTCACCTGCTGGGTTACAGATCAGCAATGTCAGTGGGGCGAGGGGCACAGATGGCAGGGAATGGGGCAGAAAAACCCTGGGCAATCTGCTTCTGTGACTCTTTACAGACAGTTACTTCTAAGGCTGGAGAAGTGCCGCATGTTTTAAAGGAAGAGGATAAAGACAAATGTGAGTGTTCAGAGGCCCGAGGAAGCATGTGGGGAGGGCATTGAACTGGGAGTCCAGGTCCAGGGGCTTGGTCCCAGCGCTGCCACCGACTACCAACTAGCTGGCAGGCTTGAGAGAATCACGTTGCCTCTCAGTGCCTCAATTTCCTTTCCCACAGGATGAAAGGATCGACTATCTTGAAATGTCTCTTCCCTGCTCTGATGTTCTGTGATGTTAATGACAGAAGGAGCAATGTTCTGTTGATGTTAATGGCTGTGTGAGCAGTGCTCATTCTATGATGGCCAAGAATGCTGTCTGAAAGATGAGGGGCCCAGAGCCCTCTCTGTCCATTACTATCCAGCCCCCCTTTATTGGCCAGTTTGACTGGAGGATGAAGGCAGGGGGCGGTGGGGTAGGGAGAGAAGGAGCTGACTCCCCAGTCAGACAAACGCAGATTCAAATCCTGACTAGCAGTTACTAGCAGGACCAGGGCTTCCCATGAAATTCTGGGCCAGACCATAAGCTCCTGCAGGGCGGGGATAGGGCCTTCCTCACCTCCGTGCCTCACAGGCCTTGGTGGAGACCTGGCACAGAAGTCACTCTGGAAACACTCCTCCATCCGTTCCAGTAGACCTGGCTGGGCCAGGTGGGTTGGCAGGGCCTGGGGCCATGGTTCACCGCAGGAAGGAACATCCAAGGCTATCTCAGCATCAAGCCAGGGACTGGCCTGAGAAGGGGGAAGGGCCCTGTGCACCAGGAGTTGTCTCAGAAAGAGAGCAGAGAGCCGCCCCAGGGATCCTGGCCTCTGAGGGCAGGTTGATGGGGTGCAGGGTGCTTAGGCTATGACGGAGGGGTTTCTTGGTGTATCTCTGCAGGGAGGGACATGGAGAATTAGTCTGGATTTACAGAGCATAACCAGTCCCAGTGCAGCCAGCTTGCATTTGTCAAGAGACACTATTTGTTTAACATCTCAAGCCCAAACCAAACACAAAAGGCAGCTGTTCACAAAAGAGAGGTGCTGGGAACTGTTGGAAGGAGAGTGCCGCCCTAGGAGGCAGACACCTGGCTCTGTTCTCAGTCCTGCCCGGGATGGGTTGAGTGTCCAGCTCAGGACACAGGGTCTCCTGCTGGTGAGAGTGAGAACCAACCAATCTCCATGGAGTTGCTGTCGGGGATAGGCTTGCTTCATTTGTTAGCAGAAAGCCTTAGTCCAAAGTCTGCACCTACCACATTGGATGGATCCCTTCCTCTAAGACGGCCTGTTTGGTGGCCTCCCTCTCTGACTCTGAGTACCACACTGAGATGAGCAGCCTCCTGTGTGTGTCTTTAAGGACCTGCAGGGAGTTCCCACTGGGACGCGTTCCCAGAAGTGTCATGGTGCTTATGCCCACTGCATGGCACTAAACGCTGCTGGGCTGTCCTCATTGTGGCTTTCTTGGTTTTCACTCTCCCTAGCAGTGCCTGAGATTGCCCACTTGGTCCTCATTGACACTGGTGTGATTCACTTTTCTGTTTTTGCCACTTGTATGTTTTGCTCTTTTCTGCTAATTTCCCCCTCTCTCTCCCTTCTCTTCCCCTTTTCACATCTTCCCCTCCACTTACTGGGGTCTCAGGCAGGCCAGCAAGTGATAGGAGAGTAAGATCTGGGAGAAAACCAGCCACTGGTCTCCAGCCTGGTGTGTGTGTGTGTGTGTGTGTGTGTGTGTGTGTGTGTGTGTGTGTGTGTACACGTGTGTGTGTAGGAAGCAGCAAGCCTGAGACTTTCAGCTTCAGTCTTGGTCTTCTCTTCTCTCCTTCGTCTATCTGCCAGCCCTTGTCCTTCTCCCCTCCACTCACATTCTCCTTTGTGTTTGGCCAAGGCTCACAGAATAATTAAAGCTAGAGGAAATCTTAGACCCAACAGTGCTGATGAGGAAACTGAGGCCTGGCGAGGGGGGGTCAGACCTCCAAGCCTCACAACTTCCCGGGCCAGAGCTGGGGCTGGAGCCCAGCTACTCTGCCTGACCTCCAAACCTTTAGCTGCAAGGTAAGTGCACTAAATGCTCCCCCTTCACATTGCTGGAATTAAGTCCCTTAAGCCTGTCCTCGGCAGAGATTCTGAAGCAGCCATGACCTGTATTCTCTGTCAAACGTGTTGCTGCTAAGGAAAAAAGTGAGCCTGGAGATCTAGTCAACAGCCTCACAAATCTTGAAATCCTTCATTGCAGGTTTATGGCTTCTGAGAAGCCAGCGGAGGCAGCCTGTTCTCAGCCCCGAATGCAATAATTACAATAGCACTTGCGATGATTAATCAGCCAGTGAGTATTGAGTGGCGCCTGTGAGCATGCATGGCATTGTCTATGTGTGTCCATCTGGGTCGGGGAGAGGACAAGAGAGGTGGATTTATTCCCAACAAGCAGGTTTTAGGTGTCCTTCCCTCAGTGGAGGGGCTGGGTCGCCACAGTGGCACTCCTTGGATAGAGTCCTGATCTGCTCGGCACTGCAGCTCTTTCTGCTGGGGAGGAGTCCTGTCCCCTGTGGTTCCAACTGCTGGGCTCCGGACCATACTGGGAGAGAGGAATTGATGAAGAGAAGCAGGTTCCAGGCTGTCAACCAGATTAACGGGGGGCCTCACCGGTGTGATGTCCATGGCACAGTCAAGGAACTTGGGGTATTCAGTCTGGAGAAAAGATGCAGAGGACGTGTGAGCTGTCACACAGAGGAGGGGTTAGCTTTGCTCTGGGTGGCCTAGGAGGGGCCCGTGATCTGTGAGGAAGTGCTTCAGTTGAAAGAGCTTTCAGCTCAAAATAGATGGAACGTTCTCCACGCTGCTGCAGAAGGAATGAACTGCCCAGGACGAAATAAGCTCCTGGTCAGTGAAGGAGTGAAAGCACAGCCTGATTGATCCCCTGGTTCAGGCTGTTTTGTTTTTTTAAATCTTTTTTCCTTCCAGTTTCATTGAGATATAATTGACATACAGCACTCTGTAAGTTTAAGGTGTACAGCTTAATGATTTGACTCACATACATCATGAAATTTTTACCTCTTAAGTTTAGTAAACATTCATCATTCCATATAGATAACAAAGAAAAGAAAAACAATTTTTTCCCTTGTGATGAGAACCCATAGGATTTACTCTCTTAACAACTTTCATATGTAACAGACAACCGTGTTCATTATGTTTATCATGTTGTATATTGCATCCCTAGTACTTATTTATCTTACAAGTGGGAGTTCATATCTTGTGACTGCCTTCATCCAGTACCATCTCCCTCCACTCCCCTGCCTCTGGTGACCACAAATCTGATCTATTTTTTTTTTCTATGAGTTTGTTTGCGAAGTATAATTGACCTACAACCCTATGTTAGTTCCTGGTGTACAACATGGTGATTTGATTTTTCTATGTATGACAAAATGATCACGTTAAGTCTAGTTATTGTCTGTCACGATACAAAGATATTCCGTTATTAATGGCTATGTTCCACACACTGTACATTTCATACTGGCGACTCATTTATTTCATAACTAGAAGTTTACCTCTTCATCTCCCTCACCTATTTTAGAAGGATCCAAGGAGATAGTACAGTGCCTGGCACACAGTAGGTCTGCAAGAAATGCCTTTTGATTTGCTTGCTAAAAGTACTGAGTTTGGGGCTAGACTAGATGTGCTTTGTGGTTCAGTCAGGCTCAGTTCACCTTCATGGAGAATTTCCTCTGTGCTAGGCTCTTCCACCCTCCTTGAAATGCTGCAATTCCCCAGCCCCAGGGAGGGTTGCCCCTGGAGTCCTGGCTGAGCCTTCACAGCCCTGCTTTCTCCCAGCTCCTCCCATCCCCTACCTGCCCCAAAGCCCCCACAATTTTACCCTGCAGCCTGCTGCTTGCAAAGGCCCAACACTCACAGGTTGGTGTAAGGGCCTAGAGGCCCACGGGCTCCTGCAAAGGAAATGAGCCTCTGGCAGGCTAATTACTGGGCGCTGATTCTATTAAGCAGATAGCTCGCTCTAGGCAAAGCAATTACATCTAATCAGCCCCTTGCAGCAGTCCAAAGGGACAGCCGTTTGAGCCAGACACATGCGTGAGTAGGAGCATCAAAGCAGCCTGTGGCTCAGGCCTGGGCAGTTTTGTTTCAGGCTAAGGGTTGCTCAGAAAGTGGTCCCCTGGCTCCTTCCCTGGGCTGCCCGGATCTCGGCCACACTCGTGCTGCAGCTCTATCAAAGCAGAACTGAATGGAGACTCAAAAGACCTGTGATGAGACTTGGCTCTGCCACCAAGGAGCTGAATTTCACTGGGGAGAATACTTCTCTGACCCAAGCCTCAGTTTCCCTGTCTGTCTAATGGGTAGGATGGACTAAAAAGGGCCCATTCCAAGTTTGAAACTGGAGTCCATCTTGATATCGTATTGTATATTTAAGAAAGTCTTAAGAGAGAAGATCTTAGTAAAGGGTTCTTATAAAAATATAATAACAATAATAGTAAATAAAGAGGCAGGAAGAAACTTCTGGAGGTGATGGATACGTTTACAACAGGGGCTGTGTGCATGGTTTCATACCTATCTCCAAATGCAACAAGTTGTGTATATTACATATGTACAGCTTTTTGTATGTGGATCATATCTCGATG
Organism: Camelus ferus; assembly: GCF_009834535.1. NCBI lineage: Eukaryota > Metazoa > Chordata > Mammalia > Artiodactyla > Camelidae > Camelus > Camelus ferus. The sequence goes on along the minus strand of NC_045710.1, from coordinate 18,339,663 downwards.
TGGTTTTAATTAAAAAAAAAAAAAAAAAAGAGAGCGAGAGAGAGACGCTAGCCTATCTAGTCCACATGGTTTGGATTCTAGTCCAGGCTAAAATGAGCTGACCAGCTAGAAAAGAACTTTTGAAGTCCTCAAACATGGAAATATGTGCTGCAGGATCTAATTACTCAGACTATTTTTTTTTAAAAATAAGGGAAATAATGCATTTTTAAAAACTATGGATGCCCTCCTGACATTTTTGCCTCCAGAAATTTAATGAAATGTGCGTTCCCCAAAAAACAGCCAAGATTTTTTTGACCATGATTTAGTGGCTTCTGCGTCACAGATTCTTTGAGGAAGCTGGGTCATGTTAGCAGGGGAAGGAACAGGAGGTCCCTGGAAGTGAAGGGGTGATGAGTAAGGTGGAGACAGGAGAGTCCTTGGGCCATGGCAGGGTCTGTTTGATCTGTGCTGGTTCTTTTCCCAGAAGAAGAACTCCCTGAAAGCTTTCTGGACACTGTCAGAATGCTGAGGAGAGATTTAAACATTAGTCCCTCCCATCACTGAAATTCTAGGATTCTGGCATTAAGCAGCTGGAGTGACCAAAACTCACCATACTGGCAGCCTAGTGGAGGGAAACCAGAAGGCAGGAGACCTCTGCAGTGACCAGCTGTGGGAGCAGGGCAAGCCACGGCCCTTCTGTGAGCCTGTCTTCTCCTCTACAGCACGGGAAGATGAGAGCATCTCCAAGTAGTCCCCCTCACACAGTGTTTGCAGGACTCCAAGTGAGATGGTGAATGTGAAACTAAGACTAATTAATTAATTCTAGTAAAAGGTGAGAATGTAAACTGAAAAGCTTCGGTACAGCAAAGGAAACCATCAACAAAATGAAAAGGCAACCTATGAAATAAGAGAAGGTACTTGCAAATCATATATCTGATAAGGGGATAATGCCCCAAATATATAAAGAACTTGTACAGCTCAATAGAGAAAACCTAAACCATTCAGTTAAAAAATGGGCAAAGGATGTGAGTAGACATTTTTTTAAAGCAGACATAACAAGGATCAACAGGTACATGTAAAGATGCTTAACGTCACTTATCACTAAGGGAATGCAAATCAGAATGGCAATGAGCTATCACCTCACATCTGTTAGAATGACTATTATCAAAAAGACAAGCAATAACAAGTGTTGGCAAAGATGTGGAGAAAAGGGAACTCTTGTGCACTGTTGGTGGGAATGTAAACTGGTTCAGTCACTATGGAAAACAGTATGGAGATTCCTTAATACATCAAAATAGAACAACCATATGATTTTGCAATTTCACTTCTGAGTATTTATCCAGAGGAAGCAGAATCACTATCTTGAAAAGATATATGCACCATGTTCACTGCAGCATTATTTACAATAGCCAAGATTTGGAAACAACCTAAGTGTCCATCAGTGGATGAGTGGATAAAGAAAATGTGATACAGTTATACAATGGACTATCATTCAGCTATAAAAAAGGAGGAAATTCTGCCATTTGTGGCAACATGGATGGATCTTGAGGGCATTACGCTAAGTGAAATAAGTCAGGCAGAGAAAGACAAATCCCGTATGATCTGACTTATGTGTAGAATCTTACAAAAACTGAGCTCATAGATACAGAGAACAGATTGGTGGTTGTCAGAGGCTGAGAGTGGGAGGTGGGTAAAATGGGTGAAGATGGTCAAAGAATACAAGCTTCCAGTTGTGAGTCCCAGCAATGTCATATGCAGCATGGTGGTTATAGTTAACAACACCATATTGTGTATTTGAAAGTTTCTAACAGACTAGATCTTATAACAAGGGGAAAATGATAACTATGTGTGGTGATGGGTATCAACTATTATTGACAAATATTTGACAAATTATTGACAAAATCAACTATTATTATTGATTATTGGGGTAATCATTTAATAATATATACATGTATCAAATCATTATATGTAATATATTGTTCTATGTCAATTATATCTCAATTAAAAGAAGATGAGAATGTTATTATTAGCAGCTGGGACCCAGGTCTCCCTCTCTAACACAGCCTTTCTCTCTGTTTTGATTTTCATGACTGTAGCTTTGACAGCAGGATGGCCTTGCTGGAACAGACTGAGGGTCACATGACTTCCAGCTTTCCCTGGCCTTGGTGATCTCAGATGGCTGGTGCCCATGTAATCAGACCAAAGCCTTGGTCTGTCCTCAAAGAGGAGCTCTGGTGCTGATTGGCAACCAGTGGCCTTGCTAGTCTCTGCATAGCCTTTGGGCATTTGCTGGGGGGAGGAGAAGCAACCTTGATTCAGACACTGGGGTTGAGGAGAGCCACTTCCCTGGACCAGACTGGCAGGGAGGGTGGGGGGGAGGATACGGGGGTCAGGGGCACCAGGCAGGCCTGGATTGCCCTGCTCATCAGCACCCCGCATTAATCACTTGCCAGGAGAAAGGCTATGAGGAGAAAGCCGCGTTATTCCCCATATTAGTTTGAGAGTGGTGGGAGGGAAGGTTGGACCGGGAAGTTGTTGAGAAGCCTGGAGTGCCAGCCTAAGAAATTTGCCCTGCTCCTTGGAGGCAGTGTAGAAACACAAAAGGTACTTGGGCAGGACTATTCCACCAAGAGATCATGGCCTTCAGATCCAAGCCTGCATCCCTCGGCATGGGCTCCTGTCTCATGTGATCCGCCCAGCCTGCTTCTCTGGCCTCATCCCCTTTGCTCCCCTTTTAGGGCTCTCTGCCCCAGCTGTGCTGTGCTCTTCACAGTCCCTCCAAATGCTCCAGGCTCTTTCTTGCCTTTCTGCTGGAAATGCACACTCTGCCAGGTACAGATATGATTGTACTTAGTTCTCCCGACAACCCTTGGAAGGCTGCATTCCCATTTTACAGATGAGAAAACTGAGGCTCATGGCAAAGCCACTTGGCTAAGCTCTTACAGGTAAGTGGACAACAGATCCAATATTAAAACCCAAATCAGTTTGACTCTAATGCCTATGCTTTCACTTTTCCACCACACTCTCTTGCTAGAAGATGATTAAGGGCAGAGCCTGGCAGCAATAGAGAACTAGAACAAAAGGTGCTATCCACACACATAGCTAGAGCTTCAAAAGTACTGGTTGTGTGAACGAATGAGCAGCTCAGAGAGGAAGGCTGTAGGAAGGGCCAGGATGCAGCACCTGGCTTTGTCCCAGGAGGGACAGAGGCTTGACTCTGAGTAGGAAACAGGACAGAAGTGTGGGCAAATGACTCCAGCTTGCAAAGTGACCGGGAGACAAGACTGTCATGAGCGAGCTGAACTCAGTGACTGATCTGATGTGAAGAGGAAAGAGGAGGCCGAATTGTCCATGGCCCAGCCCTAGCATGCTGTCCTAGCACCCAGCCCAGGCAGGGATGCAGAAGGGTCTCCACAGCTATGCACAGATCAAGGATACCTTTGAGGCTTTGAGCTGGGTGTCTAGGAGAATGGCAGTGTCTCCAGCATACCGAGCAATCTGAAGGGGTAGGGACCATCCATCCACATGAATGGCGGTTGGTCCTGGCTCTGGGTCACCATGGGGAGGCACAGGCAGGTACCTGGCTCAGATGACTGAGAGATGGCACAGTCCAGTGATTCATGGACTCCACAGCATGTCAGGGAGGTGGAGATCAGCCGGGAGGCAGTGCTCTGGCGGAAGGGCACCAAGCCGTCAGGGAGATGGAAAAAGTGATGTCGTTAAGGAACAATGTGGCCAAAGGAATGAGCTGTAACTTGCTGGATCCAAAAGGACAAATGGGAAAACAGCTGCCAGAGGCCCAGGGGTGTCTGATGATGGCCTGACACGGCCCTGGGGGAGGGACTGAGCCCCAGCCCAGAGGCCAGAAGGGATCACCCCATAGGTTCTGTGGACCTTTTTTGTCCCCCAATACCTTGCCAAACAAGCCCTCTGGTCTATTAATAAAGGCTTGATGAATTGAGTCAAGGCAGACCTCCTGGGCAGAAAACTCAACCCTGTTTCAAACGAGTGGATCTAAGGAGGCTGTGAAGCAGAGGAAAGAGCACAGGTTCCAGGTGGGTCCCACTCCTGCCCAGGAATGTAGCCCACCTTCTTAAAATGGGTTAGAAGGAGTAGGTGCAATACAGGAAGTCCCAGTTCTTAAGTCTGGACTGGCATGTCACAATGCTTCCTTCCCTTACCTCTGTTCCCTCCTTTCTGGATAAGTGCTGGGGAAAACCAACCCCACACCATGGCTTAGGGAGGAAGCCAGCTGTAAGGCTTAGGTGACCTGGTCAGGGAAAGGAGCTTCCTGGGTCTAGCCTGGCTTGTGTGGGCCGTGGAAGGACTGAACTGATTAGAGGCAGGCCAGATCCTCAGCAGAGACTCAGTGGAAATTTCGAGTTTTGAACTCAGTTCCAAAGGGAGTGTGTGTGTGTGTGTGTGTGTGTGTGTGTGTGTGTGTTGTGGTGATGGAGGTCATCTGGTCTAAATTCCCACTCAACAAGGTGAGGAAACAGAGGCCCAGAGAGGGGAAGGGTCAAGGGCATGTGACATGATGATGATACTTAGATCTTGATTGAGTTCTAATCCATTGCTGTCTTTCCTACTAAGAAAAGTCTCTGAAAAAGAGATAGTGGGGTTCCAGGCAACGGCCAGGGCACCAGACTTTAGCGGAAGTGCTTGTGTGGACCTTGGGAATCTGGAGGAACTGGAGACTGATTTTTATTGTAGTCAAAATTGTTGAGAACCCAGTGAGCCCTGGGTGGGGCTGTGGCTCACCTGCTACGTGGGGGGGCCCAACTTGCTACAGAGGGGTGTTCTTTCCTGGTGGTTTTGGGTCACGGAGCTTTGGGGTCTGATGGGCTGGGGCTCCAGGAGGTGACTGATCTCCAGAGGCTTGAGAGGGGCATACACACGGTCGCACCAGGGTCTCTGTCTGCCCTGCCAATGGTGAACCCAGAAATACACTCTCTTGTTTGCCCCAAAACTCAGTCTTGAGAGCACATCCATTGCATGTGTGGTCCCACTGTCATGTCCATTTTTCCAAAGATGAAGGATGGCTCCAGGGTCCACCCAGATGGTAAATGGGGGCAGTGGGACTCCTGGGTCATTCCCCACACACACTACGGCATCTTCTTCCTCTGTCTGCACACACCTTCCAAAGCCTTCCTCAGGGCTTGTGATTCTCCTTAGCTGCCAGGCCAGGCCCCTTGAATGTTTTCAACTGTAAATCCTACTTCTCACCTCCTGTGTCTGAGCCCTTTCACTCTTAGGCTGGACCAACCTTCTCCACAAGATTGGGGGCAGGATGCAGAAAGGGAAGTCCCATGCCCCTGTACAGAGAGGGAAACTGAGGCACGAGGCTGGCCAGAGCCAAGGCTAGGATCCAGGAATTTCTGTCCCCAGGTCCAGCAAGAGACGCCCAGAGCTGCAAGGAAAGGCAGCAGGCAGAGAAACGCCATTCTGTTTTCTTTAGCTTCCCAGCTGGGACTGAGAGCCCTAAATCCTCTCTGAAAAAACAGAAAAGGGATTTAAATAAAATCAAGATATTAACCTTCCAAAATTGGACACCCCCCTCCATAGAGAGATTAACTTCTTTCCTAAGCACTTTTTTTCATTTCTATAAACATCTTAATTCACACCGACATCATGGTCAGCCTGGATTATGGATGGATGGTCTTGTCTCAGCCACACATGCACACGTGTGCAAGCACACACACACATGGAGCAGCAGAGAGAGCACTGGATAAGGAGTTAAAGACCTGGGCTTTATTTCCAACTCTGCCACTGAACCTGGGACCGCAGGTTTCTCGCCTGTAAAAGGGGAGGCTGATTTCCCAGCTCACTCTCTGGCACTGCCCGGCCGCGTAGTGTGGCTCCCCTTGTTTATTTCCCACTCTCCCCCTAACCCCCTGCTTCTCAAGGGCCCTGCCTGTTTCTCTCAGAACCTCTTTGACAGCTCAGGCCTGAACAGCACGCACTCCGGCTCTGTGTGGGGGTCAGGGCTGCTTGTATGGTTATTTCAGCTCTGCTGTAAATGCAGAGTCACAGGTAAAACACCCAGCACAGGATCTGAGCTCATGGTAGGGGCTTCCGGAAGCTCATTCCTTCCCCTCCCACCTCCTCTTTTTAATTCACCTGGTCACTCATCCCCACCTGTGGCCATGTTCCCTTCCTCGGCCTCAGCCGCTAGAGAAGCCACATCATTTTTTTCTAGTTTCAGGCTCGGCTTGTCCGTGTCATGTGGCTCCAGTATGAACTCCCGACTGATTCCTGCTGCTTTTAGGATGAAGACCTAGACCCTCAGCATGGCCTGCAGGGGGCTCTCGTGGATCCACACGTACCCCACCCCCAACCTCTCCAGCCTGGCCTCGGGGATCCACTTGCCCCACCCCTCTGGGCTTTCAGAGCTTTCTTTCAGGTCCCCAGTCTTGTCATGTTCCTTCCTTCTTGGCCTCCCCAAGAATCTTACCTCCCCCTGGACTCACCCCTGTCACCTCTGGGCTCACACCTGCTCCTGTGATGGTCCCTTACCCAGGAAGTCCTCCTTGACCACAGGGAGGTAAGGTCCCTTGGTCTATGGTCCTCTGGCTCCCCTCTCCTCCCAGATGACAAAACACCATCCTAATGAAAAGAATGGTTGTACCTCAAGCATTGGATGTCTGTCTCCCCCGCTGGACTATGAACTCCAGGAAGGCAGGGACAGGTCGATGTGTCTGTTTGGCTCAACACTGTCTCCCCAGCACCTGCTCAGCATCGGGGCGCTATAGCTACTTGTTGGGTAAATGAATGAGTGGCATCTAAAATTGCTCTTTTTAAACACACCTGAAACCTGGCTTAGCACCTTCCATGAAATCCAGGCACAGCATTCTCTAAAACAGCTTTGTTCTTCTCTAGGTATCTACTTAACCTCCCCTAGAGGTTCCCTCTTTTCCCTCCTGATGCCATAGATTCTCAAAACCTCCAGTTTCTTTTTAAACGCACCTCTGACCTGCTGACAGCTTCAGTCCAATCAAGCAGCAGATTTCGTATCCACGTCAGTTTCTTCCACCTTCTGACAAGCCCAATCATTGCCAAACCTTGATTATGTCCTGGTTCTTGAGGCTGCAGCCAGCTGTGGTTATTCTCAAATCTTGTCGCCGGGGAGGAGGGTGGATGTGGGCTAGACCTGACTCAGCGAGGACCAGGAGAGAGATGCCGAGTGTCCTCAGTGGCCTGGGTAGGGGTGGGCCACGGCAGTGGTCTGGTTCTGGTTGGAGCAGAGGTTGTGTGAATCCCTATTTGACTGTCATTTTGGCCAGTGTTCCTTAAAGAATGTTCATGAAACAGTGGTGCCTTGAGATGTTTTGCAAAAGAAAAAAAATCCTGTGCTTTAACACATTTGGGAAACTCTGAGCATCACTCAGAATTAGTTCTTGTTTGCAAGCATCAGAAGCCAACTCTGCTAATTTAAGCTTAAAAGGGATTTATTCTAAGGATTTTGGGTGGCTCACAGAGTCTCCTGCAGGGTCAGAAAACCAAAGTCAGAGGCAGAGCAGCCAGGAACAACATCTAAAGTCATATTGTAGGACTGGCCCCAGGAAGACCCCACTGCTGCCAACACTGAACTTGTGCTTCATGCTTTAGCTTGTGCCACTGGCTCCACCAACACCGGAAGCTGCTTTTAGAACTGCCACTACTGTAGCCTCTGGAAGCAGATTGGAGCTGCTGCCACCACCCTCACCAGAGTGGGATCCTTGCTTCTTTGAACCATGGGCTTTGGATTGAAAGCCTGGGGAAATGCGTCTAGTGGTGGAGTGAGGTCATGTGCCCACGTGCTAGCTCAAGAAAGGCTGTGACAATGTGAATTTCCCATTTCATTTTCAGCTTCTGTACTGGGAGGCAGCCTTTGCTTGAAAACATAGGGGAAATCTTTAAACATAGAAAGGGAGGGCAGATGGTGATTAGCCCAAAACAATGACAACTGTTCTCTATGCTGTGGAGCCTGGACACCTGCCTTGCGAGTGGGCTGTGCTCTAGGACAGGGTCTGCCAGTCTCAGTACTGTTGGCGTTTTGGGCCACACACTTCTTTGTGGTGGGCTATCCTGGGCATTGTAGGATGTTTAGCAGCATCCAGGCCTCTACTCACTAGATGCCAGTAGCACCCCTCCAGTTGTGACTGCTAAAAACCTCTAAATACATTGCCAAATGTCCCCTGGGGGGATGACTTTGCCCTCAGCTCAGAACAACCGCTCTAGGAAATCTGCAGGACATTTGTAATACGTTTGAGGAAGCAGGGTTGATTTAACCTGGTTTCCCAAACTTATTTGACTACAGGAACATTTTTTTCCTCCAGCTCCCTTTGACTTTATTTCACAGAACTTACTTCAGGAAATGCTGGGGTGGTAACTAGGGGCCTCGTCCTACACGGTTCATGGAGGTAGGAGGTTGTATAGGCCAAATGGCACTCCAGATCTCCCTGTCATCACCTTCCCCACCTGTCAACCTCCCCGAACAAGGCTGGGGCTCCTTGATGTCTGGCTTTGTGCGGAACCACTCTCTGGGGAGTTAGTTGTTACTCTAGGAAAGACTCCCAGGGCCCCAGGGAGGAGCCTGCAGAATATCATTCAACGTGGAGAGTCAGTCTTTCTCCCTTTGGCTGTGAACCTGCCCTGAAGGCACAGGTATTGCTCCAATCACCTGGGACACACCTCTGCCTATGGCAAGTGGTCCACTGCAGCCCCCTGCACTGTTTGACAAAGATCTCACAAGATTCAGGCTCAAGCCCAGTTGGTCTCTAATACGTAGGCCCAGCCTCCAAGTCTGTATCCCCAACACGTTCACAAGGTCAAGGCCCTTATTACTGCCCAAAGGATGCCCTGGACACAGGGACAAGTCTGCTCCAACCCAGGGAATATCCCCACTATCGTGATGCAGGATGGAGGTCCAGGCCCCTGAAGGAGGGGGCCACCACCCACTGGCCTTACCCTTGGGAAGGAAGTTTTGGACCTGCTCCTGCCAGGCTGGGAAAAGGAGCATAGGGAAGCATGTGTCCTGGGCGACTCGGCTACCCATTCTGGGGACTTCTGTGATCTGGCAGTTTCTCCACACGGGTGGCTCCGCTCCCACATGCAGCTTCACATTTGGAGCCTCCTCACGTGGCTTACAGTGTCTCTCAGTGACCTTGGATCTTAACCTTGGGGAGCTGGTACTCTGGAAATAGAGTGGCATCAGGGTTAGACAAACCTGTTTGATCTTGGTTGCACCACTTAATGGTGGAGTGATCTTGGCCATGTCACCTTTCTTTCAGAACTTTAATCTCATCATCTGTGTAGGTTTTTAAAAGTACTTTTCCTGCTCCTACATTTAAGAATTCTAGATTTTAGGCACTAACAGGTGGCTCCTGGATGGGGTTCCCCAAAGCCTCCCTGAGAATTTAGGGACCCAGCCTCTGGACCCCAGGGTGCATCTTCGTGGGGCAGGGGAGACAACTGGAATGAAAGAAAAAAAAAAGGCTTAAAATGCCTTGGATCCCAACCAGCCAGAGGATGCGCAAATGGAAAATTCCTGCTGTGTGTCAGAGGCCCACCTGGCCCGGGTGACAGCCCGCGAGCCAGACACACAGGCCCCACTGCGTGTTTAGACAGCACTTTCCTGCCCCGGCCAGAGCTCACCCTGCCCATCACCAACACTGGTCCTGGGGAGTGGGGAGGAACGGGGGTCCTCACTCAGGCCCTGGAGAGCTTCTTGTGTCTTAATATCTGAGCAGGGGCTGGGGAGTGGTAGTGTGAGCTGTAATAGGGAGAATGGGCAGTGGGATGCCCAGGTCTGGCCCCCAGTCTGCCCTGAGCTCGTCTCTACAAACCAGGAGTCCCCGTGTCCTCATCTGTGTAGGGTATGGGGTGGACAGGGAGGTCTGCCGGTCCTCATCAGCCCTGACACCTTCCACTGGCAGAGGCCTACATTCTCTTGGAGATTCCACATCTGCCTTGGGAGAGGCCAAGGCCCCTTTCAAGCTGGGGGCAACTCTCAGACGCTGCCCTCAGCCTTAAGCTCGCGTCCAAGGAGGCCATTGTCTGGAACTACGGGGCTGCTGACTTTGGCAGCACTCTCAGCGCCCACTGAGGTTTGCGGTGGGAGGCAGGCTCAGGGTGAGTGTGATGAAATGGACTCACCCCACTCAAAGACTGGGGGCAGAGGGGTGGGGATGTTAGACCAGGGAGAGGCCGAGAGGAGACCTGAGCCATGGGGGCAATGTTTGACCAGCATTATTTGGAGGGAGAGTCCCTGAGTCTAGAAATGCTCCAGGGACCAGATCTCATACTCTAGTGTGGCCTGAGAAGGTCACTGGGCCATAGCAGGGCCAGGATGGAGAGGCCCTCAAACTCTGCCCACATCTCACACTCACAGCCTCAGCTGTCTAGGGCTTCAGGACCCTGCTAGGGCAGCGGGTCAGGGTACGGATTTTCAGAGCCCTCCCTGAGGCCAAGGCTCATCTGCAGTTCCTGACTCTTGGGAGTTTGATTGGCAGAACTTGGGCCAGTGGGTTGGACCAGTTCTGAGAGCCAGACAGAGCCTGGCCTGGGATAATGGTCAACTCACCGGGGTGATGCCTCCTGGGAGGTCCCTTCTTAACTCAAGGTCCCACAGAGAGACTCCCTCTCGGTGCCTGTCACCTCTCCCCTGGATGCCAAGAAAATGTGTGACAAATTTCAACCCAGGCCACCACTGCTTCTGAACACTGTCCATCCCCAACCTGTCTCTGCCCAGACCACCCCTCAGGCAAATACTTAAAGGACAGTGCTGGAATGGCACTGCACACAAGCCAGGGCAAAGACAACCCTGGCCCACGGGACTCACTCTGCCTGGCTGCTCTACCCTCCTCCTCCTGGCCTGCCCTGCCCTTGCTTCCTTCTCTCCTTCTGCCTAAGGCCAGAGCTCTTTCTCTGAGCTCCCCTAGTCACTCAGAAGCAGTGTTCCCTTTCTCAGATCCTAAGTCAGCCCCTCAGCACCAGGGCAAACCTGCTCTCCCCCATCTGCTGGTGCTGCCAGTGACTTATTCCAGGAAAGGAGTACTGACCTGAGGTCAATTCCAGGACTCTGTCCACTCAGGAAACCCCTTCTCCTGTGTTTTGTTTCCTCACAGTTTCCAGCCTGTGTTTTGCCCTTCTGCATCCCTACATGCTCCAAGGAATTCGGGTCACCTGGAAATCTCTTTCTTGCCTCTGGGAGGACCAGAGTCAACATCACAATGTACATCTCTGAAATCCGAGAATGCTCCAGGATGGGTATAGATGAGAGTGTATGCACGTGTGTGTGTGTGTGTGTGTGAGTGAATTCGCATGATTTGGGCATAGGCTTGGTCCCCTCAGAGAGTGCAATGTCGCCCTCTTACAAAGGAGGTCATAGACCTTCTGCCTCCTCCCTTCCACGTTAGCCAGGCCAGGTGAGGGCAGGCTCTGAGAGGGCAGCTGAACTCTCCTGTGGGGCATGCCACAGAGCAGGGCATGGTTTCTAGGAGCCTGAGCCCTGCCTCAGGGCTCTTTCCACCCTGCTTGAGTGTTAAGAGAGGGAGGTGTGAGCCCAAACACTTAGTAGCGGGTGGTGCTGGAAGGCAGCTTAACCCTGGGGATGGGTCTGGACTCAGTGAGGTGTGGGATGATGTTTGGAAATGATCATCAGGGGATTCACTCACTTTTCCAGAGCATTCCTTTGGTCCCATAGCTCAGGATGCATCCTGATTTATGAGGCGCAGGATTCCAGCAGCTCTGAGAAGGTTCTGGTTTCTGCCCTGCTTGAGCTCCGAGGAGACGCGGAAGGGAGGGGCTTGCGCTGGAATGTTAGGAATTAGGAGCCTATGGTAGGACTGAAGCAGGCACCCACTGGAGGATGGAGGATGCTTCCACCTGCCTTTAGCTACAGACCCTCGGGCAAAAGGAGGCAGAGCCCCAAGGCCTGTGGGAAGCAGAATCTTCAGAGCAGACAGGCTCTCTGGACGGGCAGCAACTCCCCCACTGGTCCTCTGCATGGCTGGGTGCTTTTGCTTGGAGACTGAGCTTTTCTTTCACAAAGCACAGCAGTGTTCCTTGGAGCCACAGAGAAGACTTGTGTGCTGTGAGTTTGCTTCCATTTAACAGAGGAGAAGATTGAGGCCTTTGGTGAAGAGAAGCTAAGTGCATCTGGGTCTCACAGCCAGAAAGTTGTGGAGCCAGGCTCTACCCTGACGTCTTCTGATTTTAAGTTCAGTCTCTTCCCAGGAGCAGGGACGGCCTCACGGAGCCCTCCATTAGTACTGACTGTATAAATTGGGGCATGTTTCCCAAAGCTCAGTTTTCTCAGAAATAAAGCAGATATAATCAAGAATGCACTGGAGCCAGGTAGTTCCACCTCCTGAAAGCCAACTGTGTGTATTTCTTGCCAGTTCTGTATTCAGTCACCCGAGGCTGGTTAACTTGAAATGGGCCATGGCGGAGTACTTTTACCACAGAAATGAGTAGGCCTACAGGTCAGGGCTTTTCTCTGCGGAGGTCTTGTTCTTAAGAATCTACCAGAACATCACTGGGGATAGTTCTCACCCTACAGGACAGAAGAGTGAATCAGATAAATTATGTCAAGTTCTTGCCACAGCGTCTGGATTGGAGCAAATACTCACAAGTGATTAGCAATGGGAAATGTTTTACTTTCTCGTCCTTATCATGTTTTGTCCCTTTATTCACTCAGGAAAGTAATTTGGGCAAGAATCACTTTCTTCTCAGAGAGATGAAGACATTGAGGCCCCGAGGGGGTAGGTGATTGAGCACAGAGGTGGTGAGAGGTGAGCCCAGATTTAAGCCCAGATATTTGTGTTCCTCACCTGGGGCCCTGGCCACTACCCTTGGCTGTTTTCCAGAGCCAAATGATTTAAGGTCTCAGAAATCTGGGGATGCTAGAGTCAGAAGAAATGTTAGAGATCATCTGTTGGCAGTTCAACAGATGAGGAAACGAAGGCCCGGAGAGAGAAGGGCCTACCCCAGGTCACTCCACCAGTCACGGCCCAGCTGGAACGGGGATCCCAGGCTTCTGGATTCCCCATCTACGTCTCTCTCCACTGGACCAAACTGCCTTTAGATCCCTGAACTGGGGTGGGGTTATCCTACCCAGAGAGCATGGCTGATGCGCCGGATGAAGGGGGTGGGATGGCTCTTAGGAAGACCACCATGTGTTCCTTCCGGGGAGAGGGGATGTTAAAATAATGTTATCTCTTCTGCCTACACCACCAACTTATGTGAAACTGTCCTGTACGTGCTGAAGTGCTTAGAAATGAAAGTCAGTGGCATTTTGTCAATCAGCAAACCTTTAGGAGCCAGAGGCTCCCACAGGCAGACTTTTGAGCCTCTGTGGGCAACAGGGCGCTGGCACTGATGGGCCAGAGCTGGACCCAGCTCCATTATCTCCATGGCCCTGCTCATTCTCCTGCTCCTCCTTCCATCTCTTCCTCCCTCCCTCCCTCTCTCTTCTTTCCTCCCTCCCTCCCTCCCCTCCTTTCATTTAACAACTATTCACAGATTTCTAGCCTTCTGCCAGGACCCCACTTGGTGCTAGGGAAGCAAAGATAAATAAGGCAAAGCTTTACCCTAAAGAATTTCACAGAAGAGAAAGAGGAAACAAACATGAGAAAGCCCCAGCAGGAATCTGTCCAGGGGCCAGAGGGGCTCAAGGGGCACTGTGATGGTCAGTTGTGCGTGCGTGTGTGCGTGTGTGTGTGTGTGTGTGTGTGTTGGGGTGCAGGCGGTGGAGAGAAGGGATGTTTCTTTGCAAAAGAAGCAGCTTCAGTAGCACTGAGGAGGTGTGAAATAGCCTGGAGTGTTCTGGAAATTGCAAACATGGGCTTGGGTTTAAAGCCTTCGTTTTGGCCTGGAGTCACACCCAGTTTGGAAGCCTGGCTGTGCTGTGCATGATCTGTGTCAGCCTAGGCAACTTTCCTCATTTGGAAAATGGGATGATAATTTTTACCTCCCAGGATCATTGTGAGAATTCACTGAGATCATTTATTGAGTAAAACATATTCTGGGCACCCACTACGTGCCAGACACTGTTCTGGGTATGAGAAGCCATAGTGAATAGGCTCCCTGCCCTTGTGGAGCCTAAACTCTAGTGGAAGCGGATGGGCAGTGAACACATCCAAACAGCCTGGTGTCAAGTTCCTGTAAGTGATGGAAAACAATAAAGCCAGTGTTTGGGTGGTTCCCCGGGCGCAGTCCCTGAGATGAGGATTTGTTAATGGCGTGGTCCCAGGGAGAGTGGTGGGGTGAGGAGCGGACAGGAAAGCGAGCAGGCCAAGTTGGACACAGGCGAAGTCCCGCAGAGGGCAGCCTCAGCCTGATGCCGTGGGGCCTCTGGGGGTGGGGTCTCAGCCTAGATGAGGGAGAGGTTCCCTTAGTACATGTTAGTATCATGCCTGGTGCACTTGTTAGCCATCAAATGAATGCCTCCGTAGCCTAGTCAGTCACTGTCTCTGTACCGCCTCCGCTGCCCCTTGCCCCCGTGTGACTCTGTGATCCAAAACAACCTGTAGCTTCCCCGAACCCTCCACGTCTTCTCATGCCTGGGTACCTCGGGCCGTGCTGTTCCCTGCTGGAATACAGCCTCTCCACTGGAAAATTCTCCCTGGAAATTCTCAGTCATTCTTCAAGTCTCAGCGCAAATGCTGCCTCTATGTCTGTGAAGCCTCTCCCAGGCCACCCTGGGGGCTTTCTTCTGCGTAACCTCTGGATTGGCGAGGCAATAATATTGCTTTAAAATTGCCTGTTCATGAGCCTGTCTGCCCACTAGGCTGGGAGCTCCCTGATGACTGCAGACAGGTTTTTTGTTTTGTTTTTCAGCTCTGGGTCTCAGGAAACATTTGCTAAATAAATAAATGGCTCCATCACTTAGGAGCCTTGTGCCTTTTGGTGAGTCAAATAATCTCCCTGAGCCTCAGCTTCCCCATCTGTAATTATAGCTACACCTAATCATAGTGATTTTAGGAGGCCAGATGAGGTAATCAATGTAAACTCTGAAGTACTATCCAGATGTGTTTTTGTTTTGTTTTGTTTTGTTTTTAGATCAAAAAGTAGAAGAGAAAATATCCATTCCGGAGCTCAGCAGTGGTTGTGGGGACCCAAATGGCTCCAGAAGGCCTTGGGTCAGTCTTCCAGTAGGAGATGTCTGAGCAGGTGCCAGGTTAGCTCCCTGCCTTCTCTGACACTTCTTCTGCCACTAGCCAGGGCTTGAAGCTCTGGTTCTGGGAAGGAGATATAACCCTCGTGGACCCTCACTTTTTACTTGCAATAACTCAGAAGTAACAATACACACCCAAGCCGGTAATGTGGAGAGGAGCTGAAGCTCCATCCTGCAGGCGGAGGACTGATGAAGGGAACCTTGCTAGTTGGACACAGGATTCATCTGTGGTCACTGCTGCAGCTGAATCTTGCATAGGGACGACTTGACTCTGTAAACCTTGTTGTAGCCCACATCCAGGCTCTTCCAAGGCTGTTCTTCTTTTCCTGACTCTCTGAGAAGCCTGTCTTCCCTTCCTAGTCTGACCTTGTTCTTCCCTAGTATCTGCCAAGCCCTCCCTCAGTTATCCTGGTCGCCAAGGAACCAGAAACTGGATCCTTTCCTCCATTCTCCCCTGGCTCTAGGTTCTCTGGAGTCCTCAGTGTTGTTTCCTCTTTCAGTCGCATCTTGATGCCACCCAGAAATTGGGGGTCTTTTTAGTTACATCAGCACATGGAGATAGCCTCCTCATGGAAGTGCTTATGACTCCAGAGTCCCTTCTTTAGCCACAGTATATGGCCTTTTACATGTAAGATGGTTATTTATTCTTCAATGTATCATCATCAAACCACTCCTTAACTCCAGGTGGCCTGGCTTGCTTTCTCATCATTTTGCAAAAATTTTCTCGCTTCCTCTAAGACACCAATGAGCTATTCTTCACCAGCTTAATCAGCTGGTACAGCCCTGTGCCTTCAAGCTTCAGGTCTATCCCCAAGCCATTTAGCCATTCCCCAGTACCAATGAGTCCTGGCAAAGATCCAATATTGTGGAGACATAAATTCTTCCTAAATTAATCTATAAATTCAGTGAAATCCCAGTAAAAACTTAATAAGAGTTTTAAAAATGGAACTTTACAAGCAAATTCTAAAAGCCATCTGGAAGGAAAAATGTACAAAAATACCCAGGCGAATTCTGACACAGTAAGAACAACAAGAAGGAAACAGCTCTCCCACATATAAACATTCACTATAAAGTGGTCAATACAGAGTGATATTGGTGTATGAACAGATAATCCAAACAATGGAATGGGTAAAGAAATAGATCCATGGAAATCTAGTGTGTGCTAAAAGGGCATTTTAAATCACTAGGGAAAGACTGACTATTCAAGAATGGTTTTGAGACATTAGATTACCCACTTTGAAAAAAATTAAGTTAGTATATTGGTGATGGTTTTACTTTCTGAAAAGAGAATTCATTCTAGCCATTTTGGTCAGAAAGAATTTATGGAAGGCATGTATAGCTGCCAGAATTGTAGGGAGTGTTGGAGGAAAAGATTTTAGGTTGAACTTACCAGGACAACTTCTAAAGCCACAGTGCAGAACTGAGCCACTGAAGGAGATGTCATTGCTGCAGTTTGGAAGCTTCCAGACAGCAGGAAGCTTTGCTATGGAAGCTATTCCAAAACTACCACCTCTGCCAGGATCTCTGCTAGTAAAATAGAGGCTGTGCTGTCTTTTTCTCCATGTAACTCAAAGCTTCATGTGAGTTGTATCTGCTTGGGTCTTCTGGGAAGTAGACACCAAGATGGACTTAGGGGGGCAAGAGATTTGTTGGGACCATGCCTATAAAAATAAAGGGGATAAGGAGCAGGAGTAGCAGGGAAAGACTTCAGACTATAATACAGGTGTGACATTTGTGAAAGGAAAGGGAGGGGAGAAGATTGAGTAGAAAAAGCTTCAGACTGCAGTGTAGCATTGAGGAAGTCTTGGCCACTACAGAATTGTCCTTGGAAGAGTTCCTCTCTGTGGGGCAGAAATGGCCATGACTTAGTTTCTTCTTCATACTCAGTCACTGGCTTGGAGCTGTGGAAGATCCTGAAGACATCCAACTGGGGAATCTCCACTACATCTGGAAATCAAGAAAAGTCTCTGCAATATGGGAAGGCACACCAGAAGGGCACTGATGTGAATTTTGATCCAGCTAATCTATAGTGTCTATTTACCACAGACCCCTACCTCACAGCACATACAAAATAAATTTCAGATGGATGAAAGAAGTACAGGTAAAAAAACAAACCTATACAATTATTAGGGAAAAAAAGGAAAAAATAGGGACACATTTCTGTAACCTTGGAATAGGGAAGGCCTTTTAAAGCAAAACACAAAATCTAGAAAACATAGAGACATATTTCAAATTAGTTTTTATTTAATTCCATGTTTTAAAAAAAGTAATGAACATTAACATACTTAATGGTGACAAAAGATGCTTTTCTTCTAAGACTGGGGACAAGACAAGGATATCCCTCTCACTAGTCCTGGTCAATACCATGCTGAGAGATTTAACTAATGCAATAGGACAAGAAAAGGAAATAGGATATACAGAATGCAAAGGAAGACAAAAACTCTTTGTTTGCACATAACATGATTGTCTGTGCAGAATCACAAAGAATTAATGAAAACTCCTGGAACTAATATTGTGATTATAGTAAGGTTGCAGGATACAAGGTTAATACACAAAAATTAGTTACCTTCCTGTATACAGGCAATGAATAGTTAGAATTTAATATTAAAAAGAAAACACCATGTATATTAGCACAAAAAAGAAAGAAACAAAGAAAAACAAACACAGAAACAATGAAAAAGAAAGAAAGGAAAGAAAGAAATCAATCAATCAATCTACCAAAATATATGCAGGATATATATAAAGAAAACTACAAAATGAAAAAAGCAAAGAATATCTAAATAAATGAAGAAATATTTCATGTTCATAAATAGGTAAACTCAAAATTGTTTAGATACTGGTTCTTCCCAACTTGATCTCTAGATTTAATACAATATCAATCAAAATCCCACCAAGTTATTTTGTGGATATCAACAAACTGATTCCAAGGTTTATATGGAAAGGCAAAAGACCCAGAATAGCCAACACAATATTGAAGAAGAACAAAGTTAGAGGACTGATACTACACGACTTCCAGGTTTACTGTAAAGCTATAGTGAGCAAGACAGCATGATATTGATGAAAGGATAAATAGATCAGTGGAACAGAATAAAGAGACCACAAATAGACCCATATATAGTCAAATAGCCAAATATAGTCAAATAGACTTTGACAAAGGAGCAAAAATTATACAATGGAGTAGTGTTTTCAACATATGATACTGAAATGATTGGACATACTTATGCAAAAATCAATAAATCTAGACACAGACCTTACATTCTTTACAAAATTAACCAAAAATGGATCATAGATCTAAATGTAAAATTAAAAATACAAATTTTCTAGAGGATAACATAGGAGAAAATCTAGGTGACCTTGGGTTTGACAATGATATTTTTAGATACAACACCAAACCTTGAAAGAAAAAGTTGCTAAGTTCAAATTCATTAAAATTAAAAACTCTGCCCTGTGAAGGATACAGTTAAGAGATTGAAAAGACAGGCCACAGGCAAGGAGAAAATCTTTGCGAAAGACATAGCTCATAAAGGACTTGTATCCAAAATATATAAAGAGCTTTAAAAACTCAATAATAAGAAAACAACCAAACCAATTAAAAATTGGGCCAAAAATCTGAACAGATACCTCAACAAAGAAGACATGCAGATGGCAAATATGCTTATGAGGAGATGTTTAACATCATATGTCATCAGGGAACTGAAGATTAAAACAATAGTGAAATACAAGTACTCATCTATTAGAATGGCTAAAATCCAAAACACTGACAACATCAAATGCTGGCAAGAATATGGAGACACAGAAACTCTCATGGGAATGAAATGTGGTGCAGCCACTTTGGAAGACAGTTTGGCAGTCTCTTACAAAACTATAGACATAGTCTTCTATGCAGTTCAGCAATCCTGCTCCTAGGTGTTTACCCAAATGAGTTGAAGACTTTGTCTATGCAAAAACCTACACACAAATATTTAAAGTAGCTTTGTTCATAACTCAGTAGTTGGAAGCAACCATGATATCTCCCAATAAGTGAGTGGATAAACAAACTATGGTACATCCTTACAACAGAATATTATTCAGTGATAAAAAGAAAGATGCTATCAAGCCATGAAAGGACATGAAGGAATCTTAAATGCATATTGTTAATTGAAAGAAGCTACATACTATGTAACTCCAACTATATGGTATTCTGGAAAGGGCAAAACTATGGAGACAGTTAAAAAAAAAAAAAAAAAAAAAAGCATTGATTTCCAGAGGTCCCAGAGGATGAAGGGAGGGACTAATAACAGAGTACAGGCATTTTTAAGGCAGTGAAACTCTTCTGTATGATACTGTAATGGTCGATACAGGGCATCATGCATTTGTCAAAACCCATAGAACTATACAACATAGAAAGCCAACCCTAATGAACTCTATGCATTTTAGTTATTAAATGTATCAATATTGGTTCATCAGTTGTCACAAATTACCACACCAATGCAAGATGTTAATAATGTTAATAATAGGGGAACGTTCTGCTCATTTTTTCTACCTAAAACTGCTCTAAAAATAGTCTATTAAAATTTAAAACTAATTAATATACTTGGAGAAAAATTTGGCAGCAAATGTAACAGATGATAGTATGGTGGCTATACATTCTAGTTTTCTGAGGACAGTTTTGATTTATATGTGTTGTCCTGGTGTCCCATCTGCTTTAGCATTTGTCATTCTCAAAGGTGTCCTGGTTTGAATGATAAATTATATGATCACCCTAGACAAAAGCTTATTATATACAATAAAAAAGTAATTTTGTATATATTATATATATATATATAATATATATATATAAAGGAGATATGTAATGAACTCCTATAAAGCAATAAGAAAGAAACACTGCCCGAGAGACTAATGGGCAGTTTATGTGAATATGTATATTAGTTTGCTAGTGCTGCCATAAGGAAATACACAAATTGGGTGGCTTAAACAGCAGAAATTAATTTTCTCACAGTTCAAGAGGCTAGAAGTCCAAGATCAAGGTGTTGGCAGGTTTGATTTCTTCTGAGACCCCTTTCCTTTGTTTGCAGATGGCTGCCTTCTCACTCTGGCCTCACACGGTCTTTCTTCTGTGCACACACAAGACTGTGTCCTAATCGCCTCTTCTTATAAGGACACAAGTCACATTGGATTATGGCCCACCACATGACCTCATTTTACCTTAATTACTGCCTTAAAGGCCCCCAACTCCAAATTTGGTCACATCTGAGAAGTTGGGGGTTAGGACTTCAACATATTAATTTGTTGGGGGACACAATTCAGCCCATAACAATAGACAGTTCACAGAAGATGTACAAATGGCCAATAAATATATGTCAATATATTTACTATCATAATAAACTAGAGACATACAAATTTAAAACAGTAATAACTGACAATCATCCCCAATAGAATGACAAAAATAATAAAAGGAAATTGATTCTATCCAAGGTTGGCAAGAATACAGGGAATGGCCATTTGTTGGTGGAACAAACTGATACAGCTTTTTTGGAGGGCAACTTGGCAGGCTCCATCAAAATTAAAAAGTACATATCCTTTGGCCTAGAAGTTTTACTTCTGAGACTTGATTGTACAGTGAGTACAGAAATGCTCACTGAGGCACAAAGAGGCATGCATTAAAATGTTAATTGCAGTTTTTTGGTAATATTTAAAATTGAAAAAACATTTAAATTTCTATTAATAAATAAGCTATGGTACATCCATACTATGGGATGCTATACTGGGGTTAGAAAGAATGAGATAGACCTATGAGAAAATGAATTTCATATGATATGCTATGAATAAAGTAGACCTATGATAAAATGGAACCATAAAACACATTAAGCAACTCAAAAAAGAGGAAATTGAGACTACAGAATAGATGGCGAGACACAGACACAAAGAGCAAAATGGTAGATTTGAACTAAACAGTGTCAACAATCATATTAAATGTAAGTGGTCTAAATACCCCACATCTGATAATTTTTTGGCTTTTTGATTGGTTGTCTCAATAGGGCTCCCATGACAAAACTTTGAAATCAGCTTTCACTCAACCTCTCTCCTTTTTGTTCTTTGTCCTGGAATTATAAAATTACTTAATAGTGAGTTTATAATAAGTTTTTTTTTTTTTTAACTGGGGGGAAATGCCATTTTAGAATTACAAGCTATCTGCCTTTTAGAATGGAGACTAAAATTTGCTTTATGGAAGACGTTCCTTTATTTTCAAATGTACCACTTAGGTTGGCCCTTTTAGCTGTGCTAATATAAAGCAAGGACCTATTAATCTTGGTGAGAATGGGAAGGCACTGAGGGGACCCTAAAGGACATTTTTTAGTCTAAAATGTTAATACCCTTTAATAATATAAATTGAGTGATTTGTGGAATTCTGCCTCTGAGCATTGTTTTATTTAGAGCACCACCATGCCCTAATTTGGAATCAGACAACCCTTAGCCTGAAACTGGTGTGTTCCTGCAAAGTGGTGTGTGTTACTCTGGGATCAGTTGTTTGTACAAGATAAGGAGCTGAGATGGAGAAGAATGTGGGAGAGAAGTGCTCACTTCTTCAGCTGAGACTGGAGAAAACAACTGTGCAAATAACCCAGACTGGACGTGGCACAGCCCAACCTAGACCTGGGAACTGGTGTCCCACCCAAGGATGCTGTTTTAACCTGACCATCCCCCCTTTGGGGAAATGTCCTGGCAGGTGTTTTGTTTTGATATTCCTATTGTCAGTAATGCATAGAAGAGGCAAATTCCCTGGCAGGACAAGAGAGCTTGGGAGGCAGATCTTAGCTGTTAGTGAGAGGGAAAACCTACCAACAGGAGCTGGGGTGGGGGTGGGGTCATTGCTTAGACCTGGACTCCAAGGAAGGGGAATACTTGCAATACACCTGGCGGTGGAAGGGGATTTATCCCTGGCCACATGGAGGCAGCTGGCATGTGAGGTGGGGAGAGGGCTTATAAAGGACCTTGAAGTTAGCTCAGGGTGGTGGGGTCTCAGCAGAGCCACTCTGAGAACAATTATAGGGTGCTTTCTGGTATATATTTCCCTTTTTCTCTCTAAGATTTCAGGCAATGCTGTTAACTTGTCTTTCGCTCTGGTGTAGGGAATTAGGAGAAAGCCTGGCCCATGCCTGGGGCAGAGGGACGGAGGTCTGCCTGGCTCTGGCTGTAATGGTACCTTGGGGAGGGAGCTCGACAGAGAACTATAGGAGCTGCAGCCGAGCAGGGAGCCAGGGGCACAGCATGCAGGGCTTTGTAAGTCACTTGAAGGAACTAGTTTATCTTGTAGGCCCTGGTGACCCACTGAAGAATATTAAGCAAGATGGTGATGTGATCCAATTTACATTCTATAGAAAGAAAAACATCCCAGCATGTCCCATACCTTTGTAGACAGCTGGAGTGGACGCTTCTGTCTCTGTCTGGCCAGTACCTCTTCAACCCTCCTGTGGTAACAGATCCCTTCTTTTCTGTGGGAAATCTATTCTGTGTAAGTGGGGTAGAGCTGATTGCAATCTTCTTGAAGACAGGGAGTGTGCCATTCCTGGAGCCTACATAGTCCTCCCTTTTACATGAGCCAATATTTTTTTGTTCTTATTTAACCTAATTTGCCATGGTTCTCTTGCTCATGAGAAAGAATTCTTACTAACAGTTGTGCGTCCTCTCTGATTTGCTCTTCCCTAGACTCAATATCCTCAATTCATTTGACATTCGAGATGGTTTCCAGATCCCTCCCTGCAAGGTCATTCTCCTCTAGACAGAGATGTGCATACTAGTGTCTTTGAGGGGATCTTCTGTCTAAGAGTTGTATTACAGTCAAGTACATGATGGGGTCTTCTCTGGAGAAATCCAGACAAAAGGTTGATACCCATGGATCAAGTGCTGGGGAGGACTTTTGGGGGACCCTGGTCATGGCAATATATGATTTGAGGTATCTACACTTTTATAAAGAATGAAAAACTTGGTTCTACCATGGGGTGTTCTCAGAAGCCAGCACCTTGAATAACTTCAGTTTCTAAGTGGAAGGGAAGGTAGAAAGGAGTGTGTCCTCAGTATTGGCCAAAAGGGTCCCAAGGGCTTCCCTGAAATGTAAATGGAACCACTCAGTCATCTTAACTGGCCATTAAGAGCTGATCCATAATATAAAAGAGGCTTCAAGAAACATCAAGGGGAAGGGGGCAGGGAGACACTCGGGCCAGTCCTGTCCTTATCATTATCTGAAGGGGTGTGTGTGTGTGTGTGTGTGTGTGTGTGTGTGTGTGTGTGTGTGTGAATAGTAAGCCCACTTTCTTCCAGATCCTACAAGGGTTTCCATAACCCTCTAGGCTACAGTGAGCTGAGGACCTACCTTCAACAGAACAGGACTGGATTTAGACTCCTGGATGATGGATCGCCTCAAGTGCCCTTCAGAGACTGCTCAGAACCTCACCAAGTCCTGCTCAGTTTCTTGTTCCTCATCACTCAGTAAGTTACACACAAGATTAAAACCTTATGTCCACCACGGTGGGTGTTCCCAAGTCCTATGACCTTATAGGGTCATCTTGCCTCTTAATATCCAAGGGAAAATGGATCAGGCCTTCAACCCACAGTAGAGGGAAACCCAGGGCTTCCTGCAGGACTTCTGGGGGGTTTTCCTAATCCCCTCTTATCTATTTCTATTGAATTAATTTCTTTCCTTACTTCCTCCCTCATTCTTCCCTCTCTCTCTCCCTTCCTATCTTTCTTTCTTCCTTTCTCTCCCCATCTTTCTTTCTTCTTTTTTATTCTTTTGCCCCTGAAATTGTTTTCTTCTCTTTGCCCTGTGTCAAGACAACTGTAAAACATAGATCCTTTTACTTGATTTCGCCAAAGTAGCCCTGGCATGGGGCATATGTAACACATTCCCCCACATATAATTGGGAGAGACGCATTGCATCTTAGCACAGAAAACTCCTTAAAGGTGAATATTGGCTATTCCCTTGCTCCACCCCCGCCCCCGCCCCCTGCAGCATCCACCATGTTTCTGGCCCTCTTGCTTCCCTCCCCGCCTCCCCACACACAGAGCCAGCCTCCCACAGCATCTTTTCTCCTATAGAGCAGCTCATTCCCGCTCTCTGCCCAGACGGCCTCAGGGCCAATCTCTGCCAGCCCAAAAAACATTAAGGGCCAGTTCTGAAATTACTTTTTCCCTTAACACAATCAAATTATTGGTCTTAGCTCCTTCCTCTACCGGTCTCTACAGGCACACAAAGATTTATCCTTCTTCCCTCATTATACCACCCCCTTGGAAAGCAGAAGTGCCAGAATAATTTTGATGGTTGTTTAAATCACAGCTTTTTCTTTCCTGCTGCTCAGGTTTAGCTATAGCCCAGAGATGTTTCCATTGGCCCCACCTGCCTAGTTTGATACATCCTTTCCCCTCTGGCTCCACTCCTCCCTTGTCAGCACCTCCCTGGCCCCACCCTAAGTCCCGAATACGGGAGCCTTCTTGAAACAGCCCAAGCCCTTATTTCCTGGGCTTGCTGCCTGCAAGCTGGAGTACCTGCCGTGGGGACCATAGGAAGGCCCTCTTCCGCCTCCTCCAGCGAGGTCCTAGGAGCCCTGCTGTCTGCCTGGGGTCATTCTGTCTCTACTCTGTCTCACAGTGTGTGATCCAAAGCCTAGAGCTCTACATGTTCAGAGAATGGTGAGCATTGGCAAGTCCCAGCACCCCCTGGAGCATCCAGCTGATGTGAGGCAACAAGAAGTGTTCCTTGTCTAAATCAGAGCTCCAGCACCTTCTGAGCCCTGGAGGGAAGCAGTCTGAATGGTATTTGGTCCCCCAAATGTTGCACAAATGGTAGACCTGGCTCCTCTCTATGCCCCAGGCTGCCTGCGATGGCCCTGACCCGGCAGCCGGGGGAGGAGAAAGGAGCACTGCCTTAAGAGTCAAAGCATAAGGCCTCTGGGCTAGTTCAGCCATAAATTCATTTGACTGTTGGACAGCCCCTGTGTCTGTCTAAGCTCTGTCTCTTCATCTGAGAAATGAAGCATTGGACCACCTGAGGTCCAGAGACCTGGAGCCCAGGCCTGGGAAGGGACGATGTCACCTCTTAGCTTTGGGCAGATGCTCACTGTGGTGCCTGGGCCAGCCCCACCTGCAGGGGCAGAGGTCTTGCTGGTCTAGGACACTGGGGTTCTGAGGGGCTCGAGGGAGGCCGGTGCGGCTGGGGTACAGTGAGGGAGGGAGAGTCACTCAGGATGAGGCTGGAGAGATGGGCAGGGCCTTAAAGGCCATGGTCAGGAAAGTCAGGGGAGGTTTTCAGTGGGGGACCTGGCCTGATCTGATCTATGCTTTTAAAAGACCACTCTGCCTCCGAGTGGAGAATGGACTAAGGGGAAGCCAGAGTGGAATCAGGGGGACATGCTGGGAGGCTAGCGTGGTGGTCCAGGTGCAAGAAGGTGCCTGAGACCAGAGTGAAGCAGTGGAAGTGGAGAAACAGGCAGTGGTGAAGCAGGGTATGTTTGGATGCAATCAATATGGCAGAGGTGAGGATGCTGGACAGCCTGGGTCCCTCAGCTCCTGGTTTAGGGCTGTCCTCACCAGCACTCAGGCACTTCTTTCTGGCCATTTAGACGTCAGTGGAGCTCAGCGAGCCTCCAATGAAAGGATGTTCAGGGGGACAGAGGGCTCACTAAACTTTGCTGCCAGCTTAGTAACTGTGGTAGGAGTCTCATGCTCCTCCTCACCCCAACAATGATGCTCGGAAGGGTAAGAACTGGTGGGAACAGAAGGTGGAGGAGCCTGTGGCAAGGGGGATGGGCTTGGCTTCCCCACTGGGATAAGCAGGGGGCAGGACTCCCCAGATGGCAGCGGTCTCCAATCCTTGAACCATCTTCATTAGCCGCCCATTCTCTGCAGCAGTGAGGAACAGCTCCCAGCTGGCCGGCCCGTCTAATTTCAGGAACCCTCTCTCCCGAGAGTTGGTTCATACTCAGCTTGGTCTGCTTCAGCTCCCAGAGGTCTTTGGTCTGATTTCCTGCTTCAGAGCTCCACTCTCCAGGTCTGGCAGGTGGGGCGACTCAGTCAGCTGGGTTTGCCTGGTAGGAGATTGGGGGCACTCTTTGGGAACGGAGAAGGAGGTAGGGTCACGTGGGACAGGGTGAGAGTGAGAATAGCCAATAGGAGCCTGGTGTGAGAGGGTCGGGCCATTTGCTAAATACAATTTAAATCTTTGCCATGTTTTCTGCCAAGAAAAGAGAAGTGGCTGATGAAAACCACATGGCTCTAAGTAAGTGGAAGTGAGGAGCCTGGCTTTGTTGTGCGAGTATGTTGAAGATGTGGCTGTTGGTCTCCCGTGCAATGGAAAAAATCTCTATTTTAAAGAATACAATGTTAAGAGGCACTCTGAGATGAACCACATTTCGCAATTAAGTAGTTTACAAGGTCAGCAAAGGAAGGACAAAGTAAACCAGCTGAAGAAGATCTTACTCAATACCAAAATTTGTTTAAAAGTTCAATGCTAGTCTGAAACTGTAATATAGGCTTGTGACGTAGTGTTACAAAAATAGCCCCAAAGATGAAACTCTTTGGGGACGGAGAAGCAATTAAAAATGCTTTAAGTACTGGTGCAGGTATTGAATTTCTTCATGTTTGAAAAAAAGACATTTTTTTAAAAATGCAAACTCCCATTTTTTCTACTTTTTCTAAATTGACCGTGAGGCAAACTCAACCCAGAGACACAGACAAACAGAACTGCTGTTCACTCTTTGCAGAACAGAATTCTAATTTCTTCAAGTTCCAACATAGTGTGGTTCCAACTGGCCTCCCCTGAATTTTCTGCACGGAATGCTGCCGAGGGCCCTGCCAGCCCCACACCCTGCCCTCCGTCCTGTTTGCAGGCTGCCACCTGCGGGGCTTCATGGTGCACTTACCTGCCCCTGGGGTGCCCTTCCTCCTGGCTGAGTGGAAGAACGTTAGCCATTCATCAAAGATACTAATTACCAAATTCTATCCATGCCGCTGTAACTTGCCTTTGATTCTTTTGCATCGATTCCAGTTCTCTGGTAAATTCTCCATCTTGTCATCGATTTGCTTGACCTTATTAACCACAGTTATTTAAAAGTCTGTGTCAGATAACTCCAATATCTGGATCACCTGTGGGTCCGTTTCTGTTATGGAGATAATGTTTTTGGCTCTGGCTGATGTTACATTTCATCAGGGAGGATTTATTTTGGTTTTCCCCAAGGCAGTTCAAGTGTCGGAAGGCCATCTCACTCCAGCCTGGGGTTGAGCTGGCTTGAAGCTGGCAGTCAGACTTTGAAGGCTGCTCTGTTTCTGGCTCACCCAGGCTCCTAGTGCCTCACCCTTCTGGGGTTCTCACTGGGAGTCTGGGTTGTTCTCTATAGTCCTTCTCTTTGGTGGGCCTTTGATTCCCAGTTTGTTTACTCAGCCCCATCTTACTGCCCAAAATCTCCGCCCAACTTCCCAGCCTCACTTTCGGCTAACGCTTCACCACTTGGGAGGATGCTGCCTCCGACTCGGCAAATGCCTTCAGGGAAGAGGGCCTGGGGATTTTGAACTAACGTACTGTGGTCCTTTTCTCTGTTCTTCTCCTTGACTTCTTGGCCCTCAGGTCCTGCTTGCCTGGGGATTTTGAACTCCAGACTTGTCCCCTTACCCTGTGAGATTTTCACAACCTCTAACGCAAGTTCTCAGCTTCTTCTCAAGCACTTTTTGCTTGGTTTTTAGCCCCTCGGCCCCATGCTGCTCACAAGTCAGGGATACCTTAAGGGGAAGAGTAATGCTGAATGTCACCGCCATATGCTGCCATCTCTCAGGATCCTGACCTTTCACATCCTGGCTGCCTGCCAACGGACAGCTTTTGGAGTTTGTCCAGCTTATTCTCAGTGAGAGAACAGGTCTCTAACAAGCCACTCTGACTATAAGAAGTGGGATCCTCTATCTGCTCCATTAGAATATAAGCTCCCTGAGGGCAGGGAACTTGTCTCCATCACCACCGTGGTCCCCTAGTCCCCGGCCAATCTCATTCACACTTTAATATCACCTGCTCCTGGACATTTCCAAATGTCTGTGTCCAGCCCGAAGCTCTGTTCTAAGCTCTTAGCCCCATGTATCTAACTACCATGTCTCATCTCCAGGGGCACAGACACTCAACATGTCCAAAGTCATGTTCTTCCCCCCAAGCCTGTCCCTCTGCCAGGCTCCCAGCCCAGGAAGAGCATGTCCTCCATGTCAGAAACCCCTGAGTCACCATCGACAATGCCCACCCCTCCCCCTCCCATGTCCAATCTCCCAGTGCTGCTGATTCCACCTTAAAATGTCACATGAACTCATCCAGTTCTCTCCTTTTTGCCACCACAGCCCTGTCCCAGCACCGTTTCCCTCCCCTCAGTTACTCAGCAGTCTCCTCACATTCCTCCCCAAAGCCAGGCTGGCCTCCTTCCAGCATGTTCGCCAGCCACCCTCTGCGCAGAATGACCCCTTGAAAACAAAAATCTGATTATGTCATTTCTCAGCATAACACCCTGCAATGACGTCCATGGATTTCAGGAAAGCTTTGAAGATAAACCCTCCAGGAGCCACCAGCCCTGTGTGTTCTACCCCAACCCCCTTCCCAGTCTCCCTTTACTTGACTCTTGCCCTCGAATCACATTCCGTCCTTAGGGCCTTCTTGGCTCTGCCAGCATCTTTAACGCCTTTTTCCCTGGGGGCTCTGCTGTTGGGAGACACCCTTCTCTGCTCCTGTCTGCTTCTCTCCTGTGCATCCTAAATGTCCCCTCTTCAAAGGGCTTCCCTGATCCCTAGCACTGGTCAAGTGTTGTCACTGTATCCTGCATTCTGTCCATAGCACCAGCACAGAAGGAATTACATAGTTAATCAAGTGATTTTTTTTTCTATTTTTTAAATTGAGGTATAGTCAGTTTACAATGTTATATCAGTTTCTGGTGTGTAGCATAATGTTTCAGTCATACATATACATACATATATTCATTTTCATATTCTTTTTCATTATAGGTTACTGCAAGATACTGAGTATAGTTTCCTGTGCTCCACAGTACAAACTTGTTATTTATCTATTTTATATGTAGCAGTTAGTATTTGCAAATCTGTTACTCTCATTTTATTCCTTCCCACCCTCTTTCCCCCGCTTCCCCGCCCCCATAACTATGTTTGTTTTCTATGTCTGTGAGTCTGCTTCTGTTTTGTAAATAAGTTCATTTGTGTCTTTTTTTTTTTTTTTTTTAAGATTCCACATATGAGTGATATCACATGGTAGTTTTCTTTCTCTTTCGGCTTACTTCGATCAAGTGATTCTTGAATATGTTTCTTCCCTACTCAATGCTAATCTCCTTGAGGCCAGGGCTGTATTTGTCTTGGTCACCACTATATCCCCAGTGCTAGTGAAGTGGCTGAGATGTCTTAGCAGACTGGTAAATAATTTTTTGAATCAGTGAATAAAAGATGAAGGACAGCCAGCCCTCTCCACCCTCCCAGCCACACAGCAGAAAGCAGTGTGGAGAGTGCCCAGCAGAGAGAGGGAGGCTGGCGTGGGGTTTCTAGTTAACAAGTGTCTCTGAGTGTGACTCTGAAAATAAGGAATTGTGAATTGCTGTTGAATGCATCTTCTTATTGCTGGGCTTACGGCGCTGGCCCGGGAGCCAGCAGATCTGGGTTGCGGTCCCAGGCCTGGCACAAATCATGACGAATAGCATTTTTATAATGCTTCACAGTTTACAAGACATTTCCACAGATAGGATCTCATTAAACTGGCACAGTGACCTCCAGCAAGCAGCTTTTAGAGGCCTGCTGGGAGGGAGGAGACCTGGAATGAGCTGGGTTCCAGATCCCGCTGTGCCTCATCTCCCCACGTGATCTCAGAAGTGCTTCCTCTCGGGCCCTGCGTCTACTGTAAAATGAAGATGTACGACGAATGATCTTTAGTGTTTGTCCATGGGAATTTGGAACTAAAATTTCAGGACTAGTTCAATCAGAATGCAAAGTCTTTGCAATGTCCTTTCTTCTCACGTGGCTCGGCAACACCCCCAGGGGCTCCTGACAATGTCGTGGGTGCCCCAGCGAGGTGTCAGCAAAAGCAGGACTGAAACCAGGATTTTGTGCAGGTGGTTTACTTGAGAGCCGATCCCAGGGAGCAGGAGTGAGGGGCTGGGGAGAGAGGAGAAGCCCAACTAGGGGTGTGTGTCTAGATCACTCTGACTCAAAGGGCTATGACCCCGTCAGGCCCTGCTGGGAAACCACAGAGCGCCTCCCAGAGCTGTCGCCCAGAAGTGTGGATGTGGGAGCCTTTCTCTACCAGTTTTCACCCTCACAGGTGGAGGCCCCCCGCCCCTGGGAGTGTCACTTGGAACTTCTGGGCTGTGCTTACCCACATGGCAAGGAAGCTTCTTGGTAGAGAAATCCTGGGACAGAAAACACAAAGAGAATCCTTGGGGCAACACTCTGAGCTGGACCAACTTTCCTAGACTGTCCTCGCAGCAGTGCTGGAAGTCAGGGTGGGACCTATGGACCCAGGGCATCTGATATAAGTTGCAGAGGGGCAGGGACATGAGAGAACGGGTGCTGGGACCTTCCTCCCATACCCCTACCAGTCCTCCACCCTCTGAGTGTCCAGGCCCCCCCCCACCCTCTTTTCTGTGGAGTTTGTGGTGTCCCGGGCCATTGAAGATGGGGTGGGGTGGGGTCTGTCCATCTGGGCAATTCAGATGGTGTTCAGCAGAGCCTTGGGAAGCAAACTGCTGTTCCGCTGGACGGTCCTTGAGTGACAGCTGGACTGGACCTGAGATGGAGCGCCTGCCCCTCCGACAAGGAAGTGGATCACTCATGTGGCTCCTCCCTCTAGGCAGTGAGTGGTGCTCCCCCAATGGTTAACAAATGGTTTGTCTGCAGGCTTGGGCCCCACAGGCCTGGCAGTGGCAGTGCCCCAAGTGGGAAGTTGGGAGATCCTTGCCAGCCTCCTTGGTGATGTAATACTTCCTCTCTGTCCTTCTCTTATAAACTCTGGACCCTGCTTCCCTCAGCTTTCCCTCTGGATTCTCAAAAGTCTGATTTGTTAATAAAAAAAGGAACATTGGCTTGCTTCTAGCTCTTTTCCTCTACTATAGCAATTTAACTTCCCCCCCAGGCAATGTGAATGAGAGACTAAAAAAAAAAAGTCTCTTATGAGAAAGTGGAAAAGAACACAAAGATTTAAATTTCAAGGTATTAGCTGTCCATGTTCTGCCTCTGGGTGAATCTATTTAAACCCCAAATAAATTTCACTCTCCTCTGGGGAGGAGGGGGTCTCTTTTCAAAAGGTTGGATCTAGTTCTCTATTTCCCTAACTGTACCCCACCCCAGATTTCCTAGTGCTGTGTAAGAAAGAATTCAGATGGCTTATTCCCAGGCTCCTAGGAGGTAACCACTATATCCTTGGGATTTCCCAAGTGATAGGAGTGTCTTAGCTACGCATGGTGGGCTCTTCAGATCAAATCTGAGTTCATGCTAATGAGATGACTCAGGATGGGGGCTGGCCGTGCCAGAAGGACCAACCATGCAATTAGAGGCTTGAGTTTTGAGCCAGCTGATGTCAGCCTGACCTCTGCGGAGGGGTGGAAGCCCGGAGATTAAGTGCAGTCACGTGACTGATGATTCACTCAACCATGCTCACAGGATGAGACTCCAAGAAAATTCTGAACTCAGGCTCGGGTGAGCTCTTCCTGGTTAGTGTTGCATATCCATGGTCCAGGAGGGTGATGCATCTTGAAGACACAGAAGCTTCACATTTGAGACTGAGACTTCCCATGATGTGTCTCTTCTTTGGGCTGATCCTGATTTGTACCCTTTTTCATAAAACTGTCATCATACGAATAGTGCTTTCTTGATTTCTGTGAATTGTTCTAACGAATCACCAAACCTGAGGGGATAGTGGCCACTTAGTAGAAGCGCAGAGGGCCTGGGAACCCCAGGACTTGCAGCTGTGTTTCATGCCCTTGAGCTGAGCGTAGGGTACACCTGGCCAGAATCCCCCAACCTACCCTCCTTCCCTCACTGTCAGCGTCCAGGCTCCAGCCCAGCTCATCTGGCTGGTGAGGGTCACCAGGGCCTGCTGGACCAGCCCTCCGGGGCCTGGGCTCTCCCTGGCTTCCTAGGCAGGCCCCCTCCAGCTGCTCTGACTTCAGTGTTCTCTTCCTGGCCCGGCCATGGAGCCGTTCCTCGGCGTGCAAGGAAAAGAGAGTTTATTCTCTAACGCTGCTCAGATCTTCCTCTCAAGTCTCCACCCTTAGACTTGTCGTTAATAATATTTCATTTTCTTCTAAGTTGAATGATTTCTTTCCCGTACAAACGTTCCATCTATTTGAAGACTTACTGTCTGTTTCAACATCACCACCCTCCGCTCTAACAATCCTTCTCTTCCCACAGACAATGTAAATGGGAAACTGAAGAACTGCTTTAAATGGTCTCTTGGGGTGAGCCAGTCCCTTTGTGTAAATATTCAGTGCTTCAGGCTTTGTCACTGCTCCTGTACCCCAAGTCGGTATCCAGGTGCATGAGGGGGGCTCCCCTGGCCATGGGGAGGCATCCTTGGATCTGTGCTTGTTCTCTGCATTTTTGCTGGGGTCCAATGAGATCTGACAGTCACACCAGGCCTTCAGGGTACTGTGCTGACATGCACTGTGGGGGTCCATGGTGTCCCATTAGTTCCTGGGAAAGGGCCCTGCTGGGCTCTGCATCCTGGTCAGGCCTTTGCTTGAGCGCTCAGCCCCTCTGATGTTCCCCCTGGGGCATGTGGGAGCTTCTGGGTCCCCTGCACTGCAGGCAAGCTGGGAGCCCTGCCATGGTCCCACTTTCCCTGCCGCTGGGGCACCTGGGCTTCGCACTGTGCTGGAAATGGCCGAGATTAGAAGGCAGACCTCTAGAGGTGGGCAGTACCCCCGACTCCCCTCGCCAGTGAGCCTGGAGAAGTACGACTCAAGCTCTGAGATTCCCAGCATCCAGGGATGTTTCTAAAATCCTGACGCCCATCTTTGGGTCCTGAGCACATGACAGCCCAGCTTCCTCACTGCCTTCCTCACCCCCTCTGTCCCTAAGATGGAAGGGCCGGCCTTCCATCCCTTTTTTTCTTGCCTGCCAGGATGCCCCTGCAAAGAACAGGATCTGCACCGCCCCCCGCCCCTAGACCTTTCTCTTGCCACATCAAAGGAACTTAGAAAATCCTCTCTCCAGACAGAGTTTGGTTTTCCAGTCTGCTCAGTTGCAGGGAATTCAAATAAAAACCTAGTTGATGTTCAGAGCTGGGCAGTGACTTTCTCCAGCAAGATCTACCCTCACCTCAGCACTGAACAGCTGCAGTGGGGGGATCCCCCTTGGGCTACAAGACTCATAGGCTGAGGAAGTAGATCGGAAACAAATTCAAAATCTGTTATCTCACTTACACATTCCTTTAATATTTATGGTGGCCCTACTATGTGTCATGCACTAAGTTCGGACATAAAGCCCTCTTGAAATTGTTTTCAGTAAACACTTTATTAAAATATAGTTGATATACTATACGATTCATTAAAAGGATACAACTTGGTATTTTTTCAGTGTATTCACAGAGTTGTACAACCATCACCACCATCTAATTTTAGAATATTTTCATCACCCCCCAAAGAAACCCCATATTCATTAGCAGGAACCCCTCTCCCCCAGACTCCCCTTGCCCTAGCTCCTGGCAACCACTGATCTACTTTCTGTCTCTACAGATTTGTCTATTCTAGGCATTTCATATAAAGGAAATCATACAGTATGTGACCTTTTGTGAATAGCTTCCTTCATTTCGTGTAACATTTTCAAGCTTCATCCATGCTGTACCATGTATCAATACTTCATTTATTTTTATTGTCGAATAACACTCCATTGTATGCATACATCACCTTTTATTTATACATTCATCAGTTGATGAAAACTTGGGCTGTCTCCACTTTGGGGCTGTTGTGAATAATGCAGCAATGAACATTCATGTACCAGGTTTTTTTTTTAATGTGGACAAATGTTTTCATTTTTCTTGGGTATATAGACAGAAGTGGAATTGCTGGATGATAGCTGTTAAAAACCAAAATTCATCTGTGTAAATTTTAAACTTCTCATTGGCTTTATTCAATGATTCATGAATCAAAATCTAGCAGATAGAGAGGAACTCTGAGGACCTGCACAAAAGGAAAAACTTTTACAGGCAGAAGCGAGGAAGAATGAGGAAATTATAGTAGCAAAAAGCAGATTGGTTGTTCCACAGTCACTTTCCCTTAAGGGTTGGCAGGGGTCTGTCGGGCAGACGACCTCACTAGCGCTGATCAACCAATTCCTGGCTGACTGGTTTTACGATTACATTTCTGGGAGAGCTGAAACTAATTAAGTTAAGTTTTGGTTTGGTGATGTAGGGCTTAGCATGAGTGACTCCATTTTGAGCCTATTGTCTTGTTTTTAATATATGGTAACTCTGCTTAATATTTTGAGGAGCTGCCAAAATCTCTTCGAAAGTGGCCTCACCATTTCACATGCGCACTAGCAGTGTATGACGGCTCTGATTTCTCCACACCCTTGCCCTCCTGGTGGATGTGCAGCGGTATGTCACTGCAGTTTTGATTTGTTATCTCCCTGATGGCTAGGATGGTGAGCATCTTTTTATGAGCTCCTCGGTCATTCATAAATATCTTCTTTGGAGAAATGCCTCTTTAAATACTTTGCCTGTTTTTTTAAGTTGGGCTTAAAAATTTTGTCTTTTTATTGTTGAGTGGTTAGCATTCTTTATGTATTCTGGATACAAGTTCTTTCTCAGCCCTTTTTGAATTTGAAGAGACATCTAAATCAAGGTCAGAGTAGGGGTTGCTGTTTGAACAGTCGATGGAGTTCATTGCCAGGTGATAGAAACTTTGCAAAAATGCATTTCATGCCATGCAGAGGGTTCATGAAGGGACGTACCCTGGAGGGGAAGGATGCGGAACTGTTGGGGCAGGTCTGGGCCTGCTCTCTGTTCAGTTACACCCTTTTCAGAATCCCTGCCAAAGAGGAGTTTGAGAGATTGTAGGCTGGAGGTGGGTAAGGATGCTAGCTGGTTAGTGTATTGAAGGCAGAATCATTTGGGGAATTTTTTTCTTTTCTTTTTTTGTAAGGAGCATGGGTTTTTGTTTCTTGAGCAAATGGGAAGGCACATAGAAAAGCATTTCGGAATTACAAAGAGCTATGCAAATGTAAGGTGATATTCTTTTTGTTACTACTGTTATTTGTGGGAACCAATGAAAACCCCCTCCAGGATGAAATCACAGAGCCTGTGTGTGGGAGTGGAGTGGGCAGAGGGTGAAGGGAGCGATATGAGGGGATGGAAACCAAAGGAGAGAGGAGGGTAGCAGAATTTGCCAACCTTGGTTACCTGTGTGTGAGATGAGAGAGAGACAGCTTTGTGGCTTCTGGCATATTCTTTTACCACCAGTCTAATTATTTACTTAATATTTTTCTTTATATGGGCTCCTATTTCTCTTCATCAAACAGATACACGTATAAAGGAAATATGTCACAGGTATAAATGGCAAACCTGCATCATTTTCAGAAAGGAAGGAACTATATAAACAAATATAAGGAAAACCGAAGAGTGTCATTAAATTCTAGCTGGAAGTTGTTCCTTTCTGGGCTTGGAAAACTCTCTGGACTTCTCAGTCTGGCTCATCTCTCCTTATCCCTCAGGTGTCTGCCCAAGTGGCCCCTCCTTAGGAAGCTTCTCCAGCCCCACCCGTCTCCATCTTTGCTTTGTTTCTTTCGTAGCCCTTATCACTAAGGGGTGTTGGTTTTCCTATGGGCGTCTAGCTCCACGAGGGCAGCGTCTTGTCTGGCTTAATCACTCTGTCTCCACTGCCAGGCTCAGTAAATAGCTGTGGAGTGAGTAGCTAAAAGCTCTGAGCAGCAGGGATGTTCTCTAGTTTGTTTTTGTTCTCCTTTTAGCAAGTGTCAACCAGGTGTGAAAGGCACACACCAGTGCCTGCTGCCACTTACACCTCCTGGAACAAGAGAACCAAGCGAGCGAGACTTGAGAAGGAAGTAGCCTTCTGGGGCACGATCCCAAAGCTCCCCTAGTTCCCACCTTGCACTGTGGGAAACCCCAGTCCTGCGATCCAGGCTTCGGATCCCTCCTTGGCCACTGGCCAGCTGAGTGACCCCATAGCATCACTGGACCACACCAACTTCCGCCTTCCCCAGAGCTCTGTGAGCACAGCAGGAGACAGTATCTGTGGACACAGCTAGCAAGAAAAGCTGCTCAGTAAATGAGAATAGGAGCTCAGAGGGTTTACCAGAAGATGGGACGGAACTACGGACTTTGCTGGCTAAAATCCTACCCTTCCTTCCAGGCCCAACTTTAAAAAGTAATAATATTGCTTTCCCTTTATTAAGTACTCCTTATGTGCCAGGTATCTTGCTAAATAAGAGGTTTATAGATCTATCATTTAATTTTAGCCTTGCAATCATTTTATAAAGTAGGCATTTATGATTCTCATTTTACAGATGAGGAAACTAAGACACAGAGAGGTTGAGTAACTTCCTGAAAGTCACGTGTCTGGTCAGCATGCGGCAGATCTGGGATTCGAACCCAGGTAATGGGACAACAGTATGACTCTCAGACCTGCTATTGGGCTTCCTTTCTGTTTGCTGTTTCGGGGGTAATGTCAACTAGACTTGGGAACCAAAAGAATCTGTTTCTTTGCCCACTCAGGGGCTCAGGTAGAATGGGCGGAAGGTGGAATGTAGGTTACCATGGCAACCGATCACTTAGTGCATAGCTGATGAGCCCTAGGGGCTGAGGTTCTGCTGGCAGAGAGAAGGGTGGGGTTGGCATGGGGCAATGTTTGAGGTACCAGATGCACTGGGAGGACTTGGAAGAATACCAGGTGGGTAGATCAGGCAGGAGGTGGGAGAGGTGGGAGCTTCCCGAGGCTGGTGGGATGGGTAGGCAAACTCTTGCCTGAAGCTGGAGAGTTTATCAGGCAGGATAGTGGTGGCCCTTGCCTTTGCTAAACCTTGTTTAGCATGTGATCCATGCTGTGATGTGATCCAGACCAGCCTTCCGAGGACCCCTCCCCCATTTGTCTTCTGCTCCAGAGCCCAGGGTTTTAGCGTTGTGTCCAATCCTCTCTGCATTTCTGTACCAACGTGCTCCTCCCCAAGGCCATCAGAGACGGGAGAGGAGGGCAGGGCACTGTTTCCTCTCCTCTCCACCACCTCTGGCATCCACTGCCGAGGGCCAGGAGCCTCCGTTCCCTGGCTGTGGGATGACAGCATGAGCTTTTCCTCCCCGGTCCCTGAAGCTCCCCGCTCCCCAGGGGGCCAGGGCAGGGCTGGACAGAGTGAGCAGGTCACCTCTCTGTGGTTTGTTGCAGGCCTTGACCTTCTTGACCAGAAATGAAATCCTGTGGTGAGTAGAGGGTGCCCCCTCTCCCTCCCCTTGAGCTGCAGTCTTGCCCTGGTACAGCCTCACTCTGGTCCTTGAGCGTGGTCCCTGCTCAGAGCTACTGAGTGCTGGAGATGAGGGGACCGCGGACAGGCAGAGATGGACCCCAGCCCCAGGGGTCTGAGGTCATGATTCCCAGGGTACGACTAGATTTGAATCAAATGTTAAGCTTTGGGCTGCTATGGGATTCAAGGCAGGGTTTCTTCATACAATCCCAGAGGTGGACAGGACCTCCCTGGGACGATGAGGAAAAGGAGGACAGGACTTAGGAAATAGGTCTGAAGCCCATTTGATTGGCTAACCCACTAGCTGGGTAAAGCTGATGCACTGCTGAGTCTCTCTTAGCCCTCCCTTCCCTCCCAAGCATCCCTCCAGTGCCTGGTACATGGCAGACACAGTGATGGCACTGGGAGTGTCATGGGGAACAGTGCACAGTCCCTGTTCTCATGCAGGCGACGGGCCAGCGGGGAAGGCACCAGGCTAAAGACACCCATCACGATGATCCCTGCTGGGACTGCAGAGGGAGTAGCTGGCATGAGAGATGTGGGAGAGCCTGGGTGGGCCAGGTGCTCATAAAAACTTGTTAGAGGAATAAGTGGGCTCACTAAGGCATTTTTGGTGGGGTGGGGTGCAGCTGGAGAGAGGTGACCACTTTGAGACCCACAGGACCCTCTCCCCTCATTGCCTCTGCTTGGACTCACCTTCCCCAACCATCATGCCCAGCCTGGAAGCCACACTTCCCATGCAAGTTCCCAGTCAGGGCAAAGATTTTGCTACAAGCATGAGACTCCCCAGGCTCAGATGGGGACTGAGGGATGGCTGAGTCACAGGGAGCCATGGAGACCAGGGACAGTCACAGGGTTACATGATTTTCCTTCTAAACTTAATATTTATTTACTTTTTTAAATATGGAAAAATATGGCAAAACTCCAAATAACCTATATCTTACAACCCATATATTTCTTATTGATATTTTCTAAAAAGGAACACTTGACTAAAACTGAAAGAACCAAATATTTTAAAAAATGAAACAAAGTTTAAAAAATAATATGTGAGCATGGCTAGAAAATTCAAATAGCAGAGAAAGTTCTAGATGAAATGTAAATATGTCCCTCCCCTCTTCCCAGGCCTTCTCTCTGAAGATAGCCACTGCCCACAGTTAGCTTCTCATTGAGTCTTCTAGAAAAAAATGTTTCATAGCTAGACCTACATAAATATCCTTAAGAAATTGTATCCCATTCAAACTGTTGCGTTTACACATTCATAGTATAGGTTCATAATGTTCTGGACCTTTTTTTTTCTTTAAGTTTTCACATTAATTAGTTCTACATAAAGCACATAGAGATCTGCTTCGTTCTTTTTAATGGCTGTGGAACGCTCCTTCCTATGGAAGAAACATTTTACCATCCCCTCCATAATGAACACTTAAGCTGTTTATGGGTTTTAGTTTCACAAATAAGGCTAGTGTAAACATTTCTGTACAAAAAGCTTATCCAACAGGTGAGAGAAAATCCATAGGAAGGATTTCTAGCCATAGAAATGCTGGGCAAAGGGTGGGTGTATTTAAAATGTTGATGAGGTAACAGGATTGTCCTGTAGACAGTTGGCACTAATTTATTCTCTCACCACTTGAACATGACCATGCCTGCTCCACTCCAGAAAGTTCAAGGACTCTCAAGTGATATTCTCCGGATCCCTAGGGCTCCTCACGTGTGCCCTCGAGGCTGCCCTGGAGTGAGTGTCGTGGTGGTGGGGGGAATGAACCTAGAGAGAGGAATGAGGGGAGGGTTCAGTCTCTCTGACATAGACCCTCATCTTCATGTGTTCCGTACCGGCCTTCTCAGAAAGATGTCCTGGTGAAAAGCTGTCCTCAAGGACTCTTCGTCTCTGAGCTGCCCACCCAGGCTGTGAGGCTGCCCCTGCCTTGTTCCTGTTTCCCACCTCTTTTCACCCCTGCTGAAGGTGACCTCCCCATGAGAAGGGCATGGCCGGATCTGATTTGTGCCAGGGAGGCAGGGCCCCACTAGTGATGCCAGCAAAGGCTCCACTTCAGCCCAGCATCTCCCACCAGCTTCTCTCAAAGCTGCCTCAGGCTGCCCCTTCTTTTGGCTGCTCCCGCCCCTTGGGTAGCTCCTGCCCACAGGCTCCCACGTTTGGGGGACTTGAAGAGCAGGATGGGTCAGTGAGATGGGAGGGGGTTGGGATGCCATTGCTTCACGAAGGCAGAGAGGAGATGCAGTGGCTCCATGCCTACTCTGCTTTTGTTTCTCCATATCGGAGACTTTCAGATGAGGCAGAGCAGGACAAGCACTGAGTGGGCACAGAAATTCAAGGTGGGTGGGGTGATAACAGGGAGAGTTTGCTGCTGCCTCAAACCAAGGTGAGTCTCCAGACCCAGAAGACCCAGTCCTGGGGAGCAGCTGAAGATGTGAAGAGCTGTCAAAAGCTTTGAAGAATGGAGAGAACAGGGGAAGGACTGGAAGGCTGCTTCAGAAAGGGAGACGTGAATTGGCCTGGCCATTGCGCTTGTATCAAGAGGGCATGAATGAAATAAATGTGGATGAATCCATTAGTCAGTGGGACACTGTCCTTTGAGAAGAGGAGAAGTTTTATGTTTGGTGTGGCGCCATCTCCAAGGTATATTGTACAGTGAAAAAAGCAAAGTGCCAGGGCTTCCAGTTAACATGGAGAAATGAGCGTCTTTTATCGCTGTTTCTTTCCTCTACTAAAAGAAGAGTAAAGGAATTAGAAAAAAAGAGAAAGAAACACATAAGGACAAAAGAACTCAAGAGATGAGAGTGGTTGAGAGAAGTCAACAAAAATGTCAAAAGTGGAAAGCAAATAGATCCCTGATACAGACTTAGAGCAGGAAACTGGAAACAGATTGCTTGGAAGCAGGGTTTGGGATGATGGAATCAAGAACCCAGAAAGGCTCAGGAACCTCTGAATGCCAGGGTGCAGGGTCAGATGAAAACAGAAAGGTCTTATGTGATTACTTCTTTTGCCCTGCAATCCACTTGGCACCCCTTCCCCAGGCTAGCAGAGCCCAGAGAGGGCAGGAGCTCACCATGTGGACAGAGCTGGCCAGGCAGGTTTCCAACTCAGGGCCACCAGGCACAGTGATGTGCAAGAATGAACCTCTGGTCAGCTTGTCTGAACCTCAGTAGTGAAATATGAATTGAAAGTTGAAAGGCACTAGATATTTGAGGAAAGAATTTTTTAAAGTCTACATTGTCATGTCATCATTACATTTCAGAACACAAGCTTCCATAAAGGAAAATAAAAATACAAACAGAGGATCAGGAATCAGAATTATTTTGGTCTTGTGTTGGAAGATGGTGGCTAAACATCTTCAAAATTCTAAGGAAAAAATTCCAATGTAGGATTAAGTCATAGCTAGATGATTAATCAAGAGTGAAGGTGAAACATTTTTTGACATGTAAATTCTAAAAATAATTACCTCATGCTCCTTGTCTCAGGAAGTTTTTGGAGCTTCCATTAAAACTAATAAGTAAACTAAATTTTCCAATAAAACTAGTAAGTAAACTAAGAAAAAAGAAGACATGGGAGCCAGGAAACAGAGGATGTCAACACAGTGGAATACAGTGGAGAGAAGCCCAAGGATGATGGTGGTGCATGCAGCAGGCCTGAAAAGCAATGAGTCCAGATTAGAATCAGGAGTCAGGAGTTCTAAGAATGATGCCCTCAAGAAAACAAAATGAACCTATAGATGATGTAATGTATGTAAGCATACTAAGAGGAACTTTACCGTTCTGCAGAGAAAGTTTCGGGATGAAATAATGATAGATATACTGAAACCTAAGCAAAAGAAAGACAAAGTAATTATTAACTCTGGGAAAAACAAAAAGCCTTACAAGAAAGAAAATGTAATCACGCTGCGCTAAGGAACTCAGCTGTGAGCAATATTTGAATAATACACACATAATATGTATTAATACATAAATGTAAAAATAATATGTAGATAATAATATAAACACTGAATTCTGATTCAGGTAAATCATTTTCTATTGGGAGGTTAGGGGAAGGAGAAATAGTATACAGATGGAGATAAACTATTTTTTTAAGAGTAAGACATCACAAAATAATGTCTAGAATGAAAAATATCAATAAATGACAGTATCAGCACCATATGTAGAAATATAATGCCAATGTTAAGGAAAAACCAAGAGAAATAGCAAAATATTTTTTTTAATGCTGCCTTTTGGACAATTTTCCAACATCACCGCTGACAATGTGTGATTATCCTACAAATATGACAATGAAATGTGGCTTGGATGACAGTACAGTTGGATAGATTCAGCCAGTTGGAAAAAAAAGTATCCAAGAGACTGATAACAGGGGTAATCTTTGGAAGAGGGTGGCTCTGCCCTTGTCTAATACTTTCCCACCTTCTTATCTGTGACTTGCGTAGGACATAAAGGCCTGGTCACCAGATCTGCAGATGACACATGGGGAGGGGCAGACCACATGTGACAGCTTCTTCCCGGTCCAGAGCTGCCTTGGCTTGGCTTTCCAAGAAGGATTCTGTCTACCCTAAATTCCAGACTGTGGGAATTTTCTTTCACATCCTAACAACCTGTTGGTCTTGGAAGAGCGGGGTCCTTTTCACCATCAGCTTCCAGGTCAGCCCTCTCTAGCTTCTGGTTGAACTGCTGCCCTAGAAGCCCCTGGCTTCCAGATATCTCTTTGGGCTCAGTGCACAGGCCCTCCTGGGCCCTCGACTTCAGCAGTGACTGTAGACCCTGAGTCTGGGACTGATTCAGAACGGGCGCATATGGCTTCCTTTAGACCTCCGCGGCTGAGCCTGGGTCAGGCCGACTCTGTGTGAGCAATCTGAAGTATGCTGTATCGCCCAGGGATGAATCCTGACAAGACGCTGGGCTGTGTATGGGTCTCATGTGGGAGCCTGAAGCTTTGCCCCTTGCCCCTGCTCAGGCTGACATGGCCCTGAGGGCCCCCGTTCCTCTTAACACCCTAGAGGTCCCCAAACTTTCCAATCTCCAGGCTCTGTCCTGGCCATCAGCTCCTGGTCCCCCTGGAGCAACAGAAGGTTACAGGCTTGCTTCCTGGAACCCAAAGGCCAGAGTTCGAGGCTCAGCTTTGCCAGCTCTGTGACCTTGGATGAGTTTCTTACCCTTGCTGAGCCTCAGTTCCACAGTTACAAGAAGTATCATATGTATCAACCTCACATGGTTGTTATTAGGACAATTAGATGATCAAACCCACGTCAGGAGTTAGAGCAGAGCCTGTCACAGGGGTCCGTGCTGAGACTGGCAGCTGTGACTTTCATGGTATTATCATCTCCTTTTTGCAAATGAGGAAACTGGCTCAGAGAAATCAAGTGATCTGCCCAAGGTCGCACAACTTGGAAGGAGCAGATCATAAGACTAAAAGCCACATTTTCAGGTTAGAGATAGGGCCATTTATAAAGCACCTGCAGGCCATTCCACAAGGCAAAGGACTATTGACCCCAAGGGATGGGGGTGAAGCCAGGGTTGCGGGGCCGGGGCTAGGATGGGGGAGAGGAAATGGAGGCTTGCCCTGGAGCTGTGTTCTCAGTCCTGCCTGTACAATACAAACACAGACGCCAGAGAGAGGGACAGAATGCCTGACCCAGGGGACAGAATGCCTGACCTGGAGGACAGAGAGGGATGGCTGAGACATCAAGGGCAACCTGAGGCCCGGAAGGGACGAGGCAGTTCCAAGTTCCGGCAGAGTGGGAGCCGTGGAGCTGGTGCCCTCCCCTGTCTCAGCCTCCGAGCCCGCAGACAGCCCCTCCCCTCGTCTGCGCTAGGTGTGGAAGGGAGACAAAGCCTGGGCCGCTTGCTTTCTGGCAGGCAGGATATGTGAGTTTTTCC
Organism: Camelus ferus; assembly: GCF_009834535.1. Lineage (NCBI taxonomy): Eukaryota > Metazoa > Chordata > Mammalia > Artiodactyla > Camelidae > Camelus > Camelus ferus. The sequence continues at coordinate 18,296,188 of NC_045710.1, read as the reverse complement.
AATGGCTTTGACTTTCGAGTCCATTAGTGATTAATTCAGAGTTCCATTTAGAGCCGGCTGATCCATATTTGGAGGAGGAGAATACTTTGTGGCAGCTGAGATGCAGCCACGATTCATCTGCGGCCTGGGAAGGCATGAAGTCAGGGCAGGGCCCTTCCCACAGCACCCCCTCCCCAGAAGGCTCTCCCGGGGAGGGTGGGGGGTGGGGCCGAGAGGTTTTCACCTGGATGAGGGGTGGGCCCTTGAGAGGTGGGCAACATAGCCTGCAGAGCCTGGTTTAGGATTCAGACCCTACTCTGCCTCTTCCAAGCGCTATGATCTTGAGCAGACCCCTTCAACTCTCTGAGCCTCGGCTTACCCGTCTGTAGAAATGATCACCCCACACCTTTCCCACAGGGTTGTTGGGAGGATTCAATGAGCACAAGAGCTTCGGAGACAGGAAGAGGGTGGCACCAGCAAGTAGGGGTCCCTTCTCTACCCTCCTCCTGTCCTGAGACCTCCCTCTCTGGGCTCCTGGGGAAAGAGCTTTGGTGTCAATAACTTTGGCTTTGACACTTACCCCTGTGTGACCTTAGGCAAGGCAAGTTATTTTACCTCCTTGAGCCTCAATTTCCTCACCTGTAAAATAGAGATAATGGTCCCTTCCTTGCAAGATTGTTACACAGATTCCATGAAAAAATCCACGAGAGTTGACGGGTGCAGCAGGCACTCCCGGTGGGGAACCACGGTGGGGACAGCAGAAGCAGCCTGCCCTGGGCACTGGCTATACAGGTGCATGGCTTCAGAGAATTCTTAAAAATTAATGAAATTTCTACCGAAAATCAGTCTGCTTTTTATCACTCTACACTAGCAGTTCTAACAATAACAGTGATAAAATAACTCCTTCAGGCTAGGGCAGACCACTCCCACCGCCCCCTCCCCTTGTAAGCCACTGGACCTTCGCGGGGGGGTGGGGGGGCTTTCCTCTCCTCCTTGCTGCCCTTCAGTGTCCCTCGCCCCACCTGTACTTTCCTGGAGACTGTCTCCCCTCATCCCTTCCACACTCCACTTGTCGGCTCCCTCCCCAACTTAGTGTAAAATCTCTGGTGCCAGTTCAGGGCCCCTTCCAAAGTTGATGGAGCCCATTCTCCATCATGGGGGCCAGGAGGGACACAGGATGAGGGCAGTCTCCTCTGGGTATAGGGCAGAGTTCGCTCCCACCCTCTTCCTCTCGGTGCTCACAGAGACATTTCACTCTTGACCTGGCTGTCACTCGTAAGCAAAATCCCTTGACCAGTGAGGAGACCTGCAGACAGAGACATTGATTATAGGATCGATGAGGATGGTCGCTCAGTCCCATAGTCTGGAACCAGCTTGCCGGTTTAGGGTGGCTGTGGTTTGCTGGCCCCAGGTAACTGGGTTCTAATCCTGACTCGGCCACACCCACCAAGCAACCTTTTTTTTCTGGGCTGAGGGTGGGGCTGGGCAGATGGCTTGAGGTGGCATGCCTGCTTCCCCAAGGCTCTGCTGGTTTCCCCATCCGTAAATAAGGAACTGGAGCAAGTGAGGACAGAAGTCCTTTCTGGGTCACTTGTAGAGTGTGTTGTGGTTACAGGGCACATTCACGTACCTTCCTTCATGCCTGGCTTATCTCTGCATCTCCCACAGTGTGCTGGGCACACTGGAGCCCCAGGGATGTTTCTGGAAGTGTGGAATGATTTATAACTGCCTTCTCTGTATCAATCAATAATGAGTCCTGAGTCTCCTTCCTCCAAAGAGAGCCCGCAGGAGAGGTGGCCTGCTGGTCCCCGCTCCTAGCCCACTCTGCCTCTCTTCTTAGCATCCACGACTCCTTCCTGAAACTCTGTCCCCCTGGGAAGCACTACAAAGAAGCCACGCTGACCATGGACCAGGTCAGCTCCCTGCCGGCCCTGCGGGTGAGTCCAGGGGGTAGGGTGGAGGTGGGTGGGGGCGGTGTCACTGAGATCTGCTGAGGCGCTGAGAGTGCTGGTCTCAGTGTCCTCACCTGTGAAATGGGTGGATTGGTGGAGCAGCTGGGATCCCATGTGCCCCCTGAGATTCCCTGCACTCCAACAGGCTGTGCTTGTGACAGCTGTCAGTGGCCCCCACTCGCAATCTTTTAGGGACCATCCTTCAGCCTGTATCCCTGTTGTAAAAAGGCCCTGCCCTTCCCCCAGGGTGCCTGGAAGAGCCCAGAGGTGCACAATAAAAGGGCTCTCCAATCACTCCTGAGATTTTAATTAAACTTTGTGCAAAGAGCACAGAGAGGCAATGTCAGGTTAACAAATCATGGCGGTGGTGTGCTTCCCGATTTTTCATTCGGGTTTCGGCAGAATAATGGTTTGAATGTGTTGCTGTGCAGTGAAAGTCCATCTTCATTTCTGTCTGGAACAAGATGGGCTCTGAGAGTTGTGGGCGCCTCTTTAAAAAGGGCCCAGGGCCCAGGCAGGGGGACAGGTCCTGAGGGAGAGACCACACGGGGCAGGGGGCAGGGGCGGCCCCTCCAAAGCAACAGACCTGCTCTAGGGCAGAGGCAGAGCCAGGGCTTGAGGTAGAGGCTGGAACTGAGAGGACAAGGAACCAGAAGAGCTGTGGAGCGGTCGTGGGGTTCAGGGAGCTGGGAGCAGAATCCTCAAAAAGGTGATATAATTGGAGAATGTGCCTGTCCCAGATACAAAATGGGGAGCCTGTCCTTAGGGTACCCCCTACTCACATCCACACCCTGCACCTCCACACCTACACATGCACATCTCCACACCCACAAACACTTGTACACGAGGTGGGGGACTTCTCTCAGACTGACTCTCCACTCAGGAAAGCCTGGGTGAGGGGCAGCCCGGAGGCAAGGCGGGATGGGAAGCTTCTGCCCTCCCCTCCCCAGGTGGGGGACAGTGTCACTGGTCAGTCGCAGAATATCTGAATGTTCAGCCAGGAAAGAAACTTGGAGACCACGAGTCCAATCACTATCAAACAGTCCCCACCCTGGTTTTATCCATCGGAAAACTGAGTCCCCAAGAGGGAAGAAACTCGCCCAGGGCCACGTGACATGGTAGATCCTGGAAGGCAGGCAGGACTCTGACCCCCAGGCTTGGCCTCCACTTCTAATCAGGGCTTGGCTCAGCGCTGACATGTGTCTGGGACTGCCAGGCGCCCTGGGGAGCAGCTGGCAAAGACTCGCCCGGGAGAGCTGGAACCGAGGGTGTCCGTGACCCGTGGCCCCAGCACTCCGCATGGACCCAGCACACCCTAGTCACGCCCAGGGGCTCAGATCAGCGGAGCAAGCACTGGACCAGATTAGAGGGCTGGATCTGGGCCCAGCTCCATCACACTCCATGTATGACACATCTCCTCTCTAAGGATTAATCTCCTATCTGTAAAACAATATGTACACCCTGTGCTGTGTAACAGACCTTGCCGGGATGAGCCATGGTCCTCTGCACTGTTCATTTTGTTCCCCATCCTCTCCTCTCTTCCACCTGGGGGTGGGGAGTGGGGAACCTGTTGGGGGTGGGGGAAGGGCAGCAAGCCTGGAGCAGAATGGAGGAGGGGCAGATGGGTGGGAGCACATGGGCAACAGCCCGGGGTGGTCTGGCGTCTGCCATGTGGACAGCCAAGGGCCGGGGACCAGTACAGCAGGAATGTCAGGCTACTGTAAAATGCAGTGATGTTAGAGCTGTGTGAGGGTCTGCAGGTCTAGGGCAGGATGGCAATCTGGGGTCTTCTCTGGAGCACCAGACCCCCCCCCCCCCAGAACCTCATTCACTCGACAGTGGCTGGGAACTGAGATGGGGTCTTGGGATGAGATTACCTTAATTTTACATTTCTTATTTCATCCTTCTAAATGGTCATTATTTTAGTCTATCCTACAAATAAAAAACATACCATTGCAACAAAGTGGAAAATACAGAAAAGGTAAAAATCATCAGGCAGCCTACCTCGAGGGGTAACTGCCATGACAATTTTGCCTTATTTCCTTCCATAACTTTTTTTAATGTGGATATATAAGTGTTTATTGGGATCACATTTTTTTTTTTGTATGTTGCTTCCCCCCACCGCCACTTTGTTTTCTTTGTTATTTTTCCAACTGGTTCTGAACAGCCAGAACCATCTCATGAACTGAAGACACTGAGCCACTGCCACATCTAGAGAACTAGGGACAGGGCACTGGGCCAGGAGCAGAAGAGCTGGCTTTGAACTCACTTGCTAGCCAACAATCTCAGGCAAGTCATCTCACAAGAAGAATGATTGGGGGTCTGAGGGGAAGCAAATAGACCCCAGCCAAAGAAGACTGGGCAGGAGGGGTGCAGTGTGGAGCTATCTTCTTCGAGGTGAAAGGCCTGGCTCGAGGTGCTCCCAGGCATAGGCCTGGGTCCAAGGACGCAGGTTGCTCTACAGTACAAGAAAGCACTCTGCCATCATCAGATTAGATGATGAACTGTGCGCAGAGGGAATGAGATACCTGTCACCAAAGGGCGCCAAGTGGGGGCCGGCCAAGCATTTACCTGGTGTGTTCTAGCACATACTCTGGTATCAAGAGGAGACTGGACTGCGTTCATTGGTCCCCTCCTCACCCTCCCAATCTGTGGTTCTGGTTCTGGCCTGGAGCCTGGTCCTACTCTCTTTTGTGTCATCTACCACAGTATGTCCCAGACTCTGGGCTTTCATAGCCCAATAAGATCTGCTTCCCCCCACAACACTGTTTACAATAGCCAGGACATGGAAGCAACCTAAATGCCCACCTACAGTTGAATGGATAAACAAGATGTGTGTGTGTGTGTGTGTGTGTGTGTGTGTGTGTAAAAATAAAATTACATATAAAATGAAATATTACTCGGCCATAAAAAAGAATGAAATAATGCCATTTGCAGCAACATAGATAGACCTAGAGATGATCATATTAAGTAACGTAAGTCAGAGACAGATATCATACGATATTGCCTATATGTGGAATCCAAAAAAATGATACAAATGAACTCATTTACAAAACAAAAATAGACTCACAGACATAAGAAACAAACTTATAGTTACCAAAGGGGAAGAAGAGGAGGGATAAATTAGGAGTTTGGGATTAACATATATAAAATAGATAACCAACAAGGGCCTACTGTATGGCACAGCGAACTATATCCAATATCTTATAATAACGTATAATGGAAAAAAAACTGAAAAAGAATATATACATATAACTGAATCACTTTGCTGTACATCTGAAACTAATACAACATTGTAAATCAGCTATACTTCAATAAAAAAATCCACTACCCCCCCAAAAATGATTATTTTGAGGAAGGACTAGCTAGAGATGGCAACTTTACAATTTTGCCAAGTAAGGACATTAAAAAATACGTCATCCACAATCATTTCATTTTTTAAAGACGTTCATTTTAGAACAAAAACGTAAGAGGGATCTAATCCCACAAGTGATAACAGTTCTTTCCATACACATCCCTTTCTGTTATTAGCATTTCTCCCTCTGTTAATGGTTGTCAAGAACTTTGTCCCTCATCATTCCTGGCCCTCACGTCGGCTTTTGGGGATCTAGATCCAGGACTCGAGTTTCCCTCTGTGTCCTTCCAATCTTGGTCGAAGCAGAAAGCTTGCTTCCCAAAAGGAATGAGGAGAGGCTTGCTGAGAGGTGGGGGCCCGAGTGTGTCTGTGTCCTCTGTGGCCCCAAGGATGAGAGCTGTGTGACTCAGCCTGCCCAGAACACATCTCTGGAAAAGCTTTGAGAATGGGGCCCCAGGGAGCTCTGGGTACTGGTATTACTTGGCTCGGGGTCCTGGGTGATCTGGGAAGAAAGCGCACTTGTGGAAAATTGGATTCACTTGTGGAAAAAGTAGATTAGTTAATATATTGGGAAGGGTCTGCCCATCAGCAGAGAGCAAGGCCTGGGCAACAGAGGCTAGCGGGAAAGCCTGACCACAAGAAGCCCCTGCCGGGCCGGGACGCACTGCCCTTTATTACCCAGAAGTTTCTGTTTTCTTTTTGTCTGCTGCTCTGTTTGGTGTATTTCAGAGTGAATTAGCTCAGTGTTTCTGTTCTTGTAAATAATGACCTTGCTTTCTGTAAACACGGATGAGTAGTGGCATGGTGAGACCCGGGCTTCTAGCTTCCAGGACCAGGACAGCCAGCAGCAGGACCTGAGGAAAGATCGTGGGGTCTCACGGTGGGGTCTGGTGGAAGCTTGTCCACCAAACAGGGCCACCGCGCACCTCCGACCTCTTCCCACCTCCCTTTCCAGGGTTCCTGCAGGCAGGTGGTCTGTGCACAGCCTGGCCCTTACTGAACTTTATCCCAGGGTCAACTCTATGAAAGCACCAAGAGGCTTGGGAACCCTCCCTAGGTGTCAGGAGGCACCAGGTGTTGCTCCTGAGGTTTCAGCTCCATCTCGGTTTCCATCTATACCCAGTTTTTCTGAGCCTTTCGGAGGCCTGCTTATAGGCTGGGCGCATCTGCTTAGCATAGCTTGCAATGAACGCACTCCCCAGGCGGTCAGCAACGATATGTCCTCCTATGTATTCAGCTTCTTGAGAAATCACCAAAGTGGGAGGGGCAGGGATGGGAGTGTAATTTTTTTAACTTTAAAAATTATTATTATTAGTTTTTAAATAAAAACTATTTATCCAGGCCGAGAGTCAAGTTGCCCTATGAAGATTACCCTACCCCATTTCTCCTCTCGGGAGGCAGCCATTTTCAGCTGGTAGCAGATTCATGGTGTTTGCCTCCTTATATCTAAAGAGCCCCTTCTGGATATCCCAGCCTTTGACTTCCCCCTAGAGAAGAGGTTAGCTCTTCCCCTCTCCCACACCCGTCCCAAGCATCACTCCCCTAGTATAGTTACATAATGATTTCAGTTCTTTCAATACACAGTGTTTTCACTAGTATGACTGCGTACGGCCCAGACCTGAGCCATGAAATAGCTATGGTTACTTTTCCCTTTTTGCACAGTTTTTGTTGTCGTCTTTCCTAGATGTAATCATTGTTTTTGCTCAGTTTCCCACGTATTTATCATTCAGTATGACACCAAACCTCTGCCAATCATTTAAATCTCCTCTAAAGACATTTGGAAATGAGATGTTTTCTGTACATTCCATGTTCTTGGCAAAATTTCTCTTGGAGTCTTCCAACCCACTCACATCAGGGCTGGGTAGCCCTCTGGAGCCTGGTACATGTTGTCATTCTGGAGTCTTCTTTCACAAGCATCCAGATCCTTTTCACCCTCTTCCTTGGATCTTCCATTTCCTGTCTTCCTCTCTCTCTGTTTACTCATTTTGGTGGGGCACACACTCTGGTAGCTTCCTGATAAAGGGTACATGGAAGTAAATGTTTTGACACTTTCCATATCTGAAAATGTCTTTATTCTCTCCTTCCACTTGATTAAGAGTTTAGATGGAATTGAATAATAGGTTGGAAATCAATTTTCTTCTGAATTTGGAAAACATCCATCTATTGCATTTTAGCATTCATTGTTGTTTCTGAGAAGTCCAAAGCCTTTCTGTTTCCTGATCTCTTTTTTTGTGACCTGTTGTTTTTTTTTTCTTTCTGGAAACATGTAGGCTCTTCTCTTTGACCCCAGTATTCTGAAATTTCCAGTGATGGGAGTTGGTGTGGGTCCTTTTCTCCATGTCCTGGGCACACAGAGGACCCATTTAGTCTGGAAGCTGTACTTGTGTTCAAGGACACTTCCATGAATTATTTCTTTGGTAATTTCTCCCTTCTGTTTTCTCTGTTCTCTCTTTCTGGGACTTGAACGTTCTGACATTGTACATCCCGGGTTGGTCCTTTACTTTCCATCTCTTCTCTTGTATGTTTCATCTTCAGCCCTGCGCTCTTCCTCCTGGGGCTTTCCTCAACTTTATCTTCTACTCTCATTTAGTTTTTCACTTCTGCCATCATGCTTTTCATTTCCAAGAGCTCATTTTCATTCTGTTTATTTGCCTCTCTCTCTCTCTGTGTCTCTCTCTCTTTTTAAATAGCATCCTCTCCTTTTTCCTGGATGTAATGTTTTCTCCAATCTGTTCTTCAAGGTGCTTTTTTTTCCCACTAGCTTGTTTGGGTCACCATCTTTAATGTCAGAAGCCTTCCTTGAATAGTTGGTAATCGTCTGCTCATAATTAACCAAGAGTGGGAGGTGGTTGCTATTTCAGAGCTTTAATTCCTGGGTGGAGTTCATCAACTGGGAACTTCCCTGAAGGGGCCATTTCTTGAAGACACTCTAGAGAATAGGAGTAAGTTCTGGCTGCCAGGATTCTGGAGCTGAGTCAGGAAAGGGGGCTGCTGGAGTCTCAGACTTCTACACACATGTATTTATTTAATCCCCAATTCTCAATAGTGGCTGACATCCCCAGTGCAGAAAGCCTCTGTTACACTCTCCCCAGAGAACAACTCTCCAGTCTTCTGCGGGGGCTGGGGAGGGGCAGTCACCCCCCAGTGTCAGATGCAGGGGAGGTCGAGAATTCCCACTGCTTCTCAACACTGTCAATCAGTCCTCCTTTTAGCCACATCTGTTTCCAATGCAACCTGGTATCTCCAGGTCCAGAGCCTTTAGAAGCTTCTGGGATGTAGAACAGGTTGATAATCACTTTCCCTGCTGTGGGCTCAGGGTCCTTCCCTCTCCTGTCTGCTGGGTCATTACTTCTCCTTCATCTGCTTCCCGAGTGTGTCACTGAGCAACTGCTGCTGTTCCCTTATGTTCTCTCTGTTTTCGTGGGTCGTGCCTCTAAAGACTCCTTTACTTTAGTGTTAGTGGGTGTCAGAAGGGAATGAAAATAGATGCAAGTGTTCAACCTGTCATCTCTATCCAGGACTGACAGCTGTGTTCCTGCTGTTCCGTAACACGTTTCAAAACCACCCTCTCCTCATTGTTGCTGTCTCGGAATCTTCCAGACAGACAGCAGCTGCTCCCAAACTTTTCTCCTGCACCTTCCACGTCCAACCTCCCAAATGTTCTGCTTGGCTGATGTCCTCAGAGCCTTGCTCCCGTGCTGTCCACCCTCCCTTCCTGTTCCCACACTGCTCTCCAGCCCAGCCAGCCTGCTATAGGGGCCCCCTCCCTCCCAATAGACCCCTGGGAAGTGTCACTCCTTGCCCTGTTGATTATCAGAAGGAAAGTCTCATGGATAAGAGACATTCTTTCTGCAGTCTGCGGAATAGGGGTTCTCACACCTGGTCCTCATTCACTCACTCCATAAGTAGTTATTATGCATTTAGTCATTTACTATGTGTTGTGCACTAGTGAGGACCTGGGGGCAGCTTATAAGGTCTTTTCTTAGGAAATTCAGGGTTAAGAACAAACAGGAGAATTGCAAATCTTGGGAGTTTTGCAGAGCTCAGATTCTTGACCCCAGTGCCAAACGCTGGGGCCCAAAGAGGCTCAGCCAGGCTACACAGTGGGCACAGTCCCTCCTAGAAAGACCCAGCCCAAGATACCTTGTTCATGCTCCGTCAGCCTCCCATCCCAGCTTCTTAGGATACTGAGCAGCTCATGGGCAGCCAGGCACATGTGGGCACAGCACCCCTCCCAAAAGGCCCTGGAAGGACCACCCTACTACTGTCCAGTGGCTGGGCCAGGGCCAGAGCTCGGCACTCAGTGACCTGTGCTCTAGTCTCCCAGCAGCCCTTGGCTGGCTGAGTTATTATCTGCATTGACAGCTGGGGAAGCAGAGGGTCAAAGGGGACGAGCAATTTGTCCAGTGAAAACTCTTTTATTATAAATGATCATCCTGCTTGGTCTGGCAGAGTCCCGGGCTGGAAGGGGTCTGAAAGACCTTTGGGTTCCTTTTTCTCCTGAGGGCGATGGCACGCACCCCCTGGGAAGAATTTGAATCTGCCTGTCCATCTGAGAAGAGGTTGGGGCGGGAGGGGCGGCAGTACCTGACTCTCGGGATCTTCCTAGTGCTTTTTTGGATCAACTTGTCAGAGCCTTTTCATGGCCACCACCTCACTGCACCTCCCAAGGGCAGAGAGGCCTTTACAGATGAAGAAAGTAAAGCCCACAGATGGGACAGAACTGTCCAAGGTCACAGGGCCCATCAACCTGAGCCAGTGTTGGAACCCAGGCCTCTGGCTCCAGCCAGGCTGTTTCCACCCTGCATATTCTGAACTCCCACCACATCCCCAGGAAGCTCTGTCTGAGGTTTGGTCTCTGATGAGGAGCTGGCCTGTGCACCCATAACATTCACATCTTGTCTCCCATGCACTAGGGCTGTCCTCTGAGCGCACCGTATTCAGCCAGAAGGTAGGGAACTGGGCATGGAGGGAAGGCAGCGGGCTGGGGGTGGGTGGGGGTGTCCTGATCACCCACAGCCCAGGCCGGGACAGCTGGACCCAGTGATAATCCTCGGGCTGTATTTAGGCCACTGCCCTGGATTCCTCCTTCACCCTCAGATACTGTCCCTGGTTTGTTTAAAAAAAGCAGCGGATTGGATAGTTGGAGCAATTCTACTTTCCAGCCCCAAATGTCCACTGCCGTTAGTCGTGTGCCTCACGGTTACGAGTCCTGTCCACACTCTATCTTGTTTGAGTCTCACAGTAGGTCCGTAAAGCACAGCGGACCCCCTTCTTCTACAGACAAGGTGACTGAGTCTGTGAGAAGTTACAAGCTCTACCCACAACAACACAATTCCAAAAGTACATCTGCACCCAAGACCTGTTTTTCCTCCATACTTCTCCATCTACTAGGGAAGGTGAAATCAAGGTCCCTGATGGGCAACATTTGTGTGTGTGTCTACGTGTGTATACACGTATGCAGCAAGGGAAGGAAGCGGGTGGGAAGAGGCTGGTGGTCTGCACAGTTGGTGATTGAGGGGGAAACGGCTTTTCCTATCTCTGACTGGGATGCTCGCCCAGCCCGCCCTTGGGTGGCAGATCACACATGTGGGTCTCATGTACCAGAGAGGCCTGCACTCATTTCAGGAGGGCCCTTCCCAGTGCCCAGCCTCTCAGGCTCCTGTGGCAGGCCTGGGAATTGTCGGATTCCCCAGTCCCCAAGCCAGGCCCCATCCCTAGTGCCCGGACTCCAGAGTGAGTAAATGTTCCACTGAGAAAGGAGAGAGAACAAAGGGATGGGCCTGGCCTGCCAAGCGCCCCAGCCCAACCTCCCAGGCTCCCACCCCAGGGCCCCACCTCACAGGGCCTGAGGTCACTCTGAGCCTTTCATCTCATCAGAGAGAAGCACACTGGCTCTCCCAGCCCTGCCTCCCAAGAGAAAAACGGGGCTGACTGGGGCCTCCCCAAATGGGGCTGGGGACTTCAGATCTTACTCACCCAGGGTTGTAGGTAGGGCCACTCCGTCCATTCAGCAGAGTTCAGACAGCCGGCCTCCTGCCTCACCACCCCAGCCTGCCCTGAAATCTGTGCCGTGCCTGGCTCTGTGCTGGGACATCACACACACATCATCTCACTTAATCCTCAAAGTCATCCTCATTTACAACTGGGGAGCAGAGGATCAAAGGGGTCACACAGCTGATGAAGGGCAGTGGCGTCTCAACTGCCAGCACTTACTCCCCCACCCCCAGAGGGGGGGTCCCCGACTCCCGCTGCAGAGTCAAAGCTGGGAGGGCAGTCTGGCAGCTGGCACACTCCCTGCATTTTCAAGCATCATTAGATCTTTTTCTGACAACTTCATCAGTTAGCAGGGCTCAGAATTGGCAAAAATCCTTATTTAGACATTTAGCCAAAGAATTAAGAAGTGGTTCATTTCAGAAAAAGCTCAGTGATGTAGGACACGGTCTCTGCTCTGGCTGCAGCAGTCCGCAGCAGAGAGACGGGATCTGGCCTCCAGCCTTGGCTGCACCAGACACCAGCAGCCTCGGGCACGTCACTGCTCTTCTCGGGGCCTCAGTTTCCTTATCTTCCAAGTGGATGTGTAATGCCTCCCACACAGGTAGTTAGGAAAGCCTGGATGGTGGGGGAGAGCTCTGGGTTCCAGTTTTAGCTTTTCCCTCCTGGGTCTGGCCTTGGGCCAATTCCTTCCTTCTTGGCCTCAACTTTCTATCTAGACTCCAGCACATGACCTGCGGCTCTAAGCTGGGGGCAGTGGGGGTGGAGGGAGCCTGTGGGATGACCAAGGGCAGCCCCTCCCCCAGTGATACTATACCTGCAGTGGCCTCTGATTGGTGCCTCTAGAAAGGGGCAGTTCGTAACCCTCCCCCTGCTCGCCTGTGTGCAGTTTGCTTAGGCGTGGTTCACATTGTTGCTGGGGGCAAGTGAGCAAGCAGAACTAGAAAGTGGTCTGGTTTTCATCTGCACAGAGTCTGACCGTCCCCCTGCCACCTCACAAGTTGCATCTTATGGAACCCTCTCCCTGATTCTGGGAAGTCACTATTGTTACTGCATGCAGTTCAAAGCAGAATCAGACCAGGACCATTGACCACAGTCCTGCTTGCCTCACTTATCACACCTCTTGCTTCTGAGGGGTATTCCTCATCAGGTCACACCCACTCAGACCTGTAATTGGTTCTGTCAATGATCCTACTTTTTCTCAAATTTCCCAAGAGCAGTTGCCCTTGTGGAGGGAGAAGGGGCTCTCGAACTAGGTGGTCCTGAGTCTGAATGCTTCAAGGCAAGTCGCTTAACTTGGAGCCTCGACTTCCTCACCCTGGAGATGGGAAGGCCATTAGGAGGACATCGAGGCATCAGGATTCAATGAGACGTGCCCTGGCCTCCTTCCCTGCATTGGATACACACATCATCTCATTGCTTCTGCCCATGAGCGGTACCTGGCAGTCAAGGCACGAAGGACCAGCCCATGGCGGGATGAGGAAGTGGGGGCTCTGGCAGGTGGAAGGACTGGCCATTGGTGGAGTCAGCAGTGACTGGGCTGGCACTGGGTGCCATGCGTGCACTGGCTCTGCTGGGCTCTACCCACTTGGAAAAGCGTTCATGTGGCCAAGGTGAGAAGTGAATCCGGGCCTCCTTCCAGAGGTGGGGCCTCCTCCCTCCTGGCTGCAGATGACACCGAGGGGATCACTGAAAAGTACAGCTCGCACCCAAATTCCCTGGCGGCACAGAGGGAACGGGCTGCAGAGGGCTTGGGGACATGCTTGCCCAGCACCCTGGTCCCAGTCCTGTGCTCTCAGAGTATAAGATAAACAAACCCCATCTCGGCTTTTCAAGAGTCCTGGTCCCCAGGGCCCTTCTCAGCCTGTTGGCTTGAGGCTTTATTCCACTCATGTCTTTTCTGATAACTTCATTTGTGCCCCCAGAGACCTCAGGCTTGTTTAAAAATAGAAAAATAAACAACATTGTTCCTGAAGTGCCCCCTCCCTGCTTTGGGCCTCCTAATGAGGTGCTGGCTGGGCTGGCCGGGGCTCTGTTCCCAGGATTTTCGACCCTCTGCAGGCCTCGGGCCTCTGCTGTCTCCTCCGGCACAAGACGCCCCGTGGCTCAGAAGGGCTTCCCGGTGGCATGGCTGCAGGGAGGTCTTGTGCCGCCTGCTTGGAGATCCAGGCCACCACAGCTCACACAGCTGGGGTGTAGGGACGCATTCACCCAGGCAGAAAGCCAGGCCAGGCCCCACTCAGGCCCAACCACAGAAGGCGGCCCTGCAAGGGACCTTCCCTCCTCTTAGCGCTGGCCTCAGCCCCTAACAGAACACAGACCCCTTCCGTGTGCTGGGCACTGGGTGAGGCACCCAGGATGCAGCCGCTCAGATCTCTCAGGCTCATTGGGCTTGTTGTTCAAAGTCCTGGGCTGGAGTTTGCATTTTGTGTTCGACCTCAGTTTTCCCACCTGCAGAATGGACCTAATGATAGCAGCCCTGCCTATCTCAGAGGGTTTGGACGCAGCCTGCGTGAGAGGATGGCTGTGAAAACGTTCAAATGCTCCAGGCAGGTGGGTGGGATTTCAGGCAGCATTCAGAGAGGACTAGCATCGGGAGGCAAGGAGTAGCTGTGCCCCCTTGAGCAGTGGGACCTTTTAGTGGGGTCTTTTAGAACGAGCATCAACCTCACACCAAGGGGTTAGAGGGATGGGGGCAGGGTCTCTGGATAGCCACCAGGACGGTAGGGACCCAAAGCCACACCACTGGGAAGGTGGCTAAGAAATGGCACTCTACCTGAGGAAGGACTTGGGATGACGTGACCCTCTTTACATATTTGCTAGGGGTGGGGGAGGAACTGGATGGGCTCTGGGTAGCGCTAATGTGAGTGGGAGAAGTGACCCTGCGGGGTGGGCTTCAGTTGGCCCTCAGGCTAAAAATTCCTAAATAGATCACACTCTCAGAAGCAAGACTAGGCCCATTCAGGACCGAGCAAGCTCCCTGTCCCTGGAGGCCTCCCAGCACAAGCCACTGGAATGCAGTGCAGGGAAATCAGGCTTCAGGTCGGGCGCCCACTTGCCCAGGAAGTTGAAGCAGAGATGCTGAAAGTTCCTGCAACCTGAGCTCTGGCAAGGCTCTGGGAGAGGAGTCACCCACTTCCCTCTTTTGGCCTGAGGCCAAATGCCAGAGGCAGTGCTCCCAGTATATTGAGGGGAACTGAAGCCATGTCTCAGGCAGCAGAAAAGGTGATGATCAGAAACAGGTTCTCTCTGGAGATGGTTGGAGGCACCTACTCATCTTGCCCCTGGCCCCTGCTGATCCAGAGCCCCTCCCTTGCCCCAGGGCTCCAGCAGGCCCCTCAGAAGGGTGGTCAGGGAGAACAGTTGGCGGGGCAGCTCTGGATCGACACCCAGGTCCTTGTCTGCACAAGCAGTGCCTTGCCTGGCCAGCTGCTTCTGCTTGCTCTCTCCCAGGCAAAGGGCCTCCTGGAATAGGGAGACTTACCTGGGAGAGGGGAGGCTGCGCAACAGGGCCAGGCAGCTGAGGTGGCCCGGTCTCCATTCTCAAATGCCATCCTTCCTTAGAAAGGCCTCTGCGCCAGCAGGGACCCTGGGGAGAAGAGAGGCCAGGACCACTGTGCTTTCCCAGGCACACTAACTGACGGCAGCACAAGCAAGCCGACGAGCTCTTAAAACCTGGTAGAATTATCAGGAAAAATGGGAGCTGCTAACTACTTGCTAGTTAACCATCTGATGGCTACATATTCTGGAATGTATCTTGAAAGGTACAGGCAGAGACCATGAGATGGCCTGGGGCCTTCTTCCACTGAACTTCCATTCTCCAGGAGCATTTCCTGCCAAGCCTTGCTTGCAGGAGAAGGAGCCCACTGCAGAGTCCAGCTCTGCCTGGGGTCCAGTCCTTGTCCTGCAGAGAGCAAAGCTGCAAAGAGAAGTAAAAGCTATTGCTTCCAATCCCTTAGGAATAAAAATTTGTTTGCTTGCTTAGCAAATTGTCTCTGGAACGTATTTTCTTTTTTAACTTGCTTTTTACTTATTGTTAAAATACTATGTCAGCCTTAAAAACACATTTTCTAAAAAGTAACTTTTTAGCATCCTATCAGAAGTTGTCATTTTCTATTTTCTTTTGCCACCTTTCCCCTCAGGCACACTTGATTTTACATCACTGTAGGCAAACAGAGATAAAATTTTATTTTGTGCCTTTTTTTCCATTAGGCATAAATGTTTTTCGTGTTGCTATGTAGTCTGTGTCAATAACATTTTAATGGTTGCATAATTGCATTCGGTTCTGATTTACTAAAGATCCCTCATGGTAGGACGTTAACATTGTTTCCAGGTCTGGATATATATATTTTTTGCTACTATAAATAATTTTTCAGTCAACATCCCCACGTATTATTTTCCTTGTTTTGAAAAATTATTTTCCTAGCTTAGATTTCCAGGTTCTTCTTGGAAGCATTAGATAGGACCATCCACTGTGGGAATTGGAACCATGCAACCACTAAAATGATGATTATATTGACTATGTAGCAACATGGGAAAACATTTATGTCTCATGGGGCCGGGTCAGGGTGGGGTGTGGGCGGGGAGAAGCACAAAATAAAAAAAGTGGGTTAAATATCCTTAACCCAAGTCAATCATAAAAGATAGAGCCCTGTGGCATGTCACTAGAGAATTCTCTCCAAGTTGACATAGGTGCGTAAAGGTCCCTTTGCCTGTGGTTCTTCAGTAGGCACTTATGTGTGTGCTGTTGTTCAACCCACGTTCTCCATCCTCCGTGAGGGCATTGTGTGAGCACTTCTCGGATGTGCCATGCGGCTGGGGCTGCAGACCTCCATACTCTTCCTATGACCCAGCATCGTCTCAGCCAGTCACCCCTCCCCCCAAATGCCCAAATTTGAAGGACATTTTTCATCCCTTGTCTTGGCCCTTCTTGAGCCACATCATCAACAGACGTAAGCTCTCAGCCTGGACCCACCTGCTGACCCAGGAGCTTGACAGCTCCATGTGCATTTTTCCGTTTTGATGCAGCCTCTTTCTGGAACACACTCCACACAAAGAGCTCAGGTCAGAGGGTCAGACAGACCTGGGATCACATTCCTGGTCTTCCTCTTATTTGGTGAAGTTATTTAACCTTTTTGCTCCTTAATCTATACGATGAAGTTACCGAGATCCACTCTTTGGGTTGTTGGAAAGAACAAGTGGGCAACACACATGTGTGTGCCCGACACAGCACCTGATACGCAGTAACTCTTTTTAACAAGCCCCAGTTTTTCACCTTCCTGCCTGTCCGCTTGAACCCCAGGGAAAGGATGGGTAAGGCGTGGTTCCTGGAGGTCTGGCCAACAGTAGGTGCTTCATGGATGCCTGGGTGATGGTGAGTCACGCCTGGCTGGCTGGGTCCTTAGCAGTCAAGTGCAGCCTGCTGGGGTTGGGGCAATGCTCCCCGGATACAGGGGAAAGAGAAGAATAGGAAGTTGGGGTTTCAAAAGTCCGATAATCCAAAACATCAGGGACTGAAATAATGAAGGACTTTGAGTTGCTTTGGTTTGGACTTTTCTGTGTTAAAAGAGTCACTGGGCATCACAGGGAAAGAGAAAGCAGCATCTGTGGTTGATAGAGAGGCTGTGGTGTGAGCTCATCTCAGTTTACATCAGTTAATTCAAAGTGAGGGGCGAAACAGATCAACTGGTGTCTCTTAGATGTAGTGATAAAAGAGAAATTGTTGTCTTGACGCAAAGATACACATCTTACAGAGTTCACAGGGGAACATGTTCCCAGGGTGCCTGGGGTGAGTGTCCCCAAACAGCTGCAAAGCAGCCCCAACACTATCTGAGAAGCCCTCCCGCTTACAGACAGGAAGGCAGCTTATAAACAGCGGGCGGGACCAGGAGGACTTGGGGGAGGCGCGGCCCTGCTGCTCCGCTCCACTCCCCTCCCGTGAGAAGCTGAGTGGCCCCCGTTCTGGGCTCTTCCCTGAACTGCCCGCTGCCTGGTCTGCCCAGGGTGACCCCATCGCCTCAGTCACTCTTCCCTGCTTTGCGCAGACTGCCTTTAAATTACAGGTACAGATTGTGTTTTAACAGGTTTTTTATATTGGCCATTTGGAACTTTGTTTGCATTTTCCACAGAAAAACCCTATAAACTGTTGTTAGGTTCCCAGCCTGAGCCACAGGCCGGTGCTTCTCATGGTGCAACAGTGTGAAAATTGAGAAAACTATCCTGTTGCCATCCTCTCGGAGCCCTCATGCACCTGGGGGCCTCCCAAAATCAAGTTGAAATGTCTGTGTGCTACCCTCCATCCGATTCTATGCCCTGTAAGTGTACAGAGCTTCCCCCATTCCTTTGTTCTTTTGGGGAGGAGTTGGTGAGGAGGGGTTGGGAGGGACAAGAGGGACTCATGTCTTCCTTCAGTCCCCTCTGCCTCCATCCTCTGCACATCTGCTTCACTTCAAATTTACCCAAACAAAATCCCCAGCCATTTTATACTGGTTTCCACAAAAACTCCACTCCTGCCAAGCACTGTATGAGTTTCAGTTGGCGCCGCTGAGGGCTGGGGAGGATGGGTCCCAGGAAGGGTCCCATCTTGAAGCCTTTGCATCCACTGCCTCTCTCTTCTTCCTCTTCCATCCAGCCTCCTCGGCCTCTGTCTCCTGAGGGCCTCCAGGCCCCCACTTCCCTCCTCAATTGGGCTGAGACAGCCACTCTCTCCATCCAGGTCCCCCACCCCCCGAGCCCATGGGTCTTCCCACCCACAGACCCTCCTCCCCAGATGCTCTTGAGTGTCAATAGCAATTCCCCCCTCCCCATTCTCCTAGTAATTCCATAAAACAGCAAAGCTGGAGGATTGAACCAGGGAGTCATTTCTTCAGCAAGAGCACTTTATTTGGTGCTCCGGGAGAAGTGGTTTTCATCAGAAGGTCTAAGGCAGTGAATGGAGACATTTCCTAAATAAATCTGGCAGAAATTGGAAGGGGCAAGTTAGAGGGAAAACGGTTAAAGGACAGGCTTGTAGGAGAGACAGTATGTCACAGGTGGAATTGACTATGAGCAATGAGAGAGAGTGAGAAACAGAGGGCCCCGCGTGGGTTGGGGGTGATGTAACTTGCCTGCCTTTGCAGGACCTGGCCGCAGTCTGTTGGGTTGGGGCATGGAGTGTGGAGGGAAGTTAGAGGGAGCAGAAAGAAGCTTTGTGAGGTGTCTCTGCAAACGCACGTTTTCAAGTTGAGCGTTTGCCTTGGGGAAAGGCTAGAGGTTGTCTGTACTGTACACCCCCTCCCCGTCTTTGCTGGCTGGGAGACTGTGTCCTGGAGAGGACGGTAAGGGATGGGAGAGGGAGGGTGGGCAGCGTCTGATGTCATGTCTCTGCCATTTGTTAGCACTGTGACTTTGACCAGGTTGTCACTGTGTGAAGTACCTGGGCAGTTTGCTAAGATAAAGATCCCTGGGCCCTGCCCCCAGAGATGCTGACTCAGAAAGTCCACAGTGGGGTAAGGAGTGTGAATTTTGATTATAGCTCCCTGTGGGACTCAGACACATGGCCGGTGTGCTAGCTTCTCTGGGATACGATAGCCGCATCTGCAGAATGAGGTTATGCAGAGGTGGGCCCGCAACACATTAGCCCCTTCTCACCCGTCTTCTCACCAGAGCTGATCCCTGAGTCCCCTTAAGATTTCACACGGAGGTGATGCCCCTGGCTGCAGTCAGCAGCTGCCCCTGAAGAAACGCTGAGCCACGGGCACTCATGGGAGCCCAAACTGACATTTCTCTGCCCATCAGCAGGCAGGGTGAGCTCCTGGCAACAAGTTGGCCCAGGTAATAACTTTCCTTGAGAGCTCAACTGACAGGTCTACCAGTGCCCTGGGAGTGCTGGTGATGCAAATGGGAGGGCAGTGTGGTTGGGGTG
Organism: Camelus ferus; assembly: GCF_009834535.1. Taxonomy (NCBI): domain Eukaryota; kingdom Metazoa; phylum Chordata; class Mammalia; order Artiodactyla; family Camelidae; genus Camelus; species Camelus ferus. The sequence goes on along the minus strand of NC_045710.1, from coordinate 18,277,005 downwards.
GATAGATTAGCAATGGTAGTTAAAGTTTCCGGGGGCCTGCCAGGATGAGATGTTTTGCAAGTATGGTCTCATTCGATCCTCGTAAAATGGCATGAGCAAAGTTATGATTCTGCCCATTGTACAGATGGAGAAAAGGAGAGGCTCAACCATCTGCCCAAGTTCACACACCTTGTTTTGTTGTTATTCTTGTTCCTCAGGAACTTGAATATTATTTAATGTGTTGTAAGACATGATAGAGTTGATCCCAAGCTGTTAAAATACTAATATACAAATGTGGATAGACACTTACCTGTGATATGAGTAAATTTTGCTTTTCCTGTAACAGATTTGATAAATAAGTGTGGGGACAACTGGTCTTTTGGGTTTCTCTCTCTCTCTCTTTTTTTTTTTTTTCTCTTTTGGCAAGTTACACTATTAAAAAATTGGGATCATATAAACCTCAAAAGCTACAAGATGCCAGAATCTTGTAGATGTCAAATAAAAAGTTATTATATTAACTTTTTAGAGTCAGTCTGACCCCAGGGCTTGGGCCCCTCTGACTCCCCGCCTCAGGCCTCTCACCATACACTGCCAGGCTCCCGGGCCACCCCGGAAGACTCAGGCCTGCAGTCCTCTGATCTCCTCTGTGCCAGCAGGTAGCTCTTCTGGAACGATCCTCAGGGCAGTGGCAGGTACCCCTAGAATCAGAGAAGAGACTGGTCTGGTGGATCTGAGCCAGGTTCAGGCCACGTGGTCCCATGAATGTTTAATAATCCTTAACATTTTTACTGCCTTTCTCCCCAATTTGTTCCATTAGCAATCCACTTCCAGCTGTTGACAGGACACATCCTTAGCTTGTCCCTGCCAACCCATCTGTCACCAGGAGACAGCTCCCTTACGGGCCTCTCTGTTTTTAGACTTCAGGAGGGTTGATTATCTACAACACTGAGACTGTCCCTTTCTTATAAACAACCAGTGGGAAGGCTGCCTCTGGGGCCTGGCCAACAGAGGGAGTGCATTCACCTAAGTGGATTCCTCATACCCCGTGCTCCCTGCCCACAACCTCCCTGAAATCACAATGCCAGGCTTCTCTCCACCTGGTGAAGATCACGCAGGCCAATCTGGGACTTTGAGTATTCAGGGTCCGGGTTAAGCCCCACTGTTGCCCTCCCCTACTTAACATTTTTATCCTTCCAGGTGACCCCTGGGCAGCCTGGAAGGGGAGGAGACAGCTGAGGGTGCAGGGGGCATGTGGAGAAGGCAAGGCCCCGCTCCCTTGCCTAGTTCCCTGGTCCCCGACCCACAGCATCTCCCACTGTCCCACCACATCTCTCCCTGCTTGATCTGGCCTTGGCTCCTGCTCTGTCTCTGTCTCCTGGCTGCCTTCTCCCTCCTGCCCCTTTGTCAGTCCTACCTCCCAGCAACACTAGCTCATCCTTCTCTTGTCCTTTCTCTTTGCTTGGACGTGATTCAGACACTTCTACCCTGCCTGTTTCTGCAGAGACTTCTGTAAGTGTCTAAGCTGAGTCTCGTGGAAGACAGCGGTGTCATCTTCATTGTTCTGGAGACCCCAGGACCTAGTTCAGTGCCTGGTGCACAGTAACTCACCTAAGCACTTGCTACAAGGGCTTGAAGTTCAGGCCATGAGTCCTGTGTCTTTCACCCCTAGCTGAGAAAGACACATCCTTTGGGTCTGCTGGTTTATTTTCTGAGCAACTGCCAACTGGCAGGGGCATGGGACTCAGGGTAATGCCTCAAACCTTGCCTGCTCTGTGTGTGTGGAAATGTGATTCTGGGAACTTTTCTTGGAAAAAAAATCGCATACTTAGCAGAGTCAGTAGCACTGTAGACAAAGCATCACCTTAGGAGTCTGAGTCCTCCTTCTCTGGGCTCTAGTTTCTCCTCCTTGTAAAACATAATGGTAATGTCTATCCTGCCACCTGCCTGCAAGACAGTCAACCTAACCCATTGCCTTGCACACAGTAGGTGCTCACCTATGCTGGGGTTGAGAACTGACAGAACGACTCTAACTCAACACTGCCACCTTCTGGTGAAGGGTGACTCCATTCAGACCCAGAACAAGGAATTCCTCCACACAACTGGGTCGAGGGAAGAGAAGCCTTCAGTTCAGCCCAGAAGCTCATCCACGCGTGGCTTCCAAGTCAATACTCCTGGTGGCAGGAGCTCCATTTTTAAGGGGCAGCCACTTCCCAGGTGCAAGTAGTCCAGAAGTACAGGGTGAGAATGGGCTCCCATCCGCCAGCTAATAGACCTGGAATTCCTGACTCACTCTTTTTTCCCAGTGACCAACTCCCACCAATGGGTGAGGGATCTTTTTTCACTTAAATAAACACTTAAGTCGTTCCTTTTTAAATAAAAGCATTTAACGTGTTTAATTTTTCTGTACACACTGCTTTCACTGCAATACCACGAATTTTGATAGGTTGTGTTTTCATTTTTATTTAGTTCAAATTATTTTCTAATTTCCCTTGTGATCTCTTTGACTTTGAGGGTTTCCAAGATGTCTTTCTGTTATTGATTTCTAATTTAATTTTGTTGTGGTCAGGGCACACTTTGTGTGATTTAAATCCTCTTAAATTTATTGACTTGCTTTAAAACACAGAACATGGTCTATCTTGGTAAATGTTCCAAACGCAATTGAAAAAAGAATGTGTATCTATTATGTTGGGTGAAGTGCTCTCTCAAATGTCAAGGAAGTCAGGTTGGCTGATATTCTATTATATCCTTAATGATTGTTTTTGTTTATTGTTATAGCCATTATTGACAGAGAGATGCTGAAATCCACATTATGTATGTGGATACTGAATGGTATAAAATGAGAAAAAAAGTTACTTAATATTTACTCACATGTTTATCACCTCTGGTGTCATCATTTCTTTGTGTAGATCCAAGTTTCCTTATGGTATTTTCCTTCTCCCTGAAGGACTTCTTTAAATATTTTCTGTAGCTCTGGTCTGCTGCTGCTGAATTCTCTCAGCTTTTGTATGTCTGGGGGCAACACGTCTTTTGCCTTTATGTTTGAAAGATATTTCTGCTGGGTATAAAATGATTGGATGAGAGCCTTTATTCTTTCTCTCTGAGAGTTTAAGGTATCACTCCATGTCTTTTGGCTTGCTTAGTTTCTGACAACAAATCTAGTGTCATTTTTATCTTTGTCCCTCTTATATGGATGTGTCCCCCCCCACCAACCCCCAAATATATTTCTCCTTATTCCTGTTTTTTTTGCAATTTGCTTATGCTGTGTTGTGATGTGGTTTTCTTCAAGTTTCTTCTGCTTGGGCTCTCTTGAGCTTCTTGAGTCTATAGATTTATCATTTATCCTCAGACTTCTCTTTACTGTCTTGAACAGATGTGTATTTATAATTGTTATTTTAATGTTTCCACCTGCTTATTCTATCATTAGTATCATTTCTGGGTGTGTTTCTATTAATTGATTTTTCTGCAGGTTGTGGGTCTTATTTTTCTACTTTCTTGCATGACTGATAATTTTTCTATTGGAATATGAACATTGTAAATTTTATATTGCTGGGCACTTAATTTTGTTGGATTCATTAAAATATCATTGAGTTTTGTTCTTGGATGCAGTTTTGTTACTCAAAAAGAGTTTAATCCTCTTAAGGCTTGCTTTTAGGATTTATTAAGGCAAATACTATATACCTTTCTTATGTAACCATGGTACACTTATCAAAACTAATAATAAATTAAAATTGGTGGAACACTACTAATGACATTACAAACTTTAGTTGGATTTCACTAGTTTTCTCATTTTTATCTTTTATCTGCTCCAGGATCCCACGTTGCATTTAGTCTTTCTGTCCCCTTAGTCTCTTCCAATCTATGACAGTTTCTCAGTCTTGTCCTTCATGATTTTTTGGAGAGCACTGGCCAGGTATTTTTGTAGAACCTCCCTCAGTTTGGGTCTTCCAGATGTGTTCTCTTGCTTAGTTAGGCTGGGGTTATGGATCTGTGCAATCAATACCAGAGAGGTGAAGTACATGATAACAACATGACCAATTACTGGTGATGTTAACCTTCATCGCTTAGGTAAGGTGGTGTTTACAGGTTTCTCCACTAAAGTTACTTAGTGGAGAGAGCTATATGTGTATATGTGTATATACTAACCCATGTATACCACACACCAATATTTATTTCTCTATCTGTCTGTCTGTCTATCTATCTATCTATCTATCATCTAGAAACCCATGAGTTCCTAATGTCTCTCACTAATCCAGCACCGTATCTAGCCTACCCCTGTTGCTTATTTATAACTTTTATTGTGACAATAAGAAACTTGGCTCCTATAATCTGTTACTTGTTTACCTATTTGTTAAGCCCTACTATCCTTGTAGTTTCAGAATTGCTAACCCATGCCCCAGTGAAAAACAAATTTGCCAGCTACAGTACAGTGCTGGTTTATGGTTCTTTTCATCTTTAATCGTACAGTACCCGGTTGAAACACCATTCTCCAAGGCTACTTGGTCAGTTTCTCTTTCCCGAGTCCTTTCAGTGAGGTTTTATTATTCATTTGTATACAGTTATTTTTATTTGTCATGGTCTGCATCTCATCCTGGGATCACTAGCATCCTGGGTTTGTTAAATGTTTTAATTTTTTAATTTGCAACCAGTAAACTTCACTCACTGTGGTGTATGGTTTTAGGGGTTTAAACAAATGAATAGAGGTGTGGATTGGCCACCACATTTCCACCGTAGGGAAATGTTTAGGAATCGTCCTAAACATTTCCTTGTGAGGTTCCTTTGTAGTTAATTCCTTCCTCCTGCCCCAACCACTGGCAACCACCTAGCTGTTTTCCATCCTTGTAATTTTGCATTTTCCAGAATGTCATACAAATGGGCTCATACAATATGTAGTCTTAGACCTGACTTCCTGACTTCCTTTACTTTGCAAAATACATTCAAGAATCATTCACATTGTTGCATGAATCTGTCTACAGCTGAGAAATATTCCACTACGTGGCTGTGTTCCATTGTTTATCCTTCACCTGTTGAAGTACATACTGATTGAAGTACATACATACTGTGGCTTGCCTTGTCATTCTCTTCATGATGTCTCTTGAACAATATAAATTCTCAGTTTTAATATATTCCAATTTATGAATTTTTTCTCATAATTAGTGCTTTTGTGTATTGTTAAAGAATGTTTGCCTCAAGGTTATGAAGGTGTTCCCTATGCTTTTGTCTGAAAATTTTATTATTGATTTTCCACATTGGATCAATCTTCAATCTTGGAATTGATTTTTGTATATGGTATGAGGTAGGAATCAAGACTTATTTCCTCCCTGTATGGAAATCCACTAAATCCAACGCCACTTATTGAAAAAACTCTCTCTTCCCCTATTTCATTGCAATGTGATCTTTGTCATAAATCAGGCAGCCATATCTGTATGAGTCTGATTCTGGAATTTCTATTCTGGCCATTGGTCTGTCTGTCTATCCTTGCACCAATACCGCACTGGATTGACTAGGAAAGCTTTAGCAAGTCCTTGGTATCTCACAGCATAAGTACTTCAGCCTTGTTCCTCTTCTTCAGGATTGTCTTGGCTGTTCTTGACCCTTTGAATCGGCATATAAAGTTTAGAATCAGCTTGTCAACTTCCACAAAAACATCAGCTGGAAGATTTTAACTAGAATCATGTTAATGCTGCAGATAAATTTGAAAATAATCAACATCTTAATAATATTGAGCCTTCCAATCCAAAAATATGGTATATCTGAGGGAAGTTTTTAAAGGCACTAAACCACAGAAGATTCTGTTACACCCTTCTCCCAGGACACGGGGTCTGCCCACCCAAACTTGCACAACTGTGAGGGGCCTTGCAGGCAGTGCTCTCCCAGTGAGAGTCTGCTCCAGTAACCTAAGGGCTCCGGTCAAGACCTTGGGGGGGGGGGGCTGGCCTCTTGTGTACAGACACCTCCATCCACTCCCTTCCTTGACAGATGCTTTACATCTGTTTAAAAATTTAAAAATATGAACACTAGTCATATCATTTTAAAAAGAGTTGGTAGCAGGCAAAATGAGCAAAAATAAAGCATTATTCAAAAAAAAACCACAAAAAATTAAGAAAGTTTAATTAGCAATGAGAAATAGTAAATGAAATAACACTGTTTGATCTTTTTTGAAAAAATGAGATCCTAAAAATCAAACTACATCAATGATGTCATTATTGAGTCACTAGCATATTTTGGTGTGATTTTTTTCCCCCAGCAACTGTAAAAGGCTCTTTTTGACTACGCACTAGTTGGAGAAAGGGTGAGGAGATATTTTTAAACTAAGTCCAAATATTTTCCCTCTGACTTTCATCTTCAAATCAAATCTCTTGTTCAATAACTTTGAGAAGATCTTTTTCAAAAAACGTAGTTTTTGGCAGGGACTGCAATCTTTTTATTGTCAACAAACTGTAGTTTCTGCTTCCAAAAAAATCCCCAGCATTTGGAGTTTATTTTCACCTGCTTTAGTTTTGTCACGCCTCGATGGAGATTGCACTACGGTTACCTGTATAAACTTCTGTACTGATGTGTTTATGTGCCCTTGTTGGGAACATCTTCACACTAGGCTGAATGTTATTCTGGAAACGGAAGCGTTGCTTTGCCAATTGCCTTCTTCTTCCTCCTCTGGAGGACTTGAAGACTTCTAAATGAGTGTGAAATTTTATGCAGACTGTAAATCTCTGGATAGGTCCCAAGTTTTATTGGTTCAGATTTCAGATTGTTAAAGTAGTAGCAACAAAAATCCAGAAAACAGTAAACTGAAACTGTGCTCTCCTGCCTCTTCCCAGCTGTTCTTCTGTCTGCTGGTGGCTGGGCGGGACCAGAGGACACTGGCTGAGCTGGCATATGGCTCAGGGTGGAGAGAGGGGAGAGGCATGGAGGCAGCCTCCCCTGGGCCCTTAAAAGCTCTCCCTACAGCACCATCAGTGTCCCTCTGCACGGAGCTATCTGTGTGCCAAGGACACCTCTTTACAGTGGAAGTCTGTGCCCTGGGATCTCCTTCTGGGAAGCGATGGGCAAGGGGACCTGGACTAGAGGGGAGCTGCCATCGTTGAAACAGACAGGCTCAGGTCACTCTCCTGGCTGGTGCCCGCCAGGCCTCACAGAGAACTGTAGCCCCCGCCCTGACCTCCAGAGCCCGACAGGGCTGTGGTGACCCGACCCTAGCCCTGCGGCCAACGCCTGCCCTGCTCCTCACTCTGGTTCCTCCAACATTCCCAAGCCTGACGGCCCCATGTTGCCTTCCCCTTCCCTTCTGGGCTTCTTCCTCCTCCTGCCCCCGTCACCCTCTGGTACTTCTCACACTCATATAGACACTCATATCACTATGTCCCTAAGTCACTACATCCCTACATCACTTCGGCCCTACGTCGCTTCGGCCCTACGTCACTGCCCGCTGGACACAGAACTCTCATGGGCCCTGGGCCACTTTTTGACTTTAATCTGGACTCCAGTTTTTGCACTTCATGTCAAAAAAAGTTTTTAACGTCATACGCTTGACCTCATCACCACTTTGTCTTCGGGTATTTGTGTGGGACCAGGCACTACAGCAGGAGCAGTGCCACAGACTCAGAGGACCTGGGCCCTGGGCTGGCTCTCCTGCTCGCTGGCTGAATAACCTTGGGCAAGTCTCTCTCCTCCACCCAGGTCTCATTGCCACACCTGTGATGAGGGGGTTTGTCTGGATCAGAGATCTCTGGACTCTGTCGGTCATGCATCCACAGAAATAACAAAATCTGGAGCACATACCCATCATATACATACATTCACTTATAAACCCTAGACCTTTACTAATACATACACATGCAAAAGAAAAAATTAAGTCAAAGATTACATTCCATTTTTAAAAAATAAATTCTCCTTTATTTTATGTAAGAAAATTTCCTCCTCTCACAATTTCATTATTTGCTTATAATTAATAGCGATAGTGTCAGGGAAAGTCGTAGAACTGGATATGCTTCATTACTCTTTGAAATCTTGCTTTAACCCTTTGAGATAGAGCCATTTAGAGGTCTGGTTCTAGTTGAATTTGTGTTTAATGGCTGTCATAGTCGCTCCATAGAGAAGAGATGAATCATTGCCTTTATTAAATTGTGACGCTCATTTTCAATCCCATTCACCAATTAAAGGCTCTTAATTGAAATTAAAAGAGCTGTCTTCCCTTATGTCAGTCAGTGGCTCTTACAAGCTAATTGGAAAACATTGCATTTTTATATTTTTAACAAATGGACCCAAAATCCAATTTCATTTGGATCGTTTTCAAAGAGATTAGAAATATCTGTTTCTAATATTTCCATGGATGCAGATAGAAGCAGCTTTAAAGGTGACACCATGTGTTCTCAACCACAAAAACCTCATTTTCAAAACATTCTTTTTAAAACAAGAGTTTCTTCGGAAAAACAAGTGCTTTCTCACTCCTTGTTAAAACTTTACCTTGAAGAGTCAGAAGAATTGGAGTCTTTTGGTGGATATCTGTGAGGTCGCCAACTGCCAACAGTCACTTGTCATCATCATGTTCAGCAAATTTGGAATGCTTGTCTTTTTGTACAAGAACAAATCCTCTTTAAATTTGATGGCTATTTTAAGTGCTCTGCCAAGAGATAACTAGCAAACCCCTATGTGTTTCAAAAGACTTCCATAGTCACTTTCCTTCTGATTCCAAATCACTTTATAAGTTTTACTGTATTTTGAACTCTTAAAAAAAAAATAACCACACCAATGCATCCTGCAGCTCCTCATGTACTTCTGGATGTAAGTTCTTGACCAGAGTAGCCAGCAGGAAATTCTGCAGGGAATAGATTCACATGCATCACCATCCCTGCACCCTTACCCAGAATCCTTTATCATCAGGAAGCAGCCACTTTATGAGTGATTGCACTCAGACAAATTTTCCCATAAATGGTGTCTTTATTAAGGGAGTAATGTACTGTTCGGTCCACATCACCTCTTTCCTTTCGTGGCTCACAAAACTTGTGGTTCTTCATATATTTCTTTATTGAAACTGAATCTGGGGAAAACCACATTAGAAACAGCTGTACTTTTCTTCAACTATGTAGCAAATTTCCCACAGTGTGAAATTTGTTCTGATGCATATTTGTGTGCACCTTCAGCAAGGTTGTCTCTGCATCTTCCAGCAGAATCTGTGGTCACCATGTTGTGTTCGTGTACTGTTCTTGCTACAAGCAAGTACCACACCAACAGCCCCCTTCTCAATCTCTATAAAACAAGGTGTGTGTGTGTGTGTGTGTGTGTGTGTGTGAATAACAGTCACGTGACACGGGTCTAATGGGGAGTGAATTGACTTCCTGGTAATCATTCCCCTCTCCTCCAACACTCCCAGCAAAACCAAGTAGTGGGGGCAGCCCCTCAGGAAGGGATGATGGGTATCTCATTCTCTGGTTGGATGGATGCTTAGGCAGTGAGTTGCTGATCTGCCTTGCACCTGTCTGAGTGCAGGAAAAGAGAATTGGAGCTGGGACTCCTCATTATGTCTGATTAGATTCTCGTTGTTTCTGCCTCATAGAGAAGGATTCGCATTTTAAGCACGAGAGGTGTCTGTCCTGACATTTTCTTGTTCACTTGCATTTGCATTGTAAGCATTATCTTCAGTTGTGGTTTCCTTGCAGGAATCTTGTTAAGCCGCCTATCCATTTGTGAGAGTTTAATTTAGTTAAAATTTGGCAAAGTAATCTGTAAAGCCACTTAGCTAGTGCACGTGACCTGGAACACAGCACAGTAGACAGTTCTTATCAGGATTCATTCTGAGGCGAGCAAACCAAGCCTTTCCAGGGGATATGGAGCTGGAAGGATGAAGGAAACAGGAGCTAGTTTGGAGGTCCTAGCAGGGCAGCTGGGATTCTCCTGGACCCTGGCCACTCCTGAAACATACAGAAGTGTGTAGATGAGATTAACCCTGTCACCTGAGAATCTTATTTGCAATGCAGATTCCTAAGTGTATTGGCTTGCTAAGGCTGTTGTAACCAAGTACCACAACTCTGTAGATGAAACAGCAGAAATGTTTTGTCTCCTAGTTCTGGAGGCTGGAAGCCTGAGATCAGGGTGTCTGCAGGGTGGGTTCCCTCTGAGGGCTGTGAGGAAGAACCTTTTCCATGCCTCACCTAGATTCTGGTGGTTTGCTGACAATCTGTGGTGTTCCCTGGCTTGTAGATGTTTCACCCCGATCTCTGCCTTCATCTTCACATGGTGTTCTCCCTAAGCGTGTGTCTCTGGGTCCAAATTTCCCCTTTTATAAGGACACCAGTCATACTGATATGGGGCCCACCCCACTTCATAATGCCCTCATCTTCACTAATCACATCTACAATTACCCTATTTCCAAATGAGGTCACATTCTGCAGTCCTGGGGGTTAGTACTTCAACATATAAATTTGGAGGAGATGCAATTCAGCCTATAATGCTGGGCTACACCCTAGACCTTCTAAAACAGGATCTCTGAGAGTGGGAGTTACAATCTGTGTTTCTGACAAGGACCTCAGATAACTTATATGGTTATGTGAGGTGATTCAGAATGTCCTCCGTCCCACCTTAAATACATAGAACAATAAATTAAACCATAGATTTGATTGATTGATTGATTAATTGATTGCAGGGGAGGTAACTAAGCTTATTTGTTTATTTTTATTTTTTAACTTGTTTTTCTGTTTGTTTGTTTATTTATTCAGTGGAGGTACTGGGGATTGAACTCAGGACCTCAGGCATGCTAAGCACACACTCTACCTCTGAGCTATACTCTCCCACAACCATGGAGTTTTAAATGCAGCTGAGTTCAAAAGAAATGAAAGAGAAATTTTCATGGCCCCAAAACGGAGACATCAAGACCAGAGAGCGAAGCACTGGCTGGTACTGGGGCAGCCCTGAGGACTGTGAGGCAAGATCGGAGGCCTAGAGAGGATGGGGCTGGGGTTCAAATGCTCATGACGGAGGTGACTGGGGCCATGTTTGCTATGGAAATAATCCTTTTGCATGAAGCCTGGAACCTCAAAGATAGACTTTGTCAGTGAAAGGGGACTAGAAAAATCAACTAAGATTTCTTTTAACTAATTAAAAATTAGAAAGATTGAGGAACTGCTGTGTGAATTCACAGAATCCAATAACTTTCTCAGCTGAGATGCATCTAAGGAAGTGGACTTTTGGTTGGTGAGGAGGGAAGGATCTGGGCTCATTTTGGAACACTGGAGCAAAGCTGGGATCAGGCAAGGCCTCCAGCAGGCAGGGTGAGTTTAGAACAGGCATAAGCTGGGCCGCTGAGCAGCTGTGGGCCAAGGAGTCCCAGTAGGTGTGGGTGGATTAGAGACAGAGAAAGCAGGAGGAGGAGGGTGCCAAAGATGAACCTGCTGCTTTTAAAGAATTCTAAGCTTGTTCTATGCCTTAAATTCCCCTTAGATCTGCCCATCCCCTCCAGCTCACAGCCTGCCCATTCCTGGGAGCTGGAGGGAGAGGAGGAAGGCGGCCTTGGTGAGCTGCCTCTGAGCTGGTTGACAAGTGGCTGGCGTGTTTGCTCGGAGCCTGGTGGCGCCAGCGTCAGAAAGGCCCTCTCATGAGTGACCCCAGCCAGGCCCAGTTTAGGGGGATCAAGGTTTCTAAAATCATGTGATCTTTACTTATTTACTCAAATTTGGGACTCAAATTTGAGAACTTGTTGGTTTAAAAATGAAGATTGCCTTTTACACCTAATTTATCAGTTATGCTAAATATAACTGTAATTTGTATTGAGAAAAAATGAAAATTGCTGTGCAAATGGTAATATCTGTAGTTATATAACAACTGATGGCTACCATTTGTTGGTTGTTTTTAAAACTTTTTAATTTTTATTTTGTTACTGAAGTATAGTCAGTTACAATGTATTAATGTCTGATGTACAGCATAATGTTTCAATCATACTGTGCAACTTTAAACCTATCCTGTTTAATGCTCACAACAAACCTGTTGGGTCAATATAGTATTATCCCACCCTATCTTGTCAATGAGAAGTCTTAGACTCTGGAGATTATGTAAAATTTGTCTAAACTAAGATCACTCACTAGGAAATAGTGAAGCCAGGACTTATACCCAAGTCTGTTTGACTTCTACATCCATATGTTGACAGTGGCTAGCTCTGGAGAGTGGATTATAAAGAATTTTTATCCCATTCTTTATACTTTGGGGGAGGGTATTTTCCAAGTTTTATGTACAAAATTAATAAGCATAAAAAAGAATAGCACAAACAAAAAAAAATCAGCCCTTAGAAGGTACGTGCAGGAGGAAGTGACAGTGGGGAGAGTGATGCTAAGTGGGGCCCTTGTCCCGGGCACTCTCCATCATGTCCACAGTCCTGGCTCTTTGACCCAACATCTGCTCCAATATTTAGGTTGTTGCTCTTGCTTTCTTCTCAAACCCAGGACACTGTGCTTCTGACAGATGAGCGAGGCCCAGGGAGGCGTGAACCTGACATTGATAAGCCTCCTTCCCCTTTCTCCTCCTCCCCACCCACAGGTGAACCCTTTCAGAGACCGAATCTGCAGAGTGTTCTCCCACAACGATGTATTCTCCTTTGAGGATGTGCTGGGCATGGCATCTGTGTTCAGCGAGCAGGCCTGCCCCAGCCTGAAGATCGAGTACGCCTTCCGCATCTACGGTGGGTGTTGTGGGGGACTGAGTGGGGTTGGGGCAGCACCACAGAGCAAATGCCACACTTGGAATCCATCAACATCAGTGCATTGGTGCGATGGTGTTAATTGGGGTTTCCTTGAATATTTATGGGTGTTTTGCTTCTTAAAGACTGTAGTTTTTTAAAAAATGGTTGAGAACTACTGCTCCAATGGATTGATGCCCTCTCCTCCATGCCATGGGGTCATTGGTGTTGGTATTTCTTGGTAGTACTGTGGGCGGGCCAGAGAGAGAGAGAGAACTTTATCTGGGTATGAAGGAGTTATGCTTGTTTTGAAGAAGTTAAGAGATCTCAACACTGGAACTAACATCATCACTAAATGGCTGAGAAATCTTGGCCAAATCATTTCACTTTTCTGGGCCTGTTTCCTCATCTTTAAAATGAAGAGGTTGAGAGAGATCGTCTCTGAGGTCTTGTGACACTTTTTGCCTCTGATTTTGTCTGGGGAGCTGTACCCTCAGCTAAAGTTGGCTCTTCAGTATCCTTATAAACCCTTAGTACATCTGGGATCCTAGAATTCTCTAAAGGAAAGAAGCAAAGAAATCTTGAGAAGCCTTCAAACGGACCACGCGCAAGGCTTTAAACTCATAATGACAACTCCGTGGCCCCAGAGGACTTGTACATTTAGGCTTGTATGGTTTAGCATCTCACCTGCCTTCCTTTCCTGCCAGCTCCACCCAACCCACTACACCATCTCCACATGGTGGACAGTATCTTATTCCTACCCCACCCAAGTGAATTTGGGTAGAATGGAGTGGAGGAGGCTTAAGCTAGATGGACCTATGAAGGTTCAGTGTTCTCATTTGTAAAAAGGGCTTAACAATATTTTTGTATCCGATCTGTCCTCAGTCTTAGTATCCAGTAAACTCAAATGACATCACAGATTCCCCTGCAGAGAATAGCTGAGTAGGCTTCTGTCGTACTGTCACTTCCACAGATAGCAACTGTAAACTCTGAAACATAGGTATAAAAATCAACTACCTCATGGCAGGAGAAAGCTTCCAGGGGCAGAGAGCTGACACATGAAAAAAGGAAATGGTACTAGGAAAAAAAAAAAAAAAGCCCACTTTAGTTTTTGACTTTTTTAGCCTGAATGTGGGCTTTAGTGAGTAGCATCATGGGACTGATAAAAACTCTGAACTCTTTCTGACTTGAAGAATTAGAGAGTTTTAGTACTTTCCCCCTGAAAAGTAAAAAGAAGGGAAAGTCCATGAAAGAAAGGCAAAGGGAAGGGGCCAAGTTTCGTGTATAAACTATGCACAAATCTCATTTTAACCTCTAAACTATATATACCAGGACAGACTCAAAACACTTCAGGTAAGGTAAAAGAACCTAACTGGAAATTTGAGCTGCCACTGCATTTTAACAAGGTCCCTGTGTGACAGGGTTTGCAGTTTAAGTCCAACCAATTGCCCACTAGAATAAAAAATACTCAGTACTCTTTGGAAGAATATAACAGAATCCAGAGTTTCCACATAAAGCATTTATAGTGTCTAAGATACAATCCAAAATTATTCAACATACAAAAATTTTCAAAGCAGTAAAATGATACATTTTCAAGAATGGGGACTGTCTCTGACATGACCCAGATGTTGGAATTAGCTGATAAGTATCTTCAAACAGTTATTATAACCACACCCAATGATGTAAAACAAAATATGCTCCTAATGAGTGAAAAGATAAGAATTCTAAGCAGAGAAGTAGAAACTATAAGAAAGAAATGGCAAATTCAGGGCCAGGCTGGGTGCTCTTTTCTTAGCCCAGGGTCTTCAGGTTCTAAGTAATAGGAACTTACCCACATAAAAGGCAACTCATGAAGAACAGCAGTATATTAATTTTCCATTACTGTATAATAAGTCACTACTGATGTACTAGCTTTAGATGACATATATTTATAATCTCACAGTTTCTGTGGGTTAGGAGTCTGGTCAGCGCTTAGTCAATCCTCATCTTAGGGTCTCACAAGGCTGTATTCTCATCTGGAGAATGTTTGACAGGGGAGGGATCCACTTACAAGCTCACTCCAGTTGTTGGCAGAATTCATTTCCTTGTGTCTATAGAACTTAGAGTCCTGGCTTCTCACTGGCTATCAGCTGGAGGCTGCCCTCAAGTTTCCAGAGCATGACCCGTGCTCTTTGTCACATGGGCCTCCCAACATGGCCACTTGCTTCTTCAAAGACAGTAGGAGTCCCTTGAGCCAGTATGCTGGCAATGTAACATTTTGTAATAGGAAATGACATCCCATCACTGCTGCCAAATTCTATTGCTTAGAAGTCCCATCCCCACTAAAGGGGTGTGTGGCTTATTTGAAATGGTGAAGAGGTGCAGATCATGGGAGGAGGAGGGCACTGGAGTTTGTCCACCATGAGCAGTGCAGAACCCATGATAGAAGTGAAGCAGGCCTCCTGAGGGCCAGGATGCAGCTGGAAAGTGGTCAGGAATTGGGGTAGCTACTTTCTCCTATTCCCTCTATGGCTGCCTCATCTCTCATCTCTGCTTCTTTCTGTGCACCTTCTCTTTCTGCAAATCAGATTTTTATGCTTCTGTGCCCATGGGTCAAAGACTGCTTCCCTGGCCTCCATGTGGCCTTCGGGCTTTACTCTGACTAACTAGCCACAAGCATCTTGTTTCTCACTTCCCCCTTCTCAGGAGATGGTGATTGGCTGAACCAAACCAGGGATCCAGCTGCCCCGGAGTTAGGTGACCAGCCTTGTCCAATCAACCACAACCAAGAAGAAGCAGAGTCACATAAACAAACATATCTCCAGAGGCCAACCACTGGGGGTGGGCAGGCTGCTCAGAGATGGTAGAGGGTACCAAAAGATGTTCCAAAAGATGTCTGCCTCAATTGTCTTTCCATGGTTCCTAGAGCTAAACAAACAAAATCCTTCAGGGAACCAGAGGGACAGAAAGTTCTCTTGCCCCTCAAGACACAAGAGCTTAATTGTGTTCAGCTCAGAAATGGGGGAAATGCATTCCCATCCAGAGAGGTCAGACAGAGTCAACAGATCAGATCAGTCAGACAGATCAAGGAGCAGACACTCCCTGTCCCCCACATTGTCCTTTATCCTCCTCCTCTGCCCTCTCTCCAGGGACCCTTCCAGCATTTTCCTTCCTCCTTGAGCTCCAGTACAAAAAACAAAAAGCAGAGTGCCTTTATGCAAATAAGCCATGCAAATAGATGCCTAGGGACTCATAAACTCCAAGGCTTCATCAGACAGACTCAGGAAAATCTGAATTATCTTCGGGCTCAGAAGATTTGTTACCCCCCAGAGCTGTCAGCAGGGTTAAAGATGGGATGTGTGAATCTCTGAGCCTGGTGCCTGGCCATGGGGTGGCTGCTCTATCAATTGAGGTGGAAGTGATAGCAGTGAAGGAAGAAGAGGAGGAATAAAAAGAAAGAAAAGGTGAAGGAGAAGGAAAGGAGAAGGTGGTGGTGGTGATGGTCATGGTGATTGTTTTTAGCAAAGTCTGAAGACCTACTCGATGTTCTAACCCCTTGTTACTCCAGTGTGACTCACATACCAGCAGCATCAACATTGCCAGGAAGCTTGCTGGAAATGCAGCATCTCGGGCCTTAACCCCACTTACTGAATCAAATCTGCCTTTATAACAAGACCCCAGATTGTTCCTCTGCACCTTAAAGTCAAAGAAATATGGCTCTAACCCACTGGTCCTCAAATGTGGCTGTACACTGGAATTACCTGGGGAGTTTTTAAGACCTATGGCTGCTTCGGCCCAGCTGCAGAGATCTGATGTAATGGTGTTGGATGTGCCCTGGTTGGTGGGCTTTTTCAAAGCTCCCCGGGTGATTCTAAAGTGTAGCAAAATCTGAGAACAACTGTTCTGACCTTCTGTATCAGTTAGGATTGCATTTGGTTATGTGTAAGAGTGTCCCTGTTTAAAAAAAAAAAAAAATCCTGGATTCAGGAAGTCCAGAGCTGAGGTAATGGCTCCAGGAAGTAACCAAGGGCCCTGGCTCCTTCAAGCCTCCTAATTTCCCATCTTTAATGGGCCTGCTGTCCTCAGAATCACAAGATGTTTTCTGTGCTTACAGGCATCTCATCTTCATTCCAGGCAGGAAGAAAAAGGGATGGGAGAGGGGATAAAGACAAAATGGACATTCAAAGGCACAGATGAAGTCTACTCCTTAACAAACTTTCTTGGGAGCCCCACCCAGCAACTTTGGCCATGACTTCATTGGCCAGAACAACATCACACGGTCACGCATAGCTACAAGGAAGACTGGAAAGCTGAGTGTTTTAAGCCGAACGTGGTGTCCTCGTGAACAAGAATTGCAATTCTGTCAGGAGGAGGGAAGGAGTGACTGGTTCTCAGTCAAGTCCAGCAGGCCAGCCACACTACGCAGAACATACCTCCCGGGCTCCATTTTCTGCTTTGAGGGACCCTCCTGGCCTACAACTGATTGATCCCCCTCTCTCAGTACCTCTGGGGAGACTTTCTACCTGTCAGAGACCAGCATCCCAGCATGGTCTTCCTGCCCCCGTCAGCGAGGCTCCCACTAGATGTGAATTACCCTTGGGCAGGGGCCAGAGTGCCATGGGCAGATCTTCCCACACCTGTCCAGGATCTGACACAGGGATGCTAGCGGCTGGGAGAAGTGAGGGAGGCAACCGCGGTTCTTGTGGGAACAGTGGTCAAAGCCTGCCCTACCTCGCTTAATCAAATGGGCTAGTTTTTGTGAAAGTACTTTGTCAATTGCAAGGAGTAACATGACGGAGAGGTTAGATGATGATGGTCAGAGGGTTTTGGGGGGACCCGAAGGCTGAGCCCTCATTCCACTAGCTCTCTAATCTCCCTCGCTGGTGGGAAACAGCAAGAGGATGACCCCCTCTCTCCACAGAGTGGCCCAAGGATGCACGTCATGAGGCTGTTGAGGCCACATGGGCTGGCCAGTAGCCCAGAGCTCCCAGCCCCCAGCTCTTTTCCCAAGCTACTCTGCCCTTGCACCCCCAAAGGAGGGGAACTGTCCAGGACTACATTTTACTCCAGCAATTTTTTCTGTTTTCAGATGGCTTGGGACCAAATCCATGTCTCTTTGCTGCAGTTTCTGCATGTGGGAGCTGGGCCAGCAGGACGCCTGGGGACACTGCGGGGTCTCCGGGAGAGGCTGCAGAGCTTCTCACCAACAGAGCAATGTCACTGTGGGGACCCACTCCGTCCAGCCCCAGTGTTGCCCGTCTGCCCCCTCCACCTGCTCTGAGCCGTTATCTATGGTGTGGCACAGCAGAGCTGGGCAGGGAGAGCCTGGATGAACATTTTGGGCTTTAGCCTCCAGTCCCTGTGGCCAATAAACATTCAGCCAGGGGAGGGCCACCTGCTTCAGGAGAGAGGTGCTTAGTTGCACCTGCCGCATCCATACATATCCTGCCCCAGGGAGCAGAGGCAAAAGTCTTGGCTCTACCGCTGAAGGATCCTGTGACATCAGCAAACTCCCTCCTCCACTCTGCACCCAATATAGCTCTAGCTCTCATTCTTCAGTGTGGAATATTACACAGTTTCTGAGGTTTGCATTTTTTTGTATTTAACAATCATCAAGCGATACAGAATTGCGCTTCTGACTAATCAGCATCCTCTACATTCCAAACCCCACGCACATGGTGACTTGCATGTGTTTTCTTATTTAATCCTCACAGCAACCCTATGGAGGTATTGTTGTTACCCATTTTACAGATGAGGAAACCGAGGCTCAGCTCATGTATGAAGATTAAATTTGGTGGCAAATTACAGGGGACCCCAAAAGGCTCACCCAAGATAGCGTCCAAGATCGCTGGAAGCTACATGGTTTTTCTCTAACGTGTAGAATTCCAGAAGCAGTTGTCCATGGCAGTTCTGCAACACTAGGGACCCAGGCTTCTATTAGGTCACTTCATCCTCCACTCCCAGGGTCCCCTCATTGTCTCAAAGAGCTGCACCTTTCCTCTAAAAACGCCTGCCCCTCTTCTGCTTGCATCTCATCAAGTGGAACTTAGTCACATCTAGCAGCAAGGGAGGCTGGGAAAGGCAGCACTCATTTTAGGTGATCAGATGTCAGGTAAAAATTGGGCATTTTATTATAATAAAAGAGTTACGAGTGATCAAGAGCATAGACTGACCATAGAGTTAGACTGCCTGGGTCTGCTCTTGTCTCCACTTCCCAGTGTGTGACCTCAGGTGGTTTATTCCTTCACTCGCTCAACAAATAGTTGTTGAGCACCTACTGTGCCCTACACTGTTCTAAAAGCTGGGGATACAGGACCAACCAAATGACAAAACTCCCTGCCCTCATGGAACTTATACTCTAGTGGAGGGAAATAAACTAGCTAATAAGTGAAACATATAGTGTGTTAGGTGGTATTCAGTGTTGGGAGAAAAATAAAGCCGGGAAAGGGATGGAAGTGCAATTTCAGACAGGTTCTGAGCAGTGCCCTGGGGAGAAGCTGGCATTTGAATAAAGACCCAAAGGATCTCTGGGGCGAGTGTGTTCCAGGGAGGGAGAAACACAGTGCAAAGGCCCTGAGGCAGGAGCGTGCCTGGCCCGATGAGGAATGTCAAAGAGGCAGAGTGAAAGCAGGGCAGACAGTGGGACCCCTGTTGGGACCTGGGCTGTCCTTTGGCTCAGATGGGAGGCTGACCACTCTGGCTGCTGAGTGGAGAAGACACCGAAGGGGGCAGACAGAGCAGGGAAACTGGTTAGGAGGCTGCTACTGGGATCCTAGAGAGACATGATGGTGGTTGGACCAGGGTGGAGCCAGTGCAGTGAGGAGAAGTCATCAGGCTGGGTTTACTGCCTCTTGAAGGTAGAGTTGGGAGGATTTGTTGGTTATGGAGAATGGGGGAAGGACACAGTCAAGGATGACTCCAAGCTGACTGGTCAGGCAGCTGGAAGTGTGAAGCCACCCATTTGCCAAGAAGGGCTCTGAGTGCAGCAGACTTAGGGGCAGGGCGGCGTGGGTCATATGGGAAGTTTGGGTTTGGACAGGTTGAGTTTGAGACTTATTAGACCTCCAAGTGGAGAGGACAGGAAGGTGGATATATGTGCCTGGGATTCAGGGAGAAGCCCAGGATGCAGACACAACTTTGAGATTAATCAGCATATAGATGATATTTAAAGGCAGGAGAAAATGAAATTAAGGAGATAAACATGGTTATTAATCTCTGTGTGTCTCAGTTGCCGCATCTGTGTTATGAGAATTAAACACAGTGAAATATAAAGCCCTTAGACCGTAGCCTGGCACATCTGTGTTTGTCACAGCAGGAATTATTGTACCTTCCTAAATTTACTGCATTTACTATATAGCTGATGAGTGGTTCAGGGACTGTGTTGGGTGTCCTAGGAGAGGGCTGCCAAGAATGTCGGTGTAACAGTCTCATCCTGGCCTTCAAGGTCCTTCCAGCTCAGCATACCTCCCAGACTTAACCGCTGACCTTCTCCGAAGCCCCCACTTCCCTCTAACCTGACTCATCACCCAGCACTGTTCCTTCCCTACTACTGTCCCCAGTGACCCTGGCAACTCCTCCAACCCGCATCTTGGCAGTTCCAAGCTGCTTAGTCCTCCTATGATGCCTCTTCTTCCAAGAAGTCTTCCTCATTCACACCCCCAACTCCAGCCAGACAACATGCCCATTTGGAAGCCCTCAGGGTCCTTGGATGCCCATTCCTCCCTTCCTGGAGCCAAGCTGTTTGGGTGCCTGACTGTCTCCCCAGCCTGGCACATCTCTGTGCCGATGCAGGTGGCAGGAGCAGGGACTTGTGCCCAGGTGCTCTGGCTCCAAATCCAGACTGCTTCCCGCCCCTCCACGCTGCCCAGCTCGGAGCCACCAAAAACGTACTGGCCTGGGAGTTCCGAGGTTGGGATTTCCACTAGCATGGTGGTTGATGTGGCACTTGGGGTCCAGACTAGCCAGGTCTGAACCCCTGTCCTTCCACTTCCTGGCAGTGTGGGCAAACCACTTCACACCTCTGTGCCTCAGTTTCCCTTTCGTAAAGTAAGACTAACAGAAGGCTGTGAAGAGTCAGTGCCTTCACACAGGTGAGGCTCTCAGGCCAAGTAAGCAGGCAGTACACACCCAATCAATGCTCACTGTTATTGTTCTTACATGAAGCACTGCCTGTCTGCAGCCTGCCCGTCTGCAGCCTGCCCTGCCTCTGCAGCGCCCCACCCCCTCGGCCTGCACAGGCCCCCCTGAGTCCCAGGTTCTAGGCCCACCGGGGACAGTTGGGCTCAGCGGGGCCTCCCAGGGGCTAATTGGAGTCTGTGGGTGCCATGGCCCCCCAGGACTCTCGGAATCCTCCTCTCAGGCCCTGCCTCCTCTTTGCAGATTTTAATGAGAATGGCTTCATCGATGAGGAGGACCTGCAGAGGATCATCCTCCGACTGCTCAACAGTGACGACGTGTCAGAAGACCTGCTGACCGACCTCATCAGCCACGTGTGTGTCCGGGGCTACCGGGCGGAGGTTGGGGTGGGCCTCACCATCCCCCGAAGCCCCTGGATGGCAGGCAGGGTGAGGTGTACTGAGGCATAGGGTGCACACTGGAGGCAACTACCTCCAACTTTCTGTCTTTCCTCCAGGATCATGACTCCCTTCCAGGGTCCCCAAAGCCATAGCCCAAGCCCCCCATTCCAAGAGGCCTTCCCACCAACACTGCAGGCAGTGCAGGCAGGTGGGCCAACAGCAGCTCAGCCTCAGAGGGGCACATCGCAACTGTCCCCTTCCCCACATTATCCCAGCACAACACGATGCCCAGACATCCTGAGGGACCGTCCAAAGTGTGACAGGACATGAAGACTAGCCATGGATCCATTTGTCTTAAGTACATGAGAACCTTTTAGTTTGGGTGGGAACTGGGAGCAAAGATAAAACCGTGAAGGGTCATCGCTGCCCCTGACCCTGCCTGTGCCCCTTGCGGTAGAGCCCCTGGTGGCAGAGTGACAGGAGTGGGTGGGGGGTGTCACCTTGTTCATCACCCCACACTCTTCTCACTATCAGGTTTGTGCTGGAGGCACCAAGGGACTCTTTCCACCATGAGGTTGGCCCACAAGGCCCCATACCTCGGTACCCACAAGGCCCCATACCTCGGTGCCCACAACCTCGTCTCTCTGCGCCTCCATGTCCCTGTCTGGGGTGGAGCACCTGCCTCACAAGGGACTCAGGGAGGTGTGTTAAGCACCTGGCAGAAAGCTGGGCTTAATGGTCGTGCTCAGCATGTGGTGCCTGCCCTGACCCCAGTGCCCGCATCTCCCTCTGATTCTCTGCTCTCTGCTCCTTCTGCACCCCTATCCAGGTCCTGAATGAGTCGGATCTGGACAATGACAACATGTTGTCTTTCTCAGAGTTTGAACACGCGATGGCCAAATCTCCAGACTTCATGAAGTAAGGTGTTCTGGAGTGAAGGGGATGCCCAGCACTGTGGGGGACAGGAAGGGCCCCTGGTCTCCCTTGGCCAGTGGGGCACCTCGGTTTTCCAAAGGAGGGTCATGAGTTTCCAGGGCACTTTGCAGATTCTTCCAGAATCAGCAAAACTGGAGCTTCTGAGAAATTAACCTGGAAAGAGACAGGGAGTGGGGTTTCAAAAGGCACGGGGGAAATTGCATTCCAGGCTTTGCAAATGATGTGGGCAGTCCAAACTTTGGGTGCTGTCCCTCTCCGGCGGCACAAAGCCCCCTGGGCTCCAGGACTGACCTGGGGAGTTTCCTTTGCCACTGTTCATCCAGCTCCCCTTCTGCCCACAACCTCCACATGTCATGAGGAGTTGGGGATTTGCATGAGAGTGTGAAGATGCTGGTGATGGAACTTAGAGAATTCTAAGAATTTCCAAACCTTGTTTCAGCTGGAAAGGGGCCTGCATGGTCCTATCTGGCCCTAACACCTTTGAGGCGATTGGCCATCCCTGTGTTTCTCAGGCTGTGTTTGACAGTCTTATTTGGCTCCTTCCAGCTGTGGGAAATGAACCACCCCTGGAGACAGCCTTTTCGTGAGGAACAGCCCAGTTAGAGGCCCCTCTTGTGCTGAGCTGCCCTTGTTTGCGTGTGCCTGCTTCACCTGGGCCCTATTCTGCGCTTAGTCTTCAGTCTAGGTGACGTTGTAACAAGAAAGAATGCTCCCTCAAGATGGTTTAACAAACCAATCAACAACGAACGAAAACAGCCAGAGCTCGGAGAGCACCTGGTCCAGAGCCCAGAGTCTCTCCCTCGGTCCTCAGCAACTCCGGACGTTGCTGTATGTGCAACTGGCAAACTCTGCTTTGTTAGACTTGAGGCCAAGTGGCCTCCCCACAGCGGTCAAGTTTAAACCTCTTTGGCTCCGAATGACCCTCAGGGAATGTCCCTCAGCTCTCACTCCAAATTCCCAGAGAGATAATCCGAGTGGCCAGCTCCAGGCAGGTGTCCAGTCCACCTGGCTGGAGGAGAGGGCCCTCCATTCCGAGATGGTTGTGGCCTGGGCAGACTTTCTATAAAGGGGTCCACATTTGGACCACCCCAACCGAGTTCATTCCTCTTCCTCCATAACAGCCCAACACACGACTGAAGCCGAAATCCAGTCTGTCTTGAGTTTCTTCTTTCAATCTTTCCCTTTGCTTTCCGCTGATTCCAGCACCACAAGGTTCTGACAGCCTTTGCATTCAAGAGCTGCTCAAAGGAGCTTCAAGAAGGCTTTGGGTTGGCTTGGGAGAGCTTCAAACAGGCCACCACTCAAGAAAGGGACGAGAGAGGTGTGCACCCAGAAATGAGAGGGCGTGTTACGACTGTGGGCTCCAGGTGGCTCATGGAATTCTTTCTTTCAGCTCCTTTCGGATTCACTTCTGGGGATACTGATGTGGCCACAAATATCTGATCTGACAGCCTCGAGGTGGACCCCTGGAACTCGGAATCTGAACCCCTGCGGGCACCAGGGGAACTCTAATTAGAAGAATGACTTTGTCCCTGTCCCTTTCTCACTTCTAGAATACTGTTCTTTCAATAAAGCAAAAGGAAAGACTTTCCCTTGTTCCATCAGTTCCTCATTTTTTGAATGCAGGACCACACAGAAGTACTTTTTATTAAGAACTGCTCATTCCAGGGTTTAAGTTTGCCAATGACACCAAGACTGGGATGGTGAGTCATTTCAAAGACAGGTTCCCAAGACATTTTTGCCCCACTCGGCACCCCCGTGCCCTCAGGATGCAACAGTGTATGGCCAGCGATCAGGTCTTATTTACTTTGCTATTCCGCCAAATCCTGGAATGAATTTGGCCATCCCAGGGGCTCTTTGGGACCTAGGTGGTCAGGGACCCTGGGACACAGGAGAAGCCCCGTAGGGGGTCTCTGAAAGCTGTCAGATGCCTACCTGACGGCCGGTGGTTTTTCTTGTTTACACTGTCCTCAGAGGAGGACACAGGAGAAGGGCTGTTTCACCCTCACATGTACTTGAACCTGTTGTGGGTTCAACTTCAACCTGTTGTGGGTTGCCTTGCCTTTAGGTCCTGACTCACTTATTTAGGGGAAATAAGAGCCCTGTTGCCTGATGGAGTCCC
Source organism: Camelus ferus (assembly GCF_009834535.1). Taxonomy (NCBI): domain Eukaryota; kingdom Metazoa; phylum Chordata; class Mammalia; order Artiodactyla; family Camelidae; genus Camelus; species Camelus ferus. The sequence goes on along the minus strand of NC_045710.1, from coordinate 18,252,815 downwards.
TTAATTAAATCCAGCAGGTGATGGATGTTGGAGAGCTCCTGTGGCATGGGCCCATACCTGGCCTGAGGTTCCCATCCCAGATCCTGTCTTCCTGAGGGGCTGTTCCCCACATCCTGTGCCCTGTCCCGCAGGCAGAAGTCCTCCCAGGAGGCAGGAAGCAGGTGACAGCAGACACTCCAGACCCAGAACCTTCCAGGCCACCTCAGGATGTGACCTAGGAACCTGTCCCCAGTGTCCACTCTGGCCTAGAGTCCCCTGAAACACAGAGATGCCTGAAAGAGCGGCTTGATCCTGGGTCAGCTCCCTCCTGTTCCCTTCAAGAGACAGTCCCAGGGGTCGATGCCAAATCAGCCTGTCCCTGCCAGGCTGGGCAGAATATAGAACGTGGTTTCTTCTCTCAGGCACCACAGGGTCCTCTGGGATCTGCATCATCTCTGCCCCTCAGTCCCCAAGAGGACTACATGCAGGGTGTATAGTGGGAAAACCAGAGCTTGGGAGCCAGAAAGGCCTGGGTTCAAATCCTGGCTGGGCCACGTCTAAGCTGCCTGAACTTGGACGACTGTCTCCACCTCTGAGCCCCAGTGTCTTTATCAGTAAAGTGAGAGTAACACCACCTCCCTCCCAGGTTATTGTGCGAACAAAACGATGCTGAGCCAGGGCTCAGGCCGGAATTCCTTTGCATCTGACACCAGTGCAAGCATTCTGGGGCCGCTGCATCCTCACTCTCAGACATGCAATAACGGGGCCTCCTTGATTATACCAGAGGAAGCAGATGGGAGGTATCTCTGTGCCTGAGTGACCTGCCACCAAGACTTGGGAGCCCCACAGTCCTCAGGGGAGAGGTGGGTGGGCCCAGCAGAGTCCTGGACACGGCTTTTTCTTGGCTTGAACCCCTGGGGCTGAGCATTGCACAGGCCCTTCAGACACAGCGCCGTGTGACTCTCAGGTGCTGTCCTGCTGTGACCAAATGCTCCTGGGGCTCAGAGGAGAGGAGCCTGGGGTGATCATGGCTAAAGATTTTATTCCAAAAAGCCAACCTGGTCAGGCCACGGCTGTCAGGCGTCACGCTCTGAACTCAAAGTAACGGTCCCTCCTCTGCCGCTCCTGTGGGGAGACCCTCTTCCCCGATGGGAATGTCTGGTAGGTCTTCAGGTTCTCGGGGGATGCTCTTAAAAGGTACCACTTCTTCTTCGGGCTCAGAGGAGGCCTGCAGATGAGGATGGGCCAGTGTTATGCAGCGAGGGTGGAAAAGGCCCATTTCCCAGCCCCTGCTGCTGATGACCCTGCGGGCTGCTCATTGGCTTAACAGCTGGTAAGTCACCCTGCACTCAAGATGAGAATCACTTGTGTTTGCACAATGGGACAGTGGTTAAGAGCAAGGACACGGGTGTCAGGAAGCTGGGCTGGATTCTGGCCCAGTTCCTGCTAGAGGTGTACACATGTAATATGGACTAATGTTGGTACCTCTCTCCTCACACTGTTTTGAGGAGTAAGTGAAGTAATACATACAAAGCACTGAATAAGGTGAAAACACTCAGTAAACATTATAAGAAATATGCTGCTGATGGTGATGATGGTGATGGTGATGCTGATGCGGATGCTGATGGTGGTGGTGGTGGCGGGGATGATGCTGATGGTGATGACAGTGTTGATGGTGGTGGATATGATGATGGTGGTGATGATGGCAACGATGGCAGTGAAACTCAGGGAAGGGCAAGGACTTTCCTCAGGCCACAGAGGTGATAAGAGGAAAGGTTGATCACAGGCACTGACCCTCTTCCTCTCAACCACCTGGTTGGTCCTCTGTGTTACATGTGAAGCCAGCAGCAGCAGCAGAGGCTGCTAGGCAGTTTGGAGAAGGAACGGAGCTGGGGGCATCCTGCGCTCCCCACAGCTGCAAGAGATGTAGATCCTGCCTAGAGCAGTCTCAAGAGGAGATCTGTCCCCAGGTGAGGCCCTGCCCTGTCTCCAGGGATGGACTGGCTCAGAGCCACCCCGAGGGGTGGAAATGACCAACCCAGGGCCCTAGAGTTGGCATTGGGAGATCTGGGTTCCCTCCAGGTTTTACCTCCAATCAGACTTGCCCTGAGCACAAGTTCCCAAAGCCATCGCTAAGCCTCAGTTTCCCTATTTATAAAATTGTCCCATCTAGTCCTGCAGAGAGGAACCTATAGAGGCAGCTAAATTTGTTTCTTTAAAAAACCTGTGAACTCTATGAAAAAGGTTGCTGCTTTATCAGTAACAGTGATGGCAAGGCTCAGGCTCTTGAGGCAAACAAGGGATCGGCATGGAGTTGAGAACCGAAGATCTGTCCCCCGACTCCTGATGCCCCCTGCTCCACAGCACACCTCACAGCACAGACTTCTGATTTCCCTGCCTGGGCAACAGGGGAGAGCGAGGAAACCACATGCCTGGATTATCTCGCAAGGCAGAGCTGGCCTTCCCTGGGAGAAGAAGCTCTCCCATATAAAAGCAGCAAAGAGTGGGCAGTGAGGAATTTTCGTATTTATTAGCTAGACAGTTGGAATTTGAAAAATATGTACAAGTCCCTAGGAGAACATTTTTTGAATCTGGACAGGGCTGGAGACAGTCCCTGCTTTGTGTAGTACCCATTTGTGTCCGCCAGAGGGCAGCAGCTCCTTGCAGGGGGAGAAGCTTGCATTTTCAGGCCAGCAGAGATTGTGGGGTTTGCACCCAAACTCCTTAGTGCATCTGACCAGGAATATGGTCTTCCTGATTCTGCTCATTCTGGTTCCTGGCATCCCTCCTAAGGCTGCCAAAACCGTGACTCCCTTGCTCTGTAACTGTCACCCTCTGCACCGTAGGCTCTTTGGGGTTGAGTCTTAACTCATTTCTGGCTAAGAGCAGGTTCCCTGTGGGTGTGTGTTGTTGAATGCGTGGACGAAGGGAGGGCAGGCACTCACAGGTCGGTGGGGATGGGGTACCGCTCCCACTCCCTCACAGGCAGCACGAAGTAGGGGACCCGGGGCACCATGCCCGTCTTGTCTTGATAGTACTCCCGATGCCGCTGGGCCATCTGCAGCTCAACCAAGGAAGAGACGACAGGTTGTTAGTGCGCAGGCGCAATCTCGGGCATCTGCAGTCCCTGCCTGGCTGTACCTGGGCAGGTGGTAGGGCATCGTCTCCCTTAATGTTCCTGGAAGAGTCCCCAGCCAGGTGTCCTCTCTGAGCCTCAGCTCCTTGTCTGGCTACTGGGGATAATGACACTAGGCCAGCATTGCTAGGGTGAGTAAATGAGGCAGGGGACCAGCAGAGGTAAGGGATGTGAAGCCCAGCTTAGTAAGTGGCACAGGGAAACTCGGGGTGTGTGTGTGTGTGTGTGTGTGTGTGTGTGTGTGTGTGTGTCTCCCTGCCCCCTCTCCTAGGCAGGCTGTGCTCTGTGAGCCAAGATGGAGGAGCAGGCCTTCCCAGGCCCACAACACTGTCCCACAGCTCCTCGGAGTCTGACGGCATCCACCTGGTCCTCTCCCAGGGGAGGCTGCTTTCTCGTACAGTTCTCCACCCGGGGACCAGGAGGCATCTGTGTCCTTGAAATCAGGTCTGGAGGGATGTTTGCAAGGGAGCTGAGGGGGAAAGTGAGCTGAGGAGCAGCTCAGCCTCCCCTGAGGTGGGGGAGCGCCTGTGTGCCTGTGCTCCGCCGGGACGTGTCTGACCAGATCCAGGGAAGGCTTTATGAGCCGGAGGAGCAGAATAGGAACAACGGGGGTGTGGGCAGCCCCTCCCCGCCCCCCATCTGCCTCTCTTTCCCAGAGGGCAGGTGGGGTCCACTCCGGTGCTGGGGCTGACTAGGGCACACCCTAGAGGGCGCTGTAGAGCAGGGCGGTGTCAGGTGGGCACTGGGATCCCAGTGGGCAGGTATGATTGAGAGGAGACTGGGGGCTGGAGCCGGGGTGGGGCTTAGCGGCCGTCAGCGCATGCGGTTCATCCTGTGGGTGAACCTTGGGGCTTTTGCTCAGAGGGAGGTAAGCCAGGGTCCGCAGGGGGAGAGGCTACTTGGGTAGAGGTGAGGGCGGGAACATCCCCAAAGTCCCCTTGCTCTCGCTTTCTCAGTAGCAGCGGGAGCAGGGAGAGAGCCACGGTTGTCCCTGGAGTGGGGGGAGAGCAGGGAAGCAGAGTGCCGAGCCCCTCCACACTCCTCCAGCCAGACTCACCGGGTTCCCTGCTGGCTCCGGGGCTCTGAAAAAGCAAATAGAGGCGCTCTGGAGGGTGAGAGGTCTCCCCTGGCCTCCAGCCATCACTTCCTCCCCATGCTATGGGGGCGGAGGTGGGGGGCGCCAAGAGGGGGAAGGGTGGCAGGAGCCCCGCCTGGGCCGGCGGGCGGCCCACCTGGTAGAAGCGAGTGAGCTCGGCTGAGCGGGTACTGTCCAGGTTGAAGCGGGTGTAGCTGGGCATGTGCAGCCAGCGGTTCCAGGTGTGGGAGCGGTGACTCTGCACTAAGTCGGGGTTTGGGGAGAAGATGGTCGGGAAGTGGCCACCGTTGCTGAAGGGAGTGTGGCTCTTCTCCAAGGCTGCGTTGCGCTGGTCCTGGAAGTACTTGAGAGTGGTGGTGCCATAGGGGGAGCCGAAGGAGAAGGCCACACCAGGAACATGGCCTTGGTACCTGGGAGAGCAGAGAGAGGTGAGGGAGACATGGGTGGAGGGCTCCAGGCTGGTTCCAGTTCCAAGACAGGCCCTTAAAGACTAGGGGTGACATCAGGAGGCCCCACTGGTCACCTCTGGGCCTCAAGAGGCTTCCTAAGGTGCACTGCCCAGCTCAAGTCTCTGGGGAGGACAAGTGCCAGAGACCTGGTCCTCTGCCTCCCCACAGAGGTCTCTGCCCAGACCTCTACGACGTCACCTCCCAGACCAGGCGCTCACACAGGGATCAGGACACCTAGGGACCAGGACACCTGGGTGCCAGTCCTGACCCCCTCAGCGAGCTGTAGGCAAATCACCATCCCTCACTGGCCCTCCATTGACTGAGGGGCTGGCCTGAGGATACAGAGACCTCCTGCAGCTCTGACGTTCTGTGATGACCTCATGAAGGGGCAGGGGACACAGTGACACATGATGAGTGTCAGCTCTGGTGTGGCCGAGCCCTGGGTTCAGAGTGCCGCAGCCCCACTCTCAGCAAGACGGCCTCCCAAGGTGCTGCCCAGCCAGCCTGCAGAGCTTGCCCAGGGCTCTGGAGCTGTGAGCGCTTTATAAGGAGCTCCATCACCCTCTGCAACCAGGGAAGTGGCTGGTGAGAGGGCCAGCAGCAGGGCGAGCACAGACCCTGGGACACACAGCACAGCCAACACGCGCTCTCAAGACGCCCGGTTATAAGGTTCACGCAGAGAGAACGAAGACTTGTGTCGGCAGAGGGAGGGGAGGGGAGGGGAGGGGAGCGCTGGTGACATCAAAGAGCTTGGGCACCAGACTTTGGACAAACAGCAAGAGATGGAAGCTCCGCCGTCAGCACAGCCTCCGTGGGCTCCCCAGCCTCTGAAACCTGGCCCTGCCCCCGGGTTGCCACGAGGTCGCCAGTGGCCTCTCCGCAGCGGTGGGCACTGTTCATCTCTCTCATCCTGAAATACCACTCTCGGCTCCTTATTTTCTGTTGGTTCTCACCCATACCTCTGACCTTTCCTTCTCAGTCTCCTCCTGATGCCCCCCATCAGCCCACTCCCTCTGGGGTCTGTCCTGGGCCCACCCGTTCTTCCTGGTGACGGCAACCAGGTGGTGGCCTTAAACTTCACCTGTGTGTGGATGAGCCTCGGTCTACACCTCCAGCCTAGAAGTTCCCTCCAAGCTTCAAACTCCCGTATACAGTGCACATTAAATGTCCCTGGGCCTTATCCCCCACCTCCACAATCCAGACCCCTGGAATCCTGCAGCATCTGAGGCTGCCCAGGGGCCAGAGTGGTGAGCAATGGGGCTGCAGAGTGGGCGGCGGCGGGGAGAGACCCTCCACTGCACTCGGTTCTTTCTCCAGCCCCTCCTCTCTCATTCCTTGGTCTCTGTCTGCCCTGAATTCTATGACCCTGGTGGTCCTAACCCCCTCCCTCCTGCCTCAGTGCCCTTCCTGTGTTCCTTGCTGGTGGCCACATTTCCTGCCCTGGAAAGATGTGGGGCTGGTGAGTGCCTGTGAGCCCATGGGGTCACCTTGGCCACTTCCAGGATGGAGCCCTCCTCTTTGCCATGGCTTGCCCCTGTCCTGGTCTGGAGATCCCTCCTCCTGCCTTGCCAAGGTCTCACTCACTCCCCCAACCCATTCCTCCCCATTTCTCTCAGCCTCAGTCCCTCCTCCTACCCATCTGTGATCGCTCCTCCCCTTTAGCATCTTCCCTTCTGCCTGCAAACATGCAACATCTTTCCTTGATTCCCAAGTCCAAACGGGGCCTTGCTGCTTTCTTACCCACTACCCTTTCTCTTCCTTTATTTCCGAATGTCTCCAGGGAATCCCCTGTACTTCCTGCCTTCGCTTCTTCTACTCCTACACTTTCCTGGACTTCCCTCTGTCTGACTTCTGACCCATCACTTAAGTGTGGGCTGGTGCTTTCTCATTAAGGTCATGTAAGATCATCCAGCTGCCAAATCCAATGTCCTTGACCCCCACTGTCTCTGTAACATTCACACCGAGGAAGAAACGTAACGGAAGTGGTAGAAGCAGGGCCCCTGGGATTTGTTGGTGCTGCGTATGAAATGTAATGAGACGGTCAGTTCAGTCATCAGCAAGTCAAAGACAAGCGGTGAGGATGCTTCTTCCTTCCTCCCAACGAGTCCTTCCACGCTGGGGGCGGTCCCTCCTAGTGTTTCCAGCCCCCACGTGCTCGGCCACATGGATGGTGGAGGACCATCTGCCTGGTGAGGTGAAGCCCACTCTTCTCTCCCTTTTGTTTTGAAGCAAGGAAGCCCACCCTGGTCCTCCACATCCTGTTCTGAGGGGACATACTCTGCCCTTCGAGGGGAAAGCCCGCCCCAGCCCAGCTCTGGTGGCTCCTTCGGGGTTTCAACGTCAGCGCCATTCTCCAAGACCTCTTGCCTTCTTTTATCTCATTTCTCAAGTGGTCCAGAACACAGGAAATGAAACAGGTGCTGGTCACCAGGGGTTGTCAAACCCCGACAGAGATAATGACACGACAGAGGGAAAACTAAAGAAAGATGGCCTAGAACATTCTGCAGGGAAAAGAGCATGCATGACCCAAGAACATTGGATCGGCCAGTGTGGTCATTCAGGTATTAAGGGAGCTGCACCAAAGAACTCAGGAAATAAAGGACCAAAGCCCTTCTTGAAAGCAGTGTTCAGTGATGAAATCCTACCAGCTAAGAGACGATCGAAAGAAAAAACTACCAGTCATGTAGAACATCTTCACAGCTATTTAAGTGCAGAACTTGGAATAGCTACTAGGTGAAGGCTGGTTGCAGAAAAGAATGCAAATGTTATAAAACCTGTCAAAGGAAAAAGTAATTTAAGTAGCAAAAATTGGGGAGTGGGTGGAGGGGGAGCTGGAAGTGCACTTTGAATTTCTAAAGCAGAGTCAACCCCTGGCATCTAAAATTGAAACACGTTGGTAAAAATAACAGAATAATTACTCTAACCCCTTAATAGTTTTAATTCTCTCTTCCTCTCCCTCTCTGTCAGAGGGGCCTTTTAGAAGCTAAGATGTCTTGTGATGAATTAGCATTTATCTAGAGTCTAGCTCTTTTTCTGTTCTGCTTCAGTATCTTTCTCTTCAGTTAGGTTTGAGTAGGATTAAATTTCATGCTTTTCATTTTAAAATAGTAAACATGGTATGATCATATTTTTATTAAATTGTTTTGTCTATCTTTCTGTCCATCGATCCATTCACCCATCCATCTAGTCTTCTATCTGAATAGACACCTAAAAAGAAACCAAAAATGAGGTTTAGGCTCATTCTGGGTGCTTGGATTTGGGGTGATTTGTTGCTCCCTTCTTTGCAAATGTAATATTTTTTTAGAGAGTCAGATGGCATTAGGAGCTACTTTATTGGGAACCTACTGTGTGCTGGCTTGATGCGTGCTGTCAGGAATACAAATTGCTCAACCCTGCTTCCTTGAGCCTGCCCCTCCTTCAGTGTTTGAGTCACGGTGAGTGTGCACCGGTGGCCCAGGCTCTCATGCTATTAAACACAAGGAGGGAAGGCCATTCCCATGGAGGGTCGGGAGGGACTTTTGGTGGAGCTCCATAAAGGGGTGTCCCTTGGGGGAGGCATTGAGAAGAACCCCTGCTCCTCTTCTGGGTGCTAGTGTTCCCCAGAGTCCTCTTCGCTCTTCAGGGGACCACGCCCTCTGGAAGAGCTCATGCATGTTAGGCTTCCAACACTGGACACCTAGATCTGTGCCTCCAACCCCACCCCTTCTCCCCGCTACAGACCCACTCACCCAGCTGTCCACACGGGGCATGCCCAGGCACCAGACTCAGCACGATAGAAATGAGCCTGCTCCCCCTTCTGGATTTCCCTGCCCTGGGTAATGCCATCCCCATCTACCAGAATCCACCAGAAACTCAGCATCGCCCTGCCAACCGTCACATCCAGCTTCTCCCTAAGTCCTGCCTTTGCTCCCTCCTTAGGGACTTTTCCACTGCTCTCCCTTGTCCCACAGCTGCAGGTCCTCCTCTTTGCTCATCTGATCAGCCTCGCATCTCCTAGCTAGACCCATAGACCAAGTGTCACCCCCTGCAGCTTGTCGTCCACACTAATGCCAGAGCGATCTTTCATCACCAGACCACCATGGCTCACCTCTCTTTTCACTTCCCCGCAGGCACCCCATGCCCCAGAAGTGCTACTCACATCTCTGGGGCCCCACGTGCTCTCCAAGTCTTCACACACATTTCCTCTACCCAGAAGTCCCCATCTCCTTCTGCCCCGTGGGGCGTCCCACCCTCACTCACAGAGCCAGGCTCTCTGTTGCCTTCCCTGACCACACACCCTCTACCCAGCAGCACCTCCTTACAGTAGGGTTATGATCCTTCATCCATACCCAGATCCATATTAGCTGCCTCTCCTCTGCTAATATGTGTTCTCCTTTATCCGCAGCACCTACACGCCCCCGACACACAAGTGCACCATAAATGTTCACTGGAGGAAGCAGAAGTCCAGGAGCCCAGGGGCACCATGCCCTGGAACCATGGCTCCCATCTGCAGAGCACGCACCAGCACAGAGTGTCCCACCCACAGGGGCGGGCGCACCTCAAACAAAGGAGCTATAGAAATGTGCCCGTTTCCTCGTGATCCTTCTTTTTGCCACCCCCAGGCTCTCTGCCACACTCCTCCTCTGCTCCCTGCTTTCCCGCCTTCTCTGAATGCCAAGATATTTGCATCCCAATAGAAGAGAAGCCCTCTCCTCCGCAATCCTCCAAAGGTTCTGCCTGGATCTGAATTCCATTCAGCACCTGCTGCTCCGGGTGGGGTGCGTGTGTGCACACACACATGCACGTGGTCATGTTTATTCAGCACTAGGCAGACAGCCTTGGCTAATAAGTCTATGTCCCCGGACGCACTTGCATCTGTGAGCTGTGAGCATGACTTGTGCAGTTCCATGGTAGAGCTTTGTTTTCGCTGGGCATGGGGCCAGCCAAGGTGGAGAGAACAGGGGAATGACAGGTTTCACAACGGGGCATCAGATGGTCCTGACCGGGCCTGCCACACCTCCTCCTTGACCCCTTCATCCATCCCTGCCCCTCCCCAGCCTGCACACCACACAAGCTTGGAGACAGTGCTCAGCCTGGCCCACGGCAGAAGTCCACTGTGGTTACTGTGCACACAGGGAGCCCTCCCTTCCTGCTTCTTAATAGCACTGCTTGGCCCCATAGCCAACATTGGAATTAATTACTGTTCTCCATCGGGGATCCCATGAGCGACTTATTAACTAATTAACTTGTTACTATTCAGCATGTCCTCATTCCGCAAGCACCCTCTTCTCCACACACTTCCTGCTGAGTACGATTCAGATCAGATCTCTCCCCTGGGCGCAAACCTTCAAGGGGTCCCCATTGCCCGTGAAGTTAAGAACAAATTAAGCCAGGCGCTCAAGGTCCTTCTTGGTGTGAAGCCCTGCTTTCCAGTCTTACCAACCTCTGTCATATCCCAGAGTAACCGAGCAGGACCTTTCCGGGATGGAACCTCCCCACCGTGTCTTCTGCCTGCCTCTCATCAGTAGAAGAACTTTAGCTTCCAAGGCCTTTCCCTGAGTTCCGAAGAATGAATTTAATCCAGGAAGTGAGAAAATGCAGAAAGAAAGGAAAACAGTCAAGCAAGACAAATTAATAATAGTTTAGCCATTAAACAAAGCCAAGGTCCTTTAGCTCCTCTTCAAGAACTATCGATAATATTCTGAGCCATGTCCTTTGAGCTGTTTTGCAGATACTGAAACCCCCGCCAGGCAGAAGAAGTGAACTGTGTGCTGCCCACAAGCCCGAAGAACCTGACCAGCTGGAGCCGGAAGACTGATGATGTTGACTCCCGATGACCTCACCACCAACCAATCGGGAGAATGTCCATGAGCTGTCATGCACCCCACACACCCCCCGCCCGCCGTCTGTAAAAACCTTTCCCTGAAAGCCTTTGGAGAGTTTGGATCTTTTGAGCACTAGCTTCCCAGACTCCTTGCTTGGTGCCCTGCAATAAATGCTGCAATTTCCTTCATCACAACATGGCGTCAATAGGTTGGCTTTACTGTATGTGGCCGAGCGGACCCAAGTCTGATTCGGTAACACCAGCTTTGCCGCTCCAGCCAAATAGGCCATTTGCTGCTTTAGAAGCATATCCTGTTGGTACCTGCACCCCATGACTTTCCCCAGGTCATCCCCTCCATCCAAAAGATGTTTCCTCCTCTCCCCACATTGTGATCTTACCCATCCTTCAAGGTAGATTTCATCTACCTCCTATTCCATCCAGCCTCTTCTGACCAAGCCCATCCGCTCCAGTGAACCATCTTCACTCTTTGTGCCTCTCAGGTCTCAGTTCACATTCTACTGTGCTGTCATTACCTGGGCAGTATGTTCTTCCTTTCTGAATTACAAACTCGTGGGGATAGAGGGCTGTCTTCTACTCATACTTACATCCCTGGCATTCCTGGCACTCAGTACCTGTTCTGGAAATATTTGCTGAATTGAGCTGATACATGGGGACACACTTCTAAGGGCTGATGATTATTCTGGATAGAAGGATGGTCCCTGTTACAAAGCCCAGGTGTCCAGGGCCCCCGATTTCCTGTTCTTAGGAAGGCTCCCCAGTTCCCCAGGGTTGTGTGAGTGTGTCAGTTACCTATCTGGGCACATGGACTCTCCTATATCCTCCTGGGAAGGTGGTCTTTGTTTTGTACCCCAGGATGTACTGGCCCGTCTCTCACCCTGAGAGGTGACCTGTTGGAATTACTGTACTGTGGTGAGCAGCAGCCCATCTCTTCCCAGCTCTGCATTGTGACGCCACGTCGATAGCTTGAAATCGGCTACAGCAGGAGTAGTTTTGCCACAGATAACGGGTGAACGCTACAAATCAAGGTTTTTTTCCCTCCAGAGAGCTGGTTGTTAAACATTTACCAGCACACCACTGAGAGTGCAGATCTGTTGTATGAGGATTCCGGGGGAGGGGACAAGGCCACCTCGTGGGACCACCCTTTAACAATGGCAAGTATGAAATGCACTGATACGAGGTTCTTGAGACCCCCGAGGCCCAGGCCAGGCTTAGTGTCAGACATGGGCACAGCTGTCACTCCAGGCAGATGGAGGGAGGCACTGGGGTAGAAGCCCGTCACACTTATTCCTGCTGAGAGCCACTGCGGGGAGCTGCAGGCACTGGGGGCAGCAGCAGTCTGGGTATGAATGAATGCACAAGGGCAGGTCGAGTGTTTGGACTGGGAACCTGGTGAGGTGTGACGGGAGGCAGAGAGTAAGGGAGTGGGTACCACCTGAACCTGTGCCTCTAGCAGGGAGCACAGAGTATCACTGAAGCCAGTCTCATCCCTTAAGAAGCCTTACCATCCCAGGAGTTCCCTGCTCACTGCAGGGATGGCACACAGGCCAGACAGTGGCAAAGTGTCTGAAGGCAGTGCTGCCCAGAGCAGCAAAAGACCAGATGGCGCATCCTAGCCAACTAGTCTGAAGGCCAACATCCTGTCCCCCTTGGTGCTAGAATCAGACCTTGAACACTGTAGGGGTCCAACTAATGATAATAGCTAACAGTTGGAGGGATTGAAGAGAGCAGGGGTGCTGAAGTCACAGAGACCTGGCTGGGTGACTTGATGAATGACTTTGGGCAATTTCTCATCTGGGTTGTTGTAAAGGGTTTTGTTGTTGCTGTTTGTTTGTTTTTAAATTTGTAAAAAGCCCAGCACAGTGCCTGGCACATAGTAGATGCTTATACACGGGGGTTCATGGTGCTACTACAGGGCATCAGGGATCTGGTTCCAGCCCAGCTCTTCCTTCACCAGCCTGGAGCTTAGGCAAGTCCCCCACAGACCTCAGTGACCGCATCTGGAAAGGGATGGGAAGGGCTGGACTACATGATTCCCGAGGTCCTTGACACTGTAAATATTCTCTGCCTCTCTGAATACAACTGGTAAGGGGGATGATTTGAATGTCAGAAGAGACTGGCTGCACTGAAAATCCTGTGATTAATGTTTGAAAAGACATTCAAAAATAATAATTATCCAAGTGTGGTGAGGAATCTTGGATTCTTTCAGTACGTTAACAAAATTGCCAATGAGGTAGCATTTAGACACATGAGACAACTCAATTCATTTCTTGTTGAAGAGCATCTTTAGGGAGAGCATATCCCTCCCAGAAAGATCCAGACGAAAAAGTAGCACGTACAGGCTCAGCTGCTCAAACTAGACCATCTACGCTTGGAGCCTTATTTACGATTCACTTGTTGCCACAATTTCTAGAGCAGTCACAGGACAGGGCGCTCAAGGGAACTGCAGACAGGTGGTGTGGCTAGAGAAGCATCCTGGGATTGCTTCTGAAACTCGCAGCTTCCCACCCCCACAACCCCAGACAGAGTTGGGGAACTGTGAGGGGGAGGGTTAGGTTCCAGTTGGAGACTGTGAGGGGCTTAAGAAAAAATACATCAATGTATAAAATCAAACCTCATGATAAACACCCATAATATGGTGTAAACACCACTATCTACAGCTGCAAAAATGGCTTTGAGCTAAACCTTATGTATTTAGACCAGACTGGGAACCCCTGGGGGGCAGCCCCCAACTTGTTTGCCTTAACCCAACATCTGGCACATCCCAAGCACTCAACACATCTTTATTAAAGGAATGCCTAAACGATTGAAAGAATTAATAGGGAAGTCCTCCGTCCTTTCCTAATACACCTGGCTTGACTTCAGGAAACAACTGTGACCTGGTAAATCAGCTTTGTCTGATGTGGCCAAAGTAGCTTTCAAGCTCTCCCAGATCCAAAGAAAGGCCCTGCCCACAAATGGGCTAGACTAAAACTACAGCACCTGCCCCTATTTACTGCATTCTCTCTGTGTGCAGAAATAATTTTAATATCACAGCCCCGCAATATCATGCTTATTCTGCAAGATGATCCAAATGTCATATAAAATATAGTGTGAGACCTTTTCTTCATTTCACAGTCTGTTTAGTTTGCAGAAGAGAGCATGTGTTTTTTTCAACCACATGGAGATCCTGCCTGCAAAACACTCAAGACATTAACTTCATTCATTCATTCATTCTATACAAATGTGCTGATACTTTGCTGGTATCTCAGAATCCAGCCCCTGCCTTCAGTGCAGACATTGATTGGTAGGAGAGAGAAGACAATTTACACCTTGGAGGAAGAGGTTAAGAGTGGAAATCTCAGATACTTTGAAAGAAAGGGCCAAAGAATCGAAAGAAACAATCAGACTTGCATCTTAGATGTTCGGAGTGTGAAAAATCCAGAGAAACGGAAGGTAGGCTTGGCCCTTCATCCAAAAACGCCAAAGACAGGGCAGATCTCCCAGCTGGAAGCTTTCAAAGACGGCGGTTCTGCGAGGATTAAGTGAGATCAGTGGGAGAACCGACCATTAGGTCGGTGGAGAGTGCGCACCACTAAATGTTACTGCCGGTCGTGCCTTGTCAGATTCTTCGAGCCCTGCCCGCCCCCGGGTGCCCAACCCATCTCCTTCGCTCCTTCAACCAACAGATACTAATGTTGCCGGAATCCTGGGTGCCCCGCACTGTGCTGGAGGCCGAAGAGCCCGCTCCTTCGGGGACTCCAAAACCTCTTGTTCCTGCCCGGTGTCTCCAGACACCAGTCCCACAGGCAGTCGCCCCCTTCTCCTCCCGACCCGGACCCCACTCACTGTTACCCGAGCTGGCGTGCTCCTCACTAGCTAGGGACCCACTTCCTACCGAAGGGGATCTGGAGCGCCCCGCCGCGCCCAGCCACTGCCGGCTGAGAGAGCGCAAACCGCCCCACCCCAAGAAGGCCACCTGGTCGGGTGAAAACTTGGCGCCCGGTCCCTTCAACCCCCAAGGCGCAGGGGTAGAGTTTTCGAGGCCGGAGGCGGGGGGGGGGGGGGGGGGGGTTGCGGAGGGAGGAGAGAAGACGTCCCCAGGGGCTCTGACCCCCAGGCTTGGGTGGGGTCTAGTATTCGGAGGTCTTACCCGGGCATGAGGCCAGGAGGCACGTAGGCGGCATTGAACTCGGTCAGTAGGGTGCCTGCGCTGCGGGAGGCCATGGTGGCGGCAGTGAGAGCGCAGCGAGCCCAGGGTGCTCCTACACCACGGTCAATAGCCCGGGTCACCAGGCAACCGTGAGCCTGGCAACGCCGGGGTGGGGGGGCGTTCCTGGACCACTCTCCCCCTCGCTGTCCCCCTTAATGGAGCAGCACCGTGGGGCGCGCCCAGAAGATGCCCCCATCTCCACCTGCTCTCCTGTGTGAACCCACAAATCGCTGCTCCTACTCAAGCCTCCACTTTCGCATCATTGGGCGCATCTCAGAGCTTCACTGCTGGCCCAAATGGTTGATTCTGGGATGAGGGGTGGATGTGGAAACGGTGGGGGAGTCCCCGGTGGATGCACTCTAAGTGTCCTTCTGCCCGCTGCAGGACCCGGCTTGGGACGCCCTGGCTTTGCAGGCGGCACACAAAGCAGCGGCCCCAGCGCGGCTCAGCTCCAACGCTGGAGTGACTGCAGGGACCTCAAGAGCCATTGCTGGCCAACGGTGCCCGCTGCGCCCCAGTTCTGCGGGGCTTCCAGGAGGGGGCTTGGCCATTGTCCCACTTTGCATGTTTGCCAGGAAGCACCGAAGTGTGTGTGTGTGTACTGAGAGACATTTTTCTCCTTAGTCTCTCCTCTCTCCCTAGGAACTGTCTTCTCACCTCTTCTCGACTCCCAAACTACTCCACAAGTGTGGTTCATAAGTAAGTGGCAAACAGCCAGTCGTGAAAAGGTCTGGTGTGCGATTTACAATTGTTGGGATTACAGTTCAGTCCTTCCTGTGAATCTAGGGTTGGGTGTTTGCCTCAGAGAGCAAACTGGCCCAGGTGAGGCTTCTTTGTTGTAATGCCTCCCTCCTGTACTGGTGCCCCCCACATCCGGATTTCTCCAGTGACCCTCATGTGGCCTTGGGGCATATGCAGGGCAGGGCAGGGCTTTAGGTCTTTAATTGGGGGTGGGAGGGTAAGGGTATGGTGACAGCCTCCAAGTCCCACGTTCTTTGTGTCTTGTCCCGCCATCTACTCCCTAGCTCCCCCTGCAGCGGTCCTGGGGTCTGCCAGCATGTCTGCAGTTTAGCCTTGTCCTTCACAGTCTTAGAGAGACGTTATCTTCACAGGTTGTCAGCAGCAACTGATGGAGACCACAGATGCTAATGAGCTCCCAGGATGCTGTTGCAACCAGAATTCTCAAAAGGCTCTCTCTGACAGAAAATAATGGGACTGAGGGAGCCACAGGCTTCCAAGAGGTGCAAGAATAGGAAAACTGAGGCCCCAGGGAGGAAAAGGAGCTGAAAGGGAATAAGCGGTTGCAAACCAGGTGGAAGGACTCTCATCCATCCTTCAAAATGCAGCCACCCCTGTGGACTTCCAGATTCTCTATGTTGAACGTGGGCTCCAGTAAGAACAACAACAATAAAAGTTGTAAAAGAACAGTTTTAGTTCAGTTCAGGGGTACCATACTCCAGGAAGGTGATCCTAACGCCTCCCCCAGACAAGATCCAGTGCCCACTCCCTCCCCTCCATTCATGGCTTCCGAGCTGACTGCCCCACAGACCCTTCACCCTGGGCTCTCTGTGTCTGTGTTCTAGTCCCTTTGTCTCTTCTGCTCCAGCTCTAGTACTGTGTCATACTCATCCCTGGGGCCCCAGCACCTGGTGCTAGAAGGACTTCAGTACATGCTTATTACATAAATTGTATACTGAGTTGCTGAAATGGCTAGTAGTCAGGAGAGTGGAAATGAAAAAGTGGGCTCTGGTTCAGGTTCCATAGGGTCAGCAGCTCAGCTAAGGGGTGCTCTGTGTTGGCAGGGTGGAATTGCTACATCTTTATAAATAGGGAAACTGAGGTTCAGCAAAGTTCCAGGCCTTCCTCAGGGCAAGTTCAGGGGCTTTTTCCTAAAGATGCACACATCCGCAGGAGGCCTGATGACGCTCACCCCCTTCATGAGAGAACCTCTACAGGGCCTAGGGAGGAGATGGATGTTTTTTTCCTTGTAAAGTACCACCAAGCCTTACAAGGATCACCTGATGGCCTTACGACTGGAACATGCTAGTGAATTTCTTTCTTAAAAAAGGAGACATTAAGCACCTGTTTTTAAAAATTAAACATTCACTTGTATTGCATAAATACAATAGTCTAAAATATCCTTTAATCCAGTATGGCTAGATAAAAGTGGAAAAGGCAAAGGAATTGAGGAAAGAAAGTGAGAGAAGGAGGTAGAATGTAAAAAGAAAAAGAAGAATAGGGCAGGGTAGCAAGGAAACATCTAGAAGGAAGGATGGAGGCCCTCAGGTCTATTAATCCTGCAGGTCACTTAGACTGTAAAATTCAAAGGGAGAAACCCCTTGTTGGCACGCTGTAAAAATTTAATATTCCTTTTTTCTTAACCTTTAGACTCCGTTCAGATAGGTCACTAAGCGCACTCTTTTATCCTGTCAACATTCATTGGATATTCTACTAGCCACCAGAGACCATGCCAGGCTCTGGGGATGCAAAGATGCAGCGCTCCTGGGTCTCCCAGTCAGGGTGGGAAGGAGGTAAGTGGAGCAACCCAATGAAGCAGTGAGAGAGAGTGGGGCAAGGAGCCGGGGCAGAACAGATGAGGACAGGACCCAGCCAGGGTGTGGGGCTGGTACAGAGCACTCCCAGGAATAGGCACCAGTCAAGCTGGACGAGAAGGTAGGAATGGGGTAGGGGCAGTCTGAGCAGAGCAAATAGCAAGAGCAAGGGTGCAAAGGCTCCAGGCTTGGGATCCAAGCCCCTAGGTTCCCTTCCCCATGAGTCCCCTGGGATATGCTGCTGGAGGAGTGGTGGTTTTCCTTTGGTTCTTGGAAATTCTGCCGCAGACATCCCTTCTCCCACCCCTCACAGCAGACAGATCTGCTCCAACACATCCCACCACCCTCAGCCTTCCTCAACCCCAGGCCCTAGGATGGGGCTGTGTTAGTGTCCTGAACTAGAACTGCCCTTAGAACATAAGCCTTTGAGGCCTTGGCAGTCAGGCATCTCCAGTCATGCTTAGCCTGGCTCCTAAGCACCCCTCAAGCAGCACTCCATCCTCCCAGACCCCAGAGGTCAGGACCTGGCCTCTTGTGGGCACAGTCTCCATGAGAGCATGTTGGGAAGTATGTTTCTTGTCCCTCTTAGGGCTTCTGTTTCTCAGGGACTGGCCACCAGGCACAGCCTTGCTGTCTGGTAATGCTGCTTTTCCATCTGGGGGGCTTAGGTTGGGATTTTTTTGTAGCACAGTGTGACCCATCCAGAGCAGCCAAGCCTGGCCCATCCAGGCCCCTGAGCCTTGTGGGCACCAGCAGCCCTGCTGGCCAACTTGACTGGGGAGGGGGAAGTGGCATGGATCACCCCTACACACCAGAGCAACAGCCCAGCTTCCTGTGCACACAGTTCCTTCTCCCCCCAGGGGAGGGGGGTCCGGCCCCACACCCCGCCCACCACTCTCATGCCCACTCCCATCTGCCAGCTCCTGGGGGCAGAAGAGCTTGCCTGGCGGGACAGGCGCAGCAGAGCCCTGGTTGAGGGGTGGGCAGGCGGCTCTGCTCCAGGAGCTGCAAGAAGACACCTGAAGCTGGGCAGGGCTTTATCTGGGAGCCGGTGGCTGCTGAATAATGAATTCTGACTCCATCTGCACTGCTAGGCTGCACACAGGGCACAGTGCGCGCGAGCACACGCGCGTGCACACACACACACACACACACACACACACACACACACACACACACGCGCGCTGGGCTGACAACTTGGAGGGGCGGAGGCTGGCAGGGCTGTGAGTCTCTGTGAGTCGCTGGAAGGAGCAGCTCAGCTTGGTCGCCTTGGTCTCTGTGGGCAGCAACGCAGGGGAGAGGAGGAGGAGGAGGAGGAGGAGGAGGCAGCTGAGAGGAGGGAGGTGTGTGCGCCGCCGAGCAGCGCTCCATCCCCAGAGATCGCTCCTTCCCCAGCTCGGCTGCTCCCGCCTGGCAGTGCCCAGGATCCCCACGCCAGCATGGCCCTGCTCGTCCACCTCAAGACGGTCTTGGAGCTGCGGGGCAGAGGCGACCGGATCGCCAAAGTGACTTTCCGAGGTAGGGAAGGCCCTGACTTATGGGGACCCCAGCTCTGGGCTGACGGGATAGGGCAGGGAGGGGAGGATGGACTGGAAAAGTTCTAGTAGGGTTAGGGCAATGAGGCTTCTCGGGAGCAGCCAGCCAGCCCCCCTGGCCTGACTAGCCATTGTGATTTCTTGAAAATCAGGGTTCCCCATGTTTCCACGTCTGCATGTCTGTCTCTCCCTGCACTTGCCAGTGTGCCAATGCCTTGGTTGGGGGGGGGGGTGGAGCCTTCCATTTGCAGGAGGTCCTGGGAAGGCAAAAGTGAGGACCCCACTCCTGGGCTGAGGGGCACTCAGCACTGAGGGGCCCAGCGCTGCAGAGTCTCTCCCTCCCCTTCTTCCTCTCCCTCCTGCAGAGAGTAGGGTTGGGTCTACATCCTAGAAGACCCAGGAAGCTCCCAGAAACCAGCATGACGGGGATACCATTGGCTTCTCAGAGGTCTCTCTGTGGGCAGGGATCCTGAGAACCCCACCAGCCTCCCTCTCTGCCGGTTCTTTTCCTCCTGTCCTCCCACACAGCCAGTGACCATTTAGCATGATCCATGTGCCAAGGCTGGGGACTGGGCATGACCCAGGCCCTGCCCTCAATGAGCCCACATCCGATGGGGTAGGAGGACCAATGGGCAGACAACAGTACAGGTATGTGATACGGTGAAGATGGGGATGAGGGTAGTGTGTGAGCTCCAGAAGCAGCACCCTGACCTAGGCTCGGGGAAGGGTGGTCAGGGAAGGCTTCCAGGAGGAGGTGACACCTCAACTGAAACCCAAGGAACCAGCAGGAGAGAGCAAGGCGAGGAGGTAAGGACAGAGCAGGCAGAGGGGACAGGATGCTCAAGGCCAGGAGAGGAGCTGGAACATGGAAACAGAGGCTCCATGGGGCTGGTGCGAGAATTGAGGCGGGAGAGATGGGCAGAGCCCAGGAGGCAAAGCCACCCTCACCCGGAGGACCGTGGGAAGTCCCTGAAGGTTTTTAAGCAGGGAAAGACAAGGCCAGGATTACTTCTGCTTTTTACCCACCCACCTCTGCCTCTGCCTGGCCACAGCTCAGCCCCCTGGGCCATGGGCATCTCTGGCAGCCTTTGAGCAAAGGCTATGGTCCTCCTCACTAGACCCCCTTTCTCCCCAGAGAGGGGTCTGAGGGTTGGGGTGGGGTGGGAGAGTAGGGAGCGAGGAAGGAGCTGAGAGAACCCACTAGATTGAAAAGACAAATGAGCATCGAGGCCCAGGCTGGACACACATCTTCACCTGTGTCAGGAGTGAGAGGTGAGACCCAGGGTCAGCCTTATCAGGAATTCTCCAGCAGTACCCCCAAGCCCCCACATCACCCCCTAGTCCGGCCAGCTCCGGGCACGGGGCCCTGGCTTGTCTACGCTGCAGCCTGCTGTACATAGGGAAGGGCAGGGGCTGGGGGTTCGCAGAGTCCCTGCTGGCAGGAAGGAAAGGAAGGGCTGGCCAGGCTGCCTGTTGCTTCCCACACCAGCCCAGACTGCCTTCTCTGCAGCACCCTGGGACTCCGCATCTCAGCGTGACACCTGCTGGCTCGCGCTGGCTTTAGAGAAAGGAAGTGTGTCCTTTCATCAGTGACATGTGTCCCAGTGTTGGACAGACAGCACAGCATTTGGCTCTCTAGCTACAGGTCGCTGTGTGGTTGCAGCTATGGCAGGACAATCTGAGGCTGCACAAACAAGTCCCATTCGCAGGCAGAGAAAGCAAGGCTGGGTCTTAAAGAGATCTGCATGGCATTGGTGGAGGGACCAAGGCATGATGGCCCCAGCTCACAAGACCTCACCCCCAGTCCTGGTTCCTCCACCCTGAAAGCCTTTATTCCTTCCTGGTCAAGGGGGTGAGCACTTAATCTACCTGAAGCCCACCTTTTTCTCTGAGCAGTGGGGCTGGTCCTCCAGCTTCAGTGGACCACACAGGAATTAGACTATTTGCAACCCATGCCCTCTGGACTGAATGGAGAAATCCACTTCCAAGCTCCTCAGCGGCAGCAGGTGGCCACAGGCAGAGCTCCTGGGGAAGAGGGTTGGGTAGCAGAAACAGGCAGATGGCAAACAGGTTTCCAGAACCAGAGAAGCCCCGGCCATTCACCTGCAGCAGCCAGCAGTTGACAACTCTAGATGCCCCAAAAGACCAACACTAACTACAATTCAGAAGGAACTAACTCATTCTAGAATGTTCCACAGTGTCTCCTGACACATACAACTACTGGTGTCCAAGCAAATATACCCTGCAGGCAGAAATGAGAAGCTGGTGAACAATCAGAGGGAGATGCTGGCCCTGAGCGTCCCAGATCCCTTGAGTGAAACTCAGTGCCAGGTTGGGTGAGGGACTCCTAGGTGAGTTGTGCGTGGCCCAGGTAGACCAGTCTAGCTGATTGCCTTTCTGTGCTGTGCCACCTGGGACACTTAGGAAAGAGCCCTCTGGGGCTGTGGTGGAAAAATCTCCAGATATGGCATCAGAAATCCTGGGTCCTACCAGGGTTCTGCCACTTACTTCACCTCTCTGACCCTCAGTTTCCTCATCTGTAAAGTGGGCATGATGATAAGACCCACCTCACTAGGTTGCTTCAGTGAAGCAATAGGTACGGGAGAGTTTGAGGAAAGAGCATGGAAACAACCGATGTGTTTGTGAGGTGGCTGTTCCACTGCCACTTGGGGCAGCAGCTGGCTTCTGAGTCATCTTCTCTCGAGCCCAACTTCCTTCTGTCAGCCAGGAGTGATTAGAGAGGGCACCATGTGAGCTATAAATAGGGGAGGAGAGCATGTCTGAGGGGTTCCCAACCTGTGCCAAGAAACTGGCCTGGCCCCTGCTCTGTAGGGCCCCCAGCTGAGATGTTCCACAGGAACCCGGGCCTGGGGCAGACCACCCTGGAGGCCCCCGTTCCCATGTGGGCTAGGCATGAACCAGCTTTGTCCCTGGCCACCCCTCTTTTCCCATCACCCAGGTCAGCTGGCCATCTTACTACCCTCAGGCGCACTCCTCATGCACCACCCAGCTCCATCTGTAGCTTGTGGCTCTTACTACCCCAACCACCACTCTTAATCTGGTCCTGCCCTTATTCCTTCACTCACTGACTGCGCTGATGTTTGTGACCAGGCCAGGAACCAGGCTGGGGATGAAGAAGACACAGGCCCTGCCCTGCTGGGTTGTAGTCCATTGAGTCAGACAGGAGGTACTAGAAGGTCTGGGCCTCAGTCCTCATCACGCATGTAGACCACAGAGCCTCAGGGCCTCCATGTCCCAGAAGCAAGATGGAGCCCATGGTCCGCATCTAACTCAGAGGTCTGCAGCCAGGATCAGGGGTGGGCTGCCTGGGGAGGAGCCATCTTGACTACAGGTCACTACTCAAAAGGAGGCAGTATTAGCTGAAGGTTTGCCCTTTTTCAACTCCCGAAGTAATTCCCAGCATCAGTCATAGAGCCATGGAAGGGCCTCTAAATTTCTCTAGTCCAACCATCTGCCCAGTTCTCAGCCCGGTTCAAACCCTCAGGCATGGGTCCCTGGGCTGTCAGAGAATGAAGTGACAGACTGCCTGGAGCCAGCCTCATGATCTTCTTTTTCTCTCCATCCCTGAGCTTTCAAAAAGCTGGGACTGGGGATTTTGATGAGTGAGATGGGTAATCTCTGGAGGCTGGATCCTATCTCCACGTAATTCACCTGACCTGGTAACTGGCACAGAGGTATACATTATCAAGCCTTTTGACTTTTCCTCCTTATCCCTCTCCCCACCCCACCCCACTGCGTTCCCACTACACTGAACTTTCTGCCATTCCTCCAAGATGCCAAGGGTTCTATGTCTCCAAGCCTTGAGACATCGTATTTCTTCTGCTGCCTCCACCTTGAGAACTTCCATTGATTCTGTGCATCCTTCAGGGCCCAGCTCAGCCATCACCTTCTCCACGAAGCCCTCCTCCTCCCTTGCAGTACTGTGTATGTGCTCCTCCCTCAGCTCACCTAGGGTGCTTTGCGGTTCAAAAACTGCCCCAGTTTGCATGCTGCACTAACTTTAAACACCTTCAAGACAGGGAACTGCTCCTAGTTCTTCTAATTGAGTCATCTGCTGAGCACTGAGCCTGGTCATCACAATGAATACGAAACAGTATGTCTTTGAGGTATTCACTCCCTAGTGGGTTTGAACTCTTCTTCCTCTGTGGCACTGACACTCTTTGGCTCAGTATCCTCAACCGTGAACTGCTCCCACCCCCAGCTGTCTATCCAAGGGGGATCAGGGAGCCAAACACCCACATAAATTAATTCAATATGGATCATAAACTGAACATTTAAAAAAATACTATAAGCTTCTAGAAGAAACTATAGAATATTTTTATTATATTCTTGGGCTAGGCAAAGATCTCTTAAATGTTTCACTAAACATAAATCAACTTCACCAAAAATTGACAAATTGGATTTCTTAAATACCAAAAACTCCTATTCATCAAAAACACATTTTAAAATGTAATGAGAAAGAATCAGATGAAAATATTCACAACACATTTAAGAACAAGTAGCCAGAATATATAAGGAACCCTGACAAATCCATAAGAAAATGACAAATGACCACATTTTTTAAATAGTCAAGAGACTTAAACAGATATTTCAAAAAGTGAAATATAGAAATGGCCAATAAACACATGAAAGTGTGATCAACATCATTAGTCATCAGAGAAATGATACTCAAAACCAAAATAAGACATGATTTCACATGCACTAAAATGTAAAAGTCTAACAATGCCCAAAGCTGGTGAGGATGTGGAACAATTACCTTTTTTTTTTTACACCGTGGATGGGATTGTAAAATGGTATAATCACTTTGGAAAACTGTTTGGCAGTTTCTTATAAAGTTAAACATACACCTGACCCAGTGATTCTGCTCTGGGATACTTCCCCAGGAGAAATGAAATGGTAGGTCCACAAAAATACTTTTGCAAGAATGTTCCCAAAGCGTATGTTTTACTCACAAGAGCCCAACATTGAAAGCAACCCCAAAAGTATCATGTAGAAAATGGATCAGCAAGTTGCGGAATATTCATACGACAGAAATTGCTCGACAATAAGCACGCATTACTGATACGTGCAACAACACGGGTGGATCTCAAAAGCATTACCTTAACTGCAAGAAGCTAGACACAAGAAAGTACATTCTGTACAAAACCATTTATACAAAGTTTAAAATCAAAAGTTAGAAATCGGAGCAGTGGTTTACCTAGGGAGGGTAGAGATTGACTGGAAAGTGGGGGACGAGGGGACATCTCAAGGCTTAGGAATGTTCTTGATTGATGGATCTTGATTGTATGGTGATGACACAAGTATACGCATTTATCAAAACTCATTGAGTTGTGTGCTTAAGATCTGTGAATGTAAAATTTACCCATTTAAAAAAAAAGAGGTAATCATCCTTAAAATACCTAAATCTTGAAAAATATTATATAAGATGAGGTAGAAAATGGTTCCTGATTATATACTACTAAAATAAGCTATAAAATGTGGTTAATGTTGGAGGAAACCATTTTTATACTTAAGACATAACTTACATGTCAAAAGGAGAAAGAAAACACTTTAGTAGAATAATAGCCATTTTTTAATTGGGTAATGAGCTGTGTACCAGGTGTAAGCACTTCATTTTCTCCATTTTATAGATGAGGAAACTAAGACAAAGACAGGTGAACTTCTTCGAGGGCACACGGCCAGCAAGCAGTAGAGCGGGGCTTTGAACTCAGAGTCTGGCTCACGAGTCTCAACCCCTGTCCAGTGGCCCCTTGTGCTTGTAAGAGACTTGATGCTTTACTCAGACGTTCACAGAAACAGTCTTTTGCTGACTTTCAGAGTGGTTCCAGGATGAAGGTTCGTCCAGGGTAATTGCCCCTCAGGGTAATTACAATGACTCTGAGACCCTGAGGGGTTGACTAGCCCCTCTGGGCCTCCCAGCCCTGAGCCACAATCCCAGGCCCCAAACCTGACTCAGCCTGGCTCTTTTTTCTACACACAGGGATGCCTGGGCCCTGCTTCCCCGCACTCATGGGAGTAGCTGGCATTCAGAAGGAACAGGTTGATCTGAACTAGGGGGGACTGAAAACAGTGGGGCCACCACTCTTGAGCTGCTGTGGAGGAAAGGGGGGTGAGGGTGGGACGTCACAGCGTTGCAGCAGGGAATGGGTGCTGGCCAGGCCGCCCTCCGTTGTGTCTTCCCAGGCAATGCAGACAGTCGGGTTTGGCTGGTTGTAAATAAACACCAAGAAATAACACTTACGGGTCTGGGTCACAAGCAGAGTGCTTTCCCTATTTCTCAGCTCACACAGGGGCAAGAGGAGTGTCCGGTACTGATACAGCCCAGAGGGCTAGGTCCTGAGCAAAACCATCATGTCCCCGAAGCTTATTCCCTTCCACTTTAGGATCTCCTCCCCCACCGTGTGCCCGCCCAGGACCCCAGAACGTCCCCAACTCCAGGTCTTCCTTGGATGGATGGGCTGCTCCCTGAGGGGAGACCCTTTTCCCTTTCACCTTCACCATCAGAACTCACCTGTCCTGTGTCTCCTTCCGGGCTCCATTCTCTGCTCTACACATTCAAACCTTTGCTTACATCACCGTTCTCTGCCTGACGTCCCTTCTCTCTCCCTTTCCCCAAGTTTCTCTGCATTTCTAGATTCTATCCGATCTTCCAGTGTAAATGCCTTCCTTGAGCTGCTAAGTTGAGATCATTTCTCCTTTTCCCGTGTTCTCATTTTACTTACACTTTTTTGCATGCCAACAACCAAATTTTGCCTTATGTAGTAGCCTTTTACATTCCTGACCTATCCCTCTTCTGGATTGTAACAAGATTGTTCAGGGAGCATCCCAATGCAAATTATCTTTGTACAACCCCTGGCCCACCCTCCTCCACAGCTGAATGGCTGTGCTGATGCCATGGGAACAGAAGACCCTCTTACGTGTGGGATGAATGAAGGCACATCGGCTCACAGCCCAGTCCCTACATGCTTGCCTTTTCTCGAGGTCTGGCTCTAGCAAGGTAGACTGTCTGGAAGAGAGAACTGATCGGTGCAGATGGGATGTTTTGTACCCTTAAGTCACATCACATGAAAGCTAGCACTCCATTCTGCACACGAGACAAGAACTTCAATTAGGAGTATGAATAGTTAAAAACAGCAAAGGACATATGACTTACTTCTAGTAAGCTTTGGACTCCTGTGGCCCTCCATTTGGGTATATCTGATGTCGTGGCACCTATTACAGTTGTGTGCACAGAGTCTGCAATCCAAACTTCATTTATTGACTCAAGGAGGACTTTATTTCAAACCAAACAGCTCAGCTATCCCACGAGCCTCCAAAGGAAGAAGGATGCTGTTCAATTTTCCCCACCTAATCCGCTCACTCTATTCACAAAAGCCTCTCCACTGCAGGGAACAAGGCTATTTTCTTTCTCTCAAGCCTTATTCTCAATCTCTGTGGCGACAAGGGTGATTGGATATTGGGATTTTAAATGGTTTTGTCTGAAAATCATTTAAAAAGAAGCTGAAATGTCAAGACAGGTATTGAGTGGAATAGATGTTAAGTGGAAATGAACTTGAAATGAGAGATGGATTAGTAATCCCCATTGATAACTTGGAAGGGGTGACAGGGGTCCCCGGGGTCTGCCCTAATGAATAGAAAAAGACCACTGGAATGATCTCTTCCCCGGTACAAACCCTCCTGAAAAGTGGCTTTCCCAACATGCTTAAGGACATTCTGTTTTCTTAATAAGTTGTCCTTCCCACTGTTTCTTTACCATTGATTTGATTTTTTTTTCAGCAAAACTTTTTTTTTTTAATATCTAGAGGTAAAATTTAGCTCATACTGTTTGACAATGTTCACCACATTTAAATCCCCAGAGCCTGAGACAATGAGGCTTTTACACAGCCCTTCTGTGTACATTCTGCAATGGCTGATTTCAGGGTCTTTTACGTCCTCTCTAATGAAGCTGTAGGAAATATGCAGCCGGGGCCGGTTTGAGTCCTACATTCAAACCCTGATATCAACTGGGCCGCTCCCTCCCCACCTCCTTTTTGGCTGGGTTGCTCAGTTTCACTCTGGGGAAACCCTTGAACACAGACTCATCCAGGCTCATTACCATCTTCCAGGATGAAAAGGCCTTTGATTATTCAGAGTAGCAGGTCCTTGGGGGAAGCCCCCAGTGCACAGCTATGCTCACCTGATTCTCAATTAGCATTGCATGTTGCCTGTGGGAAAAATTAAAAGCTCAGGCACCACCCCTCATGCTTCCCTCCCCTCCCCAGCCTGCCTTGCGGTTTGTGGTTGAGATTTTTCTTTTCAGTTTTTTGTTTCGTTGTGTTTTATCCCCAGCTAGTGCTAAAGAGTCTTTCTTTCCCATCTGTCTACTTCACCTCTATTTTCTGTGTCTATAGCTTTTGCCTTATAGCTTCTTCCTCATTATCTTGGGTGCAGTCCCTCCTTATGTGCCTCCATCCTCCAACACACACACACACACACACACACACACACACACACCACACACACACCCCACACACACACACTTCCTCAGACCATGCACCTGAGTCTGGCATCAAACCCCTGACCTCTTCCTTGTCAGCTTTGTACTGAACTAGGACTTGCTCCTGAATTCTAAAAACCAGGCAGGCCTCAGAGATTTCTGTACCAACTCTCTTATTATCCAGGTGAGGCAACCAACGCCAGGAGAGAAAGGGGAGTGGGATGGAGCTCTGTCACCGCCAAGGGTCACAGAGGGCTCAGTCCAACTCCTCCCTGGTCTGGCGCTGGTCTGCTGGGTCTCCAGCATTACCATGGGGAGAAAAGACAGCGTGCTCCCCCACTGCCAAGTCTCTCCTGGGTCCCCAGCCTGCCCACCAGCGACAACCCAAACTAACCCTCAGAGTGGGACTGAGTTCAACCTGGAGGTAGCCTTTCAGTGAAATGGTTTGCTAGTTTAGGTTGGTGGGGATTTAAAAGCCTTCTTTCAACTACAAAAGTGAAACACGGTCATTGAAAAAATGTCAAATTCAAGTGTATGCAGTAAAAAACCAAAGGATACTGCTTTCAGTCTCTTTTCACTCCCCCTGCTCAGTGATAACCACTTTCAATGGTTTGAGACTTTCATCCATTCACCTATAAAACAATTAGGCTTGGATTTTTTTTTTAAATAAACAGGATTCTATTATACATTCTACTTTTTTGGTGTACAGTCGACAGATACTAATTTATTATTCCTAAATAATAATTTCTTTTTAGTCCACCCTATCTCTAGGTTTCTCCTCAAAGAAATTACAGCCTCTTCCATGTGTTCCCACCCCCACCCCACCCCCCAAAAAACAGTATTTATCCTTCCTTCTCTGAACCACTTCTCTATCTCATGCAAAATTGTGTCTTGGGGTATCGTATGGTGTTGGCCTGGTGACACATTCTGGTTCCCTGCCCTCCGCTACTAGACCGTCAGCCCCCTGAGGGCAGGGCCCTGTGCACTTTATCCATCCCTCTGTCTTAAGTCTCCAGAAGGTGGCTCCGTATGTCTAGACTCCAGTGAATGTTTCTCAAAGTGAACTGGACTGACCCATGTCTCCTCCCCTGCCCTCCTTCTCTCCTGGTTGTGGTTCTTGCAGCAACCTGGGCCTGTTCTGACTGGATGGGCTAGAAAAGTGGGCAGCCTTACTTTGCCTCAGTGGGTGGTGTATGAGTGTGGGGTGGTGGTGGGGTCCGGGGACATGCAGCCCCTCTCACACTCTCTTTCCCGTGCCAGTAGGAAAAGGAAAGTAGAGGAAAGTTAAGGCCCTTCTTATGGGAAAGAAGGCCTGGGATGTGTCTGGTTGTCCCAGGGCTGGCTGCAGACATAGTTCTAGAAGAGAGCTGTCAGCTGGGAAGCACCCACGCCCTCGGGGCCAGGCTTCTGCTCAGAGGAGCTGCAGGCCAGGGAAAGCCAGTAGAGCTGCAGAGGCAGCAAACGGAGGCCAAGAGAGCCCCTGGGAATGCAGCACAGTGGAGGAGACACCGGGGTTCCATTCCCATGTCTACCTCTGACCAGCCTGGTGCCTTCCTGTACGTTAGTGTCCCCCTTGTCAGATGGAGCTAATGGCCTTTGACCTGCCTGCCTCACGGGGCTGCTGAGAGGGTCAGACAAGGCAATATGGGAACTCCCCTCATCCTGGAGGGTGCCATACAGATAGGAGGTCCCAGGGTTGTTAACAAGGGCTGCGTGAACCCCAATGCTATAATGATGACTCCCAGGGCAAGAGATCTGACCCCAGCTTGTGATCCAGGGTGTCTGACTCTAATTTCCTCTTTCCCCCACCCAGGGCAATCCTTCTACTCCCGGGTGCTGGAGAACTGTGAGGATGTGGCTGACTTCGATGAGGTAGGATACTCTTGGGGCAGCACCAGCCCCCACCCCAGGGGGGAGCCAGCACCTCCCTTTCTCCTGGGGCAATTCTGGGCCTACACCCTGAGGGGCGGCTTGCCCAGAGCTCCTCGCTTCCTGGGAGGAGGCTCCCTCCCCACCTCCACCCTCCACCTCTGTGCAGGAGAGCCCCATGCAGAGCGACTGGCATTGAGAAGGGCCAGCTGGACTCATGCAACAGGCCTAGAGGGGCTTCCTCCCCTGGCATGTTGGGGGCTAGGCTAACCCACCTGGCTTCCAACAAACATGGTCTCACATGGACCTCACCCTTTCCTCTCCAACAGCTGGTGGGCTACCTCTCCCACTGCGTGTCCCCAGGAAGCTTTTTTATTCTTATGAACAAACCTCGGGCTCAGAGGTTGAGAAAATCATTTGTCTCCACTTATGGCACATCATCTCATTGGTCCCTTCAAGGTCCCCTCTTGGTTTTCCACATGTAAGTAGGGATGGATGGACGGATGGATGGCTGCATTCTTTCATCTCTATATTCTTTCCCTCCAAAGACAACCATCCAAGTGTATTTAGTGTGTGTATCTTTTGATTTCCTGTGTGTTCTTACAACATTGGTGGTGGTGTCTCATGAGCATAAAATTTTACTTAAATGGTGTCATGTTATGTATTTCACTTTGTTTCACCAAGCACCATTTTTTAAAATATTTTTTTAATTGAAGTATAATCAGTTTACAATGTTGTGTCAATTTCTGGTGTACAGCACAATGCTTCAGTCAGATAGGAACATACATGTATTCATTTTCATATTCTTTTTCACCGTAAGTTACTACAAGATATTGAATATAGTTCCCTGTGCTATACAGTATAGACTTGTTTATTTTAGATATAGTAGTTAGTATCTGCAAATCTTGAAATTTATCCTTTCCCACCCCCTTCCCCCCGGTAACCATAAGTTTGTTTTCTATGCCTGTGAGTCTGTTTCTGTTTTGTAAATAAGTTTGTCCGTTTTTTTTAGATTCCACATATAAGTGATATCATATGGTATTTTTCTTTTTCTGGCTTATTTCACTTAGAATGACATTCTCTAGGTCCATCCATGTTGCTGAAAATGGCATTATTTTAGTATTTTTTATGGCTCAGTAGTATGAGCACCATTTTCAAGTTCCATCCATCTTGATCTGTTAAGCTATTGCTCCTACAGTACAGTACAGACGGGACACATCCAACACACATTAGGGTGACCAGTCGTCCTAGGACTTGCCTGGGACTTATGGGGTTCCTGGGACACAAACTTTCAGGTCTAAAAGCAGAAAAGTCATGGTCAAGCCAGGGTGAGTTGGTCACTCTATCTACCAGTCCTGTGCACTCCCCTTCCCCCACACAAGGAACTCCTAGCTTGCCTCAACTCCCTACCACCAGACATGCAATGGCTATTCCTATGTTCATCTCCTTCGGACCTGGATGAGCACTTCTCTGGGATATACACCAGGGTCAGGAATCGCTAGCTCACAGGCCATGCATACACTTGATCTGACCGGGACGCTCACGTCTGACACTTCACTAGCGGTGCCTGTTCCCACATTTTCTTGTACACCTGGTGTTATCCAACTTTATGATTTTTTTCACCAGTCTAACAGTGATATCTCATTTTTGTTTTAAAGATACATTTAAAGATTCTTCTTTTGTGAATTGTCTGCCCATATTCTTGGCCCTTTTTCCCTTGTATGTTCTAGATACCCACTCCTTGTTGTTTTTAGATATTGAAATGTCCTCTCCCAGTCTGCCATCTGTCTATTAACTTTGTCCTGATGCACCTCATTGACTAGAAATTCTTAATTCTGGTGTGTTTTCAAGTTTTGTTGAAGAAGTCTTTACAATCTTCTAGGTTACAAATATATTTTCGTGCATTTCTGGTTTTATAGTTGTACCTTTTACCTTGTATGTGGTTTTAGATAGGGGTCTATTTTTTATTTTTCTCCATATAGGGAGCCACTTTTCCTAACATCAACTTTCTAAGCAGTCAATCATCTTCTCTACATTTATTATATATTAAGGTCTATGTCTGAGCCTTCTAGTCTATTCCTTTAGTCCATCTGTCTGTCCTTGAACTTTACTACACTGTGTTAATAAATATGGCTTTTTAAAAATGTCTTAATATCTGATGAGGCAAGATCTTTACCCTCCTTTTTTTCTGTTTTTTTTTTGGGGGGGGGCGGTTGGTAATTAGGTTTATTTATTTATTTATAATGGAGGTACTGGGGACTGAACCCAGGATCCTGTTCATGCTAAGCACGTGCTCTACCATTGAGCTATACCCTCCCCCTCTTCTTTTTTAAAGTTGACCTATTTGTGGATCTTTATCTTCCAGATAAATTTTAAAGTAATTTTATAAAGTCCTTCCAAAAACCAAATGGAATTTTCATTAAATTTTATTGAATTTAAAAATTAACTTAGGAAGACATCATTTTTAATAACATTAAATCATCCATTTCATCTTTTACTAGGATTTTTAAGTTCTCTACAAAGAAGTCTTATGTATTCTTGATTCTTTCCTAGATGCTTTAGGGCTTTGTTATCATGAATGGTATCTTATTACATTTTTCAGTTGACTGTTGCTGGCATAGAGAAATGCTTTCCTTTCCTTTTTAAGTCCCTCTTCTATCTGGCGAACTTGCTGAACTCTCATTCATTTTAATTGTCTATTGATTCTATGTTTTTATGTATATGATAATATTATCTACAAAAAGAAGTGTTTTATCTCTTCCTTTCCAATCTCACCTCCTCACTTCAATATCTTTCCACAGAGCAATGGCTGTGATCTCTTGTTCTATGTTAAACAGTAATGTTGATGGTGGGCATCCTTTCCGTGTTCTCCACGTTAAAGAGAATAAACGCATCTAAAGTTTTGTCATCAAATATAATTGTTGAAATAGGATATTATTATATAATCTTGTTTACTAGTTTACTAAGGGTTTTTATTATAAAATGTTGTTGAACTTCATCAAAAATATTTTTGCACCGATTGAGACAATCATGATTTACTCCTTTAGAATATTTCATGATGTATTATTTTTAGTACATGGGTAGATTCAATTAGCAAATATTTTTATTTAGGATTTCCACAGCTATGTTAATACAATTTTCGTAATTCAATAATACATAAAAATTTCTGGAACAACACAGATAAGATAGAAATTTACTTTTTTCCCTGACATTTTGGAAGAATCAAATGTAAAAACATTAAAGTCTAGACAGTTCGGGGAGAGGAGCTCTTTGACTCCCTTTTCACTTTCTTTATGTCTTCTTGCATCAATTTTGGATTTTTATATTTTTCTAGGCATTCTCACATTTTATCTAGGTTTTCAAATTCATTAGCACATATTTGATCATAATGTTTTAAAATATTTTTTGTGTCTATAACTATTTCCCCCTGTTTATTCCATATATCATTTATTTGTGTTTTCTCTCTATATTTCTAGGTCAGTCTTGCTAAAGATTTTTTTCTTAATCTTGTTAATCTTTGTTAAGAAACAGCTTTTGGCTTCATTAATCTCCCCTACTTTTGTTCTCCATTTCATTGATTTCTATCCTTTTCTTAATTATTTTCCTTCCGTCTATTTTATTCTGCTCTGTGACTCTTTTTCTAACTTCTTGTGTTGAGCACTGAACTCATTATTGTTAACTTTTTTGTTTCTTAATAAATGTATTTGAAGCTATAAATTTTGCTCTATATATGGTTTTAACTGTATCCTATAAAAATTTATGTATAACGTTTTCATTATTATTCAGTTTTAAATATTTCCTACATTCCTTTATGGTTTTCTTGTAAACTCAAAAGTTATACAGTAATACTTTATTTAGTTTCCAAATATATATGACATTATAGCTCCTTATTTTATTCATTTCTAATTTTATTGTGTTATCACAAATCATAGTGTGAACGATACCGATCATTTAGAATTTACTGAGACTTCTCTTACGGCCTAATTCATGGTCATAAATACTCCCTCTGCTTAAAAGGAATGTGTTCAGTGTAAGGCTATATCTGTAGCTCAGTATAAGCTCAAGATTATTAGTTATTCAGTTCTTCAAATGTTCTGCTTTTTTTCTCTGGTTGATCTATCAGTTTCAATCACGATTTAAAAAAATCTGCTGCTACAGTTGTGATTTATGTATTTTTTCCTACAGTTCTGTCAAGTTGTTGCTTGATGTGTTTTGAAACTGTGTTACTCGTTGTCTATGTGTTCATTATGGCTATATCATTTTATTTTTCCTTCTACCAGGACTTAATATCCTTCTTTGTCTCTTGTGATCTTTTTGCATTAATTTCCATTTTGTCAGTTATTAAGATTGCTATCTCAGCCAACTTTGGTTCATTTTCCTGGTATATCTATTTCAATCCTTTTAATTTCTTGGATTAAATCCTTCAATCCAATTAATTCAATCCTTTTAATCTTTTGTCATGCTCTTATTTTCAATAATGCTGGTCTTTAAATTCAAATGTGTCTTCTTAGGGCATATATTATTAGATCTTATTTTCTTACCCAATATTAGAGTCTCTAGTTTTATCTATTTATCTCAAATAAAATTGCTATTGATACAAGACTTATTTCTACTGCCATCTTCTTTTCTATTTTCCATTTACTGTACTTTCTGTTTCTTTTTTTCCCTACTTTCCAACTTTCAACTGGATAGATTCTTCTGTTAGTTGAAAAGCTATACATTCTATTTTTGTTTTCAAAGTAGTTAAAAACACTGTACTCATGTGTGTGTGTCCCTATTGAGAGCTTATACAAATAAGTAATTATAATTTCTCCTAACATGACAAGTACCTTAATATTCTCCTGCCTCTTTGATTTCCCCACCTCAGTCCACATCCTCATGCTGACATTTTCTAGATTCGAATTTTAATTCTGTGTTCTTATGCATGTGTGTTCTCTTTTTCCATCACTTGTCTTAGCCATCTTTGTTGTTTTTTAAGACAATTGTCTTTACCAGGATACTTGATCACTTTTACTTCTCGTATCTCTAAAGAACCTCTTAGAATTGTTTTCCTTCTTATTTGAGTACCTTCTCCAGAAGCAATTTTAATTTAAATCTTTATGTAGCAAATCTTTGAAAGCTTTGTAAATCCTAGAATATATTTCTTATTTCTTCAAATTTGAATGAGAGTTTCACTAGACATGAGTCTAAGCTCAAAGCTCTTTCTGTCACAACTTCAGAAATGTCATTCCCTATGGCTGTTGAGAAGTCCAATGATCATCTGATTTTGTCTCTTTGTGGGTGATCATTTCTTTCTCTCTGGAAAACTTTGATATTATTAGTTTTTATTACAATGTGTCTATTGTGGATTTCCTTATCTTTCTTGTTCTGCACTACTTTGTGAGCGCTTTCACATCTAAGGCGTTTTGTCTTTCGTTTACTGTGGAAAATTCCATCTTGGTTATTTTTTCCAAACATTCAGTTTTTATATTGTTCTCGCCTCTGCAATTCGTGTGATCAGATGTCAGTATTTCTTCTTCTAGCTGCCACTTCTTAGCTTTTCTGGTTTCGTTTTTTGTTTGTTTGTTTGTTTGTTTGTCTATGAATCCTTTCCTACTGTGTGGGAGTTCTTTGAAGTGATCTTCGAATTTACTAATTTGGCCTTTTTTCTTACGATGCCCAGCCCTTGTTTCATATTGCTGATACATATTTTCACAGTCCATTTGTTCTAAGGATGCTCCAGTTGGCGTGTACTGTTTAGTATGTTGTCTTTCTTTCATAGGAGAGATTCTCTCTCAATCTCTTTACTTCGCTCTGTTTACACCCCCCTGGTATCAGCTAGTCTGTCTGGTGATGAGTAATGAAGACGCATCATCAAAGCTGCTGTGTCAGTCCCTTGGGGTTAAGGGCGGGCACGAGCACCAGGGGAGCCCCAGTCACCACGGAAATAGAGTCCGGGTCTCATCTCTAAGCCTTTAAGGAGAGACATGGTTGACAGAAGGAAGTCCTGACTTTTAACAAACTAGCTCTGGGGATTCAGTGAGAGAAAGTATGAGGCAGCTGGTCTATCAACATCTATTTATTAATCTTCATTCCAGTCGGGCTTTTGTCACAATGTTATCAGTAAAGGAGCAGGCAATGATTGCCCCAAGGTACTGCCAGGGAGAGAGCGAGCAGAACGAACAAAGACTTCCTCCAACCTATTCTCCCACTGCTGAGTCCACCCTCCCCTTCCCCCGAACCTGAATGGCTGCAGCTTCCCCAGCCCAGGCGCCAGCTCGCAGGGCCTGCGGTCTCCCTGAGCTTCTCACATTCCTTTGTCTGCTTGTTTGTTACTTCCCAGAATCCATATTTCTCTCTTGCTTCTGTTGTTTCTCCAGGGTTGACTTTGGGGTGACACAAAACAGCAGCTCTGCTGTGACCCCAGAAGAGCTTACCCCAACTTTCCTGGGCTTTGCCTCTCACATCTGGCTCTGTTTGGGCTGGGAATGGCCTCATGGCCCCTGTTCCCTTTGAGGTTGGCATTTAGCTGAGCAGCCTCCAGGCTGAGGGGCCACCCAGAACTGCTGTCTCCTCCTCACCCAGGGCCCATCCAACACAGTGCTGCTGTGTCCATAGTCCCAGAGCTGTAGACACAGGGGAGCAAGATCTGAACCTTCTCAGGCTCAGGAGCCACCACTGACCATCACAGCCCCCAAAGAGCACCGTCCCCAGAGAGAGTTCTGTTCTTGCCTTTTCCACCTCCTGGCCGTGTGACTTTCGGCCTCAGTTTCTAAGCCTCAGTTACCACATTTGTCAAATGTGGCTGATAATCCGTCTGAAGTCTCTTCATGGTTCATGAAGTAAAACTATGAACACAGCGAGGGATTCAGGGAGCCAGTCCTGCGTATTCAGCCTGATGTCTCAGCCTCAGCCTCAGCCCACTGCACCACCTACCCAGTCCACTTCCTCAGTCAGGCCCTGAGAGGGAGGGCCTGGTTGGGTGTAGATGCAGGCAGCCTGGCCCAGTCTCTCAGTCCTGCCTCTCTGGGCCTCTGCCCCCAGTCGGCCAGGCAGAGCATCTGACTCCCTCTTCCTCACCAAGTCTCCTAGGGGACATGTCCACCCAGGCCTCCAGCCGGCAAGCAACCTGATTCCCCTTCCAAGGGCACTGTCACTCTTTTCCATTAAGTGCACCCTGGAACACCTGAGCCATGGGTATACATGACATTCCAAGTTAATCACCGCATCCTTCCTCTTCCCAATGCACAGGGCAGCAGGAGAGTCAGTCCAGCCACGCACCAGCACGGGACCACATTCTGAGCACCTAACGTGTGCCCGGCCCAGGTAGAGATATCCCAGAGGGAGAGGCAGGCAAACAGCACACACACATCCCCGCAGGCACTTGGGCACAGGGGAGCCTCTGGGTCAGCGCGGAGAGACCAGGGAGTTATGAGCAAAAGCACGTGCTAAGATCAGAGAGGAGGTGCGAGGTGGGGAGAAGTTGCTCTCACCTGGGGAAAGTTCTGCGTACCCGCGGGCAGACAGGGAAGTTGCTGGTTGTCACAATGGAGAACCTACCAGCACTTGGTGGAATGGGAGCAAAGATGCTAAGTGACAGGAACTTGCCCCTCACTTCCCCGCTGGGCAGTCCCATGGGAAGATCACAGCAGCAGTTTCCCACAGTGGCAGCATGCTGCTTCCTGAGCAAGCTGTTTCCATCCAGTCTCCACAGGAACCTACAGGTGATGAAACTCCGGCTCAGAGTTGATGAAACTCACCTTCCCACGGTGACAGCTGTAAGCAGCAAAGCCAGGATTCTAGGTCTACACTTAGATGAGATTCTAAGCCCCCTCTGAATGCAGCAGTAAAAACTCCTTGGCCTGACCCCCACCGCCCCTGCAAGGCCTTACTGGGGTATCTCCACACCCCTGCCTCCATTTCTCCTTCTAAGAAGCAGCTTGCAGCCTGGCTGCCACTGGTCTGCAGGGCACACCCCACAAAGCACCAGCTCCCACCTCCTGCTTGGGGAGGGCCCAGGGGTCTCGCCAAAGAGAGCCTGAAGCTGCACCCATACTTACCCCTGTTTCCCCAGCCTGGGTGGACATGTCCTAAACTCCCTGGCTAGTCCCTGAAAGAACCAGCCTGTCAGTGATTCCAGAATAAGCTTGGAAAAGGAAACTCAACTGTCCCGCTGAAGGCCTCTGGACTTCTGAGAAAGTCTCTTTTCTCACCATTACTGTGTCTGGGACCTTTGGGAACCAGCTCAGTGAGGTATAAACCCATTAGTCTTGGAGTCATGAGACCTGGGCTGCAGTCCTCACTGAGGTGTTAACAAACCCTGTTTCTTTGGGCTGGCCACTGAACCTCTCTGGGCTTTGGATTCTCCTTTTGTAAAATGGGGATAACCTCCTTGCTCTGCCACTTTACAGAAATAGTGTGTGGCTGAAAATGAAATAAAAGACATGAAAACAAATTATTTCTCCCTCCTCTGCTCAGACAAGGATGAGAGGGGCTGCTGCAGGCGGGGCAGAGGAACCTGAATGGGGAGGAGGTTGAGGGACGGGAACATGGAAGACAGACAATGCTCTGTACAACAAAGGT
This sequence comes from Camelus ferus, assembly GCF_009834535.1. Lineage (NCBI taxonomy): Eukaryota > Metazoa > Chordata > Mammalia > Artiodactyla > Camelidae > Camelus > Camelus ferus. The sequence continues at coordinate 18,215,127 of NC_045710.1, read as the reverse complement.
GGAAACAGAGCCTGGACCTGGTGTCTCCTTTCCCGGAGGCTGGAATCTGAGATCCTGCATTTAACCTGCAATATGGAGAAGCTAGAGAGAGAGAGAGAGAGGCAGACAGACAGCCTTTGTGCTGGGCCAGCAGCCAGCAGAGGCCCCTGAAGGGGTGGGGACAAGGGGTAGGAATGGCCACGCCCAGTCCAGCTCAAGCCAGTTTGGTTTGGCCTTAACCAGGCTCTCTGTGGACCAGATCCCCCAAGAGAGGCCAGAATAACAATAGTATTTGTAGGAAGAAGAGCAGCTGCTGCGTGCTGAGCACTTGGTAGAGGGCAGGACGGGCTGAGAGTGTCCACAAGCGTTATAACTCACTGCAGCGCACTGGGCTGGCGTCATCCCAGGCGATAAGTAGCAATCAGGATTTGAACCCAAGTCTAATTCCAGAGCCTATGGTCACTTGCAAAGTGGACAAGGCTCAGTCCCGCCCACAAGGGGCTCAGTCCAGTAGGGAGATGGACCCAGTACAGACAAATACGGACTATAGGCTTTCTGAGCCCAAGGGGAGGGCATCAGCAGGGAAAGTGGAGGGTCAGAGGGACCTGATCTCATCTGCCCCTTTTGCTTGTACCTGGAAGTCAAGGCTATGAGCTCCATGGGACCAGGAACATACTTTCTGCTTCATCATTGGCCTGGCACTCAGCACTGGGGAATATTGCTGCGTGAAAGAATGAACAAAAGGATAAACCCAGCTGGAGTCCTGGGTCTTTAACTTCCCCAGACAGTCTCTTTTCATTTCACTCTAAAGCTTTGCAACACATCCTAAGATTTTTCCCTCCCAAAATCCTAGAGGACTGTCCCTTTAAGGACATTGCGTTGCGGATTTTGGTTGGTTTCAAACCTCGCTGATGCAGCTCAGGGTAATCCAGGTCATTCTCCATCTTGCATCAGGGAAACCTTTCCATGGAGTCCTAGATTGCTGGGGCTGATAGGATGCAGAACTCTGCTACCTTGGCCAGCACCTGCCAGGTCACATCCAAGTCTAGAGCTGGTGAACTGGGTCACAGCTCCACACTCCCAGGGCTCCTTGAGAACCCCTTCAGACAGAGGTCCTCTTCCATCCTCCTGCCCCTAATGCTTGCTGCCTTACTTCCGTCAACATTCCTGTCACAGGCTGCAATTTCAGGTCTATGTCTGTCTCCAGAACTACCCAGGAGCTCTTGAGAGACATCCCTGCATCTCCACACAGAGCCTGGCACACAGAAGGTGCTCAGCAAACGTATAAGATGCTCAGTAAACATACAAGGTGCTCAGTAGACATACAAGATGCTCAGAAAATGTTTGTACCTGCATGGGGCTTGCTGGCTATGACAATTTGAGTCACAGTGTTTAGCTCCTACGACCTGAGTCCCCCAGCGTGTTTAGACACTGAAGTGGGCGGGATCTTAGATAAAGTGTGGGTTCCCTCAGCCAGGTCACTGGGCTGCTGATCTTTAGGGCATCTCCAGAAGTAGAAGGCACAACCCCCAGCTGTTGTGGCTGTAGGAAGAGAATTATGCCAGTGCGGCCTCAGGCTGGAGAGAGGTTCTCTGTCCCCAGTAGCCCCCTGCAGTCCCTGCAGTGTCCCTCCCCAACGATGCCAGACCTTGCACCAGCTCCTGGAACTGACAGCAACACAGTGAGAATCACTGTACCAAACCACCATGTTGATTAGCTCTTACCCTGAGCTGGGTTCTATGCTAAGTGCTTCATCAGCCTCACAGTAACCCAGAGAAGCAGTACTGTGGCTTCACAATCATGTTACAGGGAAGGAGGGGGAGGGATGGAGAGGGGAACTCACCCGCCCTCACCCACAGGCTAACCGTGAGCAGCACTGCAGTCAAGGCAGACATTGGAAGCCTATTTGTTGAGTGCCTACCATGTGCCAGGCCCCGTGCTGGGTGCAGGGAGACCCCAGTGAATGAGACAAGAATGGGCCACCTGCTCTGCTCAGGCTCTGGACTGCTAAGCGAGACAGTCAAGCTATCCCAGGAATTTTGGAGGCAGCAGGAAGGGAGGGAGCTGTTGTGTAGAGAGACAAGGCCTAGGCTTGGAGCCAGTTCTGCCACTTTTGTTAGTCCTCCCTGACAGGAGTCTGACTCTTAGAGAGAGGCACAGGTAGCATGGGTGACTGTCACAGTCACCTAGTGCTGTGTAACAAACCATTCCAAAGCTCAGAGAAGTTGACAGGCCAAGTCAGAAAGATATCATCAGAAAGTGATGGAGGGAGAGGTCAGGGAGGTGTGAGGGTCAGCCCCACCCAGGTACTCAAGCTCCCACAGGAAAAAAGAAACAATTGAATAAAACCAAATTAAGTCACACCTCTGATTTCTGCAGTGCTGAGTCACTGACAAAATCCTGTTTCTGTGTGATCCCATTTGGTTCTCTGCACAGCTCTGTAAGGGAGATTCTGCCTCCCTCTCCTCCCCACCCCCACTTTGCAGATGAGGCAGCTGAGCGCAAGGGAGAGGGACAGGCATGGCCTCGAGGCATGAAGCTACCTAGTGGCAGAGCCAGGACTACAACTCTTAGAGTTGGCAGAAGAACTAAGAGAAGTGACCAGCGGGCAGGTCCTTCGTTACTCAGTGGAACTCACTGCTGCCCACGGGGCGCAGTGGATGTCGGCTGCGGCTGCATCGGCTGAGTGGAGGTTGGCAGCGTTGAGAACCACTGAGCGAGAGACAGGGACAGAGACAGAGGCAGAGAGACAGACACACTTCCAGTTTCCTGGTTCCTCTGTGTTCACCTAATTAATGTCATGCTTCAACGCCCCCTTCCGCTGCTGGTGCCATTTCCACAGCTCCTTTTCCTCCTAACCCCTCCCTCTTTCCCAGGCTAAAATCCCACGTGCATCAGGTGGATCAAACATGCTTTCACCCTTGATTCTAAGAAAACAAAAATCTCGGTGTCCCTCCTCCCCTCTGCACTGCGGCTTATGAGTTAGGCCTTCCCGCGCTGGTTTATTTCCCTGCAGCCTAATAACAGCAACTTCATTAAGAAAGCCATGCTCCCGGCTGAGCTGGAAGCCTCCAGACAGCAGGAGCAGGAGCAGCTCACTGAGGCCTGCGGCCAGGCTGCCTCCCACGCTCCCTTCCCTGCCCTTCTTCCTTCTGTGTCCACGACCTCCCAAGTCCCCCCACGCCCCTCTCACAGCCCTCTTCCTCCTCAGGTCCCCTGTCCATCCTCTGCTTCTTCCTCCTTCACCTGCCGGCTCCAGCTGACCACGGAGACGTCAGGGGCTTCCCTGGGCCTCGGCCAGTGCCGGAGAGAGAGGACATGAAGGCCATCTTCCTGAGACAGGCTCTGTCCACACTGGGCTGTGACCTGCCACGTCCCCCAGCTCCCGGGTCCCCCAATGGGAGAAGGCAACACAGCTTTGAAATGGCAAACTTGCAGGGTGGGCTGTCAGAAGCCTTCCCAGCACCTGCTGGGCCACTAACAACAGAGTCCTGTCACTTCCCTGAGCCCTAGTTTCTCTGTCTGTGGGATGGAGAACTCATTACCAGCCTCTCGGGTTGTTGTAAAGACTAAATAAATTAATGCATCTAAAGCATTCAGACCTTCATAGTGAAAAGTTCTCTACCAATGACAGCCATTATTAATTTTCCTATTTTTATTTATTCCTAGCCTATTGTGCATTCCGAATTTGGTAGGGTATAAAAATAAAACTTAACAAGTCGTTGCCTAATGGGGGAGGGCATAGCTCAGAGGTAGGGTGCGTGCTTAGCATGCGTGAGGTCCTGGGCTCAACCCCCAGTATCTCCATTAAAAAATTAATTAATCAAATAAATTAAATAAAGCCTAATTACTTCCCCTCAATAAAAAATTTTTTTTTAATTTTTAAAAAGTCACTGCCTTCCATCTGCTCTGTCAAATCCCCCCAATACCAGATACCAACTCTCAGCAGCAGGTTGAGCAGACCTCAGAGATTTCTGGTCGTTTTCAGTTACTCAAAGTCCAGTTCAGAAGGTTCTACTGCTCCACCCTGGCACCCCTTCTCTCAGGCTTGTGGCTCAAGACTCAGAGTGAGACAGGGACCTGCTCAGGCCCTCCACCTCCTCCTTCCCCTCCAGCAGGGGCCAGGGGACATGGTCTGATACTTGGTCTCTGCCATGGACGTGGCCCTCCTTATGATGTGGCAGCTTGCAGGTGAGCTCCAACCAGCTCTTGAAGCCTCTGAAAATCTCACAGGACACCATGGGGATGTGTTCTGGATGTGGATTTCCAACCTTGGACCCCTGGCTCCACCCACTCCAGCTCCTACCCCTGCCTCATCTGAGCTGGGGACCCCTCCCCAGGCAGGCAGCCATGGGTGGAGAGTCAGCAGGCTGGCTCGAGCCCGACTAACTTTCACAGCACCCACTGAACCCACAGAGCATAAAGGTGCCACAGCAGGCTCCTTCCTGGCAGCTGTCCTTGCCCAAAGGTGCTCCACGGTTCTCTCGAGAGGCTCAGGGGCAGACTAGTCAGTCCACCGCCCGGGCAGATGTCACTGGGAACTTGCATGACAGCCTCCCCTTCCTGCAGGGCCTCAACCTCTCTGAGCTATTCTGCCAGGAAAGGACCTCAAAAACACTGTGCCTAGGATGTGACTCTTTCCAGCTCTCCCTTTCCCCCATCTTCTTTTACATCACAAAAGGAGGAAGAACCAGGGGGTGATGGTTGGGGTAGCAAACCTTTAAGGCATCCCTGAGGAAAATGCCTGGCCCTGCCTGTTGGCAGCTCTCTTTAGAGGATGGAGAACTTTGTACGTTTTGGCCTGTTTTCAGACCTTGTTGCCATTTCTCGGACATCTGGAAAAATTGCCTTGAACTTCCCATTCATCATTATTATTGACTCAATAATGAGACCAAGATGGAAGGGTAAATCTAGAAATAGTGAGTGGAGACAGGCTATCCCTCCTCTGTGGGTCTGACCCTAATAACACTAGACTGCTAAAATCTGTCCCCAAAGTTAACATTGCCAGTGTAAGTGGTGGTTTGACCTGAATGGGGAAGGCAGAGCTTGGACTGGTCAGAGTGAGCCTGACAGGAGAGCTGGAAGCTAACAACTCCACTCCACACACAGCAAAACCCAAGCTCACCAGCCACAACCCTGGAGCCCACCCCACTCTGGTTGCACCACACACTCACAAGTGACCCCAAGAACTAGGAGACCACTAGGAATCAATGGAAAAAGCTCTGGACTGAGAATCAGAAGCCCTGGTTGGCTCTAGGTTCTCACACTGACTATATGACCTTGGGCAGGTCACCCAGCCTCTACAAGCACCATCTACAAGACCCACGCTACAAGGTGGTGTTGGAATTAAATGAAATTCCAGCTGTGAGTTTTGTCCCTGTGGAGCATGGGCTGATGTAAGGGGCCATCTTACCAGGGATCCCCTTTCCCGTTCCCCATACCCCTCCCTGTCATTTCTACCCAAGGCTACAGCTGTCTGTCTCTCCCCAGACCTTCCGGTGGCCAGTGGCCAGCAGCATCAACAGCAATGAGATGCTTGAGATTCAGATCTTCAACTACAGCAAAGTCTTCAGCAACAAGTAAGTGTGGGGTAGGGCGGGGCAGGAGACGCGGGGCCCAGAGGGGTGGGGATCCTGCCTTGTTCCTTGGGATGCCCTCTCCTTTGAGTTTAAAAGGGGGACCCACACCCACTGCCTGCCCTGGATTAACCTCAGTTTGGGATTAGGAATCAGGAAAGGCCGAAACATGTGGGCTCCAAGGATTCTGCGGTTTTTATGAGGAGTCTGCAAGATCTCAGCTGAGTACGAGGTGTGGGCATTCCAGGCCTGCTGGCAAGGACGCCTCCCTTCAGCCTCTCAGGGCATCCCATCATTCAGGCAGCTGTCTCCAGCATCCACAAGAAAGGCTGTTTAGATACCCCATCAGGGTCCCCCAAGATGAAGCATGACCTTCTTCCCTGAGATGAAAGACCTGTAAGGACAGGAGAACATGCACAACAAGGTGGATGTGGAGGAAGAAGCAAAATCAGAAGCCAAGGGTGGGGAGGGTCATCCAAGCAGCCCAGTAGGGACCGACAGTAGATGACAGAGCGTCTGGGAGCCTCAGAGCTCAGTCAGTGCCACCCTTGCCATACAGATGGGGAAATTGAGTCTCAGAGAGGATACTGAGGCCACGTGGGTAGACAGCAGTGGAGTGGGGCTAGGATACATGCCTTCTTCCTTCCCTTCCTTGTCCTCAAACTCCCGGAAACCGCGGTATGTGAGCAGTGATGGTGGAAACCAAGGACGTGGAAGAGACTGCTAAATCGTTTAAGTAAAAGCTGCTAGACCGATCCCTGAAGTGCTGGAAACCCTTGAAAACATCAAAACTCCTGCTATACACAAATCAGAAGTATTCAGTAAATTGTTTAGGAAACTTGACTACCATGACAGTCAATATGCTGGAATATAAGGCTTCGATGAATTGTTCTAAAATGCCAGCAAGAGGGAGACAGAAGGGAGGAGTTTCTATTCTGATTCTCCTTCTCCTCTCTCCCCACCCTCCCTGCCCCCACCCAAGAAGAGGCAGGAAAGCCCACAAGGGGAGGCCTGGGCCTGGTGGGAGAGGATCCTGCAGTTTCCATGGAAACCTGAAGGATGTCCAGGGCACTGCTGACTGCAGAGCTAGGGTGAGAAGGAGGGCCCACCCTGCCACAGGCCAGTTCAGTGGTCGGAGAGGGAGGATGCGGTGTTTGGAGTCAGGTGGGGCTCGGGTCTCCCACTCTGGCATCTAGGCTCCATTTCCCGGAGCCAAAGAAAAAGCCCACCTGGTATTCGCCCTCTGTCCCCACCAGGGCTTGGCTCAGTCACCAGGCTCCTTCTTATGGGGCAGCTGGGGAGCTCTAGGGGTCACACTGGGCTCAGCAACCAGCAAAGCCATACCCACTGCTTGAGACAGTGGCTGGCACCCAGCAGGCCCCCAATCCCTTTGTGGAATGAGTGACTGAATAAATGCCCTCTTGGGTCAGGAGGAGAAAGTGTACAGGGCGGGAGAGTCTGGGAGCAGGAATCCTAAGTGGTCCTTCTTCTCTGAAGAGTTCTGGGTGCGTTTGGGGAAACCGAGGCTGGTGTGAGAAACAGAACCTACCTATGGGCCTGATCCCACCCCTCCTTTGGAGAAAGAAACTTGTTTTCAAAGTGGGGGGCAGCTTGGAAACTGGCTCCTCACTCAGCAGTTGTAGAGGCTGCTGGGAGGAGGAGAAGGATGGTGGGAAGGAAGAAAGTGTCCTAGTCAGAGGCCATGAGACCCCATGGGGTCTGCTTGGCCCACACTGAAAGAGGTCCTTTTTCAAGAGCCTTGGGCTGTCCTGTGATGATGTGGTGTTGGGTCCAGAGGATCTTGTGTGACACCCTCTGCCTGTCCAGGACCCTTGAAGGGTGATTGCTTGACCCAGACACTGGTCTCCTGGGGCTCCTGAATAATTCAGGGGCCAGGAGAACACAGGCCTCAGGCACCCGACACCACCTCCCAGGGGAAAGCAATGAATTATTGACAGGTCCTGGTGCCTGGTTGCAGCTCTATTGTAGTCAGTTCTGTGGGCCTGTCTGTGTCTGAGGCCCCCTCCCTGCTGGCTAATTACCTAGGAATCCTGCTCCCTCTCCGGCTACTCTGGCTACTCTGGAGCCTCCATGGGGGCCAGTCCGCCCTTCTGAGCTGAATGTGGACTCTGTGGGGGGCGCCCCCTGTGCAATGGGTAACCTGGATTGGCTGCATAAGGGAGGTTGTCAAAGGACAGAAGATTAGATTCCAGCCCTTTCACCAACAGCCTTGGGGAAACAGGCCCAGAGAGGGCCTTTGCCTAGGGTCATGCAGCAGGGTCAAAGCAGAACTTGGTCTTCAACCCAGACCCCCTGAACCCTGTGCCAGCATTCCCTCCCGAAGAATGAACAGCCTCACACCTCCACTTTCCAGGGAAAGGACCCAGCTGTCCAGGGGCATGGCAGCCCACCCTGGGCATGGGAGCCCACCTCTCAGGCAGCTCCTCCTGGCTGACCCACCCAGAGAAACAGAGGTAATAGGCAGACCCCGCTGAGTTTCCGCCAGGCTAGACAAAGGGTAACCAGGGTCCAGGTGTGGGGCGTGGTCTCCAGGGTCACCATGCAAGCCAGAGCCAAGGCTTCCTTCCTGCACCAGCTCCTTTCCCCAGAGTACATCTGTGGAGGCGTTGAGGGGCAATGGAAGCAGCAAGAGGGCACTTGTTTTGAAGCTGCGTTTTCATAGCAAGCACCTTGGTTTTGCTTTGATGGTACGTTACAAGTTTGTAAAAAGAGCAAAGCTTTATAAAAATGTTTTTCATTATGCTTTACATAAGACTGAGATCATATCAATCGTCTATTTCAAAGAATACTATTTTTTTACCTTTGTTTGGGGAAGTAGGGGGGAAGGGTTAGGAGTAAAGCACCACCATCTCAACCCCCCCCTGGGGCTGTGATGAGCCTAGTCCTTTGGCCTTGCTAGCTCCCAGGATCCCTACCCATCCTCTGGGTGGCAGATGAGCTCCGGCTCTGTGAGGCTGCGCATCTGCACCCAGAGCCCATCCTGCAAAGGGGACCAGGCTGCGTGGGCCCTCTAGATGGCAAAAACGCCCCAACGCCGACATCTGAGGACGTTCACTTGCGTGTACTCACCACCGCCCAGTAAAGCAAGCAGTCTCACCTCCTTTGGGGACATGGGAAAAAAGCAAGGCTCAGAGAGGTTGGAGAACCAGCCAAAGTCACACAGCTGCCCAAGTGGTGGAATCTCCTTTAGACCCTGCTGGCAAACCTACCTCTGTCTGACTCCAGAGCCCAGGCTCTTTCTGCTGTCTACACTGCCTCCTATTAGGGATGGCATTTAGTCTGTGTGTGGACAGGGCTTGGGCCAGGGCCGAAGGAGCAGGGGATTTGCCAGAAGGCAGACCTGGGCTTACTGTGTGATTGAAGAAGAAGTGGATGGATGAACAGTCAGGACGAACAGGTCCTGATGCCTGGTTGCAGCTCTGTTGTAGTCAGCCTAGTCAGGCCCCATCATGGGGCATCTAGCTGGGGCTTGAGAGCCTGTGTCAAAGAGGCGGTTTAAGGGACTCCTCCTGGACGGAATGCTAGACAAGCTCTCCTTTAAGGCCCCTCTCAAGTCTAAAGATCTGAGACTCTGACCTTGGTTAAGCCTGGAAGGCACAGAAGCCTTGTCTGAGCACTTGGGGTGGGGGCGGGGGTGGTTGGGTGGAGGGTGGAGATAGCTCCATCCTGCCCCCTGGGGGTATCTTGTGACATTGCAGCATCTCTGCTGATCCCTGGGCCTCCCTGTCTGAGCAACTTAGAGGCAAAGTGTGCCTGTGCACAAAACACTCAGCAGGTGCTCACCAGGTCCTAGTGGCACTAACATGGCCTGAAGTTCCAGTCTGCAAAGGGCAGCAGTAGAACAGGGATTCTCCAGATGTGCTCCCCCACCACAGTCATCAGCATCTCCTGGACACTTGTCAGAAATACCCATTCTCGGGCCCCACCCCGCCCGCTGAGTCAGACTCCCTGGGGCAGAGCCTCTGGTGAGCTGAGGCTGCCTCTCACCCAACTTACCCTCTTAGCCATCTCTCCCAACACTGAGTTCAGTGACTTCACACTGGAAACTTGAAATTGGCCTTGGTGGGAGTACTTACACCTTGGAAGTGGGCAAAATTTACAAGTCAGGTCTGCCCTTCCCCTCCCCTCTCCAGTCGTTAAACAGTTGCCAGCACAGTCGCGGCTGGGTGGGTCCCAGTCATTTGTGTTTTAACAAGTATGATTCTATCCATGCTAAAGTTTAGAAGCACTGATTTATATCCAAAAGAGGTGAGGCTGTAAAAAACCTAGTGTATTCTTTCGTGCTTATAGTCTAGTGTTAGAAGAGCTACACAGTGACAAAATTGAGACTTGGGGGCAGTGGCACCATGTCTCTGACCCCCAGCCCAGCACTTGCGTCAGCCCCGCCCAAGCTGGGGAGAGGCTGGGATGCAACAAAAGAGGAAGCTTCCAAAGGGTGGGATCGGAAGACCCAGTGGAGGAATGGTACAAACAGGCTCACTCTCAGGGAAGGTGGGGTGAGCTGGCAGATGGGGCTGTGGACCCCAGATGGAAGCATTTCATATTCATTGACCATGGCTGCTCCCACCACTTCCTCCCCTCACACAGACAGGAGGCTTTTCTTAAAGTGTTCACCCTCCATGGCCTTTGGGAGAATGCAGGTATCAAAAACGTCTGTTAAAGTTAGAATCCACCTGATACTTCACCTCACCCAGATTGGCCATTAAATTAACTGCGTCCCTCCCTGCTTTCTCGGCCTCACCTTCCTTCCCTAAAATCCAGGGCAGCACCAGATGATCCTAAAGTCCCCTCCAGTTCTCCCAGCCTATAGATGCCTCCCCAGCTGTTGTCCTTTCAACCAGAAATTGTGTATGTTTTAATGTACCCCATGTGGAATCACCGTGTGAGAACATCTCTCAGAATACACTGTTTTCTCCCAGAGCCATAGCCTTCAAACCATGGGATGAAACGACAATCAGGTCAACTCCATCTGCATGTATGGGGTACCCACTGTTGTTCATTAATTCAGCCATTAGATTTTGAGATCTCCTGTGAGCCAGAAATATCAAATAGAGGCTGGAAGCTGGAAACAACTGCTTCCCTGGAAAGGCTGGGAGTATGGAAATCCCACAGTCAGGTGGGTCCTTGCCCCAAGGAACTTACAGAATGCAGGTGTGAGCATCACTACTGACTAAACAGGATGAATATGGCCCAGTGGTGCCACTGAGGAGTAATGACCTTGGTCATGTTTAGAGAGGCGGGAGGGGGAGGAGCAATTTGTGTGTCCAGGAGCCTCCTGTCCTCCCCCAGCAGTCTCCCTGCTGGGCATCTGGAAGCTGTCCTTCAAGGGCTCAGCTGAGCCCTGATTGCATATGCCCGAGGAACACAGGGCTCCACTGTGATATCCTGACCCCAGTCTGTGAACATTCCCCTGGGTGCATGCTGCCCTCAACTCTCCTGGGGAAACAGCTCTCAGATACACAACCACGCACAGTTGCTGGGGGTCACAGACCCGTCCTGGACATGCCACCCTGGCCAGGACCAGCCCTCGCTCCTGAGATACCTTCTCCAACCCCAGCCTGGAGCTCAAGCAAGCCCTCCCTCTCTGCAGCCCACTTGTCTCCTTCCTGGCCAGTCACAGCCTCTTGGGATGTCAGCCTGGCTCCTCATTCTGGCCTCTTCATGTGAAACCATGAAAACCGTGCCCCCTCTGCCGGTTGCAGGCTAATCGGGACATTCCGTATGGTGCTGCAGAAGGTGGTGGAGGAGAACCACGTGGAGGTGACCGACACGCTGATTGATGACAACAATGCGATCATCAAGGTGAGGGTGCCCAGAAAGCCCCTGGATTTGCCCATTAGAGGTCACCTGGGGGCCTATTCACCTCCCTCCCCGACACATAGCGTGGTCTGGGGTGCGCTTCCTGTGGGCAGGAGATGGGGTGAGAGGAGGGGACTCAGGTCAGACTCTGCCAGAGCCCCTCAGCCTGAGGGCCGTGGCTGGAGACCCTGGGGCATGGCAGGGTCTGCTGTCCCAAGGTGGATGCTGCAGCCTTTCCTGCAGTGAGAGTACAAGAGAAGTGACTGGGGCGGGGGTGCCCTCCCTTCTGCACACGGGGGGCCTCCCAGCTCAGGAATCACTAAAGAGGCATCTCTCATTATCCAAAAGTCAGCCTGAACCCTGCTGGCCACTCCAGGGCATAACCGACACCTTGGTGTCTAAGACTAGCCATTCTGTGAGGGCAAGGACCTTCTTTCTATTCCATCTGTCACATCCTATCCCAGCACTTCCAGCAGGGAAGAACACACATGCACCAGTGACGCCCAGTCTATAGACACTTAATACAAGTTCAAACAAAGGAAGGAAATCAACCAATCAGGACTCCCAGACCCCAAGCTCGGCTCTGGTTCATCTGTCCCCTTGAGCTCATCCATGTCACCCCTGGGCAGCTGAGCCTAGTGGTGAGGGTACAGACCTTAGTGAGGCCACTCACTAACTGTGTGACTTGGACAGGCTACATATTATCTGCAAAGTGAGCAAAATTATCAAATCTACTTCACAGGATTATTCTAAGGATTAAATGGGAATTCACAGAAAGTGCTTAAAACAGTTAAGCAGAGAGATAGTGCTCAATAAATGTACAGAATACTATCAGTAGCTATGATTTCCTGACTTCAGTTTACTCATATCTAAAATGGGGCTGTACCATTGTTCCCCGGCCCTGTCCTGCACACGGCCCTAAGCAGTAGCAGCAGAATAGTCTCAGAAGCAGGACTGCAGCCACAGGGAGCCAGAAGGAAAGGAGCCCCTCCCTGAGGAGTGCCAAGGGTGAGGCAGAAAACTCCTGGGGCCTTGGTGTCTCAAGACATTTCCTCTGCTGAGAACAAGGAGAAGAGGTGGAGCTTCTCAGCTTGTCCCCAGACAGGCCGTTCTCACACAGGTAGGCACGGGCAGAGGGGCTTCTTGAAGTCAGGAAGGCTGGGGTCTCAGCCACCACAGCAAGGAGAGAGGGGATGCAAAACACACTAAGGGACCCCAGTGGGCACGGGGGTGCTTGGAGAGGAACGCAGATGCTTGGTGAGGTGAGGTGAGAGGGAACTAGGGAGGCGGGCAGGAACAACCAACAGCGCAGCCCGTGCCCTGTGTTTCTAGAAGCAGATTTAGGAATTCAGCAAAGGAAAGGACTTACAGATCACCTAGCCTACCCACCACCCATCTCCACTATCCATTTTTTGAATGGGAACACTGAAGTCCTGGATGAGGAATGGACTGAGTCAAGGAATGGACAGCTGGTCCCAGCAGAGTCAGCACTGGAACCCAGGGACTTACGATTCCAGGACCACAATTTCTCCACCACCATGTGCTTGATCACACTGAACTGGCCACACTGGCTCAGTGGGAAGGACATGGGGATTAGAGTCAATCAGGCTGAGCCCAAACCCCAGCTCCAGCACTTTGTAGTTCTGTGACTCTGAGCAAGTAACTTAACCTCTTTGATAGGTTAGGTAGGTTAGGTCGAAGTGTTGGGAAGATCAAATGAGTTTATGCTGAAGCATCTTAGCCTAATGACTAGTGCAGCAAGGATTCAGAAAATGCGTGCGACTTTCCCTTCCCCGGGGGAGTCGAGCCTGGGCATCTGGAAGCCCACACTGTGGGGCGAAGGCTGCCTGGGTGGAGGTCTCAGTCCCTGATGTGGAGGAAGGGCAAGCATGTCTCAGAGGTGTTCTAGCCCCTGTGCGGGTGGAGGAAGGGACTAGAACAAGTCTTCCCTGTGCACTGGGAAGAAACTAGAGCTGAGAGGAGGAAAGTGGCCCAGGGACCCAGGGACCCAGGGACCCAGGGACACAGAGCAAGAAGCCAAATCCGGATGCTCAAGGGCACAGTCAGGGCCCAGGTTTGCCGCTCCATTTTCCCTCAGAGAAAAGCCCAGAATGACCCCCAGATGCCTTCCTCTCCAGAGTATGAGTGTGGGTATCAGAAGAGCAGGAGGAAGTGCCAACCCCATGCTTTGGGAGGGTGTCCAGGGCCTGGCTCCTCTCCTGAGTGGCACTCTCAGCTCTCATCACATCCCGGACGAGCGTCAGGAGTAGGGAGGGGGTCAGCCGATTTCAGACAGACCACCCCTCGTCCCTGCAGGCAGCCCTGCTTCTGAGGACAAAAGAGTGACGTACACATGGGGGATACTGAAGGATGCTCTTATATGTGTACAGTGGACTCAGAGAGCCCAGTGCGCCCACCCCACCACCTCGGACACCAGGGAGGAGGAGAGTCACTTGGGGCAGGACCTGGAGCCAGAGCCTATTCAGCTGACTGAGCCTAGGCTTGTCAGTTTCTGAGCCTCTGTTTTCTCATCTGCAAAATGGGAGAGTAGGGGGAAGCTAGTACCCAGCTTGCCTTCCTCTAGTGAGTTAAGGATGTGAAAGCACTTTGTAAAATCCCCAAGTAGCGGAATACATGGGGCTGTGATTATTATTGCCGTCCCAGCCACTCATCACGCATTTCTCCCTCCAGACCAGGCTGTGCGTGGAGGTCCGATATCAGGCCACAGACGGCACGGTGGGCTCCTGGTATGATGGGGACTTCCTCGGGGATGAGTCCATTCAAGAGGAAGAGAAGGACAGCCAGGAGACAGATGGGCTGCTCCCCGGCTCCCGCCCCAGCTCCCGGCCACCGGGCGAGAAGAGCTTCCGGAGGTAATAGGCTGGGCCCTCTGCCTGCCCCCGCCTCCTGCCCCCAAAGACACAGGGAGGCTGCCTGTGTCCCCTCTAGGCCTGGCTGGGCTAAGAGTACAGGGCTGGAGAGAACATACAAGAGAGAGGAAGGTGTTTCTACAGCTACCTGACCCTGACCTGCCCTCCCCAACTCCAGAACTCACTGAAGAGACAACAGGCTGTCTGGGATCAGGATGAGGGGCCAGGCCTCCCCGCGAACCTGAGGGAGGCAAAGTTCCAGGAGGGTGGGCTCCGACATGAGTGGAAGAGGCTACATAACTGCCTCCTCAAGGAATGGGAAAAGCAGACAGGAGGAGACCCTGATCTCTCTGGCCCAAGACTCAGCAGTGCCAGACCGGGTGCAGGCAGCCTGGCCTCCGCCCTGGCCCGGTGAAGGCCCAAGAGAGGGAGGACTCTTCCAGCGGGAGTGAAGCCAAAGGTCCTGGTCGAGACTTGGCCTCTCTTCTGTTGAGAAGACTGCATCCTAGCACCCTCGGGTCCAGGATTCATACCTGCGAATGTCCAACCACACAGAGAACAGGATGACATTCCAGGTCTGTTCATTCCAAATGCACTATTTCTACAAAAAAAGGAAATGCAATTGTATTACTCTTAGAGCCCAGAGAGACAGGCTCTAGGCAAATAAAACACTGTCATCAGCTTCCCAGATCACTGGGCATGATGCGTAAAGCACAGGTAAGTCCGCGGTGTGACTGGAGGATAGGGGTGGGTTTTCAGAGAGGGGGATGCCCCCTCCCGTTGGAAACCTCTCCCATCTCCTCCCCCTTCTCCTTTCTAAGTCAGATTTATTCAGTCCCTGTTCTAAAAAGAAACACAGATCCTAAATTAGTGTAATTGAATTTTTTACTTTCATTGTGTAATATATTTTCCTTCCTTGCCCTTGAACCACTCACCCCTAAACACACACACACAGACACACAGACACACAGATACAGACACACACACAAGCTTAAGACCCTGGGCCTTGGGAGCGAGTTGGGAATAATAGTAATAAGGTCAAAGGAACCATGCCTGTGGCAAATGTAGCTGGACCTGCAACTGCTGGCCGGCCGTGGGGTGGGCAGTACCGTGCAATGGCATGGACAGAACGTGCAATCTGGCCTCAGGAAACAGGATCTGAGTCACAGCTCTGCCTCTTATCAACCCTGTGACCCTTGGCCAGTCACTCCTAACCTGTACAGTGGGACCCAGGACAGTGGGAACCCCCGTCCTTTTGATGGGAGAGCCAAAGGAATGATGGAGGGTCAGGCTGTAACTGGGGTGCCAAAGGCTACACCACGTAAGGGCTGGTGACAAGCAGGTTTGGGAAATGCAGAGGGTCAGGAATCTGGCCAGAAATGGTGAAAGGAGGAGCAGGGACCCAGTGGAGACTGCAGCTGACACTAAGGGTACCATCTGATCCCCATCCTCTGTCCCATAGAGAAAAGAGCTTGTCTAAGACTGCAGGTGGCCTCTGAGAAAGGGTTTTCTGGAAGCCACTTGAGGGCCATTAAATACAGGGAAAGGAACACTGGCTCTGAATCAGGAGAGCTGAGTTCCATTACATCCCATCCTGACTGCCACTTAACTAACTGAATGACTTTGGGAAAGTCACTAACCCTTCCGGGTCAGTAACAGGAATGGGTTGAGCATCCTGGCTCCCCTCCAGCTCTGACCTCCTGAGAGACTCTAGGATACTCCGGATCCTGCAAGTGGCACCCATGAGAAACAACCCTCTGGGAGCTCTGGACAGCCAAGAGGGCAGCCCCGTCTAGGGTAGCTGCTGCTCAGGCAATGCCGAGCCAGGTCCTCTCTCATCCCGTGCAAGTGGACCAGAGTGTGCTGGAGACAGCAGTGAGAGGATGTGGTCAAGCAAGATGAGGGGCTTTGGTCCCAGACCCACAGATGGTCCCGGGCCCCCAGGAGATGGAGATGGAGAGGCCACTTCCATTCTTCCTCACGATGTAGCACGGGCTTTCTCACCTCTCCCAACGTTCATGCAACCTCTCCCAGGGCAGTAGCAGGAAGCAGGTGGAGGAGGAAGAGGAGTTTTGTCCTGGGGATTGGGAATCAGAGAAGGATGACAACCCCAGTCCAAGCTCCTTGTCTTCCCGGGGCCGCCGCCCTGAGTTGGCAGGGCTGGGTGAGTGTGGGCATGGTTTCCCAGCTGCTCAGGGGCTGCCAGCCCAGACCCGGAGAGCACCTTGGGGTGGTGCCATGGTCACACTTTCTCCTTCCAGGCCTGGCCGTGCAGCCCACAGGCTGGCTGGGGGCGAGGGGTGAGAAGAAGGTGGAGCTGGTTTGGAGAATCTGGGCTTTTCCAGAAGTTTAATTCTAGCTGCCTACATGGGGCCCATGAGTTTGGGGTCATGGAGTGTGAGGTTCCAAGAGGAAAATGGTAGTTGGCCTCACAGCCCTGGGTGTTATGTCTCACCCTCCTCACATAGGTGCTGGCCAGCCAGGCCGGTCAGCTCTGGGGTCTGGGAGGAAGTCACTGTCTTCTGGGCCAAAGAGCCCTCCAGAAAAAAATTGGTCAACAGAGGGACAGGGAGAAGGAAGGGATGTATGTACCTGGGCGCTGACCCCAAGTATTTCTTTCTCCGCATCTGCCCCTGCCTGCCCCTCCTGGGAAAGCCCATCGCTCTGTAGGTCAAGGTGCCTGATCTACAGGTTGTCCCTCTGTTGTTTTCCCAACAAAAAAACCCCATTGCTGGCAAGCGGCAGTGTCTCACCTGGTCATCTGGACCCATGGGGCTCTGGTGTGGGAATCCATTCCTACCTGTCTGATGCAGCTGCGTGGGGCACTTGCTGGAGGAGGCTGGGACAGGGGTTTGGGAATGAGTGGCAGGAGCCAACCTGAAGCCCAGGACTGGTGGCATGAGGTGTCCATTCCATGGATGGCAGAGGAGGCTGATGTGGGAAAGTCTCCCTCCAAGGCCTGAGTCCCCCCAGCAGGGGTCCTGCCATCCACCCTCACCACCCCCTGGAAGGGGCCTCTGCAGATACTCCCCTACTTAAAGGCACTCCCTCCCAAGGCCTTAAGTCTCTTCCCAGAAGTTCCTCCCACTAGACCTCAGGGGATGTCTGCTGGCAGCCCCCAACCCAACACCATCCGCCTCATGTCAATCCTCTCCTCTCCTGGTTCCATCAGTCCCAGCCCCTGGTCAGTCACACACCCACTGAACCACTTTGCCAGCTTCTCTAGTCCCTGTCTCCAAACTGGAAGCCTCTGATTTTGGCCAGCTGTCTGCACAACTCCCCCTGGAATGGTCCGGGAGGCAGTGCGGTGCCATGGAGAATATAGGGCTCGAACCCCAGCTCGGCTATTTAGAGCCCCACTTTCCCATCTGTGAGATGGGGGTCCCTGAAGCCTCACAGGAGTGTTAGAATCAAGTGAGATAATACATGTGGGCCACCCACGCAGCACCTGGCAAGTGGCCAGGGTGCAGCCAGCGTCCCTTTCCGTCCTCCTCCCTCCCCAGTCTCACATTGCCCCACCCCAACCCTTTTCACCCTGAGCAGCATCTGAACTTTTGGCCCAAAATCCTTCTCCAGCTGTGGCCACCCCACCCTACACCAAGGGCTTTGTGAACCACACTGCCGCAGCTGGAGCTCCCTGGCCGCCTGGGCCTGGGGCAGGGTCTCACTCACCATGGGGCTCCCCTTGTCTTCCCAGCTGTCTGTGTTGCAGAGAAGGAATGAATTACTAACCCCATGGGCACTTTGCTCTCAGAAGCACAAAATCAGGGTTTTTGTAGATTACCGCCCCCCCCAAGTGTCTGAAGAGAGAGGAGACTTGTGTCCTGAAGACACACACACATGCACACACACCCAAGGGCCAAGTGTTTGCACACGTGCACCTGCACATATGTTCTCTCTCTGCCTGACTCCAGGGAGCTGCACACACCACTGAGTTCTGGGCCAAGGACCACATCTTAGAACAAAGAAAGAAATGCAGCTTTGATCTCGCAGCTGCACTCCAGAGACCTGGGGCTTTCGCAGATTCCCTGTATCTCATGACTCTCTCCACCTCATTTTCTGCAGCTACCTGGCCCTCCAGCCTTCCACAGCCCCACCTCCTTCTGCCCAGCCTCCCTTCCCAGTGTCCTTGGGGATGAGGGGTTTTCTGCTGGGCTCCCTTCTGCTGGGTCTCATTTGCGGAGAGGGTGAGGAGGGTCCACTCTTCCAGAGGAGATCCCTGGAAGACAGGTACCTCCCTCCTAGGCCTGGGGCCAGGGGCCGCCGGATGTGTGTGCGCGTGGCTGGGCGCTCTGACAGAGCTGGGCATGGGGCGTGTGCCCTGGGTGTGCACAGACATGTGTATGGGGTCAGCACCCCCAGCCTCACCCCCAGAGTTCTGACCTATCAGTTCCCATGGCCCCGCCCTTGCCTCCCTCCTGAACTCCAGAAGCTGCAGGAGGAGCGAGGGTCAAGGCCATTCTGAGAGCTGGGATGAAGCGGTGTTCAGAGACTCCTCCCAAACCCAGCCACTTCACCGGAGGTAGGGGTCCTCTTCACCCCTTGCCCAGGACTGAGTGCTCAAATGAGGCCTAGCGCCATGACGCACTAGGGTCCCAGCAAACTCTAGACCCTGGGGAGGCTGCCATATTGATCTTCTGCCCCATGGCTTCCCCTATGGGGCACAGAGTGTTGGGGTAGACGCTGGGGGAGAGGCGGAGTGAAACTGGCAGAGAGAACGAGAGAGCATTGGCTGAGGAACAGAACCTCCCTGGCCAGGCTGGGTCCCTAGAAGCACAAAGTGGACTCTAGGAGGAAAGTCAGGCCCATCCAGGGCTTCACGGAGAGGTCCCCTAGCAACAAGGCTGGCCTTGAGGTCACACTTCTCAGCCCCACCCCTGGTGGCCAAGTGATTGAGGGCAGGCTGGGCCTCACTCCCTCATCTGGAAAACAAGGTAATAACAGCTTCCACCGTGTGAGGTGAAGGGCATCAGTATGTCCAGGCACACTCGCGTCCTCACCACAGGGCCGTGCGGTTATTATTCACGTTAGGTGGAGTCATAGTAGCGGTGCGGTAAAATCATGAGAGTATTATTTTTTCACAGGAATAGGGTCTTCTCCCTTCTCCATTTCCACACTCAGAATGTGGACCTGTGTGTGGCCCCTTTGTTGGCCCAGGGGCCTGGAGTGTGTGAGGATGGGTAGGTGGGCGTGTGCCAGGGGGGCTGTGCTGGGTGCCTGGTGGCCGGCACACGCTGTGCCCTGGCCTGCTGTGTCCCTGGGAACTCTCCCCCTGGGCCAGCCTGACACATCTCTGCCACATCAGAGCAAAACTCAAAGGGAAAGGTAAAAAACACTGCATTTCATCATTCAAGTACACAGATTCCACCTTCTTGCCGACCCTTGCCCACTCACAGTGATACATTATTTCCCCTTCCTGTTCCTCTACTACAAGGCTTTTCAGACTTTTCTGGGTCACAGCGTTCTTTAAAAAATAATCAACACGAATTCAGAGAAAGGCAGTCCTGCTGGGATTAATGTGAGGGTGGGGCCAGTAAATCTCCCATTCGGCCCTCATTCTCAAAAGCTCACTGGAGCCCCCACAGCTCTCAGTGGGTCCCAAGACCAGCCAGAGCTGAGGGCAGAGCAGGGCTGCTGAGATAGTCTCCCCTTCTCTCTTCTCTGCCCAGTACTCTCAGCCGATT
This sequence comes from Camelus ferus, assembly GCF_009834535.1. Taxonomy (NCBI): domain Eukaryota; kingdom Metazoa; phylum Chordata; class Mammalia; order Artiodactyla; family Camelidae; genus Camelus; species Camelus ferus. The sequence goes on along the minus strand of NC_045710.1, from coordinate 18,195,198 downwards.
TCGGTAGCCAGAGACCTGACATATATTAACTCCATGGAAAAGAATTACACGCTGACTAGCTAGCCTAATGGAAAGGACAACTGTGATCCATCTGGGCCCTTCCAGACCTGGCTGTGGTGGGTGGGAGTCCCTTCCACTTAGGCAAGGTCTGTGCCAGGACAGGGTGTGAGGAGAGGGGAAAAAATGCTAATTGTTATTTACCTTCTTTCCTTCATCCTCATTGCCGCAGCATGAGGGAAGCATTGAGAGAACATTCCAGAAGGGCTTTCTGGAGGCCTGTAGCTCACTTCCGATGCATGCTCAGACCCTCCCTGGCCCACCTTTCTTCTCTGAGGCCCTCAGGGCCTACAAGCTCCCCATTCCATTGGAGGGGAGCAGGCATGGTGGGGAGAACAGGGTGACCTAGGCCCAGAGGGTGGCCAGGCTCATCTAACCTTGCGCTCCCTGTGGGACCTGCAACCCACATTCGGAAATCCCAGCCCCGGCCACGGGGAGGAGGAGGTCTGCTGCTACCCTGAAGCCCCCTCCCTCATCAGGTTCTCCTGGGCTTGAGGTCAGTGGGAGAGTGGCTGCCAGCCCCTCCCCCAGCTGTGAGCTCCTTCCCGAGGAATGGGGACCACAGTCCCTCCCCTCTCTCCCCAGGCAAAGCCCAGGGCCCGGGGACGCCTGCCCAGCAGGCTTAGGCTTATTGAAGTAAAAGGCTGTGGGGTGAGGGGTCTCTGGGACAAGGAGGCCCCTGGGGAGTGGGGGGGGGGTCAGCAGGGCTGGGGCTAAGCCTGCAGTCTCTGGTTCACACCCTCTCACACATCCCCTTGTCTCCTCATTTCTTCCCCCAACTCAGCAAAGGCAGAGAGAAGACCAAGGGAGGCAGAGATGGCGAGCACAAGTAGGTGTCCCAGGCCAGGATGGAGCCCGTGGGGCTCGTGAGAGGGAAGGGTCCTCACCACAGGGTGCAGATGGTGGGTGGCCCGGAGCAGAGGGCTTAGGCGTGGGCCGTCCTGGTGGAGCCAGCACCGGGCGATGGCCACCAGGTGAGGAACAGGGAGGTGTCAGGGTGGGGGTGGGCTTCTGGTTTCCACCCCCTCCTTCCTCCTTTCAGTGTCTTGATTCTTCCTCCACTTCCCTGTTCAGTCCCCCATCCCTGTGGACAGGCCCAGAGGCTTCCCTGTGAGGGAAGGAGTCAGGGAGGCCCCAGAAGCCAATGGCTACCTCCCCCCAGAGCCAAGGAGGGGCTGGGCAGATGGACATGCAGGGCTGGAGGCCCAAGGAGGACAAACTCTGGGCACTGAGTGGCCACCGAGGGTGGCTGGAGCATGAATCCCCAGACAGCTAAGGAGGGACAACCACTCTCTGGCTGTCCTCACCATCTCTTCCTGTCGGGGGAAAGAAGGAGGGGACTCCAGATGGGAGTGGCCATCACCAGGTATTGGAAAGTCTCAAGGCCTGGGAGTGACGAGTGGGTCTCACAGGCCCCACCAGAGCTCATGTCACCTCAAGGATGTTCTAGCATCACCGGGAATTCACAAGGGCAGTAGCAGTCAGGGCTGTCCACACTGGAGGCGGCCTCTGCTCCAACACCCACTCTTACAGATGACAAATCTGAGTCCCAGAGAGGAGACGTGACTTGCCCCAGAGCAGGTGCAGAGCTGGGACTAAAACACAGGGAATTTAACCCGACCCAGAGTTTACAATAGGCCCAGGAAGCTTAGAGTACTTGATTAGACTTGATTACACAGGAGCTAAAAAGCCAGGAATGAGGTTTTTATTTTCCAGATAGGGAAACTAAGTCCCAGAGAGGTTAAGAGATTTGCTCAAAACTGGTCCTGTAAGTTAAAAATGAGTTGACATAAGGATATCACGGCCACAGCAGGATTGTGTGGAAAGGGGTCTGAAGGGATGAGCACTGTGTGAGCTTGGGGTATCTGCTTGCATGAAGATCACAGGGGACTCACAGCCTCGTTCATTGCTTTAACAAAAGCATATCGAGTTCCAACTCCCTCTTGTTATACACAAGCGAAAGCATGACAAGAAAGCAATGGGACTGCATGGGGAGCCTGGGACCCAGACACCTGATGGGTCAGAGAGGTTGCCAGGTTCCGAGCAAAGGAAGAAGCCTCAGGCAGAGAGCATGTGCCAGGTGTGGAGGGGGAGCCAAGGAGTTGGATCTTGGGGGGTGAGGTGGATGATACGCTTAGGGAGAGGCTTCAGGGTAAGTTTTCTACACGGACAGTTAGACATAAAAGGCCCGTATGAGACACAACCAACCTGCCAGTCCTCCAGACTCTCTGTCTGAGACCGGTGATGTTCTAAGACTCCTCTTAATTTCTAGCTCCCCAGTCTGTCCTGGGCCAGATTCCCAGGGGATTCAGACCGGCCTGATCCTTTGAGTCACAACTAGACTAAAGGAGACCTCTCAGTGCAAGCATGTAGTAGGCCCACAGTGAATGCTGGTTCCCTAGCACGAGCCTACCCTAATGTCTCCCTGTCCTAATGTCTCCTCATCTCCAATTCACATATGAGATAAAGTAAACTGGCATTTATTATTCTTATTTTAATGTACAGAGGCTTAGGACAATTGAAAGGGTCGGAAAATTGTATTTATAAGAAGAGGTTAAACAAGTGGAAACTCTTCAGCCTGGAGAAGAAAAGCTGTGGGAACCGTTTCAAATGTCTGAGAGGTTACTGTGTGGCAAACTGGTTAGTATGTAGCTGCACTGAGGAGGAACAGGAGGAAGTAGAGAACCACAAACCCTGTGTTGCTTACATAAGAGTTTGTTTCTCCTGATTATCCAAGGCCTGAGTTAATGAGCCATGACACTGCCTATTGCAGGCCATCGGAAGGCGGAAGCCCTGGGCAGCCCCAGCCTGTGGTTCATTTCCCGTAACACCCCTGTAAGTCACGACCTCCAGGATAGCACATAGACCCGAATGAGTGAGACCCAGCTCACTAAATTTAATTTGGTGAATGTTCCCTAGTCATCATTGGAGAGTTCCAAGCTCTCCCCTAGGACCCCAAGTGCATTACCCAACCACAAAGACATTCTTCTAGATCTGAGCCATAGAATGAGTGAAGAAATCGTTAGGTCCATAAATGAAAAAAGGGTTTTAAGTAAGTGAACTAACCTGACAATCTTCTCTCTAGAGAGAAACAGCCCTCTAAATTGTGGGTGCCCATTGTTCTGACTGCAATGAGTCCAGCAACCTGGAAGCCCAAATATGATCATAAATTCGCAGTCCTGAGAGGCCCTGCTTTCGTGGTTCCTACCTTCATGCAGCCATGAATAAGGAGTCATTTGGTTGCAAAGTTGTTTTTGACCAAGTTGATTATTAGCTTGTTTTCTTTGTTTCTCACCATATGGTATCTTTAGTAATCGGAGAGCCATCCAGACCAAATGCAGAATTTAAAACACACAAACATCAGTACATCCGTAATCTAATCAATAATTTACTTCTTTTTTGAAATCTGTCTTTTTCTTTTGAAGGATAGTTGTTTTACAGTGTTGTGTTAGTTTCTGCTGTACAGCATTTGATTCAGTTATACATATGTATTGAAATCTGTCTTTAATACAAGTGGATAATCTTCAAAATTCTCTGATTAAGTTAACATTTATTTCAAAAATAACCTTTACCTTTTGCCAAGAGAAGCAGGCATGCTGCTTTCCAGGAACTGATGGGCAGAAAAAGCCTTTTCTGTAGTGAGTTCTGATGTGTCATTAATCAGAAAATTACAAAGGGCAGTGACAGCCGATGACATCACGCTCTGCCGCCCACAGTTCCCGAGTGAAGGGCGCAAGTCTAAGAGAAACAAATGGGTGCAGAGCCTATGGTAAGAATTTTGAAAATCACATTATGAATTTTTCATAGAGGAATAAATCACCATTTTGAGATATTCCCAGGCCCACAGGGGTCTGTGAACTTGTCCACTTGAGATGGTTAAAATTATGCAGAATCTGGAGGGATTTCTCCTTTGAATTGCTTCAGGGTCTTGGTAGCAAATGGTTGGATAAGTATAGTTTTGTTTTTTTTTTTTAAGTCTTAATCTTTGCTTCAAAATATGTTTCGTTTAAGGAATACAGTGACTTTCAAATTCAAGGGCCATAACCGCCCAAGGGAAGCCTCAGGCCCTTTTCCACTTGGGTGGGTCCTTGGAACCAGCATCAGAATGCCACAGTTCCCTGCCACCAGAACCCCCCTGGGCCTCGGGCTGCAGGGTCAGATCCCATCCCAGAATGCAGTGTGGCTGGCTTCTCCAGGCAGGACCTGCTCTGAGCTGACACATGGCTTTGATCTGCCATCTGGCAGCACTTTCCTGGGTGGCATTAATGCAAGGGGGATGGGACAGGGGCTGTGTGGTTGGAGCAGACTGTGTGTGATGGCAGCATGTTGGTCACACATTGACTGGGGCTGGGGACTCTAAGGATGACACAGCCCAGGAATGGCCAAGAAGTGACTGTACACAGTGAGCACAGGGCCCTCTGGGAGACTCATGGGTAGTCCAGGAGAGCAGCAAGGCTGGGAGGAAGGGAAACCTAGTGAGACAGGAAGCGGAGAGAGGGTCCACATGAGGCCCACTACCTGCTGCAAGGGTCAGGGCACAGCTGACACCTCTCCTCTTAAGGCCACCAGGCAGGGAGAAGCCTCACAGGATGGTTCCTTTCTCATCAACACATGACTGCTTCTTTCTCTCTCTCTTTTTTTTTGGGGGGGGGGCAGGGGGTGGTGGTAATTATATTTATTTATTTTTTTTATTACTTTTTTAAACAGAAGTCCTGGGGATTGTAGGAGGTACTGGGGATTGAACCCAGGACCTCATGCATGCTAAGCACACACTCTACCATTGAGCTCTACCCTCCCCGACACATGACTGTTTCTAATGGGCTCATTGATCTGTTCAGTTTTAGGTCACCAGTAATTTAATATTTATAACAGTTTCTTCCAAAATGTGTTGATGCTTTGATTATTTTGAAATGAGGTCCCTCTCTGTAAACATAGGCACGGTCCATGGGACTCTTCATAGATGACATCCCGGTCTGCAAGCGGTGCTGGAATGTGGAGACTTTTTGCCAGAGTTTCAAGTGGTCAGGATGGGAATCACGTTCCCAGAGAAGTGCAGTCCCACAGCACTGAGGGTGCGGTGGGAACATTGCCAACCTGGGAGATGGGAGCTGTGTGCTTTAATCCCAAATCTCAGAGCCCCAGGTTTTTCATGGGTTGAATGAGAAGCGTATGGCCCTCCCAGAACTGCTAGGAAGATGAAATGAGTAAACATCTGAAAAAGCCTTTGGCGTTGATTAGTTGCTCAAAAAAGGTTATATAGCCTCTTGTTGGGGAGAAACAAGATAATTCCAAATGCATCAGTTTCCCTTTTTTAGAGTGCCTTTCTTTCCCTCTTCCTCCCATTGGTATGCCCCGGATGACACAATGCTGGATAATGCAGACAGATCAGTGCTACCTCAGCCTTCTTTCACCTGTTTTGGAAATCATGAAGATGCCAGTGTTTCCTAAACTGTGAGCTGGTGCCATATGAAAGAGATGGTTCTTGGTTCTTCTCTCACTGGGACACACACACACACACACCTCCATGTCTTATCTGGCATATGAAGAATAAAGAAAAGGCCTAGAGCTAGGACAGGGCCAGATTTGGGGGATGAGGCTGGCTCCCCAACCCTGAGTAGAGAGGCTTAAGGTTTCTAGGCCATCTCTACAGGGACAAAAAGGTTTTCCCCAATCTCATATGACCCAGCATGAAGAACAGGGGTTTTTGGGAAACCATACCCAAGCCTCCATGGGGAGATGCCTGACCCCAAACATGGGTGAGATCTGCTGTAGGTGAGCTTAGGGTTGGAGTCTACACCCCACCCCACCTTGGCCTACAGGATGACAGGGCCACAGCCAGGAGGAGGGAGAATGGGAAATGGAGGGAGTCAGGTGTCCAGCTGATGCAATATTGATGGGGTAATGGAATACTGCTCTTTACCCCCTGCTGATCCTACTCCTGGTCCCTCCTGGACCAGGGACTGCAAGCTCGGCTGCCAGGACATCACTGAAGGGATAGTGAGGATCCCCTGCCTCCTTACTTCAGCCCCTCTGACTGCAAGGCCCTTCACCTGGGGGCCACACCAAGCCAGAAGAAGAGGTAGGAACTATGGAACCTGCCATATATTCCTAGGGGTTGGCAGAAAGAGGGACTCTGTAGTGAGAGGGGACAGGCAGAAAGGGCAAAGCCAGGAACAAAGATAGACAGGAAAGGGCCCATCTCCTCCTTTTCACTGGGGACCAAGGAGAATCCCAGGGCACGGAGAAGTTGGGAGAGACAAGGCAGGCTCTGAGCACCAGAGCCATCAGAGAACTAAGCAGCTAGTTTCAACCACACCTCCCACCCCCTCAGCAACCTCTGGCCCTCTGTTCCTGCTCCTGCCCTTCTGTTCTCATGCTCTGTGTCTGGTCGTCTGGCTTTCTTTCCACCCAGCTGAGGTGGGGTGCATGGACAGGGAAGATGAGCTGGGCGGCACTGGCAGAGCTCAGAGCTCCAAGACTGGACTGAGGGGGCTGGGATCTGCCCAGTTAAAACGGTTCTGAAGGCCATCTTCTCTGGTCGCCTCCCCAACCTGCTCCTTACTGGTGAAAGGCATGGGGAAGGAGGAGTTGGTGGGGTTTCCTCTGCCTTAAGTCCTCCTCATGGCTCCCAACTTGGGAAGTTTGGCCCCCAGTATATCTTGGGACCAGTATGTGAGGGGCTCGAGCTTGGCTCTCCCTCCCCCTTACGTGTTTTCTCGGGTTTTGCTCTTCTGTGTTTGTGTGTCTTCCTCCTGGCGTCCATCTCCCTCCACCTCTTTCTGGCGGCCCCTTCACAGAGCCGGGAGAAGCGTGTTCTCCGCCATGAAGCTCGGCAAGAACCGGCCTCACAAGGAAGAACCCCAAAGACAAGGTATGGATGCATGTCCCTGCCCACGGTAGAGCCCAGGCACTCAGGCCCTCTCTCTGCGCTTGACAGTGACTAATACCCTCCCCTCCGCGGGCAGCGCCCCAACAGGGTCTCCTGCAATTGGCCGGCGGGGCCACCTGGGAGGGGCCCGGCTCCCACTGGCTGGCTGAGGAGCCGGGTTCTGACAGTGGTCCTCCGGAAGGGGGCGCTCCAAGGGCTGAAGGTGGGAACCGCGTTTCCTCTGGTCTAGAACTGAGCAGAAACTTCTGTCCGGTGGGCTCCTCCTGCCCTCTTTGCTCCCATTCTTTCTTCTCCACACAGAACCCTAGAGGTTTTTAATTAGAGGAGGGAGTAATAAAAAACGAAAGTTTCTTGGCCAATTCCTTACTTCTGGCGGAAAACGAGTCTGCCTGCTCACCGGCAGGACACACTGTCCTGCTTTTCCCCCATGTCCTCTCATCGAGCTGCAGGGACAGACGGCCCTGGCAAGAGAGGCAGAGTGGGTCTTGGAAGGCTGGAGTGGCCTGTGGCACTGGTGCCATTGGAACAGGAGGCTGGGGAGGGGGCAAGACAGCTGTTTAAGACAGGGCAAGGAGGACAGATGGAAGATAGGGGAGAAATGGAGTGTATAGGGCAGCTGTGCATAGCTTTCTGACCCAAGTCTGTGGCTTACATGCCCATCCTCAGGGTTCCTGGCTTCCCTCCCCAGCACCCCCTGGGTGACCCACTGGCCCCAGAATCTCTCTCCTTCTCTCTTGACCCCATGCCAATTCCAACTGTGCCTGTCTTCTTCCTAGACTGGAGAGAGTTGAGCTTCTGTCTGAGTCCCAAACCCACCATCTCAGAATCATCATTTCTTCATCTCACTGGATTAATATACATCAGTACAGGGTTAGGTTCTGAATTCCATCAGCTATTTCACATGGATGAGTTCCTTCCTAAGCCTCAGTTTCTCCATCTGTGACATGAGAATTGTGTCTGTTTTGGCAGGATGTGACTGTGAGGACTAGAGATATGTGTAGAAAGTCCCTGGCATTTGCCTGGCACACCATAGCCACTCAGTAAATGATATTCTCTACCTTCTTCCACAAAGGATATTCAGTGCTTACATATGTAATGAGATATATTCAATTAAAATTTTAAAAAGGACGACCAGATAAAATATCAATTAAAATCAAAGATCAAGATGGTCAGAAACACTGCAGATACACAGACCATAACATTCAAGCAGATGCTACCAATTAAACCTGGAATTTGACTCTTAGCTTTCTTTCTGGATGCCAAAGCAAAAGGGGAAAGACAGTCACTATCCCATCCTCCAGCCCACCTAACCCACCCTTCTTCCCCAGATGAACCAGCAGTGCTGGAGATGGAGGACCTTGACCGCCTGGCCATTCATCTTGGGGATGGGCTGGATCCTGACTCTGTGTCTCTAGCTTCCGTCACAGCTCTCACCACCAATGTCTCCAACAAGCGGTGAGTGGGCGGAGCCCCACAGTCCCAGTTGCCTTCATCCAGTCAGGCTGGACTCCGCTTGCCATGTCTGGAATTTGGGTGGGGTAGAATCAGGGACCATGGACAGGTCCTGCCTAACTCTGCCCCTTTCTTCTTTTCCTGGAAGTCTTTCTCATCTCTCTTCCTACAAAGGCAGGGGCCTATTCCCAGATCATTGAACACCTCCAGGCAAAGGGAAATCACAGAGCTGCCCAGCCCACACTTGAACCTGTTGACCTAATGTCTGTCTCCCTGTCACTTCTGCCATGGTTAGTCCTCTCTGTTGGAATCTCTGAGAACAACTAATCCCCATTCTGTTTGTCAGTCCTGGAGTATTTGACTACCACGATCCTGTCTTTCTGCCCTTCTCCAAGGTCTAACCACTGCCAGTGCCCTCCTCCTCCCCTGCAAGCCGTCCCCTTACACCCAGCCTGACAGTACATTCTCCTCCTTAGATCCAAGCCAGACATTAAGATGGAGCCAAGTGCTGGGCGGCCCATGGATTACCAGGTAGGTGGGACAACTAGATGCCTTGTGCCTTTCCAGCTCTGCTCTAGTGGGGGATTATGGCTAGATGTTGAGGCATGGATCTGGGGGTCATAGAGAACCACACGCTGAATACAAGTTCTCAAAGTAAACTTGTTTCTGGGAGGCACTCACAACAGTGGTACAAACAGAGGTACAAACCCAACAAGGAACTTGAGAACTGCTTGTGCTGTTCCAAGCCCTCTTAAGATGTTGTGTCCAGCAACGGACTTCATAAAGTGAGAGGGATCTGGAAAAACTATAAAGAGACCAAAAAGCAAGCACACAAAAATTCCAACCATTAAAATAAAAGTACCTCTGAAAAAAAGATTTTTAGTGTGTTTTTTTAAATTGTTGTTTTGTATTATTTTAATGTTGAAAGTAATGTCAGTCCTGGTTACTTATAGATGATGAGAATGTGGGTGGGTTTTTTTTCTTTTTGTTTCACTGCATTTTTCTGAAATTAACACTTAATTTTTTTTATTTGTATGTTTCTAAAACTGGACACCAAATGGCTGAGATAAGGAGAGACTTTCAACTGTAAGATTGTTAGTGTGGCCACTGTGCAGGCAGGATGGGGCACCAGCACAGCTGTTTGCTGCTGGGAGAGGGCCACACAGGGCAACAGGACCCAGTGCAGCCTCCCCAGATTCAGACCTGATCCTCAGCTTTGCAGGGCCACACCCTCAATTTTATTAAGTGAACTAGAATGGTCTCCCTCCAAAGATTTTGTAAACATTCTGAACTGAACAAAATGGTTGTATTTAACCTGGTAACACAGTATTCCCTGGCAGGTTGGTAGATATCTCAGCTGCAAATGTTAACACACTTGGAGAGAGAGTTATGCAGATGCAAATGTGGAATTATTCTTGCTTTCAATAAGTACAATGCATAAAGCAAGAAGAACTATCAGATGAACTTCACTGTCTTGGAGAACTTGGCTTTGCTGAGTTAGAAAGACCTCAGCCCATGAAAGGAGGAGAACTTAGCTACACCCAGATCCAGGAAGGATCCTCAGGGCTCAGAACCATCCTAAAGGTTGGGTAGCACTAAAAAGAGGTCCTGAAGTGAAAAGACCATGGTGTACCTATACCTTTTGTTTCATCTGTTTAGAATGCATGTAATATATAAACCCTTTCCTGATTATTGGCATCTTAAAAGAGAGACGCCACAGCTTCCTCCGATGAATATGCAGTTTCCGCATCAGATGGGCAAAGCTTGGCATTTGGCAGAGATGTTGTTGATGGGTCATGGAGTCTTGAATCCAGTCTCTACCCTCTCTTCCTGGCACCAAGACCATATATGTTTTTTTCCTTCAAACATCTCTCTAGTTTTCACTTCCATGGCATCTCCCTGCCACTGACCCTAGACCCCAACTCAACTGCAATATAGCACCCACTTCCTGTCTGGTCTCTCTGCCCTCATATTACCTCCTCCACAGCATTCTCTATGCCACCACTGGAGTGGTCTTTTCAAAATGAAAATCTGGTCATATCATATCCCTGTCACCTGGAGATAGGGGAATGTAAAGGATGTTTCAAAAGAGCAGTACTATCTGGTCCACCATCTCTCACCTCCAGCTCCCAGAGATGTTTTTGCAGCATGATCATATCCCTCAGAAGCAGGTCACAAAGCACCATGACTCTTTGGTTCTCCCGGGACAGAGGTATAGATTTATAGTCATTATTGTTCCCTGCAATGACATTCATGAAGCCACCTTATCTTGGAAGGAGAGGATGAAATAGCCAATTACCAAAAGAGTTTCTTTGGTCAGTGGGTCATTTGGTCCCTGTGTGGCTCTATTTGCCTCCTCATCTTCCATCTTGGAAAGATCGAGACCTCTGCTGATGACTGAAGAACAGAAGGAAAGGATGGCTAATCACCTTCCTCAGAATTTTTTTAAAATTTCAAGTCCAAGTGATACATTTCCCCTCCATAGAGCCCCAGGTGGGGGGAGGGGCAGCAGGAATGGCATTCCCCTCCCCCACCAATACCATGCAGCAACCTCCATTGTGCACTCTCAGGGTATTCCTCAGGGCCACCTCTCTGCCAGCAAAAAGCACCCACTGAATCCTCTTCACCCCACCGCACCCTTTTCTCCTTTCAACCCTCTGCCTTCTCCCCTCTCTACCTCCTACCTCTTGGCTGTTGTCCACCATTGTTGGCTCTGCTCAGTGAAGGACGGTGGAAACTGTGGGAACTGAAAAGGAGTAGGGGGCAAAAAGGCTATCATTATGGCTGGGCCTCTGGATGAAAAACATAAAAACCAGCCAACCTCTCACATTGGATGGAGTATCTTGGAATATCTTTAGCATCTTATTATGCCAAAACTGTGTCTGTCTACTTCCCAGTCATGAGTTACAGAAAGTTTTTTGTTTGTTTGTTTGTTTTTGCTTTTTTTTAATAGAGAGGAGTAGATGGGTTCATTGTGGGAAAAAATAAGATTTTTTAAAACTTTTGATATAAAAAGTTTCATAGAGGTTAAAACTCTATATGTCATAATAAACTATTATGCTAAAAATATTCTGGAAGGACTTCTAGTGTCTGTTTACTCTCTTCACAATAAACTTCTCAGAGCTGGCACTGTTTCCTTCTGAGCTCCCTGAAGGAGCACTGATTACTGCACTGCTTCAGCTCCATTCCCTTTGGAATTTCAAGTTCTACACAGAAATGCTTGCTTTCATAGTTCAAGGGTTCCTTCAATTAGTAAATGTTCAGTTTCCAGTTCTATATACTTGCTTGACAACATTCTCATGGGCATAGATGTTTCTGTTTTTTTAACACCGTTAGTTTTGATGTGTGGATTTTTCTTGGCCTTCAGAATATTTATAAGACTTTGATGGACACAGCAGATGATAATTTTCATAGTTATTCTTTTGAGAAAATCGTTCTCATGAGTAAAATCATATTTAGCAGTTTTAGCAATAAAACACCAACTCTCCAAAGGAGGGGAAACCAAGAATGCGGAAAGTGGGCCAAATTCCAGAAATAAAAAAGAGGCTGGTAGGGTTAAGATGAGAAATGCTGGAGGAGAGGGTATAGCTCAAGGGGTAGAGTGCATGCTTAGCATGCAGGAGATTCTGGGTTCAAACCCCAGCACTTCCTCTGAGAATAAACGAATAAATAAACCTAATAACCTCCTCCCACCAAAAAAAAAAAAATGATGAGAAATGCTGGAGCAGAAAATGAAATTCATGTTAATGGAGACTTAGAAAGCTTAATTCCTGAGTGCATGAAACCTGGGAAGTAAGTTTGCCGTCCTCTGTGAGGCAGGGTCATCCATGCCGGGGGAGAACTCAGAGCACTTGGAATCACCTGGGAGCTTTAAAAATATTGATGCTGGGCCCCATTCCTCCTACCCCATCCCCCAAGATTAAATTGGATTGGTCTGGAGTGTGGGCGGGGCCTCAGGGTCTTCAGCCACTGCCCCACCCTCCCCCTTGGTAATTCTAGTGCACGCTGACTTGGAGGTGATCAGCCCACGCCCCTTCTTTATAAATGAGGACACTGAGGCTCAGAGGGGAAAGAGCCTAGGATCACCAGCAGCTTCGAGCCAGTGCTCAGACTGGCACCCAAGTCCAGCGCTAGCTTCCTGCCCCCTCTAGCCCTCTGCCCCAGCCCCTGACTCCAACAGGACCAGCTCCAAGCCTCGGCAGGCTTTCCCTCTCACCCACCACTCTCACCTGCGCAGGTCAGCATCACTGTGATCGAGGCTCGGCAGCTGGTAGGCTTGAACATGGACCCCGTGGTGTGCGTGGAGGTTGGGGATGACAAGAAGTACACATCCATGAAGGAGTCTACTAACTGCCCCTACTACAATGAGGTCAGTGCTCGGGGCCCTCGGGGAAGGGGCCTCTAAAGGGCGGCCAAGGCTGGGCGCCAGCCCATCGTGCCCAACAGGAGAAGCTGGGAGTCACAGGGCACAAAGGGCTACCAGCTGGGGTGAGCTTGGCCCACCCTGTTAACCTCCAGGACACTGATGCGCAGTGCCATGTCCTCTGAACCCCTAGTCTAGATCCCAGCCTGACACTGGTCTGACCAGGAGCCACCCTGGGAAAAGAACACTGCCCCAGGCCCTCCTGTGCAGCTCCCAGCAGTACCTGTCAGTGAGCCTTCCTCCCAAGAGACCTGGTTCCAGCTGTTTCCCAGGCCAGAGCCCCGGCCCGTGGTGGCGCCAGCACCAAAATGAGCACTTGCGATGTGCTGTGCTGTCTCTTAAACTCTTCTAAGGGCATCATCTCTTCTGCTTCTCACACCTGTCAGAAGTTGTCACCATCAATCCCATTTTACACAAGGGGCATTGAGGTTCCTGGAGAAGGACCTGGCCCAGGTGCTAAATGACAGAGTCAGTTCTGTGTGCACACGCTCTCTGCCCGCTGCCGTCATGGGTGCCTGAACCTCCCTCTGCGGGGAGGAGACTGAGGCCTCAATCTGGGAAGGGCCAAGATAGCAGAGTATTATAGACAGAGTGGGGCCCTGGACTGTCCAGCCCCTGCCCAGCACTCTGTCTGCCACCTTGGATGGCCACCCCAGATACAGTATTGTGACTCGGCTCCAGGGAGGGACCCATCTTAGTCAGCTCTGGTGAGGGAAGCCCCTCAGACGCCTGACACACATCGGACTAAGCCAGAGGTCACTGGCAGGGGGGCCCTGGCCCTCCCTTTTCTGGAAGGGCTTCCAGTCTGCTTCTCCCAGTGGCTCCAGGCAGTGAGGGGAGCCAGGCTGGCCCACGTGAGGCATCTGCGTCCTGTGTCTCAGTGTCTCTCCTGAGGAGTGGTGAGGGTGGAAGGCATTATCTGCTACTTGCGAGAGGACATCTCTTAGGAAGCTGTGGGAGCCCCCAGCTGCGCTCCTTCAGGAAGAAAGCGCACAGCTGCCCTTCACAGGCTACGGCCAGGGCCTGGCCGAAGTCTCCTAAGTGACCACAAATGGGCCCTGTTCTTACAGCTGGTTTCCCACAGGACTGGGACATCACTGTTCAGGACACCCCTCAGCCCCACGTGGCAACCTTCCCAGGAGTCAGGAAATTCAGGCTCACGTCTCTGACCTTATGTCAGGACATATCCCTGACTGGAAAAGCCTCCAGCCTAGATAAAGTCTAATCTTCCCTATCAGATATGGAGACGGGGCTCCCATGGCCTTCTGTGGTTATCTGCTAGTGGCAAAGCCATGTTGGCATGGCTGGGGGCTCACCTTGCACTGGGCCCACACACCTCATGTTTCATTCAAATGGCTTCCTCCTTTCCAAGGAAACAGAGCTGTTCTCCCCACTCTGTGACTCTCCATGAAACTCCTACTCACCCTGCAGGGCCCAGCTCAAATGTCCTTGCACTGAGCAGCCTTCCATGCACTCTCTAGGTCAGAGATCAGGGCGTTCCTCACTCTCTGATGATAACATTGCTGAATTGCAGTTGGTTCTCCATGTCTAAACTGGGAGGCTCCTGGTCTCCTGCATCGCTGTAGCCCAGCCCAGGGCCTGGCGTGTACCTGGAGGGCTTTGGTAACACTTTGACAAATGGATACTTACTCGAATGAAAAAACAGACATCCACTGGGCATCTGCTGTGCACCAGGCTTGTGCCTGGCAACACAGGGGCTGCAAACAGGATACCTCCTAGTTCTAGCCTAGAATCTATTTTCCAAACTCTAAATTTATATCCACTAAGACTATTTATTCTGCTCATCTTTGGACCATCTTCAATTTATACCTGATCACATTTTTGTTCCTTTTCACAAACCCAAGTAACTCTGATTTATTCAATTTCTGTTTCCTCTAAACCAGAGTTCCTCACAGCCAGCACTGTGCATCACAGGATGCTGAGCAACATCCCTGGTTCTACCCGCTAGACACCAATAGCAATCCTCCACTCAGGTGTAGCAACCAAGAAGTGTCCAGGCATTGCCAGATGCACCCTAGGGGGTTGAAATTGCCCCCAGTTGAGAACCAGAGCTCTAAACTATCTTCCCATGATTCCTTCCAGCCCCAAAGCTGGAATTTTCTTTCCCTTTTCCTCTCTTCCTGGGCTACATTCCTCTTCCTTTTATAATATCCCCCTGGTCCCAGGGGTGTACCGCTTCCTGCTAATTCTCTGAGTTGATGGGAACCTGCCTTTGGCTCCACTAAACATGATAGAGGGACGTGAAAATAATCAACATCATGTAGGTAATTACAAAAAGGAAATAAGCTCAGGAAATACAAGAGACAGGAGCACAGGCAGCTCAGAGTTCTAGCTTAGCTAGCTCACTCTCCCAGGGCTGACACAGCTCTGGGGCACCCGGTCTGGCCTTGACCCTCCTGCCTGGCTATACAGAAGGAAGACCTGTCTTTAGAGAAGGGAGGCTCACAACCATCACTCTCTCAGTACAACCTGACCGTCCACAGACCAGACCGAGACCCCTTTTCCATGGGTGCATCCAGTCCTGGCCACTGGCATCTTCCTTCTACCTAAAACCACCTCTCCCCTTTGTCTGGAATCATTCTCTTTCTGCATCCCAAAGAGTCTAGCATTACATCATCCACTCAGCATCACTTTGCTTTTTTTTTTTTTTTGCCTCCTCCATTGCCTGCAAGGCATTTCACTCTAACAGTCTAAGCACAACAATGCAAAACTATTGTGCTCAAGAGCAGGAGCTAGAAGCCTATCATCTGTCTCCATCTACCTGTCCACCTGTCTGTCTATCCATCAAGCTATGCCTTTCCTCAGCCCCACATACCTCCTTCCTCACTTTAATCCCTGCAGTCACTTCTGCCCCCACCTCCAGCTTTCCTGAAATTGCCCTCCTCTGGTCACCACGGACTTTGCTATTCCTAAGTTCAGCGTCCACCATCGTCCCCTCTCCCCTGACCACCCAGGTCCTTCCATCCTCTCGCTGCCCCCTGCCCTGGGGACCTCTCCTGCCCCTCTCCTGCTTTCCCCTTTCTTGCCAGCTCCTCTCCTCACTGCCTTTCTTTGGCATCACTCCCTCTGCCCACTGCTGAAATGCTGCTGCTTCTTGGAGCCCTGTCCTGGGCCGCCTTCTTTCCTGCATTCCTACCTACTCTCCTTGGGTGTCTCCCCAAGGTGTCAGTTACCATCTGCGTGTCTAGATGCATGCACCACCCACCTCTCCAGAGCTTCAGCCGCCGTGGTCAGCGCCACCTGGGCAGAGTGCTGCTATGTGTAGCAGTTGGTATTTATTGTGCACTGACATGACCTGGGCTGAGTGCTTGACTGGGGTCATCTCATTTAGATTTATAACCACACCTCCCAGCAACCTTGTGAATAGTGCCTAGGAGCAGTTCCAGAGGGCAGCTCTGGATCGTTACCCCTATGTCATAGAGGGGTAAACTGAGGCTCAGGAAAGAAGTGATCAGCCCCAAAAGCTCAGTCTTTCTGGCTCTAAAGCTGGCACTTTTACCCACAATGCTCTAGTGTGAGCCTCCAGCAGCTGGAAGCAGATTCTCCTCATTTACTCCAAGCACTTCGGCCACATTTCTTCCTCCTCCTGCCCACAAGTTCACCAAAGAAGTGGGCCCTCTGCTTACTGCCAAACACCCTCATTCCCAGCACTGAGGTCAGGAGAAATGGGTGGGAGCAGCACCTGTGAGTGGCAGCTCCCAGCTGGAGAGGACAGGTCACAGCGATAGCATTTACACTGACAGCAGATTAAGTTCATCAGTTCCAAGTTCTAAGGCTCACCTTATTTTGAAAGTTAACACCTCTGAAGCTGGGACACATCGTGTAGGCAGCATTGTAGTTTAAGGGTGATGTCTGTGGGACCCCTATCACCACAGTGTATCTTCCAGTATCTCGTGTACCTCTTCAAGCCTGGTAACAAGACTCTAAGGTGGGTCATTACCCCCATTTGACAGCTCAGGAAGCTGGGGTTCAGAAGATGTGTTGCTCAGGGCCATACAGCTCTCGGCTGCACCAGGGTCAGCGGGGACCAGTGGTTCTTGCTCCTCCTGCTCATCTAAATTTTGGGGCTCAGGGGAAATGGTCAGGGTGCAGACAAGCACTGCCAGGAGGGAGGGGCCCGGCACTCAGCCTCTGCCAGCCGAGTGATACCAGGTCTGGGTCCTTCCCCCTCCAGTACTTCGTCTTTGACTTCCACGTCTCTCCTGATGTCATGTTCGACAAAATCATCAAGATCTCGGTGAGTAGGGCACAGTCCCTGGCAGGCAGGGCTCTTAGCTCAAACTGCACCTTTGTGCAGACTTGCAAAGGGCACCCCCTCTGGGTGGACCAGCCATTAAAAAGTAGATCTGTTCCCAGACACACATCTGAACAAGTAGAGCACTTGGGCCCCTCTCACTCCATCAGCCAGGTGCTTCTGTATAGTGTACAGCCTGCTCACCCATACCTGGGAGCCCACAAAACACAGGCAAGGCAGAACGTGCTGATGCTAAGCCTCAGAGAGCTGCCCTGCCCTGTCAGATGCCCTCCTGCTTCACTGTGAAGCTCAGGCCCCCAGAAAGAGTGAGGTGGCACCACTAGGAGTCAACCCTTTGCCCCATGGAAAGCCTCAGCCCCATCCCACCTGACTGGCGGCTGGTGGTTCTGCCTGGAAGGTGATTCACTCCAAGAACCTGCTGCGCAGCGGCACCCTCGTGGGGTCCTTCAAGATGGATGTGGGAACCGTGTACTCCCAGCCTGGTGAGTAGTCACGTGGCCCGGTCAGCATCAGTGCACACGGCTCCGGGATCGCGGGGCACGCTGTCCTTCCCACCCTGCCAGCCCCTGGTCTCAGCCTGGCCAGGACCGTGAACTTGGGTGGGGCCGTGAGTGCACACAGTCATGGGGTGTGCAGGGCAATGGGGTGCCCAGTATGCATACAAACACAGTGACTACCTGCACCCAGTCTGCGAGGTTCACAGGAGTCCCACGGGGTAGGTGGCATCACCCCCTTTTACAGTTGAGAAGCCTGGACCTTAGAGAAGCACCCGGGCTTCCCCAGTCACCCAGTTGGTCTGTGGTGAAGTTAGGCTTTATTGAGTCCCAACAAAGCCACATTGTTCTCAACACGAGATGCAGTGACACTGGGCCCTCAAAACACTTCCACTGACCACCGATCAAGGGACCCAGGCCACCTGAGAACAGCCATGTGGGGCTGTGTCTATGGGAACCCGGGGACCAACCCTGCATGGGGTTGATGAAGGAACTCTGAACGGTGGCCCAGAGGGCTGGTGACGACGGCTGGGCCAGGCAGAGAAAGTGCCCTTGGCCTGACACACAACTAAGCACACGGCCAGCCCAGGAACCACGGGCACACAAGCTGGCATAGGGCTCCACCCAAGCCCCTCAAGTGAACTTGTCACTGAGGGTACAGTAAGGACCTCATTAGCCCTTCAACAGTGGCAATACAATGTGTGACTATCACATCTGACCCTCACAAAACAGTGAGGGAGGCATCAGCATTCCTTCCCATTCTACAGACGAGATAAATGAGGCCAAGAGAAGTTGTATCTTGGAGGTGCCACTAAACTATTAGGTTGAACAAATTGGTTATTCTTTATGGTTCAGCCTAGCAGACACTTGGCTGGTGCACATTATAACTATCATTCAGGCCAGGAAATTGAAGTTCAAAACCCAGGATTATACACATAAAAATCACAAAATCAAAAATCATGGAAACATCAAGAGACCTTAAAAACACATAGCCCAATCTCTCTATGAAAGGACAGAAAGAATAAATCCATTCCCTCTTCAAATAGCCTTTAACTTTGAAGGCAAATTTTATGTCCCTTCTGAGTCTTATTCTCTTTCCTTGCTAAATTTCCCCCAGTTCGTCCAACCATGCGCACATCTGTCCATCTATCCATTCATCCATCCACCCACCTGTCCATGTATTAATCCATCCTTCTATCCATTTATCCATCTGCCATCTATCCATCCATCCATCTACATTTTCAGCTAGCCTGGCAGTCCCCTACCCATCCTCTATCTATCTCCCCACCCAGCCATCTAGCTACATTTTCATGTATCTGTCCCACAAACGTCTGCTCCAGCAAGACTCTGAAGCTCTGGGGCAGCCTAGGACACGGCCCCCTCCTCCTGAGGTGTGCCACTTCTGCCACACCACACCCCCGGGTGCATGACCGGGGCAGGACCTTGCCCCAGCCCCCCTTGCTCAAGGAACTCTCTCCCCTCTGGCCCAGAGGCAGGCAGAGCTGTGGCCCCAGGGCCACTGGACCTGATAGCCTGGACTCTAAGGGCCAACATGGCGCTCAGCCCGGGTCTCTGGGGCGGCCCTGAGGGAGGGAGCGGCCCTGGGTAGGGTCTGCAGGTGCAGCCCTCCCTCCTCGCTACTGCAGAGCACCAGTTCCACCATAAGTGGGCCATCCTGTCGGATCCTGATGACATCTCTGCGGGGCTGAAGGGCTATGTGAAGTGTGATGTCGCCGTGGTGGGCAAGGGGGACAACATCAAGACGCCCCACAAGGCCAATGAGACGGACGAGGATGACATCGAGGGGTGAGACGCCCTTCTCCCCTGGCCCCTGGAGACCTGGCCCGGCCCTTCCAGGGGCACAAAGGGAGCCCCCAGGGTGAACTTGGCCCAGAGATCTTGCCCTCTGTCTGTCTCCCTCACCCACGCACCCAGATGGCCCAGCTCTCCCTGAAAGGAGCCAGCCTTAGTGTCCATGGACTCTCCACACGGGACAGAAAGGCCTGAGGCAAGGCGGGCAGGGTTCACAGAGGACAGTCAGGAATGACAGTCATTTGACATCCAGACTTCTGACTATGAGAAACTTGGATAAAAGAGGGAAGATTCCCAGAGCTGCTGGGCCTTGAGTCTACACCCAGGAGAGCAAAGAAATTTTCTATTCTGTGCCAATTTTAAGCAGCTGACAGTGGCTGTTGAGAAATATTCTGGGACCTTGTCTGAACACAGTGGGAGAAAGTGCTGGGATCCAATGAGCCATGACTTCGGTGGGCCAGGGAGGGAGCGTGGTGGCCATGGGTGAGGTTTTTGTGTGGGAGAAAAGATGTGACACACAGCTAGGAAAGGGGACAGCGTTACCAGGATGGTTCTCCCACTCTATAGTTCACAGTTTACAAAGTACTCATGTATTTTAACCTATTTATCATATTCCTGGGAGGTGGCTGTATTCCCATCTTAAAGGTGAGGAAACTGAGGCTCAGAGAGATGGGGAGATTTGCCCAGGATCCCACTAGAGAGCAGCTACCATCAACTTGAGCATCTTTAGTCCTAGCATGGTCCTTCTCAGCCGTCCTTCACATGTTGTCCTGGTCCCCAGGGGTGTGTAGATGCTGGTGCAGGAATCTGGGAGCCCGGGTCCGGCCACCACAGTCCTAACTGTATGCACCAGCAGGAACTTGCTGCTCCCCGAGGGGGTGCCCCCCGAACGCCAGTGGGCCCGGTTCTATGTGAAAATTTACCGAGCAGAGGGGCTGCCCCGCATGAACACAAGCCTCATGGCCAACGTGAAGAAGGCTTTCATTGGTGAGAACAAGGATCTGGTTGACCCCTACGTGCAAGTCTTCTTTGCTGGCCAGAAGGTATTGGGGTACAGGGTGCAGGAGGCTGGGGAGTGGGGTGACATGCACCAGGGTGCAGGGGGATGGGCATGGGGTTCTGGGGACAGACATGAGGCAAAATCAGAAGCTTCCAAACTAGCCTTTGATCACTTTGGTGCGTTCACCTCTGGAAGTGAGGAGAGATGAGCAGAGCTCCATGCTCAGACGGGCTGGGGGCGAAGCCAGTCTGAGCCTCAGGGATTCCTCCCTGGCCCCAGGTCACAGAGACCAAGAACTGAGGGGGGACACTGACAGGGAGGAGAGTCTGAGAGGCTGGTCGGGAGGAAGAGTGAGGAGATGAGCATGCATACACACGCACGTACACACGTGCACACCCACCACGTGCCACACATAACACATATATATACACACGTGCACCATAGGTAAACCCACCACATGCCACACATAGCACATAGACACACACTCACACGCGGACACACATGCTCACACACACCCAAACCCTCACTCCCTCCCACCAGGGCAAGACCTCAGTGCAGAAGAGCAGCTACGAGCCGCTGTGGAATGAGCAGGTGGTTTTTACCGACCTGTTCCCCCCACTCTGCAAGCGCATGAAAGTGCAGATCCGGGACTCGGACAAGGTCAATGACGTGGCCATCGGCACCCACTTCATTGACCTGCGCAAGATTTCCAACGACGGAGACAAAGGTCAGTAGCGGGAAGCTGGGGTGGGGGTGCTGAAGGGATGGAGTCAGTGAGACCCCCACACATGCCACCACCATCCCTCACACACCACCACCATCCCGCACCTCAGCTGGAGAGGCGCCGGGCGTGGTCAGGGTTTTGTGAGCAGCCTCTGCCTCAAGGGAAGGGTGGAAACTCATGACTCAGGTCTGCACAGAGCTGCCTGGGCCTGTCTGAGCCAGGCTGCCTGGATTCGAACCCCAGCTGCTCTGAGAGTTAGAAGCTGTGTGAGCTTTGTACCTGTTTTCTCATCTGTAAAATGAAAATAATAACAATTATCTATGTGTGCATATATACATACACATTACATACACATGCGTACTGCCACCACAGTGCCTATCTACAGACATGTGGGGACTTGGAAGGACTGACCCTTCCTAGGACCCTGGGCACTGAACTGCGTACAAGGGATACAGAGCAAGGGAGGAATCCATCCTGCCCTCACGGTGCTCACTGGGGATGAGGGAGGTGCATGTGCTACCAAATTCTCAAAACCTGAGGCAGGAGACACAAAAGACCACAGATTGTACGATTCCATTTATATGAAGTATCCAGAATAGGCAAATCCATAGAGACAGAAAGTCGATGAGCAGTTTCAAGGGGGTGGGAGAGGGGGATGAACTGCTGAAAGATGCAGGGTTTCTTTTGAGGGGGATGGAAAAGTCCTGGATGATTGCACAACATAGTGAATACACTAAAAACCATTGAAATGCATACCTAAAAATGGTGAATTTTATGTTACATGAAGTATATCTCAAATTTTAAAATGCTGTATTATTTTTTATAAACTAGGTACAACAAAAGCCAAACACATAAGGCAGAATTGGATCCATGTTTCACATGAGACACAACAAATCCCAACAGGAGAAAAATAGTTGGGACTAGGAAACGGGAGGGCTTCATGGGGGAAGAGCGTTTAACAGGCAGAGGCAGAGAGGAAAGGACCTTTGGAGAGGAGGGGGGGTGGTCTGGGGAAGCAGGGTGAGACCATGGTGGCACGCAGCTGTCCTTCAAGGTGGCTTGCAGGCAGCCCCTGGAGCAGGCACCAGGCAGCAGGGAGCATGACTTTGCTCCACAGAAATGGATGTGTGTGTATGTGGGGTGCCACAGCCCCCGCAGAGAATAAGCAGACACACAAATATGCCCCATGCGAGTGAGAAGACCACCCTGTCGCCGTGCACAGCAGACACGAGCTCTCCCTGCGGCCCCTTTAGAGCCTCAAGCTGCCCCACAGGCCCTCTCTAGCCTCAGATGACTTCCCGAGCCAGGCATGAGGTCCTCAGCTCAGCAACCAGGAGGTGCAGGCTGGGAGCCCCCCAGAGAGGTCCCCCCACCCCGAGTGAGCCCCTCCACCCTCTGCCCCACCCCCCCGCAGGCTTCCTGCCCACGCTGGGCCCCGGCCTGGGTGAACATGTACGGCTCCACACGCAACTACACGCTGCTCGACGAGCACCAGGACCTGAACGAGGGCCTGGGGGAGGGCGTGTCCTTCCGCGCCCGCCTCATGCTGGGCCTGGCGGTGGAAATCCTGGACACCTCCAACCCTGAGCTCACCAGCTCCACGGAGGTGCAGGTGGAGCAGGCCACGCCCATCTCAGAGGTGAGGCCCCTGCTGGGGGCCCTGTGCTGTCCGCCAGAGCCCCCTGCTTAGCCCCCTTCCTGCCTCAGCAGCCTGGGCCTGGGCTCAGCCTGTGGCCGCCCTGCTTGCCTAGGGGGCCAGGCCCCCAGAATGAGACCTCCCTCCCCAGGAAGCAGTGTCCCCTTCCACTGCCTGCCACCGCTCTGCCCGGAGGTCCTGAGGTGGAGCCCTGCCTCTGCCCTGTTCCTGGCGGTGGCTGTCCTCGTGCTGGACAGAGCTGCCTTTCCCCCAGGGACATCCAGGCTGGGGGGCAAAAGGAACGGGGCCTTCAGTGTCTGGGCTCCCAGCTCCATGGCTGGGTAGGCTGTCCCCCACCATTAGCCCCCAGGACCTGTCTGGGAGATGGTAGGAGGAGGCCTGGCCCCAGGCCCAACATCCCCACTGAGTTTCAGAATGGTTTGAACCACCTTCTCCACAGAGCTGTACAGGGAAGGTGGAAGAATTCTTTCTATTTGGAGCCTTCCTGGAGGCCTCAATGATCGACCGGAAAAACGGAGACAAGCCCATCACCTTTGAGGTCACCATAGGTGAGAGCTGGGCTCACGGAGGGGTCTTCAGGCTTGGGGGCTGCTGGGTGGTAACTGCCAGGCCCGGCTCCACAGCCACGGAGGGAGGAGAACTTGGACCACTTCCCTCCAGTGTCCTCAGGGGCCCATGCAGCACACAGCGTCTGCCTGTGGGTGGGTGCACACACGCCCCACCGGGTGCACCTTAGTTCCACCTAAGGGCTAGGCTGTGTTTGGGACACGGGGAGGAAAGACGCCCTCCCTGCAGAAGGGAGCGAGGCCTTGCTGGGTTGGAGAGCAGAGGGTGGGAATAAGGGTCACTTCTTGGGCCGGACCTTGAGCTCAGCGGTCAGCGGGGCTTCTAGGGAGGTCTCTTTCCCTGGCTAGTGTTCTATCCTCTCCGAGCTGGCTCAGACCCCAGCACCCGCCCCTTTCCCTGACTTTCCCTCTTCCCTCCCACAAACCTCTGGACTGGAGGGGAGAGTAGGGACCTGGTGGGAAGGACTCTAGGCCCTCTCAAGCCCTCCCCTGCCTCCAGGCAACTATGGGAATGAAGTTGATGGCCTGTCAAGACCCCAGCGGCCTCGACCTCGGAAGGAGCCAGGAGATGAGGAGGAAGTTGATCTGATCCAGAACTCAAGTGATGACGAGACTGACGAGGCTGGGGACCTAGCCTCAGTCTCCTCCACCCCACCCATGCGGCCCCAGATCACTGATAGGTGAGCCAGGTGGGACACAGGGTCCTGGGTGGCCCTGCCCGCTGCCCCCCATCCTCTTATGGCCCACCCCCCCCACCTCCCTGGGCACCTGGTCCTCAACCTCCCACCTGCTCTGCCCGCCCCCCCACCCCAGGAACTACTTCCATCTGCCCTACCTGGAGCGCAAGCCCTGCATCTACATCAAGAGCTGGTGGCCGGACCAGCGGCGCCGCCTCTACAACGCCAACATCATGGACCACATTGCAGACAAGCTGGTCAGGGCCAGGCCATGGGTGGGAGGGGAAAGGGAGAGGTGGGGGTGCTTCGGACGGCCTCACTCAGCCTGGAAGCTTCCCTTGCAACATACAAGGCCTGCCTGTCCAGCAGCTTGCTGTTGGGGTAAGGGAAGGACTACAGGAATGGCCCCAGCAGGAGTTCCTGTCCCAGCCCCAGTCCCAGGAGTGGTGGGGGGCCTGAGGGCTACCCGCAGTGTCGTCTGGGAATCTTGGCCCGTCTAGTCCTGGGTTTCCCTGGAGGCAGCTGGCCAACCCCTCTGTCTCTGGCCTGCGCCCCTTCCACCCCTCACATCTAGCTCTAAGTTCTGCCCAGCCCCTGTGAGTCACCAGACCACAGACTCAGGCCAGAGGGCTTCTTCCTTCAGGAATGAAGACCCATGAACATGAAGGCCTCCAGGCTCTGAAAACGGAAACTGGTGGTTTCCTTATGATGGTGGGACACTCCAGGGACAGTGCTCATGGGAGGTCCTAGGGCACTAGCCCCCATCCCCCTGATGAATGGGGGAAGACATCTGGGGAGGCTGAGAGGGGCTAGGGCTCACACTCCTGGTTCACAGGAAGAGGGCCTGAATGATGTGCAGGAGATGATCAAAACGGAGAAGTCCTACCCTGAGCGTCGACTGCGGGGCGTCCTGGAGGAGCTGAGCTGTGGCTGCTGGTGAGCAGTGGGGCTGCTGAATGGGGCGGGGGTGGCGGGGTGGGCAGAAGTGGCGGCTGGCAGAAAAGGAGGCATTTGCAGGCCTCCTGCTGGCAGGTGGGCTCTGCTAAGCCCTGCCCCCCACTTTCGGCCCCAGCCGTTTCCTCTCGCTTGCTGACAAGGACCAGAGCCACTCGTCCCGCACCAGGCTAGACCGAGAGCGCCTCAAGTCCTGCATGCGGGAGCTGGTGAGGACACAGCTGGACCACACGGGGGACGAGGGAGGGTCTGGAGATGGAAAGGGAACCCAAGATGTGGGAACAACTGTCTCTGAAGTCACAGCCCCCAGGGCCAGCCCCTCCATCACATGTCGTGGACTGAGTCCCACTTACACCCACCCCCCGACCCCACAGGAGAGCATGGGGCAGCAGGCGAAGACCCTGCGGGCACAAGTGAAGCGGCACACTGTGCGGGACAAACTGAGGCAGTGCCAGAACTTCCTGCAGAAGCTGCGCTTCCTGGCAGACGAGGTGTGCCCCCCGACGGCATGCACAGAGGGGATGCCGGCCCCAAACCCAAGTGACCCGAGGCGGAAGTGGGCTGCACAGGAGGGTTGAGCCAGATCACCGAGGAGGTCCCTCCTCCTCTGACAGCCATTGGGGGACAGGGGTGACCAAGCCTTTCACCCTTTCGGGCTGTTCTTCCCGCTGGATCAGTGGGAAGAGAAAGAAATCCCAGCGTCAGGGGTCCTTCCCTCTGTGGGTCCAGGCCTGGCCAAGAGGCAGGACCTCTCCCTCACTGGCCCCCACCCTGCCCACCCCAGCCCCAGCACAGCATCCCCGACGTCTTCATCTGGATGATGAGCAACAACAAGCGCATCGCCTATGCCCGGGTGCCCTCCAAGGACCTGCTCTTCTCCATCGTGGAGGAGGAGCTGGGCAAGGACTGCGCCAAAGTCAAGACCCTCTTCCTCAAGGTGCCGGAAGGGAAGCGAGATTGTGGGGTGGAGGGGTCTGGGCTTCTTTCAAGGGGTCAGCCTCCCCTCGGAGGGAGCAGCACCCCCACCCCCGGGTCTGGCTGGCCTGAGCTGATGGTGTGCTCAGAGAAGAGATGGAGAGAGTAGGAATGGCAGGGGGTCCCGTCCCATCCATTCTTCTTGGTGCTGTGTTCCCCACCCCAGTGGGATGGCTGCAGAGGGACACAAGTCCTCTGACCACGGCCTCCTCCAGCCCCCTGCCCCTTCCTCACCCCACGGGCTCCAGCAGCTGACCCCGTGCCCACCCCCAGCTGCCGGGGAAGCAGGGGCTTCGGCTCGGCAGGCTGGACAGTGCAAGCCAAGCTGGAGCTCTACCTGTGGCTGGGCCTCAGCAAGCAGCGCAAGGACTTCCTGTGTGGCCTGCCCTGCGGCTTTGAGGAGGTCAAGGCGGCCCAGGGTTTGGGCCTGCACTTCCTTCCCGCCCATCAGCCTGGTCTACACCAGTGAGTGAGGACGCCTGCACCCAGGGCCGCCCCTGGCTCCCAGCCCTCACCCTGGGAGGGCGCTGGCGGGTCGCCTGTTCCCAGCACCTCAGCCTGCTCTCCCCACAGAGAAGCAGGCCTTCCAGCTCCGCGCCCACATGTACCAGGCTCGGAGCCTCTTTGCCGCCGACAGCAGTGGCCTCTCAGACCCCTTCGCCCGAGTCTTCTTTATCAACCAGAGTCAGTGCACAGAGGTGAGGGCCAGGGGAGGAGGGAGGGCACTGGGGGAGGCCTGTGAGCTTCTGGGGCCTGGAGAAATAGATCGGTCAGTACCCCAGACCTTTAGAGGAAAGGCTTGCAGATAACTGCCGGCCCAGGCCACACAGGTGAAGGCTTTAACTGTGGTTACATTCTGCATGGAGGACAGGGAAGACCTTGGCAGGGATTGGGGGAAGTCGGTCAGGAGCAGACCTCATATCAACCCTCATTTTAAGATTCCCAGAAGAGCCAGGGAATATGTCCCTCCTGCCCCTGAGCCCCCTGGAAACCAGAGTGATTAGGGGTGACTCCTGCTCGGGTGTCTGCCCACCCACCACCACTGATTACCCGTCTCCACCACCCCGTGCTGCAGGTGCTGAATGAGACCCTGTGCCCCACCTGGGACCAGATGCTGGTATTCGACAACCTGGAGCTCTATGGCGAAGCTCATGAGTTGAGGGACGACCCCCCTATTATTGTCATTGAAATCTATGACCAGGACACCATGGTATGGGTGGGGTCCAGCACCAGGGACCACCCCAACATCGCCTCACTCCACCTGCACTGGCGGCCCCTCCCCTGCTCTCCCCCAGGGTTCCTCGGCCAGTGTGCTGGCTGGGAAGCTGGAAGTCTGGGCTGCAGACCAGCCCCTCTAGGACACCCCAGGTGTCTCCTGCCCTGTCACCACAATCTGATTCCTTCCTGGTGCTCGGGGACTCTGGGGTCTCAGGGAGGAGATAGGCCAGGCCATCCCCACCTCCTAGCATGGACAGACCAAACTCGGGCCCAGAATCTTCAAGAGGTGTACCAGCAAGGCCTGCTGTCCCCAGCCTTCCCCCATCCCAGGGACTCCCCAACCCCTGCTCCCACCTACCACAGTCAGCTGCCCAGCTTTCAGTAGGAGCTCTGGAGTAGGGGAGTGGAGGATTGGGGTGCCCTGAGTGAGCTCTGGGCTAGAGGTAGGCACACCTGTTTCTAGTTTGAGTACTGCATTTGCCATTCACTACCAACCTGGCCTGGGCTAGCCTGAGACTTGGTTTCCCTGTCTGTAAAATGAGATGATCCCCATCTGTACGATGCAACTCCATGGGGCTGTGGGGGACTGAATGAGATCCGGGATGTGAATGTTCTTCTTAAATTCAAGCGCTGCGAGGCTACCTTGGCTGTTTGTTGTGTCAGGGCAAAGCCGACTTCATGGGCCGGACCTTTGCCAAGCCCCTGGTGAAGATGGCCGACGAGGCATACTGCCCACCCCGCTTCCCACCCCAGCTCGAGTACTACCAGATCTACCGTGGCAACGCCACAGCAGGGGACCTGCTGGCCGCCTTCGAGCTGCTGCAGGTGGGGCTGCAGGGAAGATGGGACTGGGCAGGGGGCCAGTCTCCTTCCCATCCTGCTGTGAGGCCAGTCGGGACGGAAGCTGAGGATGTGGTTCTTGGGGACCTGGGCTGTTCAGCTTTCCCCATCTCCTCAGATCACATGGCAAATAACTCATGAGGAGAGGGAGGTCTCCTCAGGCTCCCCAGGGTATGACACTATGTCCCGTATTTCCCAGATTGGACCAGCAGGGAAGGCTGACCTGCCGCCCATCAATGGTCCAGTGGACATGGACCAAGGTCCCATCATGCCTGTGCCCATGGGCATCCGGCCCGTGCTCAGCAAGTACCGGATTGAGGTGTGTGAGGACCGCGCTGAGCCCCTTCCGTCCCTGCCCACAACAGGCCCTGCTGTGCTCTGCTTCCCGGCCCCCTCTCACTATCTCCCTATCAAGGGTCTGTGCACATATTACATGGTTGGCATCAGACTCCAGCAGTCTTTGGCAACCTCAGGCCATGCCTCGTTTTTCAGATAAGGGTGATGAAGGGCAAGGAGGGAAAGTGACTGGCCCCAGGTCACACCCAGGAGCTGGCAGCAGACCCAGGCTCCTGCCCACCTAGTGCCTGCCCCTTCTGCTCTGTCACACTGCTACCATCCAGGACCTATCCCAGCGCTCCTGTCTGCCCCTGACACCCAACCTCACCCTGAAGCCCCTTCAGGACACCTGCCCCTTATCAGCTCTCCCCGCCCGGCCCCCACCCATGCACTGCCGACCCAGGAGCCAAATCCTTCTCGGGTGGCCTGGCACCCACAGCTGGTGCCCTTGACTGAGGGGCCCTCCTCTTCCCCTGCCTCCCCCCAACTCATGCAGGTGCTGTTCTGGGGCCTGCGAGACCTGAAGAGGGTGAACCTGGCCCAGGTGGACCGGCCACGGGTGGACATCGAGTGTGCGGGGAAGGGGGTGCAGTCGTCCCTGATCCACAATTACAAGAAGAACCCCAACTTCAACACCCTCGTCAAGTGGTTTGAAGTGGTAGGTCTGGGCCCCGGGGGTTGCTGGGGGTGGCCAGGCAGCTGGGCAGGGCCAGGTGCCTCTGCCCCTTCTCTGGGCTCAGGCCGCGCTGGCCCCCGCCCCCAGGACCTCCCGGAGAACGAGCTCCTGCACCCGCCCTTGAACATCCGCGTGGTGGACTGCCGGGCCTTCGGCCGCTACACCCTGGTGGGCTCCCACGCCGTCAGCTCCCTGCGGCGCTTCGTCTACCGGCCCCCGGACCGCTCGGCCCCCAGCTGGAACACCGCAGGTACGGCCGTGCCCCACGGCCCGCAGATGGGGCTGCAGGTGGATTCTTCCTTGGGGCCATCCCCTTGTCGGGGTCAGGGAGTCCAGGAGGGAGGTCCCACCCCGGGGGCCAAGGAAGGCTGCCCCGGGCTGCCCCTCACTCTCGAGCCAGAAAGGGCCAGAGCTGGGCATCCTTAGAGGGCCCGAGGGCAGATGGCTTCCTCTGCCAGGTCTTGGAGAAGACCCAGGCCCCCTCCCAGCCTCCACTGTGTCACTCACCACAGCCCACCCTCCTCTCTGGACACCTCGTCCTCTGCCTATGCCCATCTTTTCTCCCTCAGCTGTCACCTCCCTCCCCCTCCCCTCAGAAAGCTCCAGAATCAGCTTTAACCTCCAGTCCTTTCACCCACTCCTGACTCTCACCATTACTTCTGCTCTTCCCTGTCTGTCTGTCCATCTCTCTGTCTAGGCAGACTCCCCCGGGGCTGCCATGTGCTGTACAATGGGGGGCCCTCCTCTCACCCCGCAGGGGAGGTCGTGGTGAACATGGAGCTGGAGGTGCCGGTCAGGAAGCTGGAGACCATGGTGAAGCTGGATGCGGTAAGGCGCCTGGGGTCAGTCCCGTGCTGGCTGGGGACGTGCAACTGCATATGACGCTTTACCAGAGCCGGCCAGTCCACCTGCAAGACAATACATTAATTTTAAGTCACTCCTCCTTCAGCATGTGATGAGCCAAGGCTCCCCTGACTGCATGTGGACATGGCCCTGTCCTAGACTGCCCTGGAAGGGAGGACTCAATTCTGCGTGTGTATGTGCATGCATCTGGGGACACATGCCTGAACACGTGGTATGCATGTATGAGAGGCAGAGGGAACAGCAACCATGCGAATAGCCTGCAATTATTTTTATTCCAACAAACACCATAGGCAATGGATTCCTTGTGTGAATACCAGTGTCCTTTCCAAAGGGTCCCTGGTTTTCCTTCCCAGCCATTCACAAAAGACCCTCTCCAGGCCTGGCCTGGGGATGAATTTCCAGGTGGAAGCTCCTTATTCCTCCTTTGGGACTAGGGCTGCCAGAGGGAAACCTGGGGGTTCACATGTGGAGGTAGCATCTGCCAAAGAGAGCAGGATGGAGGCCGGCCTGGAACAGGCCATCCTGAGTCCAGGCAGTGTGAAGGAATAGGGAGCGGGCCTCCCCCCAGCCCCCCATCGCTTGCTCTGGACCCGGTTCCTCATGTCATGTGCTTCATGCAGCCTGGGGTGCCTCCTAGCTTCTGAAGCCTGAGCTAGGTCTGAAAGGACCTTCCTTTACCCCCATCATCTTCGTCCCCAGAGAGTCCCAGCCAGCTGGCTAAGTTAGCGCGGGCATGGCTTTTGGGAAAGGGGAGCAGTTGAGGCCCAGGCCTGGACCACAGGCCCCGGATGGCACAGCCAGGGGCTCCGGGACTGCACCCAGAGATCCCACATCCCCGTCAGCTCCCAGCCTCCTGATCTCCCCCTGAGGAGTCTGTTCCTCCTGGGGTAGGGGGAGCCCCCTAGTTTCAGGCCATCAGTGAACAAAGAGGACATCACAGGCCCCATCATCCCACAGGCCCTGGGCTCCAGTGGGGCCATTTTCACCAGGATCCTCTTCAGCTGTGTCACTGAGCATCCACTTAACTGTTAAGGCCCTTGCCCTCCCTGTAGCCGACATTACTGCGTACAGGCCGCTTGTCTTGTCAGCCTCCCCTCCCGACTCTGCCTGCTCACTGCAGTAATCACTTGGGGAGTGTGCGACTATCCCCATGCCCAGTACCCCCATTTAGACTCAGTGGAGCCCTGCAACTGATCATTTTTAAAAGCCCCCAGTCATTCTAATGTGTAGCCAGGGTTGCCAACCACCACCCTGGAAGGTCTGAGGAAACATCTGCGAGGCAGAAATTTCACAGACTCAGAATAGGCTTTGTGAGCACAGGCGCTTACAACACACAGGGAACATCCCTGCATGAGCTCCCTCTCCGCCACTCTCCCTGGCTGGGCCGCTGCCTGCCACTTCCAGTCCCAGTGACTAAGGTCTGTCCCTGTCTCCTTGGTTCCCCCCCTGCAGACTTCTGATGCGGTCATCAAAGTGGATGTGGTGAGTGTGGGGACCATGGGGGGTTCTGGGGAGAGAAGACCCTGCACCATGTAAGGTGTCAGGCCAAGGGGAGCAGCTTCGGGGACTGAGACGCCCCCAGCCCCTGATGCTCCAGATAGCACAACCCCCCCGGAGAGGCAGAGGGAGAGAGCTGCGTGGGCAGCAGGGCCCCTGAGTGCTGGTTCTGCCTTGGCTGGTGGTTCACGTTGGCAGGTCATGACCCTCTGTAGGTCGTGGCATCCATTTCTACAAAACAAGGCCCTGCCCCTTTGACATTGGTGGCCCCCCAGAGCCTCCTGGAGCCCAGGGCTTCCGGGGAGCAGATGGCCAGAATGGATGGGGGACTCCCAGATGGTCCAGGGCTCTGGGAGTGGCCAGGGTGCAGGGATGTATGCAGGACTCTGGACCTGGCCAACCCTTCAGGCTGACGAGGAGAAGGAGAAGAAGAAGAAGAAAAAGGGCAGCTCAGAAGAGATGGAGGAGGAGGAGCCGGATGAGAGCATGCTGGACTGGTGGTCCAAGTACTTCGCCTCCATCGATACCATGAAAGAGGTGAGGCCTCGGGCCAGGGTTGGGGGCTGAGGTGACCCCCCAACTCCACACAGACCATTCAGTCCAGCTTCTTTCCCACCCCCTACTCCATCAACATGAGCTTGGAACAGCCTGTCTCACAGCCTTGAAGTTCTAGTTCAGCACTCACCTTTTCCAGGATGGAGGGCCAGTCCCCCTTCCCTGGCTTGGTTTTCTCTTGTCTTCATTCATTTATTGCACAAATATCTCTTGAGTATATATGATTAAACACCAATCTAGGTGCTATGGGAGCCTAAAGATAAGATGCCATACCTGCCCTGGGTATTTCCTGGACATGCAAAATGGACATGTAAGCAGATACATTGCGGTGTGATAACAAAGGCAATTCAGTGCCTGGGGGAGTCAGGGAAGGCTTCACAGAGGAGGTGACCTTTAAGGAAGAAGAGAAACATGCACTCAGAGGCCAAAAGGGAACAACTTCTCAGTAGTACTTGCACATCTGTTACTATTTAACACCTAATGCTACTTTATTTTACACACCTCGGTCACTCCTGCTGTGAAATGTTCTTCCTCTATTGTGTGCACTTGGGTTCTGTGTGCTGAGCTAGATGGCAATTTCCAGAAAGTACATTTCTCCTCTTCCTCGTTTGTCTCTTCTCCACACTGCCAACCTAGCTCAGGGCACTCCCTGACTGACCGACTGATCGACTGACCCACTGATCGGGAGGAACATGTGCCTGTGGTTGTGTTTCCTCAGCCAAGCTGATCCAGCCACACTCTGCCCCCACGCCCTTTCTGTGACCCAAGCTGTGTAATATTTACCATCCACA
This sequence comes from Camelus ferus, assembly GCF_009834535.1. NCBI lineage: Eukaryota > Metazoa > Chordata > Mammalia > Artiodactyla > Camelidae > Camelus > Camelus ferus. The sequence continues at coordinate 18,162,465 of NC_045710.1, read as the reverse complement.
TTAGTCAGAGCACAGGCTAAGCTGCTGTAGTAAGTTAGATTGGTGTAAACAAGAAGAAGGTGGTATGGTGATTCCATGGTGTCGGGGACCAATATCCTGCCATCTTGTTACTGGCATCTGTATGGTTACATACAGATGGCTTTCCATCACATCCCAATACCAGTGCACAGGAATTTGTCAAGAGGAGGCATACTCCTTTCCTTTTAAATCCCCAACCTGGAAGCTGCAAATATCACTTTCACTCATATCGGCTAGAATCTAGACCCTTAATCACACTTGGCTGCAAGGTAGGCTGGGAGAAGTAATCTTTAGCTATGTGGCTGTGTGCCCAGGAAAATTTTTGAAGAACAGGAGAGAAGAAAATTGGGGGACACCTAGTGGCATCTTCTCCCACCATCACCTCCTGGATTCAAGTTGGCCACGCAGGAGCTCCAAGAGGCTGCCTTGTGTCTATTCCTGTAATTTGCACAGGCTACCACCAGGTGGCAGTGGCACCTTGGTTGAAACCTGGTGATTTAGTTAGTGTCCAGTGTATACTGACTGAAGCACATTTTCTTTTCTTTTTTTTTAATTGAAGTATATTCAGTTTACAATGTACAATTTCTGGTGTACAACGTAATAGTTCAGGCATACATATATATAAACATACTTGTTTCATATTCTTTTTCATTATAGGTTACTATAAGATACTGAATATAGTTCCCTCTGCTCTACAGTATAAACTAGTTTTTTATCTATTTTATATATAGTAGTTAGTATCTGCAAATCTTGAACTCCCAATTTATCCTTTCCCACCCCTTTCCCCCCTTGGTAACCATAAGTATGTTTTCTATTTCAGTGAGTCTGTTTCTGTTTTATAAATAAGTTCATTTGTCTTTTTTTTAGATTCCACATGTAAGTGATATCTTATGTCATTTTTCTTTCTCTTTCTGGCTTACTTCACTTGGAACGGCAATCTCCAGTTCCAACCATGTTGCTGCAAAAGGCATTATTTTATTATTTTTTATGGCTGAGTAGTATTCCATTGTATAAATATACCACATCTTCTTTATCCAGTCATCTGTTAATGGACATTAAGTTTGCTTCCATGTCTTGGCTATTGTAAATAATGCTGCTGTGAACATTGGGGTGCATGTATCTTTTCGAATTAGAGTTTCCTCCAGATATATGCCCAGGAGTGGGATTACTGGATCATAAAGTAAATCTATTTTTAGTTCTTTGAGGAATCTCCATACTGTTTTCCATACTGGCTGCACCAAACTACATTCCCATCAACAGTGTAGGGAGATTCCCTTTTCTCCACACCCTCTCCAGCATTTATCATTTGTGGACTTTTTAATGATGGCCATTCTGACTGGTGTGAGGTGATACCTCATTGTAGTTTTGATTTGCATTTCTCTGATAATTAGAAATATTGAGCATTTTTTCATGTGCCTATTGGCCATTTGTATGTCTTCATTGGAGAATTGCTTGTGTAGGTCTTCTGCCCATTTTTGGATTGGGTTGTTTGTTTTTTATCATTAAGTTGTATAAGCTGTTTTTATATTCTGGAAATTAAGCTCCTGTCAGCCTCATCTTTTGCAAATATTTTCTCCCATTCCATAGGTTGTCTTTTTGTTTTGCTTATGGTTTCCTTTGCTATGCAAAAACTTATAAATTTAATAAAGTTTAATTTGTTTATTTTTACTTGTATTTCTATTGTCTGGGTAGACTGCCCTAGGAGAACATGAAGCACGTTTTCTTATTCAGTTGTACTTTTCTACATTAAAAAAAAAATACCACTAAGAAGCAACCTTAAAGGGCACATGTTTTTCAATGACACACAATTTAAAGAATCATAAACTGCTAAGTACAGTTAAGCCATATTGTACACATCATAAACTTTTTTAACCCACTTAAGCAAAGCTTATGATGGGTTGGAAACCCAGTAGGAAAGAATTTCTGCTTCTAAGCATTTAAGACTGGTCTGAGACCACAGTGTGGGGTTAACAGACTCCTCCCCAGGAAGCCCACCTTCCCTGTTCCTCATCTCATCTTTTGGCAGCAACTTCGACAGCAAGAGGCCTCAGGAATTGACTTGGAGGAGAAAGAGGAGATGGACAACACTGAAGGTGAGCCCTGGAGCCCTGGATCTCTGCGGGATGGGTAGCTCTCCTGCCTGTTGCACCCTGGCTGCTTCTCTTTCCCCTTCTTGTGGGTCCCTAAAGCTGCAGCAGCCAACAGCAGATATCAGGCATCCTTGGCCACCAGGAAGCAGGCTGAGGCCCTTATCTACTGTGGCTTTTACTCTGATCAGTTCAGCAGAATGATGGACAGACACTTAGAGCCACAGAGCATCAGAGCTGGAAGAGACCTCAGAGCTCATTCCATGCAGCATTTCTAGACCTTTTCCATGGAACCCTATTAAAGGGTATTCTGAAGGGAAAAGAGTTCTTGGGTCAAATGGGTTAAACAGGTCCTTGGGTACAGGACTTCTCAGTGCCTTTAGTATACAAATGCTATTATAAATCTCTAAAAGGAAGACATAGAATAAATTATTTCCCCAACTTATTTTGTGTGTGTATATGTACATATCCTTTCTTTTAAATCATTCCAAGAACTCCTGCACCTGGTGTTCCACTGAATGCTGTTTGGAAAATGCTGATATAGAACAATCATCTTAATGTTAAAGACAGGTAGACTGAGGCCAGGGAGGAGAGCAAGCTGGCACCAGAGCCAAGCTTCTTCCATGCCCCTCTCTGTCAAAGGGCACGCAACAGTCTTTGCACATTCCCCGCATACTGGTGCCCTGCCCCGTGTGAGGCAGGCATGCCAGGCAGCTTTGTCTGCATGTTCCAGATGAGCACACCGAGACCTGCAAAGTTAAATTAGCAAAGCACTGGAGCTGGGTCTCCAACCCAGGCCTTCCTGCTCAGATCATCTCCATCTGCTTGTCTGTTTCTGGCTAGGCCTGAAGGGGCTGATGAAGGGCAAGGAGAAGGCAAGGGCTGCAAAGGAGGAGAAGAAGAAGAGAGCCCAGAGCCTGGGCCCTGGTCAGGCGTCTGAGGCCCCTGAGAAGAAGAAACCCAAGATTGATGAGCTCAAGGTGAGGGTCTGGAAGCAGATGCTGTCAGGGTGTGGGCACCAGGTGGCAAATGGGGCAAGACGGAGGCCCGTGGACCGGCCTTGCCCCCTGATGGCCCAGTCTGGCTCAGGTGTACCCCAAGGAGCTGGAGTCAGAGTTTGACAACTTCAAGGACTGGCTGCACACTTTCAACCTGCTGCGAGGCAAGACGGGGGATGACGAGGATGGCTCGACTGAGGAGGAGCGCATCGTGGGCCGGTTCAAGGTCAGGCAGGGAGCGCGGGCCCAGCCCCTGAGCCCCAGGCCCTGAGTCTTGAGCCCCCTATAAGCTCTTCTCCCCACCCCAGGCCCAGGGCTGACAGCCAGGTGGAACCGTCAGCTGTCCTGGTTGATAAAATATGAAAATACTTCCATGCTGATTGACAAAGAGCATCTGCCCTGAACCCAGCTCCCCACCCCTCCTCTCGTAGAGTTTCCTCCCCAGCCACTCATTCCAGAAACCCTGACTCCCCGTGATCCAGCAACTGAAGGGTTAAGGCCCCACCGCAGCAGGGCGAAGACCCTCAGTGCTCTTGGCTATTTTGAGTGCCCACCCCTGCCTGTGCCCATGGGAACCTGCACCCTGACCCACACTTGCCTTGCCCCAGGGCTCCCTCTGCGTGTACAAAGTGCCCCTCCCAGAGGACGTGTCTCGGGAAGCCGGCTATGACCCTACCTATGGCATGTTCCAGGGCATCCCCAGCAATGATCCCATCAACGTGCTGGTCCGAGTCTATGTGGTCCGGGTGAGAGTTCCCTCGCATCCCCGCCCCCCAGCCCCCCAGTCCTCCTGCCCCGGAGGTGCTGAAGCAGCTGCAAACTGACAGCCTCCAACCGGGAGGCACCAGAGAGGTCAGCTAGTCTGATTCCCATCATTTATAGAGGGGGAAGCCAAGGCCCAGAGAGGGTCGGCATCTTGCCTAGGGTCACACAAGTCTCTGGTCCAGTGCTCCTGCCCTTCACCATCATGGGGCCATCAGGGAGAAGGGCAGGGGCACTGGAAGATGAGGAGGGTGTGGGGAGCCCGCTCAGGACCACCCCTCCACCCCAGGCCACAGACCTGCACCCTGCAGACATCAATGGCAAAGCCGACCCCTACATCGCCATCCGGCTGGGCAAGACTGACATCCGTGACAAGGAGAACTACATCTCCAAGCAGCTCAACCCTGTCTTTGGGAAGTAAGGCCTCTTGCTGCCCACCGCCACCCCACCCTGACTTCCTCAGCCCAGACTACCTCCCACCCCACCCCGACCCTCAACCCTTCTCCCAATCCTCTCCCACCAGGTCATTTGACATCGAGGCCTCCTTCCCCATGGAATCCATGCTGACGGTGGCCGTGTATGACTGGGATCTGGTAGGCACTGACGACCTCATCGGGGAAACCAAGATCGACCTGGAGAACCGCTTCTACAGCAAGCATCGCGCCACCTGTGGCATCGCCCAGACCTACTCCACGTGCGTGGGGCGGGGCAGGGCCGATCGCATCTGCTGCACCTTGACTCTAAAAACAAGATTCAGACCATGTGGTTTGGGAAGGGAAACATGCTATGATTTCTGTCCCAGCCAGGCCTCCACCCCTACAGGCTCTGGGCTCAGCCTTCAGGGGCCAGGACTACAGATTCCAAGACAGAGAGCCAGGGGATTCCAGGACAGAGGGCAAGATGAGGAGAGAAAAATGGGCCAGGAAGAGGGGCAGCACTGTGTGCTGGGAAGAGTCCACAGGGGATCTGGCCAGCCTGTGGCACCAATGGGCTATGTGACCCTGGTCAAGCCCCTTAACCACTCTGATGATCAGTTTCCTCAGGGAGTCTTTGAAGTTCCGGAGGAGTGGACACAGTGGGGGAATGGTGCAGCCTGCACTGGGGGAGACTGGATGCTCATCCTTGGGACACTGAGCATGTGGGGCCAAAGCCCAGGCAGGAAGCCCTAGTGTCTCAGCCAATCCTGGAACACAGGGCAGGGATCACTTACTGACATGGAGCAATGGCCAACCTAAGAGAAGTGGCCAGGACCGTTGCCACCCAGGGATGGCCCAGCTGCACCCCGAGCTCCCACCAAGCCTGTGTGTTTCCTCCCACAGACATGGCTACAATATCTGGCGGGACCCCATGAAGCCCAGCCAGATCCTGACCCACCTCTGCAAGGAGGGCAAAGTGGACGGCCCCCACTTCGGGCCCCCTGGGAGAGTGAAGGTGTCCAACCGTGTCTTCACGGGACCCTCCGAGATCGAGGATGAGAACGGTAACAGGATGCCAGATGCAACCATGGGGATGTCAGAGGCCAAGGAGGGTCCCACACTTCCCTGTGGTGGGACCGCCCCCTTGCTCATCACCCTAACATCCCCATTCTTTCCACCCAGCCTCTGCCCTTCCACGCCACCCTACACAGCCGTGCCCACTTGTTACCTTTTCTCTCCTTAGCATCCCTGTGGGGTAGGGAGGTTCTCCCCATTCTGCAGATGAGAAAACTGAGACCCAAAGGGTTTCAAAGACTTGCCCGAGGTCACACAGCTCTTCGGAGGCAGAGTGAGGGTGTGGGCCTGGGTTGCACTGGCTTTCCCCATCCCTTCGCCCCCATAGCACTTCCCAGAAAATCGGCAGGTGTCTCTGCCAGGAAACCACCACCTTCAAGGTGCTGGGACAGGATTTGGGTTCTTCTTCCTGACCTCACAACCCAGAAAGATTCTCTGGTCAAATTCCCCAGGCAGAGGAAACCAAGGACACAGACCTCTCTCGGCCTGTGCGGCAGCTAAGAGCTTGGGCCAGCCATGTCTCCCTCTGTGCCTCAGTTTCCCCCACAGTAACCTGGAGGTGGGGCCTTTTTGCCCCTGTGTCCCTGGCGCAGCACAGGTCTCTTGTTCTGCTGAGCCTCTGTGTACAGCTGACCCATGACACCCACAGGTCAGAGGAAACCCACGGAGGAGCACGTGGCACTGTTGGCCCTGAGGCACTGGGAAGACATCCCCCGTGTGGGCTGCCGCCTGGTGCCTGAACACGTGGAGACACGACCACTGCTCAACCCTGACAAGCCGGGCATCGAGCAGGTGACTGCCCCGGCTGGGCGCTGAGGTTCTCCAGCATTTGGGATCAGGAAGTCCCAACCTGGGTCCATGAGAACAGATCCTCATGCTGTTCACTGCATTCACCCCGCACACACACACCATGGCCCTTCACCGCTTACATCTTAGCATTGAGTGAGAATTCCATCAGCTAGGGTGGAGACCTGGGATTGCAACTGGCTATTGGTGACGTCATAGGAATGGCTGGCATCCCAGGATGAAAACTGATGAAATGGGCCCTGACAGGACAAAGGCTGGGAGGGAGAGGAGAACTGGCCTTGCTGAGCACAGGGAGGAGTCTGTGAGAAGACCTGCCACGACCTCCTTCCTCAGGGCCGCCTGGAGTTATGGGTGGACATGTTTCCCATGGACATGCCAGCTCCCGGGACACCTCTGGACATCTCCCCACGGAAGCCCAAGAAGTGAGCTGCTCGGACCCAGCACCCCTTCCTCCCTGCTCCCCATGGTGTCCCTTCTGCAGGAGGCTCCAGGCCCAGGTCACCTAGTCAGTCCCATGTGGCCTTGTAGGGGGGAACAGAGCAACTCATCAAGAAGGTTGTGGGGCCCACCCAAGGCGAGTCCCCTTTGCTGAGACAGGAGCCACACCCCCACTGTGCGGTCAGTGAGGACGATGAGGACTTCATCCTCACAGATCCACCCCTCCATGCGCACGCGCACACGCACACACCCACAAGACGCAGAACCCCTGAGAGCCTGCTCTGCTCCCTGACCATCCCCACTCTGGGCTGTCATGCAGCTCTGACAAGTTTTATTTAAAGCATCTGCTGATGAGATGTGCAGGGTGAGTGCCCAGAGGTGAGTGGGTGGGAGAACAGAAAGAGCACTGGGTCAGGAGCCAAGCCATCTGCCTCTCCTGGTTGACAGTTTGTCTCCCTGGCCCTCAGTTTTCCCATCAGTAAAGCAGCAGGATCAAATCATTGCCAGCACTGGCCTCAACGCCTGTAATCAGGGCCAACCGCGCAGACCTATGAAGTTGCGCAGGGCACCACGCTTATTTCAAGACGGCGGTCTTAAAATTCTTAATGGTTTTCTAACCAAGGGCCCAACACTTCCATTTTACACTGGGCTCTGCAAATTACACAGCCAATTCTGCCTGGAATAGCTAGCAGGTGGGACCCCACATATGCTGTTCCAAGGCCCGCCACGAGGGGACACCCCAACTCATTGTGTCACCAGGACTTGCAGTCCAGGGCATAACTCTGTGGAGAGTCACACTCCAGTCCATGTTTAGTGGTTGACTCCACCTCACTCCTAAGGGTTGAACTGTAACTACCTCACTGATCATGACAATCACACTTCTGGGGAAAATCCCTTTGGGGGACAATAACGTAAAGAAGACCAGATTCCATGGTGGTCCCCTGCCAGCTGGAGCGGAGCTTCTGGCCTCTGGAGATGGGGGATCTTGCTCCCAACTCTCCAAGCCTCGCTTCAGCCACCCCCCAGCAGCCAGTCCCTCCCCTCCCGAGGCAGCCTCTCGGAGACCTGAGTCAGCCTCCCTGTCCAGGAGTGTGTTCTGGGTCCTGGTGTTCCAACCAAACTGACTCCCCTCTACCTGGGGCTCTCCTCACAACAGCCAGGCTGGCTGGATGACCGTCTTTCTCTTACCCAGGATCCCCATATGTCCCATTCCCTCAGCTTCTCCCCGCACCTGCGTACTCAGCTCCAGCCTGGCCCAGGCCTCAGGCCCACCCCAAGTCCCCAGGACTTGTCCCAGCCATCTGCTCTCCAGCCCCATCCTAGCCCCAAGACCCTGGGGTAACCCTCACCCCCAGACTGCTAATCAGGCTCTCTCCCTGCCCAGGTACGAGCTACGGGTCATTGTGTGGAATACAGATGAGGTGGTCCTGGAGGATGATGACTTCTTCACCGGGGAGAAGTCCAGTGACATTTTTGTGCGGGGGTGGGTGAGAGGCCCCTGGCTGGGAAGGGGCTGAGCTGGGTGAGCCCACCTTCCCGGGAAGCAGGAGAGTAGGGGGAGGGCAGGGGAGCTGTGGGTCGAGAGAGGCCTTACCGGGTGTGGCGACAGGTCTGGAGCGGGTAATGCCCCACAGGTGGCTGAAGGGTCAGCAGGAAGACAAGCAAGACACGGACGTCCACTACCACTCCCTCACCGGTGAGGGCAACTTCAACTGGCGCTACCTGTTCCCCTTCGACTACTTGGCTGCCGAGGAAAAGATTGTCATCTCCAAGAAGGAGTCCATGTTCTCCTGGGACGAGACCGAATACAAGATCCCCGCGCGGCTCACCCTGCAGATCTGGGATGCTGACCACTTCTCTGCCGATGATTTCCTGGGTGCGGGGCTAGGGGACCAGGACCAGAGGGGAGCGGGCAAGAGATGAGGGGGGCAGGGACAAGGTAAGCCCACCCCGGGTGGGGGGATCAATCAGACAGGATGTCAGAGCTGACTCTGAGGTTGCTACAGGGGCCATTGAGCTGGACCTGAACCGGTTCCCGCGGGGCGCAAAAACGGCCAAGCAGTGCACCATGGAGATGATCACAGGGGAGGTGGACGTGCCCCTGGTCTCCATCTTCAAGCAGAAGCGCGTCAAAGGCTGGTGGCCCCTCCTGGCCCGCAATGAGAACGATGAGTTTGAGCTCACGGTGGGCACCACCACTGCTCAGCAGTGGGCAGGGCTGGGCAGGGCTGGGCCGGGCTGGGCTGGGCAGGGCTGGGCCGGGCTGGGCCAGGCTGGGGCGCTGAGGGCCTGGCACCGGGCCCGGGCACAGGAACCAATCTGTTCATCTCTGCAGGGCAAGGTGGAGGCGGAGTTGCATCTACTCACTGCTGAGGAGGCAGAGAAGAATCCAGTGGGCCTGGCCCGCAATGAACCTGACCCCTTAGAGAAACCCAAGTGAGTGCCCTGCCTGCCGGGCGCCTACCATGCTGCTCCCTGGGGGCACTGGAACAGGAAGGACAGGCCAGAACTCTCTGATCTTCTTGCCCCCACTCTGGAGGCATCTCTGCCCTCTCTATCCCTTCCTAGGCCACGGCCTCATTGCAGGGGAGCCTCCTCCCTCCTCTCCTCCACCCGCCACCCCAAAATCCACCACCTCCCTCTGAACCAGACCATGGGCAACCAATACAGGGAAGCAGCACCTCCCACAGGGAGGGCCCCACTCAGCTGAGTTCAATGCCATTCCTAGTTTGTGCCAAAGGCATGCGGCTGCTGTGGTGGATTTGAGGTCCCAGGCAGCCTTGATGGCTGGGGAGGTGCCTGGAATCCTGTCCTCCTCTGAGGGTCAGCCCCCATCTTGGCTGCACCCCAGCCCTTATCCTCTGTGTCCTTTCTCCATGTTCCCTCTGCTCCTCTTGCTGCTCCAGCCGGCCTGACACGAGCTTCATCTGGTTCTTGAACCCCCTCAAGTCTGCCCGCTACTTCTTGTGGCACACGTATCGCTGGCTGCTCCTCAAAGTGCTGCTGCTCGCGCTGCTGCTTCTCCTCCTCGCCCTTTTCCTCTACTCTGTGCCTGGCTACCTGGTCAAGAAGATCCTTGGGGCCTGAGCCCGGCATCTTCCTGGGTCTGGTACTCCTCCCTTCCTCCTGGACCTAGGGCTTGTGAGCTGGGCAGCAGGTGGAACACACACACGCAAGTACACACATAAGTCGACACACAGCAACTTTCAAGCTTTTGAATGATATCATAGACTCAGAACTGCCAATGACTGTCTTGCACATTTCCAGAGTAGGCCAGAGAGGACAGGTAACTTGCCCAAAGCCACTTGGCAAATCAGAGTGGAGCTATGACTCAGGCTAGGTTTCCAAATTGCCAATCCAGTGTCCTTCACACTGCACCAGCTCCTCTCCAGCAACATTCAGGCAGATTCAAACCCAATTCCACTGAGAGGAAAAAGTTGAGCTATGGACAGGAAAGGGGAAAGGCTTTGGCTAGGATTAGCCAGCAAGTCCTGAGCAGTTTCTACCAGCATCCTCCTCCCAACCCAGAGCCCTTTTCTGCCCTGCAGGACAGTGAGTAGCTCCACCCCATTCAAACATCTTAGTAACCAGCACGTGTGGTGCACCACTTGGTTCCAGGCCGGGCTGAGAGCTTCACATGATCTTTCTCACTTAACCCTTTCACCAACCCCAGAGGTTAACCCCGTGGCACCAGTGAGGAAACTGAGGCTTGAAGGGGTGCCTAACTTGCCTGTCACAGCTGGGACTGGAAACCAGCTGCCCTGCACCCATGCCCCCACCCCTGCTCTGCAGCCCCACCCACGCTGAGCAGCCCTGGAGGAGTTGGTTGGGCAGGAGTTTGAAGAAATATATTCAGTGCTTTGATCGTCCATCTTGACATTTTATAGAACCTATTGTTTTTGTAACACGATCAACAGAATGTAAGGTCCACGGGCACTTCTTGGCGAGGAGGCCCTGCAGAAGGTAGAGCAATGCTGGGGGCGTGTGCCCACCCGGGCTCCACAGACCCCTGGCAGGGCCTGGTGGGGACTGAAGCAGAAAGAGGGAGAGGCTGAGAAACAGCCATCTCACTGTGAACGTGGGGCAACATGGGACCACACTGTAACTACTCGATAGGGGAGCTTCCTAAGAAGCAGACAGCCGGCTGTGAGTGTGCAGGTTGAGTGACAGCTGCCCAGCTGCCAGAAATGCCATCTCGGCCTTGGAAGGAGGTGGGGCACCGGAGGGTCCCAGAGAGAGGACAGGGAATGTAGGTCGCAAACCTGGTGCTCAGAGATGGGCTCAGATCCTCGCTGCAGCACTCGCTACTGTGGGGACTGCAGCCAGAAAGGGGCCCCTCTTGGGGTCCAGAAGGGCTGAGGGGATGGGGTGTCTTGGAGGTGCCCCTGTCTGACCAAGGCTCCCCCTCCCCAGCCGGCCCGACACAGCCTTCGTCTGGTTCCTCAACCCCCTCAAGTCTATCAAGTACCTCATCTGCACGCGCTACAAGTGGCTCATCATCAAGACCGTGCTGGCGCTGCTGGGGCTGCTCATGCTGGCCCTCTTCCTCTACAGCCTGCCCGGCTACATGGTCAAGAAGCTCTTGGGGGCGTGAAGGCCCCGTGGCCTCCCTGCGGTGCTCCTCCTGGGCTGGCGTGTTCTCCCCTCCTCTGGCGTGGAGGCCTCAGGTCTCAGGGGCCTTGGTCCTGCTGGCTGGGCTGGTGACGCCCCCTCCCTGCCTGTCCTCATCACCCTAGCCTGCTGCTGGCCCAGTCCCAGCCCCCGGACCCTGCCTGCAGGGTGGGGAGTGTGGGGAGGGGTGGGGGCTGCCCCATGCTGCAGAGGCCCACGAGGAGGCTGCCCCAAACCCTCCCCCTGGCCTTCCAGTTGAGCACCAAAGCTTTAATGAAATTAACCAAGAATCCTGTCAGGGGCCAGTGCCCAGGGCTTTAAAAAGAATGAACAAACAAAAAGCATCACCCTCCTATTCCCAGACAGAATCTTTGCACGAACCCCGTGGGGTGGCCTCTTCCCTGGCTGCTCCACTCTGCCCAGCAGCCTCAGCACTGGGGGCTCAAGCCCAGTCCCTGCCCAGTTTCTGGGTCTTCCTCGCTTCCCAGTGCTGCAGGCCTGGCCCAGAAGCAGTAAGCGTGAACCCCATGCGCCACCCACCCCAAACCCCCACCAGGTCACCTCCACCATGCCCTCCTCGCCCTGGAGGGCCCGCCCCTCCAGCCCTCCGGTTGCAGCTGGGAGTTTGTACTTGAAGTGCTGCCCCCTGCCTGCGTGAGCTGGGTTTCTCTTGGCTGTTTTTCCTTTCTTGAGTGGTGATTTTTCTCTCAATAAAAGAAATCAAACACTGAGCTGACAAATCTGCCGTTGGTCAAATGGGGGGACTGGTGTGGGGGCGCAGGGCTGGCAGGCAAACTCAGCACAAGATGGGCCCCTAACCCTATGGGGGACTTTGTGGCCCTGGGCTCAAGGTGGGTCTAAGGTATAGGGCTGCCTGGCCAGGCTGCCCACGGAAGGATCCTTAAACCACAGCCCAGAGGGGCCACAAAAGTTTACCAAAAGGGTCTGGCAGGCCCAGGGACAGTCTGAAGGCATAGACCCCAAAATGACCCAAAAGCACTAGCTGCTACCCACAGACACCAACTGCTCCCAAAAGCAAGCAGGGAGTCCATGCCACTGGCCTGGTCCCACAGCTACGTGCCTGTTTTCACAGCACACTCTTGAGGCTGGGGGCAAAGTCCCCTCATGACACACAGGCGGGGGCCGGGGCCCATGCCTCACTGGACCTGACCTCTTTAGAGAGATTCAGACACAATTTTTTAAAGACTTTAATCGTGACTGCAGGACACAGGTAACTCCTCTTGTCACCTTGTTGTGACAGGGCCTATGAAGGCGGCTCTGGGAAAGCCAGGGAGTGGGCCCAGACAGCTGCCCGGGGGATCGCCACCTCCGGCACCAGCGCCCATACCAGTGTCAGCCCTAAAACACAGCCTCTCGAGGTCCGGCTCTATTTTGTGGGGACCCGGAACACCTGGGTCGGAGGAACTTGCAGTTCAGAGTTTATCTGGAGAAGAAAGGGTAAAGGTCATCGCATTTTCCCCAGGGCTCTCCTTTCACCAGCCTCCAAAGTCTGGAATCATTTCCTCCCCAAATGTTTCTGGCTGCCTGGGAAAGCGCCAGCCTGCCTTCCTCAGAACACAAGCCCTGGGGCTCTTTGTCTGGCTTCTGCTCCAGCTTGCAAGCCTCCAGTACCATTGTTAACCTTCCCCTCGGACCCACTGTCTGGAACCCTCCCCTCCCCTCTTCACCTGCCCACCCTGCCCCCGGTCTAGCCCATGGGGCCTCACATCCCCAGGGCCTGGCTTGCAGCTGGTCTCTGTTGATGACGGAGGACCTGTGCTCCGCCCAGTGTTACGACCCTCGACGCCACGTGAAGGGCTCCACAGCAGCGAGCAGGGCAGAGCAGAGCCAGCAACTGTGTTGCCAGTGGACTCTTCCCTCTGGAACAGGAAGTGAGACTCCTCCTCCCGCCAGGCCATGGGGAAGTTGCCTTAACTGTCACTAGAGCAGGCATGATGTGAGGGCAGGGGAATATCCGCCCCAGTTGGAGCCTCCCCCTCCCTCATGTTCTAGGCCAGACCACCTGGCTGGCAGTCTTCGCTCTGGGCAAGTCAGAGTCTCTGAGTTTTGATTCTCCTATCTGTGAAAGGGGAGAATCCTTTCTGCCCTTTCTGCCTCACAGACTGGGTGTTAGGACCAAAGAGGAGAATCCACATGGAAGGGCTCTAAGCTTGAAGTCATCCCTGGCTTTGTTGCCACCTCTAAGAGCGGTCCCACAAGCAGCTGGAGCCAAAAACTGTGGACATCAGAGGGGCATGACCACAACCCTCATCTCAGAGCCCCTCGCCTCGGGCTGGGCCAGAGAGGGGACGCCTCACTTCCTAATACATGCTTCAGTCCCACTGCCCCCCCAGCACCCTGCCCACCCTCCCTGGAGGGTCCCGTCACCCACCCTGGAGTCTAGATACTGCTGCAGCAGCTGCTGGAGCTCCGTGTTCTGCCGCTCCAGACACTGGTTTTCTACCAGCAGCTCAGCTCTCTGGGTCAGGACAAGGCTTTAGGCAGAAAAATCGGTTAGTGGCCCGTTGGATCCTCCATCCTCTACCAAGTAGGAGCCAGAATCTCTGCATTTCTACTCTGGTTGGAGGTGGAAGAGGAACCCAGCAGAGCAGCCCTCCTGCCCTGAAGGAGCCAGGCAGCGGGAACAGGGAGGGCAGTGCCAGAGGGCTCGCCCCCAACACTACACCCCAGCCCCTCACTCCGCCTCCACAACAGGAGTTGCCAAAGGCAGCTGTTCTCTCTAAGAGTTCATGGGACAGGGAGGTGGCAAATGTGGCCGCTCCAAGCATGATCCTTCTCCCACCAACCTGCCCGGCTCCCTCCTCCTCCTGGGCTGTAACATGCACACTTACTGGTATTTCTCCAAGGCCGTGTAGAGGGCATCCCAGAGGTTCTGCTTGGTGGAAGGGATAACCGTGGTCAGGGCCTTCCAGTACTCGGAGTCCTTTGAGTCATTGCGCACAACCTTCAGCAACTTCACTGGTACCTGAAAGTCCCTGAAGGTCGAGAGCACGGGTACAGTCATCTCCACCTGTCATCACCCAGGTGCTCAAGCAGTGCCTGCCCCTCACAGACGTACTGCTTTTCCACCTGTCACCTTCCCTCTCAGCCATACGAGTTCAGCAAATTATGAGAGATTCTCAGGAAGAACACCTGCTTATCATCAATGTTACAGATTCCCGGCGCCATTGTCACCTTTGTGAAAGTGTCCTTGCAGTTTCATCCACCCTCTTTCTCTCAGTCAGTTTACCTCACTGGCTTTACAGCTCATGACTATGCCCATTTCCTCCACAAATGCAGGCTAAACAGCTCTCAAAGTTTGTCATCTGCTCCCCACCTCCTCTTAGGACAGCCTTAATCCAGGAGAGCCCCTCCCACCCAGACAGACCTTCTGACTACTCTCCTTGCATCCAGCATCAGCCCTCTCCCTGCCACCAAAGTGATCTTTCCAAAACGCAGGTCTACTCATGACATTCCCATGGCTTAAGATCATTTTCTGGCTCCGGTCCATTAAAGGGTGAAGATCAAGACCTTGGGCACTTTGGGGAAGGCTCTCAGGATCTGGCCTGGCTCCTCCAGCCAAGCCAGTCCCACTCCCCAGACCCTGACATTTCAGCCACACCTCTCTCCAGTCATGATTCTTGAACAAGGCCTTTCTCTGTGCTGTGACATCCTGAAAGGCCCTTTCCCCTACCTTGTCCACATAGGAAAACCCGGTTCTGGTGTCATCCCCTCCTAAAGCCCTCCGTGACATGCCAAATGGAGGTGACTGTGTCCCCCTCAGAGCATGTGACACTCGTATAAGCTTTGACCACTATTCTGATCACAAGGCATTATCCCCAAGAGGACTGCACACACAGCAGACCCAACAAATGTTCACTGAATGAATGAATCCTGAATGAAAACGTGCAGATCACTTCTACAGGCATTTCTTTCACTGTAATGTCCATGGAGTCTTCTTGCCCTCCTTCCAGACACCCCTCCACTCACTCTCCCAAGACCTGGCTCGGTAGCCTCTTTCCCCTCACTGGCATCTGCTGGGCCCTGCATCCCAATGAGCTTCCCCAGTTCTCGGGCAAGCCCTCCAGCCCTGCAGCCCACCTGGGCTTCCTCAGACCCATGACAAAGGCCTCCAGAATCTTGAGGACGTCATTGGGGTGGATGAGCCTGGGAGAAGGCGGGGGCTCCTGCTCTTGTGGCTCTCCTTCTGCAAGGCTCCCCGACTTCACTCCCTGGAGGACCAGCTGTTCCACTGTCTCCGATGCTGAGATCAGGCTGGTTTGCTCCTATAGGGGTGACAGAGATGCCAGGGGCTGATCTGGAGAAAGGTGCAAGGAGTTTGTAGGTACACATGCATGAGTGCATGAAGACAGACAGGAAGAGAAGAAACGGAGAAAAGTTTACAGAAGATTATAGAATTTATGGCAAAGATGCAGAAGGAGACTTTTACACAAGGAAAGAAATCACAAGGAGGAAGAGTGAGGAAGGAGGAGGATGGGACCAGGGAGAGGCACATAGGGAGGCTTCAAAACAAGGATAAGGTTCTATTTCTAAATCCGGATCACAGGTGTTCATTTTACTGATATTTGTAACACTTATACGATATAAATATCATCGAATCATAATACAAACTAAATTTTATTTCAATTTTTAAATTTAAATAAGTGTTCCTCCTCCTCCTGCCTCTCAGTTCATTCAGTTTACCTCCCATGGGCAAACTAGTGTTATCCATTTCTTAGGCATCTTTCCAAAGAAATACATGCCCGTAGAAGCACAATCATTTTTCCTCCCCATTTTCACATGAATGATACTTTACTACATACATAGGATAGTTTCACATGCCAATAAACCTTAGAAAGCTTTTCACATAAATACATAGAGAATTTCTTTGTTTTTTTTACAACTGTATAGTATTCCATTGTGTAGATGCTCCATATATTATTTAATCAATTCTTTAATGATGGAAATTTAGGTCATTTCCAGTCTTCTGCTATTTCACGTGATGCTGCAGTGAATAAGATAGGATAGATGCACCATTTCGACTGTATTGAGATATATACAGAATACAATCCTAGAAAAGGAACCACAGGGTCAAGTGTACTATACAGTTTGGTAATCGATCCTGCCAAGCTGTTCTCCATGGAGGATGCAACAATTTACATTCACACCAGCAAATTATGATCATGCTTACTTCCTAAACCTCAGCCATCACTATGTGTTACCAAACTTGCAGATTTTTGCCGACCTGACAGATGAAATGGAATTTTAGCAATTTTAATTTGCATTTCTCTTACAAGAAAGTTTGATTATATTTTCATGTTTAAAAGTTATTTGTATTGTCTCTTCTAAGAGGTGTCTGTTCATATCCCTTATCTGTTCCATTGAGTTGTGGGTCTTTTTCTTATTGGTTTATGTGAGTTCTTTATATATTAAGGAAATTAACCCTTAACTCTGATGTAAATTAAAAATACTTCCCTCTCCTGTCATAGGTATCTCAACTTTGCTTATAGTGATTCTTGCCCTACAGAATTTTTTTTCAATCCAGTCAAATATGTCCCTTTTTTTTCGTTATGGCTTCTGGGTTTTGTCCACTCAGCCAACTCTTTTTGGAAGCATATACATCCTGGGGCAAGCAATACTGAAAAACATTTTTTGAATTTTAAAATTAAAATTGTGTAATATTTTTAACATCCTCAGAATAGTCATTAGTTACAAAAAATATATAGGTATTAGGGGAAGGGTGTAGCTCAAGTGCTAGAGCACATGCTCAGCCTGCACGAGGTCCTGAACTCAGGCCCTCCTCTAAAAATAAATACATAAATAAACCTAATTACCTCCCCCTACCAAAAAAACACCCAAAACAAACAAACAAGAAGATAGGCATTAAAAATGGGTCCTGCTCTACAGGAAAGTGTTACAGATCAAAATATTCAGAGCTTGGTAAACCCAGGTCTCATGTGGCTGAGACCTGGCCCTGAGGGAGGGCCCAGAAAAAGACCCCCTGGGCCTCGGTATAAGAACAGCATCTCATCCCCAGCCATCTTTCCCTTTGCAAATACAAAAAGTTGTAATAATAATAAGGGAAATGCTAAGTTAGCTGTCCTTGACATAAAACCCTTGCTATTTCTCTATTTCTCCAGAAGCATTATTCAAAAGCAGCAATGCCTTGTAAGAACATCCAGAATTTTAAATGCTCTCTTTTTCCTTGAGCTTCACCTTACCTGGGGGGGAGGTAAGTGATGAGCTTGGTATTTGAGGAAGAAGTTCACCAGTTTATACAAGTCATCCTCATTTTCAATTCCAAGGGCCTGATGGAAAAAAGTAGAAGGACTGCTCAAACACCACATCATCAAGTCCTCCAGCTCCAGGGGCAACCAGACCCTACTGCTTCTGAGAGCAGCAGGCGTGGCAGGCTCCCCTCAGCATCCCCAGCGGCCCGCCCTGCCTCGGACCACCCAGAGTAGAGAGGAGCCAGCAGAGGGAGGGGTGGGGACGGGCGGCAGCTACACGACTCTGAGGCCAGTGTGCTTTGCGAGGCAGAGCAGGTAAAGGGAAGGAGGGCACGGTGGGCCCAGGGAAGCCCCAGGAGACCCGCATCTACTCCCAGGGCTGAGGCAATGCTGGGGGACACAGGCGGCTGTCTCAGATGGGTCCCCCAACACCAGCCCAGAAGACTCACTGAGAAGATGGCATCCAGCCTCAGCATGTAACACTCGTCCTTCTCCAGGGGCAGGAGAAGGCCCAGCAGCTTTTTCTCTATGAGGAAGCCCTGAGGAGAAGGAAGACTGGCCTGTCCAGTCAGAGACAGGGGTCAGGCCCCTTCAGCCCCATTCTGGGTAACTAGCCAGGCATGACTCCACAGAGCAGACCACAGGGATGACACTTTGGGGAGTGGGGTCCCCAGAGGAAGGTCATCCTGGGATGCCTAAGAGCCCCTCCCAGGGACAAAGCCAATCCTCATAACAGATTTAGTTTCCGCCACCTCAGAAGGATGCTGACTTGTCCACAAGCACTGGGCGAACACTGGAACGCTCGCTAGCAGTCCAGACCTAATCCAGTCACAGGTCCCCACCCACCTATGTCACCTCACTCAAATACTAGTCCCCAAATATCTACATAACACAGCAGTATGCACTGAGCTGGAGGAGGAGAAGGCATGGAGATAGATGGAGACACCGTATCGAAATCCAGTGCACATGAGGTAGGGGTGGGGAGAGGTCTGGGTACCTACTCAGAGCTGGGGACACCTGAGGGAGGGCTCCGCGGAGAGGTGGCCACTGGCAGCAAGTCTGCGGACAGAGAGGGGACTCCCTGCCAGCCGCCTCCTTCAGCAGGAGCCACCCTTGTGCCCAAGAAAACTGTCCCAACTGTGCCAAGTGGACTGGAGGCTGCCGATCCTTGCTCCACCTTTCTCATCCATCTCAGAAATCAAGATTTAAATAAACACCAACCATGTTGGGGTACAATCTGACTTCTAGCCGAATCAGCCCCAACGCAGCCTTTACACTAAGTCTGCTGGGTTTTGCTAATACACAGCGAGGATACCCTAACACCCTCAGAGTAATCATAAAACAAGCTCCCAGAGAAAGGCCACCATCAGTTCTGGCCACACTACTTGTCAGGTGGACGCACAGAGGCAAGCCTGCTGCCCTGTCTCTCGCAAAATAAGCTTTTTCCCTTTAACTAGCAGGAGCCCATCGGCTGGCCTGGACCCGCCTTGCTGACCCACTAAGGGAGGACCCAGCTGGGCCAGCTCTGAGGCACGGCCTCTCTGTATCTGGCCCCATGAAGCCCAGGGACCATTCCGCAGCACCACTCCTGAAAGCTGGTCCCCTCCTTCCTCCAGGCCACATCTGGCCCGGCCAGTGTCAGCAGAAGCAAAAGCAAAAAAGTCAGCAAAGTCACCCCAGGAGCGCAGCCTCACCGACTCGTCACACAGGAGCATCAAGATCTTTCGGGTAGTTTTCGCTGAAACTTGCTTTGGCAGGTCCAGGTAAGACTCTGATTCGGACTCCTCTGCGCCCTCCTCTTCTGCAGAGAGGCACAGAGAGAAGGTGGGGGGGAGAGGGAGGGAGAGAGAGAGAGAGGATGATTCCTTAGAAAATTTACGTCTGAAAAAGCCTCTTTAAGGCACTAGAGAGTCCCTAGCTGAAGAAAGCCTATCATGTGGGGGAAACAAGGGAGATTGGGGGTTGAAATAAGAAACCGTCTGAAGAATTCTGCCATTCTCAGCCAGCCTGTAACACTTCACTCTTCCCAACTTCATCTACCCGGAGACAGCGTCCAGCCTTGACCAGGAATTGGGAGGGAGACCATGAACCTATTTGTCCTTATTTTAGAGATAAAGCTAACACACCTGCTCTATAGTTCCTAAGCCTACAGCAGATTAGAAGCAGCCAACAGAAAGGTGGGAAATAGCTGCCCCACAGAAGAATATTATCAGCAAGAACTGGCAGCTGATAGCAAGAGCCAACAATTTTTATTAAAATTAAAATTTTAAATGTTTTATAGTATACATATTCCTTACCTGAAAGTAGGTATAAAAATCATTGTACTACCCAGGTTTTACTAGTTGTTCAAAAGCTAACGTGAGATAATATATATGAAAAGATTTTGAAAAGTACAAGATAGCAAATTGCTGGCAGAAATGCAAAATGGTACCATCGTTAAGGAGCAATAGCCAGCAAAATTACAGAGGCATTTACACTTTGATCCAGCAATCCAACTTCTAGGGATCTATCCCAGTAGTTTACATGGAAACACAAATGCATGAAGCTATTTATTGCAGCAATGTTTATAAGAGCAAAAACAAACAAAAAACTGGAGAGATCCAATGACCAACAGAGGACTTATCTGAATAAATCATGGCACAGCCACAAATGGAGTACCAGATAGAAAAGGAGTGAAACGAAGAGTATTTTTTTCTTTCTACTATAGACTCATTTCCAGGATACGATGTACATGAAAAAAGCAACGTGGAGAAAAGCATACACTCTCATTTGCCTAAAAAATGGGTTTATGTAAATATAGACACATTTGTTTATAATTTTTTAAAGTAACTGAAGGATAAACCGTATTATTTTTAGTTATCTATAGAAGAGGGGACAAAAGTGGATAAAAGCTACACTTCTTTAAGTATAACTTCTGTTGTACATTTGACTTTGGAAGCATGCAAATACTTTACATAATTATAAAACAGTGTTAAATTGTAAAAGAGCAAACACTAACAATCAAAACTAAAATGAAACAAAAAGACCTAAACGTGTACCCAGTTAGGGACATAACCACACAGAAACTATTCCAAGTGACTTCAAAAGACAGTGATCTCCCTGTACATCCCTAGTGGGACACATCCTAAGAAGCCAAAGAATTGCAAGAGAAGTTTAAACTATTTAGTAATCATTTGTTTGTGATAGGGTAGATCTTTTATTCTAGAACTATTTTGTAGTATTGTGGAAAAAGTATAGGAGTAATTATTTTGGAGGCATTGAGTACCAAGATTTTCAAGTTAGGAGAGCAGAGATATATTTTGATGAGGTTAAGTAAAAATTCAGGCTTCTGATGATTAGGAAGTATGAGGATGAATACATGATTTATTTTATCTTTAAAACATAATCCTACACCCTAGGTTCATCCACTGAGAAGGTCTAGAAACAATGACTAATCAAAACAGTGAGCACTCCAGCACCCAGTTTCAAAATGCCATTCCCTGTTTAAAGGACCAGGTCTAGGGGTAGAGTGCATGCCTAGTATGGACAAGGTCCTGGATTCAATCCCCAGTACCTCTGGTTAAATAAATAAAAACCTAATTACCAGCTCCCCCTCAAAAAAAAGAATAAAAATTTAAAAAAATAAAATAAAAGGTATCAGGTCTCCTTGGAGGAATGACTGATTCCAGACTTGAAGCAGGAAAATTGTAACATGAGCCTGGAACATCCAGTCATTCTGGAAAGCCTGGAAACCATCAAAGACTACTGGGGTTGTGTCAAAAGGACCCAGAAGCCAACATGAAGAGACTCCCACTGGCCAAAGATGGGATACGTTGAGCATTAGTAAAGGGGTAACAGAAGTAAACCGAAACACATCACATTTGTTTAAATCCAAATTGTTCATAATGAAAAATTAAAATAAGACCTCACCAGTCACCCTTGGAAGATGCTAGAGACCCAATCCATTTATTCTGAAAACTGGTAACAAGAGAAAGACTAAATACCTATCCTGCTTTTCCTGTACAGACTGTATCTCAGGGCAACAAACAGCTGATGAGCAGAAGACTCTCTTTTCAGAAGTGTTCCAGCTAATAAATGAAGACATAATCACAGAATTGGAAATGACACCATCTTGCAGACCCTAATGCAATGAATGGATCTTAGACAATGATTATCAGTGACTGCTAACATCACAAAGAGAGAGACAAGTTGACATTAGTTTATTCCAATGAAGGTACACAGCAGCATATGGAACAAAAATAAATTGAACTTGAATCTGATCAAGCTTCTAGATCTAACTGCCAGCTTATAATACAGGGGAGAGGGTAAAGCTATACATTAGAGACTTAAAAGCCATATCTGCCCATCATGCTCTCCAGACCTCTGAGCTATGAAACCTCTTCCCCTTCTCTGCCTTGAGTTTCCTTATCTGTAAAAGGAATGAGCTGACCTGACATTCTCAGACGGCCCCTCCCCTCCAGCTCCAAGATGCTATGACTCTGCTCCAGTCACCTGCTTGCATCAGCACTTCTTCTAAGATTTGTGTGGCCGACTTCTGCTGCTGAGAAATCGGCCCCACGTTCCTCAGGAACCAGAAGTCAGGTGCTGTCCAGGGGAGCCCCAGATGTTGCATATGGATGATCCTGTCCACATCAAAGGCTCTGCTTATCAGATCCTTTGCCTCCTCTTCATTCATCAGCCAAATCTCCTGAAACTGCTTGTCATCAATAACAGCAAAGTGCCTGTGAAGGAGCGCTATTGAGCGTGGCCAGCTGACTCCAGGGCCTGCCCAGCCCCCCACCCTCACCCCCAACTGGCAGCAGGACAAGAAGTGAGGCAGAGCTGTGGTCATCCTGGGCCTGCCCTCAGCCCTGATTCTCACCTACAGACCAGAAGCCATCGCATCAAGTCTTAAGAAAAGGCAGGTTACATGAAAGTAAAGAGACGAGAAAGGAAGCACAGAGGGTTCTTTAGTGCCCTGGTCCAGCTCCCAAAAAGCTGGTGATATCAAAGTCTAATGAAACCACTGTCACCACCCACTCTACGCACTCCCAACCTCTATCCCAGGGCACGTGCCTTGGGACCCAAATCCCTGAAATACCTCATGGCTTTCTGCAGCTCCTTGAACTGCGTCACAAGGCGTTTGTAGTCTGATGTTAGTGACCGGTTCTCCTCCTGAAACAGCTTTACCTGCTTGTTATATTTTGATCTCAGATTGATAAGAACATCATGCAGGCTGGGTCAAAGAGGGAAGAAAAAGTTAGTCTGTAGCTTCACAGAAGCTGCTGCGTATGTTCCTCTCGTCTCCTGCACTCAGTCCTACAAAACCCAGGTCAGACTGGAGGAAGGTATAGAAAACCCTCCTGTATTTTCCACAGTACAGCTCCAGTTGTGATCATGGAAAGGAAAGCAACAGGAGGTAACAGCAGCATCCAGACTAAGTGCATTTAAAACAATCCAGAAGCCCAAACCCACCAAGAGGCGGTCTCCTTCCCAAAAGAGTGACTGAATCGTCCTCAACACACAGCCTGTCAGGGTCCACAGCTAGTGCTGGCCTCCCAGATTTAAATAACCTGTCCCAACTTCAGAAACCAGGAAAACAGAAAGGAAAAACTAAAAACTGCACCACAAGCCTATGATACATGAGTCCTCCATCCCCAAAGAGCTGCTACTGTTCACCAGTCCAGTAACTCATTCATTCACTCATTCATTCATTCATCAAACATGAAAGTTCTCTTTTGTGCCAAGGATATGACTGAGTACAAGGCACTGTCTGTCCAGAGACAAAAACCAATGTTAACGACAGTACAATGTGAAAAGTGCTACAGAGGAGTTTTACACCGGGTGCCAGGGGCATCTAAATTACCCTGGCTTGCAGAAGAGAATGGTCAAAGGTTTCAGCACCATGAGAGACAGCTATGGCCTGGCCAGAGATCTGTAAAGGCAGGCAGGCCACCGGTCCCTGGCTCACTGCTCACAGGAGCTCTGTGCATGGAAACTTGTCCCATGAAGTAACGCACGGCAGGTGTGGCTTTTGGACCCAAGACCAGACCTCAGACTTTGCCCACTCACATAGGAATAGGGAGATTTAAGAGCTGACGTGGTTTCATTTTTAAAATTCTAAAAATAAAATTTTCCCTCTTCCAAGCCTTATTCTGAAATAATCACAAGTTCCCTAAAACACAAACACTGAGCTTTCCTATTTTCATCTGTAATAAAATGCAAACATTATTTGACTTAGTCTCCAATAAAAAGAAATACCTAATTCATTTTCTTAACTACCGCATTCTAGGAGACTTTCCACATACAGATATAAAAACTTTTTAAGTAGCCATCCCAAAGTGTTTTCCAACACCATTTAATAAAGGAGTTTCTAGGTATTATCTCAACATAGAAGCTGATAAAACATGAATAAACTCCAGGTGCATAGTGGAGGTTGAGCCAGGGAGCAGGAGTCAGGGGAACGGGAGAGGATGGCTGTGCCGGGAGACACAACAGAAAGTTGAGTCCCTAGTGAGGGCCGGAAGCTGGAGATGAAGGGAGGCAGATGCAGGGTGGGTGAGGCTGTTTTCAGACACTGTACTCTGGAAATGACAATGACTTTCCAAGTTGAAATGTTCCGCTGGCAGTTTCAGACAAAGCAAGGCAGTGAGGTCCGAATTAAGGATATGAAGAGGTGATGTCCAAAGCCATGAGACGGATGGACAGGGTAGATGGATAAAAATAAAAAGCAAAGGGGTTAGAAGCTTTCTTGAATAGCTTATCAGGCAAGATTAAGCAGAACCTGCCAAAGCAAACAAATTAGGGATAAATGGAGAGAGAAGAGCAAATAGTTTGGAGGCAGAGAAGCAAAAGAGAGAAGTTCTGAGATTCAGTATGCAAAACACTAATAAGATGGGGCCTGGGGACAAACCACAGTGTTTGCCAGAAGGGCATCCCTGGTGCCCTACAGAGGAGAGTTTCTGTCTAATTCTGGGGTCAAATTATGAATGTGGGGGTGGGGTGGGGAAGTGATGAGGAAAGGAAAAAGACCATGAAAGCAAGAAGAGAAAAAAGAGGGTCCTGATGGAGGAGGAGCAGCAGGTGGGCTGAAGGTTCTTCAGGATAAGGGAAACCCATGTAGGTTTGATGTCAGAGGGAAGAGCCGGTGAAGACAGGATGGTGGGGGTAACAGCACTCATCTGTGGATCAAAACCAAACTCTACCTGCTATCTCATCAACCTCCCTCTCCCACTCTGCAGCCTCGTGATCAAACATCTAACTTTCTGATTCCGACCTCCTTGCCTGTGGACCTGCCATTCCTGGCTCCAGCCCTGCCTACCCTGAAGTCTTCTCTGAACTCCTTTATGCCAATTCACGTCCCTCCCCCTTCACTATTTTTTCTTACCTTTCTTTTTTTTAATTTAATTTTTTCAGGCTTTTTTTGGGGGGGATTATGTTTATGTATGTATGTATGTTATGTATTTCTAATGGAGGTACTGGGGATTGAACACAGGACCTCGTGCATGCTAAGCTCTACCACTGAGCTAAAACCTGCCCCCTTCACTTCTTCAGGAAGCCTTCCCGGATAAGTCCTTCTCACTGCACCAGTGTGTGATGCCACTGATGTTCCCCTGTCTAGTATGGTGCATGACGTGGGATTCTCCCATAAATATTGTCCCCTAACTACTCTTGCTTATCTCAGATAAATCATGCTTAAGATGCCAGCTCACTTATTCAGTATCATTTTCTCTTATAAGTAACTATCAAATGTTCAACTAGTATTTCTCTATACATCATTTGTCTAAAATGTATCATCAATCTACCAGTGGAAGAATTCAAAAATAGTAATATGATGTTTGGGCTTCGGAGGAAAATCCTCAAACAAGGATTAAATAAGATGTCTTATTCTTCTGTGATCCTCAGAGCCTCCCACAATGGTTTGGAACTTAGGAGGCAATTCCTAAAGGAACAATAGGAGGAGGAGTGGGAAGAAGGAAACAGAAAAGAAGATAGGGAAGGGGCAGGATGGGTGAGAAGTCCCAAGTAATAGGCATCCTTCAGTAAAGCCAGAGTATCGGCACCAAGCAGCAGGGAGAATGAGTGTTTGAACAAGTGTGGTGTGTGAATATACCTCTGATTTCATTTAAACACCAAAAATAAATAAGCTACATAAATGTTATCTTGTTTGGTAATTGCCTGTGTCCCTGTTATAAAGAATCAAGAATTTGTTACAATTTTAGAGAGTAATATGGGAAGACTAGCCCTTTCACATATTAAGACATATCAGACTGCCCTGACAACGAGAACAGTGTAGTACTGGGACCCAAAAAGACAAAACAGACAAGTGAATCAGAAAGATGAAAATATATTTCAGGGGAAGGGTACAGCTCAAGTGGTAGCATGCATGTTTGACATTCATGAGGTCCCAGGTTCAATCTCCAGTACCTCCTTCAAATAGAAATAAATGAATAAACTCAATTTAAAATATATATTTTTTCAAAATTAAGTAATATAGTTGTCATTTCCAATCAGTAGGGAATGGCATTGGGACAATCATTAGCCCTCTGGGTAAAAATAAGAGTTGGACTCACACCTCGCACTATACACTAAGATCAAGTCGAAACAGGTTGAAAGTTTAAGTGTAAAATGAAACTATAAATGTCTCACTGGGAAACATGGAAGGATTCCTTTATAACCTCAGAGTGGGGAAGGCATTTGTTTCTATGAGTCAAAACCCAGAAGCCATAAAGGAAAATACTGACAGACTCAACAACATGCAGATTTAAAATATCTGCATTGCAAAAATCCACAAACAGCAAACCAGTTTAAAGTATTTGCAATTCCTAAAGCAAAAGGCCAATCTCCCTTACATGGAAGGAGCACTGAAATGGATGAGGAAAAAAAAAAAAAACTAATAGAAGAGTAGACCAGGCAAACTCAGACATAGCATATAATTCATAAATAAGAATACCAAATGGCTCACACACATATAAAACTATGCTCGATTTCATCCGCAAGAGAAATGCTAGATAAAAATACATTGAGATGCAATTTCTCACTTACACTCCTGACAAAATGTCAAGGCTGTGGGGCACTAGGTACTTGCACACATTGCTGCAGAGAGCATAAATCCCCTAAGAGGGCAATTTGGCAAAGTCCAAATCACAAATGCATTCCTCACCCTAACCCTTGGTTAATCCTAGTATCACTAATGATGGATCAACTAGGCAATACAATGTGTCTTCCATTATAATGCAGTATGAAGCACACACCTTGACTGATGCAATATTCTGGCCCAAAATGTGTAAACTGAATCCATAAGTCTGTAGCTATAATTTACACATTGGAAATATAGGGCCAGAGAAACAAGTAAATACAAACAATTCAAATCCAGAAAGTGGGACGTTCTGTAAGATAACTGGTCCAGACTTTTGAATAAATAACTGGTTCCACCACACACACACACATCCTCAAGAAAAGAGGATACAGTAAGCATATAAGTTAAGTATCATATAAAAAGGAGGTTGGCAGGTGGAGGGGAGGGGAGGATCTCATAGGTCAGAGAGACTCAAGGAACTTAATTTAACAACCCGATGCAATGCCTGGTCCTAGATGAGATGCTAGTTTGGACAAACCTACTGTAAAGGATATCTTTGGACAACTGGGGAAATCTGAATGTGATCCAGACATCCAGATAAAATGAAATTTACTGAAATGGAAAGGTGGAAGATGCTGACTTTAAAAAAAGGTAGATTGCAAGACAATAGGAACAATATGATGTCGTATCTATATCATCAGTCTATCTACCTATCTGTCTAGAGAGAGAGAGATACACAATCTCTGGCAACAGGAATATGGTGCTTTTATGTTTTTATCTTACTTTCACTTGTGATATTTTCTATAATGCACACGTACTGCTTCTGTAATTACAAGTTGAGAATTTATTCTACAGATAGTTCAGCACCTACGTAAAGTGACACTGACATGAATACGTATGTTGGTATTATTTGTAATAGCAAGAGATTAGAAGCCATCTAAATGTGCAACAATATGGCACTGGTTAAGTAAATCACAGCATATCTCAGCAATGGAATACTAGGCAGCCTAAGAAATAATGTGAACGTTCTCTATGAACTGGTGTGGAAACATGTTCAAGATCCAGAACAACGTGTATAGAATGCTATCACTTGTGTAAAAGCAGAGGGAGATGAGCCGGTCTACTTGTGTTTGCTTGTATTTGCATAAAGAAATTCTGGAAGACACCAAAGAAACAAATAATGGTTACAGAGGTGAGAAAGAGGATCCAGAAAAAGGAGGGATGGGAGACACAATTTTTGCTGTAGACTCTTTTCTGAGCAGGGGGTGGGGAGGGATGTGGGGGGTGGAGTAGATCCCACTGAATGCATTCTATCTAACCAAAAAAACTCTTTCAATAAGAACTGGTTATACTTTTAACAGTTTCTGCTCCCACCCCTCTTCTCAGCAGAAGGGCCCAGAAGAAAGATGCTCCGTGGGCTGGCTTACCGGTTGATCTTCCTCTTCTGCTGGGATTTGATCACTGTGCTCTCTTCATCTCTTTTCTTCAGCACCTGGAAGTTGTACTCTAACTTCTCTTGGTTTAGCTGATAAGTTGCTTTCATTTGCTGAAGCTGTTGCTCAAGAATCTAAAGTTAAAGTTTAAAAAAATAATCCTAATTGGCCCCGGTACAATTTGTTATGCCTGAGGGTCCCCAGTCATTTGTTCTGGAGTCAGATCAGAGGAACCTTAGGGACAAGTGTCTCCACCTGAATTCTTAGAAAATGTAACATAAGAGGCAAATGAAAGGTCATCTAGAGAAAAACATATCATTCAAGGTCAAGCTAAAGCCTACATACCTACAGCTAAGAGAAATCACAGTTAGAGCATTCACATCCAGCTACCTCTTGTTCTCTGCCCCAGACCGTTTAGAGAACAAGCAACCCCACTAGAAACGCCATAGAAGTGAACATTGCCACAGAAACCTGCAGTGTCCCCGCTCTGACCTTCCAGTTGGCAGTGTCAGTGTTTAGCAAACCACGTTCATTTTAAGGAGGCTAGATGCAACCATCCTTACTTCTTAGATTTCCACTAGCTGTGTTCATTCATTCAGCAAGTATTTATTGAGTGCCTACTATATGTCCCACACTTTTCAGGTGCTGCTGGAATACACTGGTGAAAAAGGCCCAGTCCTGCCCTGTCTAGGAAGGGGACAGATGAACAAGAAGTAAGATCGGGGTAGGCACAGGGTGGTGTGGGACCAAAGAGGGGAGGACTCCGTGCCCTTGAGGGCAGGGCAGCATCCTGGAAAAGATGGCATCAGCGTGTCTGAGGCCTGGAGAAGAGTAGGAGTCACTTGGGGGAGGGGAGAGAGGGCTAGAGAGGCCAGGGAAAGCCAGGTGCTTTGGGGAACAAGGAGCAGTTCAGGATTTGAGGTAAGAAGCAGGGAGGGAGGTGAGAGAGGAGGCTGACAGCGCAGCAGGGCCTGACTGAGCTAGGAATCCAGAGCTTGATCCTGAAGGGAAGGAGGGCCTTACATAGTTGAGATCCAACTATACCTACAATTTTACACCCCACTTTTCCCCCTTTAGTACTACAACATAAGAATTTTCCATGCTAACAAGTTTTATTCATATGATTTAAATGGTGCATAATATTTTATAATTTATCATATGCAAAATATTTATGTTTCTCATATATCATAAGATTTTACCACTTCCCTACAATATATATATTTATAAGTGTATAAACACACTTATGTTGTTTTGATAATCTTCGATGTTATAAAATAATGCTGGGAAGAATTACATCTAAAACTTTGGGACTTTTTTGGTTATTTCCTTAAGGTAGATTCTCAAAAGTGAAATTCAAAGGCTCTCAGTAAACTGCTTTCCAGAGAGCAATTTATGGCACACACTCCCTCCAGCCACGTGCAAGTGCCTACCTCCCCACCCCGTCCACACTTAGCATGGCTGGCCCTTGGGCAGGATGCGTGGGATGGGGCAGGGAGCTGCCAGGAGCTGCACCCCACTCTGCCTGGGCATGATTAAAGTTTAATTTAGAAATTTCTGACTTGAACAACATCCCAAAAAGAGCCTAGGGAAGATGCTGACAGCACAGCCTCATTTTCAGTGCAATTATCCCAGGTGGTCCCAGCCTGAGCCACCGCTCCAGGCCCTGTACCCTTCTAGGGATGGCTGTGAGTGTCGACTAGGGAAAGGGACTCTCAGCAGTTCTTCCTGCAAAGCCACGATGATTTATGCCACCATGCTCCAAATGAAGCCAAGCCCTGCTACTTTGAATGTGACCAGCCCTGGACATAGGAGAGGCCACTGGTCAATGTGGCTTGGCACAGGAGTCAATAGGAAAGCTCCTTGTTGGATGGTGACTCTGAGAAAGTGTGAACACTCACAGAGAAGGAGGGTCTCCAGAGCTGCTCTGATTTGGAAGGACAACAAATGGCTTTGCTGGGACTGGGGCATTCGGGCGCCCTGTGATCCAGAGCACCTGGGTGTCCACTCTGATGACGTCCAGGGCCCTCCTTCTTCTCTGAGCTTCTCTGAGCCCCTGTCACTAAGACAGCATTTCTCAAGCTTATTGGGCTACAGAACAGTTTTTATATTTATAACACAGCAAGAGTGCGTGAGTTATAAATTTGAGCTCTATCAGATTCATGTGTCATTTCATTCTTAAAGGTAGATTACTACATAATAATTATGTAAATAGACTATTTTTTCTAATTAATACATCTAATTTAGGGGAAAATACATATCACGGGCATCACTTTTTTTTGTTGGTTGTGTGAAACCACCACCAGTATCTCACCGAGCTGAACACAGTTTACAAAACTCTGAACCCGAGTAATCAGGCCATGTCTTTCTCCTAGTGACCTGAAAGAACTTAAATCTGAGCCAGTCTTATTGGCAAAAATATATCTAATAATAACCTACCACCTGATTTTTTAAGTTTACAATCTTTTGCTTGTGCGTACAGCTGAGTATTTATTAGCTGATTTTATTTCCTCTTGTGAAAAACGCTGGCTCCTGCTCTTTGCTAATGTTCAGACCAGGGGACTGATGTCTGGAGGGACAAGCCATGAAGATCACTGAGCAGCCACTCCTTCACCTCATCCCTGTCCCAGGGCCACCTCTGGGGGCTTCACATTCATGATGCCACTTGGAAGTTACTGGCAGTGCTGCCAATGAGCGCACAGAACTAACAGTGGTCTTGTGCCTCTCGCACTGCAGCATCTACAGCAGACAATTACCCGAATTACATTACTCATTATTTGTCTGCAACACCTTATGCTCACAGTAATCTTAGCACTGGAGAATCTACTGTTAACTATCACGGGTCTTAGTCTCAACATAGAGCCATCCTTGATTGTCACATATTGAATACAGCCTCACATTTTTTTAAAAACTTGGAATCGATTTTGTTAAATGTCTGTGCTCTTATTCCATTATCCAAAGATATTTTGCAAAGTTATATTTCACGTTCCCAGGACTAATGGCAAAAAAAATCACGCTTGGTTTAATGAATAATTTATAAAATTACGATCTAACCTGCCACAATAGTCCTTCGATGTTCCAGGTATTGCAGGTGTTGGCCACACCTCCCTTCCCATCCTTTTCCTGGGGCAGTAGGAGCAAAGGAGCAGGGGAGCCATCTCCTATCCCAGCCTGAAAACAGTTGCCACCACCACCCCAGCAGAACGGAAATTTGGAACAGCAGAGACCCCCACTGGGCCTCTTTATCACCGGTCTGTCCTGGGTGGGGACTCCTGGATTCCTTTTGGAACCGTAGACTTGCAATCCCACAATTTTGCTTACCCTTTTTTCCCTGTCACTTGCTCTTTTATATTATTTATGTAGCTTGCTTTCTCATTCACAAGATTATAAGTTCCCTGAGGACAGGAACTGTATCTTGTTTATTTTTGTACCTTGCACAATGTAAGTTCACAGTATCTGTTAAGTAAATAACTTGTATTTGATTTTTATGATTAATATTCTGATATTCAAGTAGAACTAAACCATTTTACAATTTTAAATGACCATGTAGGGCCTGAAAGCAAAAACATTTGCTTCCTGCATCAAGAAATAAGTGTTTCTAGCAATTTGTGTTCTGGGGTGGTGGGCAGCAGTGGTAAAATCTTCTCGAGCACATAATGTTTATAGGCTTCTCTTCGCTCATTGTTAATGTGGCTTTATTGGCAGTAAGCGCTTGAAAAGTATCCCTTCTTTTTTTCTACGTCTTGTCTTTTACCTACCAAACCGGATCTATATGTATTGGATCCTTTGTATTTTCCTGGTTTGCAAAAGTTTTAGTGCTATAATGAAAATTTTAGTGCTATGAATTAGTGCTATGAATTGAGCTGCATGCCGTATCTTTTTGAAAATAATCAATGCTATTTGACTTTACTATCTGGTGAATATAGCTCAATCTACTAAAATGCTCACATATTGCAATGTGGGTAATAGATGATTTGATTATCTTTTCCCAGATAGAATGTGGTACAGTATACTCTTGGTTTCCATTCTAACACAGTTCTTACTGTTACACAGAAGAATTGCACACACTTTCCTTCTCTGAATATCTCCATCTTTCAGCCTCCCACATACCCACACTCCACTGTTAGTCCATCCAGACAGGGCGAGCCCAGGCTCCCAGGCTCTCTGCCTCTCTGTCCTTCACCTCCCTAGTCTTACCCACTAACCTCTATCGTCTCCCCACATCCCAGAATGTTTTGGCTTTGTTCAAGCATTTGAATATTGGATTAAGAACATAAGGTTCCACTCCTACAACTCAATAGCAAAAAAATAAATTACTCGGTTAGAAAATAGGCAAAAGACATGAACAGATATTTCTCCAAAGAAGACAATGCAGATGGCCAACAGGCACATGAAAAGATGCTCAACATCACTAATCATCAGGGGAATACAAATCAAAACCACAATGAGATATCACCTCACAACTGTTAGGATGGCTGGTATCAAAAAACAAAAGATAGCAAGTATTGGCAAGGATATGGAGAAAAGAGAATCCTTGTACACTGTTGGTGGGAATGCACTTTGGTACAGTCACTATGGAAACAATATGGAGGTCCCTCAAAAAGTAAAAATAGGATTACCATCTGATCCAGCAATCCCATTTCTGGGACTATACCCCAAAGAATTGAAATCTGGATCTTGAAGAGGTATCTGCACTCCCATGTTCATTGCAGCATTATTCACAATAGCCAAGATACAGAAACAACCAAAGTGTCTAATGATGGATGAATGGATTAAAGAAACAGTGGAATATACATACAATGGCATATTATTCAGCCTTAAAAAAAAAAAAAGGAAATCCTGCCATTTGCAACAACATAAATGGACAGGCAGGACATTATGCTAAGAGAAATAAGCCAGACACAGAAACACAAATACTGCATGATCTCACTTATATGTGGGATCTAAAACAGTCACACTCAGAAGCAGAGAGCAGAATGTGCTACCAGGGGCTGCCAGGAGCTGGGGGAGGGGAAGATGGGGAGGTACTGGTCAAAGGGTACAAAGTTTCAGTTTTGCAAGATGAATAAATTCTGGAGACAAAGTACAACAGACGGTTTAGGATTAACAATACTGTACTGTGCACTTAAAATTTTGCAAAGAGGGTAGATCTTATATTAAGGGCTCTTATCACAAAAGGAAAAACAAAACAAAAACAAAAAAGAACACGAGGTTCCATTACTTCACTGTTTGAGGCCAACAGTATGTAGTTTTGTCATATAAATTATCATAGGATCAAGACAACTTCAGAAAGCTTAACAATAGCCATTTTCATTATAAGTGTAATGTATACAGCCCACAGCAGCAGTGCTGCTGTCCTACAGACGTCTACTGTTCTTCGTCAGTAACTCTCAGCTCCATGAAATTCTCAAGGCTGGAAAAATATTTCTAGTCTTATAGGGTTCTTAATTTAACCTCATTATATAAAGCTACAAGAGGAGTTAAGAACTGAAATTCTACCAAAGGCGAGATGTGGAAAAGCTTTCATCTAACGTGTTTTCCTAGATAAAGACTGAAATAAACAGACTGTGCTTGAATGTTAAGATATAATTATATTACATCTAAATGTAATTAGAGATGATTTTTTTTTTAAACTGATGTTGAAACACAGAATCCTAGGTTTGGAAAGAACTTTAGAAACCAGAAAATCTAACCTCTTCCCACTGTAGGAATCCTACGCTGAAGACAGACACAGTCATTCAGCCCCTGAATACTTTCTGAGATAAAGGAATCTTTGTTTTGTGGGATGACTCTTTTCTGTATTAGATAGTTCTAACTATGGGAAGTTTCTTTCTAATGGTGAGTCAGAATCTGCCTTCCTGCGAAGTTCAACCATCAGTCAGGGGACTCTGGAATATTCGGAAGGTCAGAACTGGGCTTGAATCCAGGGCTTACCACTTACTAGCTAAGTAACCTTGACTCTGAGCCTCAGTTTCCTGGTGTATAAAATGCAGTCAGCAATTTCTCCTCTTCACATTAGTGTGAGGATTAGAGATGCTGTGTGTTAAGTGCCTGGAATATGGTAGACACCCAGTGGATAGTGGCTGTCCTAGCATTGGCCCTATGTCATAGCTACCTCGCCCTAGGGACGTCTTCCCTTTGCCCGGCGAAAATGCACAGTTCCCTCCATGATTCCTTACATGCCGTGGTTTCCAGACCCCTCAGCATCTCGGCAGTTTTCCACTGATTTATTAAAGAAAGCATTCCTCCATGTGTATCTGGTACATGAGCTCCTTCAGATATTATCATGTAAAAGGGAGCAGATGATCAGTGAGAACTGGTCGAGGGGACTAGCTCTAGAATATTACAGGTCGTTGCTAAGGACGGAACAGTCACAGGTGCTCTCGGTCTGCCAGCCGCCCAGCCACTCTGGCGGAGGAACGAGTCGCACCTGCACGTCCTGCTCCAGCTTGATCTTGATTGAGTTGTACTCTTCGCAGTCCCTGATCCTCTGCTTGTTGAGCTGCTTCTCATAGTCCTCTACCCTCTTGATGCGGTTCATGAGATATTCGAGCTGCAGGCACAGGAAGACAAGGGCAAGGTCAGGCCCCGTCCCTGCCCTGACTCAGCCCTTCAGGTGGCCTGACCAGCGCGACACAGGGGAGGGTCCGACTCTGGACGGAGTCTATCTGCCCTCAGAACCCCGGTGCCCCAAGGCTTTGAACTCCCAGGCCGTGGCTTGTACTGCTTAACTGGGCCCTTACTCCAGAAACTCTCGGAGGAATGCAGACATTTGTACTGCTAAAGTTAAAAAAAAAATTCATTGGCTCTCGGTCATATTATTTCTTTGTTCTTTATGTCTCTGAAATAAAGTGATAACCCCACACCCTTTAAGATATGTCTTGAAACAGCTTCTTGGCCCATTTGTGTATAAGTACCCATGGCTGGGGGAGGTACACAGGAAGTGAAGGAGAGTGTGGCAGGACCCCGGAAACACAGCAGGCTGCCCAGGTGGTACTGACCACCACCAGAGAGGCCCACATCCGCGGGGCCTCACCGACTAACTGGGAAGTGCAGTCGTGGGTGTCAGCTATCCTCGCCAAGATATACAGAGGCTAGTGAATTCAGATGCAGCAGGGATCACCCCAGACTCCACCAATCACCCCTGATGCACCTGCCCACTCCCCCATCAGTGCCATTACCTCCCTGGCGTTGTGAGTCTGCAGGGCTCGCTCCCACTTCTTCTTATTACTAGTCAGCAGCTCTTGTCGCTCTGCCTCAAATGCTTTCTACGACCAAGAAGGAAAACGGCTCCCGTGTCTGCTTGGATTAGGCAGGTCCCACCACATCAAAGAACTCTCAGACAACAGCACAAGTGACACAAAGTCAAATCCAAATGCAGACTTGCCAAGTTTCATACAACCTAAGGGCTATGGAAGGACCTGCCTGGAAATTGTTACGAAGTCTGTGCACTGGGGGAAGGCCAGTGCCCTGCAGTCCCAGGGCCAACCCTGGCGTATAATTCAGCCGTGACCCGGGTTGGTGCCTTGCTCTGGCTGGGGTTCCCACGAAGCAAAGGCAGCACAGAGCTCACAGAAGTGGGGCAGTGGGTGGGGTAGGCCTGGGAATGCAGAAGCGAATCTACAATACTCCAAAGAGAGAAGCCCTCACCCTCTTGGCTCTCTTCCATTTTGGAAAGACCTGTCTCCATCTCAGTCTTTAACGTTTCATTCCAATTCGAAGTATTGGTTCCCAGATCCTGTTTGGCCCGCCCCTTTCCCACCCCGCCCTGTCCCTGACTGTCATAAATAAGTCAGACAAACAGCTCCGGAGGCTTGATGGTTCTGGAGCACTGATCTTCCCCCTCCACTCCTCCCACCTTACCCTGTTTTATTTCCTTTCCAAGCACTTACTACCACCTGTCAAACTGTATATTGAGTAATTTATCTGTTTAGTGTCTAGCTGTCTCCTGCTGGAATACAGGCTCCATCAAGGACTTTCTTTTGCCCGTGGCTAGTACCTCCAGCCCATGGCCTGTGCCTGGCACATGATAGACACCTGATGTGTATTTGTTGGAGGAGTGAATGAATGAGTAAGTGAATGAATGAAACCCTAGAACATGTGCAGAAATCAGAAGACCAAGACACCTGGGGCCCTCCTTGGTGGTTAGGACAGAGCCAGCCTCCTCCCAGGGGCCTCCCCGGGGGCAGAGGGCAGCTCTCTCACAGGCCGTCCGTCACCTCAATGTGATAGAGCTCCTGGCGAAAGCTTTTCATCACATTCTTCACTTGCTCTTCCATCCGCTCCAGGAGCAGGCAAATGTCATCTGACTGCTTTTTCAAATCCTTCACGTACTGGTCATCTTTTGTTTTTAACTCCTAGAAGACAGCATGTCAAAGGTTGGTCACCCACTGAGAAAGAAGCAAGAGGTTGCCAGGCACACTCCACCCGAACCCATCCCGTCAGGTGGAGGGGGCTCAGCTCAGGACAGACCCTCTGTGAGCAGCACAGGGTTGCTCCCCTCAATTACAACTTGCTGCAAGTCTCCCTGCAGGCTTCCAGTTGAGCAACGAATGCCCAGGTTCCAAGGTGGGAAATCACAGACTGCAGGCTAAGTTCCATTCCTTGACTAAACACATAAAATCGGGAACAGCATTTGCTCTGACAGTACATCTTTCTAGTAGGTTGCCAACAATTCTAAGATGACTCCAGAACTTTTTCTTCTGGTTAGACGTGTATTGCCTGAGCTGTCCCGCCTTCTGGGTAATGAAGTCAGGCCTCCCCCTTTTTCCATTCAGGAAAAGCAAGCTGGATGCCCTGCGGTGGGGACTGGCCGGGCTCTTGCCTGCTGTAACTCATTGATCAGCTTGTTCTTATCTTCTATCAGCCCAGCGCAGTGCACCTGCTGGGCATTGAGCATCTCCCACAGCTCCTGGGGGATTCTCTTCTGTTTGCCCTCCTCCCACTTGACAGTGATCTCATCAAATTTGTCCTGGCTGGTCTTGACCTCGTTCTCCAGCTTTTCAAGTCTGCAAAACACAAACAGCCCAGCTCCAGATGCTGCCTTCCAAACAAGCAGGCTGGGTTTCTCAAGTCTATAAAGCAGGCTCAGTCACCCCGGCACTGCCTCCAGACACACCCACTGTGAACCACACCGGACTCTGAGGAATCTGCTTGTAGTTTAATATGGACTAGAAGGAACTGAGACCAAATAAACAAAGCAACACATAAAAGCAGATCAACATTAAGGCTGTACACACACACATACACACACACATACATACACACACACACACGTGGATCAAGAGTTCATTTCACATACTTCTGGGTAAGATAGGGACACACAGTAGTTAAGCACTTGATCACAAGTCCCATAGCTTGTGTTCAAATCCTGATTTTGCTACTGACTCTCAACTTTAGACAAGTTGCTTAACCTCTGCAGGGCCCATTTTTCCCATCTGTAAAATGAGTAGATGAGGGGGAGGGTTTAGCTCAGTGGTGGAGCACATGCTCAGCATGCACAAGGTCCCAGGTTCAATCCCCAGTACCTCCACTGGGAAAAAAAAGTTAAAAAAAAACCGAGAAGATGAAAGTATTTCCCTTCCTGTGGCTGTTGTCAGGATTAAGAAAGATGATCCCCAGCACAGTAGTCACCTGAAAAATGGCACTCATATTAATCTTTATTGACACTGTGACCTCAAGTGTCTGGCCGGTCTTCTCCCAAATTATCAACAGATGACCAGTGAAACATACAAAAAAGGAAAACTTCACCATTAGCAGCAGAAAATAGGGATGGTCTTCCAGAATCCCAGAAATTC
This sequence comes from Camelus ferus, assembly GCF_009834535.1. NCBI lineage: Eukaryota > Metazoa > Chordata > Mammalia > Artiodactyla > Camelidae > Camelus > Camelus ferus. Next base: position 18,124,739 of record NC_045710.1, on the reverse strand, counting down.
CAAAGAATCCATAGGACACATGCCTGTGACTCTCCCCCAGCTCCAGCAGGCTGTCCTCCTGTGAGACTGTCTCCAAGCAAGACTGCAAACCCCCTTCAGGACAAGAATCACAACTTGCTCATCTCGTGATCTCCTCTCTCCTTCCCAGCTTCCAACCTACACAGTACATCTTATAATTCAATTAATTTTATTCTTCAAAAAAATAAGAAACAGCTGTCAGGTCATCTTTCCAAAACCCACATTTATCTTGGAACTCTGCCACTTACGACCTTCGATTTTTCCTCAGTGGCTGCAGCAGACACTAATTCCTTGGTGGGGCACCCAGGGCCTTTCAGCCGCTGCCCCCACTGGGGATCAGCACATTCCTGGTACAACCTGTGACAGGCAGTGGGAAGTTTAGGGAATAAAGGTACCAGTTACATCCTGGTGACACTGGTAAAGTTGCTAATGGGGAGAATTACTTCTGCCGACCAACTAAACATATTGTTAAAACCGTACTGTGTACATACCTGCTGAGCTGAGCAAAAATGGCCTGGGGGGTTGCCCTTCTAATTGGACTATAGCTAAGAAATTAATTGAAGAACAAGCCAAAGGAAGGGTTTAAATGAGGACCTCTGTTCCTGCTGATATCAGCCCTCTTCTGTGGGCAAACCGAGGAAGGAGAATCCTTCGAAGCAGCTTACTCCTGCCTCCCTGCTGGGCAAGCCAAGACCTGGGAGATGCGTGTGCACAGGGCCTACCTGCTCAGTCCCGAGTTCCCATTGTCCCCCGACCCTCCCTCCTTCCAGGCATGGAGTCTCTATCGTTCTTTTAACACACTGCTCCACCTGTACGTAATATTTATGAATCTGGTCATTATGATTCATTTGAACCCAGAAAGGCCTAGTCTACCTTCTTGGCCTCATCTGTTTTCTTCCATCACCCCCTATACATCCTTCCCTACCATGCCATTCCCAAGTGTCATGTGCTCTCAGGCCTCTGCACAAGCTGTTCCCTCTGCCTAAAATGCCCACTCCTTGGCTCCTCAAACTCCTATTCATCCCTTATGGCCCAATTCAAATATCACTTCACCTCATGACCCAGAGAGGAGATACTTCACATCCCCCAGGCTACAGAGCCAGGGGAGGGGGGTTCCTCACCGCTGACGCTTTATCTCCTCTTCCTCGACTCTCCTGTGGATCTCTCTGATATCTGCAGCTACCTGGATATTTGTCACCAACTCAGTGCCACAGAGCAGCAGTTTAGCCAATTTCTGAAAGTAAGAATTTATAAAGTTAGAAACATTTTACATTTTACACAACTATCTGTAGCTGTTCTATCCGGCCAAGCAGGAATCAAAAGTACCTTAGGACTTTTAAGAGTAGCATCTACTTAGCAACCTATTTCCATCATGACACTGGCGATGGGATGTTATAGCTTACAACTGAATAGCACTCTGTGATTCTGGATGTATTTTTATTCTCCTTAGAGGAGGAACCAGCCAACCAGTACAAAGTCAGGCACTCTAGGTACATCCCAGCGCTTTCCCCAGCAGGCCTTCAAGGGGCTGACACTGCCAGGGTCCCTTCTAAGCATCTCAGTTGGGGAGATAATTACGGGAGTTGTCCTCCCATGTCCATTTCCCACTCTTCTTTTAATAACAGAACACCCAGATTGTAGCTAGGTGTTTTACCTCCCCAAATAGATACAATTCCCAAACCCCTCTTGCAGCTAGAGTGCAGTCTGATCAGTAGCACATGAGTAGGAGTGTATGAGTCCCTTGAAGGGAAAAGGTTTTCTTTTCTTTCTCTCATGAAGTTCCACGTGGTGAGCAGAAGAAGACAGCTTAAGGAAGGGCAGAAGGAGATGAGGTCCCCAACATCGAGGAGCCTCCATACCAGCCCTGGACCTCTCCTGCTCCAGACTATTAAGTGAACCAGAGAAATAAGCTTCTATCTTGTTTAAGTTAACGTTATGTGGGAACTTTTGCTACAGGGGTTCTAACGTGGGAGAGAATTGTAGCTGATTACACTGCCCTCTCCCTTAATGGCTCAGGAATTCTGTTACTGGTACCCTGCCCTTGTAAACCCCTGTTTGTAAATTTCACACTCAGTCCCTTCACTCCTGGCCTTTTGGGAACGTCATGATTTCAAGATGATAAATCTTCTCAACAAAAAGTTGAAGTATCCTTAGGTTATGCCTCAATGTTTCCAAGTCTGTTTTGGAACTTACAGACTGTTCAACTCTTAAATTCTTTCTGAAATAGGAACCTACTAAACATCGTACCAAGGAGTCACTGAAATGATCAGAGACCCACTTCTCACTCGTCTATGGAAATTTTGAAATGCAGTTTTAATGAATACAGAACTGAATCTTAACCCAGATATCCAGGGTGCTCCAGGCTTGTTTTAAACAGCTGCAGCTTTATCACTTGTACTAAATGGTTTTGCATGCCTGAGGAAATAATGGCTTTCCTGCAGTTTTGAGCAATTTTCTATTTTCTACTCAGATAATGCAAACATCAGAAATTCCTGAATCAAGTATTTAAGACTCAAAGTAAAATTGAAAATGTACAGTCACAGATCAACAGATCAACAGATACACCGTAACACTTGAGATCCAGGGCAAGAGTTTAAATGAAGGGCCACATACCATGTATCCAAATATTTAAAAATTACAACTCAGTGTAATAAACTATTAAATAAAATATGTTCTATCCTCCTACCTTGACACTTTCATATAAATTCAAAAGTCCTAGTTTGAATTCAGACTCCATCTCAGGGTTCCACTCAGAACTTGGTGGCTAAGGGGGAGCCAGTCTCTAGCCCCCAGCCTGGAGCCCACCCCTGTCTCTTCACATCCCTAGCTCCATCCAGCTCCAAGAAGGCCTTCACGTGTGGGCATATGGATTTCCCAGACCACACATCCAAATTCCATCTAAACTCTTTGGCCATCCATGAGGCCTTGTCTGCCCTGAGCAGGGCAGACCCCGGGAAGAGGCCCATGCAGGCCCTGAAAGGGAGCTCAGGCCTTTCGGGCAGGGAATTTGGAGTCCTTTGACATTCAGAGAGAGGGTGAGCTAAAGGGGCATTTGGGCTCTGAGTAGACTTGAGGCAAGTCCACTTGAGAGGGTGTATCCAGAGGAGGACCAGAACAGGACACAGGAGCCGCATCATTACCACTTTTATTCATTGGGCTGGAGGGCTTATCTACTGCAATAAGGCAAGAAAAAAAAAAAGTAAAGTTATCTAAATTGAACAGGAAGAGATAAAACTGTCATTTTCAAATGATATGATTATATGTGCTAAAAAAAAAAAAAGAACCTACAGATAAACTATTTGAATTAACAAGTGAATTCGACAAGGTTGCTGGTTAGATAATCAAATCAATATATAAAAGTCAGTATGAAAAGGTCACTATATAAAATTGTACTTTTACATATCAACAATGAACAGTTATAACCTTAACAAAAAGTATAAAATATTGCTGAGCAAAATTAAACAACACATAAATAAAAGGAGGGATATTTTATATTCACAGATTGCAAATCTCTGTATTGGTAAGCTATTAATTCTTTCCCACGTTGATTTATAGATTCAATCTAATCTCAATTAAAATCCCAGGAGGTATTTTTTAATTAAAATTGACAAGCTCATTCTAAAATTTATATGGAAATGCAAAGGGTCAAGTATAGCCAGAACAATCTTAAAGAACCACAAAGCTGGAGGACTTACCCCACCAGATATCACGAGGTCTGTCAAATAGCTACAATAATTTAGATGTATGGAATTGGCATAAAGACAGGCAAATTGACCAATGGAACAGAACAGAGAATCTAGAAACACAAGTGTATGATCACCTGATCTGCAACAAAGGTGCACTGTAAAGACAGGAAAGGATGATCTTTTCAATAAATGGTGCTGGATTAATTAAAAAGGATCACTTAGGAAACAATGAACCTTAAGACCTACTTTTACACCACACACAAAAATCAATTCCAGACAGACTACAGACCAAAATGGAAACGGTAGAACAATGAAGCTTCTCAAAGAAAATATGGAAGAATATCTTTATAAACTTGGATTAGATCAAGATTAAACAGGAAAGAAAAAGAATGACCATTTTTAAATGTTTGATAAGGTACAGGGCCAAGGCCAGAGACCTCTCCTGCCCAGGTCTTAGGGCAGAACTGGTCCTTAATACCTTGATATTGAGAAAGGTAGCATCTTCTTTACACATGTCACCTCGAAGCCAACGCCCTTCGTGATTTAAGTCCTAAGTGAAAGGAACCTGTTAAAAGCTGCTAATTAAATCGATATTATCTCTATGGTTTTATACTCAATTTTAGAGTGCTCAGGACGAACAGTATTTTCAGGATTATAGCAGAATCAACTATAACAGTATTTTCAAGATTATATACAATATCCTTTTTATCCTACATGGAAACACTCAGAGATCACTGACCCTTTAGATGAAGTACCCTGAGTACCAAGAGATGCTATGACAACTACTTCACAGTAAGCAACAGATCTGGAACAAGAACCCACAACAGTTCAGATTCTTTCCACTACAACAAAATATTTTATCCTTGGACTTGGTATGGTTCAGATTATTCAATTATTTCTATACAGAAATAATTGCTCTAAAATAATATTTCATGCAAATCAAAACTACAATGAAGTATCACCTCACACCAGTCAGAATGGCCATCATTCAAAAATCTACAAATGACAAATGCTGGGGAGGCTGTGGAGAAAAGGGAACCTTCCTTCACTGCTGGTGGGAATGCAGTTTGGTGCAGCCTCTGTGGAAAACAGTATGGAGATTCCTCAAAAGACTAGGAATAGACTTACCATATGACCCAGTCATCCCACTCCTGGGCATCTATCCAGAAGGAAATCTACTTCAAAATGACACCTGCACCCCAATGTTCACAGCAGCACCATTTACAATAGCCAAGACATGGAAACAGCCTAAATGTCCATCAACAGATGACTGGATAAAGAAGATGTGGTATATTTATACAATGGAATACTATTTAGCCATAAAAACCAACAACATAACACCATTTGCAGCAACATGGATGTTCCTGGAGAATGTCATTCTAAGTGAAGTAAGCCAGAAAGAGAAAGAAAAATACCATATGAGATCGCTTATATGTGGAATCTAAAAAAACAAAACAAAACGTAAATACAAAACAGAAACAGACTCATAGACATAGAATACAAACTTGTGGTTGCTGAGGGGATGGGGGTTGGGAAGGGATAGACTGGGATTTCAAAATGTAGACTAGATAAACAAGATTATACTGTATAGCACAGGAAAATACATACAAGATCTTACGGTAGCTCACAGAAAAAAATGTGACAATGAATATATATATGTTCATGTATAAGTGAAAATTTGTGCTCTACACTAGAATTTGACACAACATTGTAAAATGATTATAACTCAATAAAAATGTTAAAAAAAATTAAATAAATAAAATAATATTTCAGTGATTTGAATTTTTTTTTCCCCAGAAAGTACACTTCAATTTCTGCCAGAAGTGATCTCTCACCTCTCCACTTTTATAAATCCCACCTATTTCCCTAAGACCCAGCTTACATCCCACTTGCTTCATAGAACCTTCTCTAGCCAGGCCCACTTGGTGAGCTCTTTTCCAAATCTCAACACGCACAGTATCACTGTCCACGCAGTTCACTGCAATAAATTAAATGTGGCCTTTTGCCAGTTTCTGGCTCACTGCTCTGAACAACTGTTCATCTCTCCTGCACCTCCTGCTCCAAGTCCTTTATTACTTGTCTCTTCACGGGACAGCGATCAAAGACCTTTAGTGTTCACGGAGTACAAGCCTTGCCCTACTCCACAGCGCACAAAGAGGCTCTCACTCTCACAGAACCTCACGTTCCCGGGGAACACTGCATGCGCATGCACACTGCACGAGAAGTGATACAAGGCAGAAAACTATCCAAAACTAAAAGACCAAGAAGTATTCGATGTGTGAATTCAAAGAGTTCAGCCTGGGACCCGGAAGAATTCACGGAGGAGCTGGGAGTGGAGATGGTCTTAAAGTCTGGGAAGGTAACCTGAGGAGAGGGTAGGGTGTGAGGGGAAAGGAGAGGAGGGGAGAGGAGGGGAGATTAGGGGCTGGGCATTCCTGACCATCAAAGGCACAGGACTGGAAGCGCACAGCCCCAGTGCGGGTGAGTGAGTGCATCAGCGCTCCGGTCCTACAGGACCAACAGGACCCATTTGCCACCCGGTTCCTACCAGTCTGCTTTCTTCTTTCTGTTTGTAGCTCTTGCTTTGATCTTCCTCACTCTCCTTCTTCCCATCTAAATATTCTCCAAGCGCTTCCCTGTGATGGAAAAAAGAGGAGAAACTGAAGTTACTACTAGTACTTAGACCCTATATTTTAAAGTTCCATGATAAGTCACACTATATACAAAAATACTCCATATGGATATAAATTGGAATACTAAACACACACACACACACACACACACACACAGAGTTGTAAAAACACTAGAGTTAAATGCAGGAGAGAACCCCTACTAGAGTAAGATCCAAGTTAGAAAAAAATGGAAGATTTTACTCTCTGAAATGTAAACATTCTATCCTTGAAAGTCAAGGGACACACTGATAAAAGATATTTGACGAAATTTTGCTATAAAATAGAATGGGCTCCTTCAAATCAACACACACACAAAAAAAGACAAAACACCAAACAGGAAAATTGGCCAAGGGTGTGACAAATGGCCAGAAGACTTTTGAAAATATGTTCAACTTCACATATAACCAGAGAAATGTAATTGAGAAACTCTGAGAGGTATTGTCACTATCCTATCGGAGGAGAAAAGATTTAAAAGGTTGATAGTATGGGGTGGGTGGGGGACCAAGGGTGTGGGGGCCCAGTGATTCATACTCCATGGGTGGGGATCTGAATTGTCACAACCTGTCCAAAAGACAATCTGGCAAGATTTATCAAAAACCAACACCTGCCTCCTTCTGACCCAACCTTTAGGAATTTTCTAAAGAAAGCTTTCACAAGCTCACCAAGAACTATGCACACGGATGATTACTGCAGCGCTGACCATACTAGCAAGAAAATGGACACATTCTACATACATATTAATTACTGCCTGTTTAAATAACTTGCAAGGCAACAATACAAGAAAATATTTTTTTTAATTTTGTGTGTTTGTTTGGGGGGGGTGGTAATTAGGTTTATTTATTTATTTATTTTTAATGGAGGTACTGGGGATTGAACCCAGGACCTTGTGCATGCTAAGCACGTGCTCTACCACTGAGCTATGCTCACCCTCCTCAAGAAAATATTTTGTATCCTATAAAAAAAATGATATGGTATCTAGCAGCATGGAAAGATGTCCACAACAGGTAAGTAAAAAGAGCCAGCCGTAGAACAATATGTAAAATACAGTATAAATTTCTTTTTGAAATAGGGTTATAGACACATAGGGAAATTTTTACAAGGATTTATGACAAACAGATGACAGTAATTATTTAGGAGAAGGGAACTTTACTGAAGACTTATATTTTCTACATTTTTCTATTTTATAAATTTTATAAGTAGCACATATGTGTGTATGTGTTAATCAGAAAATAAGACCAAAGATGAGGACGGATGGAGATAAGGTTCGAGATTCTGGACTTCTTCGGAGGCCTGGGGGAATGACCCCACAAACAGCCACAGCGCTCACATCAGGGAGGTCCACTTTCTCCTCTGGCACATGGCGGCCATGAAGACTCTCTGTTCTGCCTTAAGAAAAATGAAACCATCACCTTATGACGTTATCCACAGTGAAACAAGCAGATCCCTTTATCTCATTCTTTCTTGACTTCTAACAATGACTTTCATCTCCTTTCCCTTTGTTCAAAGGTCAGCACAGCTTGACACAGTGCTACATCATTTCTGAGATGTGGAATTGAGTTAGCCCCCATACCCCCCCACAACTCTCAATCTAACTGAAACTCTTTTTTTCTTGTCATTTCATTCACTTTCTCTACTCTTATTGAACCTACTCATTGTCCTTACTAAGAAAACAAATTGTTTTATTCTATTCAGTGCTTTAGATGTTGCCAGGCTGATGGTGTTACCACCCAAAATGCACTCATTCACCTGACTTTTTACATTGACCACCAATTAATTACCAACTCTACCTAAATAATCCATCCACCTACTTCCTGGAGCAAAGATCGATGCTTCAGAAGGAAAAAGAACTATGCTACACACTCATATTATCTAGTTTCAACTTGAATTCCATTGCTGCCTTTTAGTGCTCATTTTTAACTGCCTAACACCACACTATGCCAACATGGTAGCCACTAACCACATGTGGCAATGGAGCATTTGAAATATGGCTGATCAAACTGAAATGTGCTATGAGTGTAATATATGAACTAGATGGATTTTGAAGAACTTTCAACAAAAAAAATGCAAAATATCACACTATGATTTATACTGATTACATGTTAAAATAATATTTTTATAGAGTCAGTTAAAAAAATACATGACAAAATTTAATTTCACCTGTTTTGTTTACTTTAACACAGCTACAAATTTACATATTACGTTTCTATTGTTCAGTGTCCACCTAGCATACTCCCCAAAGTGGCCGTCTCAGACTTTTCTCTACTCAGCTTTGAGCTGAATCCCTCTTTGAGGAAACTGACTCTCCACCACTGCCACCCACGTGGTCACAGTGGGAGCTGCCATCTTCTTGATGATATTGCTTTGCCTGACCAGTCAAAGTCTTGCCTCTAGATTTAAAAAGTTGGAACCTCACTGAGTCTTTGACTGGGTTTAGAGCTCTAGGTTGGAAATCATTTTTCTTCCTAATTTTGATGGCATTGCTCATTTATCTTCTAGGGTCCAGTGCTGCTGTTTGTGAAACCAGACGTCACCCTGTTTGTTAATCCTTTCTTTGTATGTGACAGTTGTCACTGTTGTTGTTCTGCACTCTGGAAGTCTGGAGGACCCTTCTCTTCGTTCTCAGTGTTCTGAACTTTCTCAAGGGTGTGCCTGGAGGTGGGTCTACTTTCATCCACTGTGCTGAACATTTTCAGTCAGGTGGTCCCTTTCCATCAGGAAACTCACAGTTTTCAGTTCTGAGAAATGCTCTTGAATTCTTTCAGTGATCACTTCCTCCCCTCTCTTTACTCTGTCCTTTCTTTCTGGATCTAGAAAGGAAATATGCGATCTCTTGGACTAGTCTCTAATTTCTGAAAAATCTTTTTCTCTGCTAGTTTCTCTTTTCTTTTTCTCTCTCTCCCAGGCAATTCCATCACCTTTACTACCCAATCCTTCTGTTGTTTCCTATTTCAATCATATTTTTTAATTTCCAAGAGCTCTATTTTGATCTCTGACTTATTGTAATAGGATCCTATTCTTTTTTTTTTAAATAGAGTTACTGGAGAATGAACCCAGGACCACTAAGCACATGCTAAGCATGTGCTCTACCACTGAGCTCTACCCACCCCCAATAGCATCCCAGTCTTGTTTTATGGTTGCAATAACATTTCTTTTTCTCTGAGGATCTTAATGATAATCTTTTTTTCTTTCTTTTTTAATTGAGGTAAAATTGGTATGCAACATTATATAAGTTTCAAGCGTGCTTAATGAGAGTCTTTTTGTTGTGTTATTATTGTTTTTTTCTTGCTGCATAGTCTCAGTTTCCTCTAAGCTGCTTTCTTCTGTTTATTCATTTTAGTGTCTACCTTTCATGTTAAAGACTTTCTTCGGATGTCTGAAAATCCTTGGCTACCTTTTCCTGATAAGAAGAAAAAGCTTATGAAAGCTCTGAGTGCCAGGGTGCTGTGTAACAGCTGTGAACTTCAGTGTGGGTTGACCTACTTCAACTGTTTCATGGGCAAACCTGGATGTCAGGGTCTTTAAGTCCCTCCCTCTGGGCTAGTCAGATTCTGTGGCGAGACTTCTCCAGTCGAACTGCCAGCACACCAGGAACAGGGAGGCGAAGGAGGTGCTCAGTTCCGTGTGCACGTGTCCACGGAATCCCTGTGCTTTTAGTACCATGTCCTTGTTTCACCTTTGCCCAGCATCCCCCAAACCACAGATCCTCCATTTTACATTCTGCAAACCTCTGGTCTACTGTGCAAAGTGGGAGAAATGTTCTAGGCATGTATTAATTTTCCGAACAATTCTCCTAATTTTAGTTCCCTCTTCGCCCCTGCTTCCAGATAAACCTGATGCTGCCAGTTTCCTAGTCTTTTGGAGATTTACTGCCAAGTAAATCAAGGGGATGCTCAGCTTTCTTCACTACCAGTTTATATTTCCAAACTCTTGAATCTGCTAAGTCATTTACCATCTGCCCGTATACTTCCCAGCTTCCAAAATGTTGTTGCTATTAAGTCCTCCTGTTTCACTTGACTTTGTGATTTTACATCTTTTTTACTTAATCCCTTTAAATGTCATTTTTGATGGAAAGCCAAGATAAATGGATCTGTTCCATTTGCTCTCTTAACTCAGAAGTGACATCTCTCAGGAATTTAAAACGTCAGTTGAGACAATAGAGATTGAGACTTCCGCGTGCTTTAGCCATCCATCTTATTCTTTATCTTTGTATGACATGATTCTGTTAACAGCTTCCTCTCTAAAACTACACCTCAATGATATACCAAGGCCGACGCAGTTAGGGCGGTGGGCACCACAGGCAATCAAGGAGCCTAGGGCTGATTTTAGAACAGTACAACTGACTAAAAGCCGGTCTGCTTTTTATAATCTCCAGGAGCCAGCAACAAAACTGTATCAGTCATAAAACACTCCTTTCTGAAAAAGCTTTCGTTAATATAAGTTTCAAACAATTGCTGCAGTGACTGTTGATTTTTAATAATACATAGATCAGCTTCAACACAGCACCTTTCTATTTCTTATCCTTTAACAAGGAAGCTAATTCTGAGAACTCACAATATAGGCTTGATCTCCGACGCACACAGACTCAGCTACATGCACGTGTTTTGAGAGCACGTCTGAAATGGTTCGAACTGTCTCAGCTCACTTTGGCACACGGCACGTCCACAACCCCCCAGGCACTACACAGCCCTGCAGTTTAGGGCTTTGACATGAACAACAATAGCTGCTAGAAACACAAAAAACCGAATTTGAGTTTCTTCAATTCTGTCATTCTACACATAACTCCTTTTCTAAACCTTGCAAATTCACTCCTTGGGGAACATTTATTCATATTTTTTCCCTTCCTTTTCCCTCCTCCCCAATATATATGTAATTTAAAAGTGCTCAGTCATTATTTTTTTGAAAAGTGTTCATCTGTGACTTTCCTCATTTTGTACTGTAAATTTTATTTTGATTTTTAAAATTTTACTGGCATGGTTATATAAACAAAGTTCAGTAAAAGAAAATGTTCTGGTAAATTGACTATAACTCAATTATTAAAAAAAAGAAAATGTTCTGCTTTTCTTTTCAGGTTATTGTTATTATCCATGTTTTAGAAATTACTGACTCCAGGTGTTAAATTTGTTGGGTACACCACGGCACCTCATTTATTGGTTTTTCCACCAGCCTCAACTGGCCTCTCTCTCAGTCTCCTTGGTCAGCATTTCCTCTTCCATCAACTTCTAAATGCTGGGCTTTCTTAGGGCTTGGCCATGAGCCTTCTTCTCATCCCTTTTATCCTCTTTCCCACTGTAATTTCATTCATTCCTATGGTTCAAAATACAGTCATAATGCTGTTGACTCTCTACACTGATATTTCTCATCCAGAATTCTCTTCTGAGTTTAAGACCCATATCCAACTGCCTAATGGATATCTCATTTTTAATGTCTTACAAAATTCAACTTTGTTTAACATGGACAAAGCCAAATTCTTGATTTCCAATTCCTGCCTCACCACCCCCATCAGTGTCTTTACCATCTCAATAAAAGGCACTACCATCTCTCCACCCAGCTGTTGAAGCCTTTCCTGCTTTTTCCCTACCTCTCATCAGCATAGCCAATCAATCAGTAAATCCAGTCACTTTCAATTCCAAAATACATCTTGCATCCGTCTGCTTTCTCTCCAAATCACTGTTATTAACTAGTGCAGATCAACTTCATCTCTCACCTGGACGAATGCAACTGCTTCCTAACTGGCCTCCTTATTCTCACTTCTGGCTTCTCCAAACCATTCCCCAAAGAGCAACCAGAGTGATCTTAAAATACTTAGAAATTCAAGAAATTCTCACCTTAGGTCCTTGGTCTGTGGATAAGAGCTATCACCATGCAGAAGGCCAAATGGACACCTCTGAAACTGCACCCGAGTACATAAAAAACAATACTGCAGACTTGGGGGGATGTTGGGGGTTAGTGCCACTCTTAAGGATCTCAAGGAGTGGTGGTGCCTATTAAATTTCCACTTAATTCACTGGTCTGGTCCCTGCAAAAACTGGATGGACCCAAGGAAATGATTGTCGAGTACTGCAGGTTCAACCAAGCTGCCATGCAAGTGTGGTGTCTTTGGTAGCGCAGATTAGTGTGGCCTTACGTACTTGGAATGTGGCTAGTGACTGGATCAAATGTATTAGTTTCTATCTTAATCAGGAAAAGGATCAGGAAGTTCACATTTACATGTAACAGATAATATATATTCACATAGCACTCACACTCACAGGGCCATGTTAACTCTCCTGATCTCTGTCAAAATATTGTCTGAATAGACCAGGACCATCTGGATATTCCACAGAACGTCACATTGATCTAGTACATCAAGGTTGGCAAACTGTGGCCTATGGGCCAAATCTGACCCACTGTCTTTGTACGGATCACAAGTGAAGAATGATTTTTACATTTTCAACAAGATTGTACTGTATAGCACAGGGAAATATATACAAGATCTTATGGTAGCTCACAGCAAAAAAAAATGTGACAATGAATATATGTATGTTCATGTATAACTGAAAAATTGTGCTCTACACTGGAATTTGACACATTGTAAAATGACTATAACTCAATAAAAAATGTTAAAAAAAGAATGATTTTTACATTTTCAAATTGTTAGAAAAACAAGATCAGCATGAATAGGCAGAACACAGAGGATTTTAGGGCAGTGAAATTATTCTGTACAATACCATAATGGTGGACACATGTCACTTTATGTTTATCAAGATCCATAGAACACCAAGAGTGAATTGTAATATAAACTTTGGGTGATAATATGTCAATGCAGGTTAATCAACTGTAACAAATGTAACTCTCTGGTTGGGGAGGTTGATAGTGGGGGAAGTCATACATGTGGTAGGGGCAGGGGAAATCTCTATACTTTCCTTCCACTCAATTTTTCTGTGAACCTAAAACTGCTCTAAAAATATAAAGTTTATTAATTTAGAAAATTTAAATATGAAGGATATGTTGTGACACATGAACATTATATGATATTCAAATTTCAATATCCTTAAGTAAAGTTTTGTTGGAACACAGCCACACCACTTTGGGGCCCTTGTGGTCAATAGCCAGCAGACAAGAAGAGCAACACCATCTTGGCAGGGCAGCTGACCCTGACCAGAAGAAAAAGGTATAAATGCTGTCACTTGAGGGTGCTTAGGAATTCAGGGGATCATGCAAGCGCCCCTTGGTACCTCCTTATGACAGGCGATTGCGCCTGTGAATGGACAGGTGCGGTACCCCAGTCTGCAAACGGTATGCTTATCAGTCACAGACCATTGAGGAATAAGGGTTTGTGTCTCACAACCAGGTAAGCCACTGAAACCAGCGTTAAGTGATAGCTGAGGTTCACTCCGTAACTACTTGCGGAAGGAAGGCAGGCTGGGAAGCAAGGCGGAAAGACCTCGGAGGGCAGGTCACGGAGCGCCTGCATCTTCGGTATGTTGCCCTCAGTGTCCGGCGCAGCGGGCTCTCAGTGAAAGCGCTGGAGGGATTATTATTTCCGTCTTTGGCTTTACTAGTGTGTTCAGTGTTTTAACATCCCATACTTTGTTTGAAGCTTCTGGAAGAAATGTTTTCTATCTCTTCAAGAAACAAGGCCGGCTTACACTCAGGGCACGCTGGCCACGGGTACCCGCCCCCTTATCCCCGCATCGCGTCACCCGCACCCAGGACGCTACCGGGCTGGACCCGCCCAGACTCGGCTCACCGCCTCCGGGCTTCCAGGCGCGCTGCGATGCGGAGGCGCCGGGCCTGGATCCGCTCCTGAGGGTTATCAGAATGTATCGAGGGCCCGAGAATCGGGGCGGAATCCTCCTTCTCCTCCAGGACCTCTAGGGATCCCCGCGGATTCATGGTAGGTGCCTCTCGCCCCCAGGCAGTTCTGCAACGACCACCGCCGGGACTACTGCCGGTTGCTAACAACAAGCCGTTGCCAGGGAAAAGTAGTCACCTGACCCGGAGCGCGTGATTGCGCGCGCAGCCCCTGAGGCCCCGCCCACCGGTATTCAGAACTTTGTATCCCAGTATGGGGCTTTATTCCTCTCTGCTGCAATTAGGATGGCTACTGTCTTGAAACCTCCACGAAGGCCCAGTGTTATTAACGGAGACTGGAAAACTAAGGAGCTGACCAAGCTGTGATTCATCACTTACTGACCCGGATGATTAATTCTGCATTCATTTATCAAATATATATTCCTCTAAATCATATTCATCAAATATAATGAATTTACTACTGTATGCCAAGCACTGTGCTAGCACTAAGGATACAAGTGTTGTCCTTTCCTCATGGAGGGGATGGAAGAATAGGTCCGCTCTGATCTATTGCCTCTTCAGAAAGTTTCACCTGAAGTATATTGCATCCATCTATTCGTCATCCATTCATTTTCGAGCTCTTACTTACAATTAACCTTTGGAGGAAGCACTTTCCATTGAAAGGCACTATTTCCTGGACAGTTTTTGTGTCTCGTTGCCAACAAAAATAGTGTTGGGGGGGAGGGTATAGCTCAGTGGTAGGGCGAAATGCTTAGCATGTACGAGGTCCTGGGTTCAGTCCTCAGTACCGCCGTTTAAATAAATAAACCCAATTACCTACCCTCTCCCCCCAAAAAGGGGAAAACTTTAAAAAATACATATTGTTCTTGTTGAGAATTAAAACTCTTTCAAAAACAAGTTGGATAATATTTGTCAGTGTCTTGCCCCACTGGCCTAGGGGAAACTCAGGCAAGGGCACTGGTGGAGTAAGACAATACAAGTGCTAATTCTAGACCAGCCCGGCAACCTTGGGTATGTCACTTCTTGAGCATTCTCCCGGGTGTTAGATGGTACTACCTCCCTGCTCAAATCACAGGCAATTGTGAGGCCAAAGGAGAGAAGCCCTTTGTGAATAACAACTACCAAGAGGCAAATGGAATTTTCTTTTGTCAATTAATGTTTCCAAGTGTGCAAGTGGTAGGGAGATTTAGGAGTGCTACTGGATCCTCATCCCATTTCTAGCCGGGGCTGAGGAGTTTGGGAGGTGATGGGAGTGGGAACGTGTTTGCTTTAGGGCTTCAGGGCCCTCTGCCAAATCTCTCTCCTTCAGTTGTAACTTCAAGTGTTAAACATCCCTAGGAGCCATGGAATCAGAAGGGCAAGGGATGGTTCTGACAACAGACTCTTCCACGTGCTAGTCCATGTTTCCACGATCGGTGAGAAGAGAAACAAGTACAAGCATGTGTGCATGTCTACAGCTGGAAGTGGCACATGAGAAAGTCCGTGGCATTCGGCTATAATGAGAGAGATGGGAGAGCAAAGGCATCATAAAAACCCATAGTGATCAGTAAGATGCTTGGCCTTAAAGCCAGACATCTTTTGTGATAAGAAATCTGAGTCCCTTTTTTGCTGTTTGATTGCTGGCAGCTTTTAAGCTGCATTGCCTTCCTTCCGCTCTGCTCCACATCTGGGCAGCTGATTTTTAAAAAGGAAAAAAAAAAGGCTGGGTGCTCTATCCTTTTGGGGGGATTCCAACTGTGTGCACTGGTACCTTCATATAGGCCCCACCTCCTAGCCATAACAATACCCCAAGCCAGTCTCCTTTACTGGCTCTCTCCACCTATCTCCCAACCAGCTGGGAGGTCTTCACTGCTATCATAGACAGCTTCAATTACATAAATAACAAAAGCTTTTTGCAGATCTGGAAAAAAAAAAACACTCTCATTCACTGACACCCTTTAGGACAGTTTGCCAATAGCTATTAATAGTTGAAATACGCATAAATAAATAAATGCACTGAGTAGGCAATTCTACTTAAAAGAATTATCCTTGAGAGATAATAGGTCTAGGCTATAGCCCCACCTGGTCAAAATTACATCAGTAATTTTTGCTTGTTTAGATAGACCCAAGCTGGTTGCCTCTGCTGAGTGTCAGTCACCTGCTAGGTGACTGAGGTTTGCAGACAAAGGGGAGGGGATAATGGCTATGCAACCAAGAAGTTGGGAGGGCAGGGGATGACGAGCACACAGCCAGAGAATTAGCCTGGGTTAGAATATGGGACACTTCCTTCCCCACTTTCTTTAAACCTGTTACAGATAAAAATTCTAAATGCCCACCTCCAGAACTGGGAGATCAATTCTGATTTAAAAAATAGGAAATATACTCCTCAAAAGCAATGTCAGAAAAAACAAACTTTTATGAGAGCTCATGGTTTGTTCATATACTAAAGTTGAGGTATACTAAGTGTGTGGGTCATTAAGTTCTTGTGGAAGTAGCCTGGAAAATGAACACATTAACTCCTTCTATGGGAAGATGTTTTTGAGTATGAAACCACCACCTTATAAGCTAATGTGTGGCCCAGGAATTATGAGGACGATACATACTATGCAGTACTCAGTTCTGGGGGAGTCGAGAGCAGTAGATGATGAATAGCTGTTACTGCCACCTTCCTCGTACTCCACTTTCTGAAACAAGTCAAGTCCCAGGAGTATGGAACACCCAGGAGCAAACAGGAGGAATCAAAACAAAACCAAACCTTTTAATGTTTTGCTCTAAAATAATCAATGATTCTCTGAGACAAGTGCCTGGACATTATCTTTCTCCCCACAGCTCTCCTCCCCTTTGGCACCTACCAAGGGAAAACAAAGAAGACAATCTGAGAACAATTAAAAGGATTTTAAAATTATTTACTCTTTACTTTTATTACAATAAATATTTGTCAATAATAGAATTAAACAATTTTAAATTAAAACCTACTGCATTACTTTTGGGTTTCACAGCAGCAGAAATAAACATAAATCCAATTGAAAGGGCAAGGCTTCCAGAATCCAGTGGCAAGAAACCAGTCAGGTCTTGATTATCTGGATTAGCAAGGGGTACAGGAATACAGAGGGCACAAACGAATGGAGAAATGCACAGCTGTACTCCAACCCATCAAATTACCTAAGGCTTCGCAACATTCCAGCTAAGGAATTCAAGCAAGTTGTGAAGCCCCGTTTCCCACAAAAGCTAGATTTTCCCCATCAAGCGCATGAGCACAGCTGCTCCAGGGGCTGCTGTCTGGCCAGGAATGGGCCCCACCATCCTTCAGACTCAGAAGCCTCAACTCTCGTAGAAGCAGTCATCTCTCAAAGCTGTCTTTCTGGCTCACACAATCCCTGGTGAAAGGGAAGTGGAAAGTGACATATTTCCAGGGCCTTTCTTGGGGACTGAGATGAACTGAAAGAAGAAAAGACTGTGGCTCCAAATAAGGAAGAGGCTTCACAGAATTAGAGGCTACATGCAGGTTAAGTCAACATGAAGAAATAGCCAGCTGAGGGCTTACCGTCTTGCTGATAATCAAGAGTAGACTGCATGTATATACGAATATATCATACATATATATGCACAGAGAATATACGTGTACATATTAAATATGTATATATACACACTCCAGACATAACCAGATAAAATGAACACACATTATTTACTATGAACACAGCAAGTTCTAGACAGATCGATTACTAACATGTTCAATGAAACAGCTTGAAAGGGAAAATCAGACTTTGTGCTCCTCTTCATCTTCTTCTCTAATATACTCCACTTGCAACAAACACATTCCAGTTGCTTAAGTGGGGTTGTTTCTAGGTACCTGAGAAGGGATGGAACCACCCTTTTATTTCAGAACACTACAGAAAGCAAACCGCAGCAGGACCAAGCTAAGCTACTCAGTCACTCATCAGCCATGACTCCTGCCACCTAGTCTTAGTCACAGGGCATGAAATCTTACTCAGAAAAGTATCAGTTTGTTTTCCTACAATTGGTTATAAATTTAATCTATTATATTAGATGGGA
This sequence comes from Camelus ferus, assembly GCF_009834535.1. Classification (NCBI taxonomy): domain Eukaryota; kingdom Metazoa; phylum Chordata; class Mammalia; order Artiodactyla; family Camelidae; genus Camelus; species Camelus ferus. Next base: position 18,106,537 of record NC_045710.1, on the reverse strand, counting down.
GGGGAAGGGGAGAAGCCAGGCAGGCAGGAGTTTATACCTCAGCAATTATTCACTGCCATCCCCTTTACCCAGAGGAAATGCAAGTTTTTAAATTGAAATTTGGAGTTTAATACTGAACTTTGCTTTCTTGGCACATTCCAGAAAGAGCAAATCATTACATGCAACTGGGTCTTTGTCTCCTGAATGGCTGCTCTAATGGTATAAGCTATACAAAAAAAATAACTTACAAAAAATGTTAATATTGTGGGCAGTCTTAACAAGTAGTTACTCAATTCAGAGTCTGATACTGAATGATACCAGTAGTTCAGATTTATAATGCAGCATTCATAGATCTTGCAAAATTAAAACAGGCTCCTCCTATAAACTGATTAGTAACATTGAGTACTAAAGTAAACAGGTTTCTGGTCAAGAACTTACCCTTTAGAGAGTAAAAAGTGCTTGTCAAGAATATCAGAATCTAGAGCTCATGTTGGATTGTATATGTCTTAATAAAAACCAAAATCAATTCATATTCTAACTGTTACCCATAGAAACCGCTCAAGAGAAGACTTTAGCCTAACAGCCATGAGGCATCCACAGCATTTAGACACAAGTTGTGTCTTCAATACTATCTCTAATTTCAAAGTAGCATTAGGTACTTCATGGCCATGATCCAATTCACAGGCTTTAAAAATAACACCACTCTGATTTAATCTGATTTTCTAGGAATAATTCTGTGAAGAGTAAGATTGTGTGAATGGTCTGTGGAAGACCAGACACTATTTCTGTTGTGTCCAAACAGACTTTCCTCGAGACAAGCTCTCATTAAAATACTCTAAAATCAGTCCATGTGCCATTTTCCAATTCTGGAAACCTGGCTTTTCTGACCAAATGCAACATAAGCCCCATCGCTTAGGCCACCTATGAAAAAGGCTACAAATGGCAAAACTTCTTTTGCTATCCTACATGTTAGCTCATTTAACATCTGTCTGTAAAAAGAACAGGTCCCTGCTTAAAAACAAGCAAATAAAAATCAGCTAGATTACCTCTTGCATATTTATTAAAAACCAAAGCATTACTAGCATGCAGGTTTAAAAGGTTACATTTATTTTGCACTGTAGAAACACTGGAAATAAATTAGCCAATAAATCCAATTCTCATGTCTCAACACAAAAGAAAAAGTAAACACATTGCCACTTTCTCTGGAAAAGTTAGACAATCATGATTTACCATATACCCTAAAGTAACAGCCTGCCAATGTCAGTCATTTGTACCACTGTCAAAGATGAAAAGTAAAATATACAAATCACATGGGTTACATAATTAATAATGGAAAATCAGAAATTTACTTAAGCTTCCTGAAATGTACAGGGCATCACACTTTCAAGTTTCACAGTGATTAATTTAACACCATTTTACCATTAAAACTGTTACTTAAAATGTACATGTCAAAGTGCTTCAAATGCAGCATACTAGTTAAACTTCTTCTTGGAAGGTTCTAGTACTGGCAGCTCACTTAAGATTACTCACCCACAGGGTGTTCAAGAATGGGTATGCTGCCTCACAAAGACACCTGATAAGACAAAGAAAATTCTAGTCGGACTTCACAAATTTCCTGCAAGAGTGCTCAAGCAAGGCCAGAACTGAGGTCAAGACAAAGGCCACTCTGAACACAGGAATCAACACAACCAGATTTCTGTATCCGTTTTTGGCTTATTTGAAGACCCAAAGTCAGAAGTTCTAGCGCATCAGGTTTACTCTGTCCCCTCGGGCATGTTCCCAGCCCTTGACTAAGCACGAGATCAAAGGCAACCAGGGAGGTTTGTATGCGGCAAGATCTAGAGGCAACCAAGCAAGTGGGCATCTCCGCCCCAGGTGGGACTAGTTAAAGGGAAACCCAGGTGAAGAATGAAAAGGAAGACTTAAACAAACACAGTCGCCCAGTTAAAATATAAAGGGGGAAAAGGAGCCTTTGACTCAAATACTTTCAGATTATCTTTTTATTCTCTGTAGGTTAGAGAATCAAAGTCGGCCTCGGAAAGCAAGCTACATTCCAAATGCCTTTTGATTGACTACAAAATAAACTCAACTGAACACTTGGGAAACTTTCAAATTCACATTTGAATTTGAAATTGGTGGAGGAGGGATGATTTAAATTGTGACAATTTTAACATCACTGGGCACTAAGGGCATAGCATCCCTTAAAGTGGATACTATGCCTGCTTTTTCCTTTGCATGTTCCACTAGTGCCCAGGCTCTAGGTTACGATCAATATTCTTTTGGTATCTGTTTAGAATTTGGGCAACTCTAGATATACACTCCTCTTCCCAATACCTCTATATTAAAACAAATGTCATGTCAGTTAATAGTACTATAACATTCTAGACCATAATCAGCACTGAACTTTCTTTTTAATATTACAATTAAAAGTAATTTGATCATGATATTATTAAAATGTCAAGGAAAACTACTTAGTTTATTTGGAAGTTATTCACTCTTTAACCCTTAAGCTTAAAACCCATAAACTACATCTATTACACATTAACGGAGGAATGATGGTTTAAATTGTGGCAATTTTTAACTGTGCATTATACTAAGAACATGAATGTTATTAAAGGATCACAAAAGGCAGCATTAACATACTCTATTCAGGCATTTTTTAGATTTTTCTATCTCATGCTCCCCTCAAATATAGGGGAATTATTTTCTGACAAGCATGAAAGGACATTTTTCCAACCATAACCTGAAAAGAAACTTCTTACAGGTCTAGGTAACTTTGGTCAGCAGAAACACAAAGCAAACCTCTGGCCTGGCTAAGGCACTCTATTCTGAAATGCACAGAAAACATGCATGTATGACTAATCACGCCATTGCTCCCCAAAAGGCAGCTCAGAGTATGCTGGGAGAAAGGCTGGGGGGTGTGAATGCACCCCAAAATGTCATGCATAAGCGTGAAATAGCTTTTATACTTTGGAAATGTTATGATAATTGGCAATGACATAAATTCACTGAGCTCTTTGTAACTAAGTCCTGCGTCAGCTGCTGTATCACTGCATAACAAATGGGAGCTTTCGTGATGCACTTCAAGATGGCAGACAAAACCAAGAAAAAGAGTCAGCAGTACACTAAAGATTCACAAGTCCACAGTATTCTGAAACAGTTAATTACTCACTTTTCATCTTTCACCTTGTTGACAGCCATCTTTCTTTCATCTAATGATGCCAATAAAACTGACTATAGCATAATTCTTAACCACCATTGGGAAATAAAGTATGGGCACAAAACAACTTTCAAATAAACCTGATGCAACAGAAAGAGAAGAGAAACACACTTTGAGGTAAAATAGCCCCTAAATTATAGGACATGACCCTATGCCAGAAGGAAAGGGTATTTTTTTTTTTAAACTATACTGTACAAGGTGAAGAAAGCCTATGGTCCAAATTTGTCATTTTATAAATATTTATCAATTCTTTTCTTATATAATACAGACGAATCTCCTTGGGTACAAGGTCAACAGTAAAATGATTAGCTTAGAACCTTAAAACAAAGCTTTGTTCCCGGCCCAAATTAACACTTTATCCAGTTCAGTTCTACAGACGACACAGAACAAGGTATACAAAAAACAGTCACCTTTACTTAATTAGTTCATTTGCTGACCTTCATGATGGCAATTATATTAACAAACATGGAATCACTACCCATATTTTCCTGCATCAATTTCTCACCTATTTTCAGTGTTCATTTTTGTCTCAGAGAAAGTCACTGAATAAACTTCAACATTTACAGTTTTTAAAAATGAGTACAGAACCATATGTTAGCTCTTTGACACCTCATTTCTAATAACTTGAATGACAGTGATTACGCTTCACAAATTTAAAAACTGAAATATCCATTACATAGTTATTTTTACAAAGCAGCAGACTAAAATTCAACAAAGGAATACACTATAATTAAGTTTAACGATGGTCACATTCATAGATAAATAATGATTATGGATTTAATTACATATCAACACAGTGGTGCCTATTTTATCCAAGTGCAATCTGTCCAAAAAAAAGGGTTTAAGATACACTCTTCATTCAAGCACAAACTTCATTCCGTGGAAAATAAAAGAAAATCAGCCACTAAATTTCACCACCACCAAACTAAACAGAGACAAAAACCAAAAAAGAAATAGAAGAAAATATCCACATTCACAGAAAGGTGTAATCATAAAACAACCATGTCAAAATCAAAGGGATTTTTATGTTTGTCAATAAACCTCAAAAATTACTCCAAGTCATATTAAAGGGAGTATATACTCAGTAAGGCATAGATATAAAAAATTTTCTTCAATGGGGGGAAATGAGCGAGTTGGGGAAGAGAGAATTTCTCTCTACTTCTTTATCCTTTATGAAATAAAAAACACAGCAGTCTCCCCCACAGAAAGAAACAGAGGGACAGAGAAGGGAATTATATCAGAAAATTATATTATATCAGAAAACTAATTTCACAGTGAGGTTCACTGTAGTAATTTCAGAGTGAGGTTCCTGAGATTCCTAACTCTTAAGAAAATTTTTCTTATAAGGAAGTTTATCTGTGTTCCTCACAAGTCATTATTTAAGACTGGGACTGTCACATGCATTCATTTGATCATAGTTCACAAGCACCAAATCTCGGCAACTTGCAGCTGAGGGGGAAAATGCCACATTTAAACAATGAACCATGCCAACGAGCGAGCTACAGTTCCAGTCCATTCTCTACTAAGCCTCAATAGAATATTTTTCTTTAAAAGAAGATTAAACCATTAATCAAGATCTGTTCCATATCAAAGAGAGCCAGAATCCTAGAGAATCCAAATATATATATCAGCTCTCTTAGCACATGAGGACAAAAGGCATTTCCATGGGAAAGAGAAACCAGTATTTGGCAACTGTGTATTGTTCCATAATCATTTGGCATCTCTTGCTGAAGGTAGCTTGCTCTTATCTTTTCCCTTATGTTAGATTTGGGCTATTGATAGTTTCCATAGCTAAAGACCTACTACTAAGTGCCAAATATGAAAACATATTGGGGTTTTCTGAATGTTATTAGTGCTCCTAACCCAATTTGGGGGTTTTAAAAATAAAAGCCAAGCATCTTTAACTCTGTATGAACCAAATACAACCAAATATGGACTCCTGAAGGTAAAATCACTAGGAACATTTTGCTGACCTAATGTACATTATGTTTAACCAAAACATCACATGGTTTTATAAAAAAATAAAACAAAGTAAGCTGGGAGTTAGTAGGTCTAAAGTTCCACAAGTTCAGATCATATATACCATTCCTGCTGTCCAAGTACCACACACACTGAGTTCCCATGTCTATTAAGCAGATCAGTTTAGTTCAATGGTGATGGATGAAATATTTACAGGCATCTTATTTACAGTACTTCTTTCTGTAGATTACAGGCCAATATTTTTTTCTTCCATTCCTAGTCAATCCGAGTTTGGTTTCCTCAATGAGAAGGGGTAAATCTGAAAATGGCTGCTCAGCTGCTTTACCTACAGGAAACCAGAACACCAGGCAATGACAAACACGCACCTGATTTTTTTTTTTTTTCAAGCATTAAAAATTCACCCTCTGGAGACAACAATCTACTGGCATGGTAGAAACCATCACAAATGAAGAAGTTTTCCTGAACTAGGATAGCTGTGCAGTTAGATGGCTAAATGAGTACTAGAACTACCCTGGGAGAGTTAGGACTTAAACCTGGGTCTACCCAATTCTGAAATCTAATCTTCCCAGAGCCCTGCAGCTCAAACAGAGTTACATCCAAATCCACTGAAAAATTATACAATTAGCTGACTTATACTACCCAGCAGGTCAAACACTTACATATATAGTTAGAGTCAATGTTCAGCGTTTTTTGCATTTCTAGGTAATCATTTCTAACCCTGGTGAAACAGTATAAAAACTACATCTGTAAATTTTGGAAGGTTTAGGTCATATTAGTTAGGGTATCCCTAGTGGGTAGGCAAGAGCATGGTTTATGTGCCAATTAGCAAATAAGGTTTATTTAATACTTATTTCTATTTTTTTTAATTGAAGTGTAGTTGATTCAAAATGTTAGTTTCATGTCTACAGCAAAGCGATTCAGTTATACATACACACACATATACATTTTTTTTCAGATTCTTTTCCATTACAAACAGCTCATTACAAAAAATTGAGTATAGTTCCCTGTGCTCTGATTTCCATTCTTATTCTTAATGTTTATATTTCAATAGTTCAAGTGAATGTTGTGTGCAGCTTGGCAAATTTTACCTTCAGGTCAGAAGTTACAGAACTGGTAAGAGAGCACAAAGACAGAGAAAAGATGCTCCTGGGATTTTTTTCAGTTAGCTTGTATTTATTTTCCAGATTTTTAACAATAAAGATATACTGCCTTTGTAATTTTACATAAATGTGTTTTGGTTTGGTCTGGCATGTGTATGGTTTTCTAATAATATGCTTCTGAAGGGTTACAAAAAGGTAAAACAATTATGAAAGACACTAAGAACTATGTTCTACTTCATGCATGGCTAATAAAATATCAGAATAAAGGCCTAAGAGTGTTGGTATAAAGCATGCGTTAAATTTGCACTAATACGAACATAAATGATTATGTCTTCATGGTATAATTCATAGACTTATCATGGTTATTTTCATCTATTTTGTTTTAACAATCATGGGCTACTTTGGGGAGAAACACTAAAGGAAGAAACCTAAGTTTAGCAACACATGCAAGGTACAAAAATTGTTATCAAGCGTGACAGGCGCCCCTGTTTTAAACATATGTATGACAATACAGAAGTAAAGACATTTCATCTCTCAAACTACCTCATAGCAGGGTTCCTTTCAAAATAAACATACCCAATAGAACTATTTTAAAAGCCACAGAAATCTGAGTATCATTTTACATGATTGCTATGAAATTATCCTCAGAAAATAAAGCAAATGAAGAGGAAAAGAATATTATTCCAGATTGTTCATTCCAACTTTATTTATAATAGTGAAAATCTGGAATAAATGATTAAACGATTAAAAATAACTGAGTCATGGCTAAGTACACTGATAGTTATTAAGTAATCTCCTTGATGGAATACTATACAGCAATTAGTAATCATAATTATGAGACAATGCTAAGATATGTAGAATAATTAGAAAAGAATGTTAAAGTGTGAGGAAAAAGAAAAGAAACTGCACAGTTCTGATTTTCATTTTATTATATCTAGCCTACCCCATTTGTCCTGAAAGCAGTCTCTTACTTTAGAAGAGAACATTGAAGTTTGCAAAATACTTCTTAAATCTACTCTCTTCTATATTTCCCCTTATAAAAATGCCCCTGAAGCTAAAGAAGCAAGTATAGAATAATAATCAACAAATGGGATTATTTTGTCCCATGTAATTAATTAACAGCACAAGAGTTTATAATTCTATTCACCAAGAAAAGGGTTTACATTTCTTCTCACTCAAAAACAATAACTGAATTCCTCACAATCATTATCCAGCTTTTAAATTATTTGTAGTTACTATAACATATTCATTAGAGAAACAATATCTGAAATTATGCACCTGGAAATTATCCAATATTTAGAGAATATCCCCAAATCCTTCCAGCTACTATAATAAGCAAGCTTCTTTTGAAATTTTCCCTCACCTTCATTTCACTATTTATAAGAAGCAAAGGGAACCAATATTGCTGTAGATTACTCACCACTCGTACTCCATAATGGATGTGGGCCAGAGTGAAAGCAGTTGTCAATGTATACAGGAGAATGCTCTCAATGTAAGAGGCTACTCCTAAATTTACCACCAGGACAACCAAGAAGAGAGGAACCAGCAACCAATTGAAAGTTGGGCACCGGGTACTGCTCATTTGACAAACAATCAGCTGACACTTGAAGTTATTTTGAAAAAAGAAAAGAAAGGAAGAGAGAGAGAAAATTTAATTAGCAAAGCACTTCCAAAACTACTCGTTCCAACATTTTAAAAAAGCATTCAAGTACTTGAGCTAAGATATTTACATTATATTATTAAGTTCAGTAATTCTCAACTGCCCAGGAGCCTGCCTGGACCTGTGGCCCCACCTCCAAATGCATGGACCCCCAGAGTGTGTGTCAGAAGAGGCTGGAAGATAACTTATTCAGGATGCTTTAGAAGGCATTCTTATACTGGGTGACAGTTTGGATAAAAGATATTTCTCCCAATTTTAAGACTCTATGACATCTGACAACAATTTTTTGAAAAGAGCCTCCTGCAACCCCACACAACTAAATTTCTTCATGGTGATGAAGTCGCATTATCATATTAACATCTCAAAACCTCTTTGGCTCTCTTTACTTCAACACCTTACTCAAATCTGGCTTTATCCTTTCAGAGATACTTTTTATACAATGCATTAATATTTTCAGATCTTTAAACCCTATAAAATCAGTATGACTTGAGACAGTAAACGCACGTTACAGACATGGAAACATGAATTCAGTGGCTACGTTAAAAAATTAAAACTTATTAAGAACCTGGCCTGAGCTACAGCACACGTTCTCAGCTGCCAGGACCTCAGGATATTTTCTCAACAACTCCTTACCTTTCCCCCACCCCTATCTGCTCTCTTGCTGGACTATAGCAGAGAAAGGGATTTTTTTAAACATGTAATATTTATTACAAAGTTTTAAATTGTATGTTCTTAATTTAAAAGTCAGTTGATTATAGCACAGGGAACTATATTCAATATCTTGTAGTAACTTATGGTGAAAAAGAATATGAAAACGAACATATATACGTTCCTATATGACTGAAATAGTGTGCTGTACACCAGAAACTGACACGGTGTAAACTGGCTATACTTTAATAAAAATATATATTAAAAAAATCAGTTGATTAAAAAACATGTTGGGGGGGTGTGTCTGTGTATGTGTTTTCTCTCTCACAAAACCCCCTTTCAAGCTCCCTAAACTAATTATTATATCTGCAACCACACTATTAACAATATTCAGAGTCGAAGGGAATTACTCCACGAATTCTTCAGCAGGCAATCAAAACAAAAAATTTAAATTATGCCATGGTTCCAAAACACTACTACAGCTGTCTCCAAATCCTACTGGTTTCAAGGGAAAAATAAAATAATTTTCAGCATGTTCTGTCTTTGAGGTTATTAATTACTCCTTCAAATTTCTGATGTAAAATCTTTAAGTTAAATTCTGCTTATTCTAATACTATGTAAGGTTTCTCAAATTATCAAGTTTTGTCAAATATTCCTTATAAATACTATGATTTTTAAAAGAAAGAAATCTTACTGTGATGTTGGCAAAGGCTGTCCCAACCATAAAATAGAATACTCTAGGATGTAACTCTAAAATATCTGAAGGTGACTGGAGGATCCATGCTGTAGACAAAATGAATAGCAAACATGGAGAAAAGAAGGGAACCATAGCTTCATAGACTGAATTGTGTTTCAAGGTGTTATTTTTATAGCTTCTGAAAAAAAAAAAATCAAGTAATACAAAGAACATTATTACATATAAAACTTACATTGTACTTGTATTATATAGTTTTCAAAGTACTTTTACATTTATTCTTTTATTTTTTCACTCACAATAATCTCATGACATACGTAGAACTAACATTACTAATCCCATTTACAGTCAGGTTAAGTGAGGATGTGAAAGGTTAAATTTATATAACTTGCTACCAAGTGGAAAGGCCAGGACTAGAACGGAAGTCTTCTGACCCCTAGTCCCATTCTTCCCCTTGGAATGTAAAGATGAATAAAACTCGGTCTTTGTTCTTTGAGATTATATTCTAATAGGAAAAACAAAATGAACACAAAATAATACTAGAAGAGCACCTCACAGTGCTACTGTATCACAACTTAAGAGCAAAAGACTGAACTGAGACTGGCCACAGAGTATCTTGTGTTTCTGAGCACGTAGGTAGGTGGTGGTCCGATATATGTTTGCTCATCTGAACTGTGCCCTCAATCCTCATCCTCGTTCTACAACTAATTACATGATCTTAGGCAAGATATTGCCCAAAAAGGACAGGACCTCAACTTTAGAGGAGGAGGATATGACTTAAATACTCTCTAAGGCCTTCAGAGCTTTAAAGTCTATGGCTTCTATGAATGACTGCCAGCTGCCATAAATAGGGAAGATTCATAGAGCTTGACTTGACATAGACAGGATTCTGTAAGACAGATCTGAGCACTGAAAGATGAAATGGGAAGTACAAAAAAATGTTGCAAGTAGAAAGAACAGTAGAGCAAAGAGTGGGAGCAAAAGTACTGAGGAGGCAAAAGAGCAAAACATATTCAGGTCACAGAAGTAAATTCAATGTGGCTGAGCCAAAGTGGAAAAGTGCACAGATCAGAGAAATGGAACCCCACCAGGGCAATGCCCTCCCAATGCCTACCCAACTCCTCAGGCAGGAATTTCCATATGGTGCTATTTGAGAAGAGTCAGCATAGGTCCAGGATTTGGTCCTATACTATACACATTGAGAAATTTTATTTCATGATCATGCTAACTAAACTTACACAATTTATAAAAACTTATAATCAATTTATAAAAAGAATGTAAACCTATCAATATTTGACAAGAACATACTCCCTCCCGATTTCACTTGCAAAAAAAAAAAAAAAAAAGACAAATTAAAAGACTATTTGGTGAGCCCAAAAACTGTTACAAAAGAACTAGTAGTTTGAGCTATGGTTGAACTGACAACACAAGCCACCATAGATAACCAACTTATCCTAACCTCATTCTAGATTCAAAATATAGGTCTCATGGCCTTTTCAAAATGTCCCGACTCCAAAAGAGAAAGAGATCCTAAAATTCATCTAAAGAACAATTTTTGAAGATTTTCATATTTCTTGCCCAATTAAAAAATAAAATATTTACCTGAAAAAGTTTAATAAACTCATTGGAAGAGTCACGCATAACGCACAACCTAAAGGGAAGAATATTTAAATTATCATGAATTCAAGGGTGATTTTTATAATGATCAAGTACATACAAAATATGTAATATTTCTAGACCCAATAATTTGCAGGTTCAGGTTTACCTCTGTAATGAAATTAAATGCATTTTTGAACAACATTTACAACGGGAAGAGTGGCGGTACAGTTTGGTGATTCAGAGCAGAGACTCAAGGAGCCAGAGTGGGTTTGAATCTCAGCTGTGCCACCAACTGGTTATGTGACTTCAGACAAATTAACCTTTCAGTGCCTCAGCTTCCTCTTTTATAAAACAGAGATGATAGTAGTATGAACCCCATAGACGTTTAAGAATCAAATGAGTTACTACAAGTAAAGACACATGGAATAGCACCTGGTACACAGCAAATCGCCAGTAAGTGTTGAGTTATTGGAAAGGAGACGATTAACAGATTCTGCAGCTTCCCATTTGCACTTACTTTCACCTCTAGCATTCTTAATTTCTCCCCTACCCTACACAGCAGTTCTTTCCCTTCAAACCTAAAAACAAGGATGGCCTTCCCAAGAAACCCTACCACTGCCTCTGCTGCCCTCACCATCTACTGTCTTACTCTGCTCTTTCCTCTCAGCCCTCACACTTTCCTGTTGTCTTCAGTCCCTGAGGACCCTTACTCATTCTGCCTCCCCTCCGCAGAAACTGTACTCTTAAAGTTTATCAATAATACTCTTTAATAATCAAATTCAGTATCCTCCTTCATTCCTGACTTCTAAGAAAGAGAACTCTGCTGTCTGACAATCCACTCACTGCAATTCTTTCCTCCCTTGGCCTTTGTGATTCCATTCTCCCAACGTTCCTGCTAGCCATCCAACCACTATATTTGGTGTCCATTATTGGGAACCCACCTCCTGCATATTCGTAACTGGGTGTCTGGCTGTGCTCCACTCTCCCTCAGAATATCTTCTCTCACAGCTTTAACTCTAAGACCTGCAGATGACTCCAAAATCTAGGTATGTTCTCTTGGACAAATCAATCTCCCCGAGCTTCAGATTCCACAGCTGTACAAGGACGGTGGGTTAAGTGATTTTCTAGTGACTCTTGCATCTTTAAAATTCTCTGATGCTGTGATCTGTAAAGATGTAAATTCCTGATCTTTCTCTCTTTCAAACTCCAAATCAATATATGTGGCAACCTTCTGGAAACTTCATTTGGATATTTCCTTGTCCCTCATCATATTAGCCCTAATTTGTCCATTCTGGACTCCCGGTGACTAAACTTGGCTTGGCAGGGGAGGAGGGGTGGTGAACACAGCTATGACCTTAGGGATCAAAGGTAGAAGAGCATTCCTTCAAAACAATTCCTAAGACATTTTGCTAAAAACAGATGAAGACTAGAATCCACCAAAAGGAAATCTCATCTCAGAAGATGAATTACTCTGCTACTTCCAAGCCCAACTGGAACAAAGTCTCCCAAGTAGAAGATCTTAGAGGGAATGGAAGAAGACAAGATGTCCTCAATGTCCTCAGAAATTTTTAGCAACTTATTGCATGTCAAGCTGGGGCACACCGGCAGGGAACCATGGTGAACTGAATTAACTCAGAATCACACATAGCCCCAAGGTACTGGAACTAGGCTGAGAGAAACTTGCAAAAGATTTGGTACCAAGAGTATTTTTAGTTTGAAACATCCTGAAATAGTTTTATCTTAATTAAGTATAGTGAGCATGTAGAAAGCCTGAGCTCAACGTAGGCTGTCAAAGAGAATCACTGCATCTTCTATTTCTTCTCCAAATAGCACTTGATATACTTTCTGTAAAAAGTATTTCCTAACTGAAATGCTTATCCATTAAGCTGTATATAACAATAGCATATAGAACCCACACACATGCAAGACCCACTTTTCATATTGGCCATAGGAAGGTCCAGACTGCATAATATAGGAAACTTAACAGTTATAGAAAAATTAGAATTCATAAAAAAAAAGGGTTGAGTAGAATGAGATGAACATCAAGGATAACATGGTCACAAAAAAATGTTTCAGTTCCTTACATCTCCAGGCTCATTTATTAAACAGAAGCTTCAATTAAAACCACCAAGACAAAAAGTACTCTAAGGAAAGTAAAAAAGACAAACAATAAACAAGGGGGGAAATGTCATTTATATAAAAATAAAGGATTAATATGCCTAATATATAAAGAGCTTCTAAAAATAAAGGAAATGGTTAGCAATCCTATAGCAAAAATTGGCTAGAGACAGGATATACAGAAAAAAAGAAATATAAACGGCTCTCAAACACTAGAAAAGTTCATTCTTAATAAGGGAAAGGCAAATTAAAACTATACGGATATATCATTTCTTACCTATTATACACTGGCAGAAATCCAAAAGTTTGACAATATACTATGTTGGTAAAACTAAATAAACAAGCACTTTCATGCATGGTTGGTGGGAATTCAAAATCAGACAACCCACATGGAAGGGAATATGGGAATACTTAGTGAAATTGCATACATTTGTCTTTTACCAAAATACCCTGGCAAAAATATGAAAAGACATATATATGTACGAGATGATTTATTGCAGCCATTTGTGTAACAGCAAAAGACTGGAAATAACCCAAATGTCCATCAACAGAAGGATGTCCAAATAAAATATGGCACATCCACACATGAAGTAGCAGGCAGCTGTAAGAAGAAATGAGGAAGATCCCTGTATATCACTATGCAGGGATCTCTAGCGAATACTATTATGTGGGGGAAAACAAAAACCAAAAAAAAACATGTGTAGTAAAATACGTATTGTATGCTACCATTTACCTATGAAAGGGGGTGATAAAAACTACACACACACACACACACACACACACACACATTAAGAAAGAAACAATGAAAAGATAAACCAAAAAAGTAAAACTACGAAGAGTTACTATGAGGGAACAGAAGATTAAGGTAGTGATGGAAGCTAGATTTCTCTGAATGTACTTTGTTTTAGATATAGACTTGACTTTGTAATCATGTGAATATGTTACATAATTATAAAGGAAAAATAAATTTTACAAGAAAAAGTAACCCCCAAAATCAAACATAAAATGAAACTAACTTAAATGTACATATCCACAGCTGGTGGCATAACCAGAGAATGGTGACTTTAGAATGTAATAACCTGACCGGGCATCTCTAGCAGGATGAACCATAAGAACAAATGGAACTCCAAAAAAACCAAAATCTTAAACAATTTTCAGTAATCATATTGTTGCTGATTTTGATACTATGTTCTCAGATTGTTATGGGCGTTCCATGGAACAAAGCAAACGAATAATTATTTTGTGTCATTGAAAGCAAAGACTTTTGCCAGAGTTTAAAGGAAATACAAATGTAAGATCCATGAGGTTAAGCAAAAATCTGTATCATCAAATTTGATTTGGGATTATCAGTATGAAATAATGAGGTATTTTATCAAAAAACAAACTTTATTCCCCTGGATATCCACTGAATGAACAGATTCCTAAGCAATGATCATCAGTGTGTGTTAATACTATTAGGTGAAGAGTTGAGGCAGAACTTTGTATCAGATGAAACAGACATACAGTATCTTAATTCTCTGATCGCTATTGACACCATGAAAAGAAAGACAACTAGATACTGTGTGCCTCCTAATGTGATGCAGCAAGAAGTATCATTGCCTTGTAAGTACTGTTGCCAAAAATTTATAAATTACAAAGATAGCAATATGCCTATTACAGCACCCATTCAACATTCAAAGATAAATCTCAGGTATCAGAGGATTCCATTTTATCTTTAACATTCAAATGTAAAAATGCAGCAAACCTGTCATAGGACAAGCTGCATAAATCACAAGATTCACACATGGTGGGAGATGAAAAACTAGCCATTTTTCAAGGTAAAGAAACCACAAGCACCCAAAAATGAATATCTGGTAGATAACAGTGGGGTTCCTAAAATATCTGTGGTCCAGACCCACAGAAAAAGACCCAAACTACTCCTTGCCGAAAGCCAGCACCATCTTCTCAGCTCTTTCAGCTCTCACTCTATAACTGAGGTTCATCAATAGAAAGAGGGAGGATTATTTTAGAGATAAGGGAACAGAGCAACAGACATCAAGTTTTGTTTTTATTTTCTTCACTCTGCAAAGATCCTAGTGCCATTCCTAGTGCCCCAAAATAACAAACCAGCTTCCTCTTCCTCTTTGCCTCTTTTCATAGAAAACACACTCTCCCCGACTCAGTCATCCTGTACATATCCCCTCTGGCTAAAATCAAAAGGGAAACATCACCATGATCAAAAACCTTTACCTAGCATTCAGAGGCTTAAGAAAAAGAGTATCTGAGCAGAACAGAAGCTCAATTTTTGAAGTGGATGTATTATAAAGTAATCTGTGTTTCATCACTATTTTCTCACACTAATAATCTTCAAATTTTGAGATAACTATGAAATCTATACTAAATGTCCACCTAAATGTGGATCTTACAATACAGTCTAGATTAGTTTGAATAGTCAGCTTGCAAAATTTGTGTGATCTATTTTGGTGTTTCCTTCCAATTAGAAACAGTTGGTACTGAATGAAAAAAAAAAAAAAAAAACCACGGAAAATTTTTTTCCTTAATGTTTGGTTGAAACCTTACAGGACTGCAGGGTTGCTCTGCTTGCTGGAGGTGGGCGGGGAGAGTGTTGTTGCTTGTTATAATCAAACACTGGCTTTGATAACAAAGTGATGTTAAAACAGGCTTCAACATGGAGCTTCTTACCAATAATCATTGCAGTGAATAGGTCTCTATATAAGAAATTAAACAGGAAAGGTTCATACCAGGCCTCAACTCCCACAATCGCAGTCACTATGTAGACAAAAGAAATAGTCTGGAAGGGAAATGCAGACAAAAGCATACAAAGCATTAACAGCTGGAAAGATCAGGGAGTCAATGATGCTTTACGCAGCAAAAATCTAGTACACAGTTTTAGTAAAAGCAATAAGTATGCTTAAATTTGATACTGTGGCAAGTCTTCTTGCCTTTAAAATTTTTTTTCAGCCAACAACGCCATAAAATAACTAACTTCTAGACAGTGCAAGCAGCTGGCTATCATTTGGAACACTTTAAGGCACCTCATGAATTGGTTAAGCCATAAGATGATCCAATTTGCCCACCCACTTTCTTCAAACACACTCCCAACTTCTGATCTTTTACTATAGCTTTAGGTGCAGACGGGCAAAATGGCAACACAAAAAGCTGGGACTCAAAGGCGGGGGGAGTTAATAGCAAGCCTATTAAGTAAGAGAAAACAAATCTCTCTACTCACTGAAAAGTTGGCAATGAAGACAAAAAGCCAACACTTTAATTATATGTGCATAACTTTCTTTATGAGATCAACAGTTCAAATGAATGTTAAGAAACTTCAGTTTTTGGCATAATAATAACACTGTGATTATATTTTTTAAAGTGAGTTCTTACATTTAGAGATATAGAGTGAAATATTTATGACATAATGTCAGAATTTTCCTTTAAAATGATTGGGAGGAGGGTGAGGAAGAGTATACGTGAAACTAGACTGGCCACGTGTTAACTGCTGAAGTCAAGTAATAGGGACAAAAGGGTTCACTACACTGTTCTCTCTACTGTGGTACATGTTTAAAATTTTTCATAAATACCTAAACATACTATAAAATGAAAAGGAAACATTTTTAAAGCACCCATCAGTTCTAACCAAAAAAAGCATCAGGTCAATAAAGAAGGAATGACAAAAACTTTCCCAAAACGACAATGTTGAAAATTTAACAAAGAACACATACTTACCACTTGGCTAATGTCATATCCCCATGGCAGGAAAAGAATCCCTGTGTTATACTTTTCCCAGTGGGACAGGATGAAAGAAAATAAAACTACCCATAGCAGGAGATAAAGAACAAAAACACTGACACCAGATGATCCTCGTCCAAAAATGGAATACACAGTTACAACAAAGTAAACACATGACCAACTATCCAGGCCATGGTCAAAAAGCTCCCCTAACGGGGTGCTGGAATTGGTTCTGCGGGCTTGCTTTCCATCCACGCCATCTGCGATAAGAACACATTACCACAGGAAAAGGTCAACATCTGCACCAGTAGGGAGAAAGTCTTCTTTAAAAATGGAGAGAAACAAAATAAAACATATCAGCGTATCACAGGAATGTTAATTAACTAAACTATAACTACCAGCCAGGACGATGAAAATCCAACCTTTAATTCCTACAATGCAAAGATATCAGAAATAAAATCTGTAGTTTCTCAAAGTTTAATCTAAAAATATGTTAGATTATACCGAATGGTGTCGATTTTAGATCTGGGGAAGAAGCTCTCTAGCTAGACTCTGAATTCCTCCAAATATGCCTAACAACTGAGCTGTCTCACAAGCCACAAATTCTTAAGCCTCCAGAGAACATTCAGTAGTCGTTCATGATAATTTATCTAACCACTCCTTGCTTCAATCATAAAACCTGTTTCATCTTGCTTGCTATCACAGTCACTTCTTCACAGATGTACGATCTCCACAATTTTAAGTGCTTTCAGAAATGGCTTTGAGTAAATATATATACTGCATAATGTGTGTTGAGTAATTGTAAGAATTAAATTTATTGAAACTGTGCAATGCACTATTCTTGATGCTGTGAAGATTATAAAAATCTTAGAATAAACTATTCTAGTAGTTTAACTAGAATAAACTAGTAGAATAAACTAGTCTAGTAGTTCTAGTAGACTAGTAGAATAAATGAAGATTATAAATTGTTACTTCAAGGCAGGTTTTACAACAAATAGTTCACAGTAAGTTTGTGCCCTCAGAGTGTTTAAAATCGAGAAAGGAGGCAAAACATGACATTAAAGATATGATATATCACAAACCACAGAAGAATAGAGAAAAGGGACGAGTTCTCTTCAGGCTAAGAGAAACCAGACTGGCTTTCCAGACAAGATGAAATCTGAGTGGGGACATAAAGAATGGGTTGGATTTCAGTAGACAGGAGGTAAAGGAGTCTGCCACTTCAAGAGGAGGGAGTGCTATCAGCAAAAACACTGAGACAGAAAAGCACACCAGTTCAGAGAATTGGCACTGTGGACCAAATGGTCTCTGTTGCAACTATTCAACTGTGTCTTTGTTGCAGAAAAGCAGCATAGACATGTAAAGGATGAGCAGAGCTGTGTTTCACTAAAACGTCACTTACAAAACCCAGCAACTGGTCAGATTTGGCCCACAAGTGGTAGTTAGCCAATTCTTATCTTATTCTTTGAAATCCTAGCAAATGACAATATTTTTCACAGAGAAACTCACAAACATATTTATCAAATTGAAAAGGATATTAATAAACCCTAGTTAAAATGAATTAAGCATAGGAGAAAAATGTTAATTTAGTAGGTGGCTATCCTTGCTGACAGTTTTACCAGCCATTGGCTAAAATGAGTATTTGCAATTTCTTACCTAGAGTGTAGGCTGTGAAGTTTAGGATGCCTACTACAATCCAAACCCAATCAGGTACGTGCTTGTGACCTGGTGCTGTAAGGAAAAGCAACTCAGATTTTAATGCAGTCTAAGTACAACTGTTCTTATCATGTATATACTGTCAGTGAGAAATGTTTCTATTTATTAAATAGAAGTTGAAGTACTTTACAATATATCTTGAATGCGGAACTAGGTAAATATTAAAATATATCAACAAACTGACAAAACCAAAGAACTGCCCAACCCTTCATAAGTAACAGGTATTTATTTTGAGCTTTAATCATAACCCAAGACTGTTCATCTGTACTTAAAAATTACTTATGCACCTAGAATGAAAAATAATGTTTCTGGAATTTTAAAAACACTTGTGTTTCAAATGAACTTATTTACAACACAGAAAGAGGTTCACAGACATAGAAAACAAAGTGGCGGGGGAGGAAGGGATAAATTGGGAGTCTGAGATTTACAGATACTGATTACTTATATAAAATAGATAAACAACAAGTTTCTACTGAGTGAACTATATTCAGTATCTTGTAGTAACCTATAATGAAAAAGAATATGAAAAGGAATATATGTATGTACATGTATGACTGAAACATTATGCTGCACACCAGAAATAGACACAACATTGTAAACTGAGTATACGTCAATTAAGAAAAAAGCTTGTGTTAGATCTTTGTTGTTTATAATTATACTATAAGCATGTATTAAGCCTTCAACCTAAACTCTCACTATATTGTTAATTAACTAACAAAAGACCTTTTGATTTGGGTATAGACAGATTACCTTAACTGGATGACTTTGGCATCAGAATCATTCTGAAATGTCTGGACCTCACTTCTGTCCCCTCAGATAGAACAACTAAGATTCAGGAGGTCTGGGGTCTAGTTCTGGGCTCTGTCATCAACCAATATTGTGACCTTGAGTATATGATCGAACCATTTCCCAAATACAGTGGAACTAGATGGTTCATATGATCCTTCAAGTTGAATGACTTGGGAAACATAATAACATTTACATACTTTTAGCTCTCTTAATAACTAAGTAAATAATCTTATTTAGTCAGAGAAAATAATATTTCTAGTTACAAAGATAAACTTTTGAGGATATCCTGAGGATTAAAATACAAAATTTTTTTAAAAAACAGTATCAAGATCATGCTTAATGAAATTTAATCTTATTTATTATTCATTTGGTACTCATGATCTTCAATTACCATTTTATTACATGTACAGAAGCTATGGCTAATATTTTCAGTTGATAAAGTTAAGCATATGTATAATTTCAATATTCAGAATTTCTATAATATCACAAATCCCTAAGTGTTTGAAACTCCGAATTTTCCTACAAAAACAATGCTGCCAGTGATTGTTAATTTTTCTAGGTCAGTGCAGAAAGTTTGCTGAACTCATAACAGAGATGAATTATAGTACTAAAACTCCTGACTACAACATTTACAAGTACACTTATTGGAAAATATATCCTCTAACTTAGAATGCAAAAAATACTCATCTACCTCTGTCTTTCTTTCTGTTCCTTTCAATTCCATCAACTGTGAGCAATGAAAGTAAACTGTGTCTCTCACATATTCCGCCTCATCCTGAATACACCCCAGATTCTCTTCCATGGCCAGGGCAGAAGCTGGGTGTGGAGGAAGTGAAGACAGGAATAGGTGGGAAAGAAGAAACTGGAGTTCGCGGCTGAAAACTGCCCAAAAAATGCATTTTTCCTCTCTTCCTCAGTAAGGGTCCAGACTTCTGTCAATAAATATTTAAAGGTCTAACAACCATTTTCAGAGGAAACTCGGAGTTATTAAAGGCAAGTATGGATGCTGGAGCTGAGGGAAAGAGATATCATATTCCCCTTAGAAAAAGATAATTTTTATTCCATAACTAGAAAGAGGGAAGGGATATTTCTGGAATTGGTAGGTATGTTGGGCCCTGCTTATATTCATTTTCAGGAAAAATTTCAGTCCTAATTTTCTGTCGTCTTATAAATCCAATTACTCTTTATTTACCAAAACCTCACTGCTTTTTAGACAGCATATCTAAATTCAATAGCCAAGTTGGCTTCTAGAACTTAACAGAAACATACATGACAGACTGTGAAAACACAACTTAGCTCTTCCACCCAATTCGAACATTTTACATACCCTTAAAATATCTAAAACTTTTCAGAAATGCAAATATCTTAATAGAACCAGAAATTAGCCATATCTCACTTTTCTCTATTTGGACATTTTACATTTTATATGAAAGTAATAATCTTACCTGAAGCATAAAAGTCAGGATCAAAGTATGCCATAAGTAGAAAATTGAATACAACCAGCAGAAAGCCAGAAAAGGTTATCAGATTTGGAGCCAGCCAAGTAGGAAATACCTAGTTTTTTTTTCAAAATAATTACAAAATAATTAAAGTATAGAAATCTCTCTGTCCACTACATACCATAATATGCAAATCTGTCATAATAAAAGCTATAAATTCGAAGGATCTACAGGAGTTATATATATTCAACTGTAAACCATAATCTGCAGTTAACAGAAATAAGCATCTCTATTTTCTATATTTTAAATAATTCTATAATCAACAGACTTTTATAATCATAACATTATATTTATTTTAGAAAAGTTTAAAAAGCATTTTATAAATATGATAGATTCTGGAGCATAAACTTACACTTCAACAAAGATAAATCCTCAGTTTGTGACAAAGGGAAAGGAGGCTGGTAGAGGTATTCTCTAAATGTCTTACTGCACTGACAGCTGCCTTGTAATATTCCGTAAAACAGTTTAAAATATTTCAAACTTACTAAAACATAAGTGCATGCTTATTAATATTCTTACCTTTACTACAGTGTTCCAAAATGGATGCATGACATACAGAGAGAGTGGATTGGTATCCAGAGCACTGTACTGTTAAGAAATGAAAGAAGATACTCAGAGTTAATCCTTGCATCCTAGCAAGTAGAACGATATTTCTCAAATGAAAATTAATACTAGAAAAATAACCTGGAGAACATATCTATTTATGATGTCCTCATCTGAGTAACAGAACTGGAAGAACAACATGAATGAGGCAAAGACAGACAAGCACAGCCAGATTTTTTTTACTCACATCAACTTTTGTAATATTACAGTTTCAGCACAAAATTTTATATTGCTTACAAGTGCTCATCTACTATAAGCAGATTAGTAATAAGCACACTGTGTGCATTCACACAATGACCTCAATTTCCTTCATCCCTCTCAACTAGTAAGAGTCTAGCTGTTTTACCCTTGATACCATTACTAATGCACATACTGGCCATGCAATCTTGGGCAAGTTACTTAACCTGTCTTAGTTTCTTCATTTGTAAAATGAGGATCAGAGCCTTTACCTCAAAGGACTGTCATAAGGATTAGATAAACTAATAATACACAGGCAGCACTTCCAGCAGGACCTAGCCCACAGTAAGTGTTATGTAAGTATTAGATATCAGTAAATGCGTTTTGAGCACCAAAGCATGACAGATCCATTTACAGCAGGAAAACGGATTACTTAAATAAGCAAAGGAAGACAACAACAGGTTAGGTATTCAGATGTATTCCCCAACTGTTCAAAGGTAAAATTCAAAGGATATTCTAACAAAATATCAGTATATAATTATGTAAAACTTCGAGTTGATGACTTATTCCCCAGACACACACACACTGGAGTCCCTGGCATGTAGGAAGCAGTCCACTAGGTGTGGGGAGGAAAGGATACAAAATTGGTAAGGGACAATTCTCCACCTCAGGGAGTGGAAAAATTACCAATTCAACAAGCTGACATTTAACCAATGTCACAGTAGTCAAATGCCTGAAAAATGTTGCAACTTTGTTTTCTATTTATGTTTAGTATATACATAAGAAGTAAACATTTGAGTATCTAATTTTTTAAAAAATAATCATTAAAGATAAAAATTTCTTCCTGAATGCTTTAGGAGTATGCAGGAAATATTTCCCAACGTGTTTGAAGACTTAATTTAAAAAAAAAAAATGGTGGGGCAGTAATTAGGTGTTTATTTATCTGTAACAAAGGTACTGGGGATTGAACCCACTACCTCATTCATGCTAAGCATGAGCTCTACCCTCCCCCCTGACTATACCCTCCCCTTGAAGACTTGAAAGTGTGATGGAGCAAAAAAGTAAATAAATAGTAACAGTTTAAAATACTCTAGCAAAGAAAGTTAACTAGTAAGTCAAATGTTTATTCAACAGACTCCATGTCTGAGTGCCTCCATGTCTCCACCCCACGCTGACTGAAATGGGATAGCGTGGACAGAAGATGCAGGACAGACAGTGGGAAGAACACGGTGAAGGAGAACACCCTCTGCCTCCGCTGGCCAGAGTGAGGCTCTCAGCACAAGCCTACTTCAACGTGCACGGCTGCTCTCTAAAATCAACTTCTGATTCCATGGTTCTCTACAGCCTACAACGCGATGCCACACAATAGCTACCACTACATCTGCACCTCTGCAGGATGAAGGAGTCCCCACTGACAGGACTGCCTGAATTTAAGTTTTCAGAACCGAGGACATGCAACCAATATGAACCCCCAGAAGCTGCCAGTGACAAGGCGGGAGGGCCCTGGCCTCCTCCACTTCACCGAAGTCTGCACCCAGACCCACATGATGTAGCCAGCAGATCCAATAAGCTGGAAAACACACATTTCAAGTCCACTATCTACTGCAAAGCTCAAAAGTTATAAGAAGTCCAAATCAGAACAAAACGGTTTACAACATCACACGAATAGTTAATACGATGTACAAAGTACAGTGCTCTTAATTGAAATGTTTGCTGAATGAGTCTCATTCAGCAGCTATCCATACTTCGAACTTTGACCTAAGAGAAGGTCCTTAACTCACAGTATTTTGATTTGAAAAGCTCTGCTTTTAAATTCTTAAGTTTAAATTCTAAATCTCTACTTCAGGAGACCAGCAGAAATATGAAAAGAATATAGAACAATATAAGAAGGTCAGTTTGCCTAGCTGGATTTTTCGCATTTAATAAAAACAGCTGGTGAGCTCAAGTACAGCAAGAAAATTTAATATGAGATTACCGCGGGCAGCAAACAATAAACCTGAAGAACACTCTGTGCTCTAGCCTTACACACTTGAGTATTTTTGAAGGTCACATATCACTTGGTGATAAACAAAGAAACTTGAAACTGTCTTGTGAATCAATAGGAGGAAAGAAGAATGAGTCAAACCTTCCACATGCATGAAAAAAATAAGCAAAATGTAAACTTTAAAAGGTGCTCAACTAGATTTAGTTAATGCCTGTTAAGTATATTTTTATTTTCTATTGAAAGATGTTTTGATGTATACCAGAATATCTGAACCAGGTGGATAATCCACTGTTAAGGCCTGCTGGACTTGCCTGATCTTCAGTCTGTAGGGCCAGACCAAGCTAGTACCCTGGAGAAAGGCTTGAGAACCACAGCCTAAGTTTGAGAATCATTCTAAGGCAAAATCTCAGAACCACAGGAGTTCAGGGGACGTCAAGTTCTCATGTGCCTGACTGTCATCTATGGGAACAGGTAAAACAGTCATCTGGCCTCTTTTAAATGCCTCTGGTTACCAAAAAACTCATTACTTCTAGAAATAGCCCACTCCAGTGTTAAAACAACTTTTCTATACACTAACAAAATCCTCCCCTTACCCCTTGTTTTCTATCCTGTTTTTAATATGCCTTACAAAACTAACCAGACAAGGGTCCAATTTTTCTTCCAAACAATAATGCTTCAAATATTTGAAGATGGTTTTCCCTGTCACACCTACATCTTCTCTTCACCTGGTTAAAATCTCACGTTCCTTCTGCTGCTCATCCTTTGCCATAGTTTCGGTCTCCTTCATCATCTAGGTCTAGTTCTCTAGACCAGAGGCTGGAAAGCTTTTTCTGGAAAAGGCCAGACAGTAAATATTTTAGGCTTTGCAGGCCATATGGTCTCTGTAACAAACACTCAACACTGCCACTGAAACAGGAAAGCAGTCACAGGAAACAGGGAAACAAACAGGCATGCTGTGTTCCAATAAAACTTTACTCACAAAACAGGTGCCTGGGGCTTTAGTTTGACAGCCAGTGCCCCGGACAATCCAAGTTGTTAAATCAATACAAAAGTGTGATCCAGGGCAAAAGGAACATTTCAAGTGGTGCATGAGTACAAAGGAGATCCTGACTAGAAGCCCTTCTTCCTCAACAACTCCTTTCTTAACTGATGTTTAACATGGTATTAATTTCCTGCGGCAATAAAGTCTCACTGCAGACTTACACATACCTTCAGTCAGCTGAACTCCTCAGGTCTTTCTTATACAGACTGGTAAGCCACCTTTCTCTGCACTAACACGAGGCTGACTGTTGGAACCTAAGTGTAAGACCCGACCTTTACCATTTTAACATTTCATCTTGCTAAAGCCCACTCATCCTTCTCCTCAGGGTCAGACTTAGTTATCCAAGGTACCAGCTATGCCCCCCAAACTCACAGCAAGTAAAGCTGTCACGCTACAATGCTTTCACCTACGTCTCTGCAAAAATGCTGATCAAGGTAGAATGTCTAAACATTTCCCTCATGGAATTTTGTACTGTCATCTATGGCGATTAGTCTATCTTGCCCACAAGAAAAAAATTTCATAAAGTCTTAGTGAAATTCAGAATTACCTTAGATAATGTTTTTCCAAATATTAGAAAGTTTCAAGACTTTTTTTTTTAACTTCAGTACAAGTCAGGAAATAAAGCAGAATTCATTCTTCATTCATTCATTAAGTCAACAAATATTTATGACTGAGTGCCTATGACTGTACCAAGAACGGTGCTAGACCACTAGAAAGAAAATGGTGAACAAGACCAAAATGCTTCCTGTGTTCACCAAGTCTGCAGTCTAGATGGTGAGCAAGAAAACAAGTCATAATCACAAGCTGTGATAAACACTGTGAAGGCAATAAACATTGTTGTACAAGAGGGCCTGAGTCAGGGTGGTCAGAGAAAGTTTCTCTGAGGAGGGGAACTTAAGCTACATCCCAGAAGATGGCAAGACAGGTAAAGAACGTATGAGACAGAACAGTGAGTCAAAGAAGCAAGACACTAAAGAGAACATGCTGTTATAAGTTACATTCACATGAAGCTCAAAAACAGACAAAGTTAACTTACGGCAAAAAGAGGTCATAACAGCAGTTTAGTGAGAGGGCTAAATAGAAGCCTTCTGTGGTGCTAGGTATAATTCTGTATCATGATCTGCGTGCTCATTACATAGGTATATACATAAGCAAAAATGCATTAAATTATATACTTAAGATCTGTGTGTTTATAATTTATATCTAAAAAGAAGACAGAAAATAAAGAATATATGTGTGGCAGTGTGCGTGTGTGTACGTGTGTGTGTGCTGTATAGGTGTTGGGTGGGGGGAGTACATGCCAAGATACCCTCCAAGCAGAGGACAAAATGTGCAAAGACCACAAAGCAGGGGAGGCTAATATAGCTATAGCTTAGTGAGCAAGGAAGAGTGGTATGAAATGAGATTGTAGACATGGGTGGACACCACCCAAAAGGACCACAGCGAGCTGGATTTTATTATAAGCCCAACGTAAGTCCTGATTTATATTTTTAGAGGATCACTTTGTCTACAGTGTAGAAAATGGACTGGAGGAGGGCAAAAGTGCAAAACAGTTACAAGACTGTTACAGTACACCAGGCAAGAGAAGATTATGGATTAGGCTAGCAGCAGTACAGTGACTCTAAATTACTACTAAAATATGCTATAAAGAGCCCATTTTTGAGAAGCACATTAGAAATGTGAGCTTCCTCTTATTTAAGGAGGAAACTGGCTCTAACAAAAGGAAAAACTATGAAACCACTTCCTTGGACCTGAAAATATTTCCTTCATACAGGTACTATAGTTTAAATCCCTTCCATATCCTGATAAGAAAACTGAACTGACACACCCTTGCACTAAATACAGAGCTTTGGACCACTTATTAATTAGACTGAGGCTACTGTCCTAATGCTAATACACATGGTAATACTCTACCATCTATCATCAGAAGCAGATTGCTCTTGCTTTGTCTTATAATCAACCTAAGGATAGGTCTCTAACTGTCAAATGATTTTTAATACAATGCCTGTCTTTACCCATTTGAAATATAAATTTTATACTTATAAAACATATTTTAATTAACCGTGGAAATCCATACAGTATGGATTGAGTACAAGGTAATAATAGTTCATAAACTGCACCTATCATTTCAGATGTAAGCCAACTCAAAATGATATTTGAGTTTTTAAAAAATTATTCCCCAAATACTTGAGTTCTAAATCACCCATGCTTTTAGGAATAAAAAAGCAAGGATAGTCACAAAGAACCAATTTTAATTCACAACTGGGTTCATTGTATGAGATTATTTATTGCTCATACTGACTTTCCAGGTATCTCTTAAGTGAAAGAAACACATTGTCAACCTTTCTTAAGAACTCAGGAGAGAGAAGAAAAATATCAACTCTCCCCACCTGCAAAAGGAAGCTTGGTGTCTAGTATGGTATTAGTACGGTATGGAGGTCAGCCCCTTGCTGACAGGTCTCATGATTTCATCATGTTTAGGTATGAGTCTTTACAGAGGCAGAATCCCTTGTGGCCAACATGTGTTCTACCACTCCTGGAATAGAGTTCTTTAGCAATGGCATTCCAAGCCTCCCAGTCAATCACTTAAGCACAAACATAAAACAGAAGATCCCAATTATTTACAATTCTTATTGGGGGAGGATGTAGCTCAGTAGTAGAGTGCAAGCATAGCATGCGTGAGGTCCTAAATTCAATCCCCAGTACCTCCATTATAAAAAAAAAAAAGCAAATAAAAACCTAATTACCTGTCCCCAAAAAATAATTAAAAAAATTTTTTAATTTAAAAAAATTCTTATTCACTCAACAAATATCAGGGTAGTCAACAGAGCTACCTTCACATACAAATGTGGGACTCACTGAGCAATGGCATATAAAGAAACAATTAAAAGAATGGAGAAAGTTTCCCAATCTGATCCTTTCTGCATCT
Source organism: Camelus ferus (assembly GCF_009834535.1). Lineage (NCBI taxonomy): Eukaryota > Metazoa > Chordata > Mammalia > Artiodactyla > Camelidae > Camelus > Camelus ferus. The sequence continues at coordinate 18,079,074 of NC_045710.1, read as the reverse complement.
GGCACATAGTAGGAGCTCAACAAACATATGTGAATCTTTGCACATATGAATGAAAAAATGCATGAACTACTCTGCATGCTTATTAAGTAGCAGTAGAGAGTGACTCCATCGGTGATGAGAGAAACCATTTTCCCCAAGGAACTAGTCCACAGCAACTTTGAACTTCACAAGGGGAAGTTGCTCTTACTCTTCCCTGATTAAAAATACCACGCCTATGTTTGTATGTTATACAGTTTCCAAAGTACAATTATCATCTGTCCTCTTATTTGATACTGTAAGATAAGATAGATTACTCCTCCCTGTTTTAACAGATTAAAAAACTGTAAAATTCAAGGATTAACAGCTAATAAACAGAAAGGTCTACACTGTAAATCCTTTATGAGTCATCTCAGAACATTTCTGTGAAACGGATCACTTTGTTTTTAAGTTACTACCCTCTCCTGGCTCAAATAAAATCATGAGCTACCTAGATCCAATATACTGAAATTGTTATTCCCATAATATCCTGCAATACACATTTTTCTGCTTTCGATTTGTGGCGGACACAGCCTACGATAATCCCCAATGAGTCAAGCCTTTGTATAGTCAATACCCTCCTCTTGATGGTTCATTAGCTCCCTTGAGGGTGGAACCTGTGACTTGCTTCTAACCAACAGAATACAGCCCAGGTGACAGATGCCACTGCCTTGAGAGACATTCTATGGTAATGTCAGTGGGCAGTGAGATCCCATTTCAGTGAATATTGTCATTTATATCTGCTAACAAGTCAGAGAGGAGAAGATGGTGAGAAAAGATGGAGAAGAGCCAGAGCAGCGAGACAAGAAGCAGCAAATCATGATGATGAACAGGTTTGCTTGCTAGACTTAAACAATCTATAATAAACTCCAACAAGAGATGAGAAGGTAAGGAAAAAGGAGGGGTCATTCAGTGAAGGAACCTGAAATCCTTGCTGAGGAATCTAGATATCAAACACATGATAAACACATGGAAGGTACTGCATGTGTTTCTTAAATTCTTAAATCTTAAAGGTTCTTAAATAGAAGAGTGGTATTTGAAAATATTTACTTATTCTTCCTTTCCTAAAATATACTTTCTCTTGACATAACCTCCTGGGGCATGAGTATGTGGGTATATGTTACATGCCACTTAATGTTCGTAAGTACAGAAGTACAAATGAGATAATATATGTAATTAAATGAGATAATATATGTAAGGTAATGCCAGTGAATGCTATATAACTGTCTGTGGTCATTATCATTTCAGCATTTATGATGACACTGCTCTTGCCATCACAACTTTTCTTCACTAAGCTCACCAGGCTCGCCTGCTCCCTCACACACCTGCCACTTCCTTGTGCCTCTAATTTACCACGGTCTTCCCAGTCTCAGTACCTAGGTTCCCATCAGTCTCTGATGGAAACATCTTTCCCCACTCTCCCTTAAGCACCAGGCAAATTTTTATTCGGCAGAGAACTTCTTGACATTTAAGCATTACAGCAGTTAGAAAAACAAGCCATCGTCAGTGAACTGATATTTCAGAAAGTAGTTAAAAAGCAGATTCAAGATGTTTCTTCCAAATAGCACCTAAAAATGGAATCACCTTCTACCTACCACTTAATTTCTCTCTCACTCTGCAGAAGTTTCCCATCCATTCTTCTTTCTCTCCTTCTGAAAGATTCCTCTGTCTCTGCCAACTGCAAAAATTATTCTTTCTATGAGACATTTGTAAATCTATATCTAAGACGACTGAAATACTATTCAAGCCTTACTAATGTATGTGCAGGAGGGAGAGGCCAGTTCCCCATATCTGCTCAAGGAGACCAAGGCACAACTAAAGGTAAGTTACGCTTGAATTAACTGTAACAGGTCCAAGTAATGCCATAAATGACATACTATATTGCAGTCAGCTTGCAGTCATAATAAGTGAAAATCAAAAGATCAGGAATTTTTCATGTTTCCACTGTGACTCTTGAGGAAAGTGTTCCAATCTTCGAAATCACTGCAGAAACATTCCTCTAATGGAGGACAGGTCATCCTCAGAAGATATTTCTCTAGAACATGAAGTTTTCTTTGTTTTAATTCCAAGTCCACAAACTATGCCTCCACATGGTCTCATCCAAGAGAAGTTCCCTGTGCAAAGGTGACCGTTAACCTGCCAGATTCAGCACCATTTATCATTTAAATTATATTTTTTACTTCTGTTCTGTAAGGATCAATCTCTTAGGAGTTAGGTTACTCATGAGATATTAACAATACGCCCTCACTGAAATATCAAGATTAAATCTTAGACTCAACAAATGTTAGGTGCCGTTATTACCAAGGGTACCTTTCTAGAGGTAATGCCTCACACAATGCCTACCTCAGTGACTGCCATCACTATCTACTTAGTCATCCTACCAGAGCCTGAGTCATCCCAAACTCCTCTCCTGCTACTTCCAGCTAGTCAGTTACCATGTTCTGTCAATTTCAGATCTTAAATCAAGGATCACAATCTCAAATGTCCACAGGGATGAGGCAAGTAAACTCAACAAAGCAGGCCTGCATGGAGCACGGGGACTGGTAGAGAAATGGTGCACAAGAGCAAACGCCCTTTTCAAAGACAGCAAGCACTACTCAGCTTCAGGAGCTTCTTGTCAGGAGGAAGTTCAGGGCCTGTGTCATCCACTATTTTGGTTTTTCAAGAGAACCCAGAAATCTGGGCTTTTATGGGGAAAATACTGATTTTTGAAACAAAGTCGGTGTGGGCCAGATTAAACGTATCTGCTGGCCAAATTCAGTGGGCAGATTAAGCAGTTTGACCTCCATCTTTAGAAGCCCCACTCCCCTTTTATCCTCACTGCTTTGATTCAAGCCTTCCTCATTTCTGACCCAGTTTTATGCAGGAGGATCCTAAAAGGTCTCTAGATCACCCCTACCTCTACCACCATCCATTCATTTTCTAGCTGACAGGGTAAGCTTCCTGTTAAATTAAAATCTGATCCAGATTTTAAATTAAATTAAAATCTGATCCTGAAGGGAGGGTATAGCTCAGTATTAAAGTGTGTGCTTAGCTTGCACAAGGTCCTGGGTTCAATCCCCAGTACCAACATAAAAAGCAAATAAATAAATAAACCTAATTACCTCTGCTTCCCCCCCAAAAAAACTGATAATCCAATCCTGTTTAAAATTCTTAAGTGGCTCCCCAAAACCAATAGCCTTACAAGGTACCCAAGAAGCACCTAAAGTATTTGTTTAACATGAAGATAACAGCGATTTATCCAATCTGAATCCCCTAAAGTGCATCTAGAAGTAGGCTAAACACTGTCCCCAGGTGATTCTAATGCCGATGGTCCCTGGGCCACAGAAACAATGATCTACAGGGTAAAATCCTAAATTCCTTTACATCAACAATCCCCCTTCTGACAGGGCCCCACCTCCCTCTCCAGTCTCACCTCTTGACACTCCACCACTAAGCCCAAACATCTAAATCTCATGGGTCCCAGAAAGTACTCTCTGGCCTTCACGCCTCTGCACTCACCCCACTGCTCTCTTATTCAGGGATGCTTTTACTCCCCTCATCACCTGGTAAGAACAGGGGCCTACTCAGCTTCCTTCTCTAGACTGAGCTCCCCCTTCCCCTCCATCCTCTCTCTAAAGTCTTTCTCAGCTGTATCCTCACTCCCTGGAGTTGATTCCCTCTCCCACAGCACCCAGCACTTACCTAACTGCATTTATTAATTATTCATATCTGTTTATTTCCTTGTCCATATACCACCGAACTGAGTTCCTTGAAGGCAGGAATTCTAGCCTAGCTTAATTTTGCAGCCCCAATGCCATGACTGACGCAGAGTGGGCCCTCAGTAAAGGCTGACTGAATAAACAAAATCAAGGGTGTTAACCAGTCAGCATTACCATCAAGATGTACACTGCCTCTCTTTCCTACCCGAAGTCACAATTCCTGTAATCAATTGGCTATTGTCGACAGCCAAGTTACTTAACTACCATAATAGCAGAAACCAACTTATCATAAAATTGTATTCTTGAAACCAAGAAGATATTTCACAGAACACCTCCTCTCTTAAGTGAAATGTTACAATTTGAAATTAGCTGCTACACTATCAGTTAAAACTAAGTCTTCCTTAGGTCAGATTAGGTAACCACAATACCTAATGGCAGGTAGGGATAGCTTGAAGGATGAGGGGAGGGTATAGCTCAAAGGGCTAGAGCACATGTTTATCATGCACAAGGTCCTGGGTTCAATCTCCAGAACCTCCTCTAAAATAAAAAGGCAGTATAGGAAGAGAGAAGGAATGATGAGGCTCAAGAGAGTGAAATTCCTCAACATAATTGTCTGAAGGTACATTAAAAAGCAACAGAGAACAATGGCGGCTAAACCCCTGACATCTTCACATTCAAAATACAAAAAGCGTCCAGGAGATGCACAGCTCCATTTTACCACACTTCCAAAATGGTTTATTTTCTTTTAAACTTTCATTCCTTCAATAAATGTTTGTCAAATGCCTACTCTGTTCATGTGCTAGACCTTGGTCACATTGAATAAGAGAGCTACAGGCTTTGCTTCTCTCCCAGAGCTCATATCCTAACAGAGAAGGCAGACACAACTAATTATTCAGCTCTTTAAAAAGACTGGGGTAAGGCAACGAAGAACCCAAGCGTTAAGAGAGCATATAACACAGAATCCACCCCATGCTTTCTTCTGCACTGAAAATCAACTGTCTTTCAGTTTCTTACTACAGAAACCTAATTACTACTCTGCGTGTACACCCCTTTCAGGAGTTACTCTGAATAACTGCCAGGTTTCCAACTGTAGCTCTCAGATTTACCTCTAGGGAAGATGAAGAAATTAAACTGGCTCAAAAGTAATTTTCCCACCAGCTACTTTTTTAGTACAATCTTTTCTCTATATCTCTTTGCTGTAGTATATAGGGTCACATCAGAGAATAAAAATCTCTTTCAAGTGTTTTGGGTCTTTATTTATGGAATGATCTTCCTCAGACGCTGTTTTAATTCAATAAGCATTTATAAAGCACTCCCTGTCAAAGTCCACGCAATGGGAATGTATGATCTTCAGGAAGAAAAGGTTTCTTGGTACAATTCACATTCCAGTAATACTGACCACACAGATTTTTCCTTTGGGCACCTTTGGATTCATATTTTCTAATACGAACACAGTACTGAGTAAAGAACCTTCTGCTGGAAGAAGTTTAGGTTATAAAAACCTGTGCCCCGCCTCCACCACTTGTTTAAAAGAAGCCTCATTATAACTAAAATAACATCAACAAACTATATTTTAGTGAACACTGGACGCTTGCTAAATTGACCTTTGTTTTCCAGAATGATAGGAAATCTGCTGTCAGATTCAGGAAGTGAGTCAGATAACGGAAAAGGGAAAAAGATAGGAACGGAAAAATCACACTATTAATTTCCCGTAATTTAGGACATCCATCTAGTTGGAAATTTAAATCGAGGGAAGACTGCTTATTTTTAAAAAAAAGTAGATTCTGTATTACAGACTCTGCTGCCAATTAAACAGCTATTCTCCTGGCACTCACCAAAAAGCCACAGCCTAGTAAGGAAAAAGTTTTGTACGTCAATATTTACAGTGCAGAAGAGACAACAGAAAGAGGGTAGAGCTTAAGGGAAAACAAGAGGTATCTGGGTTAATAAACTTCATTAGTGAAAGTTGAATAGCCCCGGACTGGGTTAAATTTCCACTTAAAATTTTAAGACCAGTCAGCACCTCAGTTCGCAATGGTACGGCACAATATTGCTTGAAAGCAGAGGAATATACTATATGATCTTCTAAGATTCCTTATGGTTATCCCAATTCCAGTTTGACAAGATTCATTACGATTTTTCTCAGTTATTCATTCGTTCCACAAATGTTTGCTGGAAGCCTAATCACAACAGCCCTGTGCTCAGGCCATGGTGGTCTGTAAGACAAGTCTAACCACTCGAGGATTACATTCTCATGGGGAGACACCTAAAGAACTAATTCCATGAAGAAGCAGAGGTGCTATGAGAGCACACTTAAGGCGAAAGGGGTACTTAGGGAATGCTTCTCTGAGAAAGTAACATTTAAGATGTGAAGAGGAACATAAATGGGAGGAGCTACATTCCTGGCAGATGTAACAATACTATTTGAACACTTCCTCCCTGGAGCAAGATCTAAAGGATCGAAAAAAAGTAGATGGGGAAGATGACTCTTAATGCTGGGAGGGGTAGACAGTGAGTAGCAAGATATGAAGCTGAGGACACAGACGAGGGCAGACCATTCAGAGCCATGCTAATCATGCTGTGGATATTTGGACTTGATTCCAAGAGCAGTGGGAAGACAGTGGAAAATTTTAAGCAAACGAGTGACATGACCAGATGCACATTTTTAAAAAAAGATCACTATGAAGCATAGAGAAAGGACAGAAGGGCAAAAGTGGATGTGGGTGAGCAACCAAATAAAGTAGTATTGGATTATAACCCAAAGTGTAAAGTAAATGTCCATGAAGCCATACTGATATAGATAAATGACTGAATTAATATACATGGGGAAGAAAAGACAAATCCTCCAGGCAGAAGTCCCAATAAATTATGTTGCTACTCTGCCCTCAAGAAGGTGAAGCATAACTCTCCACTCCCTAAGTGAGGGCTGTGCATAGTGACTTTCTTCCAGAGAGTAACTATCCTGACAAACACAGGGAGGTGATCAAAGTCAATATTAACAGTAGTAAGTCTGCTGACAGAATGTACTCTTCATATGATGCAATGAGAGAGACACTTCTCTGTGGTCTTCCTCCCCAAAACCCATAATCCTTGTCTAACCATAAGAAGAACATCAGACAAATCCAATTGATGAACATTCCACAAAATATCTGACCGGAACTCAAAATTATCAAGGTTATCAAAAACAAGAAAAGTCTGAGAAGTGGTCATAGCCAATAGTAGCCTATGGAGACATGACAACTAAATGTGATGTGGTATCCTGGACAAGAGCCTAGAATAGAAGAAGAACATTAGGTGAAAACTAAGGAAATCTGAATAAAGTATGGACTTCAGTTAATAATAATGTGTAAATGTTGCTTCATTAATTGTGACAAACATACCATACAAATGTAAGATGTCAATAACAGGGAAACTGGGTGTGGAGTATATGGGAACTCTGACTGCATCTTTATAATTTTCTGTAAATCTATTCCGAAATATTCCAGAACTATTCTAAAATTAAAAGAATAAATTATATGTGGGGAGAGCGGAAGTACCTTTCTAGTTCAGGCTAAAAATGACAGGACACACAGGACCTGGTGATTCACTGGCTGGTGGGTGCGGTAGAGGAATCAGTAGTGAAAGTAACACTGGTAACAAAGGCGGAAAGGTTACTGCCCGGATTTCAGGCTTGGACAACTGACTGGATGGACAGTGGAGTCATTCACTGAGGAGGGAGCAGTGGAGAACAGTACTTGATGGGAAGTTAACAACCAGGATTTACTGAAAGCCCACTACCTACTAGGCGCTTCTCCAATTCTCACAGTCCTTTGGCACAGTGTAGACTATAATTTGGCCCAAAGCCAAATAAAGAAATTTGATTTTGGTATCAGGTTTGGTATCAAGTTTACATGTTTTCCAAAGCCCGCGCTCTTTCCACTACACAGCTCCAGTTCCTGCCTGTGCACATTTACTTCTCCCGCTGCCCAGGCGCCTCTTCACTGGGAGTGGAAGCGAGCGCATCAGCAGTACGGCCCCAGTAGTCACTCCCCGCTCCCCGGGCCTCATCTGCCAAATGAGCCTCTCCATCTCTGAAGTTGCGTGCAAGAGAGCCGGACGGCAACTTCATTAAAATGAAGACAATTAAGACACCACTGAACGGAACTGCATCACCTCTCAGGGGGCTAAAAATATTAATAATAACGAAGTAAAGAAGCGAAGACTCCTCTCGTGGAGGAGTTTCCCAAGGAAAAGGCAATTCCCCGGGAGGGTGCCGAGTCGGAGCGGCGGGCCTAGGGTGCTCGCACGCACCCCGACCCCAAAGCCCCAGCACTCGGCAGGACCTCCAGAGAAACTGCCGCCAGCCCGCCGGAGCCACGCGGCACAAGGTGACACAGACGGCGCCGGCCCCTTAGGCGCCTAGGAGAGGCCGGGAACCAGCGAGGAGAGGGGCGTCCGCGGGACCCGCATTACCTTGTACTTATCAAAGCCAGCCAGCTGCTCCGGGCTCACGTATTCGTAACCAGCCATGACGACCCGAACACCGAGCGCCCACTCGGCAGCGACTCTCCGCGACGAGGTGGGGAAACACGAGCTCCACACCGGCTGGGTAAGGCTGGGCGGACCTGGGCTGGCAAAGGAGCTGGAGGAGCCGGGCTCCGCCCACCGCGCACGCGTAGCCGCCAGGGCCACTTCCGCCGCCTCCCCAGCGCGCAAGCGCAGCCCCCACTTCTCCCCGCCCACCGAGGGAGGGGCGCTAGCCCGCTCACGCGGTCCCTTCGCGCCGTCGCAGTCCAATCAGCGTGGATGGGGAACCACTAAGTCCCGCCTTCCAGGTCTCCTGGTCACTTCATTCGCTAGCGTCAAAATTGGTGAGTTGAGGTAAGGCAAGAGGGGAGGTGAAAGGTCAGTTTCCCAGGAGGCCTTGCTCTTCGTCCCTGGGGAGTGGCGTCGATTATGTGGCATCTGCGCCTGGGTAGAGATTTGGGGACACCTTTTTAGTCTTGGGAGGTAGGTGATTGCGTGCGAACCAGTTCAGCAGTGCCTCAGGGAAGAGGGCTTAGTTCTCTCAAGCCTTGACGTAAAAGCAGAAACAGAGTCTGTATCTAGCCCGCTTCGCCAACTGGCACCATGCGCTGCACGCAGTAGCTTAGTGAACGTGATTTGCCATAGAGAAGCCAGCTGAAGGCTCGGTGAGAGGCTTTTTGCAGTTAATAAAGGGGCGTGAAATAACATTGGAGACAAAGCCTTTGGGTCCGTTGTTTATGAACCTTGGACCGCCTCGCCACGCTCTGTCTGCTCTGTCACTTTGTTCCCAGTGAAGATTGACAGTGTCTCCGGAGCAGATAAAAAAGCTGATCTGAGTCTTTAGGGTTCCTTAAATGCTTTTGCAGGAAGTGCGTTTACATAACTGGAGCCAAATGTAGAAAGAACACTAAATCAATGGCTAGTGTGTATCAGCATAATAATAATAGTTGCTACCATTTTTTGAACGCCTTCTATATGGGGAACTTAACTTATCGCCAACCCCCCATAACAACACTGTGAGATGGAAGGCATTTTCCCCACTTAGCAGATCAGGAAGTCAAAATTCAGATTACCTAACCTGCCCAGGATCTTTAATTACACAGCTCGAAAATGGTCAACCTAACATGAAATGAGGCCTTCAGTATCAAAAGCCACCACCTAAGGGAGCCTCTGAATCTCTCTGGGACTCTGCAACAAGGGCAGTTATTTTGAGATTCCTTACATTCATTTATTCAACAGATATTTTCTGGGGACGCTTTATGTCAAGTGTATATTTCTGTGTATATCTTATCTCCCCTGGAAAAGCTTAAGATTCATGACCAGACAGCAGATAAGACAGCACCATGATCTTGGACTTTCCAACATCCAGAACTGTGAAAAATAAATTTCTATTATTTAAAAAAATAATAATGAAGTTTAAGGTTCTTACAAGGTAAGAACCTGCCATCATAATTGGTGCATGGTAGATGATCAATAAACTTGGGTGTCAGTTTCCCTCATTTGCCTAAGGGGAAGATGGTATTTAAACCTCTTGATTTTCCTCATGTCCTGTAGCCCAGCAGCTTGCAAACAGTATGTGATCAGTACATTTTGTTGAATGAAAGAGCAAAAATCTCTGATATGTTGTGAAGTGCATTGGAAATGTGAATCTCCTTTTAAGTAGGAAGTTGGCTTTAATGAAAGGAAAACTATGAAACCACCTCCTTGGACATAAAATTATTTCCTTTGTGCAGGTACTGTATTTAAATCCGATAAGAAAACCAAATTGATACATCTTTATGCTAAATAGAGTTTTAGATAATCTGTTAATTAGACTGAGGCTATTCTTCCAAGTAATACACTATAGATTTCCTGTTATATGTTTCTTCTAACTGCTATTAAGAGAAAAAAACCTCTTACCAAATGATTTTAAATATAAGACCCGTGCTTACCCATCTGAAATACAAACTTCATACTTGTAAAAGATGTTTAGTTAATAGTGACAAGCCATAAAATGTGACTAGAGTACAGCCTAATGATAGTTCATAAACTGCACTTAGTGTTAATCACTTCAAATGTACGCAAACTCAGAATTGCATTTCTGATTTTGTAAAATTTTTTTCTGCCTCTCTGAATATTTTCTTCAAAAGGAATTTTTTTTCAAAAGGAGTATTTTTAAAAGAGCATCTTTTAATTTTGTGAAAGCAGTCACAGTTTGCTTCCTCTCTTCTGCGGAAGATTTTAACAAGTTTGAATCAATTATGAGTCAGTCTGAGAATTTCTATATATACATATTTATTGCAGTGTAGTCGTTTACAATGTGTCAATTTCTGGTGTATAGCATAATGCTTCAGTCATACTTGGACATACATCTATTCATTTTCATATTCTTTTCACCATAAGTTACTATAAGATATTGAATGTAGTTCTCTGTGCTATAAGGTATGAACTTGTTATTTATCTATGAGAATTTCTAAATTGAAACAACATAGAACATTGTTTATACTTTGATATCTGCCACGTACTGGCTGTGTGATCCTAGACAACTCACTTTACCTAACCTTGTTCTCTCTTTTTTTAATGAACGTTAGACTAATCTCTAAGATCCTATTCATATCTGAAATGTAATTGAACTGTATCATTTAACTTCTCTAGGATTAAATCAACTGATCTGTAAAGTGATCGTAATTCTTGTCCTGCCTTGTTACATAAAGCATATGAAGTGATATGGTGTAAGCCTGTTAAATTAAGCCCATACAAATATATTATTTTTCCAAAACTCCATGAATCCTAGACCTAGGTGAGTTTTACCAGACACTCTCACCTGGAAAGGGAAAATTGTCAAGTAAGCAAATTTGCCTTTGCGAGTGAATCACCTTCCTGTTGCCTCTTTCTTGAATTCCATTCCAGCGCGCATTCAAGCCCAGGATAGCCCAGAGCTGTCAGGGGCCACTTCATCTTGGCCCGGCTGTTCCCTTCTATGTCCTATGCTGTCTTTTCCTTCAGCACCACAATACTGAGCATGGTTTATTATTGCCTTGCTTTCCTGGTTTGCTTCCTCATCCGTTGAAGCTTCTCTTCTATATCTCATACACTCAGTATCAGGCTTTTGGCCTTCCAGAATGATAATCATAAAAGACGTTTGTGTTAGAAACAGTCTTATCACCTTTGTAATATAACCTAGGGAAGAAAAGTTTTAATTCCTAGAATTCCTGTTCATCTGAAGTGAAAGAATATTGGATAAATGGAGATATCTAGAAAATTGGGAGTAAGTTAAGGACAAATATAGTTAATAACTCCAATATAAGTTATTAAAGTCATAAAAATGGACAAGGTTTCCCTAGGAAGCTTGTAAAAAGATACTGATTGGGCTTTTACTTTTGAATAATAACAATGCCTTACACTCATAAACTCTGATTCCCAAAGCAATTTGACATCTCACTAGATCATCCTAACAACTCTGCACCATGGCTGGGTAGCTGTTCTAATTGTACAGAACAGAACAACAAAATTACATATCTTGCCCAAATGTTTATGGTAAAACCAGAATAAGAGCACAAGTCATCAAACTTTTAGTTGACCATGCTTCTACAAGTTACCATGGTAAGATTTTAGAAAGAAAAAGAAAGGAAGGAAGAAAAGAAAGAAAGAAAGAGAAAGAAAAGAAAGAAAAGGAAGGAAGGAAGAAAAAGGAAGAAAGGAAGCAAGAGAGAAAAAAGAAAATTCAGAAGTTTTTAGTCAAGTCTGAGAGGAAAAAAAGTAGGAAAGAACTGAACAGTCATTAAGTTGTTTATTTTTTTAATTTTTATTTATTGATATTATTTGGGGGGGCGGAATTAGGTTTGTTTGTTTGTTTGTTTATTTAATTAATTTATTTATTTTTTGAGGAAGTACTGGAGATTGAACTTAGAACCTCATGCATGCTAACCATGGGCTCTACCACTTGAGCTATACCCTCCCTTCTTGTTTATTGTTTCTTAAAAACAAAATTCCCTGACTGGAGTAAACCTTAGGTTGGGTTTTGTCTGCCCAATTTTTGCTGTATTTTACATTTTTCAAACATAGTTCTACTAGATAGGAATGTATAGAGAACTCTATTTGAGTGGGTCATCAATCAAACTCTTTATCACGAAAAAGGGCTGCGCAGTGTACTGAGATGCAGCATAAACTAATGCTGCTTTGTACCTTCTTCCCACGTCAGTGGAGAAGGGTGTTATAATCCCACCAGCCTGTCAATGGTTTTCTGGTCATTTTTGTGCTCTTCACCTTTGAACACCAAATCAATGCTGTCAATAGTCATTCAAAACCAAGAGAAGCAGTGTAAAGGTTCGGAGGGACCTAGAGGCCGGGTGTGATATGATGTAAGAATAAAATCCAAACCCTATATATACTTGCCATTCTTGTTTTGAAAATGAGTGATTATTTCTCTTTTATATCCATTATTCATGAGTGTGAATGTTAAATAAAAGGAGGCTTATTTTTAAAAACTGATCTCTGCAAAGTTTTACACTGCACAAAGTCTTATTGTCAGCATTCTTTGAAGTTCTGATAGTGACTCAACCTCTGAATCTTCTGAGCAGAGAGAGAATTGATACCTCTCTTAAATACACATCCTTCTTCCCATTAGTACTACACTAAAATGGAAGCAGAACTCTAGGTAAACCAAGTACAAATCATTCAGGTGGGTAGCCATAGAGGCATCACCCCTATCATGCCTGTCTCCTTATTCCTGTTTGCCTCATCTAATGTCAGGTCTGCAAATATAACCAAATGTAATTTCCTTCCTTCCTTCCTTCCTTCCTTCCTTCCTTCCTTCCTTCCTTCCTTCCTTCCTTCCTCCAATTTTATATAGCCATGCAAGGGACTCCGTTTTTGAGTAGGGATCATTTTTGTCTTCATAAAACTTTGAGATCATTGGAGCTGAGACTGATGGTTATTTAGTGTTGGTGGAAGAGAAAAGTACTAGCAAAAAAAAAAAAAAAAAAAAAAAACCCTGAAGAGTTTAAGAGAAGCAAGGAAAGTTTGCCATGATCCATTATCCTGTAAGAATCCTCAAAAACCTGGGGCAGGGGTTCAGGCAATAATTGCCAACATAGATATCTACTAAGTAAGACTCTGAGTTCTTTCCTCATATGCCCAACGCTATGCAGGCTGCTTGACCAACTCTAGCAGAAGTTAGAAAACAAGACATACAAATATGAAACAATGTGTAAAAGTAGCAGCGTCATTATCTCTTCATGTATCCTTATTGAACAGTAACTGTACACCAAATCCAGATACCATGACAGACCTTGGAGATACAAAGTTGGACAGCATTTGGACCTCAGGCAAGGAATAGTTATTACTCCATTCTGTGAATAACCAGCCTTATCCAATGCCCTGGCTCTTCATAGATGCGCTCTTTTGACCTTCCTCCCCTAACCCCTCCTCTCCTTTTTAAAAAATTCACTGTTAAAGTGTGAGATATTTTGTCTTAGGTAGAGAATTAACTTAAAGACAAGAAACAAATGGTTGGGATCAAAAGAAAACTAAGTAAACACTTTGAGATCTCACAGAGATTGACTTAATATTTTGATGAATAATCTAGAAGGTAGGGTACAGAAACAGCTCTCTGAGTAGACTAATGAGACTTAGACTTTCATAACGAAATGCTGTATCAGCAGGCATAAGCTACAAGAGAACACACTTTCAAAAACTTGAGCAGATGTCAAAGTGATTTATTGCCACATAACAAATCACTCAAAACTTAATAGCCTAAATTAATAACCATTTTATTTACTCATAATTTTGTGGGTCAGCAATTTGGGCTGGGCCTAGCTGAGCAGTTCTGCTGGTCTTGTTGGTCTTACTATTCTAAGAGGGCATAAGTAGAAGCTACAAGGCCTTTCAAGGCTGAAGCTCAGATGTCACTCAGTGTTACTTCTGTCTCATGCTACCAGGCAAAGCAAAAATCACAAGTCCAGCCCAGATTCATGGGAAGGGAAACAGATTCCACCTCTTAATGGATGGAATGGCAAAGTTACTTGGCCATGGGGCCTGCACAGAAGGATGGGAGGAATTACTGCAACCATCTTTGCGAACAATCTACCAATCCAGATTAGCTGCTAAAAGACAAGACAGTAAGTTTCATTAGGAAGAGATTTGGAAATCACTGAATTAGACTTGAATTATTTTAAGGTATTCAGAAAAACAATGGCAAAAAGAAATCAAATCAGTAGAACTTCTTATCACAAGGCTTTGTTTAGTCAACCTAAGCTGTCCCTTACTTCCAAACCTCCACTTACTCTTCAGCCCACTCCAGTCTGGTTTCCAGTCCCACCAGCCCCACTGAAATGGCTGCTTCCGGGCTCCTCCACTTTGTTCCCAAATCAAATGGACAGAGCTTATTATTTGACTTTTTATCAGCTTATAAACTGCCTACTGTTATTCCCTTGCAATGCCCTCCTCCTTTGATTGAGTTACTCTTGTCCTTATTCTTCTCTTTCTGACCCTGACCCCTCTTCCCAACACACACACACACACACACACACACACACACACACACACACACACACACACACACACACACACACTTGATCTCCCAGGAATAGGATTATTCATAAATCCTCAATCACTTCAGGCTGTACTTTTTGAAGCTTCTAGTCCTTTGTTCCTGTCTGGCTAACTCCCTCTGAGTCTTCAAGATTCATCTTAAGTTTCTTTACCACCTGCCCTTACTAGGCAGTTCTTTTCCTCTGTGTTTCTACAGCATCCTGTGCATACTTCTCCCTTCATAATCATATGTTATGGAATTATCTATGTTCTTATCTGTCTTACTGGACTGTAAGTGGTTGGTGGTAATGACCGCATCTGTATACTCCTGAACCTAGCATAATGCCTCATACTCAATAAGCCCTCAGTAAGCTTTTGTTGAGTTAAATTGATATGATGAAATAAAGGACTGTTCCGTGCTGGCAGCAACAAATGCTGTAAAACTCTTCATATTCAGTGACATAGTAATCCCATTTTGGAAGAATATATTTCCAGGAAATAATCCAAAAACAAAGAATCTTGTTGCAAAGATTTATAAGAAGCCATATTTATAATTACAGAGGGAAAATGCATGCAATCAACATTCCCAATGAAATAAGAACCCAAACTATAAACCATGGTAAATCAACGAGATAAAAATATACAGTCATTAAAAAGATAAATGAGTGGGTGCATAAAACATGGGGGGAAACTCCAGAAAATAACAAGTGTTGGCAAAGATGAGAAGAAATTAGAATCTTTATGCATTGCAGGAGGGATTGTAAAATGGTGCAGCTTCTGTGGAAAAATGTTTGACAGGTCTCCCAGAAGTTAAACATAGAGTTAGCATATGATCCAGCAATTCCATTTCTAGGTATATACCCTAAAATTTGTACATGAATGTTCATAGCAGCATTATTCATAATAGCCATAAAATGGAAACAACCCAAAGGTCCATCAACTGATGAACAGATAAACAAAATATGTATATACCTACAATGGAATATTATTCCCCCATAAAAAGGGGTGAAGGGCTGATACATGCTACAATGTGGATGAACCCTAAAAACATTATACTAAGTGAAAGGAGCCAAACACAAAAGGCCATATATTGTATAATTTCATTTATATGAAATGTCTAGAATGGGCAAATCTATACAAATAGAAAATAAATTAGTGGTTGCCAGGAGATAAGGATGAGGAGGATTGGGAATAGGTACTAACAGGTATGGGGTTTCTTTCTGGGGTGATGAGAATGTTCTGAACTAGATAGTGACAACAGTTGCACGATATTGTGAATATACTAAAAACCAAGGAAATGTACCCTTTAGAATGGTGAATTTTATGCTAAGCGAATTTTAGCTCAATAAAAAAAGGCAAAGTGGATTATTTTGTGTTACGTTAAAAAGAAAAGCACAAAATAACACATACAAACTTCTTACAACCAAAAGTGTATTAATAACCATGGGAAAGACAGAGGAATATCATGAATTGGGTATTTTAGTTTAATGGGGCTTTTTATCATTTTAGGTGAAGTTGTTTAAAATTTAGTACTTTTACAGGCATTCCTGCTAGAACATTATAGCAAATTGTACAAAGATAAAATAGTATAACTATAAAGTTCTAAAATATAGTATAAAACTATAAATTTCTATAATTATATAAAGTAGAGGGGAGAGGTCATTGTGTTAATAGCATGGTAGTTAAGGATAATCTCTATTTTATTGGAGGTGATCATAAGGATTTGATGTGAGCCTCAGCAAATTACTCATATTGGATTTCTCTTTCTAGTTTGGCATGAGAATAGGCAAGGGAAAGGCTAAAGAGATAATTTGAGAAGCAAGCTTTTGAGGTAGCTGCCAGCAATTCCCTCTTGAAAGCAGAAGGTCGGTAATCAGCTGAAAGTGAAATAACAGCTTCTCTAGGGAAATTTGAAGTAAAGAGTGAAGGCATTTAAATGGACTCTAGAGCCCAAAGTACTACCAAGGAATGAGCCTTGTAAATAAGAAAATAGGTAAAAACCAAAGGGAGAATTAAGTAGGATAAAGCACTTTTTAGAGGTATTTTTTTTTAATCCTATCTTTGTACAGGCACAGCCCTTTAAATTTTTTAAAGTGCTAGAAGTAAAGAATTTTCTTTTAGAAATAAAGCCTAGGTGTGAGTCAGAAGAAATAATTTTCTCATAAGAGAAAGCATCCGTGGCTGGAGTCCCTGAGGTGGCCACCGCCGCTGACCCCTCCCTGGGGAGGGACTGCTCTGGAAAGGTGACTGAGAAGATGAGGAGCTGGACCAGGGGGAGACAGGAGCTGGGTGTGACCACGGCAGGGAGATTGTGGAGTCTGACAGAGATGTTCCCTGAGAGGCTCTGGTCCAAGGCAGGAACCGCTTTTCACCTCTCCCTCCTTGTGGTTCACACTGTTATGTGCCGGTTTTCCAGAGCAGCCTTGTGGGTTGAGGCCACTTCCTTCCTGCCCCTGCCTCTTCCCGCTGTCTTCCAGACTGAAGAGCTGCCGTGCAGCAGTGGCAGGTCCTTCCAGGGCCCCACAGGGCAGGGCTTCAGGGAGGAATGCAGGGACTCTACCCTCCCTTCCTGGAAAGCTCCAGATTGCTCCTGCGATACTTGAGGTGACTTGGGAAACATTTGAAATTCAGTAGTGTTTGAATTGCTGACTATTTGGATTACTTTTATTTTTATTTTAAAATTGTGACACCATGATTGATCTAAATCTGATGAGGAGACTGCCCTACTTTATCTCACAAAGCAAGTCCCAGTGTCATCTGTGCCCTCCACGCTGTCCTGACCTGTGTCTTCCATCCTCACTTCGTTATCACCAGAGTGCAGCAATGCAGACCTTTACTCCAGCTCTGGCCAACTGCCTGCTTCTCTGAAGTGCTAACCGGAAGATCCCCCTCACAGTCCCATTGTAGGGTAGGAGCTGGTACTAATGGGAGGGATGTACCCTGCCCTCAATGACTGGTTTTTATTTTAGAATGGAGATGCTGGGGCGAGACATGCACACATTACAAAACAGACCAAATGCGTTACAGCTGTAATGTAAAGCAGCCACTGTGAATTCCTCTGTGCGTTGGAGAGGAGGGAGGGCCCACAGCAGCATCAGGCACCGATGGGACTATGGGGGGACAGAGCAGGAGATCATTTCCCATGTGCATTTTGGCTGTTAGACCTGTGTGTGTGTGTTTAAAAAAAAACAAATAGGAAAAAATAATAGAAAAAAAGTCAGTGCTCACTTTTTGTCTTTAAATATTTAAATGATTCAAATTGGAAGGAAAAAAGGAGAGGCATCTGTGTGTTTTAAAAGACATGCTATATATTGCGTCCAATACATATTTTTTTAGCAGAAAAAGCATAAGGATGAATCAAATGCTCTATTAACAGTCAAGACCAGGACTGGTCCCTCATCCCTCTACCTAGCATTTTCCTCATTATTCATCTTAACTCTCACATATGGAAAAGTATATACTTGATGTCCATCTACCCACCACCAGGAATTAACAGATGTTAATCTTTTGCCATATGTGCTTCAGAGCTTTTTTTTTTTTATTGTTTCAGCTAAAGCTCCAGCTCTGCACCATCTCTTTCCCTGTTATCCCCAGAGTTAACTGCTACCTTGAAATTGTTATCATTCCTATTCATATTTTATACTTTTACTGTATACATTCATATCCAGATTCAATATAGTATTATTTTGTGCTTGTATGTGTGTGTGCTTAAATGGTACCCACTGTTCCTAACCTCTTACAACATCTTTTACACTCAACATTGTTTTGAGGTTGATTCATATCAATAACATATATAAACCTGGTTCATTCATTTTAATTTCTATATGGCTTTAAAGTATGGTAGCAAATCATAAAGCTCTTGTGAGCTTGTTTATCCGTTCTACTACTGATGCGTGTTAGGTTGTTTTCACTTGAGTCATTCTTTAATAAATTTCCTTTCTAAAAAAATTTTCTTCTTCAGAGACTAAAGAAAAAAAAACAATCCGAGAGCCATATTCAAGTAAAAAACAATTCCTTTGCATATTTCTTTGTGTGTGTGAGAGCAATATGAAAAGCTGAGATCATTTCATTTTTAAAAATAAGAACAGGAAACCTAAAACAACTCAAAAGCAAGGTATATAATTTGGCTCATTTTATGACCAGAAAGGGAGCCATAAGTACTTTCAGTTTCTAAATTACACATTTCTCAATTGTTTTAGCTTTGTTTCAACAAGCCAGCATTGCCCTGATAATCTAAAATCAAAGCTGCTTTAATGTTTTTAATGCTGTTGTTTGCTTACTTTCATATTCTTAATGTAGATATTCTATTGTTACTCAAAGTGGAGTCTTAATTGAATACAGAGTCCAATTTGGTGAGATTTATTCTTTAGCTCTGAGGCATAGGCTCAAACTAATTCCAACTAAGATTTAAGGAGAGAGGGTGGTACCCAACCTCATTTTTATTTGACTTGGATATTGTGTGATCAGTTCACTTCCTTTTGGCAGTTGTGACCCATCAAATGGCTTCTAATTATCTTATTATACCAACTGGGCTTAAGGAGGCTGGATTTTATCCTGTAAAGAATATTTCAAAAGGGAATAACTTGAGTGTTCTAAGAAAATTTGAATGTTCTAAGAATACTTGAGCATATTCTTAAGCTTTTCTGTCATGCATTTAGAAAAGTGCTTTTTTAAAATGTAATAATAATGGTTATTGAAAGTACTACCCACATGCTACAAAGAGAGCAGTGTTTTAAGGGAATGGATATGATTGCCATACTCTAATTCATTTAAAGGAAGGTTTGAAAGCATGTGTAATAAAGACAGATATAAGTATGCTAGGTGCATGCTACTTTGACAAGAGTATTATTTCAAGGGAACTGGAGTAACTTGAGAGAGAAGGAATTCAGGAAAATAACCCCAGAGTTTTATGAAGTCCTAGGAGCTCCTCCCAGTTGTACATGCAGAGATCTGACCCTGAACAGCATACCATAGACTTTGAGAATTGTACTAAGACATAGACATAGACCATTACCCAGATTCCATACTGGCCACCAGATGGTACTTATATGCCATAGATCTTAACAGTATCTCAAAGGCCTTGAAAAGAGAGCTGATGTTGAAAATACAATCCATGGGAGATTGGTCAGAACTTGTGACCTGAGCCAAACTAAGTCAATTGCCTGCTAAAACAAAAATATCAGTATTTTCCATAGGATTTAAACAAGATCCAGAGTCTCATAACACAATATTCAAATGTCCAGTACAATCCAAAATTACTTGGTATATGAAGAGCCAGGAAATCTCAATTCACGTGGGAAAAAAACAACAGATATCAGTGTTGAAATGACACAGGTTTTGGAATTATCAGAAAAAGACATTAAACAACTGTTATAAAAATGTCATGAATAATATGAACACGCTTGAAATGAATGAAATGTCTCAGTGAAGGAATAGAAAGTAGAACCAGATGGAAATTTTAGAACTGAAAAATACAATAACCAATAATTTTTAAATTACTGTTTGTGCTTTGTATTGGTTTCTTATTGCTGCTGTAACAAATTTCTACAACTGCAGTGACTTGAAACAAAACAAATATAGTAACTTATAGTTCCAAGAGTCAGAAGTCGGCAGTGAATCTTATAAAGTCAGAATCAAGATGTCAGCAGAGTTGCATTTCTTCTACAGACTCCAGGGAAGAATACGTTCCCCCCCTCCCCTTTTCCAGTCTTTAGAGGCTGCCTGCATCCCTTAGCTTATGGCAACCTCCCTCCAGCTTCAAAGTGCATCACTCTGACCTTTGCTTCTGCTGTAGATCTCCTTTTTTGTCTCTCACATTCCTATCTCCCTTTTGTAAGGACCATTGTGATTACATTGAGCCCACCCAGATAATTCAGTATAATCTCCCTACCTCAAGATCCTTAATTACATCTGCAAAATTCTTTTTGCTGTTAAGGTTACATATACACAGGTCCTTGGAACTAGGAAGTAGACATCTTTGGGTGGCCATTCTGTCTATCACAGGCTTAGTAGTAGAATGGAGATGACAGAGCAAAGAGTCAGTGAACTTAAAAATAGATCAATAAAAAATTATCCAGTCTGAACAACAGAGAGAAAAAGAGATTGGAAAGCTGAACAGAGCCAGGGGGTTCTATGGGAAAATACCCCCCCCCCAAACTAATATTTGTGTCATTATAGTCTTAAGAAAAACAGGAGAAAGAATGTGGTGCAGAAAAAAAAACTGAAGAAATAATATCTGAAATGCTCAAATTTGATGGAATACATAAATCAACAGATGCAAAAACTCAGTGAACTGAAAACAGGGTAAGTTTAAAGAAAGCCTAGCTTAGACCCATCATAACAGCTAAAAAAGACAACAGAAAAAAATCTTGGAAGCAGCCACAGAGGATATGATATATTACTTACAAGGAAGCTATGATTCAAATGACTGTGGATTTTGCATTAGAAACCATGAAAACCTGAAGAAAGTGGAACAACATTTTCTAAGTACTTCAAAGATCATCTAGTTTATCTCCTTCATTTTATTGATGAAAAAATCCAAGGTCTAGAGAGACGGAGTGGTTGTCTTGAATTTCCAGGCTCTTTAATCTCGTATCTTAATATAATGACCATTTTTCCACCGTCACAGTCACAGTTTTCCTGGCATTTCTGAGCATGTGATAATAACAAAATAACAAAAACTTGCTCTAACTAGCGCAAGCAAAAAGGGAAATTATTAAAAGAAGTCGGGGTCTTCAATGGAACTCAGTATCAGGAGTGCAAATAAGCATCAAGAATAAATTAAGGTTGAAATGATGGACTTTCTTCATGTTTGTCTTTGTTTTTATCTGCACATTAGCTTCACTTTGAGCTCAGATAATCTTCCCAGTTCACATGACAGAAAACCAATAGCTGCTGAGTTTACATGTTACAGGGCCAACCCAGACTCTCACTAGGTCCCAGTTCCCAAATTACCCTGGAAGAGAGAAGTTGTTCTAACTTGGTGTTAGGTGTGTTCCAAGGACTGCACTGTAGTCAGGAGGCAGCGTGACCTTGTGCAAAATGCCTACATCTGTGGTAAACCTGTGATGTAAGGGTGGAGGACAGTTTCTAGGAAGTGGTACAGAAAATAAGTGGAATATACCAGTAACAATAGGTTTTTAGCACAAGTACCTGCAATTTTTTACTCATGATACTTAGGTTTCTTTAGGGCTTCTAACAAAGTGTTCAAAAATATTTTCTAGGCTTACTGACTGTATAGAATCTATTTATGTATATATTTTGTCATTAGTTAAATGAAGTTTTTCAGTTTTCTCTCACTAGAATATCGAAATAAATCTTGTTAAAATCAGTACTGCATGCTGTTGGTGAGGAATGCTTACTCCTTTCTTCTCACATTTCCAAGAAGGGAGGGAGCTTCCATTCCCCATAAGGATATAGTCTGTTTCCTCTCTCATTTCCCCAAGCAAAAAGTGACCTATCTGATGGGTAAGAGGTGGAGAATAAGCTCTGAGTCCTCCCTCTTTTGAAGTAGCCAGTCCTCCAGACTCATTCTCAGCTCCTCTATCCCCAAAGGGAGCCCTGGAGATGTCCAGCGATGTCAGTGACTGGGTAAATAAATTCAGTTCAAGAAGGATGTATTGGGAAGTGCATCTGGCTCACATCAAACCACTTTCTCACGCTCAGCGTTTCCAGTAATGAAGCTAATTTTGATCTCTAGCTGCCTGACTCCTATGTCTGCTTTTCCATTAGTTATCTCTTTGCAAACCTTAACACACAGTTGTGCACTTAGAGAAAATTATTCTTCTTTCATGGAGTAATATTACCACCTTGTAACCGTTTGATTTGTATGAGACAGCTCATATTTTTCATATTCAAATCAGTCATCTTGTCTTACATGGTCTCAGGATTTCATTTCATGCTTAGGAAGGCCATCTACACCTCCAAGTTATAAAATGATCTTCATAGATGGGTCTAAATAGAGAATGTGCTTAGCAGATATTTAAGTTTATTAAAATTTTTGATAGCCTGCATTATACATTACAATCAAGCAGGCTCCTGGCTTAGAGGATTTGAATTTGAATTTTTTTATCTTTAGAAGAAAAAATTCTGTTCCACTCCAATGTCCTAATCCTCCCCGTAGGTTTATTTACACACACACACACACACACACACACACACACACACACACACACACTCAGCATAAAACCTCTCAGAAGCCCCCACATCTTATAGGGATCAAAGATAGTATCAGAAATTCCAATAGTTTCTTCAGCTTCTTTAAGTTGTGCCTTTGAGCAAGTACTTTAGCACAAATGCTGAAGCAGGGTTTTCTGTACTATCCCAGACAGCAAGTATGAAATCTCATTCTAGGATCCAAAGTTAGATGCTTAAATCATACGAGATCTGAAATTCTCGCTGCTCTTTCTGAATCACTTTGTATCAACTACTTTCTAAAATTTGTTGATGTCAGAAATATCCTTAGTTTTTATGAAGACATATATAGCACCTGGCTTTTTGTTAAAATACTTCTTGTTGTCATATATTTCGCAGATCATGCATTTTATAGCATCAGACAATCTTAAGCACATACTTTCTGTGTTAGAGTTTTCTGCCTCCACCAAGAATTTGTTGATTAGCTATTACTGAAGCTGCACTGCATCAAGATCTCCAGTTGGGTAAATAGCTGTGCACTCCCCCTATTGCCCGCTTCACACTGTCCCATGACATGCCCTGCCACTGGCCAAGGCTAGGTAGCAACCAGAAAAAAATACTATATTCCATAATAACTGTCATGATCTCTGTGCCCAAATCTTATTTTTTGGCAAATGCACCAAGACACATTTAATGACACTGAATCTCTAGGACCTAGCATAGTATCCGACACCAGTGCTTAATAAGTATTCATTTAATGGATATATGAATGGATTCACAGTAGTTTCTTTAAATTTTATGTAGCCCTATGAAAATAAAGTTTGTTTTATTAAATAGGAGTTTTACTACTTATAAGGAACACACCCACAGACCCATAATTATGGCTGTTTCCCAACTTAATTTCTGGACTACAAATTTGCTTCCAGACTAAGGTCCAGACTCTTACTGGAGGTCTTCACGGCCATTCACAGTCTGACCCATATCTACCTTTCCAGCCTCATTGATCATTATATTCCTTAAAAAGACCTTCCCAGAAAAGCCAAGTTTGAAGGTCTCTCTTGGTGCTTTATATCACCATACTGCATATCCCGTGTATTAATAATAAAAAATTTGATTTTTTGTGTTTAGTATGAGACGAGTCCAAACTGATTCTTCTGCATGTGGATATCCAGTTGTGCTATTCTCCTATTGAATCGTCTTGGCACCATTGTCAAAAATCATGAATGTTAAGAGTTCATGTCTGGATTCTCAATTCTATTATATTGATCTAAATATCTGTCTTCATGAAACTACTGTCTTCTGTTGGCCCAATGATGTCCGTCAAAGTCCAAGGACCCCCATTCCTGGGTTCTCAGATGTCTGACATTCTCTGCTGGGTGTGTTTCCCCTAGCAAACTGATTGCCTCAGGTAATGCCTACCTTATTAGAGTCATAGACCCCACCACCCTTCATGGACCCTAAACCTCCTACCTCACCTACAACCAACCAGAGACTTGCACACAAGCCAATCAGGCATCTTGTGACACAACCTTATAAAAGACCCCAACAACCAGCCCTCAGTGCTCACACAGGCACCCCTCACCTGGGTGACTCGCTGTTGCCTATGACAGCATACCCTAATAAACTCCTTTCTATTCTTATACTTAACCTCTAGTAAATTCTTTTGCCAACTCACATGTCACTGGCTCACCAACCGGCCGCCCCATTGTGTCTCACATCTTCATTATTATAGCTTTGTAGTAGGTTTTGAAATTGGAAAGGCTAATTCCTCCAAAATTTTTCTTCATTATCAATATTATTTTGGCTATTCTCAGTCCTTTGCATTTCTGTATAAATTTTGGAATCAGCTTGTCAATCTCTGCAAAAAAAAAAAAAAAAAAATCCAGCCGAGATTTTGATAGAGATTGTGCAGAATCCATAGATTAATTTGGGGAGTATTGCCATCTTAACAGTATTAAGTCTTCTGTTCCATCAACATGGAATGTCTTTCCATGTGTTTCAATCTTTTTTTATGTCTTTCAACAATACTTTCCTTTTCAGTTTTCAGTGTCCACTCTTGCACTTCTTTTGTGTCATTTATTCTTAAATATTTTATTCTTTTTGATGCTATTGTGAATGGAATTGTTCTCTTAATTTCATTTTCAGATTGTTCATTGCTAGTGTTTAGAAATACAATTGATTTTGTATATTGATCTTCTATCCTGCAACTTTGCTGAACTTGTTTAATTAGTTCTAATGGTTTTTTAGTAGATTCCTTAGGATTTTCTAAATATATGATCATGCCCTCTGTGAATAAAGATAATTTTACTTTTCCTTTCCAATCTAGAATGGTTTAGTTCTTCTCTTGCCTAATGGCCCCAGAAGAACCTCCAGTACTATATCTCTGTGACCTCTTCTGACTGCTCATTGGCTTTCTTTGGTTCCTTGTAGATCTCAGCTGTCTTCCAAATGGTCATATTTGCTGAATTAAGGACCTTTAGATAAGTAAAGTATTCGTGGGCTGATTGATTTTTATGCCCATACTTTCCATAAACACCTATTTTCATATTACATTCATTTCCTTGCTTCCTTAGGAAAAGAAAACTTCTTGAATACTGTTTTCTTTGTGGAATCAAATTCTGTCCTATTTTAAATTTATATTTTTAACCAGAAGGTCCTATTATGCTATACTTTCCACCTCTGTCCAGATTCCCTAGATTCAGAGTCAGAAGACCTGGCTTTAAGCATCAACTGGCTGTGTACTCTTTGGCAAGTCATTTTCCCCTCTTGGCTCCTTTTCCTCTTCTGTAAAGGAAGAGTTGAAGTAGATGATATATAAGCTCAGGTCCCACCCCCCACCCCACCCCCATTCTAACAACTTATCATGTAATAGTTCTAATAATTTAAAGCCATGTCAGGTGGAAAGTAAATAAATCAGGATTTATATGGGATAAAACGCCAAGCTACCTTTATTCTTTAGTAACCTATTAGTTTACATAGTAAAGGAGGTTTTAAGATAACCTGTTTGGATACAGATAAGAAAAGCCTGGACCTTTGTAACCAAAGACTCCCACTGACACAGCCTGCGTAGCTCAAAGCACAAAGGAATGGAAAGGGAAGTTCCTTTGCTCAGGGTACAACCTAGGAGCTCAGAAAAGCTGCCAGCTGGGGTAAAAACTTACTGGTTTCAAATTATCATTCTGTATATAGAGAGGCAAAGGCCAATTTGGGATTTGGGAGTTAGCAGGTGGCAGCAATAAGTATCTGTTTGTCTGAACCCCACCCTAGGCCAAAGACCTGATTCAGCCTGTGGGTGCTTCCTGACGACCAGGGACACCTGGGCAAACCTGGAGGCCTCTGAACCTTGTTGGTCCATAAGAAAGAAGTTGAGATTGTAAAATCTGATTTTTTTATTAAGATTTTTTTTCCCTAAGAGAATTCAAAACTTTTAAATGTAGAAAAGTAGAAAAACATACCAAATCCTACCATTTAGTTACCACTACTGTTAATGTCTTGGTGTATTTTATCTGTTGATTGATTCATTTAATACAAATATTACTTAAGGCCCCTGGTACCTGGTGCTAGGCTCTGGGGAACTCTGAGGTCAACGCAACAGATGCTTTGTGGATCTGCAGCATTTCCTTCCAGTCTTTTCTTGGGCATTTTTTGTACATTCAAAAATGTTTCAACTTCTCTAAAATGACAGGAACTGCTTCAAAAATATTATTAAAGAAAGCTCAGTTCTACTAATAGTTTTATACAGCTTGGACATCTCGGCTGTCATTGAACCAGGAATACGTTGTTATCCCCGTTATTCTCACTTCTGGTCATACATTCAAAGGGGTTTAGATGAACTGGGAATTAATCAGGGAAAATTATGTTTTGGAGGTAGACTCCTTAGGAGGTCTCTCCGGCTCCAGCTCCGTTGACTTTCTAATATTCTCTAGGAACTTGTTCCTTCAGTGTCTCTGTTTCTAGGTGGAGCATCCTCCCTCTGTGCAGTCTGTCCTTGCCTCTCCTGACTGGAGGCTACCATTGCTCAGTCTCCGTCCGGCACTGAAGCAGCTCGCCTCCATGGTTCTCAGTTTTGCCTCTCTCTTCTGTAATTCCTGGTCCTTGACAGCCCCCGTTGAGCATTGTCCAGGTCCACTTAGTGCTTTGACTGACCCCTTTTGGCGACAGTAGCGGATGCTCTTGGTGTCCATCTCCCCCAGGGCCCATCTGAGACCACCTGCAGCTGCAGTAGATGGTTTCCCACGTGCTGGTGGGGCCCTCCAAACACTTGTGTCTTCTCTCTCCGGTTCTCAAATCTGATTCTTCACCATTGTCATGTTTTCTGAAATCAATCATTTACAGAGTCTTTGCTCCCATGCATGTATTTGCTCTGTGTGTTTGCTGTTCTTTCAACAGTGACCCTAGCAAGGGGGATTTGAAGTGGTGGTGAAAGTGGAAACATACTGAGGCTAGATTTCTACCCTAGGTTGTGTGTGTGTGTGTGTGTGTGTGTGTGTGTGTGTGTGTGTGTGTGTGTGTGTGTGTGGTGTGTGTGTGTGTGTGTTTGTGTGTGTGTAAATCAGCCCTTTCTTTTTTTTTAATTAAAAAGATGCCTATGGTTAGAAAAAATATATATCAAATAGCACAGAGATCATTCAGACCCTTAATCCCATTCCCCAGAAACAACTATCGCCAAGTTTCTGATGCATTCTTCCAGAAATATTCCAGGTATAAAAAGCACGAGTATCTAATATAGATCCCCTTTTTTACATAAAGAGGAGCATAATATATACTTTAAATTTCTCCATATATATTAGGGTTCACCCCAAATAGTGCGACTTCCTGTTTTTTCCCCCATAACAATGTTCTGTGGTTTGGAAATGCCATAGTTTACTTAATCTGTCTTTTTTGAATGGACATTTGGATTGTTTAACTCATTTGCTATCACAAACAACTCTGCCTTGAACATCCTTTTACACATATTTTTCTACAAGTACACTTTGATCAGCGCTGAATATAATCAATATCTTGTCTTTTGTTAATTAGTAGATGACAAAGAATATTTTCTTATTTAAATTTGCATTTCTTACATCTTAAGTTAGATGTTTTTATATGTTTATCAAACTTTGAAATTTTTTCCTTTAACTGCCTGTTCCTATTTTTTGTCCGTTTTCTATCTTACTGATGTGTAAGATAAAACATTATATTAAGATTAGCCCTTTATTCAGTTATAGTCCTTCAAGTATGTTTTCTTTTTTGCCTTTTTACCCTAACATTCTTTTCATCCTAAATTTAAGACTTTTTAGACTGTCTAATTTCTTTCCTTTCTGGCTTTTGTGTTTTATATGGTTTAGAAAAGCCTTCCTCACTTCAAAATTATTTTGTGAAACTACTAGATAATTTCTCCTGGTATTTTTCCACATTCTTTGTTACATTTAAGACTCCAGTCTATCTGGAAATTATTTTAGGATAGCAATCAGCTCTAATGTTTGTCTTTTCTAACCTTGCCTCTTTGATCAATAATCCAGCTTCCTGAGAGTTCCAGATCAATCCAGATTTCCCAGATCCTTGGGGATGTGACTGAACCTGGCTTACTGACACATTGTTGGTTGTGGCCTAGGACTGCCAAGTCCTTTCCTGCCAATTGAGCCCATCAGACCCGGGTCAGGGGTGTGGGAACCTGGGGAGACCATTCTCACCGGGCATGTGGGGCTCCAGGTGGCCCCACAGTGACTTGGATGCCCATTTGACTGTAGCATGGGCTGTAGCACTTCCTCTGTAAATTCGGCTCTGGCTCCCTTCCACTCTTCCCTCCCATCCCATCTGCACACCACCCCAGCCAGCTCTTCTCTGAGGAAATTTGCATCATGCAGCAGCAGGAGGGCTCTTGAGGACTGCTTCCCTGAGCCATGGTCTGTTCAGCTGCTCCTTTGCTACTCCTGGCCATGACTCTCCCCCTGGTCGGGTCACCAGATGCCCAAGCATCCCAGCCTGTGAGTAAGACTGGGGTGAGGACCCAGGGAAGGTCTGCAGAGGTGATGACAGGGACTTCTGGGTGTGGGGCGGCAAGATGTGGAACGAAAAGATAGGTGGAGGGGAAAGGGCTGGAGAGAGAGGAAGTGATGTATTTTTTTAAAGGCCGGTTTGTTGTAAGATCTCCAAGAGTTCATTCAGTCTTATTTTCCAGGGTGTGAGGATAGCTCTTGTTTCTTTATTTGAGTCCCTGTGAACGCCAGTGATGCCTGCTGCACTTCGGATAGAGGCTTTTCCGGTGAAGCTTGCAATTTGAAAATGAAAAAAAAAGCTTTCTAAACTCGGGAACCATTGGCATAGAGGACAGGAGAGAATCTGCATGAAGGCAGCAGAGTCCAGTTTAGCACTTTAGGATTTCCCTTTTCTCCCAGGTGGATCTCTCTCTGACTCTCCACATCCTTATCCATATCAGCGTCTGTTTTTAGACAGATATCCCCACCCACCTGCATTTTGA
This sequence comes from Camelus ferus, assembly GCF_009834535.1. Lineage (NCBI taxonomy): Eukaryota > Metazoa > Chordata > Mammalia > Artiodactyla > Camelidae > Camelus > Camelus ferus. The sequence continues at coordinate 18,049,749 of NC_045710.1, read as the reverse complement.
GAGAAGGAGGAATTAGGAATAATTTACAGGCACCAGAGACTAAAGGAAGATGCTGCCTTCTGCTCAGGCTCCTGGCAATTCCTCTGGAGGGAATAAAGCCCCCAAGCCTCTGGGCCCCAGGCAGCTCTGCCCAGTCCCCCATCCCATCCTATCCCCTAGAGCTCCAGACCCAGCCATTTCAATTAGCCTAGAGGCCCAGGGGCAGGTGCATTCAGGAAGGAATTAAGCAAAGCATGTTGACTCATGGGGTGTGCCTGGTTTCTGGATTCTGGTGGGATTTGCAGGCCTTGGCAGGATCCATGGGGCTGTATCCCTGTACCTCCTCCCAGAAGCCTGCTTTCCCCTCCTGATGTGCCCGCTTGATTCCAGGCAAAAAGAGACGGAGTTGTACCAGATTAGCCAGGCTGGCTCCAGAGCGGCCTGGGGAAGAAGATGGCCCTGGGAGAAATGTGGGGTCAGGTCTCCTCAGAGGTCTCTCCCCTGTGCTCTGTTCCAGGGACACACTCAGGCTGGAGGGGAATCTGGGCAGCAGTTGGATCAAGAAAGTGGAGCAGGTGGTGAGTGGACAAACAGGAAGAGGACGCAGGAGGAGGAGGGGGAAGCAGGGAACGAGGCAGAAAGAAGGGACTGGGAGAGGTACAGAAAGAGGGGAGCGGGTGGTGGTGGGTTAAAGAGAGAGACCAGGTCCTGCGCTGGTCACACAGGTCCTTACACAGTTCTCTAGCGAAGCCTTGAGAAGATCATTCATCCTGGAGTCTCATCTATAAATGGGTGTTGTTGGGTGACATGAAACAGCGTAGGGGAAGGCACCGTAACTGGGTGAGGAGTTACCACTTTCCTGAGTCCTGTCTGTGCCTGGAGGGGCTCGGCGAGGTGGGACGGGCTCCGGGTTCCTGGTCGTGACAGCTAGGTGTGGGGAGCAGAAGGGGACTGTTCATGGCCTTGCTGCCCGTCCTCTCCAGCTGTCCCCTCTGCTCCTGCAGAATCAGTCCTGGTCTCAGTCTATGTACAGCTGGACTTTTCAAATGAGACCTGGTCGGCAGCACTCTCCAAGCCCCAGACTCTTCCCACTGCCTCGGCTTCCTCTTCCCTGGGAACCCTCACTGGCCTCAGCCTCACAACAGGTAGTGGGGAAGATCTGCCGGCCCCTGCTTCTCAGTGGCTCTTATGCTGCTTGGTGGGAAGGGGGCTCAGGGTGAAGGGAGCCCAGCCCTCCCACAGTCCCCTTGTCTGAGATACTGTGAGCCCCTCCCTATTTCTGGAGGGTCTGCGCAGCCCAGCTCCTTTCTCACCTCCCACCCGGCAGGCCCTTCCCTTCCTGCTCCACGTCTCCATCTTCTAAACTTTGGCAGAGGCACAAGGGGCAGATGATGGTGGGCCCGGGTCTCCACTCCCACCCCTGACGCCTTTGCCCAGCACACTCTGCTGCTCTGAACCTCGGCTGAGAAGGCAGTGCCTGGTGGGTGGTGGTGACTGAGGCGCCTGTGACTTTGGGATTGTCCAGACAGCCAGCCCTAAAGCCCCGCAGGCATCAGGCGGTTGGGCTTTCCCAGACAGCCTGCCCACTTCTCATTCCCCTTCCCTCTGTCACAGAGTGCAGTGTCAACCACGATGGGTGTACCTATTGTGCTTGCCTTTCTGGGTACCAGTGGAACAACAGTGTCTGCTCCCGTCACCAACCCTGCCAAACCCTCCTCGAGCACCGGCCTTGTGGCTGTCTTATCTTCTGCACTAATGAAGCCGGGTACTGCCAGCTGCTGCCACCTGGTGAGGAGGGTTGGGAACTTGGGAACCAATGCTGCCCTCCCCGACCCCACCCCAGTGAAAGAAATCCTGTGTTGTCTTTCCCTCTGACCCCTGTGTCTCTGCCAGCCGACCCAAGCCCAGTGGCTCTGGGAGGGAGAAAATGTCAGCCATAATAGCAGATCCCAGGCCCTGAGCTTGGGACTGGATAATGAGACTAAGGAATGGCAGGGCTTCAGAGACAGATGGACAAGGAGAGGAAGTTCCCTCCCTGGGGGAGGGGGAGTTCTAGGCCAAAAAGCTTCCTTGTTTGGTTCCTGCTGATGGATTGGATCTTCCAGGCTGGGATGCAGCAGCCACACTCATCCAGGGACAAAACAAAAAAGGTGGGAAGGGAGTGAGAAAGGATGGGCTTCAGAAGATGGGGAAGGAAGGAGAGCTTAGCTCTATCAAGGGCCACAAGTTCTTGTACCCTGTCTCCTGCCTCCTGCAGTCCCTGCAACCCTGAGCCTCAACTCCTGGCTGCAGATGCCTGGCAGCACCCTGAACCTGACCCTTCTCACAAGCCAGGAGATCACCAACCTGAAATGGTTCCTGTGGCGCACAGGGAGCCCCAGCCCCAGCCCCATCCTCCTGCAGGCAGGGACACGTGTGTCCTTGACCTCCAGCCGGGGCCGGGTTCTCCTCAGCATCGTCAACACCACCTATAAATGGGCAGGTAGCCCGCCTGTCCCTCCCTTCTCCTCTCTCGTCTCCTCTCCTCACCTTTCTTCTTCCTCCTCTTTTTCCTTTGCTCCCCCCCCTCCACCCCCTCTTCTCCTTCCTTCTTTTCTCCTCTTCCTTTCCCTTCTCATCCCTCCACTTATTCACTCTGGGGAAACCAAGGCTAAGAGCCCACTGATGTGAAGAAGTGTAAGGAGAGAGCACTGAAAACGTGGTCTCAGAGTCTACTGAGAACAGATGCCTGCTCTTCTTCACGAGGCTGAAACGGTAGGCGCTGGAGCAGGAGCGGCAGCTAGTGGAGGGAGAGGTTCCCCCTTAGAATTCATGGCTACAGGCTAACAAAAGGGTCAGGGTCTCTTCTTCCTCTTAGGAATCCTTCCAGGGACAAGGATCGTTCCTACTGGGGTTAAGAAGAGGCTGGATGGACAAGGCAGACCTAGGGTGTGGCTGGGGAGGCAGCGGAGACTCTGTGGCACAGGTAGGGGCCGAGGAGGCAGGACGTACATCAGGTGTGTGTCTGCAGGTGATTACATATGCTGCTTTGAGGCCCAGGGATTCAGGTGGGAGCTGCACCAGATGGTGAAGGTGTCCCTGCGGGCGACAGACGTGGCTCAGCTTCCAGACCAGCTCTCCATCTCCTGTGCCTCCTCTCCTGGCTTCCAGCTGAGCTGCTGCATCCCCAGCGAACATCTGGGCTACACGGCTTCCTGGAGCCCTGGAGAGGACAGCGAAGGTGTGGGAGGGGGCCAGCTGTTAGGGGTTGGGGAGAGAGGGCAGCTAGTCACCTCCAGGCAGCTGGCTCTCCAGCTCACCGGAAGCAGAGGCTGAAGTTCAACCTGGGAGTTGCTGGTCCAAGTCCAATACTGCTTTTACCCAGTTCTGTTGATAGAACAATAACCTCATGTGTGGAGACAGCTTCTGCATAATGCTTTCATTAACTGTGGCTTCAGGCCCTGGAGCTAGTTAGAGACCCCCAGAGTCCCCTTCACCAAAATCCAAGCTCCACCTTCAGTGGTTTGATGCCCACGTACGATTTAGCTCTTCCCCACTGCTTCATCTGCTTCTGAAATTACTAGAAAGACTGACAAGGCATCTCTAGGCCTCTTAGGTTCTAGGTGTGTTCCTGGGCCAGTGACAGTTCCCTTCTCTTGTCTCACCCTCAGCCTCCTCATTCAACACATCGGACTCCCAGTGCTTTGTGCTGGCTGTTCGGCGCTGCCCTGCAGCTGACACCACGTACACTTGTGACCTGCAGAGCCCAGGACTGAGCCCTCTCAGGGTCCCCGTCTCTGTTACCATCATCCAGGGTATGCGCGGCTTGGGGTCCAGCTGGCTGCGCTCTCACCTGCTTGCCCTGGGAGCTCCTCCTTGATGTTTCCCTGCAATGGGCAGTAAGACAGACTCACAGCCTGCACTGACTTCTGCCCAAGGAGAGGCTCGGGCTAGACTGGGTTGCCAAGCCTCCCCTGATATCATTTTCAGGTGGAGACACCACCTGCCCTGAGGACTCTTCAGCTGGTGCCTGGAACGTCACCAAGGCTGGCCATGTGGCACAGGCCCCGTGTCCTGGGAATAAGACGGGCACAGTGAAGAGGACTTGTAGGCCTGATGGGGTCTGGGGGCCCATCCATAGCAGCTGCACAGACACAGGGCTCCTGGCCTTGCTTTATAGAGCCCGGGTAAAGCTTCTGGCCCTGCTGACCACATGCCCCATCCTCCATGACCCATCCCTTCCTCACCCAGGACCCAGCTTTAGAACCCTCTCCCCCGAGGCCCGCCCCAAAGGTTATTCAGCTTCTCGGAACTGGTTCCTAGCAGAGCCAGGAAGTAGGTGCAAGGGGGCCTTAGAGTGGCCAGCACGCTCATGATGGGGAAGGTGCTAGTCTCAAACCTTGATCCCAACAAATGTCCATCCCACTAATCTTGGTGTCAGTTCCTCCCATGTGGCTTGCTCTTCTCTGCTTCCTGCTCCCCTGGGACAGGGTGCAGGTGTGGGGAGAAGGGAGCTGAACAGGGAGAGGGAGGAGGTGGCCCCTCCCTCTTGGGGACTCGCCCACCACCCCCTCCTGCTGTCTTGTCTGTCTCAGCTGCTGCGGGCAGGCCAGGGCTGGCCTGATGAGGAGGTGCCACAGATCCTGGCGCAGCTGCCTGACCAGGTAGTGGTGGTGACCTCACCCTCTGACTTATTAGCACTGGTGAACACCATAAAAGTCCTGGCCAAAATAGTGGCAAGTGCCAGAATACAGCTCAACGGCAGTGCCCTGGAGGTGAGATCTCTGAGCCATGGCAGGGGCCGGCTGGGTAGTGTGGGCCAGAAGCTCTTCAGCCCTGGACACTTCTGTCCCTCTGTATCACCAGGGGCTCTCAGATGGTAGACTTTTCTAGAGTCCAAGAGTCTGCTCCCTGGTCCATTTCTCCTCTTGGATTCCAGTCTCTAAGGTCATGGAATGTAGAGAAGGCCTGATGCTGGGAACACATGGGTGGTCGGGGAAGGCAGAGAGGGGTGTGAAGACATGAGTTTAGAGGCATTCATGCACATGCAGACATGGGTTATGACTCCAACACACGTCCCCAACCCGTCCACCCACAAAATACCTCCATGGAGATACTCAAACGTGCTTGGCTTTGCTGGACCCACCTACACCAGCTCTCAGTATAGGCCTCAGTTGGCGACCCATAAGCTGCAGCCAAAAGAATGACCAGGGACAATGACACTACACACCCTTCGTGTTTGGGAATGTGTATCACACATGGGTGCAGAGACATGCTGGTGGCCCTCTACTTCAGAACATTGTGCCATCAACCACTGGGCACCATTCCTAGCTTTACAGATCTAAATGGCCCCCTTAGGATCTGGTGGCCCCAAGGGATGGAGTGGGGAGACCAGTAATCAGACAGAGGGTGGGATGTGCATCAGGAGACCACATGCCGGAAGACGCCCCAGCGGGAGGCTAAACAGCCCTCTTCTTCCTGTCTCCCTTTCGCAGGCCTGTCTTCCTCTCCCTTTTCTCCCCAACCTTGGGTTTTGCACTGAACTAGGAAGGGTGGGTTTGGGGCCTGTAGTTCCCTGCTGAGGGCTCTAGGCCTCATCTCTGTTGTGTGCTGCAGGCTCTGCTGAAAACCACAGACAAGGTCCTTGACATGGACGCCAGTTCCCTGTGGACCACAGCCCGGGCCCAGATCTCCGCAGTGGGCTCCAATCTCCTGCTGGCTGTGGAGACCCTGGCACGCAGTCTGTGCCCACAGGATCACCCCTTCTCCTTCGGCTTGCCCAACGTGCAGCTGCAGACCCAGCTCCTCAGGCCCACACCTCCTTCCGACTACAGAGTCTCCTTCTCTACTCAGCCCATGCTGCAGGCGCACATTCCCAAGCACTCACTGGCCCCACTGGGCCATAATGGAACCAACGTCAGTGTTACTAGCCTGATGCTGCGAAAACTGGACCACTTTCTGCCTTCAAACTATGGACAAGGGCTGGGGGACTCCCTCTATGCCACTCCTGGTCTGGTCCTTGCCATCTCCATCATGGCAGGTGGCCAGGTCTTCAACAAGGGAGAGGTCATCATGGACTTTGGGGACACAAATGGCACCCCTCACTGTGTCTTCTGGGACCACAATCTCTTCCAGGGCAAGGGGGGCTGGTCTGATGCAGGGTGCCAGGTGCAGGCAGCCAGTGCCAGCCCCACCACTCACTGTATCTGCCGGCACCTCACTGCCTTCTCCATCCTCATGTCTAGACACACAGTTCCAAAAAACACCCTCCTGGAGCTGCTGGGTCAGGTGGGCTTGGGGGCCTCCATTGTGGCCCTGCTTGTGTGCCTGGGTGTGTATAGGCTAGTGTGGAGATTTGTGGTGCAGAGCAAAGTTGCCTACTTACGCCACGCAGCCCTGCTCAATGTGGTGCTCTGCCTGCTGGCAGCAGACACCTGCTTCCTTGGAGCCTCGCTGCTTCCTCCAGGGCCCCACAGCCCACTCTGCCTGGCCACTGCCTTCCTCTGTCATTTCCTCTACCTGGCCACCTTCTTCTGGATGCTGGCTCAGGCTCTGATGTTGGCCCACCAGCTGCTCTTTGTCTTCCATCAGCTGTCCAAGCACCGAGTACTCTCCCTGATGGTGTTCCTTGGCTACCTGTGCCCGATGGGGTTTGCAGGTGTTACCCTGGGCCTCTACCTACCCCGAGGGCAATACCTGGGGGAGGGGGCATGTTGGTTGGACAGGAAGGGAGGAGTGTTCTACACCTTCGTGGGGCCAGTGCTGGCCATCATGGGTGTGAACGGGCTGGTACTAGCCATGGCTGTGCTGAAGCTGCTGAGACCTTCGCTGTCAGAGGGACCACAGGTGGAGAAGCGTCAAGCCCTCCTGGGAGTGATCAAAGCCCTGCTCATTCTCACACCCATCTTCGGTCTCACCTGGGTGCTGGGCCTGGCCACTCTGTTAGAGGAAGTCTCCATAGTCCCCCACTACCTCTTCACAGCTCTCAATACCTCCCAGGTGGGTGACAAGGTGGTGGCTGTGCTTTTTGCCCTTTTAGACAGTCCCTGCCAGTCCCTTCTCAAGGAGGTATGGTTGTGCAGAAGAAACATAGGCTCAGGAATTTTTAAAGGCTTAAGCTTGGATTGCCGTTCCTCCACTGACTAGCTGAGTAACTGTGGACAAATCTCTTTGACCCCTAGTTTTCTCATCTGTAAAATAATCTGGTTTTGTCACTTAAGTCAGGGAATTGTCAGTACCCTATCCTTTGATCCATCTTCTTCGTAACAGTAAGAAAAGCACCTGAAATGGATTCTATGCACCAAGTGGTGCAAATGTACAGAAAACCAAGATGGGAAGCCTCAGGATGTGAATTAAACAAGAGGACAGAGGTTGAAGGAGGAGAGAGAAGGAATTGGCTTTGATTTCTTCCTCCTTGACTAACTGATCCTCATCCCTCTTTTCAGGGTGTCTTCATCTTATTGTTCGGCTGCCTCATGGACAGGAAGGTGAGTCTGCCCACCCACCCCAGCCTGACTTGCATGCATCCAAAGGCCGGGACTTTGGCTGGCATAATGGCAATCCCCTCTCCTACAGGTTCAAGAGGCTTTGCGCAAACGTTTTTGCCGCTCCCAGCCCCCCAACTCCACCATCTCCCTGGTGAGTTGCTGGCTTTAAAGCCTCACTTTTCCCAGAGAGCAGAGCAAAGTAGATGTTCCACAGCCTTCCATGGAGGAGATGGGGACAGCCAGACGCCAAGAGAAGATTGGGGTTGTATTTCAGGAGGAACATGTTTCAGGGTCAAGCTCTCCTACGATGGAGAATGCAGCCCAGTCTGAGCAGATTCAGGTTCCTGGGCTCCTGATTATAACCTGGACTCCTAGTGACTCTGGATTTTCCCCTGGTTTCTCCCTCCGAGAATCTGCCTCTAGTTAGCAGGGGAAAGGTAGGATCGGTTTGCATGAGAGTCACTGTAGCCGGGAGCAAAGTTCCTAGGATTTCTGCTGCCCAGGCAGGAGGACAGGTGAGAATGTACAAATGGATACAACCTCATCAAAAGGAGAGTTGGCAGTAGTAATAACTGCCCTGTAATTGGGCCTTCCCACAACTTCCTAGGCCATAAATGAAACCTACATCCCGTAACACAGCAAAGAAGTGAAGAAACCAGGTGAGGATGCGGCTTTCTCGGGAGCAGTGTGAGAAGTGCGGAGTGAGGATGAGTGTACAAAGGGCTTTCCAGCAGAGCTCTACAAAGAAAACACCTCTTCATATATACCCGCCCTGACCCACAGGGTGAACAGCCTTCTCCAGGTGGACATTCCCAGGTGAGCTGAAGGAGTGTGGAGGCCTCGGAGAGAAGACGGCATAGCATCTTCTACTGCCTTCCTAGAAAGCTGCAGTGTCACCAGCACCACCCCTTGACTCAGTTCACTCTGAAAATTCCTTTTCACACTATCATTATTTTTAGATAGCCTGAAAAACCCATGTTGTGGAGGAAATGCCATTGGTGGGTCTGGTAACCGGAGGGGAGAGGAGCCCACAGAGGCTTCAGGGCAAGCTTTTTCACAGGAAAGACAAAAGTTTTGAGTGACCCACCTATGATGAGAGAGTCGAGGGTGTGTCCTTGAAGCCACCAGGATGAGTCCCGGCCAACGCTCTGAACTCTTCCTGGCCCCAGAGCTCAGCCCTTGGGAAAGATAGGCTTCTGTTTTCATTAGTCACACTCATTTTTCTCATTTACCTGTCCCCACCCTTGCCTATCCAAGCAAGAAAAGCACGAAAAACTAGCTAAAGTGAACTAATGAGTAAGCATGGCTTTGCTGTAAAAAATAATTAACAGATATCAAAGTTCAGAATAATTGCAAGTAAAACCTGTCTTAACAGTTTTCATTATTCAGTGATTTCTTTTCTCATTATTTCTTCCCTATAATTACAAGGAAAGGATGGCTTAATTGACAGGAACTCTGATCTTCCAGAGAGTGGAGGCAAAGAGCAGAATTTGGTTTGTTTCTTTTCAAAATTTAGGAAAAGGTGAAATTAACAGATCCCTCTTTCTTTAACCTCTATGAAACACATTAATCCAAAATGTAAGTTTCATAGAGGTATGCTTGTATGTAAAGTCACTGATACCAGCACAATTTTAAGAATGTGGTATAAATTTTAAAGTAGAAAGTTATCACAGATGGCCAGGAATTATGAAGAAAAGATGACAAATATTGACATTTAAAAGTGACAGGATCAGGGGAGAGTATAGCTCAAGCACTAGAGCACATGCTTAACATGCACAGGGTCCTGAGTTGAATCCCCAGTACCTGCTCTAAAAATAAATAAACCTAATTACCTCCCCCACCCCTGCCAAAATAAAATAAATAATGCAATGATAAATAAAAGTGACAGGATCAAGCTAAGGCTAGATATAGAGAAGAAATATTTAAGAAAAGACTTTAGAGAGCATCAAGATGCCTAGATGGATTAACTTATGGAATCTACAAAAGGATGATGACAGGGTTCTGAAAAATTTTTAAACTAGATAAATTAAAAAAAATTCTGATGAATGAGTCTTTAATTATAGAATTCATGGATTTTTTAAATAAAATGGAATGGGGTGTTTTCTTTTGAAATAGAAAGTGATAATGCTAACTAAAAGTGGTAAATGCCATTGAAAACATTTTTCTTACACATGCTATACCTCTACTTAATGATTTGTGTGATTTGTATTAATTGTGTATGAACCAGCCTAAGTATTTCTCTAAATGGATTCAATCATTCTTTCAAGTAGAAGGTACCAACTCACCAGGACCACTGCAAGGTTTCTGTGCCTCGTACTTGTTCCAGCCCCCATGGGAGGCAGCAGCTACTCAATCATTGGGGGCTTCGCCTTTGCTGGTTTCCCTGGCAACAGAGTCATGTCTCGATTCCACTTTCACTTATATTAATATTTAGTCTTAATATTTTTAATTATCGAACTATATTTTGAAAAATTAAAGTACTAAAGAAGCAGCAGAGATTCCTTTTCTGAGTATGTTTCTGTAGATATATGTATTTTCACTTTCCTCCTCAAATGACTGCACACAATGCATGCTCTGCTGCTAAAAACACACTTTAGAATAGACAAATAAAATGACATTAAGCCCTTGTTCACTTGGCTCTCATCATAAAAAAGGGGGGGAAGGCTCTGGAGGTAAATGTAAGAAAGTGAGATTTAGTAGCAATTCCATTTCTATAAAGATGGCTTAAAGAAACAGTAAACAAGTGAACAGATAAATGTATAAAGGATGTGCACACTAGTGTGTTTACATCCTCAAGAAAGAGGTACTTAGTAAAAACAAATTAGGATATATCCATACAAAGGCATGCTATCTGGTCATTAAAAATGATGACATACCTACACCTGCTGATATGAAAAAATATTTAGGCTACATAGTTAAGTAAAACAAAAGGGTTCCAGAACACCATTATACCAGGCAATTATGTTCCATGTGTCCCTACAAATACATATGCATTAAAAAGGAGAGATATCAAAACATAAACAGTGAGTATCTCTACTTGATTTTTCATTTTCTTCTATTCTATATTGTTTGACTTTTTTTTTTACAATGAGAAGTATTTTTATATTAGAAAAAAATTATTTTCAAAAAGTTTTCCTGAACATTTTATGTATTAAAAGATAGAAACCTGACAAGCAAAGAAACACAAACAAAATACCCCTTGGAACTGACATGTGTACAGAAGGATAGAGTGCGTTAGGGGTTCCCAGGGAAGCTCTGAACTCTCTTATCTGGAGTTCTGCTCTCGGAATTGTTTGATCACTGACGGTCCTTTAAGCATAAAAGGGAAAACGGCAACTAGTTGAGTACAGCACTGAGTACATACACTGTCAACATGTCTAAATGCTGCTTCTGTCTCACAATCATCTATTTCTTTTCAGAATAGTGTCTAATTAACTATTTTTGTCCTTCCATCCCCACACTGTCCCATTTCCTCTCAATCAGTGATCCCTCTTCATTGAGAAAGCACAATATACCAGTTCAGTATCCCCCCAAAACCACAGCAGAAAAAGGCAGAGGGCCTCTGAGTCATCCATTAAAATCTAAGAAAGCCCAGGAGACCATGCTACTACTTTTTATGCCTTGAGAGAGACGGAATTTGAGAAGCTTGGAGAAATAAAACTGAAAAAGGATAGGGGGACATCATAGGCTGAGAAGAATTAGAGTTCTTCTCTCAGGAAAGATGGAAGCAAAGAGATCATCAGAAGCAAAAATCTGGGGGTTGGGGGAGCAGTGGGGACAGGGTGGGGGAGAGGTTGGGGAGCCAACCTTCTGAAGTTCGAATGAAAAATGAGGACAAATAAAGGCTCCACTCCCAAATGATTATTTGGTGGAACAGAGGGTCTAACTAAAGTTTTACAAGTAAAGAGAGACACTTAAGTTTTGAGATCTTTAAGAACAGCATAACCAGTTTAAGACATTTAAGAACAAACATCAAAGAGGCACCTATAACCACCGCCAAGGGTGATCCTTTGTAGCAGTCATGCTAATGAAGATAACGTGGCTTTCTCTTGTATGTATAGAATGTTTTGAAACAGTACAGAACCTGTGTGCTCCTCCCCAAACCAAATGCACTGTCCCCTATCCAGAGGTAACTTCCGTTCTAATTATTTTCCCTTACCTTAAAAAAAATTTTAATTGTGGTAAAATACACATAAAACTGATCATTTTAACCACTTTTTAGTATACAGGACAGTAGTGTTAAGTAGAGTCACATTGTTGTGCAACCAATCCCCAAAACTCTTTTCACCTTTCAGAACAGAAACTCTATATGAATTAAACAACTCCTCACTCCCCCTCCCCCAACCCCTGGCCACCACCATTCTTTTGAATGGTGAATGGATTTGACCGTTTAAGACATCTGGTATAAGTGAAATTACACAGTATGTCTTTTTGTGACTGGGTTATTTCACTTAGCATAATGTCCTCAAGGTTCATCGATGGTGTAGCATCCCTGGTGTGACAAGATTGCCTTCCTTTTTAAGTATTTTCACATTTTGTTTACCCACTCATCCATCAATGAACACCTGAGTTGTTTCCAAGTTTTAGCTATTGTGAATAATGCTGTTATGAACACAGATGTAGAAATATCTCTTTGAGACCCTGCTTTCAATTCTGGATGTATACCTAGAACTGGAACTGCTGAATCCTATGAATTGTTTGAGGAACTGCTATACGGTTTTCCATGGCATCTGCACATTTTTACATTCCCATCAACAGTGCACAAAGGTTTCAATTTCTCCATATCCTCACCCACACTTGTTATTTTCACGTTTTTTAATAATAGCCATACGAATGGGTGTGAAGTAGCATCTCATTGTAGTTTGATTTGTATTTCCCTAACAATTAGTGATGGCAACTATCTTTGCATTTGCTTATTGATCATTGTATATCTTTTTCAGAGAAATGTCTATTCAAATTATTTGCCCACTTTTAAATTGGGTTTTCTAGTTGTTGAGTTGTAGGAGTTCTTTATATATTCTGGATATTAACCCCTTTTCAAATATATGATTTATAAGTACTCAAATGCACAAGACAATGCCAGACTGTTTTCCAAAGTGGTTGTATCAATTTGCACTCTCACCAGCAGTGAAGAGAAAGTTCCTATTGTTCCACATCCTTACTAATGCTTGGTATTCACAGTTTTGTTCATTTTTGCCAGTCTGGTAGGTATAAAATATCTCATTATGATCTTAATTTGGTTTTTCTTGATTACTAATGAGCATCTTTTCACTTTTATTCTCCATTTGTATATAATTTTCTAAAAAAAATCTGTTAATATTGTTTGTCATTTTTTTACTGAGTTATCTTTCTTCTTAATTTTGTAGGAATTCTGTATATATCCTAGATCCTTTGTGAAATATATCTATATCATGTACATCTTATAAGATATATCTCTATCATATCATGTATATGATATCTATCATACATATGACAGATATCTTTGTAAGATATGTAAGAGACATATATATATGCACATCCTTTTTAAGTTATATCTGTTTCTTTGCCCCATTTGTGGCTTGTCTTTCCACTCTATCATATAAAGAACATTCCTATTTCAATATAGGCCAATTTATAGGTCTTTCCTTTTATGGTAACACTATAAATGTCTTGTTTAAGAAATCCTCCCTGCCCCAACCTTAGGTCATAGTCGTATTTTTTTCTAAATTTTAAAGTTTTTTACCTTTTATATTTAACTTATCTAGAGTTGATTTTTGTCAAAAGGAAATATAATGGTTTAGTGTTAAAAACTTGTATTATATTGAACTTACCAATGAACTCATGAAGAAACGATGCTGGGACTCTCAAATAATCTTTTAAGAGGTTAGCACTTGCTCCCTTGCCCAGTCTGTCCCTGAACTACAGGATGATTCTGATTGCCAGTAACTTTCATAGACCTAAACAACATTCACATAAATGGTTGCAACTGAGACCTCTGCTTCTTCAAAGCACTAGCACACATGTCACTTAATGCACTTTGGTTGTCAAAAATTGAGAGGATTTTTAGTATGTTGATTAAATTTTAAAAATCTCTTTATACTTCATTAAACCTGGAAAACAGAAGCATCTCCAAATAGTGATACATTTACTTCAGTTGGGCAAAAGGGGAAAAAAGTATTATTCTAAAGAAGGACCTTCTTTATGTTCCTAACAGCCTCATGGTTGAATAAAATGGTTAGAAGTTACAAATGAGTAATCAAAAGCAAAATTTGTTCCTAAGCCAACAGAGCAACCTTTTACCTCTATGAAAAAATATGACAAACAGTTCTCTAATACTTTTCCCCTTCATTAAGGTTAACCAATATGGTATCTATATATCTAAACATTTACTGTAAGTTTTCAGTGATGTTTAGACCCTGAATTATCTTTCCATAATTAAGTTAATTTAGGCACATTGGTCTGTATTTTATAGAAAACATTTACCTTTGGGTAACAAGTAAGAATGAGTTATAATTTGCAAATGATACAAAGATGATTCCAAATCTCAGCTAATCTCTCCCCTAAACTGCAATTACTCATAATAGAGACCAAACATAATTGCTTAAACTTATCACTGTGAGAGATTCTGGTGACTAAGAAATCCCTGAAAGAGCAGTAAGCCATGATTATTGGAAAGCTCAGAACACTGGCAAGGCTTAATTGCAAAGTATTTAACAGAAGGCCACAAATTTCATTTTCCTTAGAGGACCTAGAAACTACAGATGTCACTGAGTAATGCATTGAAATGGCATTGCCTAGGGTGAGTGTTGCAGAGAAACTCCAGGTCACCTCTTCTTGATCTATTATTTTGGATAAGCTTCCACTATCATGGCATGGCCCTGTAAAGGGAAAAAAAAGTTCAGTGAGAGCAATGAAAAGCAGTGAATCTGGCAGTACAGAGGCAGCAGAGAACAACGGGGACAATGAGGCTTTGGAGTTTACTCCTGGCTCTGCCATTCAAACCCCATGTGTTCTTGGGAAAGTTATTAGCCAATCTGAACCTCAGTTTCCTGCATAAAATGGGGCTCATGGTGCCTACTTCACAGTGTTTTCGTGAGCATTAAATTAGATAGCATACAACGTGTGTGCGCACACACACATAATATACGCATCGGAGTCTGGTAGAGTCTGATTCCCAGTAGATACACTGTGAGTGGCTGCAATTAAAATGAGAAGCCATGGGGGCCTTTTTAGCATACAAAAAGACACATGATGCAGTGAATGCCAACAAAACTAAGCCTCTAGATGAGAAAACTGAGGCTTTGAAAAGTTAAGTTACTTATCCAAATCCACAGAGCTAGTAAGCAATAGGGCCAGGATTTGAAACCAGATGATTCCAAAACCTGGTCTCCTCTTCGCTACTCTACGCCAGTGAAGATGATCTGAGGGCCCTCAAAGCTAAAAAGGTAAAAAATCCCTCCCCCGGCACTATGCACAGTGCCATGTACTCATTATCTCCCTAGTTTAAACCTAGCATAGAAATTTATGATTCCGTGAGTCTAAATCCTATCTGATAATCATAGTCATTCTATCTTTTGGACTACCACCAAACTCGTTAACAGCCTAACTAATCTCCCTGCTTCTAGATTCAATTCAATCCCCACAAATGTTTATTAAGCAACTATATTTATAAGGCACCAAACTGAACACTGTACAAAGATTTGCTAAATGGTCTCTGTCCTCAATCTAATATACACTCTAGTTCAAAACAGACTGTTAAACGCCTCGATAGAGGCACCAAGCAAACAAAAGAACGGGGATGGGGAGGTATGACTGACTTGCGGTTGTCCTAGAAGGAACCATGGTAAGGAGAATATTCCTTCACTTGTTTTATTTAAAATGTGTTGTTTTCATGTTCCAAATCTTTTATATCACTCTGAATAACTGGGGGTGACTTTGCCCCCTACCCTCCCCAGTGGACATTTAGCAATGTCTGGAGATATTTTTGGTTGTTCCAACTGTGTGTATATAGTGAGGGACTGGGCGGTTTGGTACTGGTCTCTAGTGGGTATTGACTATATTAAACATCCTACACCACACAGCACAACCCCTCACAACAAAGAACTATCTGGTCCAAAAATGTTAACAGTGCCAAAGCTGAGAAATCCTGCTCTCGATCCACAATGGTGGATTCCTCCTTGACCTCATCATGTTTGTGTCGCTCATTTGGCTCCTGATGAAACAATGCCAAGTTTAATCTAGTTTCTAGGATGCATCATCTCTCTCCTCACTATCTTGTAAACTTCTAAAAAAAAATAATAATACTGGGTATTATTCTTTGTTCATCCACAAAAGCATCTAGTATTAATACTCTTAAGTGCTAGATAAAAAAATTCGGGAACACTCAAAACCAAAGGACACTAACCTACGTGGACTATGCACTAGTCACTGCCCTTGTTTAAGGCTGGCATAGGAAGACAAGCGGGAGGGCTCCAGTTCTAACCGACAGTGGTTTTCTATAAATGAAGTTACACAGATTAGGAAATGCTTTTGACGGTGAAGTCTAAAATATTCCAACTTAAAAATAACTGATCCCTTGCTTCTTCAAAGTCTCTGAGGAAAAGCCATAAATAAAGGCTTTTAAATGTAAGATGTTTATACTTTTACATATCTTATTTATTCATCTTGATTAGTAACAGAAAGTTTCTGTAATCTGGAGAAAAATCAAATCTGTTTCCATCAGGGTTAAAAAAAAAAAGGTTACAGCCAGCCTTCCTTTTGGATTTTATTTCCACAGTGACATGCTATAGCAGGTAGGAAGTTGTGTCTGTAACACAAGTAAAGCAGATAGAAAAAGCCTATAGAAAAACATAATTTCCCCCAGCTAAATAGCAATAAGTTATCCAGAGGTAAATTAATTCTCCATTAAAGTATAGTTCAGTTCTCAAGAAAGTTTACCTCTTGGAGAGATTTTATAGACAAGGTCTCATGGTGACTAGATAAATGAATAAAATTTTATTATTAAAGGAGAAAATACATCAAAGTGTGAATAATGACAGTGTCTGATGAGGGGATTACAGAAGATTCTAATTTTTTTCTACATACTTATTGTATTTTCTGTGATTTCCATAATGAGTGTGTATTACTTTTATGAACAAAAAATGTAAACAATATTTTAGGGAAAAGAAAAGCTTGGATTTAAATAATATCTTCCCTCCAAAGTACTATCAGAATTACAATTGTACCCTATTCCCCCCAAAATTGTACCCTGTTTTCTTTTTCCTGGTTCTCTGCCATCAGAAAAATTGCTCTAAGAATGTTTCAAACTAAACTAAATCAAACATTCGTGGATGAGTTTGTTTCCAAGAAAATGACTTCCTACCTGCCCTCCAGCTGCACAGGCGGCAACTAAACCATACTGGCCTCCTTCCTTCCGTAATCTGTTGGCAGCTGCCATGACCAACCGACAGCCAGTGGCTCCAAATGGGTGTCCCAAGGACAGTGATCCACCCCAGTTGTTAAACTTCTCCAAGGGAGGCACTCCAACCTGGCTCCCACAAAAACAGGCACAAATGTAAAGGTGAGTTTACCTAAGAAAACATCAGAGTGGTGAACAATAGACAATCTAAAATTTTGCTTTTATTTTATCTCAAGAATTTCTAGGAACTATTTTCCAACTAAGAAACAGATACATGTAATGAAAGATGTAATTCTTCATAAGAAAAAGCTTTCCTCTTCATATTTTTATTAGAAGGTAACAAAGCTCCAAATATTAAAGTGATTTAGAAATTCAAGCATATTTTTTTTAACTTTATTTTTTGGGGAGGAAGTCATTAGGTCTATTTATTTATTATTAGTTCTTTTTTTTTTTTAATGGAGGTACTGGGGATTGAACTCAGGACCTCCTGCATGCTAAGCATGCGCTCTACCATTTGAGCTATATCCTCCTTCCCCAAGCATATTTTTAATCAGAAACTTACCTTGGCTTTTCTATTCATGTAGTTTTGTGCAAACCAGTCAGAATCCATGGCTTTCAAATTAGCCAAAATCTGACCCTAGAAGGGATAATAACTCAGTAAGAACCCTGTTGGTAACATCCTTTGAGGATTTCTTTTACACATGAGATTGTCTAACTCTAAAGTTGAGCAAATTTTTAACTCAGTCTTCATTGAGAATCTCTTAAAGAAAAAATCTGGTACTTTTGAAGGGCCTCTAAGAGATAGCCTCAAAAGGTGCACTTTTCAACTCTGTATGTGTGGCCCTGGATTCCTCCCCTCATGCCCCTCCCAGCAGCATATATCAGTACTTCAAATATTAAGCTCCACTCCAGTTTTACTCATATTATAAACGATGCCTTGCTCTCTCCCACAAACACAGACTACAGTTTTTATGATTATAGTCCCTTGCTATGTGTCTTTAAAGTGACTTACTGAGAAAGCTTCATGAAATTCAAAAGCATCAATATCATTCAATGTTAATCCTGCCTTTTCTAGAACTTTTGGAGTAGCATATGTTGGTCTGAAAAGAAAAAAATTGACGACATGTTAAAATGCTAATTTTTAACGTAAGAGCTCCTTCATATTCTCCAAACTGAGTTTTATATAATTATTAGAATGTCCTCCACTCATTCACTGATTCTACTGTAGAAATATAAAGTGCCAGTGATACAACAGTGAACTGAACAGACATGGCCTCTGACTTTGCAGGTGATATTCTAGATTCAGAGAAACAGAATATAAGCAAGTCAACGATGAAAGAGAAGGACAAACTAATAATGTGAAGAGTTAGAAGAACACAGACTTCGAAGGGCACAGCGTAAGCATGGGCATGGCAAGTTAAGGGACATAATGGAGGCCAGTGAGGGTGAGCCTTGTGAGGGAGGGGGAGTAGTCCAAACATTAGGAGCTTTTTACAAAAAGCTGTTCTGAAGACTGTGTAGCAGAGTGTGTGGCAATATGAAAAAAATACTTATGACAGCTTAATATAAAGAATACCAAGCTATATACGTAAGTAGAAAAGTATAGTAAAAGTGGAAAAGAATCCAAAACTATAAAATGATAAACCAACACAAAGGATTATTATTATTTAAAAAAAGTCAACACACAAACCAATTATGCACTCCGGGCTCAATGTACTTTAAAATCTATGTAATAATGTGGGTAACCAAATACTTCTGATTATAATCCAAGGATATGCATTGCTACCTACCCAAGTAAAAGCTGATCTTTTGGATCCTGAGACACATACACAAAATTCCTAGATTAAAAAAAATAGAGGGGTTAGTTTCAGTAATAAAGAAAAGAAACCAGAGGCAATTTATTTGAACATGACTTTACCTCAAATATGCCTTCGGCTTATAGCCCATGGCCAGAGCTTTTTCCTCTGCCATAATCAGCACTGCAGATGCACCATCCGTCTGAAATGTCAACCAAACAGCAATAGTATATTCCTCAGTCTGCCCAGAGGTCTTTCTACAGCCATCTTTTATGCTGTTCCTGAATCTAATTATACAGTGATTCTAATATAACAAAACCTTTCCATTTTCTCCATCATTAAATCATAATTCAAACACACACAGTGACCCATTTTTGGAGGATGAAAGTAGAAGAGCCTGTTCAAAAAGCACCATAATTATCAAAACGGATGAGGCAGATAGGCAACTCTAAAAATACGCATTCATAATA
Organism: Camelus ferus; assembly: GCF_009834535.1. Classification (NCBI taxonomy): domain Eukaryota; kingdom Metazoa; phylum Chordata; class Mammalia; order Artiodactyla; family Camelidae; genus Camelus; species Camelus ferus. Next base: position 18,030,662 of record NC_045710.1, on the reverse strand, counting down.
AACAAACGAAAAGTTTTTTGCTGTTGGTGCAGAGTATGAGGAATTCTATGAATTAAAATAATCTCAAAAAAATGTCCTATTTACTGATTTACTTTCACATTTTCTGGACTGTTTCTCAGCTGCTTCCTGCCTGTGGCTCCAAGATGACTTCCTTCTATTGAGACTGTATAACAAGCAGACTGGTGGGAGAAGGAGAAACAGGCAGACAGCTGAGAACATAAGAACCATGGTCTTCTTCTCTGGACACACCCCATGTGTTTTTCCCAACTGACAACTAAGGGGATAAAGAGGTAGTCCTTCACCATTTCATTGCTTCAAAAGAAAGAGCTGAAAAAAAAATCCAAAATTCCAAAGGAAAGGAAACTACTCTCTAGAGTTTGAAAATCAAAACAATTTCACCACATTAGGCTGTATTTTTTATAACTCAGTAACCTTGCAAAGGCTATGGTGCCACTACCAACAGGGCGGCCATAAAGTCTGGAATCACAGGTGACTTATACATAATAAATGGTTTATGAGCATCACATTAATAATATATTCAATGTGCACAAAATTGCAATGAATGTGGTACACTAACAACATTTCTGAAAATTCACAGATCTATGATGCATCACCTCTGATGATTTGTGTTGCTGATTTTCAAGGTATAAACCAGCACACCTCAGAAATAATCGAGGGGGTTCATATCTGCCAAGAATGCAGCCCAGGCCATATGGCCCTATCATCCAATTTGGTTTTGGAAACCATCATCTAACCGGTCCTTCATCACTCGGGCTTTACAGGGTGGTTTACCATCCAGCTGGAACCACCCCAGGTACCCTTCCCCTAGCTCAGGAGCAGGCATTAAATTGTCACTTATGAAGGTCAAATATGTCAAACATTTGCCTATCCTTCTAGACTTTATGTCCAGGTAGGGGAGTTATATTGTAAAAGAAATACTGACCAGATGAACTACATCCAGAAGACCACACCCAAGGTGGAATAGAAGGGAAACCACATCTTACAAGCCTAATCAATAGGGATGTTTAATTGAAGAGGAGGAAAAAGAAAAAAAAAACCGAGGAAGGATATAAAGCTACTTGAAGATAGTAAAATCACACCCCAAAAAATGAGGGTAGATTTATTCCATGATGCTTATAGGAAAGTAACCTGGGGGTCGTGAGGAAGCATCATTTTCTAACAATCAGAGCTAGAAGAGGTATTTTGTCACTCTCCTGGCCTACCTTCCAAGTCTTAACACGACTCCCCAAATTTATATCCTATATTCCAACCGCGCTTTTCTCCAAAGGAATTCTTGTTCCTATAACTCTGATTTTGCATTTGCTGTTCTCTTTGCCTAGGATGCCTTTTTACACTTCTTCAATTGGCTTGTACTCTTCCTTTAAGATTCGCTGCTCAACTGTTACCGCCTCTAAGAAGCCTCTCTGACTCACCCATGTATGTATCTTCTCCAACAGCCTATGCTTACAACCACCACAGAACTTTCTCACTATATTACAATCAACTGTTCTCTTCATCTCCAGTGCCAAGCATAGGCAGCCAGTTTTTTGACTGGTGAAGTGCCTGAAGAGAACAGCTTTTTGTATCAGAACAGTGGCTGGAACAGGTGACTTCAATGGCTTTAAAAACCATGACTTTATTTCAACATTATCTTTGTAATGAGTAACTATATTTTTAAGCTTCTATTCATAATACACACAAATGCGTCTATCTTGGGCTTTTCTATTGAGAGTACACAAATATAAGTCACTAGTGAACACATAGAGCACACATAGCTACCAGGAAGGAAGAATTTGCAGCTGTCACTGTGCCATAGGGCTTGATGAATGCAGGTTTTAGTTTGGCCATCTGCTCCAGGGAGGAAGGACGAATGCCATTATCTTGGGTAACTGTATCTTTTCCTATAAAGACATGACTTTTTTAACTCTAAGGAACCACAAGCATTATATATATTCTCTAGAGAAATATGCTTGAAAAATTAGATCAACAAATAAAACATAAATCTTACCTAGTCACTAAAAAAAAAGACTTTTACAGTTGTCAAGATATCAAATTTTAACTAAACTCTTAGAGGACATTGGGAAATAATCTAAATGATTTAATGAAAAAAAAAAAAGGACATTCTATTTTCTTAAGCTACTCATTCACATTTGGCTATTCTATCCAGAAGACGTATGAATGAAAATTGGCATGTATATATATAAAGAACTAAAATATATCAGGGATATCTAAAAGGAGACTTTGAAAAAGTTTTCTTTTTAAAATGTTTACCTGTTGTTACAACATAAATTGAAACTTGAGTCCATGTTTAAGAATAAAGGCTCAACAACAATCACATGAAAAGATGTTCAACATCACTAATTGTTGGAGACATGCAAATCAAAACTACAATGAATATCACCTCACACCAGTCAGAGCGACCATCATTAAAAAGGCTACAAACGATAAATGCTGGAGACAGTGTGGAAAAAAACGAACCCTCTCTACATTATTGGTGGGAATGCGGTTTCGTGTAGCCACTATTGAGGACAGTATGGAGGTTCCTTAAAAAACTAAAAATAGACTTACCATATGATCCAGCAATCCCACTCCAGGGCATATACCCAGAGAAAAATATACTTCAAAAAGACACATGCACCCCAATGTTCATAGCAGCACTATTTACAATAGCCAAGACATGGAAACAAACCAAATGTCCATCAACAGATGACTAGATAAAGAAGATGTAGTACATATATAAAATGGAATACTACTCAGCCATAAAAAATAAAAGAATGCCATTTGCAGCAACATGGATGGACCTGGAGACAGTTATTCTAAGTGAAGTGGGCCAGAAAGAGAAAGAAAAATGCCATATGATATCATTTACATGTGGAATCTAAAAAAAAAAAAAGGATACAAATGAACTACTTATTATTTATAACTTAGATGATTGATTTCTTGAATATGTTTAAGCACATTTGACTGTCCTTTATGATTGGATTACTACATTCTGTTGATTCTTATTTTGTGGTTGGCTTTATTCCTCTGATAACTATGTAAGTTTAAAAAGCTAAGGCTCTAATCTGTTCTTAGAAACAATGATCAGTACATACATGTAAACTAAAAAACATGTGTGCAGTATAATGTATATATGTATTTACATACAATATAATATATATATGCAGTCAAACTGTAATAACTCTACCTAATAAAACTGAAAAAGAAAAAAAGTAAATGCTGAGTTCTCATCACAAGGAAAAACTTTTTATTTCTTTCGTTTTGTATCTATGTGAGATGATGGATGTTCACTGAACTTACTCCGATATTTATTTCATGTTGTATGTAAGTCAAATCATTGTTTTAAACCTGAAACTTATACAGTACTGTGTGTCAATTATATCTCAATAAAATTGGAAGAAAAAAAAGAGTAGAGTATGGAAATAGATAAATAAGGTCCTACTATATAGCACAGGAAACTATATTCAATAACTTGTAATAACCTATAATGAAAAACAATTTTATATATATGTTTGTTTAACTGAATCACTATGCTCTACATCAGAAACTAACACAACATTGTAAACCAACTATGCTTCAATTAAAAAAAGAAAAGAATAAATGAGACCAAAAAAAAAAAAAAAAAGAATAAAGGCTGAGTATTCTGAAAACAGAAATAACATATCTACCAAGAAGTCATTTGGGGCTTTTTTAGAGTTTTAGGAGTAATTTGGATCTTCCTAACAAGTATCATGAAGCATTCTCCTTTACAAAGCGGAGCAAACTGTTTTACCTGGTACTTTGAACAGCACAACATCAGAAAGGAGTCCTTCCTCTTGTGCCTTCTTGGCCAGGAGGTGTGAGCGCAGCGCGTACTCATCCTGTTCCAGTCGAGAAACAGCAAAGGCAGCAGCCAGTCGGTCTGCAGAGTGGCCCATGGTCTCACTGGTGGAAAACTCAGCCACCGCAGGGAGCTGAGAAAGGAGACACACAGGACCAGGTACACTGGTAACAGGTGCTATACCACACCTAGGGTTACTTGGGAATACTAAAATCTACTAATTAAGAGCAAGACAAAGGAAGCTCTTTGAGAGCACAGCATCTCTAAAAAGGGCTTACATCTTTTTTTTTCATCTTTACCAAATAATTAACTTTCCCTTGTAACTAACAGAATCTGCAACTATAAGAGTATAACTGAACCCGTGCTGTCTTACCCAACTTTAAATTTTTGCAGACAGATCCTGTGGGAACACAAGTCTTTATGTCAGAGCTCCCAAGTCTTACCTCAGGTGACAAGAAATTCAATCTGAATTTAGAGATTAAAGATAGCCGCTGTCCAAGGGTCTTGGCCTTATTAAGATCAAGCATCATTTTCCTCATTTTCCTTGAATGACGAATAGGGACATCGGACATTAACTCTACACCACCTGCCACGACCACATCACACTGGCCAGAAGCAATCAAGCAGACACCTACAGGGCACAGTTCATACAGACATGAGCATCTTTGAAAGAAATTAGCAGGACGTTGATAATTTAAGCTTCTTGATTAAAAAATTGTACAACAGTTATCAGCATTATACGACAATTGTAATTAAGGGTTTTATCTTTCCAGAGGGATTAAGATAATATTTTTAAATGATTAAAAATACAATCACTGCACTAGAGAAAAACAAGTTTCATTTAGGTCATATGGTCATCAACTTCCAGAAGTATCCATTGGACCAATTCTCAAACAAATCATACTCTAAACCAGAACTTTTGGCATATTTTATATGTTCCCAGCTTAAGTTTTGGTAAAGACTTTTTTCCTATAAAGAGAATTTCAATTTCCACTACGAAGTAGAGAAATTCTGGCTTTCAGATGTAAGGCAGCCCCCCCGCCCGCCCCCTTTATGGCTCCTGGCCAAGTATTTTGTTGCTTTAACTGAAAGTGGTCACAGGCTGCGTGGCTTCATTCCCTGGCACCCAGGAGGTGGGCTTGCCAACCTGGTCCTGATGTTACTAAGAGAGCACGTGATTACTGTCTGTTTCAGGTTTCCCATCTTTTCACAATTAAGGCTGATGCTACAAAATGTCCCACAGTTTTGCTAAGTTAGGAGAATATGTAACTAATTATAAAAATGTCAAGATGTAGGGAGAAAGTAGAGGAGAGCTGTACCATCAAAAGCAGTGATTTGTCACTATGGTGATGGTGGAGGGAAGAAGGCCACAACCTTTATGGGGAAGTACCATATCAGAATCACCCAACTTTGAAACCTAGCAGGTTATAAACTCTTCATGACTCAAATTCAGAAGCACCCTTCTAGAGACATACCCCTTCACTTAATCCCTGATGTAGCCAGCCACACTACTGGTGGAGAAACTACATGAATGGTTGTGTCCCTCATGTATGGAGAACAAGAAAAGGTAAGAACTACTGTCAAAAATTTAAAAATTCAAATGTTACCTTACTTTTAAAGACACATAAATTCAGAGATCATTTCTTTCTGGTAAGAGGAGTTTTTAATGCTCATATAAAACACAAAGGAGAACTAACACGTACTTTCTGCTTTCAAAAAAACATACCTGTGGTCATGGCCTGGTTGGCAGAGATGCAAGCCATGGTGACAGTGTGAGCAGGAATCCTGTTGGAGAAGCCAGCTCCGAGGGCAGCCTTCAGGAGATACGGTGAGTGAAATGACCACTTATAAAGGAAGTGCTACATGTAAATGATGCTTTAAGCACTACTTCACTGTGTGGTATATCAGGGAAGGATTTGAGTTTAATATTCCACAGAGAAATATTTAAAATAAAATGAAGGCCATCACAAAAATGGTCTAATTTTTCATTTAGCCAGTAATTGACAAACACTCTGCCAAATTCCTTGTAGCCGTTTTCTAGGGGAGTCTACAAGCCTACGTCCTCTTGTATCTCACCTCATGTCTTTCTTAGCAATGCTTTTCTCAGAGCCTTTAAGGATATCAGCATGCAATTTGATTTTAACTTGTTTAAATTTTCAAATAAACCTAAAGTAAACCTGTTAAATATGGTTGACAGAACGATGAAATGTATCATGGGGAGGGGTCCTCGTGACCTGTGTTCCTGCAGTTACGAGGCTTAGTAGTAAAGCAAAAGTCATCAAACATGGAAATAGTTTCTAAAAATTGACCTCTCATCAACAGCTCCCCACCCAGGTCCCTGCCCACTCTGCAATCTCCACGTTCACTGGCTGCCTGACAGCGTAGACAGCACACTGGAGACCCAACTCAAAGTTGAACTGGAAAACGTGTCAAATATGCAGGAGTTGACATCGATGAGAGAAATTTTGGAAAACTGCTTGAGCCACAAGTGAGCCTCTGACAAGTAAGAGTTAGACCAGCTAACAACTGGAAAAGAGAAAATTGGTCAGGGTGATGACATAATCGGTGCTTCAAAAGAGAATAATTTGAGGGGCCTTGTGAAGAACTGAGGCTCTCCATTAATCTGGCAAAGATGGCCTCTGTTATGACGGCACAGTAAAAGTCAAAAATGAAACAGGAACATCTATTACTTTATTAGACTATTTATTGAGGAAAATCTGCTGCCAAAAAACCAATGAGTGCCTGATTCCATTTTTGTTTATGTAAAGAATAAATGTATAGGTGCAGCAATAAAATTTATTTCTGTAATATTAAATTTTAAAAACAAAACTCAATACCCCATCTCATCACCACCACATTTACTATGAAATTCTGGTTCCCATTACAGGAATTCATGTTTAGTGGCCTTTTTCTGAACTATTTAACTATCCTCAGAATACAAGATCTATTTCCTATAATTTGGTAAGATAACCATGTTTCCAAAGTCAAGGTTAAAAATGGTTCAATGTTTCTTAACCGATTTTTGCCTTTACACTTATACTACCTGTACTATTTAGCATATTCACCATTATTTACCATAATCCATAGAGGCAGTAATGTGTTATAGTGGTGTACGTGCAACATGACCTTATCCTGGTCTTTCTAAGTAGGCCTGATACTAAGTGCTGAACACTTCATTGTAAATACTCCCTGGCAACTGCATGTCAGCCTCTCAATGTAAACCAGCCCAAAAGGAAGAGAGAGGCCAGCCTCTAGGTGACAGGGAAGGAGGGCACTCAGGTCACACTGGCCTAATCCTCATGAGGTCCTTCCTGGCATGTGTCCTTTGGTCCCAGTTGACTCTCAGGACTGAGGGAACTTTAAATAGAAGTAGTTACCGGTGAACTCAAGGCAAGCTTAGGTCTAGACAGCACAATGAGAGGAAAGGAGGAAGATGCCTCTTAGTTAAAGCTGGAGAGCAGGCAGATATGCTGAGGCTTTTCACAAGAGTCAGGTTCAAGGGAACTCAGCACCAGAAGCCTTTCAGGATTTCAATATCACATTATTAATACAGAAAACAGGTTCTTAAAAAAATTCTCTAGCTGGTAGCTTTTAGGTTACAAAACAACTTCAGAGAGACATTCTTGAAACCTATTCCTGCAACTTAGCCTTTAGTATCAGTACAGGTCAGGGAGAGGGAATCTACTGCATGTCAACCAATAGCTGACATTTGCATATGCATAAAAAATTTCCGGAAAAAAATTTAGGGAAAAAACCCATTATGGCTTTAATGCTGGGACAGAATAGAAATATAAAGAAAACCAAAACAGATTTAATATTTACTTTTTAAGTGCTTTTATGAGTCATTTTGTTTTTTTCAGAAATATAAAAGCTGAAAATATACTATGAATAGCTTGATATACTCACAAAATTGTCCCATTTGATACACTTAGAAGTGTGAAGGTCCAAGGAAAAACAAAAAAACAGGAAGGGAAAAAAAAAACCTTTCCCTGCTCTTAATTCTTTCCTGCCTCCCTGACAATATACAGTAGTTGATTTTTGTGGCCTTTGGTAACACCAGACTTTCAGCATTAACATTTACTGGCAAGTAAAAAGGTGGGGTGAAACAATTACTTTCAGTCCTGTTCATCTTCCCTTCTCTTGGCTGACAGTGAAGAAAGTTACTGCCCTTTCAACTATCCTGAAAACAGTAACATGGCTAGCATAAACCAGAAACAGAGAAAATGATTAGCACACTGAAATGTGCTTTGTTGCCAACTTTATCCAAATAGTCACTTTCAAATTGAAACAAAGCCCAGAAAATGTGTTTGGACTATTCATTATGAAATTCCTGTAGGACGTGCCACAGGAAATCCAAGGCCTGTCATCATCTCGGTTGCTCAATAAACACTACATGGGGCTTTGCCAATTAGGGTAAAAGTAAACTCCCAAAGTTTTTAATAAAAACTGACCTATGTGTCATCTAGTCAATGAGAACAAATGAACAAGCTAACTCCAATAAAAACTATGTTATGAAATAAGTTCTCTGTAAAATGCTGAAATTTTAAGTTAATTAGAAGCCACACTAACATTACTAAAAGTTACATCAGCCCTACTTTACCATAATCTTTATTTTCCTAAGAGATAAACAAATTAATATATACCAAAACAAGTCAAATAATTGATTTGATTTATAGTATAGTATAAATATATACTAGAATAGCATGTCATCTAATTTATACTACAGTTCTTTTAAATATGAAATAATTCAAGTAGTAAAATCACACTTAAGTCAAACATAACTATTTTAGTAACTTTTAGAGTAAACTGTATTAATTAAAATTCAGATTGATTCGAGACGGAGATGATGGCGGAGTAGAAGGACGCTCACAGGTCACCCTCTCCCACAAATACACCAAGACCCACATCTACAGACCCACTCAGCCAACCAGAGCACCTGTGGAACTCCGACAGAACATCGCCCTCTTCAAAAGATAAAGACGCCAAAAATCTGGTAGGAGAAAAGGAAAAAAGAAAGAACAAAAGGCAAAGCAGTGCGGGAGAGGGAGCGGCAAAGGAGCACTGGCGCTCGCTCGCTGGGTCTCCCCTCTCCAACTGAGAGGCCAGCGGGACGGAGGGGGAGCCTCCGAGGCTCGGATCTGTACAGAGCAGCCCTTGACTAACAGAACTAAGTTAAACGGGCACAGAGCGTCCCCCCGACACCCAGCCTGAGACACGGGCCGGCAGCTGCGGGCAGGGCCAGGCTGCACAAGCCGGGCGGAGGATGGAAGTGGCTGCACGGAGGCAGCCCCGGGGGAACACAAGGGGCTGCGCGCCGTGGCTGTGGGTGCACAGGGCAGAACAACCTCGGCCCTCCATAAAACAGCAAGGTTGAGGTGCTCTCGGGGGAAGGGTGCACACCCCCATCTCTGAAAACCCGCGGAAAGTTTTCGGGGGAAGAGAGGCGGGGCGCAGGCACAGCCGCCATATCCTCCGCGCTGAGCACCCAGGCGGGGGCGGGGGCGAAACCTGCATCCGCACAGAAGGGCTTAGCAGCCTCAAAGGCCAGACTGAGACTGGCCTGCAGCCCGGGGCAGATAGGATCCTTCCATCCTGGTCCCTCAGAGAACTTGCTCCACAAAGACAAACAAGGAGCTGGGTTTTGGCTCGGAGCAGGGACAGGGCTGTCCCTGGGTCTTCCCCGAGCCCACCCGCGGAGCGCCGACCAGGGCGGAGCGCGCAGCCGCACAGAGCAGCGGAGCTACCGGCGGCGGCGCAGGTAGAGCGAGAGCGGCCCCCCGCCTTTCCGGCAGGAACACAGCCCCTGACCGAGGTGCTGGGAGGGGGCACGACCCGCCCTCCTACCCGGCCAGTCTGCAACATCTGACTGCGGCATCCGGAGGGGCAGCGACCCGCCCGCCCACAGCAGAGAGCTGCACCTGACCCAGTGTTAGGAGGCGGCGCGATCGGCTTGCCGACAGGTGCTGGGAGCAGCACAGAAGAGGGCGCCAACGGAGGGCCTCTGAAAACAGCAAGCTGAGCTTCTAAAACAGGACGAAGACAGAAAGACTTCACATTAAAAGCACACAGACTCCAGGAGAACACCAAAAAACACCCCCCCCCTTTTTTTTTTAAATCTGTTTTTACCTGTTCTATTTTCTATTACTCTCTTAATCTTTACTTCTTAATTCATTTCTATTTCTCTTGGGTTTTGATGTCCTGCTATTGATTAGACACAGGTTTCAAATACATCTATTCATCTCCCCCCCCTTTTTTTGTAAAGGTTTCAAAAGGACGTCTCAACCCGATTAATACTCTGCTTCAACTCACTCTTCTATTATTCATTATACACTGTTTTCAAACCCTCTTTCTCCCTTCTTTTAAAATTCTTTCTCTCTCTCTTTTTTTTTTTCTTTTTTTCCTAAGTTCTATTCCTAAATAGGCATCAGATAGATAAAATCCTTAAGGACCAAAATAAACAACTGATACTCCATAAACCACAGTGCCAAAGAGGTATGAGCAAGATGAAGAAGCAGAAAAACCTTTCGCAATTAAAAGAACAAGAGAAATCCCCTGAAAGAAAGATCAACGAAATAGACATCGATAGCCTACTAGATCAAGATTTCAAAAAAGGAGTGATCGAATTGCTGAAGGAATTAAAAGAGATAGTGTTTAGAGATATAAAATATGTCAAAAATGAAATTGAAGCTATAAAGAAGAGCCAAGTAGAATGGGTAAACTCATTGAGAGAGATGAGGAATGATCTAATAGCTGTGCAAAGCCGACTAGATAATGCAGAGGAACGAATTAGTGATCTAGAAGACAGGGCAATAGAAAGCACCCATTCAGAAGAACTACAAGAGAAGCAAATAAAAAATAATGAAAATAGCATAAGGGACCTATGGGATAATATAAAGCGTCCCAATCTTCGCATAATAGGGGTCCCAGAAGGAGAAGAAAGATCAAAGGGGATTGAAAAGGTTTTTGAAGAAATCATGACTGAAAACTTCCCAAACTTAAAGAAGGAATCAGATATCCAAGTACAGGAAGCTCAGAGGGTCCCAAACAGGAAGAACCCAAGACATATCATAATCAAGATGGCCAGAGTCAAGGATAAAGAAAGGATTCTAAAGGCAGCAAGAGAAAAGCAAAGAGTAAGTTACAAGGGAACCCCCATAAGGCTCTCAGCTGATTTCTCTACACAAACACTACAGGCCAGAAGGGAGTGGCAAGATATATTCAAAGCCCTGAATGAAAAAAAGATGCAGCCTAGGATCCTTTATCCAGCAAGGCTATCCTTGAGGATAGAAGGAGAAATAAAGAGTTTCACAGACCAAAAAAAGCTGCAGGAGTTTAGCAACACTAAACCCATGCTAAAAGAAATATTGAAAGGGCTATTCTAAATAGAAAAGCAGCAGGATGCTACAGAAATGAGAAACACACAACTGGAAAGGTGATAACTCATGAATTACAAATAAAGTAAACATGAAATTATAAAAGAAGACATACAAATCACTGAGAGTGGGAGAGGGAGGCAGGGAAATATAGAATATTTTTTTCTTTCTTTTTTAAATTTTTTTAACAGTAGGATGGGTTTGAGATCATGTTACTATCAGTTTAATAAAAACAGTTATAGTAATGGGTTGATAGATTTACAAAAAAGGGTAACCACAAGCCAAAAATTTACAAAGGAGTCACAAAAATTAAATAAAATCCATGATAATACAAAGGAAAATTACCAAACCACAAAAGGAAGAAGAAAGGAACAAAGAGGCTATACCAATTCAACTGCAAAGATAAGTTCAAAATGGCAATAAACACACATCTATCATTAATTACTGTAAATGTTAATGGACTAAATGCTCCAGTCAAAAGACACAGAGTGGCAGACTGGATAATAAAGCAAGAACCTTCAATATGCTGCATACAAGAGACCCACTTCAGGGAGAAGGACACATATAGATTGAGAGTGAAAGGATGGAAAAGGATATTCCATGCAAATGGAAAAGCCAAAAAAGCAGGTGTTGCAGTACTGATTTCAGACAAAATAGACTTTAAAACAAAGGCCATAAAGAAAGATAAAGAAGGACATTTTATAATGATTAAAGGAGTGATACAAGATGAGGATATTACACTCGTTAATATATATGCACCCAATATAGGAGCACCTAAGTACATACAAGAATTACTAACAGAGATAAAGGGGGATATTGATGGGAATACAATCATAGTTGGAGATTTTAACACTGCATTAACATCACTAGACAGATCTTCCAGACAGAAAATAAACAAGGCAACAGAGAAATTAAATACTACAATAGAAAAACTAGATTTGGTGGATATTTTCAGAGCATTACACCCCCCAAAAATAGGATATACATTCTTTTCAAGTGCACATGGAACATTTTCCAGGATCGATCATGTACTTGGGCACAAAAGAAACCTCAACAATTTTAAGAAGATAGAAATTATCTCAAGCATCTTTACTGACCACAATGCCATGAAACTGGAAATCAACAACAGAGAAACAAAGGAGAAAAAAAGGAAAGCATGGAGATTAAACAATATGTTATTGAAAAAACAATGGATCAATGAGGAAATCAAAGCTGAAATTAAAAAATACCTTGAGACAAATGATAATGAAAGCACAACCACTCAAAACCTATGGGACACAGCAAAGGCAGTGCTAAGAGGGAAGTTTATAGCGATACAGGCCTTCCTCAAAAAAGAAGAACAATCTCAAATAAACAATTTAACCCACCACCTGAATGAATTAGAAAAAGAAGAACAAAAAGCCCCAAAAAGCAGCAGAAGGAAGGAAATAATAAAGATCAGAGGGGAATTAAATACAATAGAGATTAACAAGACCATAGAAAAAAATCAACCAAACCAAAAGCTGGTTTTTTGAAAAAGTAAATAAAATCGACAAACCTCTGGCCAAACTCACAAAGAAGAAAAAAGAGAGAGCACAAATTAGCAAAATAAGAAAGGAAAATGGAGAAATTACAACAAACAAAATAGAAATACAGAGTATCATACGAGAATATTATGAAAAACTATATGGAACCAAACTGGATAACCTAGAGGAGATGGACAAGTTTCTGGAAACATACTGTCCATCAAAACTGAATCAAGAAGAATCTGAACACTTGAACAATCCGATCACTAGAAAGGACATAGAAATAGCAATTAAAAACCTCCCTACAAATAAAAGTCCAGGACCGGACAGCTTCACCGGGGAATTCTACCAAACATACAAAGAAGAACTCATACCAGTCCTTCTCAAACTTCCAGACGATTGAAAAGGAGGGAATACTCCCAAACTCATTCTATGAAGCCACCATCACCCTGATACCAAAACCAGGCAAAGACACTACAAAAAAAGAGAATTATAGGCTAATATCACTGATGAACATAGACGCCAAAATCCTCACCAAAATTTTAGCAAATAGAATCCAACAACACATAAAAAAGATTATACATCATGACCAAGTGGGGTTCATCCCAGGGACACAAGGCTGGTTCAACATATGCAAATCAATCAGTGTAATACATCATATCAACAAGAGAAAGGACAAAAACCACATGATCATCTCAATAGATGCAGAAAAAGCATTTGATAAAATTCAACACCCATTTATGATAAAAACTCTCGCCAAAGTGGGTATAGAGGGAACATATCTCAACATAATAAAAGCTATATATGACAAACCTACAGCCAGCATAGTGCTCAACGGTGAAAAACTCAAAAGCTTCCCACTAAAATCTGGGACAAGACAAGGATGCCCACTATCACCACTCCTATTCAACATAGTCCTGGAAGTCCTAGCCACAGCAGTCAGGCAAGAGAAAGAAATAAAAGGGATCCAAATTGGAAAAGAAGAGGTAAAAGTGTCATTATATGTTGATGACATGTTACTATATATAGAAAACCCTAAAAGGTCCACACAAAAGCTACTAGAGCTGATTGAAGAATTCAGCAAGGTAGCAGATAACAAAATCAACGTTCAAAAATCAGTTGCATTTCTTTACACTAACGATAAATCAACAGAAGAAGAAAGTAAAGAAACAATCCCCTTTAAAATAGCACCCAAAGTAATAAAATATCTGGGAATAAATCTAACCAAGGAGGTGAAAGAATTATACACAGAAAACTATAAACCATTGATGAAGGAAATTAAAGAAGACTTTAAAAAGTGGAAAGATATTCCATGCTCTTGGATTGGAAGAATCAATATTGTTAAAATGGTCACACTGCCCAAAGCAATCTACAGATTTAATGCAATCCCTATCCAATTACCCAGGACATATTTCACAGAACTAGAAAAAAATCATAATAAAATTCATATGGAACCATCAAAGACCTAGAATGGCCAAAGCATTACTGAAAAGAAAGAAAGAGGCTGGAGGAATAACTCTCCCAGACTTCAGACAATACTATAGAGCTACAGTCATCAAGACAGCATGGTATTGGTACCAAAACAGACATACAGACCAATGGAACAGAATAGAAAGCCCAGAAATGAACCCACAAACTTTTGGTCAACTCATCTTCGACAAAGGAGGCAAGAATATACATTGGAATAAAGACAGTCTCTTCAGCAAATGGTGTTGGGAAAACTGGACAGCAGCATGTAAAACAATGAAGCTAGAACACTCCCTTACACCATATACAAAAATCAACTCAAAATGGATTAAAGACTTAAACATAAGACAAGATACAATAAACCTCCTAGAGGAAAACATAGGCAAAACATTATCTGACATACATTTAAAAAATTTTCTCCTAGAAGAAATAAAAGCAAGAATAAACAAATGGGACCTAATGAAACTTACAAGCTTCTGCACAGCAAAGGAAACCAGAAGTAAAACAAGAAGAAAACCTACGGAATGGGAGAAAATTTTTGCAAGTGAAACCGACAAAGGCTTGATCTCCAGAATATATAAGCAGCTCATACGACTCAATAAGAAAAAAATAAACAACCCAATCCAAAAATGAGCAGAAGACTTAAACAAGCAATTTTCCAAGGAAGACATACAAATGATCAAAAAGCACATGAAAAAATGCTCAATATCACTAATTATCAGAGAAATGCAAATCAAAACTACAATGAGGTATCACCTCACACCAGTCAGAATGGCCATCATTCAAAAATCCACAAATGACAAATGCTGGAGAGGCTGTGGAGAAAGGGGAACCCTCCTACACTGCTGGTGGGAATGCAGTTTGGTGCAGCCACTATGGAAAACAGTGTGGAGATTCCTCAAAAGACTAGGAATAGACTTACCATATGACCCAGGAATCCCACTCCTGGGCTTGTATCCAGAAGGAAATCTACTTCAGGATGACACCTGCACCCCAATGTTCATAGCAGCACTATTTACAATAGCCAAAACATGGAAACAGCCTAAATGTCCATCAACAGGTGACTGGATAAAGAAGATGTGGTATACTTATACAATGGAATACTACTCAGCCATAAAAATCGATAACATAATGCCATTTGCAGCAACATGGATGCTCCTGGAGCATGTCATTCTAAGTGAAGTAAGCCAGAAAGAGAAAGAAAAATACCATATGAGATCGCTCATATGTGGAATCTAAAAAACAAAAACAAAAACAAACAAACAAAAACAAAGCGTAAATAAAGGACAGAAATAGACTCACAGACAGAGAATACAGACTTGTGGTTACCAGGGGGGTGGAGAGTGGGAAGGGATAGAGTGGGATTTCAAAATTGTAGAATAGACTACACTGTATAGCACAGGGAAATATACGCAAAATGTTATGATAACTCACAGAGAAAAAAATGTGACAATGAGTGTGTATATGTCCATGAATACTGAAAAATTGTGCTGAACACTGGAATTTGACACAACATTGTAAAATGATTATAAATCAATAAAAAATGTTAAAAAAAAATTCAGATTGATTCTCCTAGCAATCTCTTTAAACACCATAAAATTGGTTTTACTCACCTCTCTAGCCACATTGCTGGTTTTCACTTCCTGTATGACTGTGCCAAAGATGATATAATCAACAACATCCTTTGGGACACTGGTCCGATGCAACAAACCCCTGTGAGCAAAAGTCCAAAGCAAAGACTCATTTCACACATTCAAGATAGGATCACAGATCATCCCATAAAACACCACAGTTTTTTAAAAAGGCTAACCTTGAATTTAAAACAGTATCTTTTCCTCAATCTGGCAAGCATGTGGCACTTTATCAATGAAATGAAAAACTGATTTAGAAAGTCAATGTCTGATGCTTAACTGGCAATGAGAAGTTAAATAGGAAGAATCAAAAATAATTTGGAATGGGGGAGGGGCAACATAGGGCTTGAGGGGGAAAAGGGTTATTATGGGATTATATGAAATTATGTGTGTGGAAGCTTTAAGAATGGTAAAGCACTATAGAATTTAAAGAAGCTTTCAATAAATAAAGATTTTTTAATTAAAAATAATTTGAAATATAATCCATAAAAATTTTGAATCACTATGCTGTACACCTGAAACTAATATACTATTGTAAATCAAGTATACCCCAATTAAAAAAATAAAAGAAAAAATTTGATATAGGATAAAATAGATAAGTAAACCAAAGTTTTCAGTCAAAAAGAAAAACAAATAGAAAATTAAAGAGATGAAGTAAAATCCCAGGCATGTTAAATTTAAGTTTCACAATCTAAAGAATATATATTTTCTTGTTCTGCCCACTGTTAGGGACTAGTAGCACATCTTGAACTCAGACTTGGTTTCTAAATGCCATTTACTAGTAAAAGAATTAGCTTTTTAAAAAATGACTGAGGCCAGGTCCAAGCGCCAGAAACACTGAAAGATGAGATCATATAAAAAACAGGAACAAGGGTATACATACACATTTGTCAAAACTCATCAAACAATCTACTTAAAAACCTGTGCAAATTATACTCAAAAAACAATATTATACTAAAAAACAAAAGGGACATAGGAGCCAACTTGAAGGAGCTCCCTATGGGATAATCTGAGCTTCAAAAAGAACAGTGACCAAGCTTGGCTATAACACAAATTCAAATAAATATCTGTAAGTCTACATCATTTAAAAGTTGAAAAAAAAAAAGGGAAGTGGCTCTTTACAGAAAAATAACAACCAATAAATGTAAGAGAAATGAAAGAATTAGCAAAATCACAATTTTGAAATTTCTAATATAATAACTGACTTAGGCAAAACTTATCACTGCTAACACCATTTGGTCAAAGGTTGTTGGGGAACAAGATGCTCACATGATGCTAAGATACCACTTTACAGATAATTTACTAATTGCAAAGGAAAAAACGTACCTTTATAATACAAAGATCTGGTGGTCTGACCCCCATGACTAGTGGTTGGATTTAGCATTACACACCATGTGCCTCTTGACATGATGCAATACCCATGCGATTTACTCATGAAGCATTCTTACTAAAAAATGTTTAACCTGAATCTAATCAAGCTCAGAGATCTAACTTCCAGTTTACAGGAGATTCACAGTGGAAAGTTAAATATCACTATGAGGAAACATCCAGAATGTGGGACATTCCACAGGACAGCTGGCCTGGATTTTTCAAAAAGTCACTGTCATAGGGGGGTGGAAGGGAGGATGTCCTAAGTTAAAAGGACTAAAGAGACATATCCATTTGTAGTATGAAACGAGTGGATTTGGGAGAAAAAAACTATTACAAGAAAAGACATTTTTGAAATAAGTAAGGAGGATTTGACTATGCACTGGATATTAGAAGTTACAGAATCAAAGTTATCTTAGCTATGGTAATGGTATTGTGGATAGCAGAGAACGTCTTCACTCTTAAGAGTATTTAGGTATTAGCTGAAGTATTTAGGGTTGAAGATCAAGATGCCTGAAACTTACCATCAAATGCTTCAAACCACATAGATATAGAAAATACAGCAAAATAATAACAATTATTAAACCTAGGGGAGGGGTAATTAGGTGTTCACTGTATTACTCTTTCAATTTTATTGTATATTTGACATTTTTAAAAACAAAAAGTTGAGGAAAAATTTGCAAATCTCCAGCATGGGACCATAATCAGAAATAGCACCATTATTAGAAATAGGAAAATAAGCTGATTTCAGGGAGAAGATAATTTTTATTTTTTACATGCAGAGCTAGAGGAGCCTAAGAAAAGAGGTCAAATTTAGAGATCTGGGAGTCCTCTACATAAAAAATAAAGATTAAGTAGATGAGGTTTTTAAGGAAAAGCATGCATACAGAGAATGCAAAGCTTAGGACTGAAACTTGCAAAATATCTTTATAAAAGATAAAGAAATCCAGTTTCTTAAAAAGTAGAGAAGAATTAGTTAGCAGATGAAAGAGAAATCATAAAGGCATAACATTAAGAAGTCAAAGGAAGACAGTTTCAAGTACAGCTGACAGTGTCAAATGCTACAGAAGACAAAGACACTGAGGCCTGAGACAAAATTGGTGCATCTAGTGATCACAGACTCATTATTAACAGAAGCTTGCAAAGTATAGTTACTCTAGGGCAATGGAAATGGAAACAGTTAATATGGGATTAAGGAGAAAAATGGATAGGACAAACAGAACAAGATGAGAATTTTCCAAACTAGGAAAGACCTGTGGCTGGTCGAAGGCACAAAGGCAAAGCATCAGTGGAAAATGAATAATGCCCTACATGCTGACTCTCATCAAATTATTCTTCCATCTCAATCTCATGTAACTAGATTTAATTTTATATTTTTATTTGGTTTGCACATGAATCTTCAGGTCTCATGCTAGGCTTCTTTCCAGATAAAGACATTGCATCTCCCCCAGCCATCTCTCCACCCCTACTTCTACCAGAAACACTAAAATCTGAGGACCCTCGCGTCCCTTAAATAAAACAGCATAGTACAGCTGGTCCTCTGTATCCACAGGTTCTGCATCTGCATTTGCGTAATTTGTTCGGCTATCCTTGTACAGTAATAAAGTTCCTAAGATGATCATCAAACATATGTATTGTATTTAGCCTGATCAATCTAGTCCTACATTGTTTATAATGTGCAGCTAAGCTTCAGTACTCATTAAAGAATACCAAGAGATTATCAAGCCTGCAAAATAAAGATCGCTGACATTCACCAGCTGCTTGAATTTGTATAGCATGTATAGCTAAAATGAATAAATGAATCTTGTAAAATCTAGTGTTTTTTTTCTTACCACATAAAAGATAACATATCTTAGATATGGAAATTCTACTAAGCATGCTATTTCAAGTGTAAAAACTGGAGAAAAGTGCTTTTAATGAAATAAGAACTAAAATAAAACTCTATTTACTTACAAAAGTGCTGCTCTAGCCAAATCATGTGGCATCAGGTCTTTATATCTGGGGAAAGAAAATACATAATTTAAATAAAAAGCCTAGAGTTTTAATAAAAAATGTTTTTCATTCTGTTTGAAATACCTAAAGAAATCATTTACTACTGCAAATGCACTCTACTACCTAAGGCAGTTCATCACTCCAAATAAAGAAATAGTGACTTTGCTATCTGTCACATCCTTAAAAATCTGACAAGCTTTGACTCTTACTGAGCTGGCTAAGAATCTAACAAATCTTGCCACTGTCTTATTGCTCAGCATGACATATGTTAAATATTCTTTAAAACTAAACCCCACCTTTTAAGTCCACCTTTATTTAAAAAAAAAATTCATTATTTATTTTGTGATGTCTAAAGGGACACAAGGGATATATATATAAGAACTTCTTAAGAGAATTTTGTTTTGAAGTAACTTGAGTTTTACAAAAGAACTGGAAAGACAGAAATGAGTTCCTGTATACCCTTTACCCTGCTTAGTCTAACGCTAATACCTTACATAACCATGATGTACTTGTCAAAACTAAGAAATTAATACTGGCATTATACTATTCCCTAAGCTACTAACTTTATCTGGATCTCATCAGTTTTTGCACTAGTCCTTTTTATTGGTCTATTCCAGGATCCAATTCATGCATGTAGTTGTCATGCCTCATACATCTCCTCTATCTGTGATAGTTTCTTAGTCTTTCCTTGTCATTCTTGGCCTTGACACTTGGAAGACTAGGGTTATGGATTGGCGTAAAGGGAGTATTACAGACATAAAGTGCCCTTCCCATTGTTTCTTAACAGAGTGTACATGGTAACAACATGACTTATTACTGGTGATGCTAACTTAATCACCTGGTTAAAGTAGTATCTGCCAATTTTCTCTATTTTTCCCTTTCTAAACTCAGTTTGTTAAGTGAGTCACTACTCTGGCCCTTACTCAAGAGGAAAGAATTTGTGGACACATGTTAAAATCATCAAAGTAATTAATAAATATTTGAGGGGAGAGAGTCTGAGGCTATGGAAATATCTTGTTAACATTTCTCACCCGCTAACTTTAGCATTCATTTAGCAGTCACCAACCAACTTCATAGCATTCTATTGATCCTGGTTGCAGTCATTATTCCTGTGAGTTCTAATGGTGATTTATTTATTTTCCTCATTTCTTCTGTACTTATTGACTGAAATTCTTCTGTAAAAAAGATTTGTCTTTTCTCTCTCATTTATTTCTTTATTCAATCATTTATTTATATTACATTGGACTCATAGATATTTAATTTATTCTTTGGGTTATGATGTAATACTATTACATTTATTTTATTGATCAAACTCTCCCAGTTTCAGTTATCTGAAGCTATTTCAGATTGGTCCTGTGTCCTTTTGACATGTCCCTTTTTTTTTCTTTTAAGTACTTCTTTACTTGCTGGTACTACAAAATGCTCCAGGTTCATCCTGTATTTTCTCTGGCCCAGCCCTAGTCATTCTTCTAGGAAGCCTGGTTCCCTCTAAGAAAGAATGAGTATTTAGAAAGATCTGGATGTGAATTCTTGTTGTTTAAATGTAAAAAAATAAATTCCTTTTAAGTCAAAGATTTAACCATTGGATTAAATAAGAATATTCATTCTTTAAATTCCTGAAAATTAAAACCTAAAAAGCCAAAAATATTTTTACTTTATTCTGACTCACAAAAAAACCATCAACAGTTCTCAAAATCTTTCATAGGTAAAACGAGTTCCCTCAAACTTAGAGCAGAATTATTTGAAGGAAAGTTGTGTGTCAATTTTAAAACGTATAAACCAGAAATTATTTACCATTTTACAATCTTTATTCTCATGCTCCGATACCTCTTTCTACCAGGATGACTGACAGAATCCCAAATTCTAGTGCTGGAGTTTATTTCTAGGAGTGCTTCCAAAATACCTTCTACCTCTAAGTTAAGAACCTGGTCTTTCAAATGTCACTCAATTGAAAGCAAAGCTTCTTCAAATTAAATAGAAAAAGATCTTTTTCCACCTAGAAAATGATCTTCTATTATAGAAGACTCATTTGTCATCTCAGTCATAACATTAATAACATGACTAAACAGTCTGTCTTCTTTAGAGTTTTCCCTCTATATTAGTTTTAGTCACTTTGTTCTTTAACTGGAGACTGCCTTAACATTTTTATTCTTTCTTCTCTATTAACCATAATGTCTTATATTATTGAAAGTCCTTCTCTTCCTTATACCACTAAATTGCTCATGAACTTTGACTTCTTTCTCAATTAGGATCTTAAATGAAGCTAAAACACAACAATAAAAAAACAACAAAAGGAATAAATAGGTTCACATCCTCAGTAATCAAACTTCTGAAGAGGCAAAGAAACAATGTACTTATTTCCAGACAAGGAAAGAATATCTCTGTTGGAAACAAGCTATCTGGTCCCACACTAGCTTTTCAAAATAGGGCTGGTTCAATCCAGCATTATACTAGGCTTGCTTATGAGAAAGGATAAAAAACAAATTTTGCCATATTATTTTACCACTGGCTTGACTTTTTCTGTATTAATTTTATGAAAATGTTATTCATATACTAGTCTACTATCAACAGTATTCCTACAGGGTTACAGTCACGAAGATCACTTTTGAAAGTGCCTTAAGAGAAGGAATAAATAAACTACATGGGGTGATGGATGTGTTAATTAACTTGATTGTGGTAAGCATTTCACAATGTGTGTGTGTATGTGTGTGTGTGTGTGTGTGTGTGTGTATAAAACCATCACACTGTATACCTTAAAAAAAATCACTGCACCTAAATATACAGATTTTATTTGTTAATTATACCTCAGTAAAGCTGGAGGAAAAAAAGAAGAAATGACAAGTAGCGCAGTCATTTCATACTTACGAAGTGCCTGACAGCAAAAATGGAATGCGAACACCATCCACCACCACGATATTCCTTACGCTGGATTTGGCCAAGGTTTTCTTTGATTTGGTCTGGACATCTTTAAGATAAAGTTCAAAGAATAATTAATTAAAATAAATGAAGTCAGATGACTTTTTACATTTTTTAAAGACAGACATTCTAAGAAGAATTTTTATCATTCAATGCCAAGTTGCATTTGCCACTTAACAAGCCAATGCAACTAAAAAAAAAAAAAAAAAAGGCTAAGAAATTAACTGGCATTTATAAGTTTCCAAATAATAGTTAAGGTAAATACTGAGATTATACCTAATGATGAGGTTATTTATGCTATTAACAAATTGTTTCTTTTTATCAAGTGCTTGACAATCTATTGCATTGAAAGCAACCAATAATTCTGCCCTCAATATTAGAAGCTGCAATAACTGATATTGTTTACTGTCCACACAGCTTAATATTCTTGTCTTTCTATGTAGAAACAACGACTGTTTGGTTGGTGACTATTGCCACTCTGGAAAAACCTAGAATACTTCCTGATTCCATCTGACTCGATTTGTCTCGTTATTTTCTAACATCAAAAAAGCAATCTTTCTATAATTTTTTAGTTTAAAAAAATGGGCATATATGCTGGTGGTTCAAAAAAAGAGAAAAATGAACAATACTAAAATACGGATAGTAAAACTGAAGTTCCCTCTTTATGCCCTCTCCTGCCATATAACTTCCTTCCCAGAGGTAAATACTGCTAATTTGGTGCATATACTTTCTTTTGATGCATCTACATGCACACACTTGTGTATTATGTTTACTTTTCTAACTAAATGATATAGCTTGAAGACCTCTCTGTGTTTGTCTATCTAGAAATATCTCATTCTTTTCTTATTGTTGTTAATGTTGAAATTCATCTGTTATCATCACTCTTCATTTCCAGAGATAGAGAAAAATCCTAAAGTATAAGGAGTAAAATTTTAACAATCACCTTACCAGACCCACATATGCCATAGAGAATTATTTATGACAAACATCTACAACCAACTTCAAGGAAACAGTAATCAAAGCTAAGAGTCATGATAAAGTAGGGTACAAAGATTCTCCTGGCAGCTCTAATAAATTGGTGAAGGAGATAAAGGTACAGGGAGATTAGCGAGGAGACTGGCAAAACCAAGCCTGTGATGCTAAAGGCCAAGATAAAGGCAGTATCAATGCAAATGGAAAGGAAGTGACCAATACAAGAGATTTTATAAAGACTATGTATTTTGGTGACCAATCAGATATGGAAAGTAAGGAAAAGAGGATTATGAAGGAAGCTTAGAGACTAAGGAAACCTAGCTACTCTACCCTACAGAAGTATTCTGTACTGTAGCAGTATAGCGTAGAGCACAGTACATTGGTTTTGGAAGAAAAATAACATCAATTTTAAACGTGCAAACTTTGAGGTGATGGAGAGATACCCAGGTGGATCTGTCTATTTGACAGATAGCTAGAAAATGTGAAATTAAAGCTCTTAAGAGAAATGAAGTGTAGCTGGGAGAACCAGGAGATATACTCAGAATACAGAAGAAAAGCAGAGGCCTATTTTGCAGTGTCTGCTCACCCACAGCCCCCTCTAAAGGGAGCTGCCCTGCTTAGAGTTTCTGCAAAAGGGTAGCCATACCCCTAAGTTCACCTAAGACATCCCACCTAAGACACCATGTCCCTAAGTCCAGAGCCAACGCTGATTAGATTCAGGGTGGGTACCAGACCACCAAAAGTCAATCCATAGAGCTGCCAACCAGTAACCCATGTCATCTACCTACAAGTGATGAGCTGTGCCAGTTAGATTCTCTCTCTTAGGAATCTAAGCAGAGCATGGAGAGAAATACCAATTAGTTGAAGCTGAAAGGATGCCATGAGGAAGAACCAGGTTGATGGGAAACTGAAGTCATCTGTAAGTCAGAGTTATGGGGCAGCAAAAATTCTGAGTCAGCAAAGAAGTCAGCAAGAAGAGTGAAGGGGAATATAAAAGGAGAAATAGAAAGAGCAGAAAAGTGACACCCCACGTGGCCATGCACAAGACAAAGTAGCTGCCTCTTGAGCTGCTTGGTTCCTAATGTCTCCCCAGCTGTACTATTTGAGGCCTCTTATCCTTAACTTGAGCGGGTTTCTTACACCAAAAGACTCCTGGCTTTGCTATCTCCCCACATTTAGAGGGCAGAGGGAAGATGTGGGACAGAAGGTAAACGGGAGAGGCAGTAGGACAATCGAGAGCATGAGAGCAAAGGCAAGAGAGTATCAAGGAGCAGGTGATAGTCAAACATTTCAACATTCAAGGAGAATGAGGACTGAAAAAAGGCCACTAAGTTGGAAGATTACTTGTGACAGACCTTGGAGAAAATAAAGTGATGAAAGAAAAAGTCAGATGACATGCCATCATGTCATTCCACTTTTTAAGAAATGACTACACATTCCTTTTGTACACTTACAGATAAAATTCAAATTCCTAACTCTTCTAACAAAGCCCCTGCTTTACCTGGTTCCACTTTAATGATCCCAAAGTATTTCCCACTACCTCTCAACACGGAGCAGGATGAGCAAGCCCCCAGCCTCTCACAGCCTTGCTCATTTCACCCCATTTCCCTTCATTCATGTACCCTCCCATGTGAGTGGCTCCTTCTGTCCGTTTAATTCTTACCTACCCCTCAAGGCCTAGTTCACATTCCATCTCCTAGTAAAGTCTTCTCTGATAACCTGGGTTACTTGTAGTTCCTGCTTCTGAACTTCTATGGCAATCTCTGGGGCAAAAATTGGCTATTCCAAATAGTTTAGCATATTATAAAGTAATTAAATTAATGCTACAAGCCACATTTAAAATAATATTCATTATGAACAGTCACCCAAAGGACTCTCATTCTGTTTCATATGCACACTGGCTCCTAACCACATCAGAATTTTTTCAAAGTCTCTTTTTTATATATTTCACAGTGCTATGGGCACTCATTAGCAATGTATGATAAGAAGCTGAACTGGGGCTTAAAATATCTGAGTCCTAGCCCCTGATCTGCCAAAAATTTCTCATTTACAAACATGGGAGTTGGACTCGATGGTCTTAAAGGCTCCTCCCAACAACAAAGCTAGGATTCTTAGGCTGATACACATTCTGTATTTCACACATACAACTAAAACCAAAGCAGATAAAAGACATGCCATGTATTATACCACTGCTATACATATATATATATGTGTGTGGATATAGATACATAGATATACAGATGGTCCCCAACTTTTCATGGTTCAACATGAATTTTTAACTTTAGGATGGTGCAAAAGCAATACTAATTCAGTAGAAAGCATACCTTGAATTCTGAATTTTTGTTTTTTCCCTAGGCTAGCGATGTGTGATATGACACTCTCTTGTGATGCTGGGCAGCAGCAAGGCACAGCTCCCAGGCAGCCACACCATCACAAGGGTGCGATACACTCACAACCACTCACAACCACAATACATTCACAACCATCCTGTACCTATACAACCATTCTGTTTTTCACTTTCAGTACAATACTCAACAAACTACATAATATTCAATACTTTATTATAAAATAGGCCTTGTGTTGGATGATTTTGCCCAACTGTAGGCTAATATAACTGTTCTGAGCATGTTTAAGGTAGGCTAGGCTAAGCTATGATGGTCAGTAGACTAGATGTATAAATGCATTTTCAACTTACAAGATTTTCAACTTATGATGGGTTTATCAGGATGTAACTCTATCATAAGCCAAGGAAGATCTGTATAGCATATCTAGATATAATCAAATGAATAATTCAAAATTTCCATCAAACACTTAAATTTCCAGTCATCCTGATGAAGGAAAACATCAATAAAACCTGTATTCCTCTATTCTAATTCCTTCATCCCAACAGAGCTGTCAAGCAGGAAAAGTCACATTAACTTCAAGAGAAATTAGCTATAAAATTATTGCAACATAAAACTTGTTCGATGTGCCTGCTCCCTTCCCACAAATCAGTTGGTCATACTCCTTTGTCTCATCATGTGCTTCCAGAACCATCATCACTGCATTGCATCATCATCAATGTTACCACAAATCACCTGTAGTGTGACACAATGGGGACATGAAAATACTTAAGTCTCACAAGGGCGTAGAGTTGGGGAGACAGAAACAAAAAACAGTTAAAGAATACTCTAAATACTCTGTTGGTATTCACTGTGACTGTCTCCCAGTTGGCAAGAGTTAGATCTATGTGTACGGCTGCAAAGCAAAGGCCTGGGTAAACATTAGAATTAAGGCAAAGGTGAAATGAGATAGAAAAGAATTATTCTTTGTGAGGCTAGTACAAATCTATATTCTAGTTAGAATTCAGAGACCACAGAAAATATATTTATTATACAACAACATGAAATTTCTCTAGGTGGGATTAGGCAACAGACCCCTGAAAAATACACTATATGAAAAACAATATAAAAACATAATCATTATTGAGTTTACATTTTTCAAAGTGCTTTGAGATATCTTTATAACTACTTGAGGTTAACAAGACTAAAATTATTACTCTTTTTTAGACAAAGAAACTAAAGCACAGGGAAGTAAAGTGATCAGTTCAAGGCCATACTGCCCCAAAAGAGGTAGAACTGGAACAGAGCAGAGGTCTTCTGAATCCTGGTAAGATGCTTTTTCTGATAAGTTATTATCCAACTAGAAATACCATAATAAAACTAAAAACTTAAGTCATAGGTTAATACAGGACCCAAGCAAGGAGAAGGTATGAACTCATCAGGGTGCTTTTAGCACTGGCTGGTGAAGATACAGACCTACAGCAGATTCTGCAAAAGTGTGTATTCAACACTGAAGATTTGCCAAGGGTCTGAAAGACCATATAAAAATCAACAGCTTTCCTTACTTTTTCATTTCATATTGACTAAACAATATTCTTTTATTAACCAGTTCCACAGTTACCCCTATTTCAGGTATGGGTCCCCTTGCACATGGGATAAGAAGATATTAATAGAGAACTCTGTCACTGAAAGTTTAAAAAGTTAACTTTTGGATCCATAATAGTTTCCTGGGTGTTTGTAAGCTGATCATCTCCAGGACCAACAGCCAGAAGCTGAGTAAACTGACCTACAAGATTCACGGAACCTCTGTGACTCCATCAGGATCCACATCCTAGAAAGTAGCCTCTTGCCAACATCTTCGGGTCCAACCCTATACCATGTACTATCATTGATTGGTCAATCCAATGTTGTTTTAATTTGAAGGTACACACAACAGTGATGTTCATGTTGCTCACAAAAAGGGGAGAGCTGGCAAATTAGTTTTGGCTTTTTCTCAAAATTCACAAACCTAGATTCTAGAATCTAACAAATCAAAAATGTTTCTTTTACAAATGACTGTACCTGCAGCAGCTCGAAGTTGGGAGGAACAGCTCAGAGGTCTTATAGCTGGAAGACAAAATAAAGTTTTTACAAAAAGCAATACAATTTCATGTCCCTGAAAAGATGTTTACACACCCAAATCTAACCTTAAAAAAAAAAAAAAGAACAAATGACACTTACAAGATCTGAGGGCCCAGTTTGATGTACTGGGAAGATTTTTAAAAGTGTATGTCAAGAAGGAAGTCATTCTGAAATCTAACAAGGGAAGAAAAAAGATAGTCGGGGTTATTTGAACATTTTGTAGCTTACATTGTAGTCTATGATTTCTGACAATCTTACCCATGCCTATTAAAAATACTCTAAAATTTATTACCAACTATCCTTCCTCTAATATTATTATAGCTTCATTGACATATCTTTCATAGTATGTAAACCACTAATTTAAGCATCAGTTCATCTAATACTCACAATAACCAACAGAGTAGGCATGATAATTACATTTGGAAGAGATAAGAAACTGAAGCACATAGAGATTGAGTGACTAGTAAGAGGCAGAGCTGGGATGTGAAGTCAGGCAGTCTAGCTCCAGAGTCTATGCTCTTCTCTAGGGCCAAAGGAGTAGACAGATTGCTGGACATGATCCTGAAGCCACCAGTGTGAACTTCCTGATTTTGATGGTTGTATTGTGATTATGTAGAATGCCTGTGAGATGTCTGTATTTGAAGGGAATACACACCGAAGTATTCAGGGATAGTGCGGTATCACATTTTAACTGCTATAAGAAAAAAAGTTTGTATATTGCTCTTGCTACTTCTTTAAAAATAAGCTTAACACTGTTTCAAAATAATAAAAATATAAAATCCCTACATATTAAAAAATATTTAAAACATATTAATCATTTCCCTAAATTCCCCAAAACGAGTTCCTACAAAAGAGTAAGAAAAAAATGGACAAAGGATATGAACAGACTGTTCACAGAAATGGAAATACGAATGGCTCTTAAATATATGAAAAGACATTCACTCTCATTCAGAAGAGAAATACAAATTAAAACTGCACTGAGATATATTTTTTGACTCAAAGGTCTGACATTCAGTGCGTGGAACAGCACGCGCACACACAGGCACTCTCATACGCTGCTGCTCAGAGTGTAAACTGATGCAACTCTGCACGTGTATCCCTATGGAAGACAATTTGGCAAATAACTGTCAAAAAACTACAACCGCACTTAACTTTTGATCCAGCTACTCCACTTCTGTGAATTTTTGTTTACACAGTTGTTCCGTGTAAGCCAAAGAATATGTTAGAAGTGATGCTATGTCACTTCCAAGGTTAGGCTATAAAAGATACCGCAGCTTCCGTCTTGGTCTGTCTCTCAGATCACCTGGCCTGCAGGAAGCCAGCTGGCATATCAGGAGCAGCCCTGTGAAGAGGCTCACATGGCGAGGAACTGCCGCCTCCTGACAACGGCCTGCAGGCCGGCAGTGGGAGTGAGCTTGGAAGTGGATCCTCTAGCACAGACAAGCTTTCCGATGACCACAGCTCTGGCCAACATTCTAACTGCAACCTCATGAGGAACTCTAAGCCAGAACCCAGCTAAGTCACCCCTAGACTCCTGACCTTCAGAAGCTGTATGAGATAATAAATTTTTATTGATTTAAGCTGCTCAATTTTGGAGTAATTTGTTACATAATTACAGATAATATAAAAGCCTTGTTTAACTTCTCTTAGGTCTTTATAATTTAAAAAAAGGATGTCCTATGGCTTCCAAAAAAAAAAAAAACACATTTAGTAAATATATGGATTGGGAAGAGATGGAGGAGTCCAACCTCTAGGCCCACCAACCTAGATATATCCAATAGACTCTGACCAGGGAGACACAAATTGGCCCATAAGATAGGCACCAGTTTTCTAGAAGCAACATTTGATGTCACTTGAGTCTGGAATACAAATTCCCATAACTAAAGTTCATCTTGAGATAAAATTCATGAAAGAAGTTAAGAAAATGTTGATTGAAAAAAAGAGGACCTTGCTCTAATAGACACCAAAACTTTGTATTAAGCACCAATAATTAAAACAGTGCAATTTTGGCACAGGAATAAATGAACAAATCAACAGAACAGGATGTAGCAAGTTCTGAAGCATATTTATGTGTATGAGAATTTAGTATATAATAAAAATAACATTTCAAATAAATGGGAGAAAGATGAATTATTCAATGGATTTATTGGGGAAATGGTTAATCATTTGGGAAAAAAATTTAGATCCACAGCTCACATTATAAGTACAATTCCAAATGGATTAATCTAAATATATACTTTTAACTATAAAAGTACTATAAGAAAACATCAGAGGATATTTTTATAATCTTAGATGGGGAAAGGCTTCCAACATTTTTATGCATTTGTATGTTTTTATCTCTCTATAAAGATGTAAGTATATGCAGATTTTTGATAAAAATAGAATTATACTGTACATTAAAAATGCTCATTGTAAAAGAAACTTTAAAAAGACATAAGAATGTAAACTGAAAGCCCCTCTTTATCCCTTCCATATGTAGACTCAGCTTTCGGATTTTCTCTCCTCTCGCTTTCTGTCATAAAATGGACTTACTATACGTATTGTTCTGCCACTTGCTTTTTCCTTTAATATATATTGTGGACATTTTTCCACATCAGCATGTCATTATGTTTCATTTTTCTTTACGAACTACTGAACAGTATTCCATGGTACGTTTGTACTATGATTTATTTAATCATTTCCTACTGATGTACATTTACATCTTCAGCATATCTGTTGGCTGGAGACCTATGATTGCTACACATAACATCATGAATATTTCTATTGGTTAAAGACCAGTAAGAAGGATTACTGGGCTCAGAAATTCATAATTCAAAATTTGATAGATAACTAAAAATTCCAGGACTCGTCTATCTTTCCAGCGCAAAAACAGCTATCATGCAACGTAGGGCTCTTGACTAGAAGCTACCCGACCTACACTCGAGTCCCGAAAATCGAGTTCCACCCTGGTCCCATTCCAAACCTCTCCAGCCGCCGACCAGGCTACAGGCCAAACACTGGAACACAAGCCAGCGCTTTAAGCACCTCTCAGCCCGTACCACGACACCACACACAAACCCACAGTTTGTTAACTTCCGGTGATAAATTAAAAGACACAGGGAACACCGTTAGTCCACATTACTGCCCAAATTACACTGGTACCGGAGAACCCGATCGAGAAGCTTCGTTCTGCTCCCTCGAACTCCACTTCCCCACGGAGGCCACAGGCACTGGCGCGGTAGGAGGGAAAGGAAGTGCAGAGCTCGGGGCGGGGACGGGGGGTGCTTCTTACCTCAGTTCAGACTGCCGCTGCAAGTGAGGTTTGGATCCGAGTGACAGGACCCGAGAGACTGGACCAAGGGGCGGGTCCTGCCTAGAAAGGACCCCCTCACCCTCCCCGCGGGCTCCGCGGGCCTCGCAGGCTGCCCGTCGGCTGCCTGACTGGAAAACTCGGAACTCCGCCTTCTTCTCGCTGAGCGTCCTTCCTTCTCGCGAAGAAAGCCGCCTTTCCGCCCCTTTAGCCAGAAGCGAAGGGCAAGGTTAAAAGGCCGGTGGCAACTCGCCATCGGGGGTTTTAGCCAGGCAGTACGTCGGGCGCCTGACCAGGGCCAGGCTGCGGGAAGAAAAGACCTCTGCCTGGCTACCGCCAGTTGGAGCGCTTTCCACTTTCGTCCTCTCCTGCTCAAGATGGTGGCCTCCCGGGTAATTGGCAGCCTCGGCCGCTTCACCGCCTCCAGAACGCTCTGCTGCCCGGGTGAGGCCTGGTGGAGGGAGCCCCACATACCCGGGCAGAACTCCTTCGGAAACCAGGGCAGCCCTAGAGCCGCATTTCCCTATCGCTGCTTTCTCACTGCCCTAGGCCAGGGACCCATCCCTGGATGAGAGGGAGGGATGCTGCCCAGGGACTTGATCTCTCGCGCCGTAGCGCCGGGACTGACACTTCCTTTCTCACGACTCCGAGTCCTGCAGCGAGTTCAGGCTCCGTAGCCCCTAACGTTTCTGAGTCCTGTCCACCTGATCTGGCACTTCCCGCAGGTGTCCTCTTATTTTTTTTTTTCATGATGGCCTTGAACCTGACCCTACTAGTTTGGGAGGCCCAGGAGGACTACGACAGTCCCACCTATCACATCTTTGTGGCTCCATAGCACCTTGCCTGTAACAAGAGATGTCTTAAAAGCTTCTCGTATGAAATTGACCGGCCTTGCACATTATTGCCATTCCTTGCTCCTTTCCCTCAGAACCATTTTTGTGCCTATTACCACATTTCAACAGGGAGCTCAACTCTTGCAGTTTCCATTAATCTCATTGTGACATATAGTATGTTGAGTTTCAAGAGGAGGTTCTGCAACTTGCTAGAACATTTACATAAATACCTGCTTCTTAAGGAATAAAATGTTAGATAATTTTAACAACTATTTCTAACCTTGTTTCTCACAATAGGCAGTTACTTTGCATTAGCCGTAATATCTTTTTCTCTTCAAACTGGCAGTAAAAGAGTTAAAGTTGGTGATTGTGGAAAATCGAGCATTTTTCTTCCATCTCAAATCTGTAAGGTGAAATGTGACTTTCTATTGCATGTTGTACTTAATACTGGATACTTAATTATAAATTTCATTTGTAGTATGCCTTTCTCCTTTTGAACCACTGAGGTGATACTGTGTGTTGTTTTTAGACTGGAGGCTGGAATCTCCTTTAACTGTAAGGGACTAATTTGGGGTGATTGAATCTTTTCTGCTTTCTTATTTCGACCAATGTTTTTGGTCTCTAGAGGACTGCTGTGTGTGTGTGTGTGTGTGTACCAATCATAAGACTACAGAAAATGAAATGTACAGACAGGGGAAAGGGATTAAGAAAAAAGAACCACTCATTCTCTTACTACTCACATACCTACTGTTAGCATTTGGTCATGTTACCTGACAGTTTGATTTCTCTATTTTCCATTTTAAAAATATCAAATGTGTATTTTTGAACTTGCCTCTCCATTAACTTTAAGGTAACGCAATTAAAAGCATTAAATTCGGAGTCTGACTTCTGGGTTTGAACCCCGGCTCTGCCTTTATCCTTTGGTGACCTTACCATCTGATGACCTTGGGCAATAAATTTCCATGTCTGTTTTCTCATTTCTGAAATGGGGAAAGATACCACCTTTTAAGCCTTGAAGGAATTATTTGAGGTGTAAGGCAACAGTACTAATATTAACTAATAAATGTTAGCTATTATTAACTCTTTCCTGCCCTGAAGAACTGTGATTCTGTATATCTAAGACTTTTTTAAAGTTATTTTTACATTTTACGTATGTAGTAGAAAGTTACAAGCGTAGTTTTTCTATGTTTTTGGTATAGAAATATATACACATAAACGTGTATATATTTTGCATTATGTTTTCACCAATAAGAAAATATGGTTTATTATAGTTACTGCCCCTTTTAACAGCAATTTTTAAATTTGGGGGTAAAAAACCCTAGAGAGTGAATTTAAAATTTCCTGCACACCTGGATTGCCATTTAAACTCAACAAATTGGACCCCAAAAGTCTGTACCAAAGCATTGCCAAACATTTAATGAGATTAGGACATTTACTGACTGATGATTAAATGTTCTTGACACTGATTTGTAGTCTTGATGTTTAATCCATTCCTCCTCAAGGAGTGTTATACTGAATTATGTCAAATGAAAATCACATCTTGATCAAAATATCTTGTTTTATTCCCACTTCTACTCAAAACCCAAATTCCTAATTATGTAAGTGGTAAAATAATTAGACAGGACATGAAATGGAGGCAAATACCTTAGTAGACGGTGCATATTTAAATTTGACTCTCACTGCCTTAATCCTGTCTTTTCCTCCAAGACTGAATATTGAGAAAAGCTGTTGATTGTTAAAATGATAGTAGCATTTTCGTATTTGAAATTTGTGTCAGCATAATCCAGCTCTCTTCACTGCTGTAGTCTTAGGTCTTGTAGGTATCTTCTTGAGTTAAATTGTTTAAATGATTAAAAAGTAGGACAAAGGTTTCCCTCTGTTTCTGTAGCCCAGTAGATATAGGCTAAAGTTCACGCAGCTGCTCTAAAGTAAGCACTCCTAATTAGGCAGTGAGTAAGGCTAGATGCCAAAAGCAGAGCTACCTTATACTTCAACTGGATTTAGTTGACTGTGGTTTGTAATTGTTTTCCAGATTTATTTGTACATTTACTGATTTTCTCTTTTGTTTTTTGTCTCTATTGATTCAGAGAAGGTCTTGTGTATGTGTGTATGGCAAAGGTAGGTTAGTTGGTAAGAGCTTATAATTGATGAGCTAATGAGCACAAACCACCTGTCTCAAATACTTGGTCTTCAGAATTGCAGCCCACGCCCAAATCCCTTCACCCGCTGTTTTCTTTTTTCTTAGGCACTTATCTTCTAACATATTTATTTACATATTTGTGTTTCTTGTTTTTTGTCTGTCTGTCCACCCCGTCCCTCCCACCCTGCATTCCCGATCAGTTCATTTCTACTAATTCACTTTACCCTGTTTAGCTAGAATTGCCTTATTCCCTGGCACCCACCCTCACTGGAATTTCTCCTTTACGGGCAAACTCTTTTTTATGCCAGGCCTGTTTTCACCTCTTTATTTATCTCTATTGAGTAGGAATTGATGCTCCGCAGATACCATATCTGCTGCTGCCTTAGAATGTAAGCTCCACAGAGACAGGGATTTTTGTCTTTCTTTTCACTTCAGGTGCCTGTAACAGTGCATGGCACTTGATAGGCCACACTAAATTTTTGTTGTTGTATTAATGACTGTGAAATGGAAGAGATTACAGCTTATATAGGGAAAACATCTACTACAGATGCAGTGATTAAAGAACGAAACAGCGAATGATAAAGATAAAAATTTGAGCAGGGAGGAGAAAGATCGTTGTAGGTGGAATCTCAGGGTAAAGCTTTGTGGGGCCATGATACAGACATAAAGAAGGAAGAGTGATAAATACAGACGATACTGATTTCAAATGATGGAAAAGCAAAGAAGGGAAGTATGTCATTAGTGAAGTAGAGGCACTGGAGATTTAGAAGATGGCTGGCTTCTAAATTTACTTTGGTGTAGCACTTTGACTTACAGGTACATTTATAATCTTACATCACTTTTGCTTCTGTCTTTTTAAGAATACTGAAGTACACTAAGAGGCTTGATCATGGCCATACAGCTAGTGAATGATAAACTTGATGGTTGAACCCAAGTCTTTTGACCCTCAGATCCTTTGTCTTTGCACCATGAGCACTGACTTGGATTGTTTAAAGAAAAATGCAGACAGAACCAGAGATCACCCGACTCTGGTTCTGGTGCCATCTACAGTTTTCTTTTTTTAATAGTATACCATTTTGCCTTTGAAAGCAGTGTAAGGCTTTTGTTTCCTGTGCCTTCTCTTCCCCTCCTTTAAAGAACTACAGGATAGAGAGAAAGATGGAGGCCAGACCCTTGGCTACTCTTGAAGGTCCTCCCCTAATCCACTCTACCATCAGTGGGTTCTCTAATTCAGTGGTTCTCACATGCCCATTTGTTTGCTGTCTACTTCAGTTACTTTTTAAAAAATTAGATTCTGAGGCCTAGCCCCCTTAAATTCTGATTCTGTAATTCTATGTTGTCTGTCACCCAGGAAATTTATGAGTGTATTTGAGCCTCCCCAGCTGATCTGAATGCCCAACATAGTTCTAGAATCACATCTCAATACTGCTATGGGAATCCCAGTCCAACGGGTCATGTTGGATAGTCTCCTGGGTTCTACTTTGGCCATGTGTAATAGTTCTTCACTGCAGAAGGGTCCCTGACTCCTGGTTAAATATAGGCCATCCTCAAGTGGGTATGGTTGGAAGTGGATATGGTCTAAGGTTTGTTTCTAAATTATGTAGGAAGCATTTTCGGTAGGCTTGATGTTTAACATTGCTCTTAGAATACTACCATGACATAAAATGACCAAAATGGTGTGATTTTATTGTCTGTTGCCCTTGGTTATCTCTGATTATCTTGCATGCTAAAGCAAAGTCTTAGACTGTTGTTTAACACCCCTCAAATTCTGAGCCAGATGAAGGTAGGGGATTTAGAGAGTGAGAGAGCAGACAGAGAGACAGATGGTCACCAGCTGGTGAAAAGTTTTAGCCACCTAGAGGTTGCTAGGGATTTTAACTCTTCTTTTTTCACTAATAGCACTCCTAAATTAGCCAGGCACTACACTCCTAAATTATGTTTGTGGATTCCAAGACCATGTAGCCCCTAATGTCATTTAAATGCAGTTTAATGAAAATTAGAAATTTAAAAGTTTTAATATTAGTAATTAAGATTTAGATAACTAATACTTGGGGAAAGCTAGTATAATTAGAAGAGATACATGAAGGAACCACTGGGTATTATTAAAGTGCTAGTTCTTTACTGTGTTTGATACCACTTTAAAACTTATGCCTTTCCCTGAGTACAGGTGTTTCATGTGTACTACTGTTACAGTTATTGGTTATTAAGGGATGATTTGTTTTTATTTTTAGAACCAAAGAGAAAACTTTTTTTCTAAGATAATTGGACCAGATTTGGAAGATGTGGGTAGGGAGAAGCACGAGTGAAAGAGGTGCATAGGAGACATGGTGTGATGTGAACCATGAATATGAAAGACAAAGGAAGAAAGAGTGGGGTGTTTTTAAAGATGAGAAGTTATAATTCAGGGATGTTGACCCTGTGCTGGCCTCCAGAATAGCTTGGTGACTACCTAAAGCAAGATGTTTGGGTGGGAGCGGGACAAAGGTGAGCCTTTGATGCTAGAAAGGAGGTAGAGAGATGCCCAGAACCAACTTGGAATTTTTACCTAAAATTTCCCAGTGCTCCTTACCTTCTAGCCAGAGTCTCAATTGAAAGGCCCTCTGTTGGTACTTCTTTCGTGATGGCTTGTGCTCAAAAGATCATCTCATCATCTTTATGCAGGAGAGCCAAAGTTGTGAGGTGATAAGGAAAGAGGGAGGAGAGTAGCTGGTCTTTGTTATCCTCTGAGTAGGAGCGTTCTTGATGGCACGTGGTATAGACTTTAGTTAGAAATACTTGAAATAGCGAAGTACGTAGTATGGACTGTTTCATTTATATAATCTCTAATGCCCCTTGATTCTACTTTTCATAACACTGGAACATCATCTCTCCGTGAAAATGCAAGAGGACCTGGCTGGAGAACATGTTGAGATATATTTGGAATATGTTTGCAACTAACATTATGGATTGCTTTGTAGATTACTTATTTCTAAGTGTATTTGTTTCCTATTGCTGCCCTAAATTTCCATAAACTTAATGTCTGAAACAATACAGTTTTATTATCTTTCAGTTTTGGATGTCAGAAATGAGTCTCATTGGGCTAAAATCAAAGGTGGTGGCAGGGCTGTGTTCGTTCTGGAAGCTCTGAGGGAGAATCCATTTCCTTGCCTTTTCCTGCTTTCAGAGGCTGCCTACATACCTTAACTTCTTCAAAGGCAGCAAAATGGTTTCTCACCTTGGCACCTCTGGTTCTCTTTGTCTTTTTCTCCCCCTTTATAATTACATTGGGCCCACCTGGATAATCCTGGATAATCTCCCTGTATTAAGGTCAGCTAATTAGCCACCTGAATTCCATCTGCAACCTTAATTTCCTTTTGCCATATAACCTAGCATATTCAGTTTTGGGGGACATGGACATCCCTGAGGGGCC
The DNA here is from genome assembly GCF_009834535.1 of Camelus ferus. Classification (NCBI taxonomy): domain Eukaryota; kingdom Metazoa; phylum Chordata; class Mammalia; order Artiodactyla; family Camelidae; genus Camelus; species Camelus ferus. The sequence continues at coordinate 17,993,505 of NC_045710.1, read as the reverse complement.
ATTCTTCTACCTACCACATTGAGTATCCAAATAATCGTATGACCTGATAATTGAAGCAAAAAGATATAATAGTGGTCACAGTAATGGCCAAGGACACATTCTAATTTTGTCTCTTTGCTGTTATAAACTCCACTTTCTTATATATAGCAGGTACTACAGAAATTCTGTTTTGTAAAATAATTAATTTTGAAATACCTTTTTCTTACAGGTTATGTTTGTCGCAACTTCGCAGGGTCCTCTGCTTTGCTGAGTAAGTTTAATTTCTCGTGGACATGCTTATGTATCTTTTTTATTTATTTAGCAATAAACATGTTTACAAGTACATTTTCCTTCTCTTTTTAGGCAGAACCCATATTAACTTTGGAGTCAAAGGGGATGTGGCAGTTATTCGAATTAACTCACCCAATTCAAAGGTACCTAATTTAACTTGCTGCAGTTTATTTCTGTGTACTACATTCATTAATCTAGTCCTAAATGGCAAAGAAATGAATCCACCAATCTGGCAGTAATCTTATCTGTTTTGATGGTTAGAGTGTGAGAAATTGCCCAAGGAATGCAGTTTCCTGAAGCACAGGTCCTTGTTTAAGAATTCCTTCTAATTGACCTTAGATGTCAGATTAACATCAAGGTTTAATAAAACTAGCCTTCTGTTACAGTGTAGAATGGTGAGAAGGTGATTTATTAGATCAGAACCAAAGTACAAGCTTTGTTTATAAGAATCAAATCTGATCTATCCATCTTATCTATGAGGTTATTAAATCAGCTTTCTTCATTACCTGCCTGACATAGTCATTATTCATAGTAGGTTGGCTGGGTTAATTGTCATTGCCAAGCTTACTGAAGGAACTGAATGACTTGATGCAGTTCATATATTGGAAATCAAGTTCTGTTCCAAGTGGAGCTTCACTTGTTTTGGCAACTTTAGCAAAGCGTGTAACATTAACCCAGTCTTTTACCAAAAAGAGCTTTATTGCCAGAGCTCAAGCTTTTCCTCCACCTGAAGTTGATGTAATGATTTCGTATTTCAGAAATCTTGTTACCAGAGACCTAAATGAAGTAGGAGGACCTAGATGGAAGGAATTAACAACTATCACAAATTAAGGAAAGTAAGAGCCAGTCCCCCTCACTAGAGTAAATCTTGCCATTTACTGACCAACGATTCAAACTTAAGATATTGTTTCAGAATTTTCCAAGCTGAGCATTTTTCCTGAACACAAAAATAACACATGCCTATAGTAGGAAATTTTAAATCTATAAGGTGGACAATAACAATCATTTATACTCCAGACCCATAGATAACCACTTTTACATTTAATCCAGTTTAAACAAACAATATTTGCAAAATTAGAATCATACTATATGTCCAATTTTGATTCCTTTTTCTCCTTAACATTATACAGATTTTTTCCACACTGATAAATGTTTGTAGATTTATTTATATCCTGCATATGATTCAGCCTTTTAGGAATATGACCCTGAGTTCCTCCTTTGAGTAGAACTAATTTTAAAGGGAGGGTTGCTTACAGCTGGCCAAAGCTTCTGAATAGACAGCTACTAAGTTTTTTGTTTGTTTGTTTCCCTGTCTCTCTTTCTTCTAACAGTATACTTTTCCTAGATAAACATATTTCCTGTAGTCAAAAATAGCATTTTATGGGGATTTGCACATCTTTTACTTAAAATTTAAACTCTTAGATTTATATGTATTTCCCTTTGTCAGGTAAATACTCTGGGTCAAGAACTGCATTCAGAGTTCTTAGAAGTGATGAATGAAGTCTGGTCTAGTGATCAAATCAGAAGTGTTGTCCTTATCTCATCAAAGCCAGGCTGCTTCATTGCAGGTGCTGATCTCAAGTAAGTTTTAGAGAATTTGAAGTCACCTTTTATCTTGGCTAATAGTATGTTTTTAGGCTTAATTGTTTCTCATTTTAAAAGAATGTAGAAGTACATTTTCTTTGAAAGCTTTTTAAGTTATTTTCACGGGTATAATAAAGTTGATTTAAAACGAGGGGCTTGTTACTTAAACCTTATAAGACTACAGCCTTTTCATAAAGGGGTTGAAAGTGGTTCAAGCAGCAATGTTTGAGTAGAACGAAAAATACTATAAAATTAAACTAACAATGAGATGCCTTTTTTCACCCATCAGACCAGCAAACATTTAAAAGTTTGAAAATATCATGTTAGCAAGGACTTCGGAAAATGAGAAAGTTAAATATTACCAGTAGAAATGCCAATTGATACAGCCACTTTGGAGAGCAATTTGGTAAAATTTAGTAAAATTGAAAATGCATGTATCATATAATCAAGTGATACCTCTTCTAGGTGTATATGCTAGAGAAATCTTCCTCTTTGTTTTTAAGAACTTACGTATAAGGATGTTCAGTCCTGTGTAGTTTAAAATAATGAAGGATTTGAAACAAGCTAAATGTTAGTCACTAGGGAAATAGATAAGTAAATGTGGAATATTCATAAGAGAAAATATTATAAAACAGTTGAAAGAAACTAACTAGATCTACAGCATAATGTTAGAACTCAGAAACAATGTTAAGTTTAAAAAAAGCAAGTTGCAGTATCTTTGCTATGTACTTTATATAAACATTTTTAAACAATGTATAAAATACTTCCTTGTATTATTTATGGATACAAATATGTAGTTGGTTTGAAGAATGCACTACAAACATGAAAATGATTTGTTTCAGGGTAAAGTGGCTGGTAGAACTTGAGGCAGTCAAAGGAAACTTTTATTAATACAGCTAATATTTTCTTTTTTTTCAATGATTGTATGTATATATAACTTGTTTACAATTTTTCAGAGCAAATTAAGGAGAAATGATATCTTAGTGTTAGTTTAATGGATTAAAATGTTAAGTTGTTAATTCTGTCAAAATATGGTCATTTGTTATATAATTCTACACTTTTAGGCAGTGATAGCTAGCATTATCGGCTTAGTAATTTGCACTTAAGGTGTTTGTATATTTTTAAACTTTGTTCAATATTGTTTACCTTTTTTTGCTTATGTATAGTAATTAAAAATTCATAAATATTCTGTTTATTTAGTGTTTTTTTTTTAGAAAAAGCAAAATTATCTCTATCAAGTGCTATTTCTCCTGGTTTGGTGATTTAAGCCTAACAGACACGGATGTACCTGGCAGTAGTTACCTAAATCCATAGGAAGATACTTGCAGCTTCTGTGAGGCTAGCTGGGCAACTATCAGCATATAAAATGACAAAAATTTGTTATCTTTGGTCAATAGTACAAAATCCATAGCTTAAGTGTGTTTAGAAACAAGGTAAGTAGCAAATGAAACAAACTGAAATTAAAAGACAGTGAGTAACTCACAATATTATTGTTAACAGTTCTTTTTTAATCATTAGGTGATCTATTTAAAGGTTTTAGATCCCTCTAAAAAATTGGAACCTTTTTTTTTTCCCTGTCATTTTGATTGCTGCTTAATCAGAAAGCTACATGATAGTGGAAATGTTTAGTCTGATAGTGAAGATATTTACCAGAAGATAATTTTCTCATGTACAGAGCTTTGTAATCTAATGATTTGTTATCAAAACAAATAATGCAACATGTTTTGTTTCTTGTTTTCTGAATCCAGAAATTTAACACTCTTTATGGAGAGATACCACTGATATTAGTGCTATCTGAGGCAAAACTATTCTTAAATTTCTGATTATTTGAAGATTCACTACCAAATATTGATATGTAATAGGGTAAGGATATAGTGGATACATTGTTGAACAAAGTAGGTTAATGTTTCACTTTTGTTTTTTGTTTGTTTGTTTGTTTGTTTCTGTTCTCTGCTTTCATGTTTCCGACAGTATGTTAAATGCTTTCAAGACCTCTCAAGAGGTAACACAAATATCACAGGAAGCACACAGAACATTTGAGAAACTTGAGAAATCCACAAAGCCTATTGTGGCTGCCATCAGTGGATCCTGCTTAGGAGGAGGACTTGAGGTACAGATTTATTCCAAAGTCATCGAGACCCTGTCCAGCTCATTGTTGGGGTTCACCAGCTGCAAACCTTTAGGCTACTATTTTGCCTGAGAAAATTTCTTGAAGGAGAATCAGCTTTCCTTTTAGTTATCAAACTTCTGGTTAGGTTTTTATCATTATTCTCATAGCACAGAGCAAGTGAACCAAAGCATGATGTTTTTATTTATAAATTGAGGAGATCTGAACTAGATCTCTAAGGTCCCTTTCAGTTCTAAAAAAAAAAAACTTGTCCAAATTTTCAGGGCAAAGATTTAGAAGTATGACCCATGCTCTTCAGCTACTTAAATCTAGTTGAGACACAGAAAGCATCATATATGTCAAGTGTCTTGTGAGCAGTAAAGATGGTAAATAACACAGGATTTGAGAGAAGAGATGCTTACCAGACTGCAGCATGTAGGAAAACAGGTAGGGAGAGGAGAAAATAACATGTATTGAGCATTTATCACATGCCAGGCTCTATACCAGACACTTTCACATATATTGATTAAGGAAACCTGTGCCTGGTCCTAAAGGGTAGGCAGAATTTGATTAACCAGAAAATAACAAGAAAAAAGCAATCTGCATGCGGCAGGGTGTGAGCAGATACAAGGATAAGCAAAGCCTAATTAGGACACCGTAAGTAGACATGCTTGATTGAAGGGTCTCTGTAGGGTATAGGGTTTCTTACCCTGGGGTGTGTGTATAATTGTGTATGCATTTTTCCATTGAGAGCTTCCATAACTTTCACCAGATTTTTAAAAAGACTTTCAACCCCCAAAAAGGTTAATAAATTAGGGGGAAAGTATGAAGTAAGGCCAGAAAGGTGAATTGTAGAAAGCATCAAATGCCAACCTGAGGAATTTCAGTTTATTCTAAGGGCACATTCCTGCCATGTAAGTGATCTTTAGACCATCACAGATCCTCAGGTGTTATAAAATTACATTTTCTAACATTCTAATTTTCTTTTGTTTGAAGCTTGCCATTTCATGCCAATACAGAATAGCAACAAAAGATAAGAAAACAGTATTAGGTTCCCCCGAAGTCTTGCTGGGATTGTTACCAGGAGCAGGAGGAACACAAAGGCTGCCCAAAATGGTGAGTTTAAGGCCCCCTGATACTATATGCCCCTTTAGCTCTATTTCCTCTTGTACAAAAGATAAAAATGCGGGTATTCATTGTAAAGGATCAATAGCAAATTTTATTCTTGATAGTTTTTTTTTCCAGTTCTACTTTTTATTTATTTTTTCAATTCCTTGATCAGAATTATTGTTAGTCCCTAAAGAAGGGAAGAGGTAAATAAGATACACATCTTGCTTTCTAGGACTTACAGGTTAATTTGTTCCTTCTCTGCATAGTACCATCTTACCAGTTTTTCAAATCCATGGATCTTATTTCATGGTAACTGTAAGAGGCAAACCTTTCCCCTGGTTTGGCTGATCTCACTGTGGTGTTCTGGAGAACCAAAAGAGGCCAGCCCATCAGGTTTTTGAATTTTAAAGGAGAAGGAAGAACTGTGCAACCTGGAGGCTGCAGAGCCTTAATATCAAACTTGAGGCCCCACTGAACCTCATAGCCTCTGGTTCTATAGATTTTCAGTGAAAACAACACTCAGCAGAAATACTCTTTGGAGAGGAGTTGACATGAGCTGGGCACAGAAGAAATGGGAAAGTTCATGGCATTTACTGTCTGATAATAAAAAGTGTGCATTTCTTCACAGGAATTGTCAGGGGGATTTATTGAAAGAATGAATAAGCCTGTATGTGTGTAGAAAATATTGCTGAGTTTCTTTTGCTGTGTTTTATTATAGCTGATATTGAGTGTTGCTAGAAGCTGTTCTTCTAGTACCTATATACAAAGCCCTAGCTGAGTTCTGTTTTTGTTAAACCCAAGATTCTTGTTTTAGAAATTTCTTTCGACTGTTGTTAAAATATCACATTCCTCAGAATCTCCACTAATTCTGTATAGGAATTTTAAATGTTACATAAATGATAGAAAAGAAACTCAGAATAATACAATGTTAGGATACATGAAATTATTTCTGTATCTTATCAATCCATAAAATGGAAATCCTACATACTAAATTAAGAGACATAAAGACATTTTTGCTTCAGCTGGAGGTTTCTAATCCCAAAAGTTGTCTGAATGTGTATCAGTGTAGAAAATCTCACTAATTGATAAATAGTGTAAAAATCTGGTTTGACTTTTTGCATTTTAATACTTTTTTTGCTCAGTTGGATGATTTGTAAATTGTAATTGTCACTCTGATATTTTTCCCCCTCTGCTCTAATCCTTGCTTGCCTGTTAAGGTGGGTGTGCCTGCTGCTTTTGACATGATGCTGACAGGTAGAAACATTCGTGCAGACAGAGCAAAGAAAATGGGACTGGTTGACCAATTGGTGGAACCCCTGGGTAAGTATTAACATGCCTCAGACTTGGGCCTTATGTAGTTATTTTCTTAAAGAGTTAATATCTTGAATATTGGTTAGAGTGAAACTCAAACACTTAAGAAATGAGTCATCATTTTGAAGAGTGAAGTTTTCTAAAAATAGCTAATACTAAATCATTTTCAACATCACCCCAGTTTCTATTTTATGTTGTTTATAATTGAGGCATCAGGAGTACAGAATTGAATTAAGTCATTATTTTAGGCTCTTAAATTACTTGTATCATTATCCATGATGATCTTCCTTCAGTTTTTGTGTCTTTTTTAATAATATAATAAACAGCCAACCTGAGAATATTGACAATTGACGCCCACTGATATGCTCCTTACTCCCGCACAACTTCTTCACCTCTCCTCTTCCAAGGAAAGCACTGTTCCACATTGTACGTTTATCACATTCTTGCATTTCTTAAAAATCAGCATTATTGAGATGTTATTTACAGGACAATAAATTTACCAATTTTTATTGTATAGTTTTCATTTTGACAAATGTGTATAGCTGTGTACACGCCACCACAGTCTAGAATAGAACATTTCTAGTATGTAGTTTTTTGTGTCTTTCATTTAGCATAATGCTTTCGAGATTGATCTGTGTTGTCGCATATATCAGCAGTGTGTTCCTTGTTGCTAAATGTCATTCCACTGTATAGACATACCATAAGTTATCTGTTCACCAAATGATACATATTTGAGTTGTTTCCAGCTTGGGGCTGTTCTGAATAAAGCTGCTATGAACATTCATCCACAAGTCTTTAAACGGACAAATATTTCATTTCTACTGGACAAATACTGAAGACTTGGTTGGCTTCTCCGTATGATAGATGTGTTTAGCTTTTAAGAACCTGTCAAACTGATTCCAAAGTGGTTATACCATTTTGCATTCTTACCAGCAGTGTATGAGAGTTTTAGTTACACTCTGCATGCTCAGTCTTTTTTAATTTTAGGCATTCCAGTAGGAGTATAGTAATGTCTCCTTGAGGTTTAATTTGTATTTCCATAAAGACCAAAGATATTGAACTTCTTTCATGTGCTTATTTGCCTTCTGTGTATTTTCTGATAAAATATCTGCTCAGATGTTTTGCCCGTTTTGTTTGAGTTGTTGTTCTTACTATTGAGTTTCAGAGTTCTTTATGTATCAGAATACCAGTCCTTTATGAGATTTGTGATTTGCAAATATTTTCTCCCTGTCTGTGGCTTGTCTTTTCACTATCTAAGAGCAGAAATTCTTGATTTTGATGAAGCCCAGTATATCAAGGTCCTGTTTTATGGGTCATGCTATCAGTGTTGTAGAAATCTTTTCCTTAACAAGATCACAAAGATTTTCTGTTTTCTTCTGAAAGTTTTGTAGTTTAGCTCTTACATTTTGGTCTGCGCTACAACTCAAGTTAATGTTTGTATGTGGTGTGAGGTAAAGACTGAGTTGCTTGTGGTGGTGGTGGTGGTGGTGGTGGTAGTGGGTTTGTCTTTTTTAGTCTATTGGTAATATCAGTTACACTGATTTTTTTTAAAAAACTATTGAACCAGCCTTGCATTCCTGGAATAAACTCCACTTGGTCATGATGTATTTGCCGTTTTATAAATTGCTGACTGAATCAGCTAAAATTTTGTAAAGGATTTTTATGTCTAGTCATGAGAGATAATGGTCTCAGGAATAATACTTTCTTGTGATATTCTTACCTGGTGTTGGCATCTGGGTAATACTGGCTTCATAAAACGAGTTGGAAAATATTTCTTCCTCTTCTAGTTTCTGGAAGATTTTGTGTAGAATTAGTGTTATTTCTTCCTTAAATACTTGGGAGAATTTACTAGTGAAGTCATATGGGCTTAGAGTTTTCTTTCTTAGGAAGGGTTTTTCCTATGAATTCACTATCCTTAGTAGATGTAGGGTTGTTCAGGTTCTCCATTTCTTGAGTGAGCTATAGTAGTTTTTTTGTTTTTTGTTTTTTGTTTTGGCAAAGATTTTTCCCATTTCATTTAACTTGCCAAACTTATTTCAATAAAATTGTTCATAATACTTCATCATTATTCTCTTTTTTTTTAGTAAAAGTAGATTTATTCAGAGAGATACATACTCCATAGCACATTATTATTCTTTTAATATCTTTATATTCTGTATTGATGTCTCCTCTTTCATTCCAGATGTTCACGATTTGTGTCTTCTCTTTTTTCCCTGATAAGTCTTTCTAAGAACCAACTTTTAGTTCGATTGATTTTGTTTGTTTGCTGTTTGATTGATTTCAGCTACCTCATGATTTCTTTCTGCTTGCTTTTGGGTTTAATTTGCTCTTCTTTTTCTAGTTTCTTCTGGTAGAAGCATAGATCAATGATTTTAGGCCTTCTTTTCAAACATAAGCATATAAAGCTACACATTTCCCTCTTCACATTGCTTTATCTGCATGTTTTAATATTATGTTTCCTCTTCCATGAAAATCAGAATATTTTCAGATTTCTCTTGTGATTTCTTCTTCGACTCATGTATAATTTAGAAGTCTGTTGTTTAATTTCTAGATATTTGGGGATGTTTCAGACATCTTTCTGTTTCTGATTTCTCATTTAATTTGTTGTGATCAGAATATGGTCAGTCCTTATTGTTTGCAGGTTCCCTCTCTGAATTTGACCACTCACTAAAATTTATTATAACCCAAAAATAATACTTGTAGTTCTTTTGTAGTCATTCATAGACCTGTACAGAGTGGCCAAAGATTCAAGTCTCCCAAAGGACAGGTTCCCAGCTGAAGTCAAACAGGGCAACATCTGCCTTCTTATCTCAACTTTCATAAAGTCAACAAGTATTCTTTTCATAGTGTATTTAGTGCCATGTTTTTCTCATTTTAGTGTTTGTGATTTTGCTGTTTAAAATAGTGAGAGCTAGGAGTGGGAAAGTATTGAGTCAGAGTTGGGGAAAGTGTCTTTAAAGTTTCTCTTTCCTCCCCCAAGAAGGAGGCCTCAGCAAAGGCACCTGAGGAAGACTTCAGCTTAAGGTCCCATGTAAAGAGACTTAAGAATGAATGCAGGTGGGCTAGCAATGAAAATGTGTGTAAGAGCATAGCCAGCAAGGGAGATGTGAGTCATTGACTGCAACTCCCATTAAAGACTGTAGTGAATTGGCTGTGCACCAGCTCTGCTGTGTGAAGGACGGCTTTCCTGTTGAACTCCCATTTTATCCCTGCCCACCCCCCTTTTCCCCTGGTAACCATGAGTTTGTTTTCTGTGTCTGTGAGTCTTTATTTTGTAAATAAATTCATTTGTGTCTCTTTTTCTTTTTTAGATTCCACATATAAGTGATATCATATGGTATTTTTCTTTCACTTTCTGGCTTTCTTCACTTAGAATGATAATCTCTGGGTCCATTCATGTTGCTGCAAGTGACATTACTTTATTCTTTTTTATGGCTGAGTAGTATTCCATTGTATAAATATACCACAACTTCTTTATCCAGTCATCTGTCAGTGGACATTTAGGTTGTTTCCATATCGTGGCTGTTGTAAATAGTGCTGCCAGGAACATTGGGGTGCATGTATCTTTCTGAATTAGAGTTTCCACCAGATATATGCCCAGGAGAGATTGCTGGATGATATGGTAATTCTATTTTTAGTTTTTTGAGGAATCTCCATACTGTTTTCCATAATGGCTGCACCAAACTACATTCCTACCAACAGTGTAGGAGGGTTCCCTTTTCTCCACACCATCTCCAGCATTTATTGTTTGTAGACTTTTGAATGATGGCCATACTGACTGGTGTGAGGTGATACCTCATTGTAGTTTTGATTTGCATTTCTCTGATAATTAGTGATATTGAGCATTTTTTCATGTGCCTATTGGCCATTTGTATGTCATCATTGGAGAATTGCTTGTTTAGGTCTTCTGCCCATTTTTGGATTTGGTTTTCTTTTGTTATTAGTTGTGTCAGCTGTATATATATTCTGGAAATTAAGCCCTTGTCAGTCACATCATTTGCAAATATTTTCTCCCATTCCATAGGTTGTCTTTTTGTTTTGCTTATGGTTTCCTTTGCTGTGCAAAAGCTTATAAGTTTAAGTAGGTCCCATTTGTTTATTTTTGCTTTTATTTCTACTGCTTGGGTCAACTGTCCTAGGAGAACATTACTAAGATTTATGTCAGAAAATGTTTTACCTATGTCTTCTTCTAGGGGGTTTATAGTGTCTTGTCTTATGTTTAAGTCTTTAAGCCATTTTGAGTTTATTTTTCTGTGTGGTGTAAGGGATTGTTCTAATTTCATTGATTTACATGTGGCTCTCCAGTTTTCCTAACAACACTTTTCTCTATTGTATATTCTTTCCTTCTTTGTCAAAGATTAATTGACCGTAACTGCATAGATTTATTTCTGGGCTCTCTATCCTCTTCCATTGATCCATATGTGTGTTTTTATGCCAATACCACACTGTTTTGATTACTGTAGCTCTGTAGTACTGTCTGAAGTCTGGGAGGGTTATTTGTCCAGCTTCATCCTTTTCCTTCAGTATTGCTTTGGCAATTCTGGGTCTTTTGTGATTCCATATAAATTTTAGGATTATTCTAGTTTTGTGAAAAAGGTCCCACTGTAATTTCTGACCTACAGAGAAGAGCAACCACAGAGCTCTTCAGGGATGCTGGGCCTTCCCTCCCAAATTGATTTCTCACAGTCATGGTGAGAAAGGTATGTCCTGATCCTTTCCAGGGTGGCTGAGCAGGTCCAGTGTGATAAATCCACACTAATATTCCAGTTTCCTTAAGCCTTTCAATACTTTCCTCTACAGTACACCAACACATTTCCAGCATTTCAGCTTCATTTAATGCTGTTTGTTTTCTATATGTTGTATCTGTTCTTTGTTCTCTTTTTTCTTCTTCCTCCTTTCTTTGGATTAATCATTTTTTATCTTCACTATTGGATTTTTACTTTGCTTTACCCTTTTAATGGTTGTTCTGAGGTTTACTATACATCTTTAACATATAGTTGGTCTTGAAATTATGTATCACTTGACATACAGGGTAAGAACCTTAAAAGAGTATACTTTTGAAGGAAATCAGACAGAGAAGAACAAATACCATATGGTATTACTATATGTGGAATCTGAAATATGGTACAAATGAACTTATTTCAAAACAGAAACAGACAGACATAGAAAACAAATTTATGGTTACCAAAGGGGAAGATGGTAATCAATTAAGTTTGGGATTAACAGATATACACAGCTGTATATAAAATAGATAAACAGCAAGGTCCTACTGTATAGCACAAGGAACTATATTCAGTAACTTATAATTCCCTATAATGAAAAAGAATATGAAAAGAAAATATATACATATAACTGAATCACTTTGCTCTATACCAGAAACTAACATAGTATATCAAATCAACTATACTTCATTAAAAAATTTTTTAAAGAGTATATTTGATTTTCCCTCATTCTTTGTGCTATTGTTGTTATACTTCTGCATATATTATACATTCCTCAGCATATTGCTGTTTTTGCTTTAAAAAATTATCTTTTGGAGGGGGGTAATTAGATTTGTTTGTTTGTTTGTTTGTTTGTTTATTAAATGGAAATACTGGGGATTGAACCCCAGACCTCATGCATGCTAAGCATGCACTCTACCACTGAGCTATACCCTCCCCTCTAGACAATTACTTTTTAAAGAGATTTGAAAATGAGAAAAGCATCTTTTCTGTTTACCCACATATTCATCATTTTTAGTGCTCTTTATCCTTTGTACATATCCAAGTTCCCATCTGGTTTTTCCTCCCAACGAAGAACTTCCTTTAACATACTTTGTAGTGTAGGTCTGCTGGCAGTTAGTTCTCTCACTTCTTAATTTGTTTGAAAAAAATCTTTATTTCAGCTTTGTTTTTCAAAACTTCATTTTGATGGGCATAGAATTTCAGATTTCCAGTGTTTTTCTTTTGGTACATTATACATGTCTGCACTGCATTGTTGTTTGCATAATTTCTCTCTTTTTTTTTTTCTTTTCACGTCAGACAGGTAATGTGCTGACATAACAAGGTTTGAGGGAGGCACATGTCACACAAACGCCTGAACACCCAGTCATCATGCTCATGAACTACAAAAGAATTGCTTGCATAATTTCTGATGAAAAGCCTGTTGCCATTTTTATCTTTGTTCATCCATGTATAATGTGTCTTCTCTACACCTGTGCTACTCTGCCCCCAACTGCTCTCAGATTTTCCCTTTATTACTGATTTTAGCAATTTCTGATGTACCTTGGGGGCTTTTTTTTTTTTTTTTTTTTTTGGTTTTTGTTTTTTTATGCATGGGATTCATTGAGCCTCTTAGATAGTGGGCTTATAGTTTTCATCAAAATTGGAAACTTTTTGGCTATTTCTTCAAATTTTTTTCCATCTCCCACATCCCTTTTCTGAGACTTCAACCTCACACATGTTAGATCACTTGGTATTGTCCCAAAATGAAACTGTTTTTCTTTTTTAGTAATTATATTTTCTGTTGCCATGCATTCGAGTTTCCTGATCTTTTCTTCTTCCCTGCATGATTAGCCATCAGTCGAATCACTTGTATTTTTCATTTCAGGTATTGTTTTCTTCCATATCTAGAAGTAGCATTTGATCCACTTTTATGTCTTCAATTTCTCCACATTATGTTTCTGTTTCCCTTTAGCTTCTTGAGCATATAGCATGAATTTACAATAGCCTTTCTAACATTCTGTCTGCTGATTTCACCTTCTCATTTCTGCATCTGTCAGTGAATTTGTCTCCTAGCTGTGGGCCATTTTTTTTCTTGCTTTTTTTTATGCCTTTACGATGGTTCTTCCCTGACCTCGGGTAGTTTTCTCACATGCATGTGCGGAATGACACTTGGCCAGAGTTTCAAGGGGCCACTGTATAGATCTCTGGAGCTCTTTTGTGTAGCAACTACTGTCCAGTATTCGTCACAAATTCCAGGTGCCTCAGCCTCCCTGCAGGCTGCAGTATGACTTTCGTGGGCCCTGTGTACTTTTGCTCCTTGAAAGTTTAGGGCTTAGTTCTTTTTCTTTCTCCTTCACACAAGGTCAAAATAAGGCAAATGTCTTAAGGGAGGAATTGGTTGCATGCTTGTTACGGGCTTCTCTCCCTGTTGGGATTTTGCCTTTTCAACCCCAGCCGCCTCTTTCTCCAGTGTGGCTCTTACAGGCTTTTGATTGAGAGCCTGGTAGGTGTCTGTTTTCCTGACCCTGTGAAAACAGCCTTTGAGTCTTTTGAGTCTAGCTCTTTAGTCTCCTGCCTCCAGCAAGTGTGTTATCAGGCAGATGCCGTAAGTGAAAATCAGCTGCATGTTTTTAGAATGTCGCTCTCTGTGGAAGTACTCCATGTGCTAAAGGTTATGACACTGAGTGATTTCACTGTCGCTTCCAGCCTCCTGCACCACCTTAGAACCCCACAAATGTTCCCCGGGGAAAACTAGCTTTGCATTTGGTTTCTTCTAGTTCTGATCTGTTATGTGACCACCAAAAACTGATTATTTCACTTTCCCCCAGCAGCATCCTTCTGCTTGAGCTAGGTCCAGTCTTCAGCCCAGAAGCATCACGTATACCCCCAGAAAAGAGAATGTCCAGCAGTCATCAGTTCACCTCATACAAGCTCTTCCTTCTCTGGGATTCCAGTTCATATAACCTTTGTTACTTCCACATTTGTCTTTACCATATAATTTTGCAGTTTATTCATTTTTCTCAGTTTTGCAGCAAGAATACAGGCCTCACAAGACGTGCTACATCCTACTCAGAAGTGGAAGCCAGGCAAATATGGCTTAAGATTTATTTTCTACCTGGAGTAGGTTGTTGCACCATCACTCAGTGTAACTTCTCTCTTTGAGTTCATAGTTCATAGTTCACAACTCTCACCTACCAGTCTCGGGTCTGACATGGAAAGCTGCACTGAAAGTGGGTGCCAGAGCCTTTGGCTTTGGCCTGCCTGGGTTTTTCCCACCTGGGACTGATCCAAGCCAGATTTAATTCCAGTCTGTTGTGTCCATTTTTACAGGACCAGGATTAAAACCTCCAGAGGAACGGACAATTGAATACCTAGAAGAAGTTGCAATTACTTTTGCCAAAGGATTAGCTGATAAAAAGATCTCTCCAAAGAGAGACAAGGGATTGGTGGAAAGTGAGTGTCATTATTAAAGAACAGAGGGAAAGCTTCTTTCCAGGGATTTTAATTTTGTTTGGTCTAAATTCAAACTGAGGAAGAGGTAAGTGCATTATTTACTCTAGGCATAAAGTCAACCTTAAAGGGCGCACTAACTCTGCTCTAGGATCAAGTCATGAACCTTACGCTGGTTAGTTAAAGACATGTTTTTTTTTTTAACTTTATTTTGGAAAATTTAAAACATTAATACCAAAGTTGAATAATATAATAGTGTAATAAACACTCATGTACCCAACACCCAACTTTAACATTTATCAATTAATTAAACCATGTTTAAAGAAGTGCTTGGGTTGAAATTTAGATTTTTTTTTTTAATTTAGATTTTGTATATCAGAATAAAGATCAGTTCTTTCAGATAGCTAGGAGTACTGCATTTTCATGGAATTTACAGTAAAACAAACAAGGGAAGCTGGGCTCTTTCCAGTAAGGATCTAAAAGCATTTTACCTTACAGAATTGACATCGTATGCCATGAGTATTCCATTTGTCAGGCAACAGATTTACAAAAAGGTGGAAGAAAAAGTACGAAAGCAGACCAAAGGCCTTTATCCCGCACCTCTGAAAATAATTGATGTGAGTCTTTACCCCCTGCTCCCACATTTCTCACATTTCTTCGTTTTGTCTAGAGCATGTACTCTTTATTGCCATTCTGAACCATGTATGCCAGTACTAAAGTTTTTTCATTCTGCTATTAAAACAAAAAATAGCAGAAGAGCATATAGCAAGCTATGAGGATTTATATAAATGGATATATTTGAGAAAAATTAGTGACAGGCATACTTTTTAGTTGATCAGTTTAAAACCTCCAGATATAAACCAGGAAAGGAACCTATGTCATATCATTGTAACAAGCCAGTAAAATATTGGGCATTAAGAAGGAGTTTAAATAAAATTGATGGCTGTATTCTATCCTTAGTCTAAATCTTTGTCAGTACCTAAAATGTCTCATTGACTTCCCCATGGCCATAATTATAAAAAAGGTGTAATGCTACAGAGAAGTTTGGAAAAGGTCAAGGAGGATAATTAAAATGATCACAGTGTTGACGAAACTTCTGTCTGAAGGTAGACTTTAAAACTTACAAAATTTTCAACCTGCAAGGTCCAAGATTAAAAGAGCATGAAACCAAAGATTTCAAAGTTGGAGGATGAATTAGTCAACAAATGTATTTTGAGCAGAAGACATCAAAGTCCATAAAATATAAAACATGATTCCTACCTCCATTCATCTCACAGGCTGGGTTGGGGAGATTAGACATATATGTGTGGTAAGGCAAATGACAGTATAGGGGACGTTATACAGCTGCATAGGATTAATGCCAGATAACTGGGACAGAGGAAACTGCTGAGTTCACAGAAGAAGAAACAGTCACTGTGAACCAGAGAAATTAGGAGGAGTCTCATGGAATTTGACCTGAGCCCTGAAAAATGGGTAGAGAATAGCTGAAGAGAAAGCAGTGCCAGAAAGGATGGGCTTTTTTTTTTTTTTTGAGGGTAGTAGTTAGGTTTTATTTATTTATTTTTAGAGGAAGTACTGAGGATTGAACCCAGGACCTCATGGATGCTAAGCACACACTACAACTTGAGCTACACCTTCTCCTTTGACAGGGTGGGCATTTTGAGCAAAGTTACAGAGGCCAGAAAGCATGAAGTTCTTCAAGGAACATTTAATGAAATCAGTTTTCATGGGAGGATAATGCAATGTCTTCAGAAAGGCAGACTGAAGCTAGATTTTTTTTTAAAGGCTGACAGTAATTAAGAAATTTGATGTTTGTCCTGTGTAGACCGTAGAGAACCATTTTCATGGTAGTGAGTAAAAATGGATTTAAAAGAGAGACAAAGTAGAGCAGTGAACTAAGAAGCTATCTTGGTAACTGAGACCTGAAGTCTGAATAAGACCCTGAGATAGAAGAGTAAAAGTGAAAATATGAAGATAGTAAGAAACTTGCCAAAGGGAGGTTGTGAGTTAAGTTTTAGAAGTGTTGAGATTAGGTATTTCAGGAAATTCAAGCAACAGTAGTTTAGGCAGAGAAGTTAGTTAAGGATATAGATTTGTTTGTTTGTAATGTCTTTCCCATAAATTATGGTGATTGAGTACAGGGTCATTTCTTTCATACTTAGGATAGTACTTACCCCACATGTTAAATTGAATTTCATGATGTTGATGGTTAATGTAATGGACTAAACGATATGCCTGCGGAAAAAATCACAGAGAGAAAAAAGGGCTGAACGTAGAACTTTGGGGATTTGCCCACATTTGGAGAACAGGAGAGGAGCTGGAAGAGCCATTTAAGCAGGAGGGAAGGGACTTAAGAGGAAAAGGTAAACCTGTCACTGGACTTGGAGAGGGGTGACGGCAGCTCTTTCTCCGATAAAATAACAGGATCCGAAGGTGAATGAGGAGGTAGAGTTTGAGCTGTGGAACCTCTGTGTCTTTCCCTGTTCTGTTTAATTCTCTTTCCGTCCATTTTATTTCCTTCTATTTTACACTAGCTTTAGCAGTAGCCTCAGAGATGCAGATTTATATCAGTCTTAAGCAGCCAGGCCTCAGTCCTCTTCTCTTAATCACGCCAGTCTAGACTTGGACTTAGTCTTTGAGGATTAACAACACTAGCAGTTTCTTCAGCCTTACTGTGCATCTCGCTAATCCATTCCAACACGTAACAAGTGCTTTCTATATTCTTTAGGTAGTAAAGACTGGGATCGAGCAAGGGAGTGACGCCGGCTATCTCTCTGAATCTCAGGTAAAGTTATTTCCTTTCAGTGTTTTATTGTTAGGTACCAGAAGACCAAGATCTGTGTAAAATGAAAAAATTTCAAAACCTAGTAAAGTTTTCTTCCCGTGGTTGTCATTTCTTATGATTAATCTCAGCGAGCAAGTAGATGCTAAGAAAGCCCTACTGGTCCCCAGATATTTGAACTTGCTCTCAATCATGAGAGAACAACCAGAAGGAGCAGGGGCAGAGTTATAATCCTTTCAGAATGAATTGTTTGAACACCTTTGTTCTGAGGTTGGGCTGGATTTGTTGTGATAAAATGAGCATGCTGATAGAAAAATGTGGTTCTTACTTGTTGGGTCCTACAGAGAAAACTGAAGCCAGCCCCGCTTTGGTGAATCAGGAAATGAAGGGAAATGTTTTGCACTGACTAAAACAGAAAGACGGAGGGACACACAAACCAGCCTCACCCCTTCCACTTTCCTAACAAGTTGGTGATACTGTAGATTTAGGTGGTTTGGGTTGTTTTGAAGTTCTAGACCATCATAGAATGATGATTGCTCTTTGATAAAAGGACAAAAAGTATCTGAAGATCTCAGGACAAGTTCCAGAGAAAGCATTTCTCGTACTGGGTTGCTGACTGGAATGCACTCTGATGTATTCTTTTACATTGTAACCAGGTACATGTGTACATGTATACAGAAAGAGTGAAGCACAAGTTTCACAAATTAGCCTGAACACTGTGCTTGGCGTTTTCTATCTGTTCTACTTAGCCTTGCCCACTAAATTAATGACCACTGATAGATCTCTACCCAGGGTCTGAAAATCACTGGTTTGGTCAATAGAACCTACTTTGTCAAGATTAGTAGAACATTATTTCATGTTCTGTTTGGATATGAAGGCAGCTTTATTAGAGGGATTCCTCCTTTAAAATGCTGTTTGTAACCATGTAATCATAGCAGTAAGTTCATGTAATATTGATGATGGTAACAGGGAACAGTGAGCCCCCAGTCATTTTTCTAGCATTTTCATTGATTTCCCACAACACTACTGTAAAATAGGTATTGTTTTTCCCATTTTAAGGATGAAGAAAGCTTCACAACTGGGAAATGGCAGAGCTAGGATTCAAACCCGGTTTTGTCAAAACCGGACTCTAAATCTCATGCTTTTAACCACTAAGTTGAGACTTGTTCTCTGTCTAAGTGTTAAAGTACTTGTTAAAGTGGTAGATACCACATGGGGCAGCCTGCTAACCATGGAGTTGGGAGTCCTACTGCCTGAGTTCAAGTTCTGTTTCTGCCCCTTTGAGGCAGTGTGGCTTTGAGCAAGTCGTTGGGCCTCCTCTCCTCAATCTTTAAAATGAGAGGGTTGGTTGAAATAATTGTGAAGGTCCATTTTGCTCTGACTCTAATTCCATGAGAAAGATCACCACAACCTCTGGTGTAGGAAATCTAAGGGAATCTAAGAGCTCAGTTATATCCAGATCCTTTCAAAGCAGTAGTCAGAAGTGGTACAGATGAGGAGAGGGAAAGAAAGAACATCTGCAGGAGACAGACTTCTGCAGCTCCGGCACCACTGAGACCCCAGAGGACCTGAGGCTTCGTGTGTGTTACCTCTGCTCTGCAGAGAAACCGAACTGAAGGAATCCACGTCTCCAGTCCTGGAAAGTTCTACCTTTTCTTGTTCCTCTTTACTTTCCAGAAATTTGGAGAGCTTGCAATGACCAAAGAATCAAAGGCCTTGATGGGACTTTACCATGGTCAGACCCTATGCAAGAAGAATAAATTTGGAGCTCCGCAGAAGGAAGTTCAGTAAGTTCAACTCTACCTAGGAAGCCCTGTGGAATTCAGTATGTGCTAAGCTTGTAGATGTCTGAAGATCTGCAGAGTCAGATGGATACGATACCTTCAGCCTTGCCCTAACCCTCTTCTGCCCTGAGCACATTAGACCCCTCTTCCTGCCAAGAACTTTTTGGCATTCAATAAATTGAAGAAAAAAGGTAACATCATCTTAGAAATGAAGAATAAATTATAAAGTATGCAAGGCAGAATAAGTTGAATGGAAAATTTAATAAAGAACATTGAAGAAATGGTGTCCCCCTTTCCTGCTTTCCCAGGTGTCAGTAATAGTTCCACTCCTGTCTCTCTGGGCCTCTTGCCTCTTGCCTTTTGGATAAAAATTTGAATTTCTTATTGATTTTCCTGTTTTCCTCCTTATAAATTAATTTTTTATGCAAAGAATGCATTCTTATTCTCCTTTTTAAAAAAAACTATTGTAAATAAGTTTAAATACTAGATAAACCTGTTTTGTGTTTATGGTTTGAGTGTTTTAATATAAAAGGGATCCTTCTGCATGAATCCTGCAACTTGCTCTTTTTAGTCAGTGGAATGACTTGGACACTGTATGTTAACTCATTCATTTTAATCTACTAATGGATTGATGGCTGTTTACAGTTTTTCATTATTATAAATATTGTATGACTGTTCACAGCATATCATCTTGTGTACAAGTGCATTTCTCTGGAGTAAATAGCGAGAAGTAGAATTACTAGGTAATAGAGGATGTGATTTTTTGTTTCAATAAATTTGACCATGTACATAGGACAAAATACACTTCCATCACCTATGCGTGAAAGAACCAATTTCTTTACATCCTTACTGATACTTTTTAAATTTTTGCCAATCTGATGGGGAGAGAATATCTCATTTTAATTTGCATTTCGCAGGTTGTTAGGGAGATTGAGCATCTTTATTGGAAATGTATTTTCTTCTTTTGTGAATTGCTTTATATAAACCCTTGCCCATTTTATCGGATTGTCTTTTTAAATTTATAAGTATGTTCTATATATTTCCCCAGTAGTAATCCTTTGTCTGCTCTACATGTTACAAATTTCTTCCTATTCTATGGTTGTCTTAATTTTTGTGGGGTCATTTGTCAAATTTTTAAAGTTTGATGCAGTAAATATATGAGTCATTTTTTCAGCCCCTATTCATATTTCTCTACCCTATTTTTTCATGTTCTGCAGTTACTTAAAAATCACCACATAAATACATGTATTATTACAAAGCTGCATCTGAAAGATACTCCCAGGACTTGAAATTAAGTTTCCTTTCCAGGTCTTGAGTATGATACTAGAACATTATAATCAGGATTGTTAAGAATGAAACAACTCTAGTTTAGGCCTACCATGTTGTAAACTTGGGCTGCTTTTATGATGAGAGTTGTTCTGAAAAAAATTTTTTTTTGTTATTTATGGGCATATTATGCCAGAACTATGGAAAACGAAAGAGTCATGATCTCTGTCCCTCAAAAATAATTTAACTGAGTAGACAAATATAATGTACATGAAGCCATTCCAGAATATTATGGGGAAAGCCAGATGGTCCCGACAAGTTGAGAGAAATTCGGGGGTGGAAAGGGCAGGGGTGTGCAGGTGTGGAGGTGTTTGAGGGAGGGGTTAGGTCTGGAAGCAAAGAAACTGTCCAAGAGACTTTAGAACCAATCCAGCTAAGGGGTGAGGAAGGCACAGATATCAGGAGAAATGAAAGATGACTGGAAAATGGGAAAATCACTAACAAACAAGTAGTTGGAAGAAGAGATTTGTCTTTGGGCATATCGCTGCATTTGGCTTTTGTTTGAAGAAAAATATTCATGTTAATTTAAGTGTAAGCCAGCTTGTTTTGTTTCCAGTGATCTCCAGGCATGACTGAAGATCAGTATAATTCTATCTTCTTGGGCAGACCAGTTCTTTTAGACCTAATGGATTTTTGCATTTAACTTTGAAAGTCAATCATTTATGAAAGGTGTCTTTTTGTAGATAAAAATTAATTCGAAATACCTTATTGTTGTGCCTGCTTCAGTTGGTTCGTTGGATGATAAGCTGGGCGATCTCCCACTTTTGCTGAGTTGATTGAAAGTTGTTGACCAAAAGTCATTTTATCCCTTCCTTTCAGGCACCTCGCCATTCTTGGCGCAGGGCTGATGGGAGCCGGCATCGCCCAGGTCTCCGTGGATAAGGGCCTAAAGACTATACTTAAGGATGCTACATTAGGCGCGTTGGGGCGAGGACAGCAACAAGTGTTCAAAGGGTAAGCCTGCTCTCTGCCTTTGCCAGGGGAGTACAGTGTGTTCTGTTTTTTTGCCGTCACGGTTTCCTTCTTCCTGTACCTGATCTGTGCTGGATACTAAATAGTTAAGTCTCGTACCTTGTGATTTTTAGAAACAGTGATAATTCCTTCTTTCACTTTTTATTGTTGTTGTTACAGGTATGATAAACCATTAACATCATTGGAGTCTTTGAGTACAGAAGAGAATACCTTATCTGTTAGGTGTTTTTTAATGCCATATTAATGCATATTTAATGCATATTTTATGCTTTGGTATCAGACTAGAAATTCTCATGTTTTTGAATTTTGACAATTTCCATTTAATTGCACTGTTGTTGTGGAATAATGAGACAGCATGACTCTGTGGAGAGAACTGAGATTAGGATGTGAGGAAACTTGTGTAATTGTACTTTGCAGGTAGGGCTGGGACCAGAACTCATGAACCTTGTATTTCCTGACTGGCGTTACCATAGAGAAGCCGTTAACTGATTTGCTTCCATAATATCTGAATCTTTACAGATTGTGTCTCCATCTTACCTCTGAGTTAATAAAGGGTGAATATTATTCTCCTTCTTGCCCGTCTCCCCCCCTTTCCCCCACTCCTTCCACTCCTCCCACTGCCCACCCCACCTACACACACACACCTACCGTGTGTTTTGCAGAGGGGGAAAATGGAGCAGCAACTTGGCCAAGCTGGGGATTGGTTTCAGCTCATTTCTCTGCTCATTGTAATGGACTGTCTAAGGCTGGCTGCACTTAGACCATTTTGCATGTGACTTTTAGCTGAGTAAGCTTTTTTTGTTTGTTTCTTAAACAGATTATGTAGCATAAGCATATTTTTACCCCTTTTCTGCAGAGAAGCTCATTTATTGCTACCATAATACTGTCCCGGACCTGGCAGATTTAATTATGTTGGGAGATAGCAACTATCTTAATGTAAGAAGGCAAGGCGTTGTAGTAAAAGATTTTGACCCTAAAATGGCATGTGCTCAATACCAGCATTCCTCCAAAACTAGCACAGAGGAGTTCCCAAACGGCATTTCACAGTCACCAAAATCAGAAATTGCTGCTCTAGGACAGCTTTTTCCCCTCAAGCTCTTGGATATCACTGTCCCGGGTTTCCCTTTTTGTCTCAGAAGCATCAGGCTCTGTGGTGGTGAGTGCCCTCACCGTCCTGCTGGCGTGGGACACATGTGTGTCCTGCCCTTTCTTGGGAATAGTTTCATTAGGCATTGGAATTAGAGCAACTAATACTGTTTTGCGCTCTTGCAGGCATCTTGTTGCTGACTGCTGACGTGATTGTCAGGAACCAGGATGTTTGAATCTATACTTTTAAGGCTTTCACTGACTACTTCTTTGAACTTGCCTTGTAGCTTTAATTTTTCTTTTGGTTAAGGAAACTAATGAATGGTGTTTAGCTTCATTCTTCATTCAGAGGAAAACTCTAGGTCATTTATTCTGAAATTGTGGTTAGATTAAAGCCTAAGAGAGCCTGTTTTCCTTGGCAAGAGAAAATAATCAGTTAAGTGTCTGAGTAGCAGGAATCCTTTTTAGCTCTCTTTGGGAAAGAAGAAACATTGAGTTGATATTTTATGTAATCAATACAATGTGCTTTCTAGGTGCTGATCAGGAAGTGGATTAAAAATACAAGAAATAATGCTTGGTCTCTGTCCTCCAGTAGATCACAATTACAGAGTAACAAAATGATATGTAAGCAAGTGTAAACCCCTGTGGTCCAGGACACATGTTGGCTCTTCCCTCTATTTTAGGGAGAGAATTACCAGAGTTGCCCTTCTGTTTTGCCTTTCTGGGATTCCTGTTCACTCCTCTTGGCAGATTTAACTGTTTTATGAGTGGTATCGTTTATGCAGGTTGGGTGTTTAGAGACACCTAATAGTAGAAGGAACGTGGATGTGGGGGTCAACCTTGTCTTTGACTCTAATACCTTCCCTCGACTAGTTCTTTGACCACAAGTCCCTCTGAGCCTCTTTGAGCAAGGGAGTAACACAACTACCTCACTGAGTTGGTGAAAACACAGAGCACACTGTCTGGCCCATGGATACTCAGTAAATGTTAGCTCCCTGTTCTCCCCCTCTGACTAGGAGTGTGGTTTTTTCTAGACTGAATGATAAAGTGAAGAAGAAAGCCATAACATCATTTGAAAGGGACTCCATTTTCAGCAACTTGACTGGACAGCTTGATTACCAGGGTTTTGAAAAGGCCGACATGGTGATTGAAGCCGTTTTTGAGGACCTCAGTCTTAAGCACAGAGTGCTAAAGGAAGTAGAAGCGGTAAGTGAGGGGCCTGCTGTGCTGGATCCCAGCGTAGGGAGTGGAGAACACGGAGATGGGGTTTTTTATTTTAAAGAACTATAGGAAACTCGTGGTTCTCTTTATAGGGCTGTTGTCTCCCAAACGTAAGTTTTTATGTGAGCTCATGCACACTGTGTATTGTTATAAAGGTCAAATCAGAGCCCTAAGGGAAGACAAACAAGTAGCTTATTAACCTAAGCACGGGGTTCGTAGCCTTATGTGAGTGAGAGTTCAGTCACCCAAATATACAAATAGCCTCAAGGAGTGTGGGCAGACGTCTTGACATTTTTGGTTGGCTGCAAGCTATACATAAACTTCGTTAGGCAGCAAAGGAAATAGGAGAGAAACAGTTTTTCCAGGCAGGATTCAGATGCTCATTTTGTGGAAGTGCTGCTTTGGTCTTGAGTCTAAATGCTGTACGTAGTTATTGAGATGAACAAAATAAGTACTTGCAGCGTGCAGTATGAAGGCGGAAGGAAAGAAGAAATGGCAGTGATCCAGGCATGAGACAGACCCAGAGCCTTGACTAGCCTCCAGTGCAATACACAGTGTAGGTTAGTGAATGGTGTAAGTACAGTGACACTGCCTCAGCAGTGCTCCAGGTGTCTTGAGCAGTGGGCCTACTCCTAAGACTCCCTTCCACGTGAGGATGGTCTCCGCTCTACTAATGACTCAACCTAATGAGGGTTTAGAAACGAAAGACAAGCAGCTCTGTTCGGGACAGTGTCCACTTGTGAAACACATTCCAAAATCTTTAGACAGAGTGAAATATAGACTCAGCTAAGGGAGAAAATTTGGAAGAGCTGGGTACACGTGTATTCCATGTATGCGAGGTGGCATTTCAGCTGAGGTACGTCGACGACGTTCCTGGGGCTTTGTGGGCGCTGCTGAGCCAGTGGTAGGTAGGCTGAGGAGCCGCAGAAAGACACGGCCTTTTTCCCACTAAAAGAGCATTTACCACCTGACTAGATGATGGTATTTGCCTTTGGAAAATCAGGGTTTGGGAGGATCAGAGTAGAGAAAAATTTGTTAATTTTAGCAGTTGGGAAGCCAGTGATCAAGGAAAGGAGAAAAAGAAGAGGGATCAGATCAAGAGAAGTGCAGACTATGAGCAAATCAATGTAGTGGTTCCTGTTGAAACAAAGGCTTCCCAGTGGGGTCACTCACAGGACTGCATTCAAATAAAAGCTTGGCCGGGGCGCCTCCCTTCCCCCGTGGCCTGTCTCCACCTGGTAGTCCTGCTGGAACTTCTCTGCAGCGTGGCCACTGGCCTCCCGGAGAGCAAAAGCAGAAGCTAGCGGGCTTGCTAAGGTGAGGCCTGGCACTGGCCGGGTCGCTGCTGCTGCTTCTCACTGATAAAAGCAAGTCACAGGCCAGCCCAGATTTCAGGGAAGGGAAAGAGACTCTGCCTCTGGATGGGAGGAGAGATGCACGTGTGCAAGGAGGGGAAGAATTGTTGCCAGCCATCTTCGGAGACATTGGTTTGCTCTCCATAGAGAACTTTCCAACCAGCGTTGGCTACCATACCCCCAGTAATGCAACTTGAGACTGTTAGCTTTCTTATGGTCAGGATCTCCTTTCCCCTACATTATACTTTTGATTAACTAAAATCATGGGATCTTTAGCACAAGTTTACTGCCAGGCTAGGTCTTGCCCATTAGGTGCCCATCCAGTTCTTTTTTCCCTCTTTTTTTCTTTTTTACAAGATCTTTATGCAGTACTTTACCTTTATCCTCATTATAACTGATCTTATGTTACACTCAGCTTTTCAGTGTATTGAATGTATCTTGAACCTTGATGTTAGGATTTGGCCTGTCCCAGATTTGCACAAATTTGACAGATGTGACTTCCATGTTTTTCATCTAAGCATCCGAATAAAAACATAAATAAGTTGGGGTTGTGGGCAGAATGCTGAGACAGTCTACATTAGAGACTGTTTTCCAGGTTGATAAATAATAGTATTCACATACTATGGATAGAATTACAGTGGTGTACTGTTTCTGTGCAGTGTGTACAGTGGTGTAAAACACTATAACATGAAATAGGCATGCACATTAGGGCTTGTTCTTACAAAGGTGAAGGATGGGGTGTCTTCTGTCTGACCAGTTCTGCGTGAGAGGGTGGGCAGGGCTCGGGTGTCACTCACTGGCTTTGCTTTAGACTCCAGTTACCTCCCAGGCCGACACAACACATTCTTAAATGTTCTTCCCCTGCAGGTGATTCCAGATTACTGTATCTTTGCCAGCAACACATCTGCTCTCCCAATCAGTGAAATTGCTACTGTCAGTAAAAGACCTGAGAAGGTAAATTCCAAACAGAGGAAAACCCTGAAATGTTTTACTGCTTCCGGCTCACTGATGAAGGCTTAGATCGTGAGAAGAGATTGGTGTGGATTATGAAGTGGACAAGGGTGATGGTGTAGTCCCCAAAACTGGGCACAGAAAGGCTAGTACCATGACCAGTGTGAGATGCTGGAGCAAGTGAAGTACAACTGAAATGCACCTTTATAGGTGATTTGCCTCTCTAATGGGTATTGTTATCCAGGTTCAGGCTATACTTACCTTTATTATAGCTGGGTATTGAAGATAGGCCCTAAAATAAGAAAGGATGCTCCAGAATAACCCTTGAGCTACAGAGCAGACTTTGGTGACTGTCTAGGATGGGTTTGGTTCCAACTCCAGATTGGGAATGGAAGACCAGGGGTGTGGGGGATGTGTCCACCCATGGGTTCACTTAGACCCTCTACCCAGGACATGAGAGGGGTAGGTGTAGAAGCACTTTCAGTGAGCATTTGGAATGATGCCTAGAAATTTATCTTTGGCCTTCTGCTCTCTACCAGAGAAATCAAGTGAAATCATTCAAGGAAAAATAAAACACCTCCCCTCTCTGGAGGATACCAGTTAGCCCCAGCCAATCAGAACCATCCAAAAGTAGGCAGGAACTATAAGTCCCTTAAGTAGCTGAAATTGTTAATACAAAGTCCATGTGCTAAGAGCGCAAAAGCCTGTTTATTTCTCTTGTAATAGCTTGCTAACACAGGGCAATCTTGTTCCCTGGCACACAGCAGATTAGAAGTGATGTGGGACCAATAGAGGTAGGTTCGGTAATGACAGAAGAGGTGACAGGGAGAAGTGGCAGCGGATTGTGGGGCACTGAGGGGAGACACAGACATAGGACAAAGGCAGAGGGACGATCTGTCCATGCCACATCACTTGAAGCACCTTTGCAGCATTTATAGCCAGCAAAGAAGACTGTTGTCGTGCCTTTGATTGCTGGGAGAGTCTCAGCAATCCACGACAAAGTTGGTCACTTTCGGCACAACTTTTTTGAGAGATGTAAATAGATTTGCATGGCGTAGTGATGACGTGGGTATATAAACAGTTGTCAGAACTCATCAAACTGATAACATTTAAGATCTGTGCATTTTATTGAATATAAATTATATATCGTAGAGGCTAATTGCTTTTGCTCAGGGGTTCCATCTGATTCGGGTCCTATCTTATTAAGTATTTTGGACATAGAAGAACAATTTAGAAGTTAGAAGGAACTTTTGGATTGATAAGTTGGTGTCACATTTAAGTGACCTGTGCATTACACACTGGTAAGTGGGTAGGCTGTGGAGACAGGCCAACCTTACTGGAATCCCACTCTGCCATTTACTAACTGACCTTGGGCTACTAAATTTAACCTCCTGATATTCTTCTTCCTCATCTAGATAATTTGACTACTTCACAGAGTTGTAATGGATTAAATGTAAGGGATAAATGATGACTATATTAACGAATAGTGGGTGTAAGCAGTCAGTAAATGGTAGATATTTGATATAGCTTATAGCTAAAGTGAAGGGGCAAAACTATAAATTAATGAATAGACTTCTTCACAATTCAGTTGTGAAGACTATAATTATTAGCTTAACGAGGTTGTTCTCAAACTTCAGCATGTATCAGAATCACCTGGAAGGCTTCCTAAACGCAGATCAGGGCCCTGCCCTTGGAGCTCCTCGTTCAGTGAAGTCTGGAGTGGGCCTGAGAATCTGCAGTTCTGACATGCCCAGGTGGTGTGCATGCTGCCTTGAGACTTTGAGACTTTGAGAATCACTGGTTTAATGAGTTTCGAGGGTATCTGAGTGTTGAGAAATATTATTTAAACCCAGTACAGCCGTCCCTTGGTACCCGTGGGGGATTAGTTCCAGGACCCCTAGCAGATACCAAAATCCATGGAAACTCAAGTAGCTTAGATAAAATGGTGTGGTACAGTGACTACAGTCGGCCCTCCATATCCTCAGGTTTCACATCTGAGGACTCAAACCAGTTGGTTGAATGAGATTCAGTCAGTTGGCTCCATAGTTGATTGAAGCTATCTGGTGAAGCTATCTCACTGATGGTGAGACCCTCCTGTGTAAAATCCAAGTACGTCTCTGACAGTCCAGCACATTAATTCTTCTGCCTGCTTCACCCACCTCCTCCCGAAAAAAGTGGACCATCTCACCCAAACCATCAGCATCATTAATATAAATGAACCCTCATTCATGCTTCCCCAGTAAATCTAGTTTGGCCTTTAGCTGTGTTTTGGGCATTAATTATTAGCAGGACCCACTGCCCTTAGTGAAAGGCCCCAGAAGCAGATGAAAGAGGATGCCTGTAAGTGCTCCTCTGAGCATGTGGAATTCTTTATCAAAGTACCGTGGAGCCAAACCACTCGACTGTGTCAAGCAGTATTCCTATATTACAACCCACTTTCTCTGCAATGCTTTCTTAGCAAACAGACAAAAATGCTGTTAGTTTCCCCACACAGGATTCTTAAATCTGTCGGCGTTTTGCTCCCCTTGCCAGGTGATTGGCATGCACTACTTCTCTCCTGTGGACAAGATGCAGCTACTGGAGATTATCACAACTGACAAAACTTCTAAGGACACAACTGCTATTGCTGTAGCAGTTGGTCTCAAACAGGGGAAGGTCATCATTGTGGTTAAGGTAAGGAGCTGTGTATCAGACCAGTAGATTCAGAAGAGTTCTATGACAACTCCTGATACTTCCAGGTTTGTTTGTAACTCTTCTGGGGCAAATACACCAGCTTTTGGTATGATTTCCCCTTGGTCATCTACAGTGTGGACAATGGTGTGACTGTACTGCTGAGCTAGGGTCTGGGGTGGGGATTGTCTGGGACACAGGAGGTTCTCCCAGCCATTGCAGACCTTTCAGGTGGCCATGAGACCGTCTGCTGTGCTCTTGGATTCAAGCTGGGCTGCCTCTGGCGATGGCTTCCCCTGCAGTTTAACTTTAAGGATTCTGATTGAGATTATAAATCACCTTGAATTCTGAAATGACTTCTGGGGGAGGAAGACTGCTTTCAGATCCAGGCAGTGCCCTCAACTGAGGGGCCAGTGAGCTCATGTTCTCTCCCTTGGCAGGATGGACCTGGCTTCTATACCACCAGGTGCCTCGCACCCATGATGTTTGAAGTCATCAGAATTCTCCAGGTTGGTATCACTCTTGGACTGTTGGAGATATCTTCCACTCCTTAAACCAGTCCTCCAAACTGGTAATGTCAAGGTGAGGAAGAGGCTTCCTTCTAATGCACTAACTCCTGGCTCTTCTCCCCAAAGGCCCTTTGGTTCCCTCCCTTTCCACGTGGTGTTGGGAAGTTATGGGCTAATGCTGGACTAAAATAGGCAGAATTTTAGCTCTGCCCCCTTCTCATCCTCCCTGCTTCTTCAAGCCAGAGGCCTCCTGACATGCTCTGTGTGCTGTTTCTGCCTCCCACATCCAGAAGAGGGCCCTTTGGTCTGATTGGTGCTACATCTGCTTCTGCCGCACTCAGAGCCCTCTGGCGGCCGTAGGGGTCATTCACTGGCGGGAAGGGGCGTGGCCCCTCCTCACGGGGCTCTGATCAGACATGGGGATCATGAGACTCTACCGCACTGCTCCTTGGTAATGGGAGACTTAGCCCTGTCTGCCATGGAATCTCGTTATTATTGAGATTCAGGATTGCAAACAAGAAGGAAATGAATAATTTGTTCATCTCTAGACTTCCTTAAAATGCTGTGGGTTAGGGAAGGCTCAGACTTCCCCTTGTGGCTCCCAAACTTCTTTGTGCTTCCCTGAGTGAAACAGTCCCAGTCCTGGGCCTGGCCAGGTGGCACCCAGAAGAGAAGTGGGTGCTACACAGGGCTGTTTCTGAGGGCCAGTCCAGGGAGCCCTTAGGAGAATCTGGGAAGGCCTTCCCCTGAGATCCCAGCTCTCCTTCCCCATCCAGGAAGGAGTTGACCCTAAGAAGCTGGATTCCCTGACCATGAGATTTGGCTTTCCTGTGGGCGCTGCCACACTGGTGGATGAAGTTGGCGTGGATGTCGCAAAACACGTAGCAGAAGATCTAGGCAAAACCTTTGGGGATCGGTTTGCAGGTGGAAACATAGAACTGCTGAAGCAGATGGTATCCAGGGGTTTCCTGGGTGAGTAGCCGCAAAGAAACATAACTAGCACCATTAGTGACAAAGATTCCTGAGACCAAAGAGTTACAGAAGGCCCAAAGTGTAGAAAAGTGTGTTTCTTAAACATAGAGCTCACCGCATAGGGAATTTAAAAAATCATTTCATGACAACCTCTTCTTAGGCTGGGCCTATAGACCATGGACAAAAGGCAGAAGGCTCTGCCATTGCCCAGACTGTGCAGGACTGACAGGCATCTCATCCTGCATAAGGCCTCTCCTACGTCTGTGATGCTGCAGGAGCATTATGGCCAGGCTCTCCCTGTTGTCTGACTACCTGAGGGGAGAAAGTAAGCCTCTAAGTACAGAGCACGTAGTTGAGGCCCACCGAAGAGCTGGCCTTCTCTCTTGGCAAAGCAGCAGCAAAATCAGCAGTAGGCCCTGAGTGTCCTAGGGTCTGGTGGTGCATATCTGGACATTAAAACTCACTCACATGGCCTTTCCCACCCAGATACACAGACGTCCAAGCTGCAGGAAACACAAGATCTTTTTTCCTTCTCTGCCAACTCTTCCGACAAACACTAATTTCTAGGGTGGGCTGGATCTAGAAGTGCAGGCGTACAGAAGAGGCTAGAGCTTTGTAGCAGACTGTCTCAGGCCCGTGTGCTGAGAACCTGTAACTCTCCCTTTCCCACGTCCTTTAGGTCGCAAGTCCGGGAAGGGCTTTTACATCTACCAGGAGGGTGTGAAGAGTAAGAATTTGAATTCTGACATGGACAGCATTTTGGCAAGTCTGAAGTTGGCTCCTCATCCTGAGGTGTAAGTTTATTTGAGGGGCTGAGGGTGTGGAAGCGTGTTTCTCCCCAGCTTCTGGGCCCCTCTTCCATCTTTTTTGTTATGATCGCCATACCTGACCATAAAGAACATTCCTGATTCTTAACACTTTTGGCCCTTCCACATTCCACCTTGTTCTCTGCCAGGCATCAGTGTAAGGACTGCAGCCGAGCCTTGGGAAGCCTGCCCTCTGCCGGTCTCAGCACCGAGAAGGCGATTATCCTAGGTCCACATCATTTATCATCATTAACGATAGATTATTATTTATGTGTAACTTACAACTGCTGATGTCAAGATACTGCCTGCCCTGCCAGAGCCTGTTCTCAGTGTCAGGTTAACTGGGGCATGTCACTCTCTGCTATCTTTTTCCGCGGGTGGCATCTTCCCTAGAGTTGAAGGTTGACTGGGGCCGGCCCTCCCTCACATCCTGCGCCTTTGACTCTCCCTCTACCTGAACGTCTCTCCCTGTTGGCAGCTCCTCGGATGAAGACATCCAGTACCGCCTGGTGACCAGATTCGTGAACGAGGCCATCCTGTGCCTGCAGGAAGGGATCTTGGCCACGCCTGCAGAGGGAGACATCGGCGCCGTCTTTGGGCTCGGCTTCCCGCCGTGTCTTGGAGGTTGGTCTTGCAAACTGAGAATGTAGCTTGCTTTATTCTCATGCTCACTTTGCTTCTCCTTCAACAAGGTCCTATTTCTTCACTTAGGGCCCTTCCGCTTTGTGGATCTGTATGGCGCTCAGAAGATAGTGGACCGGCTCCGGAAGTATGAGGCAGCCTATGGAAAACAGTTCACCCCGTGCCAGCTGCTCCTTGACCACGCCAGCAGCCCTAACAAGAGGTTCTACCAGTGAGCAAGCCCTCACGTCCTGGTCGCTCGCCCACTGATGCCAGCCGTACTGGGTCTCCAGCAGAGTAGTGTCTAGATGTATGAGTAACCAGAAGGAAAACAAACTCGCCCTGGGTGTGTGCCTTGATTAAAGTGCCTTGAGCTATGACCGTCTCTCCCTCCTGGTGAAGTCTGGCTGTGAAGTAGTTTGTACTTCATGTCGGAAGGTGGAACACACCGTGCTCATGAATTCATAAGCCTCAAAGCCCAGGCTGGCAGCGTCTCTGGAGTCATCCTTGCTGCCTGTTCCTCCCGGGAGGCCAGTGGTGGTAAGGACAAGTCTGCACCCAGCCAAACACATAACAGTAAAAACCAGGCTCTTCATCAGCTTCTCTGCCTGCCTGTTCCTTTCTCTTCTGTCTTTGCCCTCTGGTTTAAACCCTTCCTTCAAGGAGTGAGCTGGAATAAAGCCCTGTGCTTTGGGGAGGAATGTGTTGGCAGAGTTTTGGGCAGCACCTTAAGAGAGACTGCAGTGGTGGAAAGTGGGGTTTTATGGACCTGAATCCTTTGAAACTGACTGTATTTATATGCTTTGGATGGGCTTCTGCTTAGTGAGGAAGAGGCGCTGGTGAACCAGAGCAGCGCGAGTGTAAGGGGTACGGAGGGCCAGCATGTAAGATTCCTTTTCCCAAGTCTTCATCACACAATTCTGCCCAGTTCTTTTCTTGGTGCCTCATTCACGTGCGCACCTCAGGACGTTTGTGGGAACACTGGAGTTCAGCAGAGGAGATAACATTTTCCTGGTCAGTATACCCTGCACGTCTTGGCGGCCCCAGAGCACGGAAGGTGGACAGTGCCTGCATAGTGATCACACGCAGCCTGTGTGAGCAGCACAAGGGCACCGAGTCAACCCACCTCCGCCTCCACTCTTCCCCTCCCCCCTGCCCCCGGTGTGGAAAGTTCCTGTACTTGTGTTCTGGCAGAAGCCTTACCCAGTCGGGGTAAACAGCTTTGGGACTCCTCACTGGGTCTGGCAGAAGGATGCACGCTGAGGGGGTGTGGAATCATAATGCAAGTCCCACTGCACTGGGCAGTCTCAACATTGAGACAGCACCGATTCCTCCTGCCTCTGCTCCAGCTGTATCTCAGTCGCCCTCCGGGCACAGCTCTGCTGCTGGGACAGGCAGGTGGAGAGCTTAGCTCCTGGGCTACTCAATGCTCACAGCTGGTTGCCAGGAAGCCGGACTCTAAAACAAAGGCATCGCTGAGGTAGGGTTTTCAGGTGACCAATAGAAGGTAGAGAACTGATCCTCTACAGCAAGGCTATTAACAGGCTTCGGGAATGGGGTCAGGGAGTGGGGTGAGAGGCTCAAGGCAGGCGTTTGGACAGGGCAGGAAGTTAAACCTGGGCCCTGGCCGGTGGCATGGAGCTTTGAAGTACGATCTTTCCACTCAGCAGCACTAGGGAGGCGTGAATGATGTTGCAACATTAGTGGGAGTTGAAGGTCCATGTAGGGTAGGGGCCAGTGAGGGGTTTTCAGAAAGTAGTGAGAGCCACACCTCCAGCTGCCTCTGGGGAACATAATAAGAATGGGCCGTGTGCACACACATTTCCCAAGTCCTCTCCTGCCCACAAAGCATGCACGTTGTGTCTCAGTCCCCACGGCCCTCCAAAAGAACACGGTGACACCCAGATTCCACCTGCACTAGTCTTCAGTGGTCTAGCGTTTATTTCACTAGCCCTTGAGGATTCATTAAGTGACCAGCAAGGAAACCAAATGTCTCAGCATCACAGTTTCTGTGCTCTACTTCCTGACTCCCCTTCCCTCAGCGCCCAGGCAGCCTTGCTTAGGGCGTGAGCCCCAGCATGGCTTCGCTACTCTTAAGATAGGAAAACAGAGGAAATAAATATCTAGGTAGGCTAGGTAAGGCAGACGAGAAGGCTGATGCCCCTGGGCCTGACACTAGCGGCACGGGAATGAGTGCGGTTCTGGTAGGCGAGGTGGGGAAGGGCACAGGGTGGGTGGGCAGACACGAGGGCCAACCCAGTACTCTGGTGCTGGCAGAGCACCATGCTTGAGGTCCAGGGCACCAAGACCTGCTTTGAAGCAGGTGGACAAGTGCAGGAGGACTGAGCTCCAGGAGGGAAAAGGCCAGTTTTCCCAAGCGCCCATGCTTTCTCTCCTACCCACCCAGCCGGTGCCAGTGACAGGAAACCAGGAAGGGCACCCAGCAGTAGGGGCAGGAGCCTAGTGGAAGTGGGAGTAATCAAAGACCACTTGCCTCTAGCATCAGGGAGCAGCTGCCCTCAATCCACCTGCTCCTCCACAGAGTCAGTCTTCACGGACTGGATCCATCAGGTGTAATGGAGGACTGGGTGCAGTGAGCCCGGGGCAGAAGCTAGGGCACTGCGTATGTGGGGAGTATCTGCCTCCCTAACTAGGGAAGTAGGCCAGCAGCAGAGCTGTGCTCTTCCAAGGGCATCACCCACAAACCAGAACCCAGAGATGGAGCCTCTGAGGTGGGCAGCACAGGCTGCACTTGTCACACCTGTGCTCAAGGCCAGGGACCCAACATGGTGGAGCAGAGCAGGGAGGAGGGGCACTCGGACGCTGGGGCAGCTTAGGCCATGTGCCCACAGAGCACAGAGAGAGGGCACTTGGGAATTTGTGCTTAACTTATGGGCCATCTTCCCTTGTCTCCAACCTGCACCTACAAGCTTGAGACGCGGGAGGGATTGGTGGAGCTCTGCCGCAGGGCGGAGGGAGCTGTGAGGTCACCATGAAGGCCAGCTTGTGACCCCTCCCCATCCCACCTCGATGGGAATCGAAGCGTGCACTGGTGCCTCCACCCCTCAACTTACTCCACACACTCAAAGGCAAGACGCCTGCAAGGGTCTGGCCAAGAGGCTCCCCATTACCACATGTGTCTCCCCTGGATTCACTCTGCGTAGCTGCTTAGCTGCCTCAGTCTGGCATGGATTCTCCCACTGGAGCGCTTCTGGGAGTGCTGCCCCCAGCAGACCCAGGGCTGGCCTTCAGGGCCTCCGCACCAGCATTCCAGTTGTGCACCTACAAGCTGGGAAGTCAGATCTTGGGCCGCCAGCCTTTGATGAACTGCATGATCTTCTTGACCTGCAGCTTGGTGAGGTGGAAGTCATCTGCCAAGATGTCCTCACTGAGCTGCACGAAGATGCTGCCATCAATGCGTTCTCGGGCAAAGAAGCTCACCACATCCTCTGAGAGCCCAATGAAACGCAGACTTCGGGAGACCTCCTCCAGGGAGAGTGCAGACAGGTCAGCGGGGGGCTGCCAGGAGGCGGCGTCCCGGCCTCCCCAGCCTGTGGCCCCATGCCGGGGACTGGCTGGAGCCCCTTCTAGGCGCCCCTGGGTGAGGAGGAGTCGTGTTCCGCCTGCATCAGGCCCCTGCAGGCCCACTGGTGACAGGGGAGTGGGGACCTGCCGCAGCACCAAACCTTCGGGCTCAAAGGCCTTCGGGGATCCAAGGGGTGAAAGGCCAGGTCCAGGCGCCCCCACAGCTCTGGGTTCCTGACAGCGCAGCAGCTCAGGCTCTGGTGAACTGCCCTGGCCTAGCTCAAAGGGGTCGAAGGGCTCTGGGGCTGGCTCCTGCCACTCAGAGGAGGAGGAGGAGGAGGTGGGAGCAGCAGAATAGGCCTGGCCTGGCAAGCCTGGGCCTGGGGAATAAGCAGGGCTGGAGGTAGCCAGAGGGCCCAAGGTGGCTGTGGGCGCAGGAGAGGAGGCCACTGAAGGGCCTGTGGGGTAGGCAGGCCCAGAAAAGGGGTTGAGAGCTCCAAAAGGAGCAAAGCGTTTCTGGGGGTGAGACGGCTTAAACGGAGGCGGGCAGCTGTGATAGGTCTTGACAGGGGTGTCAGCCCCCAGGAGGGAGGCAGCTCGACTGCTCAGGGGCTCTCCAAGGGCCCGGGAGGCCTGGCTGGGCTGCGTGGTGGAGGGTAGGGGTCCCGGGGGTGGGCGGCTGGAGGACTCGCCCACCTTGCAGTCTCCCCAGGTGCATGGGTAGCAATAGAGGGAGTAGGCGTCTGGTGATGGAGAACCACTGCCACTGCGGGAACCCGCCCTGTGGGCAGACACACAGATGTAAGGGTCAGCAGAGCAAGAGGGAAACGCGACAGGGTCACACACACCACATAACAAACTCCTGTCGGGTCATGGGGGCTGCAACTCGGATCTCAGCAACACTGGCCTGTCCACACTTTAGCCCCCAAGCCCTGAGACCCTCTTGGATTGCCCTCCTCTTTCTTCCAGCACCCCCTATCCCAGGAAAAATTAAACTACGCTGAATTACATAGAAATTTTTAAACAGCAAGGAGCACTCCATCCTGTGGCAGATCCCAGTCTGGAAGGAACCAGAGCAATGCTCCCATCCAACTATCATTTATGAAAGGAGCAAACTGAAGCAGGAAGGTGAAGAGCAAAGGACTGGCCCCCACACCCTGGCCCCTAATGCTCTCTCCCTTGGTCACTGCTCAGCAACCTGCACCCTCCCAACTCCAGGCCGGAAATCTTCCTCTTCAGCACTGTTCCCCTCCCCATACTCCCCTGCCTCAATCCACCTGAGGAGGACCAGGACTGGGAGAAGGAAGGGACTCACCCATCCTGGAGGCCAGAGGAGTAGTAGGAGAGGCTGGAGCTGGGTGAGTGGACAGGCTGCAGCTTGGGGAAGCGTGGGGGCACTGGAGGGCTGCCCGAGAGCCAGCCGCTGCCACTACCACCCCGGGGGGGTACAGGGGGAGTGTTGAGCAGGCGGCACTCCTCCTTCACCTGCAAGCACAAGGCCATGATTCCACCCCGTCCCCAGGGAGCTGGGCAAGTCTGGGACTGACACTGCCCCACTTTGCCAAGAGATTGCCTTGCCTTATACCCCAACTACTCACCCACCCACCCCACCCCTTCTAATCTCTCTGGCCTCGTGGCAAGCCTCATCCAGAGCCCACAACACATACACTGTCTCTTTTGGCCTTGGAAATCCATCATGAATACAAGAAAAAAAATAGAGAAGTATATCAAAAACAATCAGTTAGTAGACATACTCCCTTCTCACGGAAAAGGAGAAAAAGAAGAAAATGATGTAATGAGGAAAGGGAAGTAAAAATTATCTGCCATCTGGATCCTTCCTTACGGGTCAGACACCCAGAGTGGACTCCATGGGATGTTAATAGGCATTGTCCAGATTCTGTGGACAAGTTCAGCTGGGAAATTCTGTGTTAAACAGAAATAAATTTCCTTAGTGCAGGACTTGTCAGAGCCTTTACTGTATCAATACTCTGCGGCTCCAAAATGAGGAGAGGGAGGGCTGGGTATCAGACTACATTTTCTAAACCTATTTCATCACAGAACATTCTTTTCACTGGACAATTTAAGGGACTCCTGTTCTGTGGAACCTTCTGGCTAACGCTATTCTTGACTCACCCCAAATTATCTGAGGCTGGGAACCTGCTGGCATCTTGGTCCCCACAGCTCCTAACCTGGAACCCCTTTACTACAAATGCTCTTGCGTCTCTTTCACCCTTTTCTTCTCCCCTTTCCCCACTTTGGCCACCGGTCACACACTCCAGGGACTGGAGTCTGAGATGCCAAGGCTGGGCCCAGGAGATCTAGCTTTTCAGGCCCAAACCTTACGCCCTGGCTGGCCACCTCCCTGAAGGACGGGGCGCGCAGAGCTCGGCACCCAGCCTCCCACCCCAGCTCGCTTCCCCGCGTCCACTCACCGCCTCGGACTTGGGAGGCACAGGAGGCGGCGCCGCCTCGGGCTCCAAGCGGGGCGGCCCGGTGGCCCCGAAGGAGATGAGGTCGGGCCCCGGGAGCGGCCGAGCCCTGCTCTCGAAAGCCTCGGCCGCCTGGTGGGCCCACAGCTCCTCGTAGGGGATCTCGGCGGGCGGCGCGGCGGGCTCGGGAGCACTGGCCCAGTCGGGGCTCATGTACTCCTGGTCGCTGTCGCCGGGCGGGCCGGGGGCGGGAGCGCGGGCGGGCCCGGGGGCCCGCGGGGGCGCAGGCAGGCAGAGGCGCGCGCGGCGCGGGCTGGCACAGTCGTCGGCCAGCTCGGCGGGCGCCTCGCGCACGGCCGTGGAGTACTCGTCGGGGTCGAAGCGCTCACGGCAGTAGGAGGCACTGTCGCGCACCAGGCGCTCGACGCGCGGGTCCCCCGCCAGCAGACCCTGCGGCAGCGTGAAGCGCGGCGTGTCGGTGAGCAGCAGGAAGTGCAGCGGCGCCGGGCCCTCGCGGCGCAGCGCCAGCCCCAGCACCACTGTCTTGGAGATGATGCTGACTAGCTTGTAGCAGTGGCCCTCCCGCACCCGGTGCAGGTCGTAGGGGTTGCGCGGCGGCCGGCTGGGCACCAGCACGTTCACCGGTAGCCGCACGCGCTCGATGATGGCGCGCACCGTGTGCTCACCCTCCTGCATCTGCAGCTCCAGCGGGCTGCGTGTGCTGAAGCGGCCCTGGCACTGGAAGGGCAGGCTCAGGCTCTCGTTGGTGCGATGGTTCATACAGATGAGGCAGGGCATCTTGCCTTTGATGGGCCTGGAGCCCCCACCGCCGCCCGCGGCCCCTGCGCCCCCGGGGCCACCGCCGCTCACCCCGGCCAGCGCCCCGGCCCGGCCCAGCTTGCGCAGCAGGGTGGTGAAGCGCGAGCGCTCCTTGGTGGTCTTGGCGCACAGGATCTCCGCCTGCCCCATGAGAGTGAGCTCATCGCCCGCGTGCAGAGTGAAGTTGTACACTTCGCTGTCCTCGCTGAACTCGCCTGACACCACCTGGGGACCCCAGAACCAGGAGAGGCCTTAGCCAGGGCCCCAGGGAAAGCCAGCCCTGCAAAGCCCTTCCGGATCCAGGACAGCCCTCCTCCCTTGGGGCCTTCTCAGGACTGAGACCAGATCAGGAGTCCTGGACTGATGACAGTCCATCCTGGGAGGCCACATGATGACTGTGCAGCCTTCACTCTGTTACCTCATGTAATAACTTGCTTGGAAGAATTGCTGTAAGGATTAAATACTTTGAAAATATTCAATATACAGCACATTTTATTATTATTATTTTACAATTAGGGCAATAATAGTCCTCTACCCATTCGACAAGACTACTCCAAAGAGAAATGAATTCATGGGTTAGAGTTTGTAAAGAGTTACCTGTACACAAGTGGGGGGCTGTTTACACTGTCCCCCACAACCAATGGATACTAGGACAGCTGCCCTGAAAGGTCCCCAAGTCAGGGCATGACCCTCCAGACACACTCCCTGCTTCCTCATCTTTTGTGGAAGCTCTTAGGCCCCCTTCCAGGATGTTCATACACTCAGCTCTTCTGACATGGCCAAAGGCCTCAAGGGGCTGCCAGAAGCCACCCTGTGACACTTCTACCTCCCAGACTCTAAGGGTGACCCTCCAACCAGGGTCAGGCTTGCCTCCTGAGGAAAGGGTCAGCCTGGGGGCTGCCTTTGCAGGAAGGACTGACCTTGACACTGAAGGTGATGGCTTCCATCACAAAGATGCGGTCAGGGAAGACACTGGCCACCTCCTCCACGCTGCTGAAGTACCTCACTGGCTCCCGCACATCCCGGGCCTGCTCCAGGAGCTTGAACTTCCCTGCATGCAAGGCAACGCAGGCTGCTAGCGTGGGCCTGCTTGCTGGGAACCTGGCCTGCATCCAAGAGACCTCATGGTCCCCACCTCCCCTCTTCTTAGCCAGACCCTCTGGAACTCAGATGGGCAGAAGGGCAGGTTTGCTCTAGTGGAAGGAGCTGGTCAGCTGGTTTAAGCTTCAGTGGGAAGGTGAGCACAGATCCCTAGCAACTAGAGCCCAGCCCTCACCCAGGGGAAAGCTTGTGGGTGTGTGATAAGGCTAGCAGCTGCCTGCCCAGAGAAACCCAAGTACAAACTGGCACCCAAACACTGGGACACAGAGCTGTCCTCCGACCAAGCATCAGTGTGGTACTGGGGGTGCTGAGTGCTCGCTTGGTCCCAGCCCCACTCTGACTTGCTGTGACCCTAGATAAGTCCCTTCCCCTCTCTGGGCTGCTAGGTCCTCATCTAAGGAGGATGGAGCAGATGACCTTGGGCCCTGCCTGGATCTGACATCCTATGCATCTGCCCTGGGTTGCTAACACATACTGATGCAATGGGCAGACCAGGGGCCCAGACCCAGGACTTGGAGGCCCAGAATTGCTGCTAGTCTGATATCTGTTCTGTTCCCAAACCCTGCACTGGTCCCAACATCCAGCCCTACTGTCCCAGAGACCTCTGATCTGAGGTGATCAAAGCCCCCTCCCTCAGATGAGTCCTTTCAAACCTGCAGTTTAGGGCTGTGTGCTTTGGCTGGCTCAGCAAATGCCCTCAGCAGACACAGACTTTAAACAACAATGCTAATCCATGAAGCTGACACCCCTGGGTAAGCCTCACCTCACTGTCCACACACCTTTTATGTGCCCACCTATATGAGCACAAAGACAGGCTGTGAACCACCCTGGCCTCTGGACAGAAGGCCTCTTCTCAGGCCTTACACAGAAGAGTCTTGTGTGGGCCAAGAGAAGACAAGGTGACTCTTCAGCTTCTGTAGTCTTCCTAGTGGTTGCTGCAGTCACAGTCCATTCATTTTTTCATTCCAAAAACATTTTTGAAGCACCCACCATGTACCAGACACTGGGCTAGGCCCAATAGGAAGTGCAAACCTGAAAAAGATACAGTCGGCCCTCAAGGAAATCCAGGTATAGTAGGTGTAACAGTGAGCACCCAATGATGGCTGGATGTGACAAATGCTACAACAGACTTGTGACAAAAGAGCTAGAGGATCACTGAGTTGGGGGAAACCTGCCTGGCAGTCTGAGGGGATCTTAACAATGAAAAGAGTTTTACAGAATGGACATTCCACCTGGAGGAATCAGCATGAGCCAAGGCACGGAGTCCTGGAAGCAGATCGCCTGCCCCAAATGGTGATGCCTAGAGGTTAGGACTTGAGGAGGGGGATGATGGGGCCGAAGTAGACAACAACTGGGTTATGAAAGGCTCTGAATGCCACATGGTAGGACTTTATTCCATAAGAAGGAAACCCACTGGAGTGTTCTGAGTAAGGAGAGACCAAGATCCAAGTTGAACTCTATAAAGACAACAGAGAAACCATTCAGGTAAATAACTAGGAAATGAGTTCTGGAAAAGAGCCGGGGTAGCAATAGAGGGAACAGCAAAAATACGAGCAGGCCAAGAGATACGCGGAAGAGAGCCTCATCAAACTAGGATGACCAATGTTAAGGAGGAGGTGGGGGAGGAAGGGACTCAGCCACCAACCTGGTCAGAAATGGAGACAGCAGAGCTGTTAACCAAAACTGGGACCCTGGAAGGAATGAGCTGTGGGACATGGGCTGAACTGGGAGGCCAAGTGAGGCCCTGCAGGGGGTGCTCCTAGGGCAGGTGAGCATGTGGGTGAGGGGCTTGAGGACGCCTAGTCAGAAGTAACAGACGAAGACACCAGCCCATGGGAGGCAGCGTCACCTGTGGGGCAGGCCAGATGGCTCAGGGAAGAGGAAAAACAGAGGAACTTGACCCTTTGGGGACCCTCTTCCCAGAAAAATCCCAGTGTACTCCTAGCAGGAACACACACACACAATTTTATATACAGTATGGGGGTTCTTAGAGCCCCCACAGCCCAGCCAGAAACCCAGAATGAGAACCCCCAATGCAGGGTATGAAGAGCAGAGGGCAAGGGGCAGAGCCTGCACCACCACCATCTCCAAGCAGGAAACGTGAGAGCCAAGAAAGAGAAGGGAAAATGCCCAGGAGAAAGCTGGAAGGGAGTCCTGCCCACCCCCCACCCCCACCCCAGCTACCCTAACCACTCTGAGACCCTGGTGGAAAAAGGCCTCAGATGTGCCTCAGCCCTAGATGGGGCAGGGATAAACCGGGACGTCACAGGTCTGCCACCATCCAACAGGAGTAGCCCCTCTCCCTCACCACGCCTCCTCCCCCGTATCCACACACAAACCCCTCAACCCCAAACAGCCAAGCAGGGAGAGCTGGAGCCAAGTCTGGGCTAGAGGTGGGGGACAGCAGGAAGATCAATGTAACCATGGTAGCCAGCACCACTCCCTTTGCCGCAGCCTGAGCCCAGTGCCGGTCATCACTGCTGGGAGGAAGGAAGGGAGACCTCCGGGGAGTGATGCTCCAGCCCCTGGAAGCCTTTTCCTCCCTCTGCAGCCCTGCTTCGGGCAGCTTCCTCCCCTGCCTCCCCCTACGTGAGACCTGAGGTCCCCGTGGGTCCAGGGACCTGCCCTGCCCTGGCCTCCCAGAACTGCGTTTGCACAGCCCTCACAGTCCCTTCCAGCCTGAAGCAGGTTCTTATTTGTCACCGCTCTCTGCCAGCACCTGACCCATGGCAGACGCTCCATAAATAATGGTGGGTAAACGTACAGCCTCTGGAGTCGGACAGACCCTGTTGGATCCCAGCTCTGCCACCTACCACCTGTGTGGCCTTGGGCAAATTTATCTAATCTCTATGGGCTTCGGTTTCCCCACCTGTAAAATGGAAGCATACTACTTGGCTTATGGGGCGCGACAGCCAAGTGCTCTGCAGGGCTGGGGAGCAGCACTGAGCAGGAGCGCCGGGCGTGGGGCGGCGGTCCCCAAGGAGCCCAGTCTCCCGGCCTCCCAGGCGGTGGGCCGTGGCCTGGAGATCCGGGTCACCCGCAGCGTCCCCCACCCCTCTAGGCACAAGGCGCCACCCTCCTCCCCTCCCCCGCTTCGCAGCGGCTGTATTGGCTGTCTCTGGGTCCGCAGCCGGCCGCCTCGCCCGCGACATTATTAATTCATTAGGAGGAACTAGCGTCGAGCTGTGCAGTCAGAGCTTCCTCTTTAACCGGCCAGTGGCCCGGCCCCTCCCACTTCCAAGGGGCCTAGGCCTCCCCGCCCCAACCCAGGCAGCGCCCAGCCTGCCCAGTGGAATGATGGGGCTGGGGATGCCACACCCCGGCGGGCCAGTGTCACCCCATAACCTCTGTCATGCACTCAGGGGGGCACCAAAAGAGATGCGGGGAAAGGGCTAGGAGCCCTTGGCACCTACAGTTCCCTAATGACAGACTGAAATGGTGCAGTCCCTAAAGTCACACGTCTGTCAATGAGGGCTTTTTCCAATATTTGCTTTTTTTTTTTTTATGACTTCTGATTTTAATCACACACTTCTGGATCAAATATTTGCTTTTCTATCCCAAGAAGACCTGGGACCTCTCCCCAGACCAATGCCAAATACTCAGGCTGGGAAGTTTCTAGCTGGGGCAGGCCTCCCCAGGGGCTCAGGCCTCCCCAGGGGCTCAGGCCCAGGACAGAACTCCAAGTCAGAAAGACAAAAACTTGAGAGTTTCCTTATCTTTTAAATGGAGTGTGGGGGCTACGGGGATATCAATTCACAGGGTGCTGTAAAGAACAGAAGCCCTGGAAAGGGTTTAGTCGTGTCCCACTGGCTCAGGGGACGCCTAAGCAGGGCCAGAGGGGGAACAGTGTACCTGTGAGGAAGGGCTGTGAGCCTCCTCAGCTCAAAGGATTCCCAGCC
This sequence comes from Camelus ferus, assembly GCF_009834535.1. Taxonomy (NCBI): domain Eukaryota; kingdom Metazoa; phylum Chordata; class Mammalia; order Artiodactyla; family Camelidae; genus Camelus; species Camelus ferus. Next base: position 17,950,142 of record NC_045710.1, on the reverse strand, counting down.
TTTTGGGGGAGTGGGGGTGGGGGGAGCAGGGTGACAGTTAAAAAAATAGAACTGGGCTGGCTTCTGAACTCCTGGAGCTTGATAAGACTCTCTCAGGGTTACTGTGAGGATGCAATGATGAAAACGCTCAGCCCAGTGTCTGGCCTGCAGCACATATTTAATATGCAGGAGCTGTGGTCTCCTGGGCTGGCATGGGGGCATCTCTGGGATATGGCCACCAGACTCGCACCTTTCCCACACAGGGACAACAACCCTGCATTCCTGGAGTCTAGATACCTGGGTTCTAGCCCTTGCTCTGCTGCTTACTAGCCGTGTGACCCTGGGCAAGTCACTTTCCTTCTTAGGCCCCCCATTTCATCATGTATAAAATAAAAGGGCTATAGTGTGTGTGTGTGTGTGTGTGTGTGTGTGTTTAGCAGCAGAATCCCTTCAAACAAAATCTTAGACAGGACATCAGCATCATATGTAAAACATATAGAAGTAGAAATTCATTAGCTTATTTCAATCTTATTTAAAAGTCTAAAATCAAAAACAAAGTCTAAAATCTTAACATTCACTTACAAAGTCAATCAGTGAAAAAGAGTTTCACAAAAAATTGAAAGAAAAAAAAAACAGGATTAGAGCTGGCAAATGCAACTGTATAGTCAGCCTGAGCGTTCCTTTTTTTTCTGAAATTTTTGGTTGTACAATACTGGCAGATTCTGGCAGGAGATGTTCTCTTTGAGGGTCTGTACCAAAAGGGTTAATGAGGCAGATCACAGTACACGCCAAAGATCTCTATTTAGGGTTAAGGTTTGATTTGTAGCAGTTTGAGGATATAATTTTTTTTAAACATTAGTTTACAATCTATTTTAAAAGAAAATGTGAGTCAAAGTATTCCAACCAGATACCCAAGGCTCCACAGAACAGTATGAAAACCACTGGGCCCTAACTCTAACCCTCACCAACACTAATCACCACCCTGCCAGCTGTGACCTCGCTCATCCCTGCGGCTCCAGGGAAAGGCTGGTCACCAACAGCTTCCCCCAAGACTTCTCCACCCCTTCCCCCCTGCCTACAGCCCCCGCCAGCTCTATGCCATCTGTCCCTGGCTGGGCACACCTGGGTACTGTAGTGGGATGTCAATCTTGGGCCCAATGACGTAGTGGCCCTCCTCCAGGGTGTGGGCTGTCACCGTTGTCCACTGGCGGCAGGAATGAATGAGCAGGATGTCTCGCTCACTGACGCCCTCGGCATACTCCCCTGGAAGGGGAAAGGAGGATAGAGGAGGAAGGACAGAAAAAGAGAACTTTAGGAGGGGCAGAAAGGATAGACAGGGTGACCTCCTCACCTCTTCACCAACACCCCGCCCAGGGACAGCTCCTCGTGATCCCTGTTCAGACCAGCAACGCTCAAGGGACAGGCAGGCTGCCAGCTGTGACCCCAGGGCTGAGTCAGGCCCTATCACAGGGATCAGGCTCCCAATGGGGTCCCAGCAACCAGCCCAGTGCTGTCCTTCATTCATCATTCAATTGGACCGCCTGCTGTCCCAGGCACTGTGCTGGAACCAGGGGCTCCCATCGAATGAGCCCAACCCTTGCCCTCCAGGAGCCCTTTGGCCCATGGGGAGGTGGGAAGAGATGTGAACAGTGAATACAAGCCAAGTTTGAGGTGCTAAGTGGTGTCTGAGCTCTCACAGAGTGTGTAGCAAATGAGCTGGGGGTGGGAGGCTGAGGGAGACTGTGCTGAGCAGCAGACACTTGAGCTGGGCCTCAGAACAACTCGAACTCACACCAGCAGAATCCTCAGCCCCCAAGTCAGTGCCTAGGCCAGGCAAGGAGAGCCTTGTTGAGGGTACAGAGAGGTTCAAGAAGAGGCTGTCCACTGTGGATCCCAGCTGAGAGGACTCCCACCGAGCCATGGGTCACTCAGGTCAGGAGAATGCCAGGGCTTGGAGGAGCTGATTCCTAGCTCTCTTTGAGCAGCGCCTTCCTTCTCACCCACTGCCTCAAAGGAGAGGGGAGAAAGTCTCAGGAACCCCCGACCCCATCTCAGAGAAGCCGCTTCCCGTCTCTCCCTCCCTCAGCCCTTCATCCTCCCAGGCTCTGGAATACAGTGATGATGGCCAGAGGAGGGGGTGGATTTAGAAGGGGAGGCCTAGTCCTGGGGGAAGCTGCACTGGGGCAAAGGTGTTGGGAGGGGCCTGGGCCCCAGAGGCTCCAACCCCAGCAACGGTTTCCAGGGGAGCCGGAGGGGCTGGCCCAGCTTCCAGGAGGAGGCCAGCAAAGCCGTCTCCTGGATGCAGCTGATGGGCAGGGTGGGGGTGGGGGACACCTCTTTCCCAGCTCCCTCAGACACAATTTATTAAATTTCTGCCACCCAACCAAATGGGAAATGGTTCACTCTGACGGCTAGGAGCTCCTTGAAGTGTGTGCATTTGGGGAAGGAGGGAGGCGCAGGAGAGGATAAAGTGTGTCCAGGACCTGCCGGGAGGGCCTGGCTCCCACTATGTGTGTGTGTGTGTGTATGTGTGATAGCAGTGGGGTGGGGAGTGTCTGAGCCTTCGTCCACAATTCCTCACTGCCTGAGGCAGAGGAAGCTGTCCTACTCTGCAACCTCCTTTTAGAGCTCTTCTCCCACAGAGATGCAGGCCACAGCCACACGGGACACACACCAACAACCATGGGTCATGGTCACCAGCAGCTCAACCATCACTGCCACCTGGCCCACAGTGATAGGGGCTTGTGGCCCCAATGACACAACTCAATCCCATGGTCTCACTAAGGGGCCCCTCCCAATTACACACACAGGGACCTTCAATACTTCAAGACACTTTTGATCATATATGGTGACGAAAGCTATAGCCACCACTGTCACAGACAGCTGGGCATCACACCAGTTGCTCATTCCCTCATTTATGCATTTGATCCCTCCTGTAATCTTTGTTAGGCAGAATGCCCTGCTGCAAGGAGCCTGCAGCCCAGTAGGAAGACAGTACCTGACCATTATAACACATGCACAATAGGGACACGACAGAGGTGACAGGGATGTCAGAGGAGGCCTGCCAGACTGAAGAGCTCAGAAAGGACCCCCAGGAGTGGGAGATGCCTAAGATGTGTGGGAAGTGGCTAGGCAGAACCTAGGGCCAGCATATTTCATTCACACACAGACACACACAGCCTTGCTTTTGACATGCACAGTCGGCATCAAACACTGATGATCCGGAGAACAAGACGTTAGACTGCAAGGCACCTCTGCCCGACGGCCCAGGCACAGTCACTCTCACGGAACCGGCTCCTGGAACACACTGCCTCTCACTGTGCCCACTACTCGCTGCTGCGGGTCGGAGGAGGGGCTGCCGGCCCCGCGGAAAGGAGAGGAGAGGAGCCTGTGGCCACGGGCCCCATTAGCATTCAGGGAAGCGAGTGTGCCAACGCGGGCCAAACCCCTATTCTTCTCACACACAAAACCCCCGGCCTGGCTGCCAGCACCGGCTCCTGCCCCTCCCCCAGCCAAGCAGCCCCCCTTCCCCCAAACGGTCCCCTCACTCCAGGCATCCCCTCTCGGGCCCCCAGGCATGGTCCCATTAGCAGAGCAGTCCGGGCCCCCGGGCCCCAAGGAGAAGTGGGGCAAGATGTGGGGAGGGCTGGAGGCATGCCGGACGGGAGGACTCGCTCATTCCGGTCCAGAGGTGGCCTGCTCGCCCCGAGGACTGGAGGCTGCTCCCTGGGCCGCGAAAGGAGGGTGCAAGAAGAGTCCCAAGAGGGGCTGAGCTGGGCTGGGAGTCGGCAGCGGTGGGAAGACAGAGTCCAAGGCCCAAGGGATGCGAGAGGACAGAGGTGAGAGGCCAGAGACAAAGGGATGGAAGGGGGCGCGGCCGGGGCGGGGGTTTGGGGAGGTACTCAGGGAAGGGGGTGCACCGACGGGGCGGGCGTGGTGGTCCCGCCGCGCTCTGGGCTAAAGCTGGGCCGGAGAACTCTGGTCAGGGCCCGGCTCCAATCCCTGTCCCAGGTTTCTGTCCCTGTCCCAGTCTGCGGGGCCCTAGAAGAGGAGGTCCCCTCGGCTGGTGGGCCCTGGGTCTCCAGGGAGGCGCGCCAGGAGTGGCACGGGGCCCGCACAGGGGAGCGGGAGGGCAGGGGCGGCATCCTCACGGCCCCAGATAGCACCTGCCGGGAGAGTCCCCTTTGGTCCCATGCCTCCCGCCCCCACTCCCGCCTCCGTCGCCCTTCCCAGCAGCCCCAGTACCTGGCCCGAGGCAGGCGAGCGTGGGCAAGCGGCACCGGCTAACGATGAGGTCCAGCGGGAAGGCGCCCATGCTCCAGCGCAAGCCGGCCAGCCCGGCCGCCAGCTTCTCCATGGCATGGGCGCCCCCGGAGCCGCCGTCTCAGGGCCCCGACGGCCAGTCCCGCGCGGCCTGGGCTCCTGTGCCAGCCACCACCTCCTGGGGTCGCCGCGGCGCTCCCTGCCTGGCCGCCCGGCCAGGGCTGCGGGCGTCACGTGGCCCGCCTCCCCGCGGGGCGCCGGCCCCCGCCCCTCGCCCCTCGCCCCACCCCCCGGCCCGCGTCCGCTGCCGCCGCCAAGTCCCGCCTCCCAGCCAGCCCAGATCGCCCGCCCCAGCGTCCAGGTGACAGCTGGGGACCGGGGACCCTGGGCGGGCGCCTGGACCAAGACGTGAACAGCATCTGCAGGGTCTGGGCCGGGGATCGGCCTCTCCTTCCTTACCAAGGGATGTTCTCGGATTCCCCTTCCCCCGCCGGGAGCTGCGCCCCTCTCCTTGCTCGCTGGTGCCCCGGCCTCGGTCAGGGACCTAGTGCTGCTCCGCTTCCCAAAACTTCTGCCCGAAATTCAGCCACTGCGATCCCAGCAGCAGTTGCTGCCTCTAGGATATTTATCACCTCCAACTTCACACATCCTGGCAAGGATGCCTCATTAACCCCATTTTACTGAGGAGCAAACTGAGGCTCAGAGACATCAAGTAGCAGCTCAACTTGAAGCCCAATTTGACTACAAATCCCACTACCTTCCCTGGTTGTTGCAGGAGACTAATAGGGCCCCCTCCGCCCCTACCATAGAACACTTTCCAAGTTCTCAGCGCCCTCTTACCAATTGTCACGAGTTCTATGAGGCTGGTAGCCCCAGCACAGACACAGCACACGGCCTGTGATTGCTCCCATTCTATAAATGAGGAAATTGCAGTTCAGGCACCTAACTGGTGGTGGACGCTTGTCCCTCAGCCCCCTTCTCCCTTCTCTCATTCCCTTCTTTTAATTTGCTCTTCCTTTCCTGCTCTCCTCACCTTCTGCCTCCAAACCCTCTCGGTTCCTGCTCCGGACCTCCTCTTGGGAAGCCCTTCCCAGAAGCTGTGGTGGCTTTGGCTGGGTTCACCATTGATGTACCTGGGGCACCTTCTATAGGTGATCAAAGGCTGCAGCAGGACTGTGGCATGTGGCGATGTGGCAGCCAGGAAGTGGGCCTTGGCCCCCAGACTGGTCCTGAAAGGGCTCCATGGGCTCTTGTCCTCAGGCTCTGTGCTCCAGGGAGAAACCCCCCGCCCCACTACGTACTCACAAACCCTCTCTTCTGAGGTGACTGACATCCCACCTCACATGACAGGCACCCCAAGGGAAATGGCACCAGACAAGATGAACAGGACTTCTCAGCAGGAAGAGACAGTTCAGATCATGCATTCAATCTCCATCTTTTGCAGAGGAAAATAAATGGAGACTCTGAGAGCATAAATACTTTGCTCCAAGGTCACACAGCAGGAAAAAAGCAGAGCTGTGCCTGGAAGGCAGGCCTCCTGCCCCCCAGCCAGTGCTACCTCCATAACCTGGCCTGGCCTAGCACAGGACCCACCTCACCCCGTGTACACGCGGGAAGGCCAAGTAGCTGGCCCTCAGGCTTGCTTTCTTCAGCCACCACAGCAGTGTGACTTGGAGTAACCCAGGAGGACAGAAGCTCTCTTGGGTCTGTGGAGGTGGGGTGGGCTCTTCCCTAGGGAAATGGGAAAGGGAAACATGGCAGAAGGGAAGAAAAAAATAGAAAAAGAGGAAAATACAGGAGTATAAGGAGGGGATGGAGGGTCGGAGGTAGCAGAATGAGGCATCAGAAAGAATCAAGTGAAAAGGGGCTTGTCTTGGAATCATTTTCCTTTCCCTCCCCTGCAGGCTTTCTCTTGAGTAGGGTAACCATCTAATTTGTCATCCAAAGGTCACTTTTGAGGGGGAAGGAGGTGCTAAGCGAGACAACAGGCATAAACCAGACAGTGGGTGTAAACCGGGATTTGGTCATATGTTCACCCTGTCTCTGAGAGAGGCCTCCGAGCCCTGATGTAGACGCCACGTCTGCAGTGGTTTCTTGTACTCAACATCTCTGGTTCACCTCAGCTCTAGACCTCAGTTTCCAGCTAAGCTTCTACACCCTCACCGAGGCATTCACAGGCATTCCTTTTAACCACTGCACTTGAACTTGGTCCTCTTTCATTGTCTGTCCCAGCTGAGGACATCACCTTTTGTTACTGAACACAAGTTCCTTTGCCCGACACACAGTGAAGCCAGAAATAGCAAAATGCTGGAGTTTGAAGCAGAGAAAGGTTTATTGCTGGGCAGAGGAGAAAGTGGTGGGTGGCTTCTACCTAAAACTCCTCGAATGGTTTCAGCTGAGCATTTTTAATGGTCAGCTAAGGGAGGGGTGGCCCAAGGTCTGTGATCAGCTATGCACAATTCAGATTGGTTGATGGTGATCAATCCTACGGCACCAGAAAGTCTGGGGGCTACGTAGGGGGCTACGTAGTCATGATCATCAAGTAGTTAATTTCTTCCATTTGGTGGTGGTTTTTAGCATCTGAAAAACTCAGGAAATATGTATGAGATTCTATCATCTGGGTACTTCAGAGAAGAGCTACAGCAGAGGATATGGAGGATGGGTCTGACCCAGGAAGACCCCTTAGGATCCTGCTTGGTTAAAAGTCCCCCCTTTTCATTGATACTCCTTAATCTTAAGAATAGGTGTTGGTCAAGAAGGAATAATGTTTTGAACAGAGAGGTTAATCATAACCTTGGCAGTGGAATTCGGTTTCATCTCCAGTCTCATTTCATTCCTCCCCAAATCTTTTAGAGAATAGGGTGATGACTGCTCTGGCTACTTCCTGCCGAAACAAGGAATAGTCCTACCTTGATCTGGTGAATGGACATCGAGTTGGAAATATTCTTGAGGTCCAAGTCCTGGATCTAAGTCTTATTTGATTAAAATCTCATTCCCTGAGGAATTTAGGAGAATAAGCTTGAAAACCAGTCCAGACCTTTCACTTTAGGGTAGACTTGTAGCCAGGTAGCCAGTTGCCTACTTTTTTCTGAGCAGGTTTTAACTTTTTTTTAAAACATTTCTTATTGATTTATAATCATTTTACAATGTTGTGTCAAATTCCAGTGTAAGGTTTTAACTTTTGATGTGATATTAAAACATATGTAACAAAAGCTATTAGTCACTACACGTCTCCTTTTTTTCCTGCTAATATCTGATCTAAAGCAAGCTTATTGTCTGAAAATTTAATAGTTACAGGAGGAGACCTTGAGGTCACAAGGTTGCAGCTGCCATCTGCCAGCAGACACTGCTTTGAGAATGACTGGTGGCATCCCAATATGCCACAGTTCAGAAAAATTAGAGTTCTCAACAACACATGAATGTGTCTGGAATTATGTCAACAACGGCTACCTCATTTTACCTTGGATGTCTGAACCACAGCCACTCCATTTTGACTTTCAAATGCATTCCTCTCCTCAAGGCCAAAGCAGATGTACATGCATGTCCAAAAGGCCACAAAACAGGCCACTTTGGTCAAAGAAAGTTTAAGTCAAACCATGCTCAGGCCAGAATGACTTCCCCATATCTCAATATGTGCAGATTTCATCATTTCTCTTTTTGATTACAAATATTTTAATAGAAAGCATTCATGATCAAAGTATCTGTCCCTTGACGCTGGGGTGGTAGCTCCTGCCCCAGGTTTAGATCGTGTCCCTGGGTGCTAGGCCTCCTTTATGTTTGCCTAGTTATCCACATTGGGAGAAAATAAATCAGGTATCATGAACAGGCTCAGGGATATGCTAGTGGGGATCCACTCTACAGGCTATACATTTTATCACTTATACCCAGTTGTTACACAAGCATCGTACATGTGCTTTTGGCAACAGACTTAAAGCAAGCATTGTTATACATCATGCGTAGTTCTATTCTGTGACAACTCCATTAGAGAATTCTCTTTCTATCCTAAACATTGGGGACAATATTGATAGGGAGACAAACATCTGGTAAACAGTTTAATCAGAAAACAGTTTAAGAGCCAGTGATACTTCAGACAACCAAAAAATTATAACCATACTCATCAGTTTACTCAATCCTATGCAATCAGTCTCCTTTACTAAAGTTTTATAAAAATCAGAGTTTTAATTAGACTTCTTAAATATCCCATCCCAGCTCGGCAGTATAGTTGACAAGAAACCTATAGTTGTCAAAAAATCGCCTTTATGAATTCTCTTGAAAATGAGGCAGTTCTGCAAAGCATCAGCTTAACTGTCTATGACTGAAAAATGCAAAAAGGCAAGGTAAAAACCCAATTACAATGTTTTTGACAAAGTAGCTTAACCAGGTTGCTGTGACATACAACATCTCAAGATAACAACCAGAAAATTATAACTGATAGCATTATACTAGGACATACCTAAATTTCAGAAACTCCATATAATTTCTAGAACATCCACTCTAACAACATCCATCCACACCATATAATCCAAGGAGGTTTATCATTCATTCAACAAGGCTTCCCGTACAATTCAACATAGCAACTAATCCTAGTTAGCTCAATATGTTTCTCTGAGATGTCTTAGGGGCCCTCTGAAGCATCCCAAAGTTAGCTGAAGTCAAAAGAACTTTAATTAGAATTTGATAGGAAGTTTGTCAAAAATATCAAAAAATTTCCCACAATTTGTTGTCAGATGCATTCTAAGTAAACTTGTTCTCTTAACAGAAACTAAATCCAGTCCTGCACTGGCCTACTTTTAATAACAAAACCCATTTACTTATTTAAGCTTAGTCTGCTCTGAGCCCGATCATGCACAGAACTCCTTTTTTAGGGCTCCCTTTCCACAAACTTCCCACAACTTTCTGTATCCATGTTAGCTTGTCCCTTTATTTTTTTCCCCCCATCTAGAAACAATCAGCTCTAGGACCAAATCCTTCTCTTCTCCCTTAACAAAATACAATTCCATTCCTCATACATTTTTTTTTTTAACTCAAAACATACACCCTACTTTCCTACTGTATACTGAAATGTTCCCCCATTATTTCCAGTAGCTTCAATTACTTAAGTTAGAATCCTCAATTCTTAAAAATCTTAATTTCTAGTGAATGCTTCAATATCTTACTGTTTTGGAATGACCTAGCTATTCAATTATTCAATAAACTTCCATCATTTAACTTGATTTATCACAACTGTAAAATTTCAAGTTACCAAATATCTGGAGAGATCATTTAAGTAGAGATTCCTAAAATGTAATTGTTTCTTAAAAAGTTCACTAAAAGCTCTTATTTGCATTTAATTCACTTATAGTAACTTTAGTCATACCAAGTTAATTTTTCTTCTGCTGACAAACTCTGCAACAGAAACATGAGCTTAATGACCTTCAGTAAACCAAGGTACAGTAAAAGACACAGCTGTATTGATTATACCAAACAAGCTTAAGCTAGCTTTAATATCTCAATTCAATAGTGAATATTTTCCAGATTACATAAACTTGAAATATAGTCTGTCTATCTTTTTAACTTAGAAGTATTTAGTTTATAAGCACTTACTTTTAAGTCAAAAAATAGAGCTCATTCACAATTTTTTTTACAGAAAGATAGAACCAGAGATCTCAACTTTTCTGTTTGAGTTTTAAAAAAACCACACACACCAAAAACACCTTTTTCTTCTTGAGAACCCAGCTAGATCATCTATACCTCACAGGCACAGGAAGAGAAATGCAGGTTCCTCTGCTGACTGCTTTTACAAAACCCAATCATCTTGGCAATTTTTCAGGGATTTTTTTTCCAGTTCCCAAATATCTACTTCAGTTTAAAGAAATAAAAGTAATAGACAATTATATAAATTATATTTTATATAAAATTATTCATTCACATAGCTCACTTTCAGCAAAACCAGGAAGAGAGAACAGGATTTGGACTCAGGTACCAAGAGACAGACAGACAGACAGACACACACACACACAAACACCCCTCCCCAAAATAAAAACCAAAGGAATTTCAAAAGGCCACTTTGATATAACAGCAGAGACATTAGGGGCCATTGTTCTCCAGATATCAGGGAGTACTGAGCCCACACAGTGTTACCCAAAAAAAAAAAAAAAATCACTTTCGTTCATTTATGGGAGCATAGCTGAAATCCCAGTTTTGCAAAATACACCCTAGAGGGACTGTAGGATGGAACAGGGCTCTGATCATCCATAATTATTCACAGCTGATGTTATCAAATATCAAGCAAACAACAATTCAAAACAGTCTCTCAGGGTCATAGTTTCCTAGTCCCCAAAAGGGGACTTCCCAACCAATGCCCCATCAGAGATGAAGCTGAATGACCAAGGCTGGAAAGAAAAAATTCCAACCAACACTCCACCACAGGTGAAGGGTACCCTGGTGTCGTCACACCCTGAGCTCGGGTGTGCACCAAAGACATATCAACCAGCCAATGCCAGGTACTGACACCGACACACATACAAACATGGTCCCACAAACAAAAGATCACACGAGAGTGTAGCCCCAAAATTCCACTTCCACTCACAGACAGAAGCCTCCAGAGTGGCCTGGCTTCTGAAAGAAAATGGACCCAGAGTGGCTCCCAATGAGCCCAGAATGGCTCACTTTCAGGAAAGCAATGAGCCCAGGTGGAGCGGGTAGAATTTTCCCATCCTGCATGAGCCGGGATGGCTCACCTTGAAACGATACACAAAAACACAAACAAACAAGTTACAGTCACACAGACAGACAATCAGACAAGGTATAATCTAAAAATTCCACTTCCACTCCCAGAGGCCTCCAAACAGATTGGCCCAGCTCTGGAAAGAGAACAGACGGAGAGTGGGTCGCAAGGAACCCGGAGCAGCTCACTTCCAGCAAGGGGATGAGCCCTGATTGAGTGGAGAGAATTCCCAGCCTGCACAAGCTGGAGTGACTCACCTCCAGGTGACACCGAATGTGTAACTCCCTCCCAATTTCCCCAGAGCGAAATGAGCTCTGGCAGCTGCTGGAGCCCAGGGAAGGGGCTGCCCCCAGTCAAGGTTGACCTGTCTTGCGCACAGACTCCTAGCCTGGCTTTGCAAAAATTGTTACTGAAGGCAAGTTCATGTGCCTGATGCATAGTGAGGCCAAAAAACACCAAAACATCAGAGTTTGGAGCAGAGAAAGGTTTATGGCTGGGCCGAGCAAGGAGAACGAGTGGCCCTGTGCCCAAAATACAACCCAACTCCCCGGAGGGTTTCAGCTGAGTACTTTTAAAGGCCAGCTGAGGGAGGAGCAGCTCAGGGCATGTGATCAGCTGTGCACAATTCTGATTGGTTATGGTGATCAATTCTTGGATGCCAGAAGGTCTGGAGGCTACGTACCCATGATCATCAAGTAGTTAATTTCTTCCACTTGGTGGTGGTAAAACTCAGAAAGTATGCATGAGATACTATTATCTGGGAGGAGCTACATAGGATACGGGGGTGGAGGATGTCCTGGGAAGGCCTGATAGGGTCCTGCTAAGTTATGCTTTCACAGTACCCCCACCTGGAACTCTGCTTAATCCTTACACCCAACTGGTCACCAAGCCAGGGCAATTCTGCTTCTGCCATGTGTCGTGTGGCCCTCCCTGCTCTCTGACCCAGCTGCCCCAGCCTGACTTCAGTTCCTCCTCTGATCTTTCCGCCAGACCACCCTTCATATTTCATACCAAAACCCCTGTAACTCTGGACATCGGCTGAGTCAGGGACCACACAGGTGTGAGGCATCAAGCAGAGCTACCTAACTGGTTGAATCCACCTCCTAACTATTGCAGAATGTTCCAGAACCTTTCCAGGGCTTTTTAATTGTTGGCAAATCTCCAGGGACCTAACACAATTACCCAGACACATACATCCCTTGATTTGCTTTAGGGCTCAGGAGTCGTGTAGGAAGAAACTTCGGCTTCACTTAGAGTCAGAAACGCTTAGATCTTTCCTTGGGCTGAGATTGCTGGAAACAGCTGGCAGGACAGAGAGCCAGGAAGAGCTGTGAGGGAGGAGGACGCTCAACAGAGAGGCCATACTGAGCAGCTGGGTCTGGAATTGAGCGAGCTGAGAGGCCTAGGTGTTGTAGGAGGCTATGCCTGAGTTCACCCTCTGGGAGAGTCTGTCTGGGGACAGAGAGGGCTGAGGGGCAGAGGCAAGGGTTGGGTCACTGGGATCCCGGCTGCTCTGCTGAGAGTTCTGCCTCTGACAGGGTCGGTGGTGACAAGTAGAAAGGAGGACTTACAAGAGGTCAGTGGTCTGGAGGAGGGGCGGAGTGGTCAATGGAGCAGGAAGATGGTGAAAGCGGCCAGTAGGGCTCCCACTATGTGTAGAAGAACCATGCCCCCACCCCACCTAGAGGAGAGATGGTCTTCTCTGCGCCCATGAACTGGGAAGGCCAGAGAACATTTGAATCACCACCTCTGTGAATTCTAGGAAATATCGTATCCAATTTTTCTTTCAGAAAATTCTAAACGTAAACTAGAGATAACAGTATTATTATGAAGTGGTATTTCATTGTGGTTTTGATTCATATTTTCCTTAATGATTAATGATGCTGGGTTTCTTTTCATGTACTTATTGGATGTTTCATACTTTCTTTGGAGAAATGTCTATTCAAATCCTTTGTCTGTATTTAAATTCAGTTGTCTTTATTACCGAGTTGCAAACATTCTTTATATATTCTGGGTACAAGTCCATTATCAGACATACGATTTGCAAATATTTCCTCCCATTTCACTTGATGACATTGCAAGCAGCATGAAAATTTTTACTTTGATGAAGTCCAATTAATTTTTTTTCTTTTGTTAAATGCTTTTGGCATCATATCTAAGAAAATATTGTCTAACTCAAGGCTACAGATACTTACTCCTATGTTTCCTTCTAAGAATTTTATAGTTTTAGCTCTTACATTTAGGTCTAGGATCCACTTTGAGTTAGTTTATTTGTACACTGTGTGAGGTAGGAGTCCAGCTTCATTCTTTTGCATGTGGATATCCAGTTGTCCCAACACCATTTGTTGAAAAGGCTATTCTTTCTCCCACTTAATTATTTTGACCCTTGTCAAAGACCAATTAAACATAAATGTCCTTACAGAACTTTGAAAAGATCTTAGGTATCTTATCACTTCATCCTGTAAATATATCAATATGTATCTCTAGAGATAGGAACTTTCTGTTTTTACAATATAACTGCAATAATGTCACACAACTAACAAACTATATTTCCTTAGTATCATAGGAATATTTAGTCATTGTTCATATTTTCCCAACTGTCTTGTTGGAGAATTTATTTACAATTTATTTGAATCAAGTTCCCGATAAGATCCCTACATTTCCCCCCCCATAATTTATTTGTAGAAGATACTGAACTATTTGTCCTGTAGTGCTTCTCACAGTCTGGATTTTGTTGATTCAGTTCCGTAGGGTGATTTTATGTGTTGCTTTGTCTTCTGATTTTTCTCTAAATTGGTAGTAGAACGTAGATAGTAAATCAAATTCAGATTGTTTGGGTTTTGATTTTTTTTTGGCATAACTATGTTATAGGAAATGGTGGTCCTTCTGTCAAGAGGCACATAATGTCAGATATTCTCTATTTTGTGATGTCAGCAGGTGTTGATCATCACCTAAGTGTCACCTTCCTTTCAAAACACCTAATTTCCCTGAGGGGCTAGGTGGGTATATCTCAGTGGTGGAGTGCAGGCTTCACATGCACAAGGTCTTGGGTTTAATCCCCAGTACCTCCATTTAAAAAAAAGAAAAACAAAACTAATTTCCCAAGATAGGACTGAGTCATCTTTCCTCAGTGTTCGCACCAAACCACTGCCATAGAATTTGTGTTGTATTATTACACAAACCTCCCCCATTGTAGCTATTCATATTTTGTTCTCCACAGGGACTAACATGTATCTGGCTCACAGCAGGCATTCACAGATAAGGCAAAATGGCCCTAGAGCTGAGAGGATGACATTTGAAGCCCAATATCTGTGCAAGTGACTTAATCCCTTTCCAGTGGTGTTGAGAGTCAATTGTCAAATTTCAGGAATTTCACAAGTGGGTTATGAAACATAGCTATTATTAAAAGTTAAATTCTAAATAGTTACAGATAAATTATATTAAACAACCATAACAAATACTTAAAATTCATTATTTCCTCATTATTTTATTACATTTGACTATTTCTATGCTCTTGAGGTCATTTTTGTCTATTGTATCTGTAAGGTGGAAAAACTATGTAACAGTGTGCTACTGTTCATCTCTTCCCAACCCTGTGTTCAGTGATGTCATGTTGACAGCTTGAAATTGGCCAGAGTGAGAATATTTATACCATAGAAGTTGGCAAGTGCTATGAATCAGGATTTTTTTTTCGCTAGGGAGTGGTTATAAAATATTTACTAGTACACCATTGTCTCTCATTGTTAAATGGAGATAAAAATAGTACCCACTTCATGTAGGATGTACATAAAGCACTTGGCACAGTTTCAGGTACACATTTTAATAAATGGTAGTTATAAATTTTATTACTTGTGTATCATCTCTGGTCAGGGTTGCTGAGGGCAGCTGTACTTTCATTAGGCATTTCTAAGGCAAATGTGCCATGGAGTACTACATGCCCATTAGAAATTGTGCTGTGAAAGTTAATAAACAGAAACCTCATTTATAATGAAGTCCAGAGGCCAGAAGGGGCAGCGTGCTCACCAGACTACTCTGTTGTCAATTGTAGACCCAACAGTAAGAGACTGCACTCTTGCATCTCCAACAGGAAGCAGGTTTACTGCCCAGAAAGGAGAAAGAAGAATTTCTCCCTACTGGGCAACATCAGCCTGGCCAATGGGGGACTGTCACAACTCAGCCAATGAAAAGCCACTATACTTTGAATTCTCAGTTTCCTCCAATAGACTGTTTATAACAGCCCCTCCCTGTTTATAACTCCCCCTTCTCTTCTATAAAAGAGTTTTCTCTCCTTTGTTTTCCAGGCCTGCCACTGGTTTGCCATAGGTTGCATGTCCCAACCTGCAATTCTTTACCCTTCCTGAATTTTGCTGGTAAATTTCTTGCTGGTAAAATAACTGGCTGAAGATACAACATTTCACGAATGAATGAATGCACTACAAGAAAAGGAATAATTAAAGGAAACATGCTGTAATGTTAAAAGTGTTTGAGTCATGTTAAAAAGTCCACAAATGATAAGTGCTAGGGAGGGTGTGGAAAAAAAGGAACCCTCCTACACTGCTGGAGGGAATGTAATTTGGTGCAACCACTATGGGAAACAGTATGGAGATTCCTTAAAAAACTAAAAATAGACTAACCATATGATTCTAGCAGTCCTACTCCTGGGCATATATCTGGAGAAAATTCCAATTCAAAAAGATAGGTGCACCCCCAATGTTTATAGCAGCATTATTTACAGTAGCCAAGACATGGAAGCAACCTAAATGTCCAACAGATGATTCGATAGAGAAGTTGTGGTACACACACACAAAACACACACACACACACACACACACACACACATGGAATACTACTCAGCCATAAAAAGAATGAAATAATGCTATTTGCAACATGGATAGACCTAGAGATTATTATACTAAGTGAAGTAAGTCAGACAGAGAAAGACAAATATCATATGTTATCACTTATATGTGGAATCTGTATTTTCCATAGAAATTTTAGAATCAGCACATCAATTTCTTTTAAAAATCCTGCTAGGATTTTGACTGAGATTGTATTGAATCTGTAAATTAGTTTAGGGTAAACTGACCTTTTAACATTGTTTTTTAATTTCCTTCAGCAATGTTTTGTAGTTTTTGGTTTACAGGTCTTGCATATCTTTCACTAAATTTGCTTCTAAATATTTTATTGATGCTATTATAGATGTAGTTTAAAAAATGTTTTTCTAATTGTTCATTGCTATTGAATAGAAATGCAGTTTGCTTATATATATATATATGTATGTATATGTATAACTGAATCACTTTGCTATACACCTGAAACTAACTTTGTAAATCTATCACACTTTAATAAAAAAAAGTTTGCCTTCAGAAAACTTAAAAAAAAAAGCTAGACCTATAGGAAGATTCCAAAAATATTATAACATATAACAAACTCTCATATGTCCTTCACCTAGATTCAAATATAAAAATTTTTTTTCTGAGCCATTTACAAGCAAGTTCCAGACATCATGGTCCTTTGCTCATAAATACTTCAGTATATGTTTCTGAAGAACTAGAACATTCTCTCACACAGCCACAATTCAATTATTAAATTCAGGGAATGTCATATTGATTCATAATATTCAGTCCATATTCAATTTTTTATTATCCCAATATTGTCCTTTATAGAACATTTTCCCAAGATTTAATCTAGAATCATGCATTGTATTTAGTTGTCATGTATGTAATTTAGAACAGTTTCTCAGCCCTTTTTTTCTCTCGTCCTTTAAGAAATTGGTATTTTTGAAGGATACAGACTATTTGTTCTGTAGAATGACCAGTGTTGACTGTGGCATCACTGTCAGGAATACTCAGTGCATCACATCAGGAGAACTGTTATCTCAGTTTGCCCCACTTCCGTGATGCTAACTTGGATCATTAGTTTAGGTGGTGTCTGCCAAGTGTCCCCACTATAAAGGCACTTTTCCCCCTTTGTGATTAACAGAGAATTGGTGGGAAGATGTTTGTGATTGGACAAGCATCTGTTCCCCAATACACTTGCATCCAATGATAGCATCCATTGCTGATTCTTGCCTGAGTCAATTATCACTGTGATGGTTGCAAAATGGTGACTTTCTAACTCGGTCATTCTTTCTACTGCAGGAGGAGCTTCCTCCTCTCCCCTTACTATCAATTCACAAATTCTTCTAAAGTCTTTATTTATTTTGATGCTCAAATCATCCTATATTTGATTTGACCAAAGGGGTCACCTTTCAGTTGGTTCCTGTGTCCCACCGGCATGGCCCCAGAGTTCTTTGGAATTTTCTTTATTTTCTGGAAAAAATAGAATGTTCCAGGGTCATTCTGCACTTACCCTGCCCGGCTCTGCAATCAGCCATTTCTTCAAGGACTACTGCTTCTTTTTAGTGATTTGGGGACTGTCCTCCAGGGCAGCACCATCTGTGGAGTCCAGGTGATAGATGCTTTTCAGAGAAGGAAACAAGTCAGAAGTCTGTGCTGTCCTCTGAGGGAAACACATCCACAATTCTGGCCACTTGCTGCGTGTCTCGGTGGCTGGACCACCATAATCGCTGCCCCCTCTGCTAGCAGGCTGGATCAACCAAGGAACAGTCTGGAAGCCTTCCTGCTGATGGGAGCACCATCTGGATATTGTCATCGTATGTTCATTATAAAGGGCTGGGGCCTTCCTGAGGACATTTGAAAAATGAGTTCAGATCGTTGACTTTCAACCCTCATTTAGCCAGAGTATAACATTGTGGTAGTTTCCTTTCCATGAGGAAATTTCTACAATTGGGAAGAGTTTATTGAAGATTTTCTTCCTTATTTCTGTGATGTGAATTATAAAATGTCTTAGAATCTTACAAAGTAGGAAAGAACCACAATTTGGTTGACCTTTGTAATTTATCTAATGTAGTTCTTATGCAAAAAAATGCAGAAAGGAGCCTATTCGAATGGAATTTTTTTTGTATGTTTTATATTTTATCGTAAAAGAAGAGAATGTTATAGGGGTAGGTAAAGAGGAATTGAAACCCAACCCTTATTTATAGATTGTTCCTGAAATGCTTCTTCCTAAAAATAAATAACTCATGAAATACTTATTTCAGGAAGCTAGAATTTTAAATTTTGGTCAATAGTGCTAAACACAGTAAATCAAACTATGCCTCTTATAACTTGGGTTTTTTTTAGTGGCTATGCTTTGATTTCAAGTAAGTAATGCATTTATCCAAAACAAATACAATGTTTTGATTCTAAATAATATTTTAAGTTAAAGAAAAAAGTAACAAATGATCAACATGTTTCATTATTTTCATTACTCCATACTTTTTATTTTGTAAAATTTCCTCTCATGAAGGAATCATGAAGATGTTTTTAAACTGAAGCTTCATTAGCGTTTTCGTCTCTCACTTTTAAATGGTGTTATGTTCACAACATGGTAAGTTTCAGAATCCTTTAAAAATGACTTTATTCAAATTGTTTTCCAAAAGAGATTTTGTGCTAGTTGTCTTTCTTGCCATTCAGAACCACACTTGCCTGAATAAACATTTCAGATGGCCTTGGTATCATCTGAGCCCTGAGTGACAGCAAATAATGAAGCAAAACTGCAGAAATTGTCCAGCCTCTTTTGTGTGAATCAAGTCAACGAATTAGCTGAGTCTCTGACAGCTTTGCCTTTGTCTGCTGAGAAGGATTGTCCAATAATTCCACTGAAATTCCAATCTGAGCAATAAGACAAATAGATCAATGGAAGTGAATAGAGAGCCCAGAAATAGACACAGACAAATATAGTCAGCTGATCCTTGACAAATGAGCAAAGGCAATTAAATGGCAAAAGAAAGAACAGTCTTTTCAACAAATGGGGCTGGAACAACAGGACACCCAGAGGCAAAAAAAAAAAAAAAAAAAAGAGAGTGAGAGAGAGATTGAGGGAGAGAATTGAGACCCAGACCTTACACCCTGCACAAAAATTAAATCAAAATGGCCTATAGTTCTAAATGTAAAATACAAAACTATAGAACACACAGAAGATAACATAGGAGAAAATCTAACTGACCTTGTGTTGGGTGATGACTTTCTGGATACAATGCCAAAATTATGATCCAGGAAAGAAATAATTGATTAAGTTGAACTTTGTTAAAATTAAAAACTCCACTCGGCCCATCTGAGCAATAGAGCGAGCCTGGACAATACTCATGGTTCTGAAAGATGTGTTTCCTTCTCCAGATTTAACATCTGATATTTGGAAGATGGCAACACAACACGGTTAATATTTTTATAATCAGGGAAATTGACTTATTATAGGCCACAAATTTATTTTTACCATCTGCTTTGCTGCTGTTTCACTATCATACTTATGGTATTATTAAAAAGATAAAAAATAAAGGTTAGGGAGGATATGGAGAAAAAAGAACACTTGTGCACTGTTAGTGGGAATGTAAATTGGTGCAGCCGCTGTGGAAAACAGTATGAAGGTTTCTCAAAAAATTAAAAATAGGACTACCATCTGATTCAGAAATTCAGATATTAACTGGAAAAGATATCCACACCCCCATGTTCATTACAACATTATTTACGATAGCCAAGATATGAAAACAACCAACCTGTCCACTGATGGACAAAGAAAATGTGAGATATATTTATACACATACATACATAATGGAATATTATTCAGCCATAAAAAGAAAGAAATCCTGCCATATGCGACAACATGGATGGACCTTGAGGGCATTATGCTAAGTAATAAATATCTACTGTATGATCTCACTTATATGTGGAACAAACAAACAAACAAACAAACAAAATGTGCTCATGGTTACAGAGAACAGACTGGTGGTTGCCAAGGGTGGGTGTGGAGTGAAGTGAATGAAAATGGTCAAAAGGTACAAAGTTCTAGTTATAAAATATGTCCGGGGGTGTAAAGCACAGGATCGAGACTATGGTTGATAACACTGTATTTCACATTTGAAAGTTGATCTAAAAAGAGAGTAGATCTTAAAAGTTCTCATCACAAGGAAGAGAAAATTTGTAGCCAAGTCTGGTGATGGATGTTAATTAGATCTGTTGCGGTGACCATTTCACAATATGCACCCACATCAAATCATTATGTTGTACACCTGAAATGAATATAATGTTATATGTTATACCTTAATTGAAAAAAGGAGTATGTTGTTTAATTTCCATGTTTTTGTAAAATCTCCAGTTTTCCTTCTGTTACTGATTTCTAATTTCATTCCATTGTGATCAGAGATGTTTTCAATATTTCAATCTTTTAAAACGTATCAAGACTTGTTTCATATAATACTATTTCATAAATGACCAGAGTCTATTCTATTTGTTTTTTATGTGAACGCTTGTTATTACAATATTATGGGAATTTATATTTTAATAAAGACATTTAATTAGTTCTAAAAAAAGGAGTTGTAAACTCTAGTCAGTTGTATATAATATTCTCCTGTGCAGTGCAGGGTCAAGTCCTATATTCAGTGATAATATTATAGTATATACACTTCTCAAATTATTTTCTAAAGTACTGCTTTATTTTTACAACAAACGTCAAGGAGTGAAGGTGGCCTCCTTCAGGGCATGGGCTTCCGAGGGAAGGTAAGCACTCAGGTCTGAGCTCCCTGCCACCTCTCTCAGTTACTGTTAGCTGTGTAGTCATGAGTCTGTCACGTGGCATCCCTGGGCGGCTGTAAATTAAAGCCCTGCAATGTGATTTGTAAGTGACCTGTTTGTCCCTCAGATTGTCCTTGGTTTCTAGAGAATTTGGTATGCATTTTAAATGATATTTATCCTGTATTTCTAGGTGCCTGCAGTAGGGAAGAGGAGCTGGGCTGCCAGGTTGCCTGGCTTAAAGCACATACATGACGCATGATCAACTATCATGTATGCGTTCATTCTCTCACTCCTTTAACATTATTTACTGGGCACCTACCGTGTACCAGAAACAGTTAGGCACTGGGGATCCGTTGGTCAACCAGGCAGATTTGATCCCTGCTCTCAGAGAGCCTGCTCCCTGGCTGGTAGAAAGGCTTTCCTCAGTCTTTTCATGCGGTCCATCAGCTCTGTAATCTCAGTCACCCACCAATATTATTTCTCCCACCTGTGCTTCTGGAGACAACGTCCTCCAGATCCACTTGAGCTCGGTTGCTCCCTAGGCCAGCAGCACAGCCCTGCAGGGTCTCAGGTCTCCCTCTCTCCCGGTGTACTTTTTTATTTTGCTGGACTATGTCATCCAATAGAGTCCTGAGGAAGAGAGCAAGGGAAGGAAACATTTACCTTTTTGTGTATCTGATTACATCACTTCACATTTTACAAGTAATTTAAATGAGTTTAGAATTCTGCATAGAACATCTTTTTCACTCAGAATTGTTTTCGAGGTCTCAGTGTTATGTTAGGAACATTTATATCACCCGGGTTCTTGAGTCTTTTGTATGTGACCTATTTTTCCCCTCTGGATGCTCTTTTATCCTTGGAGTTCTGAAATGTCATGATGACATTCCTGGGTGCGGGTAATTTTTTTGTTTTTTTCTTGTGCTAGGCTTTTTCAATCTGGAGACTAAAATCCCTCAATTCTGAGACGTTTTCTTATATTCTCTCTCTGATAATCACCTTCCTTCAGGGTTCCTTTCTATTTTCTTTTTCTAGACCTCCAACTTGCCAAATTTTAGCCTTTGGTTTGGGCGCCTAGATTTCTTATCATTTCCTCCTGCTTCCCATTTCTCACTTTTTTTATGTGTTTTCCTTTCAAGGAGATTTCCTAGACTTTTATCTTCTAATTCTTTTCTTGAATCTTTTATTCCAGTTGACAGTTTTTATTTTGGAGAATTCTGTCTCATTCTTTGTTTCTTTTCTTTTTTTTCTTTTCTTTTCTTTTTCTTTTTTTTCTTTTTTCTTTTTTTTTGTTTATGACATCCTGGTCTTGCCTTATGGATTCAATATCATCTCATATCCAAGAATATTAATTAAAGTGAGTTTGGGATTTTTATTTAGTTTTCTGCATTGTTTTTTTCCCCCTTGTTTCCTTCTTCTGTTTTTTGTCTGTTATTTTATTCTCTCATTTATGTTAACACGAAGAACTGAATATCTGACTGAAGACAAATATCTGTTAAACCTGAGTGTCAGGTATGTGAATTTTTATTAATTTTTCTATACTTTTCTGTGTTGGAATGATTTCATATGTATATCCTAAGTAGATTGGAAACCATGTCCATTCATCTGTTCTCATGACTGGAGACGTTTGACAGAGAACAATCTGCAAAGAGCCTCCCTTTTAGTTGGTGAACCTCCAACGGTAGTATTTGTGAGTCTCTTCTCTTGGGCCAGGTTTTTCAGAGAAGACATTTCTTATCTTTGGCCTGGCTGCATGTCTGGTTGGAAAAATTCTGAGAAAGGGAGGGGAGAGGAAGGAAAGACTCAGGGAGCCCACTGTTCAAGATGCAGTTTCCACTGAACTCCTGGGTTTTCACCCTATGGCTCATCTGCACCTTTCCCTGTGCCTGGTGTCCTCAAATCTGCGGGCCCTGTCATTCTATTTTTGTAAATAAGCCTCTAGGAAGCGAACTCTTGGCTGTGAGGGGTGGAGGGAGGTAGACCCCGGGGGATCCCATTCTTTCTTATACAGACTTTCTACCCATACCCATTTTTAACCCATCACCACCATGTTTATCTTCTACATGGACCCTGGTACCTCTAAATCTTGGAACTCGTGAGATTCAGGGAAAATTTGCTCACCATTTATTGGCATCCACCTTTGAAAACAGTTGAATTGTAAGCTTCCACTCTAGAATAGTTAACTCTGTTTTCCGCTCCCATTTTTTAAACACCTGGGGCAATATTTGCATAAATAAAATTTTAAATTCTCATAGATGTCTTTTGCTTTTTTTTTTTTTTTTGGTCTTTGTAGGATTGTATTTTTAAAAATTCTTTTACTCTCATCTTATTGGGGGTTTGGAGAGAGAATTTAATTTTGTATGGCTGTGTTTACCATAAATTCTTCATGATGGAGCTTACAGGCTCTGGGGAAGCTTCCGGTGCCACAATGGAGATCTGCAGTTCCCAAGAATGGTCACAAGGTGGCTCAGTGACTCCATATTTACTTTATAGTTTCTCCATACTCACCCTTGCCCACCCACGAGAGTATTGTGAGTCTTGGTTAATCCAGCACAAGGGAACCACGGAATCATAGAATATTTACATCGAGTCTCTGAGGCTTCCTAGTCCACCTCCTTTTAGAGACAAGGCAACAGAGATCCACCACCAAACCAGAATTTGCAGCAGAACCTGCTGAAACAAAGAAATGGAGGCTGCACCATACGGATCTTAGCAAAGATTTTGCATTGGTGGCAGCTGTTGTTTCCTTGACAATTCTTGGGGAGTGAAGTTCAGCAGCAGGGACTGCGGCCCCTTAGATATCATTATAAACACACACACACACACACACAAACACCCTTTATGGTTAAATACAAAATTTTAAAACCGACATGAAACAAATGTGTACACTAATGTATTGCTATAAGGCGAACACCCTTGTAAGCAACATCCATGCCAGTGGACAGGATTTTGCTGTCCCCAAACCCTCTGTGTGCCCCAACCATTTATAACTCCTCCCTCCCTGCTAAGAATATTCCCACCTGACTTTTGGAGTAATTATCTCTTTAATATTCTTTATAGTATGTTACCTCTGTACTTCCCTAAACACATTATGGTTTAGTTTTGCCATTTTTTTTCTTTTTCTGTCTTTTGTTAACTTACAACCTCTCTCTCTCCATTGAAATTTAATTGTTGGATAGATTAGATCAATCGTCTTGTAAAGTTTGCCAGTCTGGATTTTGTTGATTGATGTAGTTTAATATATTCCTCTATCCTCAGATTTCCTATAAATTAATAGTTGGATCTAGATCAGAGGTTTGATCTGAAGGTTTTGAGGGGGTTTTGTTTTGTTTTGGCATGGCCTTAGTATGTGTGTTTTGTTCATGGTCAGAAGATACATAAATGCTAGATTTCTTTTTGTTGGATCTCTTTGTGATGCTAGTAGCCATTCCTAGATCTATTAATTCATCAGAGGTTGAAAAATAGGAAAACTCTAATTCTATTTCTCCGATGTTTGCTGAAATATTTCTTTATAGAGAAACTTCTCGTTTACTATTGTTGGGGAGAAAAGTTTTCTCTACTCTCTTAGATTCGGTGTTTGGGAGTTTGCAAATTAAACTGACAAGACACTGACAAAAAGCAATCTCTATCCTAGGAATTTATTCTTTAAACATTTACTTTCTAGGTAATTCTTAAGTGGCCTGGTAGGAGGAAAAACAGAGCTTAGCTTGTGCTGATTAAGCAGGAGGAATGAACAGCCCATGCTCCAGTGTTCTCACATTTGCAGAGATGTGGAGGACACCATGGTGGAAGGCACAGAAGAGCAGCCCCGTACCCTACAGAATTACTCCAGGTCTGTCTCTCTCACCCAGTAAGCTCACCTGGAGGAAGCACTGCTCAATTAGCATCTGCATCACCCGGGTAGTTTCATGGCAGCATCTGCCTTCAAAATCTTCCAGACTGAGTTGTTTGTGTGACTGACAATGAGAATCTGAAGAGGCTGTAATGGAATATTCCAGGCATTTCAGAAGAGGCACAGGTGAAATGGCCTCTCCCTTGGGTCCTATCATTTTCAAATCAGTATCAACTCTGCTACCTACACACTGGGGTCTAAAGCAAATGGACCATTTTCACTTAACACTAAAATCCTGCACTTCAAGCACTCACAAGAGCTTCATCTTGGATGGACTACTCTCTACTGTCTAGACTACTCTCAAAAGATCAAGACCATTTCACAGTCTAATGAGAAAGTTACTTTAAGCAATAAACTGTCTATAGCAAGTCAAATCAGAAAGCTACAAACCTTGACTCTATTACTTAAGCTCCCTGTAGAAATGCCATCAACTTACAACAATTTACAATTTACTCTCATGTTTTACTAAAATCCAAAAAAAAAAAAAAAATTGGAAAGGAAAAATAGAAGCAAATCTATGCATTTTATGAACTTGCATTGGAGACATTTTAACTTTGTAGTTCATGACAATTAATGGCATGAAGTTTCTGGATTCTGTGCTACAGATTTTCTTTCCTTAGCAACTGTTATGCTCTCTATAACTAGATACAACAGGAACCCACCACCGCTTTTTATCTTGGTGCTGGAAGTTTCAGATCTAAACTAAATGTCCTGGCAATCCTTTCACTTGGAACACTCCAATTCCCTACCTGGCTCTTGGTCTTACAGTCATGCTGATCTCAAATACACCTAGGAAGTTGACATAAACTACATCCAACTGCCTTTTCCTCCCTCCCCTATCTTTTGAGTTACTTCACTATTATTACTCGCTGCTGTAGCCATTAAGTAATGAAAGTCCCCCTCAAACTACATAGCCTCAGAAAGCCAACGAAGAGAATTATGAAAAGCAACTGCATCATTTACTTCCAGTCAATCATACAATCAACAAAGTGGTGAGGGATAATACAGGCTTAAAGTAAAAAGTAATGAACTGAATACTTTTCAAGGGCATTACTCTGTCAGAGGTGCCAAGGTTAGGCTGAATGGCTACTTTAACTCATCAAGTAAGGCTACACTCCAGCACTTTCTGTTGGCTCCGGTACATGTTTATTACCCCCATTATAATCAGTATAACCAAGCCTTAGGACCTTATCCTCAGAAACTGTGATAAGGTAAAGGTGAAAATAGGGAACAGGCAACAGGCTTGGCTTCAAAATCCAACTCCAGCACCAACTGGCTGTGCAACCTTAAGCAAATTACTGAAACTGAGTGTTTATTGTGTAAAAAAGGTACTACTACTCCAGGTTGTTGATATAACACAAAGAACCCAGAACAGCGCCACAAGTACCCAGTCAGCTCCCTAGTCAGCGAGAAATACTCTTTCCTCTTCACACACTCCCCTGAACACTGCCCACGTCACCTTGCCCTCTGCCATCATTTTAGTCAGGTCCTACTCATAGCTCAACTTCCTATGTGATCTCTAGAACCCTTTGGTTTTTCCTCTTGCAACCCATCCAGACCTATTTTTCTCAGACACGCTGCTCTCCGCACTGTCAAGGACTGACCAGGACTCCCTGTTGTCTATCACACTGGCCAGTGAGACTCCTGGATTCCCACGCAAAACATAGCTTGTTTCTAATTTTTTTGTGGCCCCTTCCAAACCTCTCAGCCCTAGCCATTCAGTCCACATACCTAAGAACCAATTCATGTCCCTCTACCCTCAAAAAGCCACCCAACTCCTCTCGCCAACTGAACTTGCTCTTCTACTAATACAGCACTTAAAATCTGGATCACAACTATCTGGCTCTTATATATGGTTAGTTGAATACTGCTTCTTCTTTCTAATCTAGATCATAAATTTAAGGGCAGAGGTCATGGTCTGTTTTCCTGTACCAATCTCAAAGGCAGAATCACCGGCCCCACCCTAGGCACACAAGAATGTATGCTGGCGGGAGTGAATACAGAAGCATTAAAAGTGCTCTGGGTGATCCTTATAAAAACTGCAGTATGGAAAATATCCCATATATCCTTCCAGCAGAGGTAATCTTAACAAATATTCATTGACTAGTGAGCCCTTAATACAGGGTCAAACATTTCTTTCACCACTACTACATATGAAGAAAACCAAAGTTGTTGCTCCAGCATGAGAATGGTTCACAAAAAAGTAGGAAACACTTTACATGTTTCAGATAAGAGGACAGTCACTGCTAAAAACAAGGATTCACCCTTCAGTATGCAGCCCACCTTGGTGGCCCTGGCTCACAAACTGCCTTCAGTTAGAGCTGGCCTCTGGCACATTCCAGTATTGTTAGCTGGCAAGTGACTAGGGTTGTGCTCTGACACCAGGATCTTTTTATTAATGCAGTTTCTTCCGAAAATAATTCTTGAAATTGCCTTCCCACCTTTTCCTAGCTTGAAAAAGTTATTTCTCTTCTATTTCTGCTCCTCTAACATCGAGTTTGCTATTTTGCATTATTTTCAGAAGGAATCTTCCATCTTCAACTCCACAAATAAATGAAAACCAAGCCACACAGTTGGAAATCAAGTTTTGTTTTTATATGAACAGAAGTAGACCATCTAGAAATATTTCAGTTTATTTAAATTGTTAAGTAGAGTATGAAACCGAATTTGTAGCTAGTACCAGAGAATGGACTTAACTGTTTGGTGTTTAATGAGAACAGCTTCTACACAGGATCCCAAGAGACTTACAGAAAAAGGGGCAAAGCCCTAATATTAAGCAAATAAAACTCATGTTTCAAACAGGTTATACAAAAATTGATTTATACTCCATTTCCCTTTTTTTGATATTTAGAAAGTGCAGATTTAACAAAAGGTAGCCATATCCTTTCTATATACAATGCCGATTATAATTATGCGAACAACAAAACTGTCAGTCTGTTACCCAAAAATCCCAGTGTTTAGCTCTCAAACCTTAAGTCACTCAACTGAATAAGGATTAAAGAGGGTTAAAAATAAAAAAGCTACTGCCACATTCCAGATAAAGGAAAGCAACAAACACATTAAAATTAATCCAACAAGAGGAGGTTTAACCTAAAATTTTTTGAGAAGCTTAATTTAACATCATTTCATTTCATTATTATTTTTAGTGGAAAATTAGGGATTATTTGGCAATGCTGCTTTTACTAGTAGTAAACAATGATAAAGTCAAGTGAGGGGAAAACCTATCAACAACCACCAGTGAGGCATATAAAACTGTTTTTAGAGCACTATCTGAAAAATTCATGGATGTTCATAGAAGATACGTCCCTGTGTTGTTTATGTGCGCCAAGAGGGCATTAAAATGCTATTCACGACACAGAAAGACTTTTCAATGGAAGCTGCTGTCCTAAACTCAGCCTCTGCTAGAAATGAATCATGCTATTCACAATTATTTCAACAAAGGTATCATCTTAGGATGCTAGCAGCATAGCAAACCTAACTTACCCTATCCTAAAGATAAGCAATGAAGCCAAACTAGAAAAATGAAGTTAAAAAAAAAGGACAGGGTGAGAGACAGCTAAAGATCTTATCTTTACATGAAAAGCCTTTGTTGTCCTTTTCCCAAATCCATGGTGATACAAGTTTTCCAAAGGGATGTGAAGATAGGACTTAATAATAGTCTAAAGTATTTCTAAATCTTAAGGTAAAGACAACTTAACACTGAAAAAGTGTTCTTCAAAGGCCAAATCCCAATATATTTGGCAGACGTTAATAAATTTCACTCCTCTGTCTCACCTTTTTGAAACAACCTTTACTGGGCTACCACACTGCTAGAGGAGTTGCCAAAGTGGAGACTACTCAAATTTAGGTTAAGAAATTTGTTCTAGGAAAGTGAACAGGCTAATTAGAAAGACAAATATACCTAATTAGAAAGACAAACCACAACACCCTCCAAACACTAGTGCATGCAATTAACTCTTCCATTTCATAAACTCAATGGAGAGACAGGAAGGGAACAATGAGGGAAGGAGAAGAGGAACGTGAAGTCAAACAGCAAACAAAGGAATCTGGGACAGAAGGTTTAGGGGACAGAAAATGAGAGGAAGACACAATTAACTGACATTTGATAGTAGGCAGTTAGAATTCATCTTTCAGTTTACTTAGCAAGTTAAATCAGTGCTTTGTGTTAAATCTGACAAACCTACAAGTTTGCCCCTTTCATTTTTAAATAACTCATACCACGAAGTGGTGAGGGAGAAGCAAATAAAGCAGCATGCAGAAAGAGACACGAGGAAAAAGTGGCCAAGGAAAAGAACTGGCGGTAGGAATAGTTTTAAATACCAAGGCCACTTAAATGAGACGCAGCAAACCAAAGCCATCCTTTCTGCATTACCCTTTGTCCTCACTTAACTACTTTGAATATTATAGCCAAGCAAACCACAAACATTTTAATGCTTTGTATTTCGATGATATGTCTCCTGCACATGCTTCCACCAAAACAAACAAAAAAAGGAAAAACCAAAGAAGTTCCTTTCCACATAAGGCACAGGACAAAAATAACCCCATTTACATATTCAAGGCGAAAATGAGTGTTTTCCTGGCTTTTGTTTCTTTTGCTATGTCTATAGATTATAGGGACTCAAGCACATTATCCATGACAGAAAATTCCACTGTTGTACAAAATAAAATTGTTAATTCTAACTTTTATTCTTATACAATTTGCAGAATAGAGTTGAAATGATTGCTATAGGTTTTAATGTTGATAAGAACTGGATTATAATACAACTGAAATGCAGTGGTGAGTTGAGCAAGTACATTTAAAAATGAACTCACAGACATGATTTTTCTATACATTTTTTTTGTTTGAAGAAAATTATAAAGTCAGCAAGCAGTCACAGATGAAAGAACAAATAAAATAGGTGGACTGGATAGTTAAGATGGGGAACAAAAATATCTGTTTAGAGTTAAAAATGGACAGAGTGGTTTATTTTGCAGCAAGAAGAGAAAACAGGGTGGTGGATGGCAACTGATGGCAACAGGAGACCGCTCAGCAACATTTGCTCTTCCAGCCTGTCACGCCTCCTCCACTGCTGATATCTACGTTTTCACTGTTGGGCTCTTTTACAGGGGTCTGCAACAAACACACAAGGAAAGCAGCCCGTGAAAAAACACTGCCGCGGGTAAACCAAGATCAATAGAAATATTCTCATAAATGTTAATTTATGTAACAAAATGCAATTACAGTCACATGAGATAGGTTTTCTCTCTCAGGCAAAGTAAAGAAACAGAAGCTTTGTTTCTGATCTTCATTTTGCCCTCTTCTTCCACGTTGGGAAATGTCCAGAGGCCTCCTGGCTTCCCTTTGTAGAGCTTCTGAAGTCTCTGCCCTAACTCCTGTGAAGAGATGTTACCCCTAGCCCTCCCCCCTGAGTACTCACTGCTTAAACAGCATCTAGCACATGTATAAAGCCAGTGATGGATCATGTCTAATTTCAGAGACGTGAAACAGCCCTTTTCTGTTTAGTTTTACTTGCCTTTTGAGACTGAAGCTTGTATCATGGTACCATAGCTTTAAAAAGGCAATCTCCACTCTGATATACTAACATTAAGTGGAGAAAATAGGGTGGGGCAAAACGCAAAATTGTATTATTCATGTTAAAAATGGTTACAGAAAAAATGAAAAGGAGAGACACCAAAATGTTAACAGTAGTAATTAATCCTTAGGTGAATTTATGAATGATTTTATTTTCCCCTTTGTATAATCCTGTATTTCCCCAACATCCTAAATACTACTTTTATAATCAGAAGAACATACTATTTTAAATGGATAGCTTATACCGTATGTATGAAAGCAAAATTTTCTTAGGGATAGCATACCTACAGTAAAGTATTCAAGTCTTCACTGTGCCTAGTGATGTATACGCCATGAAACCACCAGATCAAAACACAGGACAGAACATGCCCCGAGAAGGCTCCCTAGCGTCCCTCTCCAGCCAGTACTACCCTCCTAAAGGGAACCAGTACTTGGATTTCTATCACCATTGATCTGTTTTTTCTGTTCCTGATCTTCATATACATAGAACCATATTTTACATATTCTTTTGTGTCTGACTTCTTTTTCCTTTTACTATCAGCCTGGGTGATTTATCCATGCTAGTGTGTGTGTAAGTGTTTTTATCCTGTTAAAAGCTAGGAATTTTAAAAGGTAGGAGTACTGTTACCACTGCTAGATCCTACAGATTTCTAGATGGCTCTCTGTTCCAATTCCTTACTTCACTTTGGAGGATTAGATATTGGCGACAGGTAAACGTTTAGAAACAGTACCACCCAAACCCAATTTCTGTATGTAAATCAAGTACTTTAGAAAAGCCTAAAAGTTCAACTGTGTCGCCAGGTACCTTAGCAGTAAATAAAAACAGAAACTTACCTTTCGAAGAATATCTTCAGCTAACGTGAGGAACGCCTTTTCGATGTTTATATTTGCTTTTGCACTAGTCTCAAAAAATCTAATACCATGCTCCCTTGCAATCTAAAACAAAAGCAAAATATCATCATAAAATTATCAATATAGGTTGCCAACTGATGACTTTTGTATCTTAAATGATATTATTATTCTAAAGGTAACAGTCTCAACTAGGTTATAGAAAACAGGTTATTTCGATGGGCCAAGACTCCTTCAAAAATAAGCAAACAAAAAATCAACTCAAACAATAAGCTGTTGTTTCCAACAGCATTTTAAAAAGAATGTGAATAGCTCAGTGGACTCCATCACCACTATGGTAAAAACAATCAAATGCAATACCATCTTCACAAGGAAAGGGCAGCATATTAATTTCATTCAGAGCTTACCTGTTCTCCTTTTCCTTTAGGGACAACTCTTTTATCGTCCATATCACATTTGTTTCCTAGTAACATTCTTTCCACATCTTCGTTGGCATGCTAAAATGAAATAAAAAATTAATTTACACACTACCATGAATTATGGCTTAATAAAAATGACTTTTTCTCAATTTATGGTGTCATTTCTTTTCTTCTTTTTTTTTGTAATAGAGGCACTGGGGATTGAACCCAGGACCTCATGCATGCTAAGCATGCACTCTACCACTGAGCTATACTCCCTCTCCACTTCAGTCATCTATAGTCTGAAAGTTTTAAAGCAGTCATCTTGAAACCATATGCTAAAAGCCTATACAAATTCTTAAACTATCTAGAAAAATAAACACAATTCCTAAGGCATATCCCTGGTCAAATATTACTTCCCCCCTATAGAAGGCTGTCTAGTTTCTAGTTACGTTCTCAACAAAAGAGAGGATATATGCAAAAGATTTGAAACTGTAATTTCTTACCCATAATCTAAATCTAAGCTGGATCATGATTCTGGATAATGTGTATTACCCTATTAAGAAGCCTTAATTAAAAATTTTACAAAGCCCTTAAAGTCTCAAAAAGCTATACTGCCAGGGGATCTCATGCACAAACATCAGTTAAAATAAATGTTTGCTCCACCAAAGTACTACATCTTCTGCAGAAAAAGAAAAATCCATCTCTAAAATTGGTATGAATTTCAAGGGACCCTGAACAGCCAAAACAATCTTGAAAAGAAGTATGGAAGATGCATACTTACTGATTTCAAAACTTACTACAAAGCTACAGTAATCAGAACAGTGTGTTACTGGCATAAAAACAGATATGGACAAATGGAACAGAATTGAGTCTAGAAAAAAACCCTCATATACGCCATCAAGTGATTTCCAAGAAGAGTGCCAAGACCACTCAATGGGGAAAAGGATAGTCTTCCCAACAGATGGTGTTGAGAATATAGACATCAACATGCAAAAGAATGAAGATGGAGCTTTGACTAATACCATATACAAAAATGAACTCAAAATGGATCAGAGACCTAAATATAAGACCCAGAACTAGTAAACTCGTAGAAGAAAACATAAGGAAAAACTTATATGACACTGGACTTGACAATGAATTCTTAGGTATGACACCAAAAGCACACGCAATGAAAGAGAAAAAAATACAAAATAATTACATCTTCTTTAATTTCTTTTAACAACATTTTATGGTTTTCAAAACGTATAAGCCTTGTACTTCTTTGGTTAAATTTTTCATTTCTTTTTCTCTTTCTGATGATATTGTATATGAAATTATGTTCTTAATTTCATTTTTGGATTATTCACTGCTAGTGTATAGAAATACAACTGATTTCTGTATACTGATATTTGTTTCCTGCAACCTAATTGAACTTGTTTGTTATTAGTTCTAATAGTTTCATTTCTTGGTGGATGTGCGTGGATTCCTTAGGATTTTCTACATACAAGATCACATCATTTACAAATACAGCTTTACCTTTCAATCTGGGTGCCCCCCTCCTTTTTTCCTGTGCTTAAATGCCCTGGCTAGAACCTCCAGTATAGTGTTAAACAGTAGTAGCCAGAGCTGGCATCCTAATCATGTTCTTGATTATAGGGAGCAGGTATGATGCTGGCTGTGGGACTTTCACAGACATCTTTCATTAGGCTAAGAAAGTTCTCTCTACTTCTAGTTTGTTCAGTGTTTTTTATCACGAAAGGGTGCTTGATTTTGTCAAATTGTTCTTTGGGTGTCTGTTCACATGATCATATGCTTTTCGTCTTTTATTAATATGGTGTATTACACTGACTGATTCATATGCTGCATCCTGAGGTAAATTCCTCTTGATCACGATGTATAAGCTTTTCTTAAATGCTACTGGATCAATTCAGCTATTAAAATTTTAATTTCTATAACATAGTGAAAATTAGCCAAAGTCAATCTCTTACATATCAGAAGGTTTTTTTTTTTTATGGCTGGGTTTTATGTATCTTAGTTCTCATGCAGAGAAGCTTAAGCCATCCAGCCTATCAAGTTAAATGCATATGCCTGTGGCATAATAAAAACATATTTTTGGTCTTTGTCTTCATTCCTAGCACAGAGCTCCTAATTTCGTGAGTGATAAGAGTGTATCTTTTGTTATTCATAACAATCTGTTTTCTATTAACCTAAATTTATGCTAATGAAGGACTCATGGCAGGGTCCCTACAGAGCTTCATAATAGAGGCTGGTCACCAAAAGAACCAAACACTGAGGGTTGGAACTTTCAGACCCACATCCCAGGAAGTGAAGGGGGCTAGAGATTAAGTTCAATTACCAGAGGCCAATGATTTAATTAACCATGACTATGTAATGAAGCGCCCATTAAAACCTGGAAACAATGAAGTTGAGGTATCTTCCAGGTTGGGGAACACATCAAGGTGCCAAGAGGACTTGTGGTTGCCGGGGGGATAAATTGGGAGATTAAGATTGGCAGATACTAACTACTATATACAAAGTAGATAAACAACAAATTTCTACTGTATAGCACAGGGAACTATATTCAATATCTATAATGAAAAAGAATATGAAAATGAATGTATGTATATGTATGACCGAAACTTTACGCTGCACACTAGAAATTGACACAACATTGTAAACTGACTATACTTCAATTAAAAAAAAAGTTGGGAATATTGGTAAATAAAAAAACTAAATAAAAATAAATAAAAATAAATAAAATAAAATAAAATACTAAAAAAAAAAAAAAAAAAAAAAAAAGGTGCCAAGGCAGTGACATGTCCAGAGACAGCCTGGAAGCTCTGTTTTCTAATACTCATGCATTGCCCATGCATTTCTTCTACGTAGCTATTTCAGAACTGCATCCTTTACAACAAAATCATAAATATAGTGTTCCTGAGTTCTGAGAGTCATTTGAGTAAACTATCGAACTTGAAAATGGATCATGAGAACCCTGAAATTTGCAGCCAAGTCAGACAAAAGTGCAGGTAAGTCTGGGGACACAGGACTTGCAAATGAAGGAAGAGCAATCTGTGGGTCTTAGACATGTGGAGTCTGAAGCTAAGACTGAGTAGTTAGTGTCAGAATAGTGTCAGGTGATATCACAGAATCGGAAAACTGGTTGTTGCTACAACACTGCATAGTCTCTATATAAACTGCTCTTATTACACATGCTACTTGGCTAAACTATAAAATAAAGGCTAAGGCAATTAAAAACGGAGGCTTCTGCTTGTTTCCAAATCTGTGTCATTAACTGATATTAAATACTAAAAGGCTTCTTGTAGAAATGGAAAAGTTAGTCATGAGCCTTTAGGATTGCTACCACTGAAGATATTATTATCCTGGGTCTAATACTGGCTAAGACTTGATCTTTGTGTATCCAGCCAAAACTTGCTTTTAAAAGTTAGTCTTAATGAAATTCAAAGCACAGAAGGCAACAATAAGACATGAAAAGTAATTCCAACAAGAAGCTACCTATGCTGGAGCACAGAAACAGACGTGCTCTGACACACAACTTAACTTTATAAAAATGGACATCTTCACATGAAATGATATGGCACTATCTTCTTGGTTAGGTTTCTACCACATTAGTACTCTGTATATTTCAAAATGTCTAGAAGTGATATGACATTTTTATAACTTAAAAATATATTTTTTAAACTACTATCGAAAATGTAATTCATTCACTCAATAAAAATTCACTGAGAAAGAATTCGTTTAGAGAGGTGTGTTAAACCACTAGTAGCTTCTATTTGGGGCCATCTTATAAGATCATTGTATAGAGTTTTAGGGTAATTTGGTAATTGCCTTGAATAGGATTCTAGACAGATCTGCCCAAAATTTTAAGAAAAGGTAGGCCAAAAAGTAACATTACCCTATAACAAGTAGAAATACTCAATAATAGTGATAGTAACACTATATCCTAAAGATCAATTAGAATACTTATTCTTCTTAACTAAGTGCACAAATGTGTGCTTATGTAGGGTTTATGCAATTTCTAGGTCTTACCTCATCTATGTTTCTAAGCCATTTGCTGATGTTTTCAAAACTTTTACCATTGGTGATGTCATATACTAGCATGATACCCATTGCTCCTCTGTAGTAGGAGGTTGTGATGGTGTGAAATCGCTCTTGGCCTGCCGTATCCCTGAAATAAACAGCCAATAATTTGTATTGAGCATTTGGATATTACTACATTCTAGATAAAGGGCAAGACAGTAGAACAGTATGGTAAAACAGAGATTAAAATCCATTATATGACACAAAGCACAACAGAACCATTACTCAATTAATTCTTAAACAGTAAATAATTAAAGTTATTCATAAACATATGAATGCATAAATACTTTTTAGTCTAAGGAAATTAACAACCTACCAATACTGGGTGAAAATCTGGAAGGGAAAACAGTCAAAAGTGACATATAAAATTCTTGAAGTTATTTATGAATAATAAAATGAATACCAGTAAGTGTGATTTTAAAAAGTCTTGGAATTCCATTTATCTAGTTCCATAATGTAATACAAAAGCATGTGGAATTTTTAGAACATTAAAGGGCTATATGATAGTATAAACAAGTTAACCTTTAGAATCATTTACAAGAAGCTGTGAAGATAACCTCATTTATGAATAACAAGACAAAAATATGTGAATAGCAGTACTTTTCAATGCCGGCTGGCCAAAGATTTAAGAGACATATTTTGCTCCTGAAAATTTTCCCTCTTGTTTGCATCACTTCTTTTTATGGATCATTATAATTCGCATATATGCATATTTTAGTCTCCCCTATCTTTTCTTAAAAAGCAAAATTCAAACAAATAAAAAATTCCATTCTCAAATCTACAATCCCCTCCAACTAACACTGCACTACTCTGTTCTCCTTCCCAGCAAACTTAAAAAAACAAAAAAACTTTTATTTTAAAATAACTATTGCCTCACAGAAATTTTCAAAAACAGTACAAAGAAGTCCTGTCTCCCCTTCACTCAGCTTTCCTCAATGGTAACATCTTACATCATAGTACAAAAGCAAAACCAGGAAATTCACATTGGTACAATCTATAGGCCTTATTTAGAGTTCACTTTTTTACAGGTACTTGTGTGTTCTCTGCAATTTTTTCAGGGGGTAAAGATCTGTGTATTCACCATCACAAATACGACAGAAAACTGTTGTATCACTTCTCTCCCCCGCCACCCAAGTCCCTACACCCTGGCTAATAATCTGTCTTCCATTTCCATTTCCAGAATGTTATATAGAAGGAATCATGCAGAATGCAACCTTTTGAAATGGTCGTTTACTTTTTCTAGCATAATGCTACTGAGATTTACCCAAGTTGTTGCATGTAATACTAGTCTGTTCCATTTTACTGTTGAGTATACTCCATGGTATGGATGTATCACAATTTGTTTAATCACTCACCTGTGGAAGGACCTGTGTTGTTTCCAGTTCTGGGCTATTACAAGTAAAGCTGATATGAATATTCATGTACAAAAGCTTCCATTTCTCTGAGATGAATACTCAGGAATGTTACTGCTGAGCCACGTGGTAAATATATGTTTAACTTTCTAAGAAACTGCCAAGCTTTTCTAGAGTGGCTGTACCACTTTACATCCCCACTAGCAATGTATGAGAGATCCAGTTTCTTTGCATCCTCCTCAGCATTTGGTTTTCTCACTATATTTTAGTTGTTCTAACAGGGCACATAGTGACAGCTCATCATTTTAATTTGTATTTCTCTACAGCTAATGATAAATATTTTTTCATGTAATTATCTGCCATCCATCTATTCTTGCTGGTGAAATGTCTATTTATATCTTCTGCCTATTTTCTAATTGGATAGTTTGCCTTAAAAAAAACAAAACTATTGAGTGTTGAGGGTTCTTTTTCATACAAGTCCTCTGTCAGGTATGTGGTTTGGAAATATTTTCTCCAAGTCTGTAACTAGTTTCTTTTGACAAAGTCTTTTGTAGAGCAAAAAATTTTTATTTTGTTGAAGTCCAATTTATTGATTTTTTACCTTTTATGGGTTGTGGTTTTAGTGTTATGTCCAAGAACTTCTCACCCAATCTTATGTCCCCAAAATTTTCTCCTATGTTTTCTTCTAAGTCTTAAGGTTTTACATCTTATATTTAAATTAATGATACAGTTTGAATTAATTTTAGCACAAAGTATGAATTTTAAGTAGAAGATCACCTTTTTGCTCATGGATGCCCAATGCTCTAGCACCATTTGTTGAAAATGTTTTACAGAAATATCCTTTCTTCACTGAATTGCTTTTACACCTATGGCAAAAACCAGTAGGCCATGGTTCAATCTATTTCTGGGTTTTTTATTGTTACAATGACCTGTGTATCTATGCCTCTGCCAATATGGCACTGTCTTGATTAATGTAGCTAAAAAAGTCTTAAAATCAGGTAGACTAGTTCCTCTCACTTATTTTTCTGTCAGAGTTATTTTAATTATTCTAGCATTTCCGTATACAATTTAGGACAAGCTTGTCTACACCTACAAAAAAAAAGTCTTCCTAGCAAACTTCTTTAAATAGTTACCTCTAGTTTCTGCCTCTTCAAATTTATTCCTTAACGAATTCTAATCCAACTGCTATTACTACAATTCTACCAAGACTGCTCTTCCTCAGTCTGATTGGCAAAGCCAGTATCTAGTCCCTTTATACGTACAGTAATCATTCAGCAGGGTTCTACAGAGTTACCACTTTCTCTTGAAACATTTTATTCTCATGACTTTTCAGAAACCACGTTTCTGCTCATTCTCAGAATCTTTTTTGCTAGCATTCTAACATTCAGAGGTGTAGGAGCTGACATTCTCTACACAGTAGCCAAAGTCATCTTCTTTAAATATAGTTTGATCTTACCATTTTTCTGCTTAAAAATTTCCAATAGCTTCACTGGGGAAATAATGGAACTGAAACAACTGGCTATCTTTAAGCAAAAAAATGAAGTCGGACTCCACCTCATACCCTATACAGAAGTTAATTTAAAACAGATCTAAGACCTAAATGTAAGAGATAAAATTCTAAAACTCTTGTAAGAAAACATAGGGGGATATCTTCATGATCTTAGCTTTGGCAACTGTTTCTCAGATACGCTGCACCAAAAGCACAAACAATGGGAAAAAAATAAGTAAACTGGATCTCGTCAAAATTAAAAAGATCTGTAGTTCCATAGACACTATCAAGAAAAAGAAAACCCACAAAAGGGAAAAAAATATTTGCAAATCATACACTGATAAGGTATATCCATACAATGGAATGTTATTCAGCCATAAAAAGTAATGAAACATTCATATATGCTACAACATGGATGAGCCCTGATAGCATTATGTTAAAGTGAAAGAAACCAGACAGAAAAAAACACATTGTATAATTCCACTTATATGAAATGTCCTGAATAGAAAATCTACAGAGACAGAAAATAGATTAGTGGTTGCCCTGGCTGAAGGGTTTGGGCAGGATGGGCAGACTGCTAAAGGGTATGGAGTTTCTTTCCAGGAGTATAAATATGTTCTCAAATTGTGATAATGGTGAATATATTTTGTAAACATACTAAAAAACTATTTAATTGTACACTTTATATGAGTGAATTATAAGATATAAATTATGTCTCAATAAAGCCATTACAAAACAAACAAATGGAAAACATGACTAGGCTGAAAAAACAAACCAAAACTCCCAATGGCAATTCATTATTACCAGGACCAATTCCAAAATTCTTATCCTGAAGTTTACAAAGTGCTACTGGAT
This sequence comes from Camelus ferus, assembly GCF_009834535.1. Classification (NCBI taxonomy): domain Eukaryota; kingdom Metazoa; phylum Chordata; class Mammalia; order Artiodactyla; family Camelidae; genus Camelus; species Camelus ferus. The sequence goes on along the minus strand of NC_045710.1, from coordinate 17,911,099 downwards.
TTGCACTTTTCACCCAAATTCTGAGGCACTCCTTTCCCTGACAGCTAGAGCCACATTTTTCTCATGTCCTCAAATTCACAAACTTGGCCCCACCTGAGAGCCTCTATACTCACTTTGCCCACAGCCTATACATGATTGGCTCCTCATCTCTGCATTTTAACCATCACCTTTTCAATGAAGTCTTCTCTGCCCATCCAATTTAAATAGTCATCCAGTCTCTCTCCATTCCATCTCCTTACTTTACTTCTCTGCAGTACCACTTATTACAGAGTTATTCACTGCCTTCCATGCCCTCTAAAATACAAGTTCCATCAGAGATCTGTACTGTTCACTGCAGAATCCACAGTATCTACATGGTGAGTAAGTACTCGAATGTCTGTTAATGAATCCGTATTTCAAAATCTTACCCAGCAGGTTCTTCATTAAATTTTAAAATCAAGGCACTCCAATCTAGTCACAGAACCCTTGAAAATACACATATTTTAAAAATAATGCTCACATGCCTAAAAATATGAGTAGCAAGGAATATAACAGAACTACCAATACATCAATATTCCTTATACTTAACTGTGGTGTACATTACATGTTCACACATCTGCCATCTATCTATTTATCCATCAATTCAAATATATACCAAGTGTCTACTGTGTGCTAGGCATTATGCAAGAATACATACAGAACATGGGTCTGGAGTCAGATCCAAGTTTATCCTCAGGTTCCAATCCTTTCAGCTGGGTGACCTTGAAGGTATTTAACCTTCCTGGATCTTTGGTTTTTTCACTCACAATTAGGAGGGATAACTGAAGTTATTTGTTACAGATAACCCCAAAGAACCAATAGCATAAAAATATGCAAAGATGTAATAGTATCATTATATGTGACTCAAAATTTAATTGTGCTTTCAAAGATGTCCTAAATAATAACGACCTCTGTAGATGCTCTACGTCTATGGCATGAAGAGCTCTCTCAAGTTAACACTTGTCTATGTTTAAGCTGTAATCAATACTGCCTTAAAAGGAAAACCCTGACTTTGCCTGAAGCCTATTTCTGCATAAAGGTAAAATAAAATGGTTTTTCATTAAGCCAAGTTAAAGATCTGGCTGGACTTTTCAATTTTCTTAAGAGAATCTCAGCCTTGTCACTTGCCCGCTTCATGTCAAAGTATATGGATTTGCCCTTTAAAATAACACAAAAATCTCATTTATTCACTCTACCAGTATTTACTACTCTAGGCTCTAGAGAAAAAGCTGTAAACAGAGCAAAAATTCCTCCCTTATTAAGAGTCTATATTCTATTGGGGGTTGGGAAAGAAAGGAAGGAAGGAAGGAAGAAAGGGAGAGACAAGAGAGAGAAAGAAAAAGAAAAAGAAAGAAAGGGAAGGAAGGAAGAGAGAGAGGGAGGGAGGGAGGGAGGGAGGGAGGAAGGGAGGAAGGGAGAAATTTATTTCTGGAATTACACTTCTTCAGGAGGAAAAGTGCCAAAAAGGCAAAAAGTAGAGACTAGGCACTGATGTTGGGGATGGTGTAAGCAAGCGAAATTGTAAACAAGGGAGAGGAGGTGAAGGGAATAAGTATGTGAGCCATATAAATACCTGCAGTAACAGCGTTCCAAGAAGAGGGAAGAACAAGTGCGAAGGTTCTGAAGCATGGTTGAAGAACAGTAAGGAGATCAATGTGACTAGAATGGAATGAGTGAAGGTAGACTAGTAAGGAGATAGAGAGATGGGGAAGGGAGTGCAAATCGTATAGGATTTTATAGGCCTTGGCAAGGACCTCAGCTTTTCCTCTGAGTGAGATGGGAAGTCCATTGGAAGGTTTTACAAAAAGAAATAACCTGGTTTCAGAAAAGTTGTTCTGTCTACCATGTTAAAAATGGGTGTGTGTGTGCAAAAGCAGCTAGCAGGTAATGAAATATCTATCTAAAAACTGCCAAAAGAAATGTCATTTAACAAAAACCATTTAACTGACTCAGTCTCAATTCTACATTGTACCCTTAAATTAGGTTAGATCAGTAAGACGCTACACACACACACACACACAAGTACGTACATACGTATATGTATGCATTTGTATTTATATATGTTCTTAGACCACAATTTTTATCTCCATTACCTTTAATTGTTCTGTCAACTAATTAGAAGCATTACAAGTAGCTTAATGAAAACTTACAGTGCATTAGTTATGATCTGTTCTTTCCTCCTTTCTCTACATTATTTCTAAAAAGAATTAACAATACATTGTTGGTAGCCCTCCCTCCCTGACCCCATTTTTTTTTTGTGTTGGCCACCAATCACCAAGAAGTTTATAGGGAAATTTCACAAACTGACACAGCAAATGAGTTGTCCTCCAGGGATAGTATTTTTACATCTTCCATTTTTCTCAATTCTAAAATCTTGTTTTATTTTATTAATCTTACCCATTTAGTTACAAGTTGCCTTAAAAAAAGGTGTAATTATATATGCTTTCATAAAAAAAAACAATAAAAATGTGTTCTATCACAGTAGATATAGTTTAGTTCTTTTCTGAACTGGTAAAAAGTTTAAATCAACTAATAATTCTATCCCCTTAGAGAGGGGTTAAAGTTTCCTACCTAAAATCCCAGCCAAAAATGCACTTGTCCAAGACAAAGAATGTACAGGACCTGGGTTTCCAATATCTAAGAGCTATAACGTAGAAGGGATACATTTCAATTTTGCATCTCAACTTCTGTCATAAGTAATAAGAATTTAGGGAGAATATCTCCCACAGCATTCCACTATGAGTAACACCCTCAACACTTCTAGCTGTTACATGCTTCCTACTTCCCCATACATTCACATTATACAATTAGTAAATTATATACACACCAGTGTCAAATCCATGACTAAATTCTCCACCAAGAAAGAACACACTATAAAGAAACTACAATGGCATCTTGAGAGGAAATTTTATATTATAATGCTGGTTAGTTATGAAATACTAATATAAAAGACACTGAAATATTAATGACCCCTCCGAAAAGAAAGATAATCATGGCAAGCTACTCCATCTGTGCTTTGATTTTTGTCTCCTCCATCTTCCAAAACCTCTTACACCCTATGCTATCCTTGCTAACTTTTAAAATTATCGTTTTCCTTGATCCTCTTAATACCAGCTCCTACCAACTGTTAAGGCAGTCAACAATTTATTTCAAACAAGAAACAGAATCCCTGCCTCACTACCTTAAGGCTAACTGGTGACCCTTTGCTCGGGGCTAAAAATAGTCAAAGCTGCTTATTCATGCTCAAAACATTTTTAGGTTTGCATACACACATACAGTCAAGGTCTAAAGACAGCAGGTTGACACCAAGAAGCAAAAGCAGGTGTTGATTATCTGAAGAGCAATTAAACATTCCATATGTTCACATTATCTTTTTATGTCACCATATTACACAGGGTTTTGAGCCTGTTTTCAAAACCACTCCCTTGGTTTTCCTTTTCTATTAAAATTTTTTTCTTCTCAGTCTACAAAGCATAATCACATTTCTGAAATTATAAACCAATGGCAACTGAATTTTCCTGACATAAAATAACAGATACCCAGCTGAGAGAATGCTGTAAAATCCTTTTTTTCCCAACTGACATATAATGGAAGAAGTGATATTTTCCCAGGAACTAAAACAGCTTATTTCCTTAATTGTTAGTCCCACATGCAGGGTCAGGGAAGCTGTGTAGTCTGGCTGCTATTATAACTGGTATTTTTAATCTCAGCAATGACAGCACTAGAACAGGCCAGAGACAACATTAATCTGCTCTGTAAGGCAGAGATCCCAAATTTATTAACTTTGTGCTTTTGGTAACATAATAAAGTTATTCCTCACATATATGCTATTTCTCTACACTCTAAATACCATGGGTTTAAATTATGCTCATCTTCATCCCCCAAAAAGGGTCGAGATCAAAAGCCTGATACCCGCCCTTGCAGAGCTTACATTCCAGTTGGGACAGGAACAAACAAGTTAAGTAAGTATCTAATCCCAAATTGTGATAAATGTTAAACAAGGTATACAGGGTGGAGTGGTGAAGAATAACATGGGGGGAGGAAGGAAGTAATCTAGATAGAACGATCGGGGAGGACTTCTCTATAGAGCCGATGCTTAAGGTAAGAAGTGAAGTATGAACATTGAGTCAACAAGTATTTATTCAGCATCTGTATCTGCCAGGCTCTGTTGTAGGTGGTGATTATATAACCACAAATCAGACAAATGGGATCCCTATCCTCAAAAAGCTTACATTCTGGTTGAGGGGAAAATAAGGAATATATTTTTAAAATATGGCAAATTTAGATACTAAAACTTGCTATGACATAAATAAACTAGAATAAATGTGACAGTGCCTAGAGGACTGGGGTTGGTTTAGCTAGTCCATCATGCAGGGGCTCTCTCAGAGAATAATACTGAACTGAGACTGAACGAGAGAAGGCAGCAGCACAAAGATCTGATGAAAAGCATTCCAAGCAGAAGGAACAGCTGAATTACAAAGGCCCTCAGATGGGAACACGTGTAGCATATGCACGAAAGGAAAAAAATGGCCACAGGGGCTGGAACAAAACTGGTAAGAGGTCAGAAGGGGCAGTGGCCAAAACCTGGAGTTTTCAAATTTATTTCTGTTGAAATGGGAAGCCTCTGGAATGGAGTGGTACCTCAGAATGCTTAGTCTAGCTACAGTTGGGTGGGTTGAGGGGGGTCTACAGGGCATGTACAAAGGTCCTAAATTGGAAAAGAGCTTGCTATGTTCATGGAATAGAAAGGAGATCAGCTAGAGGTAGAGAGTATACACACAAGGGAGCACAAAATAAGGTCAGAACGGTGGGCGGGGGCCCACTCTAAACTGCGGAAGGAGTTTGGATTTGGAATTTAGACGTTCATTTGAAATATAATGTAAAGTCAAAATGGTTATAAACAGGTGAAGGAATGACAACCATGATCAGTTTTACATTTGAAAAAGGTTTCTATGGCTGTCACATGGGAAAGTAATGGAAGAAGGCAAAAGGGGAAGTAAGGACCTATTAGAATATTAAAAGCCTACTGCAATGGTCCAAAAAGTAACAGTGACTTGGACTGGGGATAACAACGGATGTGGCATATTGTGTGTGGAGTCCAGACGTATTTTAGAAACAGAATCAACAGTACTTGCTAAGTTGGATGTTGGGGTTAACGGAATGGGAAGACTCAAAGATGACTCCCATGTTAACTGGCACTTTGTGTAGGTAAATGGTTAATTCCTCTACAATGTGATACTACTGGTTTCTGGAAACTGTGTTGAAGGTTAAAATTTGCTGCTGGTACAAGATACAGATGCTAACAGTGGCAAAAATTTCTGACCCCCCCCTTAAAAAAAAACAAACAACAACAAAAACAAACAAGAAAACAAAAAGAGAAAGAAAAGGGAGACTCAGAGTCACTGACTGTTTTCCTGGCAGGACCCACTGCTCTATGGAAAATGTAGACAGCAAGAGATACTGTGGTAGAAACTTTCTAGAGATCTGAGACTTTAAAAGCCACAGCTGCTTCTCTATCAACCAAACAAGCTAATTTTAGGCCTACCCACATGTGCCTTGGACAGAGTGAGACCCATCTACACTGTTATGTAACAGCTAACCTAGAAGATTCCTGGAAAGAAAGGGAGAAGTGAAGATCATTCAAGGAAAGAAAAATAAGACAAAGCTTTAGCACAGACTAAAGAAAGCTTCCAAAACTAATATTCAAACACAGAATAAGAATTTTTGATGCCAAAACAAGAATCTAAATACATTCATTCAAACTAGAGAGAGAGAAAAATCACTATGCTTTTTAGTAGCAACTGGAAGCAAAGCAGTAAAGCTGAGGACAGCATTTTGAATTTTGTTGTCATCATAAGTTACGAGCAATGGGGTTTTAATATAAAAGCATTCTTGAACTACGTGGCTTATCCCAGATCTCTTAACCTGGCGCTACATGACTTCTTTTCTCCCTATAATGTTATATGCATGCCAACCCAAAGAAATAAAATCAGTTGGCATAATGCTAATCTATTAAAAACTATTAATCATAAATTGTAACCAGTCACTCCGAAACTTTATAAGAAAATGGATATTTCAAATTAAAAGCAGTCAGCTGTATACATGAACACCTAAACTAAATCAAATTTTCCTTCTGAAGTGTTTTTTTTCCTGAGAGAGGTTCTATTTAAAATATCTAAAAATTACCTCTAAATTAGAAATGTTACCATTTCTGTATACTTGAGTTTTATGGGTACAGGAGACATCTTTTCTAGATTAATCTTGAAGGACACACAGGACGACTTACTATTCCAAAAGAGCATCTTCTGAGGAAGGCTCTCTTTTTAAAAACAAGCGTTAGTTGTTATGTTTACTCCTAAAAGCTACAGAGACTAAAATGATAGGGGAAAATAATGTTTAAAGCCACAAGGTCAAGAAAGAGAAGGGAAAGTTTGTGGAAGACAGAGTATAGAAGCAGGAACAGGACATACTCAGCAGGGCAAAGGTTTTATATATTATATAAAGAAAAGTATACCTGAAAAAAACATTGTCTTGTATGCTTTTGTTTCTGTTATATACATACTTACATATACATGTACATGTATATTAAGTCACAGAGTCATAATGTAAAATGTATCTTACTGTCAAAAAAGTTTGAAAATTGTCTTAAATTGCGTACAGTTGAGAAGAGAGGCAATCACTGAGGCAGAGCCTATGAGGGGCTTGAAACATGTTATGTAGGGTCAAGTTCAGAATAAGATGTGGGGCTAAAAATAAAGGGAGGGGGGAGCTAGTTGAAACTCAGAATAAGTAACTGACATCCTTTCCCTTGAGGTCACTTTAATTATAATGAAAGAGAATATGAAGCATATTTCATTTGCTGAATTATTTCTCAAACGGGGAAAAATCAATGATCAAGTAGATTATGCTTCAAAAAGAATCATTAAATATTAGAAAATGCTTTAAAATGTCTAAATTTTATTTAAATTTGTATTAAATTTTAAGGATGTTATAAAGATTGTATTTCTAACTACATGGTCAGGAAATGAAGACATTCTGGTTAGACACATTCTACTTCTAATTACACCAAACTTTTTGAAACTGTCTTTTGCATTCTGGGACATTGTTCTCTTCTAAATCTCCTTCTAACTCTCCAACTATAGCTTTGCAATTTCCTTTGCAAACTTCCTCCTCTGCTCAAAAATGCTACTATTATGGGTCATTCCCAAATGATAACAGCTATGACTTCTTGAATATTAATTCTACATCAGAGACTGTTTTAAGTGCTTTACATGTATCATTCGCGTATCCTCATAATCATTCTACAGTAGGTCCTATTACAGTAAAACCTAAGATAACACGAACTCAAATTTAACACAACTGCTGACTGGCAATGAAAAAAGGAAAATGACAGTAACTGAAAAGAACAGCAAAATCAATTGACAATTTGTACTGTTTACAGAAGGCAGTATAGCAATTAAGAATGTCACTCTCAACCCTACATTCTGAGATTTTAATTGCATCCCAGCTCTACCATTTACATGTTGTCAAGACTTCGGTTAAATCATCCCAAAATACCTCCATTTCATTATCCATAAAACAGGGATAACCCAAGAGAAAAGGAAACATTTGCCTAGACAAAGATTTACAGTGAATAAACAAGTTGTGATATATCTTAACAGTGAAATACTACTCAGCAATAAAAAGTAGAGAATTCACTGATACACATAAAATCATTGATAATTTTCAAAATAATTATGCTGAATAAAGAAGCCAGACCCCTTCCCCCCAAAGAATGACAAAGAAAAAATTACATTATATGATTACATTTGTATATAGCACTAGAAAATGGAAACAGGTCTAGTGACAAAAAGCAGACAAGTAGTTGCCTGGGGACTGGGGATAGGGAGGAAGGAGAGATTACAAAGAGGCTTGAGGAAACTTTTGAGGTGATGGGTATGTTCATTATCTTGATTGTGGTGATGGTTTCAGATTTTTACATATGTCAAAGCTTACCTAAACTGTACACTTTAAATACATTCGGTTTACTGTATGTCAGTTATACCGCAATACGGCTGTTTAAAAAAAAAAGGAACATATATTTCACAAGGTCACTGCATTTATTGCGTTAATACATATATGTAGAATACCTAATATTTACTGAAAAATACTGCATTATAATTTTATTTTCATTATTAGTAACATTTTATTTCATTTTTTAAACATCTTTATTGTATGATTCCTGTACAGTAAACTACACATATTTCAGACGTACAATTTGATGAATTTTGATAGATGTATACACCTGTGAAACCACCATCACAACCAAGGTAGCTAACATTTCCATTGCTCCCAAGAGGTGCAAATTTTGAACTCCTGATTTGTCCTTTCCCATCCCCTTTACCATCTGGTAACCATAAGTTTGTTCTCTATGTTTGTGAGTCTTTTTCTCTTCTGTAGGTAGGTGCATTTGTGTCATTTTTTTAGATTCCACATATAAGCAGTATCATATGCTATTTTTCTTTCTGACTTACTTTACTTAGAATGACAACCTCCAGATCCATCCATGTTACTACAAATGGCATTTTATTCTTTTTTATGGCTGAGTAGTATTCCATTGTGTCTATATACCACAACCTCTTTATCTAGTCATCTGTCGATGGACACTTAGGTTGTTTCCATGTCTTGGCTAGTGTATACAGTGCTGCTGTGAACATTGGGGTGCATGTGTCTTTCTGAATTATATTTTCCTCCAGATATATGTCTAGGAGTGGGATTGCTGGATCAGATGGTAAGTTTATTGCTATTATATATTGCTATTATAACTTTAAAGTCTATGATTCACACCTGAATATAAATTTAAACAATTTTATTGTATTTCTATGGGGCTAACCCTATACAAACTAGTGAAAACAGTAATGCCTTTAAAAAGTTATAAACACATTAAAGAAAATAAATATTTTAGCTTAAGACTCTCAAAACAACAAAAAGATTATATTAAATTTTTTATATTGAGTACGAGCAAAGAATTGTGCTAAAGGCATTACATAGATTATTTCAAGTAATCCTTATAACAATCTTTTGAAATAGGTGCTATTATCTCCATTTTACATATGAAGATAAAAGAGCCTTACAGTGGTATGTAACTTACCCGAGGTCAGTTGCTAAAAAAGCTAAAACACTCAGCCAGATTTCATGGATTCCAAATCCATGGCAACAGTTTTTTTTTTACTTCACTGAAAGAAGGTCACCTGACTGCTGGCTTAGAAAGGGAAACCTAAACAGTTGACAAGGAAGGCTATCACTTCCTAATCTTTAGGAACTTAACATTCTACTGCATGAAGTGAGTCAATTAGCATCACTTACCATATCTGTAGCTTGATCTTCTTTCCTTGTAATTCAACTGTTTTGATCTTAAAGTCTATTCCTACAAAACAGGGAAAAAAAAGGTAAATTGTATCTATTGCTCTGAACTTGGCTACACTACAATTAATCGGTGTAAAACACACTTTCAAAATCTTTGTTTGGTTCTGGAAATTCCCTAAGTATGCATTTCTGAGCAAATGTATCCAATTTTAAACTTGAGTAATATAAGATCCAAGATGGGAGAAGAAATAGTTATATAGAGGGAGTGAGTTATTACAATTAAGAAATTTTTAAAATTCTAAATATCTAATATTTTAATGAAAAAAATAAAAAGATGTTTCCTATTAGGAAAAAAATATAGTCTTCACTAGCTTGCAAAGCAAAAGAATACAACCAGGGATAAAAAGGATCATTTCATAATCATAAACAGGTCAATTAAGAAAGCATAAAAATAGTAGATATTTATATATCTGGTAACACAGAGCTTCAAAGTACATGAAGCAAAAGTACTGTAGATACCCCAGGATCCGTCTGCTCTTTAACTTAAAATCTTCAGCTTGGAGGCATTAGCCTGTTTCCCATACCCAATCAAAAGAAAAAGGGGTCATTTGCCTGACATTGATAAACCTCAGACTATGTCTACAGCCCATACTTTTGTTCTTTACTGAGAAAACCATCCTCAAATGACCTGGTTGTCAAGAACAACTCTGAACAAGACTCAACAATCCCAGTTAGGCACACAATTTGTTAATTAATCTTAATGACAAATCTGACAACCAATACTATTCCAGAAAACTTTCCTGAATAGAAGTGAAATTAGGACAGTCTGGAAGCTCTATACCCTTTGGGATAGAAACCAGGTACAACTGGAAAACTTTCAAGAAATTCAGGCTTTTTTAAGCCATCTGCCTAACTATTCAAGATAGAAACCTCATCCTAGACTCCTTGAGTTTCTCTCTCGATCTCATGTTATCTGTCCTCAAACTAATTAGCAGTAGTTGAAGCAGTTCTTCATTCTTTTCTGCACAGAAACCCTGCTGATGTTCCTACCCTTCTGGCCACTCGGCAGCCTTCATTAACAGTTTCTCCTCATCTCTCTGACCATTTCTGAAAATTGGAGTGAACTTCTCTTCTCCTCATTTCATGGCTTTAAATTCCACATACACACTGATAACCCTCAAATTTATTATCACAGCCCAGACCACTCTCTGTACCCCAAACTGTACCCAACTGCTTACTATCTCCAAATCCCATCTTTCACAAAGACTAAAAACAAAAGTCCTTAAGATAGTTCATAAGGCCATATGCATTCTGCTCACCTCCCCCTGTCCACTCTGACCTCAGCGTTTTCTGTAACATCTTATTCTTACCCAACTAAGGGTATTGGCGGCTTCCTTGTTCCACACACAGATCAGGCAGATTCCCACCTCAAGGCTTCTGTATATACTGTTCTCTCAACCTGGAATACTACTCTTCTCCATCAGAGCTCCTTCCCCTAGCTAGCAGATCCTAAGCTGCAACTTTTCCTCATGTCCCCCACTCCATGTCCATTGTTAATACTCTAACCCTCTTCCTTACTTTTTATCTTTAACATTCCTTAAATAAACTTTATGCATTTACTTATTCCTATTGTGTATTTTCTGTCTCTCTTTGACAAAAAAAAGATCCAACAAGAGTGGGGATTTTTATCTGTTTAATTCTGTTAAATTCCTAGCATCTAGTGCAATGCCTGACATATAAGCAGGCATTCAAAAAATGTGTTGAATAAACAGATAAATGATGTTTTCTAGAGAAAGTAACAGGGTCCCCAAGAAAAGACATAGATACTTCACCTTTAGAGTGAAACTCATCATTTGACAAACTCCACAACTGTTCACTTAGCTTCCAATGAGCTTTTTAGAGTTTCAGGCCAAAACATGGAAAAAGTTCCAATGAGATACTAAAATAAACAAGCAAAAACAAACAAAAAAGGGAACCTGGAGGAGACAGGTGCAATGCATAGGAAAAGATACAGTTCCTTTTATCTTTTCAGAACAAGATAGGTGGAAAAGGTAGGGGAGAAAAAGAATTTGAACTAGAAAACTCCTGGAAATTAAAGAAGTAGAAATAACATATTCAACAGAAAGGCTGTAAGAGAAAATTGATTTCTCCCAGAAAAATACAATAAAATGACAAAGAATGAAATATATGTGAGATATGACAAGTTAGAAGATCAAACCAGGAGGTCAGACATCTAACTCATAGAAGTTCAAGAAAGAACAGAGAAAATGACACATAGAATATAGTAATTTAAAAATTATGCAAGAAAATTTAACAAAATCAAAGGACTCTATTTTAGACTGAAAGACTCACCAAATGCCTAGCATAAAGAGTAAGATCTATACCAAATTACATTATTGTAAAATTTAGGGGCTAAAGATACTCTCAGGAATAAAGATAGTATTATAAAAGCTTGCAGAGAAACAAATTAGGCTATATTAAACAATCAAGAATAACAACTCCGAACTACTCAGACTTCTCAACAGCAACACTAGAATCCAGAATACAAAAAGATAATGTCTTGGGGGGAGGGTATAGCTCAGTGATAGAGTGCATGCTTAGCATGCATGAGATCCTTGGGTTCAACCCTCAATTCCTCTATTTGAAATTTTTCTAAAAAGATAATGTCTTTTAAAAGTATTTTTGAACTATAAATAGCCAAATCAAATGAAAGAGTAAAATAAAGGCATTTCCAGACATGATAGATCTCAAAATATTTAGCTCTCATGCATCTTTTATAAGGCAACTACTATGAAATAGGAAGAAAAGAAATCCACCAAAGAGAGTGAAGTAAAGGGTAGTTCAGACTGGCCTAGAGAGCAATCAGTTCAGAAAAGAATGAGGACAGAAAACAACTGGACAGAAAAAAAAGAGAAAGTTCTAAGAGGTCTGCCTCCTAAGAGGGGGAGAGGATGAAATGGCATCAATGGAGTTTGTATGAAAAGAATTCAGAGGATTTGGCAATTCTGTTGTAGAGTCTAGGATAAAGTATGGATAGTGCCTTGAAATCTATGCATACGTAACAAAGAAGAAACTATAAACTACAGTAAAAACAGAAGTTATCCAAGAAAGGAAATGCAATTATAGTATACTTCTTGGTTTAGAGTGAACAAACACATGTATTATAACTATTTGAGAAGATGAAGTGAGAAGCCTCAAGAGTATCTGGTGGTATAAGAATATTTAATTCTTACCTTCCATAACAATAAGAAAATTTCTCAAATTAACTTTTTAAAAAGTTAAAAACATAGGACTAGGGAACATGGGGTTGAATATCATAAGAAAAAGCCAAAAATGTTTGGGAAAGATAACACCTAGGTGATCATGGAACAGGATTTATTGCTGTTTCTCCTGTTGTCATTGGCCTTGAAGTGCTAGCTGACTTCTAAAACTTTGTAGTTGCTATATTAATAGAAATAAAAATTCAGTTAACAGAGGAAGAGGTATGTTTATAAATGTTCTCTCCACTACTCAAACACTCCAACTGGATCACTGAATTTCTAGCATGGCCCCAAGATACCCCTGTAGTCTCACTCCTTCTAGTCTTCCTTCTATAGTCACCCTGAAACAAAACTTTTACAGCTGTGCACTTTCTCCAAGCAGTACCTTTGTCACTCCAGCGTGTACTTTCTATACCCCCAAACAAATGTTGGAAAAACCTATACTTGAGATAGGGTAGAAGTTTTTGATAAAATTTAGGGATTAGAGTAAGATCAATAGCTTAGTCACAAACAGAAGCTAGGAAAACATATCACCCTTTAAGATTCTGCCAGGAGGAATCAGATTCTCCTTTAACACTATCACTTATTAAATGACCACAGGCTAGAGTAAAATTATAGGGTTTAATCCAACCAGTGATTCTTTTTCAGGTTCTGCTTATGTAAAAACATAGTAAAGGAAATCCCCACTTTTTACAGATTCTTGGGCCCCAGTTCAAACAAGTTATTTCAATTTACTGGAGTCTAACTCACTTATCAATGTTCTGCTCCTCAAGAAAGTGAGAAACAATATGAGCCAAAAGATGTGCCTTAATAATGTTGCAGGAGCACCATCCAGTGGCGAGAAGAGTAACTGCAACTTCTAGCCACTACAGGTATCAGTTTTCCAAAGCTTGGCTTCTGATGACACACACATCAATACATAGTAATTAATGCAGGCAGAAACAACCTATACAACAAACTGCAGACAACCAAAGTTTATAACAACTTATAGCTAAATATTCAATATCTGTGCCTTAATATCTGTGGTTATTAACAAATGGAAATCAAGTGTTTTCAAAACATCAGAAAAAAATAAAAATTATATACCTACAATCCTTTGAACTTAGCTTAGTCTGGAATTTAAGAGATCAAGTCTAGTCCTAGTTCTGTCATTAACAGTATAAATTTGGAAAAGGCCATTTCCCAATATGGACATTAGTTTCTTTACTAGGATGCAGATGTGAAAAAGCAGAATGCAAAAAAGTTCCCTCTGAAGATCCTTCCATATAACAGTAATAGCTTAGTAAACACTCTGATAATTTACAATGCGTCAGGCACTGTTTTAAGCCCTTTGCATAGATTAACTTATTGAACCATCAGAACAATCTTAGCCCATACTATTATTTCCATTCTACAAATGAAGAATAAAATAAAAATCAACAGCAGCAGCAAAACAACAAAAATACCCAAATACCCCACTAATATTTACTGGATATTACTAAGCATGTCACATATACCGTCTTGTCTAATATTCACAAAAACCCTTTGAGAAAGTACTAATATGCCTATTTTACAAAACAGAAAATTTATGGTAATTTACTTAAAGTCACAGAATAGGTGGCATAACCAGAACTCAATTCCATGTCTGCTGGATTTCAGATAATGCACACTCATCACTACTTTAAGTTCAGTAACCCCATTTTCTATTGAGGTAAAATGCACATAACATAAAATTCACCATTTTAAAGTGAACAATTCAGTACATTCACAACATTGTGCAACCACCACCTCTATCTAGTTGTAAAACATTTTCATCATCTCAAAAGGAAACTTCATACCCATTAAGCAGTGGCCTTCCATTATCCCCTCCCACTACTCCCCTGGAAGTCACCAGTCTGTATTCTGTCTCTATAGATTTAACTATTCTGGATATTCTGTATAAATGAAAACATGTAACAGGTAATCTTTTGTGTCTGGCTTCTTCCACTTACCATTTTTCACGGTCCATCCACATCACAGCTCAAATCAGTACCTCATTTCTTTTTATGACTGAATAATATTCCATCATATGTATATGTACCATAATGCACTTATCCACCCATCTGTTGATTGGATTGGGCCATTTTCACCTTTTGGCTTTGGTAAAAGTGTAGCTATGAATACACATGTGCATGCGTTTGAGTACTTGTTTTCAATTCTTTGGGGTATATATAAGGAGTGGAATTGGTGGGTCATATAATAATTTTATGTTTAACTTCTTGAGGAACCAATGTTTTCCATAGCAGCTGCACCATGTCACTAGCAATATATGATGGTTCAATTTTCTACACCCTAACAAATGCTTATTATTTTCCTGTTTTTATTTTAAGTCATCCTAGGGGGTACATATGACGTGGTGCCTCACTGTTGTTTTGATCTGCATTTTCCTAATGATTAATGATGCTGAATATCAGTTCATGTGCTTGTTAGCCATTTGTGTATCTTTGGAGAAATGTCTTGTCCTTTGCCCACTTTTAAATCAGGATGTCTTTCTGCTGAGTTTGTAAGCGTTCTTTGTATCTTCTGGATACGAGACTCGTATCAGATACATGATTTGCAAATTATTTCCTCCATTCTGCAGGCTGTCTTCATTTTCTTGATTTCCTTCGATGCATATAAGTTTTCAATTTTGATGAAGTCCAATTATCTATTTTTCTCCTTTGCTGCATGTCATAACTCCACTCATTTTTAACTTTTGAAATTCAAGGACAGGATACATGCCTGGGAACTGAGAAATTACTGACAAAACCAAAGCTAAATTCAACTTTTTCCAACTACATCCTAAGCTGTAATAGAGGGATAATACAAGCATTTCTAGTGTAATGTAATATATGCCTATACATGTATTATCTATGAACTATTTCATGTCATAGTAATGTGTGTTTCAGTAGAATAAATTAGACTATATACTTGGCACTGAACGAAACAGGTAAAAATCCTCTGTTGAGGCAATTTACATTCTGGAGAAGAGAGACAATCAATCAATCAAATGTTAATAGTGTTAGTAGTGATAAATGGTATAAACAAGAATGGAGGGAGAGCTATTTTATATAAGGAAATCAGGGAATGTCTTACTGAAGACCTTTGTGCAATGACCTAAAGAGGTTTGGGAACAAGCCATGTGAATATCTGGGGAGTGTTTCAGGCACAGGAAATAGTAAATACCAAGGGCCTGAGGGGGAAATATGCTTGAAGTGTTCAAGAAAGATAGTTAGGGGTTTGAGTACGGTGATAATGAGCCTTCTAATCCATGAATGTGGTAGAGTTCTCTGTTAAACAGTCATTTGAGCTTTATTATGATTAGTAACTTGTTAGATATATCTAATTTTTTTAGTGGTTGTGCTAGGGTTTATAATATACATTTTTAACTCAGCAGAGCTTATCTTCAAACAGTATTATACCACTTCTGGTATTAATATAAGAACTTTAAGCTCTCTCAGCAGTATTCTGTAGTTTTTAGTGCCTAGGTCCTTGTACATATTTAAAGTTTCATTTTCCAGTTGTTTACTTCTAAATATAAAATTCTTTCTGTGTACTGACCTTCCATCCCGTAAACTTGCTACATTAACTTATTAATTCTAGCTGCTCTTTTTTTTTTTCGGGGGGAGGTTGCTGCTTAGAATTTTCTATGTGGGTGTGTGTGTGTATGTGTGTGTGTGTGTGTGTGTATATATATATATATATATATATATGTAATGTATATATTATATATATATACAAAATCAGGTAGTTTGCAAACAGGCACTTTCATATCATCTCCCTTTTGAAACTCTGACTTGTTTCTCTTGACTTATTGTACTAGTTAGAACCTCTAATATCCAATATATTGTTGTTTTGTACTTGATCCTTAAGAGAGAAAGCTTAGACTGAAAGCTTTACCATTAAAGTATGTTAACCTGTACATCATTGAGTAGATTGAGGAAATGTTCTATTCCTAGCTTGCTTAGATATCATGATGCAAAATGAGGCTGGCATTTTGTCAAATGTTTTTCTATACCTATTAAAAATGTTCATGATTTTTCTTTATTCCATTAAGGCAGCTAACTAAAACTGATTGAATGTGAAGACAACACTGGATTCCTGAAAAAACCCCATGTGGTCATGACATATATTCATTTTATAAGTTCCTGGAATTGATTTGAAATTATTTAGATGAGAGTTCTTATGTACGTGTTCATGAAGGACATTTCAATGCTAATTAGGAACAGGTCTTATCTTTGCCTGGTTTTCGTATTCAAGACAAGGCTGGTTCAATAAATGATCTGAAAGTGTGCCCTCCCCCTATATTTACTGAAAATAGTTTAAGATTGCTATTTTCTTCCTTAAATGCTTGATAATATTCACCCAGTGAAGCTGCCTAGGCCTTGTGGTTTCTTTCCAAGATTTTTAAATTTAAGATTCAATTTCTTTAATATATGTCTACTTACTTCAACCAATTACTCAAGATGAATGGTGAAATATCCAACTATATAATTGTGGATTATCTATTTCTCCTTCCAATTCTGCCAGTTTTTGCTTTAGAAGTTTTGAAACTGTTATTACATACATAAGTATGATAAACTGACAGCTTTATCAGCATGAAACATCTCTATTACTGAAAATATATCCCTTGCTCTGAAACCCACTTTGTCTGATATTAATAGTCATTTGAGCTTTTATGGTTAGTAACTTATTAGATATATCTAACTTTTTTAGTGGTTGTGCTAGGGTTTATAATATATATTTTTAACTTAACACAGCTTATCTTCAAACCATATTATACCACTTCTGGTATTAATGTAAGAACCTTATAGCAGTATACTTCTCTTTTCTCCCCTCCCATTACTGGGCTATTAGTTTTTAAAATTTTTTATCCTACATGTTATACTTCTACATTTTACTTCTAAATATTATGAATCCTATAAAACATTAAAATTTTTGCTTTAAAGAGTCAATAGTCTTCGAAATAAATTAAAATTTGAGAAAAAAGTGTTTTATATTTCCCCACACATTTACCATTTCTTAACCTCTTCATTCCTCTGTGTAGATCTGAGTTTCTAACTGGAATGCTTTCATTCAACCTGAAAAACTTAACATTTTCAATAGTGCAAGACTGTCAGCAAGAGATTCTCTCAGGTTTTGTCTGGAAAATGTCTTTATTTTGGTTTTATTTTGAAGGATACTTTTGTTAGGACTGAATTCTAACCTGACAGTTTTTCCCTTTCAGAACTTTATTTTTTTTAAACCTTTATTTATTTGGGGGAGGGGGGTCAGGTTAGTTTATTTATGTTTTAATGGAGGTAGTGGGGATTGAACCCAGGACCTAGTACATGCTAAGCACACACTCTACCACTGAGCTATCCCCTCCCCGCTTCCTTTCAGAACCTTAAATATATAATTCCACTGTCTTCTGGCTTGCAACTATTTCTTCATCTACTTCCCCGTCCCCCTTTTGGGAGAAACATAGATTTAAGAAACTTTTTATTTTGAAATTATCTTAATAGAAAAAGTTGCAAAAATAGCACAGAGTTCACATATATCTTTTATCCAGCTTCTCCTAATGTTAACATTTCATAACCATAGTAGATTTATCAGAAACAAGAAAGTAACACTGGTACAATGCAATTAATTTAACTATAGACCTAACCTATCAGTTTTTTCACTCATCTCTTTGTATTCTAGGATCTAGTCCAGGTTCCCACTTTGTATTTAGCTGTCATGTGTCCTGAGTCTCCTCCAATCTGTGACAGTTACTCAGTCTTTTCCTGTCTTTCATGATCTGGATAACTTTAAAATACTGGTCAGGTATTTTGTAGAATCCTCCTTTATTTTGGGTTTGTCTGATGTGTCCTCATAATTAAAGGTTTTGCATTTTTTGGTAAGAATACCACAAAACACCACAGATCTACTGTTTTACCTTTCCTGGTTCATTGTATCAAGGAGTATATATTGTGAATGTCTTCTTTCTGTTATATTAACCTTGATAATTTGGTTGAGGTAGTATCTACTGAGTCTCTCTCCACCGTAAATACATTGTTTTTCCCCTTGTAATTAATAATTTCATGGAGAAAATACTTTGAGATTATGCAAATGTTCCTCTTCACCCCTTTACCCACTGATTTTACCATCACTGGGCTGTGCCTGTGATAATTATTACTGCAGTATTTGTTAAATGGCAATTTTGTGTTTCAGGCATTGCTTTACACTTATTAAACCGGAATTCTTCATTTACAATTTGTCCCTTCTACCTACCTGTTTATTTGTGTTTATACAGACTAATTTGGACTAAGGGATATCTTATTCTACTGGTAATATGCAATACTATAATTTCATTTCAGCTTTGGCCATTAGAAACTCTTTCAGCTTGGATCTTACATCCTTTTGAAATATTTCATCCTTTTCTGAGCACTTCTTTGTTTTCTGGCACCAAAGATGTTCCAGGAGCATCTAGCATTCCCTGTACCCCAGTTCTGAAATCAACCCATTCTTTAAAGAGCCCTGGTTCCTTTTACTGAAAAATTGTATGTCGAGTCCAAGAACTGGGCACTAGATATGCTCACTGCTACCAGATAGTTACTGCTTCTTCTAGGACCTCCCAGAGGACAGACTGAAAATATATTTATTTACTAATCCATGCATATATACACATGTATATTTCCATAATCATCTGTAGGTATAATATATAAAACCATGAGTTCGTACTGATAATTCCGATCACAGTTCAACAACAGATTTCCTTCTAGCCTTCTTTCTTTCCTTACTTGTAACCTCTTTAACAATTAGAAAACCCTGGCTCTTATTATCTAAAATATATATTTACATGTTCAATCCTACTATATACATAAAGTAGTTTCAGACTTGCTAACCCACACCCTAATGAGAAATCAGATTTACTAACTAAAATACATTTTTTACAGTTCTTTTTAGTCTTACAGTATCTAGTCAAAATACTGTTTTCTAAAGTTACTTTGATTATTCTTTTCTTCATCCTCAGTGTGGTTATGTTGCTCATTTTTTGGTTCACATTGTTTTCCAATAAAAGTCAACAGTTGTTCTTATCTTTGCCCCTCTGTACATATAATGTTGTCTTTTTTCCCTCTGGCTTCTCTTAAGATTTCTCTTTGTAACTGGTTTTTAGCGACTGAATTACTATGTGCCTCAGTGTGATTTTCTCTGTTTATGCTACCTAGGTCCATAAAGTCTACAGGATTATAGCTTTCATCATTATCTGGAAAACTTTCAGTCATTATTTCATCAAATACTTCTTCTGGAACCACAGCATTCCCACCTCCCAACCTGGACTCCAAATGCACATATATGAGACTACTTGTTAATGTTTCACACATCATTGAGGTTCTCTCCCCCATCCCCCCACACCAGACTTTTGCTCCTCTGTGCTTCATTTTGGATAGTTTCTATTACCTTACACTGATCTTTTCTTCTGCAGTGTCTGATCTGCTTTTAAGCCCATCAGCTGAATTTTTCATTTCAGATACTGTTTTCCAGTTCTAGGAGTTCCAATAGCTCTTTCTTATATCTTACACTTCTCTTATGTTTATGCTTTCTTTTAAATGCCTACCTCCGTCTTCTAAAACCATCATCTCTGTCACTTCTGGATGTTTCCATCAACTGATTTCTCTCCTGGTTAAGGGTTACATTTTCCTATCTCTTCATATGTCTAGTAATTTTGGATGATACGCTGAACATTTTGTATTTTTATTAATGTATGCATTTTTTTCAATGTTTTGTTCAGGTGGGCAGCTAAATTAATTGAGAATCAGCTTAATCCTTTTGAAGACTGTTTTTCAGCATAGTTTTAACGTAGGGCTGGAGTAGCCTCTTCTCTAAAGTTACTTTGGCCCTACTCCTAAGGAGTGCCATTTCTGAGTACTCACCCAAATGGTTCTGCTATTCAATGAGGTCTCACCATTCTGGTTGGTCAAAAACTAGAATGTCTCCCAACCCAATGTAAGTCCCAATACTTCTACCAAGTCTCTAGTAGTTGTTCTTCCTCTAATAGTTAGTTGTTCTTTGCCCAGCCCCTGGAGCACCACCCAGCTTAGTATCCAGCCAAAGATGTAGAGGAACTCCTCTGTAAATTTCTGGATCTCACCGTGTAACTTCATCTTCTGTGGTAATCAATCCTGCAAATTCCAATCTCTTCAGTCTCTCTCTATCTGACTTCTATCTCCTTGGCCCAGCAAGACTGCCACACCCTGCTTAGGTCCTAAATGGAATCTAGCTTCAGAAAGAAAGCCAGGGAGATTACAGGACTGAATTTATTTATTTTCCTTCTCTCAGGGAATGCAGTCCTGCCCTGCACGTTACAAAATACCTAAAAAATCAGTTTCATGTGTTTGTTTCAGGTTCCTAGCCGTTTATGGCCAGAGGGCTAGTCTAGTACCAGTAAATTACTCTGTTAGGCCCAAAAGTGGAAGTTCTCAACAGCTTTAGTGTCTTTCAAGGTTAAGCAACCCTTCATCTTTTTTGGAGTATGTTCCAGATCATTTGAGAACCTAATGAAAATCACAGATCCTTTGCCCATGCCCTCACACCAATATGTATACAAAATTTGAAGTATAATTTCAGGGCATTCATAGTCTCTGCCCCAGGCCCTCTGCCTTCGATTGTTCCAGAGGGTTGTAATTTATGGTACTAGTGTACTACACTATCATTCTTTCAAGATTTTAGGGTCAATTTTTGTTCATTGAAAACTTGCTAAGGCTGGAATTAAAAAATATGAGCCAAGGATTTTTTTTTTTAAATCAAAGGAGACATTAAAAAAAGAAAAAGAGTATATTACAAAGTTCAGAAACAATCCAGCTATCATTCTTTCTCTACCTACAGCAGATAATATTTCTCACAATCTTCATAATGATATACTGGCAGTTTGATACTATAGACTGAAGAAACAAAGGTGAAGTAATCTGGATTTTGTACCTGACTTCCTAAATAGTGTTCTTTCATTACATGATTAATGAAAAGCAAATCATTTTCTTTTACTATTCCAGATCTAGTCCCTAGCAACAGCAATATTGATGCTGAATCATAAATATCTCTATTTCATATACATACTTGTCCTTCATTCTTCTTTAACTGTCAAAACCTGGCATTCTTCTAGGACACTAGTCCTTACAGTACAAGTCAGCTGTCAGGCCAGATGTGCATGAATAAATATCATCTCAGAAGTCACCCCAGTTCTATGTACTCAAAATAAATACTTGCTGATTTAAATAAGGAAGGAAGTTGAGAGGGCAGAAACAGAAGGGTGAACAGGAAAGGTCAGCATTTTGGGATGCTTGATATTTAATTATCAAAAATCAATTGACTGGAATGTAAGGGTTTATTTCTGAACTCTCAATTCTATTCCACTGATCTGTATATCTATCTTTATGCTTGTACCACACTATCTTGATTACTGTAGCTCTGCTTTAAGTTTTGAAGTCAGGTAGTTTTTCTTCCAATTTTGTACTTCTTTTTCAAGATTATTTCGGCTGTTCTGGGTCTTTTTCATTTCCATATGAATCTCAGGAGCCACTTGACAACTTCAGCAAACAAGCTAGCTTGGATTTTGACAGGAATTGCACTGAACGTGTAGATCAATTTGGGTAGTTCTGCCATTTTAATATTGTCTTCTGGTCCATGAACACTAGGGTATCCTTCCATTCACTTAGATCTTTTTTAACCACTTTCACAGTATTTTCAGTGTATAAGTCTTGCACTTCATTTGTTAAATTTAATCCTAAATACAGATTCTTTTTGATGCTATTGTAAAAATGGAATTATTGTCTTAATTTAATTTTTGGAAGTTTCATTGTGAATGTATAGAAATATATTTCACTTTGTATATTGCTCTTATACCTCATTTACAGACTTTAAAAAACCAAAGTAGCTATTCTAAAGTAACTGTACATTATATTACATTAAAATTGCATTCCAAATGACAATAAAAGTCATCCTAACAAAAAGTAATTTTATCCAAGTAAACCAAAGAAGTTGACATCACACAGTAATAAATAATAAAGCCCAAGAACTGCTGTGTCTCTAAGTCAGGATGAATAAAGTCTTATTCGTTACACACTAATTTTAGAGAAACTCCTCTAATTCATAAGGTCATTAAGATTTTCACAAGCACTACAGTTGGAGAAGACAGCTGGGATATCTGATGAATTCCACAATATCAGTTAAGAGGCAGTAATATAAAAGCAAGAGAAAAAACACCATAAAAACAGGAAATTAATATGCGTCTTTATGCACAAAAGATGTGATGTCTTTTCTCAACCTGCCAGATAAGTTTTCTTATTTGAAAATATAAAATTTCCTTTAATACTTATATTTGTAATATCCATATAGCATTTTAAATATTTACTTGGAATTTGCATTTTACCACCTACCAAATTTGGTAAAAATGAAAAAATATATAACCAATTTACATTTACATCTCACACAATTTCTGAAAAAAAAGCAAAAGCCATAAAAAGGTAAAACACAATCACACCTACTATGTCTTTTTATGTCTTTTTTTGTTTTGTTTGTTTTTGTATATAGCGGTTAACATCTGCAAATCTCAAACTCACAAATTTATCCCTTGCCATCCCCAAATATTTTCCTTCCTTCCTTCCTTCCTTCCTTCCTTCCTCCCTCCCTCCCTCCCTCCCTCCCTCCCTCCCTCTCCCTCTCCCTCTCCCTCTCCCTCTCCCTCTCCCTCTCTCTCTCTCTTTATTATTGTATCATCTATTTTATTTTGGCGGGGAGGGGAGGTAATTAGGTTTATTTATTTTTAAACGAGATACTGGGGATTGAACCCAGGACCTTGTGCATGTCAAGCATGCTCTAAACCATGTGAGCTACACCTCCCCCTCACACTTACTATGTCTTAATTATTTTGAATTCAAAATTAGTGCAGTAGAAATAAGCTTTGCTTTGTTTCACAGAGGTCATAAGATTTATTTCATTGGGGTTGGGTATTTTCAGAGGTAGTTTTAAATTTGGCATGAGGACTTAATTCCTTGAGTCCCTAATGAATTTCTCCCATTCCTTTATTCCTGAGCTTTCTTTATAATGCTCCTTTGACACTCTTCTAAAAAAGGAAGGAGAAACTTTTTCATGTCAAAGAACTGAGCAAGTAGATTCTATGATAAAACACCATTTAGCTCCTTTTGCTGTCACTTCCACTGCCCAAAACTTTGAAGGCACCTTCCATTCCAGAAGATGGTGTTCTCCAGAACATGGCAGTATTTTCTTATATTCTTACTTGGTACCACACATAAAGAGTAACTTTGTCTCAAATAACTATCATGATCCCTACCAAAGCTATTCCAATCATATTTTGATGATCTGTTAGGTTTACACTATACATCAATAAGCAAATACAAGCATAGTACTGACAGTGAATTCACTTTAGAAATTAAGAAAGGTGTACGGAGCACAATGGTGAAAGGATGCAGACAAACGTGGTCTCTGCCACATACTAGTTGTGTTGTATTGGGTGAAACTTTAACTTCTCTAGGTCTGTTTCCCCCACCCACAGTAGGAATTATAATTTCAATCACCAATGTTGTGTGGATTAAATGTGTAAAAAGCCTAGGTCAGCATATAGAAAGCCCTCAATTAAACTATTAAATTGGTTCTGAACAACACTCTAGCTACGTAACTTCAGCCTTCTCCCAGTTTAATGTTTTGCCATGAGTGAGTCAAACTGTCCATCCACTTTTTGGCCTGCCCTTATCTTATTCACCTAATACACCGCCTTGATCCAGACCAAACTGTATCCCAGGCAGCAGCATGACTCGCAAGTCAGCAATTCTCTTCTCAATTTTCCCAGAACTTCTAACCCTCTGTTGCTTTCTACCTCCCATCTCCTTTTATTGGGATTTACAACTTTTCACACATTAAAAGTCTTTCTAAACAGTTAAAAGGACTTCACATTCCATTTCTAAAGGCCACCAAATCTTCAGAATCTAGCACTTAGTTAACTGTTTCAAAATTATTAGTGCATAATGCTTATTACTCTCCACATAATGCCATGACAACTTGTTATTTGGTCACAATACTTTTACTTCAGAATAACATTTTGCAATAACATTTGTTTATTCTGTATTAGATAAAACATAGCTACTTTAAATTCCTGTTAATTTACTTGACTTCCCCAAATCTTTGCATCCTCCTCCCCTCTAGCTTTCAGATGAGGTTTTGCTTAATGTTTTCCTTTTTCTGGTCTTAACCACCCCCCCACCTCCCCACCCCCCAGTTTCAAGTAACCTCTTCTCTAGCTGATTTATCAGAGAAACAAAACATCTGGTTAAACAAATTAGATCTGTGCCGATCCACACAGGACACCGCCAGCCAAAGCACAAAACCATTTCATTCCAACAGAGAAGTGGGAGGAGGTGGGTGGGAAGGATCTTCAAATGGCCATCAGGCAATAAATAATGGAGGAGATGAGAACTATTTTCCCTACTGGAAAATAAAGGATAGTTCTACTTTTGACACCAAATAATTTAGGGGACATGACTTGTTAAGAATGTGTGATGTGGGGGGAAAGGGAAGTACTAATAAAATTTAAACATAATGTTCTCTAATTCCTCAGCAATATTCCACTTTCAGTTATCTCAACTTGGCATCTTTTTTCTTCTAGTCTTCAGGAAGCCTGTACTTTCATACTGCTGAATGTAACTGCTTCAAAATTTAGAACCAGGCTTGTCTCTTCAAGACCTCCAAATTAATCTGAGGCTCCACCCCCAACAAATGTGAAAGAAGAATCTCTGCCTTTTCCCCCAACTTCTTTTCCCTCCCAGAGGTCTCTGACTTTTGTTAATGTTTTTATTTTATCTAACATTTATATACTGCTTACTATGTGCCAGACATGTACCAAGCACTATATATACATACTAACTCATTTAATCCTCACAGTAGCTTAGAGTTTTTGTGGATGAGAAAAACTAAGGCACAAGGAGGATAAGTAATTTACCCAAGACTAATTTACACAAAGCTACTAAGTGGCAGGACTGGCATTTTAACTCCATCAGTCTGACTCCAAGTCCATGCTCTTAACTATGAATGCCACCACTTCCGTTTTCAACCTAAAAAAATAAAATCTTCAACTTACAGAATGCCTGTACAAGAAATTAGAGCAAAACTTCTCCCTCCTTTATAGGACCAATCTTATGTTGTATCCAGAGGTGATGGATGGCAAAGAAAAAGTGGGAAGAGTTAAGAGAGTCTTCAATCCAATAAAACACTACCAATGCTACAACAGCCTTTCAATTCACTGTTCCCTTTCTAAAGCCCCAAGGTTGTATGTAAGTTATTTTGAACATCATTTAAGTCACTTTTCTCCAAATCTCTTAAAGAAATGTTGCTTTATTCTCTCACAGAGGCATTACGGCTGGTACATTGCTATTTCTCTGTATGTAGGACTCTACAAATCATCTCTTGGACCATGCTAATATAGGAACTACAAAGACAATTCATATACCCCTTAGTATAGTTCCTGGCACATTGGTTAGCCTAAGGGTTAGATCATATTACTTTTATTACAGATAGGAAACAAAGGCCAAGAGATGAAGTTGTCTCCCTATTAAAAAAATATACTGTTAACAAAGCTAGTTTTCTGTTTTCAGTACAAGGTTCTGTCTACCACTTAAACTACCAAAAGATTACTACAGAGCAGAAAAAAGAAATAAAGCATTCCAGTTTATAGCCTCTGGAATTAGTTTAAAAATCCAAGGATTCATTCAGTCACTCAACTCAATCTCCCCATTCCATAACTTTCATCAACTACTCTTTCTTCTACTCTTTGTGCTACAGAACAATGATAGAAGGCACAAATCTAAAAAATTCAAGCCCATTTTTAACTTACATTCCTTTATATCAACCTCCTATTAATTGGTCATCTTGGTTATCTTTCATTGCAAACACAGAACAAATAGGGACATATTTTTCCATTTAAGGGTTCCCGGACTGCTAAAAAGCAAAGCATTCCACTTATAAACTTTTAAAATTAACTCTATTTCTAAACCAAAGAGAAATTAATAATTGTAATAACAATATAGAAAACATTAATTCCAAATTACAAAGGAGTACCCTCATCTGCTCTTTCAGTTACCTGAAACACCCACATGCCAGAGTGATAAATGCTTCTGCTTAGTGATTCCACAGCACGCCTACAGGAAGTCCTCCTTATCTAGATTCCAACTCACAAGGTTGCAAAAAAGAAGCTAAAGTTATAACAACATGAAAATACTAATAAATGGACAACTTAATGTTGTTGGTTATTGTTAGTATGTCTCTCACCAGATGTTCCAATAATACAGTGTAAACTTAACTACAAAGAGAGAGTGGAAATCCAGTAAAAGATGCACTGAAAAATGATAGGGAAGAACTGCTAAGCCACTAACAAAGGAACAGATAGTTAACAGATAAACAAAAATAGGTAAGAACGGCAGTAAAAGTGGACCTAAAATTAAAATTATTATGGGAGGAAGGGTATAGCTCAGTGGCAGAGTGTGTGTTTAGCGTGCACGAGGTCCTGGGTTCAATCCCCAGTACCTCCATTAAAAATACATAAATAAACCTAGTTACCCTTCCCCAGAGAAAATTAAAATAAATAATAAAAAATTATTGTGAATTATTATGATTAAGAGAGTCCCTTGAAGAAACCAATAAAACTTTTAAACATATTTTTATGACTCTTTATGTTCATATTGTAAAAGTCAAAAGATTCAAGGATCTTATTTATACTATTTTCTCAGAAAAAGTCTGCAACCATTCCAACACTAGATTCTTTTTCTCAGTGCTAAACAGTAACCAAGAATTAAAATTATTATCTAAATTTTGTCAAATACAAAACAAACTTGCTTTCGTTAAGTTTTAATTTCATTTCTCAACAATTTCCCGAATTTGTCTGTTTTCTATTATTTGCTAGGAAATATTTTCACTGTTTTAAATGGATTCCCTTTAATCAGTATCATTATTTCATATATTATCCTATCATCTGAC
This sequence comes from Camelus ferus, assembly GCF_009834535.1. Lineage (NCBI taxonomy): Eukaryota > Metazoa > Chordata > Mammalia > Artiodactyla > Camelidae > Camelus > Camelus ferus. The sequence goes on along the minus strand of NC_045710.1, from coordinate 17,883,479 downwards.
TTTCCATTTTGTGTCAGTCTTTCCTACTAGATTATAAATTGAGTTAGGATGGACCATAGAAGCAACAAAAGAGGTACACCACTTCTCAAACTTTTTCTTGAGGGACCCCTTTACATGCCTAAAATTACTGAAGATCCCAGCAAGCTTCTGTTTATGTAGATAACGTCATTAATATTTACCATATTGGAAATTAAGAAAATTTTAAAATATTTATTAATGTATCTTGAAATGATAAACCATAAACATACTTATGAAAAATAACTATATTATCCAAAACAAAAATAAGCTTTGTGAGAAGAGTGGTATGACTGTACAGTTTTGTAACTTTAATGCCCAGCTTATTAACAGACTACAATTGAATTATCGTATCTGCTTCAGCATTCAATCTGTTGCAATATGCAGTTTTGTTTGAAATGTATGAAGAATATGACATATATAAAGAAAGCCTAGTTGCATACAGATATGCAGTTGGAAAAAGAAGTATTTTAACAGTCTATTCAGATCATTCTAAATATTCTTCCTTGACACTACAAAACTCAACAAGTGGAATTTTCTTAAAGATTAGCTGCAATGTGGAATCTAAAATCATGTCAATGAATTTTTCATTCTGTTACATTAGATCCATCAATTACTTTACACTTTGAGTGGATTTTTTTAATCCATGTACGATTTTATAACATATATTGGTCATTTGGAAAAAAGTGGTTCACTAAGCTACACAGTCCTTCCAAATGTTGACACATCTCATTACATAACATGAAAAAATTCATATTTGTTAATATCACCATGGACCTCATCAGGAAAATCTCTAACAATTGGAAAGCTGTCAAGCTCATGGAAGCAGATTCAAGTTATCCAAATGTTTAATTTTCATTTAAAAGCATGAATTTGTCATTGGCAACAAATACTACTGTTCTATTCATCTGAGAAAGTGTCTGCCAAATACTCAAGTTTAAATAACCGTAGGACGCCAATTGTTCTTTCAAGGATAAATGGTGTTCCATGAAAACGGTGGTCAATTCAAACAATTTTACAAGGGTTTTTCCTTGGAACAACCATAACTGTCTCAGAATGAGGCAGAAATATTTTAATTTGCATCCCACTTTGTCACACAGAAAAAGATGTGTGTTCATAAGTTGAGATTTAATAAAAGTGAAAATTGTTTCATTAAGGACATTCTTAAGTGAAATTAAGCTTTGTTTTTCTCCTGTGCGTCCATGGTGGTGAAGAATATATAAGAATATAACTAGTCCAGCTAAATGCCACTGCCTTGATTCAAGCTTAAGACCAGCAATTTTACACACCACTGCTTCTGTACCATGGTGAAAATGGCAAATGGAATCTTAGAATTAATACGAAAATAGTTTTGACTTTCTGGTCAAAAATGATCCCCATGTGGGATCTGTGGAGATTCGAATTTTGAGAACCACAGAGGTACACTAACATTTATTGAGAATTTACATGCTGTACAATGTGCTGGACGCTTCCAGTATGAATTTCAGTTGCTCCCTGCAACAGTCTTCAAAGATGTGTTTTTTTAAACAGATGAGGAAATTTAGGTGGAGCCAAAAAACAAATTCAAATGTTTCTAATTGCAATGCTTCCTATTACCATGTTTAAAACCTGGCTCTGATATACCTGACATATTATCAAAAGCAAGTTATTTGCTTCATCACGTGAGATGATAATAGTTACACCTACCTTGCTCTCTTCACAGCATCGTTCAAGGCTAATAAGAAGCAGAAGTACTCTTTTCCTAAACTATATTAAGTAATATGAAACAAAAATCAATTCCAAAAAGGAAAAAAAAATCCTAGAGTTTCAAAAAGATGTACAGTCACTCTATCATGTGATTGTGAAAACTTACATACCTGTTTAAAAAAAGATAAAACCAAATTTAACACTGTATGCTCAAATCACAACTTTGATTTAATCTAATCTTTCCCACCATTTCCTACTGAGCTCTCTAGCTTATTCTTCTAAAGCAAGCTCTAATTTCTGAACTTCCCAGAAGAGCCAAAACCAAGTCCTCTATACTTTGTTAAAAGGCCAGGAAGTCAAACCCAGAAAGAGAGAACCTTAAGGTCAAGAAGGCCAACTACTGTGATAAAATCAAGGATGCATAACTTCAAGTCCAAGGAGCACGATCATTAAAATAACAGAGCTCTCACAGAATACCTGTAGTTATACAGCCATTATAGCTTAGTATAATAGGCAATGAAATGTAAAGATAAATCTAAGACTGACAAACACCAAAGTACAATGCTCTAAAACTATGACTGTTCAAAGCTATCTGAGTGAAGTTTTTTAAACGCTTTGTTATCTAAGACATTAATATCTTCAAGGTATGTCTCAAAAAGCTTGAATTATGTAAAAAAATAAATCTGAACATGCAAAGAAAGACTGCAATCCAAGAGTTCCAGGGACAGTTAGGATTATCTTTTTTAACTACAGATGTAAAGATGCAGTTTAACTGATGCAACTAGGTAGATTCTTGCTACTGGTGACAGGACCACTAGCTTCAATCACAATTCAAAGAAGAAATTAAGACTGCTTCTATTAGGGGGAGTGAGTATAGCTCACTAGTAGAGCACATGCTTAGCATGCACAAGATCCTGGGTTCAATCCCCAGTATCTCCATTAAAATAAATAAATAAGTAAATAAACCTAATTACCCCTTCCCCACAAAAAAACAAAACAAAAGACTACTTCTATTAAAGCCAACTTTTGGTGCATAAAAATCTCAAAGCATCTCAATGCTGTTTTGAGGGAAAAGAGATGGCACTGGACACTAAGAGTGTATTAACAGTCAAAATTAAAAATACATATATATGAGATTATAGACAGGTATGAGGCAAATCTGAAATTCTCAAATTTAAAACACCAGGAAGTGTATCAGTAGTCTTGTCCCTTAGCTATAGTACATTGTACTCTCTCCTCAATGACAAATCTGCATGAACTGATAAACTGCTCTGCAAAAAAACAAAAAACAAAAAACAAAAAACAAAAAAACCCCAAAAACCTTTTATTAAAATACAATAAATAAAACATACATACAACTCTTTCTTCTGACTTCTACAGAAGAGGTATGAAATGTCATTAAGTTTGTTTAGCTGGCTTTAATTAAGTCTTGCCCACACAGTCTGAGAAAATGACTCAGCAAGACTCAGACCACATGTTAACTAGAGTTAAGCAATTACCACAATTAAGTTAAACATACATTTCTCTAGCATGTCCAATTTACAGATAAAAAAAGAGACTCAGAGGTTAAATAACTTGCTTAAGCTCACAAAGCAAATTAACCATGATTAGAATTCTGTCCCCTGGCTCAATATTCTATTTGGCACTAAAAAACCATTTCCAAAAACATTAAAGGCTCACTGTCAGTCACCAAAAGGTACTGTCACATATACTCTCTCTCTCATGATCCTTAAAGATTAAGTCACTCAATATACAAACAAGAGTTTAAATAAATACACTTTTGATAAGTCTTTAGGAAATTCTGACTCCAGTCCATTCTGCACATTGTGTGGGCCAACCACCCTTTTAAAATTTGAATCTAACCATGTCACATCCCTGCTTAGACCTTCAATGGAATTCAGATCATTAGCATGGATTACCAGGCTCTAGATGATCTGGCCAACACCTACCTCCTCAACATCTACTGCTTCTGCTTGCCTTACCTGACTCACACCTGCAACACAGACCTTTCAGCGCTTTGAACTAGATAAACTTCTTCACTCATCATGGACCTTTTTATGACCATTTCCTGTTTGGAATGTTCTTCTTTCTCTCCTCTTTTCTCCTACCTAACTTCTAGTAATACCTCAGATATCAGCATAAATATCAATTCTTCAGGACCAAATTCCATTAGCCACCTCTCCATTCTTTGAAATAGATTAAGAATAAAAATCTGTGTATTTTGATTTCACAATGTATTTCCTATTCACAGCAATTATCTAACTAGAGAATTATTCTGATTTGGGGTTTTTGTTTGTTTGATGAATAAGTTAGTCCCAGGGTCACTACAAGTGCTTTCTAAAAACACCAAATAAGCCTTTATGTGAGCAACAAGCAGGAATACAAATCACCCTAAAGCATATGGTAAAAAGACTGGAGACTTTTCTAATGAGATTTTGGTTCACAACTGGACTTATAATTATGAAAACATTAGAGAATTAGACCTTGAGCAACTACTGGTCTTGCCATAGTTGCCCCTCCCCAATAAAGCTTTATGGATAAATAAAAAAATAACAAAAAACCTATGGAACACTTTATTTATAACTGTTACAAAAAAGCTGCAATATTCTACCAATTGGTGAAAGATAAGCTTTAGATGCTAAAATTCAGAAATACACCGACTTAACTTTAAAATCTGTGATCAAGCTGATGATAAATATGAATTCAGGCAGCGTGTAATTCCTGTTACATGTCATCAATCATACTTTGGAAATGTTTGAGTCTTTAAAGAACTAAATCTAAGTATCCTAAAATGGTACTGAACTTTTTTTTTTAAATAAATGAGTCTTCTAAATTTTGGTTGCATTTTTAAAAATCAGATAGAAGTATCTATCAAAGTATTCAATGAACTAAAATGTCAAAAACATCTTCAGATTTTGAAGCCTTTGACAAATTTCAGTTACTGAAATAAAAGTCTGCAAACACGGAAGTGTCAAACAAAAATGTCAACAATTTCCAATGTGTAAACCTGAAAATGCAACTTAGAGGACTGCAAAAAATTATATTTAAAAAACACAACCATACTGGAAAAAAAATTCTTGAGAGATATACAAGGGACCTAGAATTAGAGAAACAGCTAATAAAGGTACATGAATATGACAGAAGGAATATTCTGCCTGGGTCATGTTTTTAATAAATACTTAATGTTAAAAAAACAGTTTTACTTTAATAAATATTCATTTTTAAGAATTAAAAATTCTTATTTTTAAAAAGTTTTAGAATAGATTAATAATAGTATCAAGTATTTCAACAAATCATGTAACTATTTTTAGCACCCCCTTTCACTCTCAAGACTGTTTCAGTGTGTACAAAAAATTACATGATCACTCGAGGCATTAGGCATATTCATTTTTCTTCACTGTCTCTCCAAGACCGTCCACAGTGCCCACAGTGAGTGAGTACTGAATATATGTTTATTAACTGACTGAAGAGCTTATCCCTTCAACCTTTCTAATAGAGCTTATAAAGATTAGTAGAGACCTCACATAAATGAATTCACAAATAAAGGGGGGAAAATCCCCATCCCCATCATACCATTAACTATTTCACGTAAAGATATCATTAGTTACTAGTTGCCTAAATTTAGAACTCTAATGGGTCCCTTGCTCTCTCATCAGTCTTGTCCGCAACATCTAATGACATCAAATCTTTAATATCTTATTTCTCTCACCTTCCCAACTCAGAACATCATCTCTCTCTTGGATTCTACCCAGCATTTTGCAAGTCTGTCTCTCTGCCTCCATTAACTCCCATGTTAATAGTTTGGTATATATCTCTTCGTGTTCTTTTTCAGACATCAAAGTACAGACACAGTCATCCCTCGGTATCAGTGGATGCTCAAGCCCCTTACTGAAGACCTTCTATATCTGCAGATATAGTGGGCCAACTGTAGCACACTTTTTGAACAGAAAAAAAGTCCTACTTTATTTTTTTGATCTTGTTGCTTATTTTATATATAGAAGTTTGTATCTGCTAATCCCAAACTCCTAATTTATCCCTCCTCCACCCTCTTCCCCCTTTGGTAACTGTAAATTTGTTTTCTATGTCTGTGACTCTGTTTCTCTGTTTTGTAAATAAGTTCATTTGTATTATATTTTAAATTCCACAGAAGTGATATATGATATTTGTCTTTCTGACTTAAAATACAAGAACCATATTAGATATATACAAAACTGTGTTCAATATACAGTATATAAAAACGGTATGAAATAATATAGAGAAGTCAGGTAAGCAGATAAAGTGGACAGGGAAGACTTCACTGATAAAGTATTTGAGCAGACACTTGGAAGAAATGAGGGAATAAGCCATGCGAACACCTACAGAAAGTAGCTGAAGACAGAACAAGCACAAAGGTCCAGAGGAAGGAGTACGCTTGGCAAGTTCAAAGAACAGCAAGGCAGCTGAAATACCGGAGACTGGACAAAGCAATGAGTTAGGAATAGAAGATGAGAGCAGAGAGGTAACAGGAGATGAAATGACATTGAGCCCTAAATTCTCTGAGTGAGATGGATAACCACTGAAAGGTTCTGAACAGAAGAGTGACGTGATATCAATTGTTATATAAGCTACTGGAGATGTCCTGTCAAGAAGAGGAAAAGAAAGGGGGGAAAAAAGAAGAGGAAAAGAAAGGGAGCAGGGAGATCAATTAAGAAGTTTGTATAATAATCCAGGTAACAAGATGTCATGGACCAGGATGGTAGCAGTAGAGATAGTAGGAACTGGGGAAATTCAGAAGGCAGAGCCAAAAGAATCTGCTGATGTGGGATGAGAGGCATCAAAGATAATTCCAAAGTCTTTGGTCTTGACAAATATTTGAGTGAATTTCTACAATAGTCCAGGTCCTGTACAGGTTGTCCCATTATTCCATTTAAATCAATCAATTTTGCAAGGTAGACATTATTAGCCTTCTGTCTAAAGAGAGGCTCAGAGAGATTTTAAAACCTGCCTGAAGTTAGAGATAACACATGTTAATTAATCAAATTTTTTTCACTACATCATCCTCCCCTTACCACAATGGCCACTACTCCTTAACTTCCTTGCTGGATTCCTATCCTGTCTACACTTAAACATTGGTATTTCTTACAGTTTTCAAAAAAGTCTTCTCTTCTCATTTCATATTCACTGAAGCCACTATGACTTCAACTACTTTAATTCTCCAGACTAGATTCTACCCCTTACCTCCCAGACATAATATACAAATGTCTACTGAACATATTCACCTAGAAATCCCTACAGGCACATGTCTCAACTCAAAAACTTACTATCATGCCTCTGAGACCTAACTCACATATTACCTAAGTTAGTGGTATCAATTCACCTAGCCAGTGGTAGGAGCATTAGGAATATGTGACATGGATCTAATCCTGCTACTCACTACCCCATCTATAGACAACCTGACTGCCAGATCATACAAGGCCCTTCACACTTGGCACCACATAACTTCTAAACACTTTATGCTCTAGACCCAAAATGCTGATAAATAGGGGACTGGTGGACTAAATCGTGATACATCTGATGAAAACTAGGTAGCAGTTCAAAAAAATGCAATTATTTAACACTCATAAGGAACAATCTCCAAGATACATTGTGGGGAAGGAAAAAGAGAAAAATATACAATTATTTCTGTGATGTATTTAATAGTAAAATCTTTAGCTTGTATGGAAATCATCTAGAGGGCTCTATCAAAATACAGATGGCTGAGTCCTACTCAAAGAGTTTTTGAGTCAACAGATGAGAAGTAGAACATGAGAAGCTGCATTTCCAGCAAGATACCCAATGATGCTAGTGCTGCTGTTAAGAGATCCACACTTTGAACCACTGTCTTCACAGTCACTGCACATTTCAAAAAATGGATCATTCTTTGTCAACTTTTAAGAAAATCAATCCACCACAGATTGTTCAAATTTCCCAATGGCCAAGGAAAGTCAAATACTGTCTTAAAAGCAAACCATCCATTGAAGCAGATTCAGTGGCAGTTTTGTGAGAAAATTTAACTGACAAATAGCAAGGAGGATGAGCCAAGCTGCAATACTACTCCACAGTGCATTTCAAAATCTACAAAACAACATATGCACAGTTGCACTGCATGTATCATTGCATGTATCATGCAATAACCAAACAGGCACACTGACACCACTGCTTTACAGTTTATGTGTTTTACAGTAAAAGAGTCAAGAACAAATTAACAAAAAATTTTAATTATTTGCTCTGGAAATTAAGTTAGCTATAATGCTTTCCTTAAAATCAATGTTTAAAACCTCCACTTTTTTCTTTTCAGCCACTCATTTCCATCAACCAACAAATTCACCTAATAGCAAATTATAAAACAGACTGTATTTGAAAATACAGTTCCCTAACAAATTCTCACTCAACTGAGCAACGTTAAACTCAGCAAATTTGATGAAATCCAACAGAAGGTCAGGAAAAAAAGGCAAAATGTTTGAAGAACAGTCCACTCAGCAGGAACATTTTTATGGAGCTAAAGTATCCCAAAGGAGACAGAATGTCAAGGATGAGGATGCTACCTGAGACCAAGGAAAGTTTTGAAAGGGCAAACTGTGCTTAAACTAAATCACTGCTGGAGTTGGAAATCACCATTCAATAAGAAGACCACAGACTAGGGCAAAGAGTAAGAACACTGATATATGTATACTGCCTCATCACTAATGCTGTCAATACTGCTTGCTAAAGAGCATAACCTAGCAAAAAGTAAAAATCAGCTCAAGAAAATGTGTTGGGAGCTAAGGAAGAAAGTTTAAAATGACTTGTGATTAAAAAAAAAAAAAAACCCTGTAATCTGTGACACCTACACATAAAAACATCTTAATAAGAAATTTTTTTCAGAAGAGAAACTGAAGAAAAATTAAAGAGGGGAAGTCATGATATTATAGTGTAAAATATCAGTTACACTGTAGTTTATCAAGTTAACACTGAAATTATTTCTATTTCCTTAAGCACACATGAACCATTAGTTACAAATACCCCACAAAGGAAACAGTTCACATGTTGCTTATAGTTACTTGTGCTATGTAAGATATTACTATTAAATTTTTATTAGAATATTTTATTATACAGAGAAATACAAACTGCTAGACTCTGATTTATGATCCAGAAAGCCCACTATTCTCAAGGGAGGCATATCAAATTGAGAGCATGGTTGACTTCCTGAAAGTCCATCTTGAAGGTTAGATATAAGCCAGTTTCACTAAGATGCTATTTATGGTTCTGACGTTCACATATCTCTGCAGACCCTTTTTGAATCCATTTAAAATAGAGAAGTTACTTCTTTAAATGTTTCATTCAATATGGAAAAAAAAATCCTTATATTTATCCCCCAAACTGGTTCACTCACATTTTAAAGGATAACCATGCAGCAATCCTAGTACTTGAGAAATGGTAAACAAATTTTAAATTTACCTGATCCAGGTTTATAAATTTTTAAAATTTATTTATGATTGTATTGTTTAATTATTTTATTTTGGTGGAGGGGGGAGGTAATTAGGTTTATTTATTTTTGGAGGAGGCAATGGATATTGAACCCAGGACCTTCTGCATGCTAAGCATGTGCTCTACTACTGGAGCTATACCCTCCTCCCAGACTCGTAATTTTGTTTGGATTATATTCACCCTCAGACTTCACTTTTCCATCAATGCATCCTAATTTTTTTATTTTATGAATATAAGAAATAATTTTTATTATATTATAATAAATCATTTATTCAGAATCTTGTGAAAAATTATTCCATAAAAGTTAAACTGTGATTATACATAAGGGACCAAAACTCATTTTTATGTCTCCAAAATATATCAAACTTTCTACCTTGACAGAGACTACTGAAGACAAAAGAAATTCTTCCTATTGGCTACAATCATCAATTCACAAATCTGTAATTGTACAGTATAGTAATACAACTTTTAATCTTCATTTTAGCTTTCCTCCCTAAGTGTGTATCTGGTCTCATTTCCACTCGCTGGACGTGTCACCTGCATAACAGCAAAAGTTCTGCTTCTCTGGACTTAGTAATTATGGTTAAAAATCAAAGTCAATAAGGCACTAAGAAAACACCAAGTACTGTATGTGGCTTTAACTTAGGGGATTTGTAAACATACTGTTTGTTTTGATCTGGACTGTATTCAGAGATCAATGTAAGACTAGCCTCTAGACACGTGTAGTGTTATTCACTAGCTGGCTGTTTAAAACTCTACATCTTAAAAAAAAAATTCTGTCTTTCTTGAGCTATAGCAATTATAACTCTGTAAGAAAAGAAAACACAATAGAAAAATAAGATGTCTTAAAGGGCATAAAGCTTGTATTTCCCACAAATGTGAAATGTCTTAGAAGAGCACCAAAGATACTGAGAATCAGATTCTAACTTCAAGTGCTGAGACAGCAGTGGTACTTTGGTACACTTTTCAAAATTCCCCACCAGAGCTAAAATTCCACGGGACAGGCACCAAGTCTGGACTACTCACCACTGCATCCCTGGTGCTCATAAGAGGGTGCCTGACACATTGTAAAGCCTCAATTTTTTTTTTAAATAAACAGCAAAAACTAAGGCTTACAGCTTAATTTCTTAATTTATTTTTGAAAAATGACTATGTTGCCCTTGAAATACAGATCTTTAATCTATTTTGAATGAGACACCACATCATATACAAACTCTCTTAAGAGACACAAAAGCAAATGTTATCAAAATATTGGCAACTGGTGAACCTAAAGGAAGGATATAAGGGGATTTACTATAAGACGTATCTTTTCTGTAGGTCTGAAATTTTTCAAAAAAGAAAAGTTTTTAGAACTCTTATTCACTTAAGCAAAGAGCTAATGCTTGAACAATTATTTTGATTTTATACTTACCTTCCATAGCACTCATGTCCATTTATTATGCTGAGTATATACCTCCACACACAAAAATATGCAAAAAGAGATAACTGGATTTTTAAAAGTTCACACATTCATTAATGTCTAATTTAAGGGAGGCAAAGGCAATTTAGTACAACTGAAAATATATAAAGAGGCAGAATAACTCAATACTCACACTTCATAAGGACAAATATTTACTGAGGAAGTTTCAAACCAACAAAAATCAAGAGTGGAACATGCTGGGGAAACTAGACAGCTACATGTAAAAGAATGAAATCAGAACACTCTCTAAAACTATATACAAAAACAGACTTAAAATGAATTAAAGACCTACACGTAAGACCGGAAATTATAAAACTTCTAAAGGAAAACACAAGCAGAACACTTTGACAAAAATCGTAGCAATATTTTTTTGGATCCATCTCCTAAAACAAAGGAAGTTATCAACAAAACAAAAAGACAACCTACTGAGTAAGAGAAATATTTGCAAATGATATGGCTGATAAGAGGTTAATATTCAACATGAACAGCTCAAACAACTCAACATCAAGAAAAACAAACAATTCAATTTAAAAATGGGCAGAAGAACTAAATAAACATTTTTCCAAAGAGGAAATGCAGATGGCCAACAGGCACATGAAAAGATGCTCAACATCACTAATCATCAGGGAAATGCAAATCAAAACCACAATGAGATATCACCTTACACCTGCAGAATGGCTATCATCAAAAGAACACAAATAACAAATGCTGGCAATGATGTGGAGAAAGGGGAACCTTCATACACTGCTGGTGGGAATGTAAATTGGTGCAGCCACTGCGGAAAACAGTATGGAGTTTCTCAAAAAAACTAAAATAGAACTACCACATGACCCAGCAATTCCACTCCTGGGTATATATATCTGAAAAAAACAAACACTAATTCAAAAAGATACAGTACACTCTAATGTTCATAGCAACATAATTTACAATTGCCAAGATATGGAAACAACTTAAGTGTCCATGAATAAACGAATAGTTAAAGAAGATGTGGAGTACTACTGGAATGGAATACTACTCAGCCATAAATAAGGATTAAATTTTGCCACCTGATGCAACATGGACAGACTTGGAGGGCATTATGCTAAGTAAAATAAGTCAGAGGCAATGATAAATACCTTATCATTCAATGCCAAGTGCTATAATATATGGGACATACTGAAATCCTGACAGATTATTAATTTGCTAAACCATCTATTTTGTTGTTTAGTATTCTATAAGACAGTATACATAAAGAGAAGAAGATTGAAATTTAAGACTGCAGTCACACTTTGTTCAAAAATCACAAAATACTTCCCCCTCAAGTAAATCAGCCAAGAATTAAACATCTAAATTAAAGCTCTTTCCTTTAAGTGGCACTGTTTTACAGTAGTGGAACTACTGATTCCCTACTGTATTCATTTGACTATCCTAAATAACAAAAATATCACTATTCTGAGGATGGACTGGATATGCACAAAAACAGTAGCAAAGTATCATTCACCCCTAATTCTACTGGATGTTATGAGTTAAAACATGGAATCAAAAATCATTTGGAGTAAAAAATTACTTCAAATTCCAGTTAAAACAGTGAAGATCTTTTTGACCCCTTCTCTCCAAAGTCACACTGAAACATTAAGGAAAACAAGAAACATAAAGTCTACCTTCATTTCAATGAATAGACACTGTAACTAACCACAACAGATGAAGATGAAGTTTACGACCTCAGAATCCACTGAAGATACCAAAGAGGAGCAAGCCAATTCACATCACAGAAACCTAGAAAAATTTAGCAATAGAAAGTATCAGGTACCAGGTGGAAAGTGAGGGCATGATTAAAGGTTTATATAAGGATACCCCAACGCCTAGCCTCCATCTCATATAGCCAGGTAGTACCACTCCTCAAGACCTAGTAGAAGTCTAAAGGTTTATTCTCTAGAAAATCTGAAACAGACACACTCTGAATTCAGGAACAAGATGCTCAATAGAGTGTGGAGATGAAACTAAAAACAGGGAGATTAAAAAACCCCACCCATGCTTACAGAGCTTGTAAACATCTTTTCAACCACTCATTCTTAATTATGAATGTATACCCTAAAATCACCAATCATTTGAGGAAGAACTCTAAAATAAAATGTAGAATAAAAGAAACATGGGGCTAGGAAGCGGGGAGTGGGCATGGAAAACTTAAAAGGAAAAAACAGCCATGAAATGGAAGAAAATATCAAATAAACCATCTTCTAAGAAAAGATACTATATTCATAAAAGAACAGAATGCTTAAAAAACAAATTTTAAGGAATAAAAAAGAAAAAGCATTAGAAACTTAAACACATTACAGCTGAAATAAAATCTTCAATAGAAAAGTTAGAAGATAAAGTAGAAGAAATCTCCCAGAAAGTAAACAAATTAACAAAGCTGGAAAATAGGAAATTATACAATCAATCCAGGAAGTCCAACAACCAATTAAACACAGAAAATAAAGGGATAAAAATCATGGAAGGGGAAAAAATGTAAGAAAGCCAGAAGTCATGGACCTGTAAAGGAAAGGCCCACCAAGTATAGAGAATGATGGGATTTACTACTAGGAAAGAAGGAAAGAAGGAAGGAAGGAAGGAAGGAAGGAAGGAAGGAAGGAAGGAAGGGAGGGAGGGAGGGAGGGAGGGAGGAAGGAAGGAAGGGAAAAGAAAAAAGAGAAAAAGAAATACCTACCCACTGAGGTACATAATCTGTTACCATGAATTCAAAAATTTAAAAATCAAAAAAATTCGAGACAAACCAGGTAATAAACAATGGGTAACTAGAATGTCATGGGACTTGCCAGCAACATCAGAGGGTAGAAGACAAGAGTAATGGTTTCAAAATCATAAGGGAAAATTGTTTTCAAACTATAATCCTAGGCTGTCAAACTTTCAGTTGAGTGAAAGGTAAGAATTTAGACACTGACAAACATGGAAAATCTCAAAAAAATTTCCCTTGCCATGCACCCTTTTTTAGCAAGAAGCCACTAGAGGATAATATACAATCCAAGGCAGTAAACCAAAGACAGTATCACACACAAGAAAGAGACTAAGAGAACTGAAGCAGGAAGGAAAAAGACCTGGTGGGGAGGTATATTCCCTCATGTTTTGACTGTGCAGAAATTCATTTTGAGAGGTTGTTGGAAGATGTAGGAAGACTTGATAATGAATAAAGGAAATTAATCAAATAAAGAGAACTTTCAACTTCAGAGAAAAGGAAACAGTCATAATAGACTATCTGGCTTGACAGGGAATATTCACATGGGCATATTAATGTAACCACTAAATAATCAATTTAACAAAAAAATTGGGATAAAGACTGGGAAGAGATTATAAAAGGTTAAATTTTTATCTAACATTAAGTTAATGACGTAAGAGATGGCTGTATAGTATATCATTTTAAAATACAGAGGTATATAACAGAAGTGCTAGAAGAGGCTTCTAAAGAACAAGATTAGAGATGGAGAGGGGATGGGACAGGAAATTGCTTTTTTTGTTACCATAAATCTTTTAGTAGTTTATTTAACTTCAAATATGTGTATATATCACTGATAAAAATTAATTTTAAAAACCTTTCAGCACAGAATAATTTAAAAAGAGTCAATCACTAAGTCAACTTTCAAATCCTATAGGGTCACAGAGCATCTGTGAAGCCTTCAGAATATCTGCATCAACTGAATGACTACACGAAACTTTAAAGAAGAAATAAAAAAGCCTGCACAATCACTAATGGTACTGGAGCAACCAAATATTCATCCATGGACAAAAAAAGAATCTCAACCTAAACCTCATGCCATGTACAAAAATTGACTCAAAATATATCAGGCTCACACGTAAAACATAAAACTATTAGCCAGAAAAAAAAAAAAAAAAGGAAAGAAAATCTCTGGGATCTAGAACTAGATAGAATTCTTAAGACACCAAAAGTATGATCTATACAAGGAAAAATTAATAAATTCAACTTAACCTAGATTTAAAATTTTTGCTCTGCGAAAGCCCGTATGAAGACGGGGGAAAAAAGCTACAGACCAGAAGAAAATACTTGCAAACCACATATTCAACAAGGGACTAGTATCTAAAATGTATAAACTCTCAAAACTCAATAGTTAAAAAAAAAAAAAAGAAAGAAAGAAAGAAAAGAAACAATCCAATTAGAAAATGGGCAACTGACATAAATAGCTATTTCACTGAAGACTAAACAGATGGCAAACAAGAACGTAAAAAGTTTTTTCAACACCTCTGCCCACCAGGGAAATGCAAATTAAAACCACAATGAGATTATCATTACATATTTACCAGAATACCTAAAACACAAAACAGTAACACCACCAAATGCTGGTGAGGATGCAGAGAAACTGGATCACTCACACACTACTGATGGAAATGCAAAATGGTACAGCCACGCTGGAACTAGTCTGGTAGTTTCTTAAAAGCTAAACATGCAATTACCACATGACCCAGTAATTGCACCTAATAGGCATTTATCCCAGAGAAATGAAAATTTATGATCATACAGAAACTTACAAACAAAAATTCACAGCAACTTTATTTATAACAGACCAAAACTGGAATCAGCCCAGATGTTCCTCCATGGGTGAATGGCTAAACAAACTGTAGTTTTACAAGATATTGAATATAGTTCCCTGTGCTATACAGTAGGAACTTGTTGTTTATCTATTTTATATATAGTAGCTTGTATCTGCTAATCCCAAACTCCTAATTTATCCACCGCTTCCCCCTTTGGTAACCATAAGTTTGTTTTCTATGTCTGAGTCTGTTTTGCAAATAAGTGCATTTGTATCATTTTTTTAGATTCCACATATAAGTGATGTCACATACACATACACACACAAAAAACTGTAGGAAATAAATATCATGGAATACTATTCAACAATAAAAAAATAACTACTGATGCACACAACTTGGATGAATCTCCAAGGAATTGTGCTGACTGAATGAAAGCACATCTCAAAGGTTACAATCTTTATGATTCCATTTATATTACATTTGTGAATAACAAAATTTTATAAGTGGAGGACAAATTTTTGGAGAGAAGTAGGGGCAGAGGGAAGAGAAGGATATAGTTTAAAAAGAACAAAAGGAAGCCCTGTCCCTTGGAACTGTTCAGTATCTTGACTGTGGTGGTGGCTACGTGAAATCCTCACAAGTGACAAAATTGCAGAGAATTTAATAAATACTCACACACGAATGAGTACAAGTAAAACAAGAGAAATCTGAGTAAGACTGGTGTGCCATGCCAGATGACAATATTCTGGTTGCGATATTGTACTACAGTTTCACAAAATGTTACCACTGGGAGAAACTGGGCAAAGTGTACAAGGGATCTCTCTGTATTATTTTTTACAACTGCATGTGAATCCACAATTGCCCTAATAAAAATGTGAATAAAAAAAAAAGTCTGTATAAGCATTGCTATTGATATGAAAGAAACAAGTCAACACTGTCCTCTGTTCTGATTTTGATACGTTGTACATTCTGGGTCTCTAGAATAATGGTCTTTCCATTTTCTAATGTTTTACAACCTTGGATGCTCTGTTTCTGGGTCATATTGGAAACTCAGTGTTCCATCACCAGTTGCAGTTTTCCTAAAAAACATGGGTTTTCATCTCTGAAAAGGATAAACATCAAGCAATCACTTTTGCCTGTAACCCAAAATACATGGCACTATCTTCAAAGAAAATATTTCTCTCATTTCAGATTTCCCTTCAGATGAGTTTTCTTCACCAAAATTTTACTCTAATCATCTTTTCAAATTCCAATTCTTATAATCCAAATTTAAATAACTTTATTTCATTAACCCCCCATATTTACTTTTTTGAAGGAAGCAAATCCATGACCTTTACTGTTATCAGTCTTATTTCAGACAATGTTCTCAACACTCGACAGCTCCTTTACATTCTTCCTTTATGACTGAACCATCTCCATAAGCAGTTTTCCCATGCAGATCTCTTTAGCTAATCATTCAATTTCTATTTTGTGCTAAATAACGGTCTCCTATTTGTAAATCAACACTCGACAAGCCTCTATTTCTCTCTTAATCACAGCTGCTACCACAGCACTGACTGGGCATCTCTGTACTGTTAAAAGTTGAAGCAGACTGTCAGTATTTCTCCTATCATTCTTTCCCTTTTACAAACCAAACAGGAATATCAGAATTTCCTTTGCCACATCTAGTATACCATTATACACCATAATTCTTGAAAATAATTATTTCTAACATTATCAGCTCAGCTCTGCTACATTATGCTCTAAGTTTGCAAAGGACAAGTAACCTGAACAAACACCTAGATATTCGGTGCTGAGACTTGTTACTTCTCCACTTCTGTCAAAACAAAGACAAAATAGCAACAACAAACCACTGCAACTCCACTTTTCAAACTGAAATTGATGAGTAGGAGAATCATGCTATCATTAATTTTGTTTTCAAATAAAACAATGACATTCTCAGGATGTGAAACAGGGCCATGAACACGACTGGATCTAGATTTTAGTCAAAACTCTTTCACTAATTAGCCATATAATCTTTTGGAAGTTACTTCACTTCACCAGTCTCCATTTCCTGACTCTTAAAATTCATTGCAGGGTTCTTTCCTGTTAATATTCCATGATGCTAATATTCCAAGTTCTATGTAGATACACACAGCAAAAAGACAAACCTGCTTTCAGTATGCAAAAGTACAGACCAGTGATACTAAAGCATGAGAAAGTGAGGAGCTATCTGTGACTAAGTACTCTTTTAGAGAGCTGCATCAAGTGTCAGAGTTTTTGTCTTTTGGGTTTTTTTTTTTTTTTTGGTAGTAAAATATACATAAAACTGACCACTTAAGTCATTTTTAAAAATTGAGGTAAAACACACACACACGCACAAAATTTACCAACATTACCAGTTTTAAGTGTACAGTGCAACAGTCTTACGTATATTCACATTGTGCAAACAGACCTCCAAAACTTTCTCATCTTACAAAATTAAAACTATATCCATTAAATAACTCCCTATTTCCCCCTCCCCCCAAGTCCCTGGGAGACTATCACTCTTTCTCTCATTCTACTTTGTTTCTATGAATTTTATAACTTTAAATATCTCAAGTAAGTAGAATCTTGCAATACTTGTCTTTTTATGCATTTTAACCTTTTTCAGTGTACCATTCAGTGGCATTAAATATATTCACATGGTTGTGCAACTATCACCACTATCCACCTCCACAACTTTTCATCTTCCCAAACTGAAACTCTGTAGACTTTAAGCAATAATTCCCCATTAACTGAAATTCGGTACCCATTAAGCAACAACTTCCCATTACTCAGTCCCCAAGCCCTGGAACTACTATTCTACTTTCTCTATGAACTGACCTATTCTAGGCGCCTCATGTAAGTGATTTTATACAGTATTTGTCCTTTTGTGCCCGACTTCTTTCACTCGGTGGTGTTTTCAAAGTTTACCCATGTTGTAAAATCTATCAGAATTTTATTTCATTTTAAGGCTGAATAATAATATTCCATTCTATGTATATCCTACATTTGGTGTATCCATTCGTTTATGGACATTGGGGTTTTTTCCACTTTTTGGCTATTGTGAATAATGCTGCTAAACAGACAATAACAAGTATGGGTGAGGATATGGAAAAATGGAACCTTGCTGCAGTACTAGTGAGAATGTAAAACAGTGCAGCCATTGTAGAAAACAATATGATGGTTTCTCAAAAAATTAAAAATAGAATTATCACATGATCCAGGAATTCCACTTCTAGGTATGTACCCCTAATTGTATGAGGAAGTTCATTTTTTATGTCAGTCATCCTAATGAGTGTGAAGTAACATCTCACAGTGCTTTTGATTTTTATTTCCCCAATGACTAGTGATGTTGAACATCTTTCCATGTGCTTATTTGCCATTTGTGTATCTCCTTTGGGAAAATATTTAGTTTTTAACCAATACTAAGAATGTGTTCAAATGAAAGAAAGTCCTTAGACATTCTGGTATTCCTGCAGCATGAGCTACTGCCTGAGTATCACAACAAAGTCCACATATATTTAATGCGGAAAAGGTTTTGTTCACTTCTCTCAAAAGCAGCTTCTCCATAATGGGCTGTTCAATTTAATCAACCAATTCTCAAATGGAGGTTAGTGGAGCAAAACACTCAGAAAGACAACAAAAAGGATGCACAAACATTGTAACTCTCCCAGAAGCAAGAGCGTTTACCAATTTTTTGCAAAGAACCCAAAGAGATGGGAATTCCACTTCCCAATGAAAGATGTTCCCTACAGAAAAGGTATGAAGTCTAGGGGTAGGGGAAGGATTAACACCACCAAAAGGTAACATTTTCAGTAAACCAGCCCACTAAAAATTTCTGCTTTGGGACAAGTCCATATAAGCACCATGTCACTAAAGGGTAATGCTTTCCTGAGCTCATACTGCCAAGAGGGTTATATCCAAAACTACCAGTGTAATCTGCTCATCCAAAACCAGTTAACTCTCTTTATCAAATACTTTTCAAGCAATCTTTGGATTTCCAAGACCAGTTTTACCTTAAAATTATTCTATTAGCCAAACAGCTAACATTCTTAAGTAAAATCTGATCCCAATCTACTACACATATTTAATGCTCAGAAAATAAACAGAAGGGAATTTACTAAAATAAAACTAGCCAATTCTACATTAGAGGATCCTGATTATAATTACTACTTATAATTACTACCTGTCTGCCTGCCTTCATTCCGTATTTATCATGCACTGACTAAATGCAGGGACTCTTCTAGGTACTTAGCATCTATTGGGGCGGGGGTGGGGTGGGGTGGAAGGGAGACAAAGCTCTCTGACCCTGTGCAGCTTATACTCCAGTGCCCTTGTATTCACTTTGAGATTGGTGAGTGTGGAACATACAAGTAATTCATTTTTGCAACTGTCTGCAATAAATCTGACCATAAATATAATTTCTGACATAGATGTATGGTAATTGAAAGTATACAGAAAAAGTGAAACACAATAGTCTTTGTGAGTACTGTAAATAAGCACCATAAACCTATAAAAATTCTTCCTTCCAAGAATCAATAACCAACAAGTAAAATAACTGTGCCTAAAATGAGGGCTGTGGCCTTGTATCAGCAACTTGGCCCTTCTAAACCCCTGCAAGGTAACTACTTCTATTTAAACTTCTCAAAAAAGAAGTTTTGGCAGTCAAGTCACAACTCAAATTTCAGTATCATTCATAATTAGAGAATGCTCTAGATTAAAAAAAAAAAAGCAAAGCAAAACCAAAAAAACTCATAGTCAACTAATGAAATTTAAAACGTCCTAAAAGTAGTATACATTCCCAGTATCTCTAATCATCTGCAGATTAACCAACTGGCTAGTATATACTGTTTAGACATGCATTGTCTAATATGGTAGCCACTAGCCACATGTGACTAATGAGCACCTGAAATGTGCCCAGTCTAAACTGAAATGAGCTGTAAATATACACAACAGAGAAAAAAGTAAAATAGTTCAACTATTTTTTAATCTTGATTACACAACAAAATGTAAGACTTTGGATGAGTTAAAATATATTAAATACTTCTTTTACTTTTTTAATGTGGCTACTAAAAAATATTATCTACACGACTCATATTTCTTTTGGATAGCACTGGTGCAAGATAACAGCAGACTTCGAAACCTGCGCATAGAGCCAATACATACAACGTGCTGGAGCTGTACTCAGAATTTTATACTCATGTATTTATTCACTTCTCAGCTTACACTGTTCAACATATCTTACGTATCAAAATATCAAACATTTTTACATCAAAATATGAAAATTTCAGAGTCTAAAGTGAAAAAGCAGAGCACTAACAAATATTTGAGTGACCACCTTGTGCAGGGCATTCAATCCATAAAGTAACTTGTTCTGCCACACTTAGGCAGCATAAGGGTCACATTTCAGTATATAGCTAATATGCATGCACTGTCTTTCCACAGTATGTCTGGCACCATTCTAGGCGCTTTGCTTTCATTTACCCATAAAATCCTCACAAGTACCCTATGCAGTAGGTACTATTGTTAACACTATTTAAAGAAGAAACTCAAAAAGACAGAGGTTAAGTAACTTACCATAGGCCTACAACTAACAATCTGTGTAACTAGGATACCAACCCAGAAGGCTTGATCCAAAATCACCACGTTTTCCCTAGTGAAAAGACTACACAAAAAGATTGTCATTATCTTACAAGACTGGGTTTTAGTTGTGGGTATACACCAATTACAAAAAGACTGGAGTAGATGGAGTTCATGTTTTGCTTCCTACTCTCCACCCCTACCCTTCTCAATGGCAGGTTAAAGTTGACCACATGAATTAAATCCCTGATCTTACTACAGGTTTATTCTACACTCCCTTTTCCAGAAAGGCCCTATCCCACTCCTCTGGTCCAAATCCTATCTGTCCTTCACTTCATTTTAGACACCAGCTCCAAGGAAGCCTACTCAGACTCCCCACCCCTACATAGGCTAATCACCCCTGCTCCCTATGCTTACCCACGCTGTAGCACTTTCCACACTCTACTGTGATTGTCCTCACTAGACTGCTCAAGAGGTCTATTGGGTTCACCACTTATCTATCCCCAGTGCCTAAAACCGTGCCTAGCATTAGGTGTTCAGTAAATATTTGCTGAACTATCTAACCACCTGACCCACCCAGCTATAGCTAAAAGTGGAATATTAAAAGTAAACTTAGTGGTAGGAAGTGCTAACCCACAGGCAGAGCACAAGTTCTAAGTTTCATGAAATTTATGACAGGTCTGAGAACAGCATGACACTAAGGAAATAATGATTACAAAGGCCCCTCCCCCCAGATAAGGGAGTAAAATCAAAATCTATTTAAAACGATCACTTGCCCGATTTAATTTCAGCATAGTTCATTTTATGAGAATGAATTAAGCAGCTGACAAATATTTATCATGACATCCAAATCAACGATTCTAGTAATGCAGTAAATTGTTTGAAATCAGTTTACTTTTGACAATTCCCAGAGTTCAAAGCCTGCAATTGCTTTTTTAAAAACACCTCAATATAAAAGTAGTTATACTTAAAGATGAGTTTCATT
Source organism: Camelus ferus (assembly GCF_009834535.1). NCBI lineage: Eukaryota > Metazoa > Chordata > Mammalia > Artiodactyla > Camelidae > Camelus > Camelus ferus. The sequence goes on along the minus strand of NC_045710.1, from coordinate 17,861,745 downwards.
GCCCTCCCCTACGTTGCGTGCTGGGCCCCAAGTGACAGGGATAACCATGTATGTGTCCTTTAAGATATTTATTATGCGTGGGAGAAAAAAATGTTTCACAGACAACTCATTTAACACAATTTGTGTTAATGCCACTAAATTTTCTCAGCAGAGTCACAAGGGACTTTCCTAGAGCCTTCCCTTTTCTTTTCCTAAAGGGGAAACCTATTTAAAAGGTCAGTCTTTAGCTCTTACTTTCACACTAAATAATTTTGAAACATGAGGTGAAAGTATATTCAAAGTCCTAAGGCTATGACTGGCAAAACACTTCCCTGTAAATTCTAGCGTAAAATAGAAGGGAGAACTTCATTCTTTAGGGTTCGAGGACAGAAACTGATCATCTCCATCAGATTCCTGATTCTGTGGATGTCTCGAAGAGCACTGAGCAAACAAGCCATAAAGTCCCACCCCAAGCACGAAGAGCCTCCGATTGTTTGACACATCAATGGATTAGTCAACGTGGGGCAACTCACTTCTAGAACTCCCTTCTAATTTGTTTTAATGACTCCTAACACAAATCCTCAGGTTTCCTCTAAGTTACGACCATATGGAATCTTCTCTTTGCTCTCAAGTATAAATTCAGGCCTTTACCAAATGATTCCTACTGTTTCAATCCCAGTCACCAAAATAAATCCCTTACAAATATCGTACATCTAGTAACGCCACACAAACATGGAAAAAGCCAATTCCATTGCTTAAAGAAATAGGGTTCTGGAACGCTGCTAATGCTGCATATTTTGTAACAGCAACACTGAGCAGAGTGGGAGACGTGAAAGCAAAAGACCGGATGGAAAGCATGGGAAGACCCCACCCCAGAAAGCTCGATTCAAACAGTTACTTGGGTCTGTCGCTTGGAATCGGAATCACTGAAACAAAGGCGTATATTACGGGAAACAAGATGTCTGGAGTAAAAGAAACCCTTTGCAGCTGCAGAGACCGTATACCATCCTCCCACAGGTCTTACCTATGGTGGAAATAAAGGTGGTATTGAAGGCATCATCCGAAAAACGAAAAAGGACGCAGGTCTTCCCCACTCCCGAGTCCCCGATCAGGAGCAGCTTAAAAAGCAGGTCGTACGTCTTCTTCGCCATTGGGAGGAGCGGCTCAGGCTCTCGCCGCCGGCGGCCCCAAGGGATCGGTCCCTCTCACTATGGCCAACTCCTCGCCCGGGCGTTCTCAGGCCGGAGGACCGGGGAACCGTGGGAAAAAGGAGGGCTCGAAAGGGCGCGGGCGACCTAGGAACGACCTCCTCGAGGAAGCCCCGACGGTGGCGGCGTCCGGTGCCTCTGAGGGCGGCGACCGCAGCTCCGCAGCCTCTCCCAGCCGCTCCGCCCGGTTCCGGGGAGTCGGTCGGGACAAAATGGCCTCCCCTCCCCCCTCAGGGCTGCTCGGCCGGGACGCTCCCACAGGCAAGCGAGCAAGCTCAGCCGTCGAGGGAGCGCAGCAGGCGTGAGGACAGTTTGTCTCCCGAGCAGCAGTCCACGCTAGGACGCGGCGACGGCAGCGAAGGCGGACACCGAGCCGACGAGCTCAGCTACATAGCCACAGGAAGCCAAGCCGCCCCGGCCAGAGCCACCTTTTCCCCGTGCCCTCTCACGCCGGCGTGCGCGCTGCCTGAGACGCACGCAAGGACGTACGCCCGCCCTCCCCTCGCGCCCTCGCCCTGCGGTCCGCCTCTGCGCACGCGCGCCAGAGGGTGTTGGGGCCCGCGAGGGCGGAGAGTGGCGCTCTAGGTCTCCGAGCCTCTGTCCAAGGCCCCGCGGAGACGAGAGAGGGGAGGGGCGAGAGAGGGCGAGGCCTCGGGCGCGCTCCCTGTGGCCGCCTGATAGGACGCGCGATGTTACGAGCCCGCCCTGCGGGGAGGCGCTGCCTAGTGACTGCGCAGGCGCGGCATGCAGAAGTAGCCCCTTGACACCCCTCGTTTTCCTTCCTGTGGTCGCTTTCGGGGCTGTGCTAAGGATGCTTCGAGCCGCGTTTGACGTGTGTGTCGAGCTGAGGGTTTCGGCGCAGCCACGGGTTTGGGTGGCCGTATGTCCCTGTGTAGCTGTAGCTCGTAAACGCGAGAAAAAGTAGCGCCCTGGGTCATTTAACAGCCTCTTGGCTAAAAGGAGGCGAACCCTGGAGTGCCCTCCTCGAGGCTGTCGTGACAGGGGAAACATTACAGGTTTATCCTGGTTTACTTAAGGAGCAAGAGTTGGCGTTCAAGAGAGCAGGAGTTTGAAATGGGAAAAATTGGCCACGCTGCTCGGGTTGGGATGATGTAATCTGTCTTGGAGGGCGAGAAGAGGGCCGAGAATACCTGGGCGCAGGGAGAACCTCCCCGCCAAGTGGAAGCGTAGGTACTGTGCTCTGCTTAGAGAACCCGGTATAGAACTTGGCCGTCCTTTCGGAATGGGGAGAGCCCGAGAGCACTGTACAGAGGAAGCGGGGCCCTTCCCTGCCGCCAAAGTCGAACCACCAGTGTCCCAACCCCAACCCCAAGCTGCCTGTCTCTTGCACTTTCTTTTCATACGCGTACCATCCTTCCTTCCCTCTCACTATCAGTCTTTTGTATACCTCCCCTTTCCTCTTCCTTTCTGTGGTTTAAATATTCGTACTCCTGCCCTACCTTTCTCGGTATGCTTCACTGCTCCAAAGCACACCTAGGGTGTGATGGTAGAGTAGTTGAACCTGGTGGGCTGGTTCAACCTGAAACGGGAGAATACCCTGAGCCGGGAGAATATCCTGAGACATCTGGAAGGCAAGAAACAGAATGGAGAAAGAAGTAAAAACAGCACTTTTACACCCTACCACCACCACCAAAATGTTTGTATTTTTAATACATAATTAAAATTAGTCTTTCAGGCAGTTAGGATAATCATGTTTCAGTCTCCCAGTCTTTGAAGACTTGTCTTAGGGTCCTCCTTCCCAACCACCTCTAAAGCTTTGTTACTGAAGATGCTCGTCTTCTCTGATATATCTTGCTTTTCAGTTTGTTTCTGTGATTGCTCTTGCAACTTAAACTTATCCTCTGTGAATCATTCTTTCTCCAGTTGGGAATGTCTTGTTAGGGTAATACCAACAATTCTAAGGGAGCCTAGACCTGCAAATCACAAAATGAGCTATGTTTAGTGCTTCACAGTTTTGTTTTCATGAATTCAGTAATAACATTTAGCACCTCAGGAAAATCTTCAGTGTTAGCTTGATTCTTCCTTTCGAGATAGTTTGATTGACTCAAGCCCCAATGTTGTGAAGCATTTTAGAAATGTTATGATTTTTAAATGTAGAATGCCTCATTAATTCCACTACATAAATGTTGGGGATAGTGGGCAGCTAAAAATGAAAAATAATTTAAAAAAATCATTCTTTATCACAGTCATTTCCAACAGTTTTATCAATTAGAGCCTTTTCTCCACGGACTCAATAATCTGGGGTTTTAGGAATTAATTATACTTACAAATTTTATTTATTGGGTCAGGATCCTAGAAGTTTAGAGCTGTCATATCTTTTTCTTAAATACCATTATTGCGGTATGGTTCCTGTACAGTAAACTACACATATTGCAGATGTACAATTTGATGAATCTTGAGAGACGCATAAATCCATGAAACAACCACCACAATCAAGATAGCTAACATTTCCATCATTCCCCAAGAGGTGCAAATTTCAAACTCCCGATTTATCCCTTCCCACCCTCCTTAACCCCTGGTAATCATAAGTTGTTCTCTATGTCTGTGAGTCTGTTTCTGTTTTGTAGATACATTTATTTGTGTCCTTTTTTTTAGATTTTTTAAATTGATGTATAGTTGATGTACAATATTAAGTAAGTTACAGGTGTACAATATAGTGATTTGTAATTTTTAAAGGTAGTACTCCATTTATAGTTATTATAAAATATTGGCTATATCCCTTGTGTTGTACAATGTATCCTGGTACTTTATTTTATACCTAATAGTTTGTACCTCTTAATCTGCTACCTCTATATTGCCCCTCCTCCCTTTCCTGTCCCCACTGGCAACCACTAGTTTGTTCTTCATATTCTTGTGAATGTTTCTTTTTTGTTATATTCACTAGCTTTTTTGTATAGAGCTATCATATCTTTTATAACTTTTTCTTCTTTTTTCGCCCCACCCCTGCCCAGCCCGTGGGAGTCAGGGCTTTAAAACTCCTTTAATTTTTTTGTTGTTGTCATTGTTGTTGCACATTTTGGTTTTGGTTTTGGTTTTGGGGGCGGTAATTAGGTTTATTTACTTATTTATTTTAATGGAGGTACTGGGGATTGAACCTAGGACCTCATGCATGCTAAGCACACACACTACCACTGAGTTGTACCCACCCCCCATTAGAGTAGTCATATCTTTTAAATCACAGTTCAACTCTTGCACTTAATTTATAGATGTCTAAGGCTCAGAGAGGTTAGGGACTTGCTAGAGGTCACCCTGGTAGTGGCAGAGCCAGCACTATATGCCCAAGGAAAAAGGGAAGAAAACCTCCATGGGACATCATATTATGTGAAGGTGAGAATTGGAAGGCTCAGCTAGGACTTAGTTTTTGGCTTCCCTAAAGTTCATTAAAGGTTTTGCTGGAGTGAAGCCTAAGCCTTAAGCCACCTCTACCACTGAAGCCTCTAGAGTGATCAAGGCGTGATCTCTGAGTCTAGGAAAAAGAATAAAGGGGGGGTCTTTGTAGGCCTAAAAGGTAAACCTAGAGTTGTGAAGTAATATGTGATGACTTGAAACTTAGTGAAAGAAAATACCAATGTAATACCAGCTTAGGGTTTATACCTTTTTTAAAAAAATTACTCCATGCAGAATCTAATCCAAATGTTTGCAAAGCCAAGACAGAAAATAGTTATATTTACATGTCCATGCTAGAAGTAATTATTTCTATATTTTTTCTGGAAAACACACGGCTGGCCAGCTTATGGTTCCAAGTCTTCAGTTTCAACTCTCAGGACATGCCTCAAAAGATATTGATTCAGGATCATCTTTATCACTCTTCCCACATATATTTTCCAGCCTCTCTACCTTATTTCTTCCTCTTTAATTCCTCTGCACCTTGCTCTCTCTCTTCTTAAGAATGGATTCTTATACTTATCTGGCAGGGGAGATACCATGGTCACGAAGGTGGTTTTCCCAGGGAGAGGCTTATGCATTGCACTCCAGATGTGCTGACCCCTGCGATTTCCCCAAATGTGGGAAACTCAACTGCATAATTTGTGGGGGGGGGAGTCCGTTCACACTATCCCCTAAAAAAAAAAAAAAAAAAAGAATGGATTCTTCCCTTGAATGACAGCCCCACTGCTACTGCTACATCATCACCTTGCTGTAGAACATACCCCTCTGTTCTCTGGAACTTTGCCTATTCACAACTGCATGGTTCACACTCCCATGCTTCCCTCAGGGCCTCCCTTGAGGTCTTTGACCTTCCTGATGCTGAGGACTGATTGCCCAGAGGCTGCCACTGTTCTTATCACCCTAGCCTGCATACTCTGCCTGAATATCTTGATTTAGTCTTACCTCCTGTTAGGGTATTGCCTCCTGAGCCTTCCCCAGCACATAGGTTGTGTTTGTTCTAGTCTCCTCCGGTGATAACTCCGTTCTGAAGTGTTGGCCTCCTCAGCTGACACTAAAAGGGCTCCAGGCCCTGGCCAGTTAACTTTATCTTTTCTACTCTCTCACACACTAGTCTCTAGACAGGCTGAATTAGTTGTCTTCTCACAGTGACTATATAGCGTCTTGATTTCATGCTTAGTTGAATGTAAAATGCACCCTCTGCTCACCCCAACTACATTCCTTCAGTGTCTACGTCCTCACCCTAGCCTGTCTTCCCAGCACTCTCAAAAGAAGGAATTTCTTGTTTAAACTCCCATAGCACTTTTAAAAATCAAGTATGTTTCCCCATTTTCATTTCCACAAATAATACATATTTATTTTTAGAAACTTAGAACCTACAGATAGGCAAAACAAAAATTTTAATTATTGAGGGGAGGGTATAGCTTAGCAGTAGAGCGTGTGTTTAGCATGTATGAGGTCATGGGTTCAATCCCCAGTACCTCCATTAAATAAATAAACACATAAATAAACCTAATTACTGTTGGGCCCACTGACGTCCTTCCAAGTCCAAGGACCCCCATTTCTGGGCTCTCAGATGTCTGCCTGTGATCCCTCAATAGATAAAGTACTTTCTTTACTGGGCATGTTTCCTCTAATAAATTATAACAGCCCTATGTGCCTAATCTCACAATAGCCGAAGCTGGCCTGTTTCAGCCCACGTTATCTGAGTCAAACCCCACAGCCCTTCATGGACCCTAAACCTCCTACCTCACCTGCGACCAATCAGAGATTTGCGCACAAGCCGATCAGGCACCTTGTGAGTTGACCTTATAAAAGATGCCAACAACCGGCCCTCGCCCTCGGTTCTCACTGCTTACGCAGGCATCCCTCACCAGTGTGGCCGGCTGTTGCCTATAGTAGCATAACCTAATAAACTCCTTTTCCATTCTCATACTTTATCTCTAGTAAATTCTTTTACCAACCCACGCGTCACCATGTCACTGACCAGACACCCTGCTGTGTCCCACAAGAATTACCTCCTCTCCCAAAAAAATTTTTTTTAATTTAATTATTGAAAATTCTACTCCCACAGATAACCACTATTGGCATCTTGGTGAATAACCATGTGGCTATTCTTCTTCCCATAGCTCTTTATTTAGACATTTCTTATGACACATTTCCTGAAAGATATTTACATCCATATCTTATTTTCTCAAACTAGAACATCCCTAGGGGCTGTGGCTATTGTATACATCAGTTTGCTTAGTGCCTTGAACATACCAGAAAGTCAAAATGTTTATTGAAGGAAAAAGAAAATGAAACTCAGAGACAGGTTTCCTTTTTTTTTTTTTTTCTTGGAAGACAATACTAATTTGGAGACATTTTCAAAATGCTGGGGAAAAAGTTAAAATTCAAAAGACATGAATGGGAAGATAATACCTTTGGAGCAATATTTTGTTAATTTAGAAAGCACATGAAGAGCTCTCCTAACTCCATAATAGAGTTTATTTCTGTGAACAAGAAATACTGTTAGGACTAATGGAGCAACTGTGATGCAGTGGAATGAATGCTGAACTTGGAGCCAGATACTATAGACTCAAGAAGCAGCTCTGCTGCTGACTGGCTCTGTGACTTAACCTCACGATGCTTGTTTTCCTCTTATGTCAAGAACATAGAGCACTTCATGAGATTGTTTTAAAAATTAAATAAGATAATGAAAGTAAATATACCTTATACAGTGTAAAACACTACACAAATATAAATGATTACTATTATTTCTAAGAGGTTAAGAGTGATGAATTGCACCATAAGGAAAAAGAAAGCAGAAAATTATAAGTTAGAATACTTATCCTGGAAGAAAAATGGTACCAAAGGAAGCTGGACTAGAACGGGAATAGGTCAGAGGGAGAAATGAAACATTAAAATTGGGAGAAGCAAGAATTGGAACTGACTTGAGTTGTGAAGGTTTAATGGATGGAATCATCGAAAGGAGACCAAAAGAAAGAAATTCAGTGGCTGAAGGTAGCTGACACCTGCCCTTAGTAAAAAAAAACTTCACACCATCAACTCCAGTAGATGAATCTCTAATCACCTCTGTTGGAGCAATTGGTCCAGCACAGTAGTTATAAACATGGGCCTTGAGTTGGCTGGACCTAAGATTCTATACCTGTCACTTTGCTGGAGACCTTGGGTAAATTACCTAATCTCTCTAAACCTGTTTCCTCCTCTGTAAAGTGGGGTAAGATAAAAACTACCATATGGTTGAGTGGGTATTAAATAAGACACAGTGTCTGGCCTTTAGTTACTGTTCAGAAATGTTATTACCACCACAAGAACCGAGAAAACTTTTTCCATTTGCAGATCACTGATTTGTTGAAAAAAGCAAATCTAGAGGGACGTAAGTTTTAAAAAATCACATGATTTGGAGACATGAAATGCATTCTATTAATCCATGGATAACACCAAGTGTTGGTGAGGATATGGAGAGGCAAGAACTTCCATACATAGCTGATGGGAGTATAGTTTGGTCCAGTCATCCTGGAAAGCAATCAGACAACATTTAATCAATGATGTGCATGCCTGTGACTCAACAATACCGCTCTTAGACGTGGCCAAGAGAAGTTCTCATATAGATTCATCACGGCTTTTCTTTGTACCAGCTAGATGTCGGTATCAATCTAAGTGTCTGTTACTAGGAGAATGAGTAAATAAAATGTAATGAATGCAAACTGAGTTAGTCCAGATCCTAAAGCGTTGGCTTGGGTTTGAAAATTGGCTAATATGACAACTCAGACCCAAATCAAGATTGTTACCACTACAGTTTATTAATAAGCAAATACACAAAGAACAAGGCCTTCCTAGTTCTCACAGAAACATGCCCAAATTCTGATGATTAGTACAAGCCATTCAGGGGAAGAAAACTGGCCTCTAATGAGTTCAAATTAAGGACTAAGTTTTTATAAGATTAGGTTTGGGGAAGGGTTCAGGCAGCATTCAAGGGTCTACCATCTACTATGTAATAAAATTCCTGTTGTACTATTGGACCTACAGCAGGCCTGCCCATGGCCTACCCCACATGCTGTGGAACACTGTATAATAATATTAAACTACTAACTAGCTGCGCATTCAGCAACATAAAGACCTGAAACAAAGGAAACAAATTGATGTATAGTACAATGCCTTCCATGTAAATTAAAAGCATACAAAACCTATATTTTATGACGTTTCATACATATTTAATAACATGCATCAAACACACTAGAGAGGGAACCTGTGGAGGGGGAAGACAATGAGAGGGGAAGAAGGGAAAAATATAAAGTGAAATAAAACGAGAGGGACATTGCACAGACTAAAGATGTCAGTGGTCAGTGTGCTGAGGGTTAAGTCAGTGCTCTGCCTCCTAGATCTAGATTTTTAAACAATAGTGAGGAAGGGACTAAAGTTGTACACGGAGAGAGACAAAATTGGTATCGATACTCCTACAGATACCAGAAGAATGGCAAAGTGAGAAAGAGAACCCTAAATATTTGGTTTGGTTTGATAATAAGAATACAGATTCTGGCTGTTTGCTTTTACGCCTGATTGCCCCATAGCATAATGGTAGTTACGCAAATTTTAAAATTTGTGACAGATTTATTTAATCACGTTGATTGATCGCAGATGATCAGACTTCATGGACTTGTCTGTTCACAAAGCTTGTGCTCTGCTCTCAGCTGTCACCTGTCAGCCCTTGACCAGTCCTGTCTGGTTCCAGCTTTTCAGACTAAGCACTCAGTTATTTGCAGGCTGCCCCACCTCCTTCCTGATCCAGAAAGAGGGTTGGAAGCACGGGGTATCAAAAGCTCTCATGCTACATACCGAGTTAGACACTGTCAAGATAATATCTGAACTCAGCCATCTCTTTTGTCCAAAATACCCCCAGGAAGAAGCCACCCTCTCACCCATGTAGTTTGTGCATCCAGCGTTCCATTACCTTTGGCCCCACCTCCAGGCTCTGGTGTTCTGACAACCAAATGGAGATCCTGCTTCTTTGCCTTGTTCCTACCAGTGCTAGTTCCCCACCCTTCACCTATATTCACACTCACTTCCTCATGCGACAGACATTTGTCAGGTCTTTGGCTGCCCAGCATTGAACTTCTTTCCTTTGACTGGGAAACTCTCCACCATGAGTTTCAGTACACAGAGCCCTCCACCCACTGTATTCCCTTCCTCAGCACCCACCCCCATCACGCTCCCAAACACAAATCTAGGCTCTGGAGATATGAGCTGGGCTCTGCCTGTCCGAAGCACCAACCCAAAACCTTGACACAGGGGCAAAGGACACAAGGAAGCAGGCACGGTGGGGTGTGCACTGAGAAGACAGTGGGGTACCGCAGCAGCACTTGGTTCCTGGGCACCTCTGGGCCCCAGAGCCAGGTGGTACCTCCATCCCATGCTGGCCACAGTCATGCTGCAGGCTGTGCAGAATCTCCTTGGTGTCCAGAGGGGACAGTGATGACCTCATCGTCTGGCCTCAACACACTGTATGTGTGACCGTATCTGCACCCCAATTCCTTAGCCTCGTTCTCCAGGCTTCCCAGTAATTCTGAGAGCTTCCCAATAGTCTTTCAATAAATTTATTTTCTGCTTCTATTTGAAAAGTCAGTCTGAGTTGCAACCAAGTTTACTGACTCCTATGGTGACTCAAACTTTGCCTGACACTCCCCCCATGTCCACTTTCTGTTTCCCATCTTCTGCTGCCCTTGCCACTTGGACCTGCCGTGCCTCTGCTCAGACTTGGCCCCTGTCTGCCAGTCTGTCTCCCAAGGATGCTGTACTTTTGATCCCTCTTTCCCATGTCTCCACTGCCTCCCTCCAGCCCCCTCCCTAGGGCCCAGGCACCTTGTGTTCCCAGCCTGCCCCGAGGCCTGGACAACTAGACAGTCATCCTAACCCTGTTGTGATGTCAGCAGTGGACTTAGTGCTGACAGGGCAGGATTACTCAGATGGTGGAAGGAAGGGTCACCAGGAGGAAAAAGGGGTATAAGAAGAGAGATGGGAGGGCAGCAGAGACACTTACTACTTTTATATTTTATCTAATAATACAATTTGTCATTTATGGAGTTTCTGCATTGTGCTGGCCCTTCATATGCATGACCTCACATTCATTCTTTGAGCTAGGGACTACTATAATCCCCATTTTCAGATGAGGAAAACAGATGAAAAGAGGGATGGAATGAAATGATGCCTGGGATCACCTTTAAAATAACTGGACGGATGGGAGATGAGCAGGATGAGGATGAGGATGAGGATGAGATAAGCTTGCCCATGGGTTGAAAATTGTTCAAGGTGGATAACAGGTATACAGAAATTCATGATACTATTAAGTCTAATTTGTATGTATTTGAATTTTTCCATAATTAGAAGTATGTTTTGTTTTCTTTAAAACTTGATCAAACCCATACAAATAGTAAGTGATAAAGTTAGGTTTGGGTCCCAGGCCCTCCTGATTTCAGCAGCTGCTCTCTTAACTTCTAGGCTGGATTCCTGGCAAGCTACCTAAAAAGATCTAAGAGGGAAAGATTAGTGATTTTCAGAGGAGTCAAAGGGAATTCAAAAGACTCCTGACTAATTTCTGCTCCTGTTTTCTAGGTATATTAAGGCAAGAATCAACAGGCTATGGGCAGATTATTAATTCCCCATGCCTGCAGCTTGTTACAAAGAAGATGCCCTCACTTTCTCTGCCTGCTTCTGAGTAGGTGCAGAAGCAGCCCATAAGAGAGCCTTTGGCAGCCGAAGTTTTCTAAAAACACCCAGGCAACAGCTGTCCTTGGCTGTCACCTGACTTGCCAGGCCCTGAGTCAGCACCACTCCTCCACCCAACCCCCACTGCTGAGCCAGATCTGACTTGCCCTTTCCCGGCTGGGCTGAACCAGTTGGCCCAGCCCTGCCCTGCCCTGTCCCAGCATCCTCCTCAGTGGGTGGCTGCTTGCTCCCTTACTCTCACCTGGGGTTCCCACCCTCGAACAGCCCTTGTCCCACAGAGCGGCACCCTCCTGCTTGAAATTTTAGCTCTGAAGGGAGCTGAAAGACCGCCCCTGAGCTGTTGGCAATACAGACAGGGCTCAGGAGCCTGTCGCTGGGTGGAGAGGATGAGCTGGGCCCCAGCATCTCCTGCCATCTACCAAAGGTAGTCTTCCTTCTTTTGGTGACTCTGCCATTTGCTTTAGGAGAAAAGCATAAGAAAATAGAGACACCTCCCCTCTCCTAGAGAGGAGGATTCCACGCTCAAGCCCAGAAGAGACCAGGGTTGAGGCAATCTGAAGACCAAATTCTTGGTCTGTGTTTTTGCAGAGAATGCTCATTGTCCTCGTATCATACCCTTTTCTTGGTCTGGATGTGAAGCTATGGTAAATGCTGACACAATACATTTCCCAGGTGATGGTGCCCAGGCACTGTGACTGGAGGATACAGACATTGACCCCACTGCTAAGTCACTAAGGTTAGCCTTCTCCCTGATGCCAGCTGCATCCCTCAGGCCAGCCTGCTCTGAATCTTGGCGCTGCTGCCACTTAGGCATGTGTGACCTTGGTCTAATAACTGACCTCTATGAGACTCAGTTTTTATATCTGTACAGTAAGAATAAAATACCCACCTTGCAGGTTTATTGTGAGGCTCAGACAAAGTTGAGTTCATATAGCACTTAGTAGGCACACAACACTCATCAGTTTCCTTTGCTCTGCCTGGGGACTGGCTCCTGCTCAAACTGGACCGACATCAAAGCTTTCAGGCCTGAGACCAAGTGCTGGCCCAGCTCTTATGTCTTAATTCCAGGCATTCAGACCTACTTTCCCATGATTCCCACAGGGCCAGTCATTTTCTGATCATCTGCCAGCCCAGCCCACACGACACCACTGTCCTGACTCCCTGATTCTACACACTCTTAATTTGTCCCCTTGGCTACCACCACACATTTGCACCTGATTATTTCTGTGTATCTCTCACTAACCCATGAGCTGCTTCTTCCCTTTCTTTAGCTTCAAAACTCCTGAATGAGAATGTACCAGGGCCCCTTCTCCCAGCATCTTGTTGCACATACCCAGTTTCTAAGGACCCACTGCCTTGAGTCTCCCACACCCAAATAAATAGCTGGCTCCATCATTCCCTCCTCCCCTCGCCCCTCTCTGGCCAAGGGAAGGGTGTTTCAGCTCTCTTACCAGGATCAGGGCTTTGTCTAAGCACAGCAGTTTTCAGTCCCTCTGAAAAACTGGATTAGAAGCCACAATTGGGACAATATTCTCGGCGTGGTTTGAGCTGGTAGAAAGGTCCACCACATCTCATGGTGTGCATATGTACTGAGGTGAATGTAACCTAATATATGTTAGGACTTTGGCAACTGTAACATAGTTTTTTTTTCACATGTACCTGTATTTTATTTCATTTGAAATTTTTTCTCCTTTTTCAGTTTTATTGTGTAGAATTATTACAGTTCGACTGCACATACACATTATATTGAATGTAAATACATATACACAGTATACTGCACATTTTTTGTAGTTTACGTATATGTACTGATTATTGTTTCTAAGAACAGATTAGAGCTTTAGCTTTTTAATCTTACATAGTTATCAAAGGAATAAAGCCAACCACAAAATAAGAATCAACAGGATGCGGTAATCCAATCATAAAGGACAGTCAAATGTGCTTAAACATATTAAAGAAATCAATCATCTTAGTTATAAATAATAAGTAGCTCATTTGTGTCCTTATTGTTTTTAGTTTTTAGATTCCTCATATAAATGATGTCATCTGGCATTTTTCTTTCTCATAGTGTTGACTATTTTAGGTTTTTGGCCAACTAAAACTCCTAGAGCTTTATTCATGAACTGCAGATGTTCCCCGCGTTTTCTACTGTTAAAGCTGATTTTATAACATCCAAATTTAGTTTTGCATCTATTTATCTGTGCTATCATTTTGTTATCAAGATTATTTTGGATCATTAACAAATAAATTGCAAGGAAAAAAGTGGCAAATGGGGCAACTCGTAGAATAAAAGAGACTTAACAACATATCGACAAGTCACAATGTATGGGCTTTGTTTGGACCCTGATTTAAACAAATGAACTACAAAAAAAAATTTTTTTTAATATTTATGAGACAATTGGAAATTTTTTAATGGATACTTTATGATGTTAAGGAATTACTGAGTTTTCTTTTTAGGTGTGATAATAGTGTTAGAGTTTTGTTCTTAACACATAGGATGTCTGGGATTTACTTCAAAATAAAATGAGGGAAGGAAAGTTGGGAGGGGGAAATAGGAGAAACAAGACTGGCCATGAGTTGAAAATTGTTGAAGCTGGATGACTGGTAGATGGAGTGTGTTATACTGTAATTTCTACATTTGTGAATGTTTGAAGTTATCCAAAAGAAAAATTAAAAGAAAATTATTTTGAATCTTGCCTCTGTCATCCAGGAGATTAACTGCTCTTAGTCCTGTAACCTCCCTCTACACAATAAGCCTTATTTCTGTATCTGTATCTAAGTAGTTAATAAACAGGTCGACCAGGTCAGGACTAAGAGCACATCTCTGTGACCCACCTAGATTCACTAAGTTGACCCATTCGTCAGTCATCCTTGGAAATGGCTGATCAATGAACCATGACTCCAGTTATCCAGCCTTTGTTAACAAAGATATCATGAAAGACTTGTCTAGTGCCTTGCAAAAATCAAAATGCAAAATGCCAAGCATAAGCCTTACCTGCCATTTTTACAATCTATTTTTTTTAGTTAAGAGTTTTGACCCATTTGTTCTAAGTGAATTAATGTTAGTTCCAGGTATCCATCCCTCTTTTCCAAAGCACCCAAAGGTGACTTGTTCTAAATAATCCAATTTTGAAATTAATAGCATAAACAATACCTCATTGTATTTTGTCCCCTACCATAATGCTGGGGTCAATACACACCCCTGGCCATACACATGACCCAGGCCACAACAAAGTCTTGTCCTGGATTTTTGTTGGGAAAAGCATTTTCTTTCCCTGCTAAATTAGGTTGTAATCTCATAGACGCTGGTGACCGTTTTTCCACCACTTGAGGAGAGTCTGCCTGAGAATTAAGCCAACACAGAGGGAAGCAGAGCTGAGGGCTGGGAAGAATGGGGTTCTGGGATTACATCATTTGAGCCTCTAGACTTAGTTATGCCTAAAGTCAACAACCCCTGTAATTTTCAGCTATGTGAGCCAATACTTTCTATTCTTTTTTTAAACCAGTTTAAGCTGGATTTCTGTCACTTGCAAAAGACGTCCTGGCTAATACATTGTGTGTATGGTTGGTTGAGCAATGGAATGCATAATATAAAATGTTTCATTTTGTGTAAGAATTTTTGTATGATCATATTGTACATGCAACATTTTTAAAAATGACCTTGTTGAGATATCATTCATATACCATAAAATTCACCCTTTAAAGTATACAATTCAGTGGTCTTTAGTATAGTCACAGAGTTGTGCAACTATTACCACCTTCTTATTTTGAACATTTTCCTCACCCCTCACAAAAGAAACTATATCTGTTAGCCATCACTTTCCAACCCTGCTCCCCCTACAACCTTCCCTTAACCCCTAGCAACCACTAATCTGCTTTCTTTCTCTATGAATTTGCCTATTCTGGACATTTCATATAAATAGAATCATACAACATGTGTCCTTTTGTGACTGGCTTCTTTCACTTAATATCATGTTTTCAAGATTCTTGCATGTTGTAGCATAAATCAGTACTTCATTCCTTTTATGGATGACAATTTTATTCTGTGAACATACCACATTTTGCTTAAACATTCATCACTGATGTACATTTCTATTGTTTCTGCTTTTTGATTATTATGAATTAGGCTGCTATGAACATTTATGTTCAAGTTTTTATGCAGATATATGTTTCAATTATCTTGGGTACGTACCTGGGAGTGGAATTGCTGAGCTATGTGCTAATTTCCTGCTTAACTTTTCAAGGAAGTGTCAAACTATTTTCCAAAGTAGCTGCACTATTTAAATTCCTACTGGCAGCATATAAGGGTTCTAGTATCTCCACATCCTCAGAAATACATGTTATTGTCTGTCTTTTTTATTTTAGCTATCCTAGCGGGTGAACTGGTAACTGGTATCTTATTGTGATTTGGGGTAGCATTTCCCTAGTGATTAATGATGTCGAGCATCCTTTTATGTGCTTATTGCCATTTGTATATCTTCTTTGGAGACATGTATATTCAAATTCTTTGCCCAGTTTTGAATCATGTTGTCTTTTTAATTTGTAAGAGTTATGTATATATTCTGGGTACAAATCTCTTATTAGATACATGATTTGCAAGTATTTTATCCTATTCTGTGTGTTTTCTTTTCATTTTCTTAATGGCGTCCACTGAAACACAAATATTTTACATCTTGATAGTGTCTAATTTATCATTTTTTCCTCTCACTTGTGCTTTTGACATCATGTCTGAAAAACCTGTCTAATACAAGGTCAAGAAGATTTACTTCTATTTTGTCTTTGAAGCATTTTATAGTCTTTAGCTCCTACATTTAGGTCTATGATCTATTTTAAGTTAATTTTTAATATAGTGTGAGGTAGGGATCCAACTTTATTCTTTTGTGTGTGGCTATCCAGCTGTCCCAGCACTACTGGTTGTATTCTTCCCCCACTGATACAACATTGTTTTTGTAAACATGTTTTACTTAGAACAATATTAATATGAGTTTATATTCTCTGATCACACCCCAGTCGCTTCTGTCAACAATGTCGCATGCTGGAGATTGGGGAGGAGCGTGATTTTTCTGTGGGTGATTAAACATTTAACTATAGAATATGATGAGTATGTGTACAATGATGCCCAAATGTTAGTGTGCATAATAGTCACCTGGGGAAAAAATATTTTTAAAGGGAATTCCCAAGCCCCACCCCAACCTACTGCATCAGAATTTCCTGGCAACATTCTGTCTCTTACATACATAGAATCATAGAACATTAGGGCTGGAATTGTCCACATGGTCACAGATTAACCTTGTCATTTTCAAATTCATAATACAACCAGAAGATGATTGACTCTGCTCTTATTCCCTTTACACAACAAGGCCAAACTGAACACTTCACATCCCCCCAATACATTCAAATTCAACAGTAATTATGACTAATGAGATTTTACTAAAGACTTCATGGGAAGATGAAGAGGAGGATTACACCACTCACCACAATGCACAACTTAATTAGATCCCTCCATTTGACTAGCTAGACCTGTTCCTCCTCCAGGAGCCTTCTCCCTTATTACCTTATGGTCAGGTCTCTTCTCTTCATCTCTCCTACTATACAGCTTCTGAAATTCCTTCTTTTTTTCCCAGGCCATTCAGCTATGGTCTCAAGTTTATACACACTCAGCAAAGTAAAAGTACAATAGCTTCCTGAAAAGCAACAAACTATTCTTCCTCAAGCATGCTCCTTGGGAAAGTGGGAGGTGTCTTAGTTCATCCCATGGTCATAGAGCCATATCATATGCTTTATCCTATCATAAACAGTTCCTGAAGGCGTACGACGAACAAGACACTGGGTAAGTATCTCACAAAATGACTTACTTCATGTCATATAGAGCTCATTAATGGAGGCAAATCTGGCATAGAACTTTCATTGTAAGGTTCAGAACACAACTTCTGAGGCACTGCTATTCAGAGTCTTCCATTTCTTTTGCTTCACAGCTCTGTGGGATACATGAAAAAGATCTATCATTTCATCTTTTAAAGATAGGGAGATGTGGGGGAAGGGTATAGCTCAACTGGTAGAGCGCATGCTCAACACGCAAGAGGTCCCGGGTTCAATTCCCAGTACCTCCTCCAAGCGGAGATCAATGAAGAAACCGAATTATCTGCCCCTCTGAATAAAGATAGGGAAACTGAGGTCCAGTGACAGTCAGTGACTTTGCAATTCAGTTAGTGGAAGGTTTTGATCTGGGGTCTAGGATTATTTATCTTTAGCAGGATAAGTGAAATTGTGCCTGAAATCTCACGGGGAAGCCACAGTGGAAAATGTAACCAATAAGGGACACTGTGTAATCCTGGATGCTGTAACACGAGGTCAAGCCTAAAGGACTGAAGCATGATGGCTGATAAGGAGCATGGAGAAAGGGGAATGGGAGAGGACAGACAGTCAATGTTCCTCCCACAGTGACAGGAAAGAGATGGCAACATTGGGCAAGGCAGGATCCTGTTTGGCAAGGGACATCTGTCCCCATGTGGGAAAGCATGACTCATTGGGGTGCCACAGCTCAGAGACACACTCTCTTAAGATCTTCCAAGTCCCCTTAGTCCAGTTCTGTATTTACCAAGCAAGCCACAGATCTCCTTTTGAATTCTGAAGTACATCTTCCCACCGAGTACAGAAAGTGCTGACTGGGGTTGCTTCCAGCCTATTGTCAATTATATTTTACAGGATGAATGAATAATGCTGCATCTAGTCTCTTTCTCATGAGTTTGGTTTAGAGTGAGTTTATTCATTCAATATTAATTCAACAATTACTGAGTGCCATCTACATAGCAGGCATTGATCCTGGCTCTTGTGCTGCAAGTCAGAGAAGATCCCTGTCCTCATGGAGTGCACACGCTATTGAAGGGGTGCCAAGTAACAGGGGTGCCAAGTAACAGAAAAGCAAACCAATCAACAGGTAATTTCAAACTGTATATGTATATATACAGATATATATATAATATCTCTTTTGTTCATTGAAATATTGCTGGTACCTCACCAGCACATGGCAGACAGTTGTTGCTCAAAATACATTTGTTAGCTAAAAAAAAAAAAAAAGACCAACAAGAAGTAATGGAAAGATGACCCTCTGAATATTAAGGTATAAGAATCCAATTCCTTCTTCAAGGCCCAGCCTCTGCAAGATGGAAGAGAGAAGGTCTAGGGAAGGGGCCATGCTAGGCTGAGGTCTCCTGTCATTTGTTAGCACCAGTGTGACCTATAAAGACTGATGTCTGTGCTATTCTAGGAGAGAAGGTGTCAGAAGGAAGGAGGAGGCTTTTGGGGGGTCAGGTATGATGGACAGAGGAGTCTCCACCTGCTATATGTGGTGGCTTGGCCCCAGGGATGGAGGCAGCCAGTAGGGGATACTCCTCTACCACCCATAGCTCCTCCTGGTACTGTGTGGAAAGTTGGCATGGAGACTTTGAGACGTGTATGATATAACTAGCATTTGGGAAATGGTGGGAAGAACAGCGATTCGATACCTCTACCTTTTATTTCTCAGATGACTAGGAGGGGTTTCTCCTCAGGAAGAAGGAGGAGAGGTTTTAGGGATCTTTACCCAGGGCAACCAGGGTAGAGGTGTTGAGATTGTGCACTGCACAAAGGCACCACATTGAAGGAGGCAAGCTTCATGGCCAGACAGACATATACCAACCTGAATGAAAACAGGCAGGCAGCCGTAGACAGTCTAGGCCTCCTGGCTAGAGCAGTCCCATCTTGTAAACCCCCACTTGCATACATAGCCATGCACAGACTTGAGAGCAAATGCTTGCACACACTCACAGCCAGTGCGCAGCCATGGCTGTCTCAAATGCACTGTGGGTATACCTGAGGTCTCTTTTCTCACCACGTGCTGTTCTCAGAGGCCCAAGTTCTAACACTCACCCATTCCCGAACTCTAAACTTGACATAGTTCATCTCGGAAGCTGAGGGAGGTGTGAAATGGTGGTGGGCTCACCACTTCACAAGGGTGAAGAAGTGGCATTAGGCTGTGGGTGAAAGAACAAGAGTGTGAGCAGGCCTGAGCCCAGCCACGGTTGCGTCATGCTAGGACCCTGTCAGGCTGCCTGGGCCAAGCCAAGGAGCTGAGCCAGCACATGATTCTACACAGCTTGTGCAAACAATATACTAACAAAATGTTTTTAACTCAAGAAAGTTCTCCTAACTTGCAGATGCTAGTGGCAGCCCTGGCTTTGCCCTACATTCTTCCTCCCTTCTTTTTGTATCTTAATAAGTTGTAGAACTTCTGCTTCCTCTTGGATTCCAAGGAGACCGATTCTGAAAGGCAAAACTCTCGTGTTTCCAAATCTCAGCTAGCATAACACATTAAATAAAGTATACAAAAGGGCTTTGAGAACATAAAATACTAGTCAGGGATTCCAAACTCTTATTCATGCTGGAGGCAAAGAGGCAGCAAGCAGTTAATCTACATGTGTAAAATGAGCCTTTATTTATTGATTTTTTTGAGGTCAGCTTCACTGAGGTGTAATTTACATACAATAAAATTTACCAGTTCAACGATTCTTAGTAAATATATACAGCTATGCAACCACCACAACAATCATGATACAGAATATTTCTGTTACACCAGAAAGTTCCCTCATAGCCCTTAGTAGTCAATCTTTTCCAACTTCTGACCCCTGGCAACTACTTATCTACTTTTATCACTGCTGTTTTGCCTTTTCCAGAATGTCATATAAATATAACCATACATTTTGTAGTCTTTTGTGTCTAGCTTCTTTCTCTTGGCATAATGCTTTTAAGATTCATTCATATTGTGCTTGTATCAGTAGTATCTTTTGAAGTGCTGAGTAGTATTCCATTGAATGGGCATACCACACATTGTTTTTCCATCCACCAGTAATGGACCTTTTGGGTTGTTTCTGGTTTTTGGTTATATTTTAACTAAAGTATCTACAAACCTTCATGGACATGTTTCTGTAAGACACATTTTCCCCTTTCTCTTGGGGAGAGAAACTACATAATTCTTTTCCAAAGTGTCTGTATGATTTCTGCATTTCCACCAGCAACACCTGAGAGTTGTTCCACATTCCTGCCAACACTTGGTATTGTCATTTTATTTTTAGCATTTCTAGTGGATGTGTCATGATATGTTATTGCGGTTTTAATTTACATTTTCAGAATAGTTAATGAGGTTAAGTATCTTTTCATGTGCTTACTGGCCATTTGCATAGCTTCTTTTGTGATGTTTCTGTTCAAATTGCTTGCCCACTTTATTTTGGACTGTATGTTTTCTGATAATTGAGATGTAGGAATTATTTACATATTGTATATTTAAGCCCATATTGAATATATATACTGTAAAAATTTTGTCACAGTTCATGGCTTATCTTTTTACTTTTTATCCATGTCTTTTGAAGAGAAAAAAAATTTAATTTCTATGAAGTCCATTTATCAAATCTGTGTTTCATAATTTGTGATTTTGGTGTCATGATCTTTGCCTAATTGAATGTTACAGAATTTTTTTCCTATATGTTTTCTAGAAGTTTAAAATAGTTTGAGGCCTATGATCCATTTTGAGTCAAGTCTTATGCATGGTGTGAGGGATGTATTAAAGTTCATTTTTTCCCATACAGCTATCCCATTGTTATACCACCATTTGTTGAAAAGGCCATCGTTTCTCTATTGAATTACATTGGCACTTTGATCAAAAACCAATTGACTCTGTTCTGTTCCCTTGATCTTAATCAGGGGCTGGTAAATTCTGCCTACCATTTGTTTTGAAAATAAAGTTTTATTTCAACTTTGAGATTAGATATGAGATTAGCCATGTTTATCCATTGTTGCATTGTCTATGGCTACTTTCCTGCTACACTGGCAGAGTTAAGTAGCTGTGACCAATACCACATATCTTGCAAAACTGAAAATATTTACTATATGACCCTCTAAAGAAAGCATTTGCTGACCCCTGATCTATATGTCTATCTTTATGGCAATACTACACTCTTGTTGCTTTCAAGACTTACTCTTTATCTTTGGCTTTCAACAGTTTGATTATGATATACCTTGGCATGGGCTTCTTTGTACTTATTCTGCTTGGTGTTTGTCATTTTGTCTAAAATTTTGTTTTCAACCAAAATTGAGAAATTTTCAACCATTATTTCTTCTAATATTTTTTCTTTCCCACTCTCTCTTGTCTCCATCTGCTATTCCAATTGTATGTATATTTGGCCATGAGATATCATCTGAGAGGTCTCTGGGACTCTTCTTTTTTTTCTCAGTATTTTTCTCTTTGTAATTCACCTTGGATAATTTTGAATGATCTATCTTCAAGTTCACTGACTCTTCCCTCTCTCATGTACATGCAGCTGTTAAGTCCATTGATGAATACTTTATTTCAGAGATTATATGATTTAGCTTCATGATTCCTATGTGGTTCCTTTTTGTTGTTTCTGTTTCTATGAAAAGAGTTCCAATTTCTCTGCTGAAATTTGCATGCAACAAAACAAATTTTGTTTTATTTGACTGAGGGTAATTAATAGCTGCTTTAAAATCCTTGTTTGTTAATTCCAACATCTGTTCATCTCTGGGTTGTACTTGATTTATTTTTCTCTTGAGCATATGTTTTATTTTCTTGATCCTTCATTTGCAGATAACTTTGGATTGTTAATTTTATGAGTGTTATGAATGTCAATGTGTGGAGATTCTGTACACTGCTCTCATAATGGTTAATTTTATGTGTCAGTCTGGCTAGTTCACTATGCCTAGATATTTGTCCAAATGTTATTCTGGATATTTCTATGAAGGTGGTTTTGGATAAGATTAACATTTAAATTGGCAGGCTTTGATTAAAGCAGATTACCCTCCATAATGTAGGTGGGCCTTATCCAATAAATTAAAGGACTTAATAGAACAAAGATAACCTCCTCTGAGCAAAAAGGAATTCTGCCACATACTACCTTTGACTCAAACTGCAACCCTTCCCTGGATCTCCAGCCTGCCAAGATATCCTGCAGATTTTGGATTTATCAAACCTCCATAATTAAGTGAGCCAATTTCTTAAAATAAATCTCTCAATGTCCCTTTCTCTGTATACACATATGGATGCACACACAGTTGGTTCTGTTTCTCTGGAGGACCCTGACTAGTACAGTTACGTTTCTCCAATGAGTATTATTTCCTTTGCTTTCACAGGTAATTTCTTTGGCTGGGATGGAATGGTAAATCCTGTTTCTTATGCAGCATCTTCATCCTTTGTTCACATCATTTGTCTTTAGCTAAGCTACTTTGAGTTAGTTCCATGTATGTGTTTCAAGCATAAGTCAGAGATATGGGTAGACAGAGTTCAAAGATCTCCTCTCTGGATCTTTTCTTTCTGAGGTTCTACTCTCTCCAGTCTTCACTGTTTTCCTGAAGGTTTCTTTTTTCTGCCCAGATCGTAAGGACTGTGTGTTTTTTTCTTATGAAAAAAGCCACCTGTTCTTTGTGTGCATCCTGGGAGGCACCTGGCCTTGGGCTCAGTCCGTCTGCTTCTGTTCAGTCTCCATGACCTGCAGGGTGCCAGCTCCAGTCGTGGTTCAGTTTGCCTTTGGCTGGGCTGCTTTGTGTGCTCAATTCATGAGTCAGCAAGGTGGGTCAGAGAGGTAGGTAGAGAGTCTTTACTGATTCTGCTCTTGCTCCAGTATCTTCAGGTAGTTCCTTTTTGTATTAAACCCAGATTTTATCATTGTTTTCTACAGGGAGGAATCATGTGGTAGAGGCTTACTCTATCACACCCAGAAGCAGAGTCACAGTGTTTGTATTTCTGAAAAAAAATCTATTTCACCTTCACTTTTGAAAGATTATTTTTGTTCTTGGTTGGCAGTTTTTTTCTTTCAGTGCTTTAGAGATGTCTCTCTTCTCTTGGTCTACATTGTGACCAACAAAATGTCTGCTACCATCCTTATCTTTGTTCCTCTGCACATCATCTGTTTTTTCCCTCTGGTTCCTTTTAACATTTTCTCTTTATCATTTATTTTTTTAGCAATTTGATTATGATGTGACTTGATGTGATTTTCTTCCTGCTTTCTCTGCTTGGAGTTTGTTGAGCTTCTTTGATTTGTGAGTTTGTAGTTTTCATCAATTTGGAAACTTTTCAGTCATTATTTCTTCTAATATCTTTTCTGTCCTCTCCTCCATCCTACCCTCTCTTTCTGGGACTCCAGTTACATGTATGTAAGGATGCTTAATGCTGTATCGGCCCTCTGATGTTCTGTTCATTTTTTAAATCAGCCTATTTTTTCCTATCTGTGTTTTAGTTTGGATTGTTTCTATCACTGTTTTCACAGTCAATAATCTTTTCTTATTTAATGTTAGTCTTCTATCAACCCCATTCAATGCACTTTCCATCTCCGGGATTTTGATTTGGGTCTCTTTCATGTCTTCTACTTCACTCCCACAATGCTCACGCTCTCCTCTACCTTCTTGAAGATATGAAACATATTTATAATAGCTGTTTTAATGTCCTTGAGTACTATCAGCAGTATAATTTCCGGATCTGTTTTGATTGATTGATTTTTCTAATGCTTCTTTGAATAACAGGTAATTTTTTAATCGGATACCAGATATTTTGAATTTTTTATTTTGGGGTACTAGAATGTTTTTGTGTTCTTTTAGATATTTGGGGGTTTTTAGTATGGGATACAGTTAAATTACTTGGCAACAGTTTCATCCTATCTCTGTTGCTTTTAAGCTTTTGTTAGGTGGGTTACATTTGTGTTTATCAACATTATTTGAGGAGAATTTGAAAGGTGATTCACCAGGTGAAGATATGGTGAGAGGGAAGGCAAACAAAGGCATTCTTGGCAGAGGAAGCAATATATGAAACGGAAGTCATAAAAGGACCTAGCTCAGAGTTGCCTGGTACAATTGTGCATGATTCTTGGAATTGCTTTTCATTCCTTCATCTATGGGAATGGCACCTCCAGGAATTATGCAGTGCACAACCCATGAAGCTGTACACAGCAGCCATGCCTGTCATGGCTAGGGATGATAAGAAATTTGCTATGACTGGAAGGCGGGGTGGGTAGGATAGAGAAGCAGGAGAAGCCAGATCCAGAGCTGGGGCAATATAACTGACTCAGATTTTGTCAGAGGCTTACTTCAAAACTCCACCCTACCCCCGCCCTGACTAGATGAGGGATTGTACAAGCTTCTTCCTCTTGGATCCCTCAGTTCTCTGAGCCAACAGAACTGGGGCCGAGGTGAAACCCAAGTCAGGAAGGAGAAATGCTGAGCGTGCTCCAGCTTGTCTTGCTACACTACTCTGGTCTCAGCAAGTTGAGGAACCAACACCGCATCCTTCCTCTATCATGGGCTTCCTCTCTTGCTGCAGCCTCAGCACACTCCACTGCCTGGGAAAATGAGGTAAATCTGGATGGGAAGCTGTGCCCACCTACCTAACACCTTGGTTTGTGCCACTGAGTCACTGGAGGGGGCTTCTGAAAGCACAAAAAGTGAAAGGAAAATTCCCAAGTTCCCCACGTACCTTCCCCATGGCCTGCCAGAGTGAGGGGCACTCCTCGAAAGATATCTCTTGGGTCAACACTCTTTGTAAGCCCTCATTATACTTCGCGTGTGTGCGTGCGTTATATGCTTAGTAAGGGCATTAAATGGTTGAAGTAGGGCCTCCCTGTTGGGCTAGAAAGAATTATCCACTGTCTGTCAGAGAAGGCATGGCCTCTTCTGGAAGGTGAGATTCATGTTTAAGCTCTGACTTTCTTCTGGTTGCTTGGGCAAAAAGCATATTCCTTAATAGCTAAGACATGGAAGCAACCTAAATATCTGTTGACAGATGAATGGATAGGGAAGCTGTGGGGGGGTGTGTGTGTGTGTGTGTGTGTGTGTGTGTGTGTATACACACTACTCAGCCATAAAAAAGAATAAAATAATGCCATTTGCAGCAACATGGATGGACCTAGAGATCATCATACTAAGTGAAGTAAGCCAGAAATAGAAAGAATAATACCATATGATATCACTTATACATAGATTCTTAAAAATGACACAGATGAATTATTTATAAAACAGAAATGGGGAGAGGGTATAGTTCAGTGGTAGAGCACATGCTTAGCATGCACGAGGTCCTGGGTTAATTACTCAGTACCTCTATTAAAAACTTTTTTTTAAAAAACCCTAATTACCCCCCAGAAAAAGCCCCCAAATAAAACAGAACACATTCACAGACACAGAAAACAAACTTATGGTTACCAGGGGGGATGTGGGGAGTGGAGGGATAAACTGGGAGTTCAGGATTTGTACATACTAACTACTATATATAAAATAGATAAACAACAAGATCCTACTGTTTGGCACAGGGAACTATATTCAATACCTTGTAATAGCCTATAAGAAAAAGAACATGAAAAGGAATATATATATATATATTTATATAACTGAATCACTATGCTGTATACCAGAAATTAACACAACACTGTAAACCAACTATACTTCAGTTCTTCTGTACTTCAACAATAACAACAAATAAAACAAAAAACAAACAAAAAAAGAACTGAAAACATTTATTTTAAAAAGTGTATTCTTTAAAGTAGAAACTGGGACTAATGGAAGGGTTCCAAGGAATGGCAGAGTGAGATGCTCTCTTGGCTCTGGCAAAAAAGGGAGAAGTTTTAGAGAAATAAGTGGTAGTACGACACCTCCCCAAGGAGGAGACAAAAGCCAGGACAAGGAACCCGGGAGAGGTGCCATGGTTGCACCAGGATTCCAGGACTAGCGTCTATGTGCTGAGATCAGATGTCAACTGGAGATCAGGCCCTGGGACTAAGTTAACCATGGTATGAGTAGATACCTTTCCAACCTAGCTATTTGGCTTATCTTTCTCCTTCTTCACAAGGCCAACTTTTAAATCAACCAACAGGGATATACGGCACACCTAAAATGTGTTCCCTGTGGCTTGGGCCTTATGAGGAGTAGAGAACAAAAGACACAGGCTCTCCCCGCAAGGAGGCTTCTAAGTAAGTAGAGGAAGGAGAACACAGCGTGTGACGGAACAGTACGACTGGTATGATGTTTTGTTTCTACTTTAAGCCCGAATGAAAAGTAGCATGAACTCCCTGAGCAGACACCAGCTGGGCAACAGTGAGAGTGTGAGGCATCCCAGGAGGAGGGGAGGAGCTATCCCGATCCTGGGACTCAAAACTGTTTCCAGTTCATCCATAAATGTTGCTGATCCATGTGAGTTGTCAAATAAACTGTAATATCCCTAAAAAATGAATAAGCAAGATAATGAAAGACCATCTCTAAATACACGCTAAACAGTGTGGGCTCAGGGGAAATCCACCGGCACCCAAGAGTCTCCCGGTGCCAGAAAAGGTCGAATTCTCACTCAAGTGAGGGCTAAAGTAAGGGTAGGCTTGGTATAAACGAACAAAGAGCATCCTGGATAGGTGGACAGAGCAGGAAAAAGGCAAAGAAATAATCACCTTCAAAATCATTCCCATTTCCATTGAATTTTAAAGTTTTCAAAGAAACTTCGTAGCCCTGCTCTTTTTCTTTCTTTCTTTTTTTTTTAGTCTTCCCAGCAGCCTCAAACACTTGGCAGAACAGAGATTCCTACTCACAAGGAAAGAGAGAACTAAAGAGTATCTGTGGATTTTGTTTGCTCAGCCTCTCTCCCTTCCATCTAGGATCCTGGTTTTCCTTGGGAAAACATCTCTCTCTATTCACAGACCATCTGGGGTTCTGACTCCACCCTTGAATCCAGGGTGAGCCTAACCAGACCTGGTCTACCACTGGCCACAGTAGTTCAGGGATGGGACCCAAGTAGGCTGATGAGATTCACATCCAGAACATTTTCCAGAATATCAAGGGAAGAAAATAAAGCCAGTGCAGAGGAAAGCAGCATCAAGAGATCACTTCCTGGTGACACTGTTTGGGTCCTTAGATCCAGTTGTGCCTGAAGCTAGATTTATCCTAGGATTTTCTGAGAGATCCTCAAGCCATTACATTTTCTTCTTGATATAAACCAGTTTGAATTTGGTTTCTGTTACTTGCTACTAATACAGTCCTGGCTGATTCAGAAAGCTTAGACAATATATTTAAATTCAGAGAGCTAATAAATGACAGAGTGGCAACTAGCATACAGGTTTTGTTTCTGATCCTGTGTTCTTAGACTAAGTGTAATAACTAGAGTGACAGTAGTGTGGGAGAGGATTATTCAGCATGGTGGGGCTGGGCTTGACTACAAGACAGTCTAGGAAGTCAGACAAGGAATAGGGAGCATCAAAAGGTTCTTGAACAATTTAAAAGAGACATTTAAAGAAAATAATGGTACAGGCAATGTTCTGCTTCTTAAAATGGGGGATGGTTATAGCCCACATACAGTCACTCTAAATTATGCAGATATGGTTTGTACGCTCTTCTGAATAAATGCATGATACAATGTATACTTTTGAAAAAATGAAAAAAGAAAATAATGTGTAGGTGATGGTCTACAGAATGGGATGGAGAAGAGAGACCTTGCAACCAGAGATGCAGGAAGGAAGCTGATTCTGAGGTGGAGGCTTAAGGTAAGGAAGGTATGGAGTGGAGCAGTGGGAATAGGGATGGAGCGGGTGAAAAGGTAAGAGAGGCTTCCTGGGTGAATGAGGGCATGAGAAAACTCTAGCTCCAAATACTGGTAATGATGACAGAGACATGGTAGTTGAGAGTGAGGACCTGGTTAGGGATGTGGTTACATTTTGAAACTGTTCGGGTGTGAACATCCAAACCATGGATCTGTAGCATCATTTGGTTGGAAGAAGCAGAACCCTCCTCGAGTTAGCTCCAGTGGGGATCTGGAAAGGCAAAGACGGATACTCCGCCCACTGTGTCTCTGGGGCGCATGTGGTCTTTCCTCTGCCCACCAGGTCCTTCTGCTTCCTTGGAGGGAGGGCCCCCGGGCAGAAGCTGGACTGTCCCAGGAACCCCCCAGGGAGGCAAGACCACTGGTAAAGGAGCCAAGTGAAGCACCAATGGAAAGTCTTTCAAAAATGTCTAGAAGTAACCACTGGGTGACAAACAGGTCCTGGTGTCCGTGTGGGCAAGTTGTAAGGAAAGCGACAGAAAAGAGGGCCTGGCTTTAGTCTGGGAAAGGGAAGCAGCAAGGTCAAGGTCTGAGCCCAGGCATGCTGACGTGCACGAGGGTGTGAGAAGGCCTCATGGCCTGTGACATTCTCCGCAAGACTCTTCCTTTCAGCTCAAACAGGCTCCCCCATCCCCAGCTCCTGGAAGCCTCCCTTCCTCCACTTCAGACTCCTTCAAAGCTGCTCCCTGGCTCCCCTCCTCCGCACTCCTCCCACGTCAGCACCAGGCCTACCCTGCTGGCACTCCTTAGAAACGTGCTAGCAAGGTCTCCAAGGACATCCTGGTGGCCATATCCTGGCAACAGACACTCCCTAGCCCTAATCTTTCATTCATTCATTTTTCATTCATTCATTTACTCAAACAATATTTGTTAGGAGCCAACTACTTGCCCGGTGCTGGAGAAACAATATTGAGCAAAATCCATTAGGCAGAGAAGTTCTCGGTAGGGCCAGTGTCTACTTCTTCCTCTCGAGACGCCACACAGTCATGCGTGCGCGCAGATGCGCACACGCTCGCAGGCGCATGCGCACGCTTTTTCTGTTTATGTCCTCCGCAAAGCCTCTGAGTAGGGATGTAGCTGCCAGGCATGCAATCTACGTGGGACACAGACAAACGAGGAGGAAGTTAGGCCAGTAGCCTAAGGAAGCTGGGGAGGAAAAGGAGCCAGACAGCCTGGAGGCGGCACCCCAGGACCTACGCGTCGGTCTGCTGGCCATTTGCTAGTGACCCGACGGAGAAGGACACACTGCCAGGATCTCAGGTTCTGGCCACTTCAGGCAGTTCTTGAGGCAAGTCGCTTCCCAGAGGGTCAGAGAGGGACCCAGGGGGCTGGTTCCAGCCTTTGGGGAGGCATGCAGTCTGGGCATGTGCCCACTATATCATACTGCTTCGCCTAATCCTGGCCTTGCTCCTGGAGCATAAGCTCCTAGAATTGCCCCCAGGAAGGAGGGAGTCTCTGGGCCAGACCCTGAGCTCCCGGCCAGACACTGGCATCTTATAAATACAATGAGCCAGCCCATCAGGGCTTCAGCTGACTGAACACTCAAAGGTTCTGGTGACAAAGGTCCCAGAATTTTCCTGTCTTTCTCTTTATGTAACTCTAATTATATAAAGTAAATGAAGAATAAAGAGGAGAAGGAGAAAGAAGATGGGGGAAGGAGAAAAGGAGTAGGAAAGGAAGGAGGAGGTAGAGAAGGAAAGCGTTTTTTAAAAAGCACGGCCCTGATAGGAGTATTTCTTTGCTTGAAACCTTTTAATAACTTCCCATTGCTCACTCGATAACCACATCCCCCTTCACTCTTCTCTCCCTCACTCCCCACCCCTTCCAGTCATATGGGGTTTCTGGAGCCTACAAGGATGTGTTCACACAGGTCTTCTGGGAAATTGCCCCATGGGGTTGCAGCAACTGAAACAAAGAAGGCACCATAACGGTCCTATCATAAGGAGCATAGAGAGCTACAGAAAGGGAGTTTTACTCCTAGGTCTGTGACTAGAGGACCGTGGGAAAATCATGGTCTAAGCCTCCATTTCTTCACCTGGTCTGTGGTCAGGGAAATAATCCCTTCCCTACCTGCCTTGCTGGGTTATTGGGAGACTCAGGTGAGGTAAAGAGCCTGGAAACCTTTGTGAATTATCAAGTACTGAACAAATAAGGGATTGTTCCTTTGCTAAGTAAATTACCTTGAGAAGCGTCAGAGGCCCACCTCTTTCATCTCTCAGCAATTTTCTTTCTAATAACCTGTTATGTCATTATAATACTTGACACCTTTCAGTGTACTTTTATCAATATGATGTCGGTGGTTCTGACATCATCTCTGTGCAGTGGCTGGACAGGGCTGCCCCTTGCTGGGCAACTAAGGGCACAGGCTCAGAGGGGTGAAGTTACCAGAAGGCCCATTGTCACGGGGCATGCTGTGGCTGAGCCAGGCCTGAGCTCAGGTTTCCTGACAGCAGCTCAGGCCTGCTCCCAGCTCCTGGAGCCGCTCTGCTCCCAGCCCTTACCAGCTGTTCTTTTAGGTTCTAAACCTTCAGAGGGTACAGGCAGGGTCTTCTTGGGGGATTAACTTCCCCATGGCAGTTAGCACGGCCTCTGATGGGGCTATTTCAGGGGACACTTAAGCTTTTGCTGGTGAGACAGGCTTGGCTTTTGAAAATCTATACAGCTGAGGCCCATGCAAGTTTGCCCAGATTCCTTTGTCATTTGGCTCTGACAACAGTCAGCCAACAGTCAGGCCAGAGGTGTACGTTTTGTACCACTTTGGAATCCTTCCTCCAGGTGTGATTCTAGCCACAAAGCGTGCTAACGCCTAGTACTCCACAAACACCATTTGAAGGCTCACTCTCACAGCCAGCAAGTGTGTCCACGTCCAGTCACTGGGGTAAGGCAAGACAGAAACACAGGCGTGCTCCCTGACCTGGAGTTGCTCACAGCTGGAGAAACAGCTGCACATGGGAAAAGAACAGCAGAAAAGATGCTGTGAGCACCGTATCAAGGCCGGGGGGTGGGGGGAGAGGGGACACGATGACCCTCCTGGATAAGAGACAATATGAGCTCAGAAAGACTGAGACCTCTGGGGACTGGGAGGCGCTGAGGAAGCTTCCTGGCAGAGGACACCCGCCCCCTCCCCCAAGTCGATCTCGGGGTCAGACTGAAACATTCTTGCTCTTTGTGAATCACACGGGGGAAACCGCCTCTGCAGCATTCCAGGAGGCAAAAGCCGGCCCTCCATCTGACTGCTGATTGGCGGTGGTGTGAGTCAGGGGAAACGGCACCAGACAGGCAGTCCGGAGATGCGAGACCCCACGTCTTGATCTACACAAGAGGCAGAGAGATTCAGGCCCTTTTCCTGCCAAGGTCAGAGGCCTGGGTGGCCCGAGTTTGGCCTCAAACCAGGTCTCCTTCTGTTGCAGGAGCCTCCCATCAATTCCGTGATTCCAGAAAGAAGGCAGGCAGCAGGAAGTGGGAGACGCAATCTGGAATTCAAGAGAGCAAAGCTAGAATGAGAGCACTCCAGGTGGGCAATACCTCCCACCCCATGGCAACCGCCACATCCTTTCCTGAGTCCCAGAGGGGTTGAATGAGACTGAGAAGAGTGATGGGAGTTGTTCCTACAACATTTATAATAGTTTCAAAAAAAAAAAAAAAAAATCAGAGACAGCCTAACTGTGCAATAGGGAGAGTGATCTGAAATAAATCATGAAGTTAAGCAGCCATTCAAAACAACAAAGCTTTTCAAAAATAATATAAAATAAAGATTGATACATGTGTTTGCATGAAAATTAAGGAATCCTGATTATAAAAAGGTGCCACGAGAAGAATGAAATGTCACGCCACCAAGGAAATGCTTGCAACACATTTTTATAAGCAACAAAAGGCTCAGAGCCAAAATATAAAAGAACTCTTTAAAGCAGTAAGAAAAAGAAAGGTGACGCAGTAAAAAAAATAACCAAGAGACATGACAGTGCAATTCCCAAAAGAAGACACAGAAATGCCATGTCATAAGCATGTGAAAAGCTGCTCACCTTTATTTACTGTCAGGGAAGTCCAAATTAAAGCCACAATGAGATACCAAATATCTAAAACTAAGAATGTCAATATTAAGTGTAGTCTCTGATGGGAAGCGCCTGGAACTCTCACACACTGCCAGCACTGCAGATTGTTATTCCCACCTCGGAAAGCAGTTTGACAATATTAACTGAAGTTGAAGACATGCATTCCCTACAACCTAGCAATCACACCCCTGGGTACGTGTGCAAAAGAAATGTGTCAAGTGTGCACAGGAGACGGGAACAAGAATGCTCATGGCGGCATAACTTGTAATAACCCCAAACTGGAAACAACCCAAATAAATGTCCATCAAGAGAAAAATGATAGATGGTATATTTACACAACAAAATATTATAGACTAGTAATGGATGAATGCAAGCCAGACACAACCACGTGGATGAATCTCTCAAATGAAAGAAACCGGAAAAAAGCCAGACACAAAAGAATACACACTTCATGAGTTTATGCAAACCTCAGAACTGGACAAAACAAAATCATAATCTTTAGATGGGAAAAGAACAAAAAGAAGCAAGCAGGTGATATATTCGATACCTTGTCATAGCCTATAATGAAAAGGAATATATATGTGTGTGTGTGTGTGTGTGTGTGTGTGTAACTGAACCACTATACTGGTACACCAGAAATTAATACAACATTGTAAACAGACTATACTTCAATTTTAAAAAAAGATATAAGATGAAGAAAAAGACACCCATCAGTGGTATTTTGTTTTTCAGCTCAAATGGGCTACAACAAGCCTCTGACGACATTAATGGTGAAGGTGAAGGTGTAGGTGGAGAAAAGGTTTTAGGACTTCAATTCTGAACCAGTGGTTTGGTTCTTGACTTCCTAGTTTTGTGATCCTGGATAAGCCAAAGGTTTTTTTAACATTAAAGAAAGACAACAATCTCTTCTGTCTGCCTCATGGGTTTGTTTGAGGATGAAAGTTGATAATTTTACTACAGTATCAGAATTGAATTTCATGTATATCTCCCTAAACTCATTGCTTCTGGGAGAATATCATTAAATTATCATTGATGAAAATGAGGAAATCAAACAAAACAAACAAACAAAGAAGCAAGCAAGTGATTACTATAAAACCCAAGAGAGAGGTTACCATAGAGAGAAAGGAGGGCACTGTGACTGCAGAGGGTCCTGCTGGGACTCCTGGGATGCTGGCAATGTTCTTTTTTTGGCCTGGGTGGTGGGTACCCTGAGGTTGTTTTATGATCATTCTTTAAGTGGAATATTTATGTAATGCAGCTTTCTGAGTGTGTTTTATTTGACTGAACTATGTGAAATTGAAAATATTCAACGATTTTAACCTAATGCTTAAACCTAATGGCGATTTCGTGTGGTTCAACCTAATATTTCACAAGAAAAAATAACTTCAATTATTATTGTATTCAGTGAAGCAGCCATTCAAAATGCAGGTCATGAAGGCTGTAAATAACTTCATTCACTCCTTTATCCATCAAACAAATATTTCCCAGGGGCTTGTTGTGAACCAGGCGTATTTCTAGGCACTGGGATACAGAATAAAATTCTGTCCTGGTGCTTGCATTCTAATGGGAAGATAATGTGCAAACAGATATTGAAACACCTAAGATGTCATATTTTGATAAGTGCTATGAAGAAAAGCAAAGCAGACTAAGGATATAGAGGGTGGTGAAGAGAGATTTGAAAATGGTCAAAAAGGCTGCTCCGAAATGACACTGGAAAATGCAGCTGAATACAGTCAGAGAGAAACCACGTGCAGTCAGGGGAGGAAAAGCCTGCAGCCAGGAAAGAGCAAGTGCACAGGCCCTAAGGCTGGAATGCGCCTGGCAGGGCAGAACAAGGAGGCCAGTGTTACTGGCTCAGACTGAGGGAAGGGGAGAGGATGAAGACGTGAAATGGGAGAAGTAAGCAGGGACCCATCACAGAAGGCCTAGGCAGCTTGGCAAGGGACTTTGGATTTCATTCTGAGAGTGATGAGAGGCCACTGGAAGGTTGAGAGCAGGAAGTGGTATGATTTGATTTGTAGTCTAGAAGGAAGACTCTGGCTGCTCTGTGGAGGAGGGAGTGGAGGGGGCTGTGGAAGCAGGGATTCCTGTTAAAATGCTACCGCAGCATCCAGGCAAGAGATGGAGGTGACATGGACTAGGGTGGCAGTGTGGGTGGCACGTGGTATTTTGGAGTCAGGGTCGATAGATTTCGTAGGTAGACCCCAGATGGGATTTTTTGATGGATGGCCTGTAGGGGAAGAGGAAAAGGAGTCAATAATAAGTATAATTTTTTTTTTGAATAGGATACACCATTCTATGTATAGTATGGTCAAAACTCTTCAAAACATGTTCTTTCCTTACTTCTTTAATGAGAAACTTAGGCACAGCAAAGCCTAAGGAATGCACCTGGGGAGACAATATTTTCACAGATAGATGAAGCACCATAAAAAAGGCAGAAGCTAATTGCCACAGGGGGTAGGGAAATGAAGAGACCTGGAGGAGGCAGGGAAGTCTTTACAAAGGAGGGTGGAGTTGAAAAGGGTGTTGAAAGAAGAAAGTGGAGTTAGTCCAGGTGGGGAGCAGATTGAGAGCTAAGGCTGGGGGCCCAATACAGGGTTGAGGAAAGAACACTGGCTTTGGAGTTGGAGAAATTAGGCTCAAGTCCCAATGTTTCCAGTTACCACTTGGGTTAGTGTGACTGTTAGAGAAAACATTTGTAACCCACATATTAGGTGCTCGATAAAGGGTAGCTAATAAGGACAGCTCTTTTTCAGTGTTCAGATTTTAAATTTTTTTCAGATTTTTCTTTTCTTTGTTTTGGGGGTTGGGAGTGGGGGAGTTGATGCAAATCAACATTCCCATTCACCAGAAATTATAGCAGAGACAGGAGAAAATAAACTATTGGGAAAAGAGGAGCTATTCATAATCTAGACCTGGGCACAATTGGGAACCGTTGAATTAGGTAATCTCAGTGATTGAGAGCCCAGAAACTTGGATATCATCCAGTGATTTTGTCACATGGTCATATCTCCCTCTGCTGGTAGAATTTGGTTTTGCAAGGTGAACCCAAATCCTGAATCACTTGCATCTGAAAATGTGCAGGCCTCAGGATTACTGAAGAGCTAACCCTGGCTTCTTGGTATGATCTCACTCTGACTCTTACTGAGACCATACTGGAAGAAAATGCTGATATGGGGATTCCCTGGGAAAAAAAGAACTTTCATTGTCAAAGGAAACGCAGCAAAGGCAGCTTCTTCCTCCCACCAAGCCAACAATGGGTGTGAATTCCTAGGAAACTGTCATTCAAACCGGGTCTGCGAAGTAACAGTTCTACCATCTTCAAGGTAAACTCTCCCCATGGGAAAGACCCCCTGGGTTGCAGGTTTGGAGTCTAAAGACTGTGCCACTTGATGACTGAGTTTCCTTCCTTAGTCATTTAATAAGCCTGAAGCTTGGAGTCCTCACAATATGGGGATATTTATGTTTTCCCTTTTCCTGGGGCTGATGTGAGGACTGAGTGAGAGATATATGTGATCATAGTCTATTAACTGTGAATCACTCTACAAATATAAGAGTTTATTACTGTCACTTTTTTGTCTTGCGTCCCCATTTTCTTGCCCTGGAGTTGGTGGATTCATTCGTTTAGCAACCAATATTGATTACCTAAGGGATAAAGAGTACTGGGCTAGATATATGGGAAGGAGACACAAAGACAAAAATCACAGTCCTGTTTTCAGGGGGCACACATAAGGTGAGGGAGACAGATTCAGCTGACCAATGTACTAGTCAGACTAAGAATACCTTGAGACTAGTTAAACGATGACCTATAGAATCATGAGGAAAGGAAAGATGAGTCAGAGGGTAGAATCAGGGGAGTCAAAGGTTTCCCAGGATAGGTGATAATTATACAAAGCATGAATTCATGTTCATTCATTCATTCATTCATATTTTTTGAGCACCTACTATGTGCCAGGAATTAGACTACAGGTGGTCCCCAACTTATGATGGTTCGACTTATGATTTTTTTATTTTACAATGGTGAGAAAGTGATATGTATTCAATAGAAGTGCTACTTCAGATTTTGAAGTTTGATCTTTTCCTGGGCTAGTGAGACGCGGTACGAATCTCTCTCTCGTGGCTGGGCAGCGGCAGTGGGCCGCAGCTCCCAGCCAGCCATGCGGTCATGCAAGTAAACAACTGATAGACTTACAACCATTCTGCCCTCATACAACCACTCTGTGTTTCACTTTCAGTACAGTATTCAGTAAATTCCATGAGATAGTCAACACTTCATTATAAAAGGCTTTGTGTTAGAGGATTTCACCCAACTGTAGGCTAATGTAAATGTTCTGAGCCCGGTTAAGGTAGGCTAGGCTAAGCTATGATGTTTGGTAGGTTAGGTGTATTAAATGCATTTTTGACTTAAGATATTTTCAATTTACAATGGGTTTATCAGGATGTAACCCCATCACAAGTCAAGGAAGATCTGTAGTCATTGTGGATACAAAAATGAAACACACGTACTGTCTTCACAGAAAAACAGAGGAGGTAGATGAATAATTGTTTAATTACAATTATGCTAAGTTCTATGAAAGAACTACAGGGAACAATAAGAACGTATTACGAAGGGACATAACCTAAGTGAGGAAGTTAAGAAAGGCACCCTAAGGAGGTGACATTCAAGCTGAGAGCTGAAGGACCAAGAGCAGGTATCCAGACAAAGATGGTGAGGATAAATATTCCATGCGGCAGAAACAGAATGTGTAAGGGCCCTGTGGTAGGAAGTTGGAAAGGTGCTGAAGAAGGTCACTGGAACTAGAATACAGGGAACAAGATGCAAAGTGGGATGAGATGAGACAGGAGATATAGGCAGATACCAGGTCTTATAGGGCCTTGGGGCCTGCATTCATGAATTGGACTTTAAGAGCAGTGAGAAACATTGAAAGGTTTTAAGCAAAGGGTGACATAATCAGACATGTATTTTTAAAAGATTACTTTGCAGAGAATGGGTGGGTGGAGGTAAGAACAGACCTAGGGAGACCATATTGGAGGCTATTGTGGGAGGCCAAGCCAGAGAAGATGATGACTTAGATTGTAGTATTCAGTGTGGAAATGGAGAAGTTGATAAATCTGAGAAATAGAAAGTTGAGCTGATAGGATTTGGTGTTTGAATAGATATGTTGAGGATGGGGGAGCAAGTTTGGAGAGGAGGAGGATGAGTTTGGTGTGAACAAGTAGAATTTCAGGTACTTGGAAGCCATCCAAGTGGCTTTGTCCATTAGAGAACTGGATATATAGAGTTGGAGCACAGAGGAGAAGTCTGGATTGGAAATACAAATTTAGGAATCATTTAGACACTAAATGAAGTCATAAGCTCTAGTGATCACTAGAGGGTGGCATCGGAAGAAAAAGATTTAGGACCAAGCTTTATTGAACTCCAACATTTAATGTTGGAGTTGAAAGAGGTCAGTTAGCTAAGGATTGTGGAAAAAGGAGACACAGAATGTGAACAACCTTAAATGCAAGGGACAAAAGGAAGGAGAACTACTAGTTTCCTGAATGCCTTCTATGTCCTGGGTGTTTTCACATTCATTATCTTGCTTAATCCTCATGTAAACCCGGTGAGTCAGGTAAGCATTCTTTTCCTCACTTTTCCCACTGAAAAAATAGCTGTTCAGAGAAGCTGAATAATTTACTTAGGGTCACACATCTTGTAAGCAATGGGATTCCAGTCTCCTTCCCGTGTTGGAGGATGTGGGCAAGTGCCTTGCCAGGTGGTGACCTTGGGTGGGGAGCATAGGGCTGGATTCTTTTCTATCCAGCACTATAGTGCCAAGCAGGTTAGCCAAGGCAGAGAAAGGGTAGTCCAAAACCCAAAGCCAAGTGCAACAAGAAAACAGTTCAAGAGCCAAATGGTCCATTCAGAAGTCAGGTTGCTAGAGCCAAGAGAGGTTAGTCTACAAAGCCAAAACCTCACCCAGTAATTGGTCCAAAAGCCAAGTTAATCGCAAGCAGTAGAACTTGATCAAAGAGAGGGCTAAGGCAGGCCAGGAAATTTCAGAAGTGGGGAAGCCACCAGCTAAGCTTCAACCTTCCGGATGAGCTGGCGTTTGGGAGCTGGGGATTTGAAGACAGGGAAGAGGTGAAGAGACAGTTTTTGTAGAGTTGAAGAACTAAACAAATCCTCCATCTGGATCTCATTCAGAGAGTGAGGACAACTCAGCCCCATTGCATAGATTCAGTTCCCCTCTGCAGAGTGGAACGTGGATAGGAAACCAGCTTGGTCCCTGGACTTGAGGAATTATACCTGATTTGTATCCTAGAGGAAAAAATATGAAGAGCCCAAAGTGGAACACCAAAAACAGACCTGGTCTCTCCAGGATACTCAAGGAAGCAGAAGCTGTCAGACAAACCCAAGCCAGGCCACATGCATGTATTGAGGACTTGCTTTAAAAAGAGTCTTCTCATTGGTACGATACATTATGATCCATAATTTCACTTGAGTCTCAGAACGACTTCATCAAGAAACTGTTATTTCTCTCCCCTTCTCCAATTATTTTAAACAGACGAGGAAACTAAGGCTAGAAAAAGGTAAATGACTGCCCAAAGTCACACAATTGGATGGAGACCAGAGCTGCAACTTGAATCCAAGTCTTGTTTTACACAAATTCTGGGTCTCTGCTATGGAAAAGAAATTGGTCGGGGAAGGCTGCACAGAGGAGGAGGTTCTTGATCTGCCTAAGTGGCAGGGCACCAAGTACAGAATGGTGAGAGGGTCTTCTTGACAAAGGCACAAAGGTGAACACAGCAGAGCCAGAAAGAAACAAAAAATGGTTCCTAGAATGTGAACTCCTTGAGGACAAGAAGGTCCTGCTACTAGAATGAGGCCTGGAATTTAGCAGGTGCTAAAGCTGTTTGAAGGAATGAATGTCTAGAACACAGGTTCTCTATAGGAAATTAACTGGAAGTGAGGCTGCGAAGTGGCAAGAGTCAGAAGATGGAGACGTTTTTATACAATATGGAAGGCTGCTGTTGGAGGAGGGGAAAGGACCAGGGTGCATGTGCAGAGAAGATGTGGGGAGAGAATCAGCTGGAAGGTGGCTCCAGGGGAGAGAAGACAATGAAGGCTAGAAATAAACCAGGGTAGACAGAGAAAAGGACAGATTCAAGAAACATTTAGGAGTTAGAATGCCTGGCGATACTTTTAAGGGTAAGGATGACACGTACAGGTCTGCAGGCAGAAAGGCATGAGCAGAAGAGAGACAGAGGATGCTGGCTGTGGAGGGAACAAGTGTGGGTAGTGGATACCCCGCTCCCCCCGCAGGTAGGCTGCAACCTCAACAGTCACTCCTGGGGTTGCAGGCCAGAGAGGGAGGGGCCTCCCGGACTGGAGAAGTCATTAGCAACCTGCCAGAACCGGGTTAACAAAGGCAGGACTACAACTCCCAGCATGCCACAGCCTAGTGGGGTGACGGCGGGCGGTGGCTGCGCTGCACCCGCCTGGTGGGCGCAGGACCTGGGTCGGCACCAGAGCCTGTCATTCCGGAGGGGTCTGCAGGGGTGCGGACTGACGATGCACCCGGGTCCCCAGCGCACTGGCTGCGCGGGGCTCGCGTCTCCCGCCCCGCGGCCCCGCCCCTTGCCCCACCCCAGCCGGGCAGCTTAGCTGGGGCCGCAGCGCGGCGGCAACATCACTCTCGCCGCCGCTGCTCCGCCCCGTCCCCTTCTGTTTTTCTCTCATTCTCCGGTGGCGACGGCTGGGAAGGCGGAGGCAGAGGCAGCAGCAGCCGCGCTGGCTGCAATGAATGATCCCCCAGCTGAGGGGGAGGACGCCAGGTGAGCCTCTGCCCTCGGGAGGGCCGGGACCCCCGGCCTCCCAGGACCTACGGCCCCCGCCATGGATCCCTAGAGGAGGGGGAGGACGGGGAGGAGAAGACAGCTCTGCCACCCACCCCCATCCCATTTTCCTCTTCCTTTATCTCATTGTTGCCGTAGCTGTTTACGGCAGCTCTCCCTCTGCCCCAGCATGGGGCGGGCTCCGGGAACTGCCATTCGGCAGGCTGTGCTCCCGCAGCTGCCCGGGGATTCTGCCTAATTCTTCCTCCCCAGCCGGTGCAGCGAGGACCGGAGAGCGGTAGAGGCCCGGACTGCAGCAGCGGCGGGGCCACCTCCCAGCATCCCCACCCTAGGAGGCTGCATGCAGATTGAAGAACGGCGCCTGGGGGCTGGGCTGAACCCGCTGATCTGGACCTAGGGAGGACAGCAGGACTTCCCAGGCTGCAGAGGGGGCCTGGGGGCAGGAAGGACAGAGCAGCAAGATGGCCAGTAAAACCAAAGCCAGCGAGGCCCTGAAGGTGGTGGCCCGGTGCCGCCCCCTCAGCCGGAAGGAGGAGGCTGCTGGTCATGAGCAGATCCTGACCATGGACGTGAAACTGGGCCAGGTGACCCTGCGGAACCCCCGCGCTGCCCTAGGGGAACTGCCCAAGACCTTCACCTTTGATGCCGTGTATGATGCCAGTTCCAAGCAGGCAGACTTGTATGATGAAACCGTGAGGCCCCTGGTAGACTCAGTGCTTCAGGGTTTCAATGGCACCGTGTTTGCCTATGGACAGACTGGCACAGGCAAGACCTACACTATGCAGGGAACCTGGGTGGAGCCCGAGCTGCGCGGGGTCATCCCCAATGCCTTTGAGCATATTTTCACTCACATCTCGCGCTCCCAGAACCAGCAGTACTTGGTCCGGGCTTCCTACCTGGAGATCTACCAGGAGGAGAT
The DNA here is from genome assembly GCF_009834535.1 of Camelus ferus. Classification (NCBI taxonomy): domain Eukaryota; kingdom Metazoa; phylum Chordata; class Mammalia; order Artiodactyla; family Camelidae; genus Camelus; species Camelus ferus. The sequence goes on along the minus strand of NC_045710.1, from coordinate 17,821,014 downwards.
TCGAGACCTGCTCTCCAAGGAGCCTGGCAAAAGGCTAGAGCTGAAGGAGAACCCGGAGACAGGCGTCTATATCAAGGACCTCTCCTCCTTCGTCACCAAGAATGTCAAGGAGATCGAGCACGTGATGAACCTGGGGAACCAGACCCGGGCGGTGGGTAGCACACACATGAATGAGGTCAGCTCCCGTTCCCATGCCATCTTTGTCATCACCGTGGAGTGCAGTGAGCGTGGCTTAGATGGCCAGGACCACATCCGCGTAGGCAAGCTCAACCTGGTGGACCTGGCTGGCAGCGAGAGGCAGAACAAGGCAGGCTCCAACACAGCTGGTGGGACAGTCACACAGTCCACGGGTGGTGGCAGTGGCGGAGGCAGTGGCAGTGGTGGAGAGAGGCCTAAGGAAGCCTCCAAAATCAACCTCTCTCTGTCTGCCCTGGGCAACGTGATTGCTGCTCTGGCAGGCAACAGGAGCACCCACATCCCCTACCGGGACTCCAAGCTGACCCGGCTGCTCCAGGACTCTCTGGGGGGGAATGCCAAGACCATCATGGTGGCCACCCTGGGGCCAGCCTCTCACAGCTACGATGAGAGCCTCTCCACCCTGCGCTTTGCCAACCGGGCCAAGAACATCAAGAACAAGCCCCGGGTGAATGAGGATCCCAAGGACACGCTGCTGCGGGAATTCCAGGAGGAGATCGCCCGCCTGAAGGCCCAGCTGGAGAAGAGGGGGATGCTGGGAAAGCGGCTCCGGAGGAAGAGCAGCCGCAGGAAGAAGGCCGTGTCAGCCCCGGCCGGGTACCCTGAGGGCCCAGTGATTGAGGCCTGGGTGGCAGAAGAGGAAGATGACAACAACAACAACCACCGCCCGCCCCAGCCCATCCTGGAGTCAGCCTTGGACAAGAACATGGAGAATTACCTTCAGGAGCAGAAGGAGCGGCTGGAAGAGGAGAAGGCGGCCATCCAGGATGACCGCAGCCTGGTGAGCGAGGAGAAGCAGAAACTCCTGGAGGAGAAGGAGAAGATGCTGGAAGACCTGCGCCGGGAGCAGCAGGCCACAGAGCTGCTCGCAGCCAAGTACAAGGTAAGGGCCCCAGTGGGAGCAGGGGCACTCCAGAGGTCCCCAGAGGGACCTGGGCTGGCAGGCTTTTCTCTGAGGTTCTGTGGCCTGGCCTGAAGCAAAGTGTCCTGCCCTCCTGCCAAATGCTCCCCTGGAGAAGCCAGGCAAATTCCTATGACTCCAGGCTGCCAGGCAGAGCCTCCCAAGAGCACCTAGGAGGGGGTGCACACACACGCGTGCACACACACACACAGCAAAGCAGGCAAGTAGTCTCTCAAACCAGTGAGCTTGGGCTGGTCTGACCTGCTGCATGTGAGTCTCTGCCAGTGGTTCCCAGTATCCATCAGGTCTGGGGGATGCCAGGCGGGCCCTCCGCCTCTTTGGGTGTGTGTTCTCACTCTGATGTAGCCTTCTCCCCGTGATGTCCTCTCTCTGCAGCACCATCAAACCTCACACCATTTTAATATCTGACATTTTCACAGTTTACAAAATGCCCCGCCTCCATGATCTCATTTGATCCTGATAGTAGCCATCAAGGTACTGGTTTTAAAGCCCCATTTTACAGGTGAGGGACTAAGACTCAAGAGAAGTGACATGACTGAGGTTCCATCCTACAAAATGACACAACTGAGCTGCAGCCAGTGGCCCTCGTGCTCTTTCAGTTCTTGGATGGCAGGACGGGACCATGAACGGGTCTTTCTCCTGTAAAAGCAGCTCCTGGGCCCATGCGGTGCAGGGCCATTGCTTGGTAGCTTCAGAAGGTGATCGTGCAGAGGATAGGACATACTGGAGACCTGCGGTCTAGGCCTGGCTGTACTACAGCTTTTTGAATGACCTTATGTAAGTTGCTTCTTCCTTTCCTCAAGCCTCAGTTTCCCTTTTTATAAAATAGAGAGTTGGCCTGGGTGATCTCTGAGGCTCTTCTAACCAGAGAAGTAAAACAACTGGCCCCCACACCCAGGCCTCATCCCAGTAAGAGCCACTTCCCCATTGCTCTGAGAGACATCAGGGCCTCAGTGTTCTTCCTGAGCTGCTAGCTTCCCAGGCCCTGGTGGCGCTTAGCTCCGGAGGCTCCCCTGCCTGGCCAACCACAGACCCATTAAATTTCAGTGTTGCACATGCCTCAACTCCACGTTCCAGGCATTCCCAGGTCCTGGGAGCCCTCGACACTGGTGATTGGAGGAAGGATGCAGGGAACCATGAGCTGATGACTTGCTGGGGAGAGCAAAACCTTACCATTTCTTATTCCCTGTCTGGAGTGTGGGCTGGGGAGTAGGGAAGCCCTGCCTGGAGAAGGCGAGTGGCAGCCACTGGAAGAGGGACAGATAAACTGCATGCCGTTGTCTGTGTTATGGGAATGTGCCGCCACACCAGGGGCGCTGGCTTTGCTTGTTTAATATTTAATTCACCTCCAGGAGCTCAGTAAGTGTTATGCTGAGCCACTTCCTCAGAGAAAGAATCAGGGGCCTGTCACATTTGAAGCCATCCTGAGAGAGGCACAGTATTAAAGACAAGACAGTTAGACTCAGCTCTCCCTAGGAGGAAAGGAATGGGGCGGTCTGGTGCTTTCCACTGGGAAATCTTTCATGGGCAACCTGTCATCGGATTCATTACCAAGAGCCCCACCACCACCCCTTGCTCCCCTTCCCCACGCACCCTTAAAGCTGGGAGGCAACAGAGCCTAAGAGAGTACAGAGGTATACTTCAGCCCCGAGGAACTGGGTGGAGGGGATGGAGCAAAGGATCCAATGGGGTCCTTTCCATTGGGAACAATGGGGTCTCCATTGTTGGCCACTGATTGTCTCCCTCAGTAAGATTCTTGGACCTAAGGCGATGTGGGCACAGATAATAAAGCAGTCAAGAGATCAGGGCGGCCAGCACCAGAATTCTTGCGCCAGAGGCATAGCCCACAGAACCCTGCATCTTATAGCTGCAGGGGCCTTGAAAAACTGCGGTCCGAATTTGCTAGGGCCACATATGTGAGTTGAAGGGACCTGTACTCTTTCTACTTGGTCCAGCTTCTTTCCATTACACCAGAATCCTGATGTTGTTACCTGAGCTATTTGATGTGCAGAGTAATTTTTTATGTAACTTTTTTATATCTTCATCTCATGGAATCCTCCCAGCAACCTCAGGAGATGGGTGTAACTATTTCCGTTTGACAGTGATGAAAACCAAGGCTGGGGAGGTTGCGTGACTGTCTTGATGACCCTGGGCTGATGGGCAGCAGAGCCAGGACTGGAGCCCAGGTCCTCTGAAGGCCCCAGACCTCTGCTCTTTCCCAGTCTTCACGGATCCCTCCGTGTTTGCTCTCTGTGTGACTCAGGGCAAAAGCCTTTGCCTCTCTAGGCCTCGGGTTTCCATTCTTCCGATGAGAAGTCTGACACAGCTCCCTGGGGACTGGGTGACATGGTCATTATGTGCCAGGCTTTCAGATATAAGTGAAGGGGGAGAGAGGCCTGGGAAATTCCAGGAGGGGAATGATTCCACATCCTGTGACTTCTTATCACACCCAGCCCAGGATGAACAGCAGCCAGCAAGCCCAGAATGGAACCTAGACAGAGGACCCCAGTCTCCTTACAGTCCCCAAGGCACTGCTGGTTCCGCGTTGGGTGTTTCTGGGATGGAGGAAACAATTTGAGGGCTTGAGGGCTCTTGAGGGATCCACCGGGTAAAGCTGGGAGGAGCATGTTTGAGATAATCCCAGGCCTGCCTGTTTCACAGGATTGTGCCAAAGATTAAATGAGATCATTAGTGTGTGGGCATTTGAAATAAGTTGAAAGCTCTAAATAGATGGAGGGCACTAGCAGCCACAGGGTGGCTTCTGTCTGCCACGCAGGGCAGGGGTCCAGTGTTCTCCAGGACTGACATCTTTGTTGTTAGCTTAACTCTTTCCTTCCCCTGCCATCCCTGCTGCCTTGCCAAAACCCTGCAGCCCTGGGAGCAGAGCCGGGCAGGAAAGATCTGGGAGACCTCGGAAGGCGAGAGCCCTCCTGGATATTAGCTGAGTTTCTGCGCCCCGTCTGCAACGCACTCCAGCTCCCACTTTCTGAGCTATGACATCAACTCCCCTTCGCGCCTCCCCCCATTCCCTGCTTCCAGTCACACCACCCCGGGGGGCAGCTGAGCGGTAGCTGATGCGACCCAGTGCCCTCATTCACTCTCTCTGACTCATCCTTCAGTCTGTTTCGCCTGCTTTCCCTGCCCGCCACCTCTAGGCTCCCCGTTCCCTTTGTTCTGCCCTCACTATGTACAAACACTATGCCTGTCTCCTTGGAGTCTCCTTTCATCTCTTTTCATATTTACTGCGGACCTTGGGGGATGAGAGTCTGTGCAAATGTGTGTGGGTTTGTGACTGTCATCAGTGCATGTTTATCGGTAGTCATTAGCCGTCCATACTTGTGTGGGATCTCCGGGGGGTCTTGATAGCATCCTAGACCTAAGAGGTCGGGGGAGTTGGTAAAGTCACAGACAGACCCACAGCTGAGGTTATGGCCATGCACAGTGACAACTCAAATGTCTGTGCCCAGTGCACGTACTGCAGTGAGGACTGGTGGAGGCCCGTTCTAATTGTGCGAGAAAAAATTTTTAATGACTGTTTTAATTTTGAGCTTCATTTTTTGAGCGCTTGCACTAGGTGATTTCTAAAGCTTTGATTCTAGAGACTTAGAAGGAAAGGAGGGTGTTTAGGGGAGGCAGGTTACACAAAATGCAGGCTTGAACTGAAGAGAGGAGTGGAAGAGATAGAAGTAACAGCTCTGCTCGTTGATCCCCAAGTAAGTAGGTCTGGAGGGAGAAGAGGGGGGTGCTTGGCTGGAGCCCAGCTCTCTCTGTGGCGGGTGTGGAAAAGAGACCCTGCAGAAGCAGCCCCATAAGCCAGAGGGATGAGGTCATTACAGAGTCCAAATTGCTTTGAATTTTTACTGTCTCCTTTGTGGGCCCCTTTTCTTCCTCCCATTTCTCAGCATTGGGATTAACCCTAAATGGGATGCAAGAGAAGTTTCAAGCCTGAGAAACAGCAATAATAAGGAGTAAGAATAATGCCATTTACTTAACACTTGCTATATGCCAAACACTGGACTGGATGCTGTATACAAATTATCTCATGGAATCCCCACAAGCACCTTCGCAGAAAGGTGTTATTACTGTTCCCACTTTATACATGAAAAAAAAATCTGAGGTTTTGTGACTTCCCCAAGGCCTCATGGTTTGTATATGGCAAATCTAGTTGAGCCCAGGTTGGTTTGACACAAACTTTGATCCTCGTTTATGCTTAAGGAATTAGGAATGTCAGGTTGGGAACTGGTTGCTGGGGAGGTGGTGAAAATAAAGGAGCGAGTGTAAACGTGTTGAATTTGAGGTAACAGTCTGGTGGGCTGCTGGAGGTGACTCGGGAGTTTAGAAGCAAGTACAGGACTGGAAGTGGAGGTTGAGGGCTCGTCTTTAGAAGAAGACTCAAATAGACCCTTGGCCCTCTGTTCTAGACCCTCTCTCCCTTTATGTAAGTGACTCCCAAATTAAGGTCTCCTGTCCTGGTCTCTCTGCTGACCCTATTTTGTACAGTGCTGTATCCAGAGCAGAGACCTCAGAGTCAGGCAGGGCTGGGTTTAGTGATTTACTAGTTCTGAGACTTCAGTTTCCTCATCTATAAAATGGAATAGTAATAGTACCTATATGTCATAGTAATGTTGGGGGAATGAAATGAGATAATCAACATTAAAGCACTTTGCATGGTTCCTGGCGTGTAAGAGTTCAGTAAATAATAATTGTTTATTACTGTCATCTGCAGCTACCTAATGGATGTTTTCTCTTGGCTACCTTCCTGATATGTCAAACACATCACATTTTAGCTTGGCATTCAAGGCCTACCAGAGTCTGACTATAATATATCTCTTTAACCTTGCTTGCCCAAGTTAACCAACTAGTCTACCCAATCCTTTGAACATAGGATGTACCTCACTGCCCTTCTGCTGACTGCACTGTTTTTGTATCCTAGATTGTCCTGATAACCAGGGAGTGGGAATTAGGGGAGCAGGTTAAGCTCAATGTAAAGAAATTCTCAGCAGTTAGAACTGGTCTACTTCAAGAGATAGTGGGCTCCGATCCCTGGAAGTGTCCAAGGAGAGACTGAATGTCCGAGTGCTCCAAAGGGAGTCCATGTATCAGAAAATCCACTGAACTAGGTGATCTTTAATGTCCCCTCCTCTTCAGTGTCCTTCATTGTTAAAAGCAGTGTTTTTTTTTTTTTTAAGCAAAATCTGAAGTGTTCAGTTCATCTTTTTGAGATTAAGATCAGAGGATCTGAATATTAATGTATGAATTCAACCAATAATAGAAGGTATTTCCAGCTCTCTATCATGGCCAATCAGAGAAAGACAATGAGAAAAAGAAGAGAAGAAAATGGGGGAAAGACAGAAAAGAAATAGAGGGGGACGGTGAAGAGGGGAAAGAGAAATGGAGTCACAGAGCTGGGGAGAAAGGAGAGTGGGTAAAGGGTGGACAGCAGGGTTTCTGGGGAGAAGAAACCCCAACTGGGAGACAAAGTGCTCTAGAAGAGAGAGTTAAATGTCAGCATCATTCCTCTGTTCTGATCTCAATGTTAATCTCCAAAAAGCGCTGTATCCTGTCTCCGGAGACTCCCCAATAATCCAGGGAGCATCTGAGTTCCCAAAGCTGGTCTGGTTCCTTCCACAGTGTCCCCAGGGACACTAGCCCCACGCCAGACACACTGCCCCCATTCCAGCTGAGTCTTCCACTGCCCTTGAGAGAAGCTTCACGATAGCCAGTGACCAGGGCTCCAAGCTGGGTCTGGCATCTGGTCAGAGTCCATGGCCTCTTAGCACCGGTGGGAACAGTGACTTACACTCCTTCCTATCCTTGGTGGGTGTGATCAGTTAACAGAATTGCCATGAGGTGGGGCATTTTGTAATATAAAGACTTGACTGGCAGGAACTATATAAAATTAATACATTTCCATCAGATGTTCTGGGCTGCAAGTTATGTTGAGGCTCAGGAGGCCATTCGGTCCAGTATTGGGTTTCTCCTGATGTGCGTTGGCTGGAGGAGTGTATTATCATATTGCCCTTAGTCATTTCCAGCCCCCGGATAGCGCAAGATTGGATGAAGTGGCTGTGATAATGTTCTCATTGTGCTCTGAGGACCAGGAGGAAAGGCCTGGAATTCAGCTGGAGAAGGGCACCCCTCCCATCTGTGCCCTGCCAGCCTACTGTCCCTGGCCAGTCTGTGACGTTTCTAGAACTGGCTGGGCCTGAGAGCTGCTGAATCAGGTGGCCTGTGTAGATAAGAAAATGGCCTCTCTTCCCATCAATCCAGCCCTCAGCCAGGGGGGCTGCACAGGGCAGACCCCTGTGCTCAGAGCTTATAGGGCATCTGCGCTGGTGGTTTGGTGTATCTCAAATTTTTAATATCCTGAGAAATTCCTGGGCATTAACTCCTGCTCAGACTAAAGAGTTACTTTCCAGTTGTCTCCATTTCCTCCCAGATATACTCAACAGAGGAGTACCAGGCCCTGGGTCAAACTGTTTCTGTAGTGGGAGGTAACGGACCTGCAGGCTTTCTGCTTCTTCAGGTGAGCCAGCAGAATAATAACAGCAACAGTTGGCATGATAGTGGCGGCTCCCCTTTCTCTAGTGCATGTTTAATGCCAAGTACTCGCTGTATTCTTTGTGTGCCTTGTTTTATTCAGTCCTCACAATAGCACCACGAAGTAGTCATGTTTCAGTCTCCATGTGACAGGTGAAGGATACTGAGGCACGACAATTAAGGAACAACCCAAGGTCACATGCCAGAATATGAGCCTATGTCTGCTTGACTCCAAAGCCCATGACCTTCCCCTCCACCCTGTATCACCAACTCAAAAACGAAGGCTTCATGCCAGATCCCAGCTAATAGGTCTCTGTCCTTTCACGTGATGCAAACCCCCAGCCTCTGACCTCAGCCTAGTACTAGTCATTCATACAATCAGCAAATCTTTTCGAACACCGATGGCCAAGAATGTAAATCAGTAGATATGGCTGACTTCGTCTGTAAATTATTTAAGTTTCTGGAATGAATTATGAGAACTTACTAATAGTAGTTATCTCTAGGGATTTTAATAGGAAGGGGGTTTTATTTTTCACTGTATGTATATTTTTATAAGCCTATATTACTTTGTTAATTAAATAAAAGCAAATCTAAATTTTTAACAGAGGGAAACTATAAAAGAAATGCATTAACGTGTGGTTGGAGGATTGAGTTAAAGTTCATCTTTTTGAGATTAAGATCAGAGGATCTGAATATTAATGTATGAATTCAACCAATAATAGAAGGTATTGAATAAAGGTAATGAATAATTGAGGGAAATCCAGAGTTGATAATAATACTCAGTGATCCCCGGTTATTGGTAATGCTGTGACCTTGGACAAGTCACTTCACCTCCCAGGGACTGTAAGACATTATCAATAGATGATTCCTTGCTTTCTGCAACATTTGCTGATTCACCTTGGAAGCGGTGGGTCAGGAGCCCAGGATTAGAGATCAGCCTGGGTGAGGGGCAGTGAGGGCTGCAGAGGGATGACCAAGCATTGCCGGGAAGCTGGAGGTGGAATGACCCAGGATCTGTAAAGTACTGAGTCTGCACTTTGTGCATCCTTAGGTCTCATCCAGTTCTGACACTGTAGCATTCTGTCGTCTGTCTGGGCTTGCGTCCATGGTGCTGGAGAGAAACCCCCTGGCACGTCACAAATAAGTGAGGGAAACAGATGAGGGGAAGGATCAGATCTGAGGTGCTCGTGGTTTTCTCACTCAAGTAGATGAGCTGCTTTTTTCCTTCCTGCTTTTCTCCAAGGTGGACTGAAGTCTTTGTGGGCATCCATACCCTGTCGTGGATGAGACCGGAAGTAGAGTCCTGCTCACCTCACTCCCCAGCTAATATGTTTCCTGATCTCTGATTGTTCTTGATGAGAGAATGGCTAGCATTTGAAAGATTATTTATGTTGTGTTTTGAGTCATCCAAGGAGATGCAAGGCAGGAAACTCAGACTCAGGCTCCTGGTTTATGTCCCCTACTACAGGGAATCACTGGAAATAGCACTGTTCTTCCCTTCACCATGGTCTCATTTCTTCTTCCCTTACCGCTGGTTCCTCAAGATCTACAACCTGAGGGCCACAAAAAGAGAAATATGTCTGTGATGGTAGGAGTGGCCGTATTTCCTAAGAGGTGGAAGCAAGGACTGTTGCACTAGTTTTGTTTTGCTCTTTGTGATGACTGGTGGGTAAGTGTCCATCAGGTACTGATACAACAAGTAACCGCAGGCATTTGATGGTACGTTATCAGTTACCAAGTATTTTCACATCTATTGTCCAACTTGCCATTCTTACCCAAAGCCTGCAAAGTTACTGGATATTTGTCCCATTTTACAGATGAAGTCCAGGGGGCTGATGCCCTAGATTTCTTACAAATAGGGTGGTAGAGTGTGTACCAGGATACAGGTTCTCTGACTGACACGCCCAGCGCTCTTAAATCATCCACCGAGGAACTTGCGAGGTGGCCCTTCCCACAAGCCTCTCTCGGGGACGCTGGTGATACTGACGGCCTCCCCTCAAGCATGCAGTTTATAGCTCGATCCCACTTATGTCTGAGGCTCCCTTGAGAGCTTCACAGAGGCAGAAGCATCTTCAGCAGAGCTCTGCCTATTTCTTAGCTGGAAGAGAAAGAAATGGTGCCCTGAGCTTTCCCGAGGGTTCCTGAGTTGGCAAAGGTGCAAATACCAAATGTTGCTTTTCTGCAAGATGCCACCCTGCCTGAACCCAGGAGAAAGCTATGGAACAGGGAAAAGACCACTGGACTGGGAATTAGGACGCTGGTCTTTAAATATCACTTCTGCCATTTACTGGCTCCATCACCTCGAGCAAGTCGCTTCACCTGTCTGAGCCTTAATTTCCTTTTATGCCAAATGGGAATCATACTCGTTATCTTAAAAGGCTCTTGTGATGATTAAATAGGATGTCACGCAAAAAGGACCTAGCCCAGCCACAGGCACATTGCATCTGAGGCTTCTGTCTCCTGCAGAATGTCACAGATCAGCTGGCAGTGGCGGGGCAAAGCCTGTCTGGCTTCTCTGTAAAACCATACTTGATGGTACCTCCTTGGAAGAGCGGCTGGCTGGGTCTGGCCGTCTCCATTCTGGCTTTCCAGAGCAGCACTTCATAAGGGCTGGGGCTCCTTTCTCCTCCTGGCTTCGCACTTCAGTTGGAAGAGGAAGAAGCGAGCCTTTGAGTATCCCAAGCTGTGTCTGCAAGCGGACATGATCCCTGTGGTGATCTTGGCTGTTAATTGTCGTATTAGCTGACCTGCCTCTAATACCTGGGATCAAGACCCTAATCAAATTGGGAAATTATTTGGAAAGCGCATAGTCAATACAGGAGCAGCTACACAGACAGATTCCTTAATTATGAGATTCCAGGCTTAGAATACTCCATCTCTGAGCCTCAAATTTTCTTATCTATAAAGCAAAGAGGGTTGGGGTCAATGATTCCCTGAGGTCAAGGCCTTAGTTGTCCTGTGATTTTTATCCCTCTCGCAAGAGACAGACCATGTCCTTGGAGCCCCCAGCTCTGTCTTTTCCACCCCCACAGCTTCTGCTGGCCTTTTAGTTACACTGAGCTTATTTAGAACCAGTAGAACCAAACCCAGTCCTGTCCAGAGGCCCACCCACTTGGACCTTTTGCCCTGAGAAATCACAAAGGCAGCATTAACGGGGGCAGCTAAGAGCTCTGGGAAAATTTCCTGGGAACTCGGAACCCCAGCTTCCCAGCCCCTCTGCTAAGTACCCTCTAGCCTGAAGTGTGCCTAGGGATTTGAGACATCCCTGTCCCTCCCTGCCCTCCATAGGTGATACTTAGGGACAGAAATCTCTGAGGAAAAAGAGATGACCACTGATATCTTCAGAGAAATGAAGAAAATAAAAAGCAAAAGCAAAAAAAAAAAAAATAGCTGTTTCTTGGCAAGGACTGGAATCGTGCATGACATATTTTAGAGTGTGGGGTGAAGCCAACAGCAGTAGACTGAATCTGGGGAGATGGGGGTGCTGAGACCTTGCACCTGGATTGGGGCGCATCCCCAGATTTCGTGCCAGGGCCAGCCCCCTCTACTAGCACAAGACAGGTTCTGTCGGGCAGGCTTGGCTGACTGGGGGCTGGGCCAGTGGGCAAGACTTGGCGAGAAACCGATAAGGCAAACTCAGCTGTCATTCAGACCACGTCCGTGCTGGGTCCCAGCAGGGCAAGCAGACAAGCATGGGGCAGGGGACAAGTGGAACAGGATGATATGGGCAGTCAGGCATTGTGCAGAACTGTCTTCGTGGAGCCCAGGGCCCAGCCAGAGGAGAGATCTTGCAGCAGAGTTCCAGGTCCAAGGAGGAAGCCTAACACTCAGGCTGATTAGCAAGAACCAGCACAGAAACCAGCCCCGGGAATCAGGTCTTGGGGGTGGCAATGGGAGGAGGCTTGGGTCTTGGGTGCCCTTGTAGTCTTGGCTGGTGCATCAAATTCCAAGCCTGATTGGCAGCTCAAATTCTGCCTGACAGTGTCTTCCTAATGGGTTTCTTGAACTAAGTGGGAGTAGCTGGAGAAGGTGGGGGCTGAATATACAAAGAATCAGGTCCATCTCCTCACTTTAAAATCACCAAAAAAAAAAAAAGCATAAAAGAGCATGTCGTAAAAGGAGAGATCAGACCTCTGTAAGCCTACCACAAAGGTATAGAGAATATAAAATTAATGGGAGGCTCAATTTTATACCTATTATTATAGCAAAATTTAAAATAATGATAATACTTCATGCCTATGACCCTATAATAAAAGTGGTTCCATTATTTATTGCTAGTGGTAGTTTAAGTGGTATAAACTGTTATAAAGGTAACTTGACAGTGTGTTCTAAGATGTACAAAATGTTTATAATCTTTTGTCCACTCCTGAAATTTCCTTCTAAGAAAGTCATCTAAACAAGCAAAAAATTATATGTGTAAGAGTATTTATTATAAGCATTAACCAAACAACCAAGATATCTTAAAATGGGGATTAATTAAATATAAATTATCCATTCTAAATATTATTGCAGTCATTAAACTTATAATCATAAACCTTAGGGGAGGAACAGGAAATTCTTGAGATATTTGATGAAGTGGAGATAGCAAAACATGTATTTATACCATGTCTGTAGATGTGAAAAATGATGTGTGCCTATGGAAAAATCTGGAAAATAGGGGAAATAAAAGAAGCTAAGTAGCTATGATGAGGAGTATGTGAAAGTTTTTTTCCATTTTATTTCTGTGGTTATTTTGACGTTAGTGCAAATATTTTTTTCTGAAAGCAGAGGACAATAAAAGATTAAAAATGTGTCCCCAGAATCCCTTAATGAACTGGGAAGTATTTAATCCAGCACTCCTGAGATATCATATTTCATAAATTTATTACCTTCTGTAAACAGAACTTCCCTTTGTTCTAAAAACTCAAGGTACAAGCTCTTACTCTCTGTACCAGGGATTGATTGGAAAAGCCTGGATCTTTCCTTTTCACACCTGTTTTGATGGTATAGTTTCCAGGTCCATCCATCCTCTTAACCTTTCTTTGTCTTTGCAGACTAAAGAGTCCTATTTTCTTTTTTTTTTTTTTTTTTTTTTTTTTTTTGAGTCTCTTATAATAGCCCTTGGATGGTTTTAGCTGCCCTTCTCTGGATCTTCTCTCTCCTTCATGTCCCCAGAGATGCAGTGAGTGAACGACACACAGTACTCCAGATTCAGCTGCATCATAGTTTTATATTTGGGTGGAATGATTTTTGTGTGGTTTCCAAAAAGCCTTCGTGATGGTGCCTGGCCAGATGCTATTGGCATTTTTAGCTGTGGCAGCATGTTAAGCCAGTGTCTTCTGGGAACAGTAGAGAAAAAACTCCCCCCTCTTCTCTCTTTTTGGTTTATAACTGATTGCTCATAGCATTTACTGAGTAGAGCTAGGCATTCTTCTTCCCCAAATATAAAACTGTGATTGAAGCTCATCTAGCATTTTTTGGCAACTCAGAAATTCTCTTGCTCTTTATCATCTGCAAGGATTTGGGGGCATCTTCGACATTGGTATTTCACCTTTCACCCTTTCTTGCAAGATTTCTAATGGAGATCAGTCCCACCAGTTGACATTTAAACATTTTTTCCATCTAGAGAGAGGCCTGTTTATTTCTGTTTCCTTTCCCTAATCCACCTCCCTGTGGTGAGAAAGTATTTCCCTTTTTCTATCTCCTTTCCACCCCCCCCCCACCCCCATGTAACTTTGAATAACCTCTGATGTAGACCTTTGCCAGAAGCGTTTTAACCTCTGAAGTTCTGGCCACCGGCTTCCCCACGGACTGGAATAATCTATTTTGTCCCTGAAAGAATTCTTGGAGATCAGTCAGACATGGTTTCCTCTTGCTGGAAACATGTTGCTTTCCTTTGAGCAGGTTCTGCTTTCTAAAGCACGCCGCACAATGTCTGCAGCAGGAAGAGTGTGGGCTTTGGAGCCAGGCAGACCTGAGCCTAGAGTCTCCATTTAAATTTAATGGCCATGATGTGACCTTGGATGGATTACTTAACCTCTCCGAGCTTTCATCGGGAAAATGATGGTGCTAATAGTCTTCCCCTTAAAGCATGTCACACGAGTCACCTGGGGATCTCAGATGCTGATTCACGAAGCCTGCATAGGGCCTGAGAGTCTGCATTACTAACAAGTTCTCAGATAATACCAATTCTGGGGACCGCTAAAAGCAGTGATTCTCAAATTTGACTGCACACTGAAATCCCCTGGGAACCTTCAAAAACCACCAATGCCTGGACCTCCCCACTTGCCCACCTCCAGTTCCAATTTAACTGGCAATGGGGTTTAGCCTGGGCACTGAGCCTGTTAAAAGCTCTCCAGGTGATTCTAATGCCCATCAGACGTTGAGACCCACTGCTTAAAGGGTTATTAGCAGGAGTAAATGTGAGGCTCCTGGCACATAGCAGGTGCAAAGAAAAGAATGGTTTTCTTTCTCTTGGTTCTTTGCCCTGTGCTGCTCCCTCCACCCTCGTCCCGAGTCTTTAAATCAGGCAGGAAAAAGCAGGGCACCAGCTGTTGCCCTGTGCCTTCCTTACTAGCATCTGCTCTAGGGCATCTGGCTTGGGAGTTCTCACTGCCACTCTTGAGGGGAAGGGACCAAAGTAATCCTGCCATGTGGCCCGGCATTGGGAGTTTTAAAAGCTCCCCAGGTGATTCTAATATGCAAACAGTTTTAAGACCTAGTGTCTTTCTGTTAGATGGCAAGGAGTGAAGACCACTTGGGCCACATAAAATGCCAAGGGAATTGCAAGGACTCAGGGCTGGGTGGACAAGTGTGTCCTAGAATGGGAGACCAGGCCAGACACCAGGTCCCCCCACATGCCATTCCCTGATAGTTTGAGGGATGAGTTGTCCATGGCCTACGGCAGTCGGGGGCTTCCTCCAGGTACGAGCAGAGCTGCTGCCTTCTCTCCTTCTCCCTCTTCACACCCAGCCCATCCCACCTGCCAGGCTTCCCAGATGCTCAGGCCCTGCTGCTCTGCCCCTTGGCCAATGAGCGGGAGTTGACCACTTAATGTAGGAGGACCTGGGCTGAAGATCCAGTTCTGCTCTGGATGAGAGAGCCCAGAGAAAGGACCTGAAAGGCACCTCTGAGGCCACCCCAACGATTTCTTTTCAGTCACCTAACATGTATGGAGCACTTCCTACGTGCCGGGCACTGTGCTAAGCCCTAGGACTCCGATATGAGTGAGGCATGATTCCTGATCTGAAGGAGCTCACAGAGGAGACAGGATGTAAACAAACAATGGTACAATATGGGAAAATGGTAGGAAAGTGTCCTGGTTATTGAGGAGGCCCAAGGGAGGAAACGTGCAGAGTTGAGGGAATCAGAGAAACCCTCCCAAGATGCTCAAGCTGTGTCTTGCAGAAGAAGTAGCCGTTTCCCAGGTGGACGGGGAGCAGGGAGAGATGCCCAGTGTTGTGAAAAGGCACAGCCCATTCAGGGGGCTGGAATTCTTCCCGTGAGGCCAGAGCACAAAGCACACATGGGAAGTAAGCGAGGCCCACCCTCGGGGCCCATAACTGCTACAGACTTTGGGGTTTATCCTGTGAGGAATGGAGGCCCTTTCAATAGTTTGCAACAGAGGAAAGGCATGTTCAGACTTGATTTTTGGTGGATCCCCTTGGGTGTCAAGTGGAGAGGGATGGAAGGGGAGACTGAGGCAGTGGGGAACTCATTGCAATGATCCAGGTGAGTCATGAGGATCACAGTGACGTCGGCAGTCATGAGGATGAAAAGGAGGGAGTGGTGTGCGTCATGCTGAGAAGACAGACTTGATGGGATTTAATGACTGGCCAGATATAGGGGTGAGAGAGATGCAGGGTGGGGCCTTAGCTGATGGGGGGAAGGTGCCCAGGGCACAAAACTTAAGGAGTCGCTCACTCAACGAGTGGACATGTGCCAACTTTGAGTGAGAAGGAGTCTTGGATGAATTGAGGTCTGTGCTATGGGGGTGGGTACCTGGGGAGACGCTAGCCAGAAGCGGGGCCTGCAGGAGGTGCTGGAGCAGCAGTGGCTGTCTGGCGAGGGTGCCTTCCTCTGCAGCAGCTCCCCTGCGGCAGCTGGGACTGGCCCTGCTTTGCTCAGTGTCCTCTGGCGTCCTCATGTAGCCCAACCTTTGACCCTCCGAAATCAGCCCTCAACCCCTGCTCTGCCCTCCAGGATGGATGGGGCCCTCACGGTAGCACAGGGACCCCCTGCTTTGAGAGCCCTCCCCCAGGTCAGCTGCTTCCACTGGGAAGAATTCCAGACGGGAGGCAGCCAATTTCTTCTGGTGGCTCAAGGTGATTTCAACCTTCCGGGAGGCCTGGGATGAGATCAGAGGACAGCTGGGGTGCCCTGGGGCAGCGCCCTCTGATTATCAGTAGTGAAAAGGCATTTTATGTAGTCACTATGGTCACCATTTACACAAGTCCATCATTATTTAAGCTTCAGATTCAGCAAGCGCTTACAGAATGCCTGTGCCAAGCACTGGGCAGGGGGCTTCACACAGCACGGGGCTCAGTGGGGAGGCTGGGGGAGGGCTCAGAGCTCACCTTTTTGGTAACTAGTTGTGTGACCTGAGGCTAGTTGCTCCCAGTTCCTCCCCTTGTTGGCTGGGGTCTCTGAGGGTGAGGATGGAGACACCTGGCCGAGGGTGCTCAGCCCATGTTTGCTGGCCATCTTGGAGCAGAGGCAGTTCCAGTGTTACAGACGTGAGAGAGGAAGGGGTCGCTCGGCCGAGGCTGGGCAGTTAATGGTGAGCCCAAGTCTTCCTGGTCACCTCCAAAGCTCGTGCTGCTTCTAGTGTCCCATATGCCCCTTAGTGTTGCAGAGTCTTCTCCCTCTGGCTTTCCTTCTGCTCTGCAGCTGCAGATGAGGGCCTTCCCGCTGCCTGTGTGAGAGCCCTCTTCCTGAGTCGGGAGCCAGCTAGTTAAAGGGTGGGCTGCCCGGTGACCGTATCCTCTGTCTCCCCGCCTCCTGAACACCAGCTGGGTCTGAGTTGCCAGGATTAGATTGCCGCCCGCACTCCCTTCCCAGGCATGATGAACCAGCCTTCCATCCGTATCCAAAGCAAACAGATCAGGTGCCCTGTATTCTCAGAGGGATTCCCTCTCTTTGTCTCACCTAATGGTACTGCCGACAATAGGAGCCTTGTGCAGGGCCCCAGGAGGCTGGAGGGGAAACTTCATTCTCAGTGGGGGTCATGAGGCCCCATGTGGACCCCAACTTGTGTCCCCTCCTGGAAGGACCACAGAGCAGGGAAGCCAAACCTCTCAAGCTGGGGCTACTGTGGCCCTTTGGAAAGCCCCGCAGCCCATCTCTTCACCCCTCTGTGTCCCCAGGCCATGGAGAGCAAGCTGCTCATCGGGGGCAGGAACATCATGGACCACACCAACGAGCAGCAGAAGATGTTGGAACTGAGGAGGCAGGAGATTGCCGAGCAGGTAGGTCTGGCGGGCTTCAGGTCCCTGGCGGGTGCAAGGCCCCGAGGCCACGTCTGGGGGACTCAGGGCAGTGAGTCATCAAGGACTCAGGATCTCTGGAGTTACAGTGCTGGGAACCTAGGACCTGCCGCCCTGCATCCCATGGTCCACCTGCCCAGGGGCCTGCTTCTGGTAGCTGGTGGGTGAGTGCAAGTGGTGGCTCTCTGTGATGTCAGCCTCCAAAATTCACCTGGCATGAATTCCTGGGCCCTCCACTACGAGGGTGTGAGTTCTTTGCCAACTGAATGACTGTGTCCTAAATCATCAAGAACCACGGTTTGTTGGTCTTACCAGTCAACTGTGATACATGGGAGAGGCTGAGGCAGCTGGGGAGCCAATATGCTGGGCATCTGTGTATGTGGTTGACACCCCTGGAAGGCACCAGCCATTTGGGCTGAGGTCTCCTTCCTCTTGGGGCAGTGGCTGGTGAAAGCATGGCCATATGAGCTGAGAAGGTTCAGAGAGGCTCCACTGAGGATGGGGTGGGAGCAATGGATCTGAGACACGGGACGCACATGTGGCCACAATGAAGCCAGCTTCTGTGCTAAGCAGACCGAGCCAGCCCCCCGAGCTCCCTTGGCCCTCCCCAGCACATGCTGCTCCACTGAGCCCCGTACCCTGCTTGGCCTAGAAACGCCGCGAGCGGGAAATGCAGCAGGAGATGATGCTCCGGGACGAGGAGACCATGGAGCTCCGTGGCACCTACACGTCCCTGCAGCAGGAAGTGGAGGTCAAAACCAAGAAACTCAAGAAGGTGAGATGCTACAGCAGGACAAGGTCAGAGTGCGTGAGGGCCTGACAGCCTCTGCCCAAGACAGGCACCTGCCCAAAGGGCGTGTGCTTTAGCAGCCCTGCTCCACTTGGCCTGAGCGGCTCACACCCTGAGTTCTGTTGCCTGGGTGCTGGGGTGAGGAGCGGGGGTGGTGGGGGGCCAGTTGGGGTGGAGTAGAGCCTTTTCTCTGGGGCTGGGCAGGGCCCATAGGCGGGAAGCACTTTCATTTCCACTCTCCAGGGCTGCCATCCACGTGGTCCTGGGTAACCTTCCCCTTTACAGTGTCACCAGTGAATCAGAGTTTGGAAGTCCAGGCAGAAAGCAGGCCAGGGGAGTGGTGAGGAGGCCTGAGGAGGCACAAGCCTGGGAGAGCCCAGGGAGGAAACACAGGGCCCCAAGGACACTAAAAGGGATGAGAGTCTCGGCCACCAGGGCCCTGCAGAGTCCATGGCTTGGGAAAGGCATGTGCCTGAGCCGAGGGTCCAGGGCAGGAAACAGCAAATTCCACCTGGATTCTGGAAGAATCTGAGAGTCCTTAGGGTTGCTGAGGTGGCTGCCCCAGAGCAGGCCAGGCAGAGGCCCAACGATGGTGGCAGTTTCCAGGGACACACCTTTCAGTGGATTAGGAGTGGGACAGGGGGGTTAGTGCTGCCCTCCACACCCCAGGGCTGCTGGGGAGGCAGGAGTGGGATGGGTCACCTTCCAAACTGGCTCCCTCCCTTCCCTGAGCCCTGGACCAGCGGTCCTGATGCTCGGGTCCTGATGCTGGCTCTTCTGTTACCTAGTTGTGTGACCTTGAGCAAGTCTGTGCCTGAGTTTCCTCATCTATAAAAAGAGGGTGTTGGACCAAAAGGCACCTTGAGTCCCTTCAAATTTGAACATTGCCAGATGTGGACAGCAGCTGAGAGGGAGCAGGGTAACAGGCCACAGTGCAGGAGGGACAGGGCAGCCCTTAGAATAACCTGTTCCGATTCCCGGTGGGGCCGGAGGGAGTTTCAGACTTGAGCCCTGGCCTCATACTGGACTGGGCTGGTGGACCATGAGCCTGCAGCCGTGGGGGCCCAGGCTGGGTGACCGGAGCCTCGGTGCCTCACTGGCCAGCCCCTGAGCTGCACCTGTCCCCACCCAGCTCTACGCCAAGCTGCAGGCGGTGAAGGCGGAGATCCAGGACCAGCATGACGAGTACATCCGCGTGCGACAGGACCTGGAGGAGGCGCAGAACGAGCAGACCCGGGAACTCAAGCTCAAGTAGGGCCCCCCATCCGCCATCTGGGGCCCTCACAACCATCCCTCGGCCCTGGGCCTCTCCCTTCCAGGCTCCTCTCCTTCCTGAAGGCTTCATTCTGACTGTCTGCTGGGCCATATGTCTGCATACCTCAGGAATAGAGTGTGTCTGAGGGATGGAGGGGGAGCCGTCTGGAGTTTCTCCTGCCTCCTCTGTTTCCTCCTGCCTCTCCCTTCATTTGATGAACCCCGCAAAGTGCATGCTGGGTGCTGCCCCAAAATACCTCCTAAAGCCCTAGCCTATATTCTTTGCATTAGAAACCATGACTTTCAAGCTCTGTTGTTA
Organism: Camelus ferus; assembly: GCF_009834535.1. Lineage (NCBI taxonomy): Eukaryota > Metazoa > Chordata > Mammalia > Artiodactyla > Camelidae > Camelus > Camelus ferus. The sequence goes on along the minus strand of NC_045710.1, from coordinate 17,801,530 downwards.
CCATTGGGATCCCCTCCTCCCAGCTTTTTGGTGTCTCTGCCTTCTCTGTTCCTTCTGCCTCTCTGCTTCTTGCTTCTCATCTTTCAACCTTCACTTACATCGTGTGGTCTCTCACTCCCCAAATCCCCATCTCTACATCCTCCCTGCTCCCAGGTATCTAATCATCGAGAACTTCATCCCCCCTGAAGAGAAGAACAAGATCATGAACCGGCTTTTCCTAGACTGTGAGGAGGAGCAGTGGAAGTTCCAGCCCCTCATGCCTGGCGGAGCGTGAGTCTCTCACCGTGTGTCTGAGTCTAGGGGCTCACGAGCTCACCCCAGGTTGCGGGTGGCCAGCGGCCTATGGGGAGATGGAGTGTTCTGTGGATTGGGCAGGGCTGGGAAGGATGCAGTTGGAGGATGGGCTTCTCAGGACCTAATGTAGGCTTTCCATGAAGGAAGGGTATTCTGACAAATACGGAATGAAGGAAGTGTCTCCTTGGCCTGCGTTTTAGAAAATACCCAGTGAGGGGCCTAAAGAGGGGAGGAAGAGCATCTCAGCCTCTTGACAGTTCCAGTAAATGCTAACATTTGGCCAGTCTGGTGAATATTCATTTGTCAGATGCCAAAAACAGCAACAAGGTAATATTGCCAGGCATTTATTGTGTGTCGGGCACCATGGGAGACTCTGCAGACAGAAGGTCAATCAGACACAGAGCTCACAGTCCAACGGGGAATACAGAGTAGGAATCAGACCAGGAAATGATGGAGGTGTGAGGGCTTTGTAGCCTCACTCAGCTGGGTGATTCAGCATTTCCACCTGTTTCCTCATCATAGTTCTTAGGTACAGTCCGCATCCATTGGCTGGGTGTACAGCTCCCTCTGCTGGTGGCCGTGAAGAACAAGGTTGGCTATTCAAACCCAACAGAATGACTGCCTCACCCAGCCAGACCACTGTCCTTTAACTGAAAATCTGCGTACAGAGATGTTCAGGAGGCTGGACACCAGTGCACTCCCTGGAGATTCTTTGCTCTATCTATTCTAGGAATATTAATGCCAAGTTAGGGCAGGAGTCTTCCAAAAGCTAGAGTGGGAAGCTAGCTGTAGAAGTCTACAGCTTCTCCCTGGAGCATCAGATGCCTACTTACTCTTGTCTACTTTCTGAGGGGCTGATCCTACCCAAGGCAACACTAGGCAAGTTTTGTAAGTGGCAAGTTCATGAGTAAAGGACTTTTCGATGGTGTCACTTTGGATTTAAAACCCACCTTTCCAATCTAAGTAGAGACCTGCAGTTGTACAGCATCTAATGTGGAAGTTCTCCACCCTGGCTGCAACTAGAATCACCTGTGAGCTGGGTACCAGACAGTCTGATTTAAAGGGTGGATCCTGGGACTTAAAATTTGTTTTTCAAAGCTTCCTGCTGATTCTACAAGCCAGGTTCAGAAACTATCACTCCAGTGCCATCTGCTGGAAGAAGACCCTGGCGAGGCTGCTGCTCTGTAGGCTAATGTTGTGCTTTAAAAGTTCTTGAATTTGTAGGTAGAGGAATTTCTTTACATTGGATAGGGATGAGATGAGAAAGGCTCTGAGAAGGCATGTTTTTTTAATTTTTAATTTTGAAAAATAAGAATTGCAAGAATGGTAGAAAGAATTCCCATATACCCATCTCCAGATTCACCAGTTGTTAGCATTTCGCCACATCTGGCTTTATTAATTTCCCTTCCACCCAGCCATTTGAGATTAAGTTGCAGTCAGCCCTTTACCCATATTTCGTAAGAATGAGGACATTCTCTTACATAATTGCAGTACAGTGATCAAATTCAGGAAATTCTGTATTGACACAAGACTATTATATAAGCAATATTCAATTTTAGCTAGTTATCTCAATAATGTCCTTTATGGCAATTCTCCCCACCCCCGACTGGCCCACCTACGATGGTGCACTGCATTTAATTGTCATGCCTCTTCATTCTCCTTTAATCTGGAACTGAGAAGGGATCTTGATTTGAGTTTTGGAAGTTTCATGCTTCAGAGGAGTTTATTCATTTCTCAAGCCATTGCCCCTGCAATTTTCACTTGACCGCCTCAGCACGCAAGCCAGACTTCAAAGCATGGTGGGTTCTTTACCTGAAGCTAAGACAAGCTTTCTGCTTAATATTTATGAATTTCCGTTTTTTATTTCTGTTTTTTTTTCTAAGTTCTTCCTTTTATGAAACTTGAACTTTTCAATTAGAAAACATTTTAAATCGCATGTTTCTCTTTTTTGCAAAAGCAAATGTTTGTCATACACTGGAAAACCATTCACAGATTTTTAAAATTAAAACAGCTGTCTTAAAATAGTTCATGTTAAATAATTTTTAGAGTAGATTCCAGGAATATCTTTTAAAAAGGAAGTTGTTTTCCAAAATATAGGTTAGTATCTTTACTTACTGTTGAACTACTGCCTTTCCTGGCCTCTCATCCCTCTCTTTGCTTTGAAGATGAATTTGTGCTGTTTACATGCTCTTTTGTGGGCCTCTGAAAGCCCCCTTGACAGCCCCCTGTCCTGAGTGAGACCCAGAGGAGCAAGCTAGCTGCTTTTCCCACCTTTCCCTTCTCTTGTGATTTCCCCCACCCTTTCCCCCCAGCATCCTTCCTGCTCTAGGAAAGTAATGCAAAGAAAGATTTAATGTTTTCTTTGCCATTAGAAAGCCTGAAAACTCGGATCATTCCTCAAAAGCTGCTTGCTTGAGCTTACTCTGCAGCGTTTTCTTTTCCATAACTCTTTGGGAAGAATCAATCCTGACATATATCTCCCTTTGTCTTAAATCTGCGCACAGCTGCTCCCCAGCCTGCATTTGCTGGGGTATATTAGCAATGGTTCTAACTGAGTCTCAAATAGACCGTCTTCCCTCAAAATTTCATATTAACAATGTAAAAGAGATAAATACCTTCACAAGGTTTTTTTAAAAATTATGGTTAAGTATATTCACAACTTAACTATGTGGTTTTTTACAGAATATGTATGTACCTCCTCAGAATACATACAGAGTATATACTTTTGTGTAGAAAATATCAAAATATATCTAGGTAAGGGTAAAAGGTATTAAGGCAAGTGTGACATCCCAGTGTTCTCCACTGTACTTAAGTACGGATGATATAAGCAGGTATTATAGATTTAAGAAAAAATTCCAGTAAATAAATTACTTCCAAAAGACTTACTAATAAATACCAGGTAATCAACTACATACTATTCTGAATTACTACTACAAATTATTTTCTTTTGCTTAATCATTCTTTTCTTTTTCATTGCCCATTGTCTGATAACTGCAATAAATATTTGTCTTCAGAACTTAAAAAAAAAATCACAAAAAGACAAAAGAAAAGTAACAATAATCTAAGAAGTTTTTATGTGAAACAAAAATTTTTAAGTACTTTTTTTCTTTTTTTTTTTTTAGCAATAGTTGGTGGTTAAAAGTAAAAACAATTCCGTCCTAATTAGAATTCCCAAGTGTGATTGTGACTTAGCACAGAGAGCCCCGGGGTAGCATCATGGTTTGAGAGTTGCTGGCCTGGACCTCTGAGACTATCTGCCCCCAGCCCCTCCTCTCACCACAGAAGGCTGAGGGTGGGAAGGTCCTTGGATGCAGCTTCCTCCACTTCAGTGAGTCCTGGGGCTGGAGGCTTTAAAACAAGCTGCCTCCCTGGGAGGAATTGGGTCCCACTATTTGCAGCAGAACTTAATCAGGGCTGAAAACTCTTTCCAAAGCATATTTAACTAATCAGGACACTGTCCCATTTGCTCAACTCAAGTGTGGAATATTTTGCTTCACTTTGGCCTGTGGTATTCTGGGGATGAACATACCAAAGACTGCTCAAAAGGAGAGGGAAAAAGCATTGTTGGAAAGAAATTACCTCAAGTCATGCTCTTTAGAAAGCTTTTGTTGAAGGGATCCAAATTGGAAGGGAAGAGGCAAAATTGTCACTATATGCAGATGACATGATACTAAATATAGAAAACCCTGAAGACTATACAAAAATTACTAGAGCTGATAAATGAATTCAGCAAGGTAGCAGGTTACAAGGTTAACATGCAGAAATCTGTTACATTTCTTTCCACAAACAATGAAATATCAGAAAAGGAAAGTAAAATAACAATCCCTTTTAAAATTGCTTCAAAGAAAATAAAATACTTAGGAATAAACCTGACCAAGGAGGTGAAAGACTTACGTGCTGAGAACTATAAAACATTGATAAAGGAAATTAAAGATGAATTAAAGAAATGGAAAGATATCCCATGCTCTTGGATCGGAAGAATCTATATTGTTAAAATGGCCATCCTACCCAAAGCAATCTACGGATTTAATGCGATCCCTATCAAATTACCCAGGACATTTTTCACAAAACTGAGACAAATAATCCTAAAATGTATATGGAATCACAAAAGACCCACGATTGCCAAAGCAATACTGAAGAAGAAGAATGCTTTCGTTGTAAAAAACAAAACAAAACAAACAAAAAAAAACTTCCCCCTCCTCCTGCTGTAGCTACAAGCCTTTACCCCACACACTCTTCCCCGGGCCTCTCAGACAAGGAGTTATTGTCAGGGAGCTCTTGAAAACATGCTGGTATCAACTTATTTTGGAAGTCTGTCTCTTTATTCTTTTTCCCTCCACTGTTTCTTTGCCACCCCTGGTTGATACACAACAGCTTCAGGTGAGGTGCCTTCCACAATCACAAACAATTTCGTGTTCAAGTTACTTTGAAAAAAAAAAAAGTCTGCAGCCAGCTCCACCAGTAACTGTTTTACAAGTGTGACCTTTTCTTTTTGGTGGTGCATGATAGACTTCATTTTTAATTGTGTTTACACAAAACTGTCTTCCAAGCGTTGTGTGTTTGGCAATATCTGTAGCCCATCGTTGACAGTTCACAAAATCCTATTTGTAACTTTAGCCCTTTGGTGTTTGCAATCCCTGCCTCGTGAGAGTCTTTTCAGAGGCGTCGTGGTGCTGTAAAAAGAGATTAGACTTTGGATTAGAACATTCTAGTCCCTGCTCTCCCTTGAGAAGGCTTTGTAACCTCTCTGAATGCAAGTTTCTTCACCTGCAAAGTTGGAATAATAAAACAAAAGTCCCTGCAGGATTGTCGAGGTGGAAGTGAGATCACATGAGGCTGCAGACCAGCGCCAGGCACAGAGGAGATGGTCCAGAAATGGTTGCGATCATCCCAATAAGCCCCATCCTAATCGTGGAGACGCCAGAGAAACCAGTTTCCGTCAACCCCTAGGAGTGCCGTAGAAGGGCAGTTTGGCTTGTTGCTTTTCTTTTGGATTTTGATTTTTTTTATTCAGACTGCCTCCAAGTTGAGAGAGGGAGCTTTCCTCACTTTAAATAGAATCGGTGTAGAAAGTTAAATTGGTTTCGTCACAGAGGCAGAGTTTACCTCAGAACCTTCTCAGCTCTGGGTTGACTCCCTAGTTTCAGTCCCAGGACTGTGACAACTGAGAGTCTGAAACAAGGAGAAATCTTAGCCTTCCCAGGCAGGATGTGGGAAGTGTGCAGGGGATAGGGGAAGAGGAGTGGGAGGCTCGCCATGCAGGGGGTCCCACAGGGGGACAGCTGACCGCCTGCGAGGTCGGAGGGACCAGATCATGGAGAAAAGTGGGATTTGCTGGGGCGGGTGCCTGTAAAGGACCTGGAAGGAAAACAGCCGACGATGTTGGATGCCTGTTTTCAGAACAGGAGAGGAAAGCGGGTGAGCATACAGCTGATAATGAGACTCAGGTCAGCCTGTGAGGTGGGACTGAGAGAGGACTTTTTAATATTAAAGGAAAAAAAAATGATATTGTGATAGCAGCTATCTGGAGGGAGGGTCCTAAGAGAACTCTTAGGTTCTACTCAGCACCGGATAACTGTTGGTTTGAGGGGCAGATACATGCAGAGCCAGGCCGCCGTTCCAGGCTCAGTCAGCCACAGTCTGCTTACTACAGAGGGATCAGTTGTGGAAAGTAGGCCTGGGGCACAGGAGAGAGAAGATGGGAAGTCTGGTGTCCCAATTACAGACTCCCCTCCCCCACCCCTCCTTCCCACCTGCCACCCAGAATAGCCCTGGCATCTTTATTGGGTCAGGCTGCCAATTCACACTGAGCCATTGCTCTGCTCGCCCAGCCCTGTCCCCCTGTCCTGTTCCCAGAGCCTGCAGCCTTCAGAGCATACTCGGGCTGTGTGTACTCCCGAAAGACAGCACAGCATCATAAAATTATTTGGAAAGTTTCAGTTCTGAGTCTTTCCTAATTGTATGGCCTTAGATGCAAAAAGCACTTCCCTTTTCTGAGCCTCAGTCTCCTTGTCTGCCCTGTCTACACCTCAGGAGGTTGCTGTGTAGTTCAAATGGAATGCATAGATGTACCTTATAAATGATAAGTTATTATTTTACTAATTTTCCCCCTCCCCTCCCACCGAGGCTGCTGCTCTGCACCGGCACAGCCTCCCACCTCTCAGAGCTGGGACTTCCACAGCCTCATCTTTCCTTGTTTTCATCTATAAAGAGGGGTCAGCAGGGACCCTGAGTGGGGTCCAGTACTCTTATGTACACTTGATAAGAAACCATGAGAATGCTGTTTCTCATTACTCTCGGCTGCAGAAGGCAGGCATTGTTCTGTTGGCTCCTGCACGGCTTGCTCTATTCAAGGACAGAATGTCCTATCTCTGAATCACTCAGCCTGTTTCTTCTCTTCTGTCTTCTCGCTGTCTGCCTTTTGGCTTTTTTCATGCTCATTTGTATCCCTGTTTGAAATTAGCAAGCGGAATTGAGAATAAATAATCATCGCAGCTGCCATGTGTTGAGCCCTTGCTGAGGGTTTATCTTTAATCTCAGCAGTTCTGCAGGACTGGGATGAGGTATCTGAGGCTCAGAGATAATAAGCCACATCCCAAGGTAACAAACCTTTAGGGGTAGAGCCAGCATTCAAACTCAGATCTACCAGACTCCAAACCCTGTATTTTTTTTTTTAATGGAAATATCTTTCTTGCTTTCTTTCCTATCTTTTTTTGAATAATAAAATACCTCAGACCCACAAAGTTGCTGAAAGTAAAAAATCTAACATACCCTGAGTTGGTGAGGGTATTGAGCAATAGAAACTTTCTCATGGGTATAGCCTCTTTGAAAAGCAATTTGGCAATATCTAGTAAGTGGAAAACGCACATTGGAACCATTCCATTTCTGGGTATATACCTCAGGGAAACTATTGAATATGTACTTGAAGATACTTGTGCAGAAATGTTCACCATAGCATTGTGTTAAATAGAAAGGGTGAAAAAAAGGAATTGACCTAGATGTCCATCAACAAGAATATATATAAAAAATATATATATAAGATGCTATATTGAAACCTTAAGATAATCAATGTAGTTAAACTTTAATAATCTAATCTAGAGTGGCATGTATAAATGTAGAAAACATGTTTGTTGACCACAAAAAAATGTAGTATGTATACTGTAGAGTACAAAATTTAGAAATAGGCATACAAATACCATATATATTTTTATGAATATCCACATATATAAAGTATACAAATATGCATGATATTGATAAGCACCAAACTCGAGAGTAATTAACTTTGGGGAAGGAGAGAGATGGGAATCTTAAAAATTCTGTCTGCATTTTATTTCTTAAAAAAAATTTGGTGTTAAGTAAGATTTAACAAAGCTGGATGTAGGCATGAAGATATATATATTTTTTCTATGCTTTTCTGCATATTGGAAATAATTTATTAAATGTAAAATTATACATATTCATTATAAAAAATTTAAATATTTCAGAAAGGCATAATATGATGATAATTAAAAATCACCCATAATCACACCATCCAAAAACAATAACTGTTAACATTTTGTTGAGTATCCAGACTTTTTCTAAGCATCCACACATGTACACACACCTCTTTAAAATAAAACTACATTTTATCTGCTTTTTTACTTAACATGTTGTGGAAACCTTTTCATGTCTACATAGAGCCATGAAATGATTTTAATGACTACATAATATTCCTTCACATGGGTAAATAATAATTTAACTGGTCCATATTGGTACACTTTTGGGTTGTTTCTAATTGTTTGCATTTGTAAATAATATTGCAGCAAACATCCCTGCTTATAAAATTTTTGTCCCCATCTCTGATTATTTCCTTAGGAAAATTCCCAGGAGTGGGAATTTGGATCAGAGAACATGCACTTTTTAAAAGCCAAACCTGAGTTTTGTTTCATTGTTTTAGAAATAATAGCTTTATTGAGATATAATTCACATATCATAAAACTCACCATTTTGAAGTGCATAGTTCAGTGGATTTTAGTATATTCACAGAGTTGTGTAACATCACCACTATCTATTTCCTGAACATTTCATCCCTCCAGAAAGAAACCCCAAATCTGTTAGCAGTCACTCCTCATTCTCCCCAATGTCCCCACCCCTAGAAACACCACCAGTCTACTTTCTGTCTCTGTGGACTACCTGTTCCAGATACTTCATATGAATGGAATCATGCAACATATACTCTTGTGTCTGTCTTTTACTCGGCAAAATGTTTTCAAGGTTTGTCCATGTTGTATCATGTTATCAGTCCTTTATTCCTTTTTGTTGCCAAATAATATTCCACTCTATGGATATACCATATTTTATTTATTCATAAGTTGATGGTCATTTGGGTTATTTCTACTTTTTGGCTATTATGAATAATGCTTCTATGAATAGTCATATACAAGTTTTTGTGTGGGCATATGTTTTCAATTCTCTTGACTATATATCTCGTACTCTTAGGTCATATGGTGAGTCTATGTTTAGCTTTTTGAAGAACTGCCAAACTGTTTCCAAAGTGGCTGTATCATTTTATGTTCCCACCAACAATGTATAAAGGTTCTAGTTTCTGTCTGTCTTCACCAACCTGTATTCTTGTATCTTCCGTAATTATAGTCATCCTAGTGGCTGTGAAGTGGTATGTCATTGTGGTTTTGATTTGTATTTCCATAATGACTAACAGTGTTGAGCATCTTTTTATGTGCTTATTGGCCATTCATATATCTTCTTTGGAGAAATGACTATCCAGATCCTTTGCCCATTTTTAAATTGAGTTATTTGTCTTTTTATTGTTGACTTTTAAGAGTTATTTATATATTCTGGATACAAGTTGTTTATCACATACTTGATTTGCAAATAATTTCTCCCATTTTATAGGTGGTTTCACATTCTTTATAATTTCCTTTGAAGCACTAAAGTTTTTAGTTTCAATGAAGTCCTAGTCGTCTGTTTTTTTCCTTGGTTGCTTGAGATTTTTTTTAAATTTAAGTATAGTTGATTTACAGTATTGTGTTAGCTTCTGGTATACAGCATAGTGATTCGGTTATACACATATATTCTTTCAAATTTTTTTTCACTTTAAGTTATTACAGTGCTTGAGCTTTTGATCTCATATCTAGAGAACTATTGCCTACCCTGAGGACATGAAGATTTAGTCCTCAGTTTTTTTTTTCTATGTATTTTATAGTTTTAGCTCTTACATTTAAGTCTATGATTAATTTTGAGTTAGTTTTTTTATATATAGTACAAGGTAAGAGTCTATTTTTTTTTTTTTTTTTTTTTTTTTTGCCTGTGGATATCCAGTTGTTCCAGTACCATTTGTTGAAGAGACTGTTCATTCCCCCATTGAATGGCCTTGGTACCCTTATAGAGAATCAATTGATTGTAAATAAAAGGGTTTATTTCTAGACTCAATTCTATTTCACTGATCCATATGTCTGTCCTTATGTCAGTATCACACAGCCTGGATTACTGTTGTTTTGTGATAAGTTTTGAGACTTGGAAATGTGAATCCTCTACCTCTGTTCTTTTTAAGATTGTTTTGGCTATTTTGGAATTTTTGCACTTCAAGCCTGCATTTCTAATCAATTTTGTGTTTACTCCTATGAAGGAAAATCAAAAAGCAGAACCACTAATTAATGGTTTTATATAGTGTATGAAGTCAGTCTATGAGTCTGACAGCTAAACTAAGATTAGATTTCCTTTCTTCATCCTAGCCTTCAGTCAAACCTTTTCACTGTGGGAAAAAATTGAAACAAGGAGAGTGAAGGAATATGTGTCTCCTTGTGTTACACGAGGTTTGAGTTGTCAGGTTGTATTAGAGCAAAGAGAAAAAAATTCCAGACCCCGCAGTCTGCAGGGCCCTGTGACTACCTGGATGATACTTAATCCATTATGATGTCATTTTCCTTGTGTGTTTGGAGGAAATCTGTTTTAATGTAGCCTCTTCCCTCCAGCAGTAACAGCCAAATGAAGAAGCGGCCAACGTCTGCAGTGGGCTACAAGAGGCCTATCAGCCAGTATGCTCGGGTTGCCATGGCAATGGGGTCCCACCCCAGGTACAGGGTAAGAAGCTCGGAAGTGGATGGGGGGAGGGGAGAGAGAACCCAGGGGAGGTGATGCTCACAACCTCCACTTCCTCTTCCTGCCTCATCACCCTTGCTACTCCCATTATTTACCAAGTGCCTGGAAGATGCAGTCATCAGGACCACTGCTCACATTTGGTATTCCCACCATAGGCTGAAAACATCATGTTTCTGGAGTTGGATGTGTCCCCTCCAGCTGTCTTTGAGATGGAATTCTCTCATGACCCAGATCAAGATCCCCGTGCGCTACACATGGAGAGACTCATGCGGTTGGACAGCTTTCTGGAAAGACCATCCACGTCTAAAGTCCGAAAGTCCAGATCCTGGTCAGTACCATCACTGTCAGAGTGGACTTAGAAGGCACGGAAACCAGGTGGCTGGTTGAGGCTAAGGAGGGTTTTGGTTGTACCCAAAGGGCATGAAGGGAGGGTGATAACTGGAGCTGTCAGCCGACATGCTGCAGTGACGGGATGAGGGAAAGGAAAGTCCTCACTTTCCTGCTTCCTGCACTTCCTCGACCTCCCCTCTCACCCATCTCATCCCCACCCACTACAGGTGCCAGAGTCCTCAGCGGCCCCCACCTTCCACCACACACGCCTCACTGGCCTCCGCTGCTCTGCACCCCACGACAGTGCTAGACCACGAGTGACAGCCCTCAGCCAGACTGCCCATCCAGCGACTCCGGGGACGGGGCAGCCAACCCTGGACCATCTCGCCTGCCGCTCGGTGTGCGTGCGTGTGTGTGTGTGTGTGTGTGTGCGCGCGTGTGCATGTGTGTGTGCATAGGTGTGAGGAGGGTAGAACCTGGCAGTCCGTGCCACTGCCAGCCCTTCTTAGCCTCCTTTATTTAATTAATGTTATTTATTCGTGGAGCTGAGTTCGTGTGGGAGAGATGCCCTCGCCTGAGCCTGCCGGGGTCACCGCCTAGCCTCCTTTTCTCTGACTTTAGACCCCCCTGCCCCAGTCAGACCTCGGGCTCCTCCCCGTCACTTGCCCCCAGAAGGAAGGCGGCTAGTACCTGAGAAGAGGGTACTTTTTCTACCTGGCTCTCTCCATAATCTCCATCTCCTCCTACGCTGACGGTGAGCAGCTCCTGAGCACTTTCTGGGACTAGAAAAATGCCAGGTGACCACTGAGGACAAGAGACGTCCGTCCTGACGGTGTTGAGCTTGTGCTCCCAGCGGAGAGAGCCCTGCTGGCCACCTTCTGGGCCTCAAACCTCTTTCGGCTTCTTGGGCTCCTTTTCAAGGACTTCAGTGACCTCATCCACACAGCCCATGCCGTTCAGCTTTGGCAAGAACTCATAGCTTCCCAAACTGCTTCCTGCCCACCTTCCCAACTCATGGATGGGAATTGTGAACTGAGCAGTTGCTGCCTCCTGGGGACCTGCAGGAAATGGAACAGTCATGGAGACAACATGGACAGTCATCAAGGGAAGTCCCTCCTCCGGGTCCCTTTGTTTCTGTCCCCTCTGAGAAGTAACTTTGGCCGACCACCAGTCAGGCCAACTCCCCATCTTCGAGATGCTGCTTCTTCCTGCTTTTGTCATTTTCCCTGCAGCTGCCAGGATCCCAGTTCATAGTGGGAGGGATCAGTGTCATTGTCCCCCTGGCTAAACAGACATATCGGAATCTGTGGCTCTTCCCATCATTGAGAGCAGGAGATGGAGACCCAGACACAGCCTGCCAACTCTGCCTATCACCCCTGTTTCTGAATCACGTTTGTTGGGCACTGTTTTGTTGAAAAGACCAACTCTTTCTTCAGTGTTGTGCAAATTGGTCGCTAGGGAAGTACTCTTCACTTTCCTTTGTGACATCCCAAGATGTCTCCAGGTATCTCAAGTAAATTTCTACAAAAAAAGGAGAGAGATTTAATTTTCATTGACTTAGTTTTTAAGTGTGTATTTTGATGGAAGGGTGGAGAGGTAATCATGAACAAAAACAAGTGGTTTAGGATTTCAAAATGCCCTAATAGTGGGAGCCTCCAGTTCCTAGAATACGAGGAGTTTAGGCATAGGGGTAAAGGCATGAAACTGACAGATCCGCCTGGAATTTGGTGTGTGGAGTTGGTGATGGGGGTCGATTACCTGCTTGTTCTCTTTCCATCAGGAAATGAACCCTTGCACAGTTTGAGTTCTGCTCTAAGGACCAAGCTATGGTTTGGTTTAATTCAATGATGCTGTCATTTCTGCTGTAACTGCTGTGACAACTCAGTTACCACTTACTCCTGTCCTTCAAGGAAAGAACATTTTTCATCAGAGCCCAAGAGATTTTTTGAGACTCAGGATTCAGATCAGAGGTTCAGCTGTGGCTGGGACAGGAGTGGTGTGTAGAAGTCGCCCAGGTGGCCTGGGCGCAGAGGGACCTCCGAGCCTGCGTTGAGCAGCCTCTCCCACTGACCTCTTTCTCGTTTGTGGATGAAGCTGCACGTGTTACCCCCGTTCATCACTTGGACACATCGACTCTGCATTTTCTGGTCACGTGACCCTCACAGTCTTATTATAGCACAATATACCCAACTTCCCCATCCCCAGTCTGAGGGCTGGACCCAAGGTGTGGTCAGAGGAGGAGCTCCTGCCTGCAGTTTTGTGTACGTGTGTATGTGTGTGAGTGTTTGTGTGTGTGTTTACCTCCACAGGGGACATTCTACACTCAGTGTAAGATATGCTGGGAACAGGGCCACTGGGGTGGCTGGATCTCAGTCTCTCTGTCTCTGTCTCTCTCTCTTCTTTTCCTTTTGATGTTTCGAACATTTGATTGACAAAGTGAGGGCCTTGATTAGGACCAAATTTCCATGTCTGTTGCTATGGTCTTTATTTAGGACAAAAATTAATAATGCAGTGGCCCATCCTTGTCACTCTAAACACATGACTATACCGGACATATGTAATATATAAATATATATATATAAAACATTACCCTCTGTCTCCTTGGCTTAGGATGAGATTCTCTGTTGAGCTGAAGTGCACCTGCTGCCCAGTGCGTCCAGCAGCCCACAGGCCCCAGCCCTGTTCAAATTAACACAGTCGATAATAAAGGAATGAGTATCGTTACAGAATTGGTTGCCTGCCTTCTCTTCCCTTTGATTCTTTCTACTTTTGTTTTCTTTTTTTATCTTCTCCCTTCTCTCTCTTCCTGGTTTTTTCCAAGAGGGGTTCAAGAGTATTTGGAGCCCAGCTGCAGTTATCAGCACCTCGGAAAAGAACTGGCTGCTCAATAAAAGGGGTCTCTGTCTGACCAGCAGTGCTGAGGGGCAGGGCTCAGGCTCTGGTCTGAAGTCTGTGTTCAAGCTATGGCAGCACTGTTCGTGTTCTAGGCTGGTGGTCCCCTCCAGTTAATTCTGAGCTATTAGCAGATTTCAGAACTGTCTATATGCTGTCCAGATTAGCTGTCAGTATCATTTGACAGCTCTGCCCCATCTCCTTCTCCACGTATCAGCCAAGAGAGATTAAAACAGGCAATAATGTGTTTAAAGCACATAGATATGCCTGGCGCATGGTGGGTGCTGAATGAAAATAATTAAAGACTAGCTTCCCCTTACCCTCTCTTCCCAGGCCTCTTTCCCTCCCTCTGGGTTCTAGCTGTCGGCTCCCTGTAGCATGGAGATCTTACAGGAAATGAGAAGTAGCTGCTGCTGAAAAACAAACACGAAGCCTCTGACTCCTGGGAAAGCACTGAGGTAAGCCTGGTGCACAAGGGACGGCCGTGCGCCCACTGGGGCACTAATGGTTTTCCTGCAGGGGTGTTCTGCCTCTGCGCTGGGCTCCAGCACTGAGTTCTAAAAGAGTTCCGGGGCTCTGCTGCTGGAGAGGGACTTGCCAGGTGTTGTGTTGGGTACCTTACACACACATGGTCATTTAATTCTCCCAGGTGGGAATGATCATCACTGGTTTACGGATGAGATTTAGGGAAATTAACTTGGCTAAAGATGTGTGGTTAGCGATGGAACCGGACTTCATATGTTTTGATTCTGTGCCTCATCTGTCTAGCCCATCAGAACTGATAGGGACCCTATGTGTTTTACAGGTAGTGCAAGCCAGGGTCACAAGAGCAGAGTGGTGAGAGTAAAACCAAATCTCCAGATCCATAACCTTGAGGTCCTATTTAAAAAGCACTCACTCTTCTCATTAGCTGTGGGCTCACTTGTGTGGCTGAGATACAATGTTCTAGAGCACTGCAGAACAGCCAGAGGGCAGGAAGTCACCTTTGGCTGGGTGGGACAGCTTGCTTGTTGACAAGGCAACTGCCATGTTTCTCTTCTGTCAAGGTTGGGCGTCTGATCTCCACAGAGTGACTTCTTTCTGTTTTCAGATGCCAAGGGCCTGGGGTGTGTGTTAGTTAGAACTCTTGGCCACTACTAAAGATTCATTTAAGCTGGCCAGAACAAAATAAAGAGACAGAAGCCTGCTGTGGACTCCAAGGGCAAGGACAGAGCCAGACCTCAGGAACAACCTGGTACCAGGGACTCAAATCCCACAAAGACCCTCTCTATCTGACCACCCTTCTCCCTTCTGTGTGTGGGTTCATGCTCTTTCCTCAGCTGCTCCAGTTGGTGACAGAAAGTCCGTCTGCCGGCAGCTCTGTTCACATAATCCAGTCACTCAGAGAGACTTAGAATCTCATTCCCAAGGCCAAATTCATGGCAATGTAATTCCGATTCAGTGGTTTGAGGCAGGTGGGTGGGAACATGATACGTGAACAAGACTGCCAGGAGTCCTACTGCTGTAACCATGTGTGTACAGGGTGGTGGTGGTAAAAATATATTCCTTAAAAAAGTTGATGGGGGTACCAGTGGGTGTGAAATGTGCTTTGGGCAGTCAACAAAACAGATGTTCCCGTCCAGTGTATCCATCACCCCGGATGGCTTAAGAAGAACTTGCTCTGGGCTCATCCTTTTTTTCTTCCCCCTGGCCATTTTTCTTACAACAGATCACCTGCACCAAAATTACCACCCTCAGAGATTCTGCTTCATTAGGTCCAGGATAGATCCATGTGATGGACTCCACAGTTTGCCTTTCCAATATCCATTCTTCCTTTCTTCCTTACTTGCAAAATTATTTTGTTCAGGAGGGCAGTGCACCCAACTAAAAATACTCATATTCCCAGACTCCCTTACAGCAATGGGGAGCCATGTGGCATGGTTTTGGCTGAGGAGATGGAAGTGGAAGCTGGCTAGGGATTTCTAGAAATGTTTTTGCTTTTCTTGATATAAACATTATCCATTTCACCTCTTCCCATGTCCTCTACCTGCCTAGATTTCAAATGCACTTCCTGAAGTACATTCTTTCACTGAACAAATATTTATTGAGCACCTTTTACCCATATATTCCAAGTACCGTTCTAAGTGCTGGGAATACAGCAGTGAACAGAACAGGCAGAAGTCCCTGTCTTCATAATGCTAACATAGAATGGGGAGAAAGACATCAAATGACAGCAACTACTGCATGTCTGATGGCCAAGTGTATGTGGCCAATAAAAACAGAGAAGGGAGATGGGGAGTTCTAGGTATTGATGGTGGTGGTGATGGAGGTGAGGGAGGGGTGCAGCTTTAAAGCCCTTACTAAGAAGGTGACAGCGAAGCAAATTGCTGAAAGAGGTAAGGAAGTGGACTGTAGGAGAGCAGAAGCGAATGCAGACGTCATGGGTGAGAGGTGTCAGGCTTGTTCAAGGAGCAGCAGCCACATGGCAATCCTCAGGCAACAAGTACAACAGGGAAAGGGTGACGGAGTGGAGAAAGCGGGAGACCCGAGTCCCTGGCAGGGTATGTGCTGCTGCACTGCTTGGCTCTGTCCGCTTCCAGACTTCTAATGGTGCTCGACAAACCTCCGGGCTTTAAGTCAGTGTTAGGGAGACTTGCCAGGAATCTCCATTTGAAAGGAGCACCTCCAGGTGATTCCAGTCAACACTCACTCAAGTCTGAGAATCTCGTTGGCTGCCATGTGTGGTTCTGAGTCATGCTCACGGTGGGCCTGCCCTTTCCGCACCAGCACAGGGGCACCTGCCTGTGTCAACACCAGGGCTGAGCTCCAGGGTGGAGAGGCAGAGGGCACAGAGCCACCTGGGGGCACCTGGGAGCCCCTGGAGCCCTGGTGCACAACCACATGGCCCTTCCTTACCACTGGGTAGAGGGACCAGGGGCTGCTACCTCGTTTGGGCTAGAAAACCAAAGTGATTATTTGTTAATATCCAAGGCTTCCATTTTGCAATAAGGAGAAGTAGACCCAGAAAAGGAAAGTGGTTTCCTGAAAGTCACACAAATGGTCAGCAGGCAAGCGGGCCTGGAAGGCACGAGGGCTTGTTAGTCTGACGCACTATTTACATTTTTTGTTGTGTTTATTTGTATTTAAATGATTTAAAACTCAGAGTGAGGGTATAGCTCCGTGGTAGAACGCATACTTAGTATGCATATGGTCCTGGGTTCAATCCCCAGTACCTCCACTGAAAAAAAAGATTTAAAACTCACAGAATAGTTGCAAGAATCACACTAAGAACTTGCATATACTCTTAGCCAAGAGACCCCATTCAAGCTTTGCCAACTGTCCCAAGAATGACCTTTACAGCAAAAGGATCCAATCCAGGATCATGTGTTGGGTTAGCTGTCATGTCTTTTTAGTCTCCTGTCTAGAATTCCTCAGTCCATTCGTGACCTTTATGTCACCCTTAACATTCTTTAGTATTATAGGCCAGTTAATTTGTAGACTGTCCCTTGATTCAGGTTTGTCTGATGTCTCCCATGATTAGATTCAGGTGCTGCACAGAAGTGACACTGTGATCCTTTCATTGTATCCCATCAGGTGGGACGCGATGACATTGCTTTGTCCTATTAGTGGAGGTTTAAACTTTGATCATTTATTAAGGTGGTGTCTGGCAGGGTTCTTTATCCATTTGTAATTAAATAAGCATTTTATGAGGCAATACTGTGAAACTATGTAAATATCCCACTCCTCTAAATTTCCCCCAAAATATTAACGCCCATTGATAACTTCCTGCTTGAATTAATTATTGCTGTATGGTTGCCAAATGATGGCTTTTAATTGCATTTTTTCCTTCATTTATTAGTTGGCCCTAACTTGTTAGAAAATGCTTTCTCTTCTCCTTATCTGTTTTGTTGGTTTGCTTATTTATATCAATATGGACTTATGGATTCCTATTATACTCAATCAGTTATAATCTATTATTATTATTATTTGTTTTGATACTCAAATGATCCCAGATTTGGTCAGCGGCAGTGCTTTCAAACTGGCTTCTGTGACTTTTTGAAATGTTCCCATTAATTTTTGAGCATTTCCTTATTTTCTGGCACACAAAGATGTTCCAGACTTATCACAGGAGTCCTGGTTCCTTTTAGTAGAGAATGGTACACTTATTTCTAATGGCAGTTGCTATTCCCAGTCTCAATGGACAGAGCTTGAAAAAATATATGTACATAGTATGAACATAGTTACACATACGCACACACTTTACAGTTGCATTGACTTCATGTCTACCAATCTAATGATGAGTTCATTGCCCCAATTTCAACCCAGCATCTAGGGTTCATTCCAGTGTTCCTGTTTTTCATATTTATAACTCCTTTCTGTGACAGTTGAAAACCTGGCTCCCATTAACACCAATATTTTTACTTATTTGCCCAATTCCCTTGTTTGTGGCCGATTTCTTGACCCCTACAGGGCTGCCACCCTGCTCAGCTGTCCACCTCCCGTGAGCGCCAGGGTCTCCACCAGGCCCTGCGCTGTGCAGCGCTGCCTAGTGACAGAATGACGGAGGAGGGAGGAGGGGAAGGAGGAAACTGGGGGGGGGAGGGAGCACGTTAACTTGGTAGCAAAAACCCTCTCATATTTTATATCGCTCTCTGCCTGCTGCAGCAAATTTAGAAAAGCACAAGAGGAGGAGAAAAGACAGGATATGAACTGTCCTACTCTAGGGGTTTACAAATGGAATAGTCAGGGAGAAGTTCTTTCTCTTTTCTTTAACTGAAGTGTAGTTGATTTACAATGTTAGTTTCAGGCGTACAGAAAAGCGATTCAGTTCTACATAGATGTATATTGTTTTCAGATTCTTTTCCATTATAGATTATTACAAGATATTGAATATAGTCCCCTGTGCTATACAGTAGGTCCTTGTTGTTTATCTGTTTTATATATATTAATATGTATCTGTTAATCCTAAAGTCCTAATTTATCCTTCCCCTGCCCTTTCCCCTTTGGTAACCATTGTTTGTTTTCTATGTCCATGAGTCTATTTCTGATTTGTAAATAAGATTTGTATCACTTTTTTTTAGATTCCACATATAAGTGATATCATATATTTGTCTGTCTCTGTCTGACTTACTTTGAGAAGTTCTTTCTGAATGCTAAGAGCAGAAAAACCCAGTGTGCTCACCTTCCTGGCTCACTTTTCACACATCTGGGTTTCACCTGGCACTTGACCTCACTGGTGAATTGGCTGTAGAGGCCCCTCTCCTGTATGCCCTTAGGCAAGTCATTCAACTCTCCAGTCATCTAAGTAATGACCTTCCCCTCACCACCCCGACCCCAACCAGCAGTTACTCAAGATAAGAGACACTCCAAGGAGGGAGGGTATAGTTCAGTGGAAGAGTGTGTGCTTAGAACGCACAGGGTCCTGAGCATCAATCCCCAGTACCTCCATTAAAAAATAAATAAAAATAAATAAACCTAATTACCTCCCCCCAAGTCAAAACAAAACAAAAGAGAGAGAGAGAGAGAGAGACACTCCAGAATTTATAAAGAATACAGAGTCCTCTAATTGTAATGGGTTATCATTATGGTTGTACCAGGATATCAGATCAGTTGCCTGAATGGAGATAACAAATAATTGGGGCTTAAACAAGTCTGAAACTTTATTACTCCCTCAAATAGTAATATGGGTATAATTGAACCAGGGCTGTTTTGAAGACTGATAGGGCTATTCCATAGGATTAGAGACCCACACACCTTCCACCTCGTTGAGTCAACATCTTTAGAGTGTGGTCCTTGTCCACGTGGCCAAGATACTCATCACTACATCTGCATTCCAGTCGCTGGAAAGGGAGAAAAGGAGTAGAGGGTGTCCCCTGCTCCTTAATGGGAAACTGGAAGTTGCATATTCCCATTGGCCAGAACTTTGTCACACTACCTTCCAGGTAGGGATTTTTGTCTTTATTCTGAGTAGCTAATAATCAGGGGTTTTATTATGGCACAACTCTATGGATTGAGCCTCTTCTTGGTCACAAGGTAACCCCTGTATTCTCTGGGCTCATATAATGACTTTTGCAAAGTCCAGATGTGTCTCAGCCAGGGACAGCAGAGCCAAGATTTGCAGGACTTGGACCTTATACAATTTCAGGAAAGAAGAAGGAGAGCTCTTACTAAGAAAAGGAAAGAAAATAGTGAAACAAAATTAGGTTTAGAAGTGAATAGGTAGAATGAGAAAATAAATCACAAATTACACAATTTAAAAGCTGACAAATACCACAACATCACAAAATTCAGAAAAATAATATAATATGTTTATTATTTCAATACCTGACAGACCTCTCTAAAACTTCTTCCCTGCATTTTCTGACTGTGCCATTTTTGGATGCCCCTGAATGTGACAATGATTTTGTGAAATTTTCTAGCCAAAAAAAAAAGGAAAAATAATCCAGTCTTTCTTTTAAAATGGTTTACTGAAATTTTCTTTAATTGTTAAGAGTTTAGAAACGTTTCTTTCTGCTTCAGCTCATCGGTAATGACATCTAAATTCTTAGAATTATGGTTAAATTTGGGAAAATGTAAAGTTTCTTTCATTTATGCATTGTAAGATTTCAGGGCATTTCAACTTATTTGTGTGTATGTGTGTGTGTGTGTATGTGTGTTTGTATGCAATAACTAATCTTAGATTCTGTTGAAATAATAATGCTCATTAACCAGTTTGTTGGCAATGTCCTAATTGTAATGGCTTATTATTAATTTTTTTATATTGTCTTCATATGTCAGCATTTGTGGGAAGGCAAAAAACCTATACACAGACATACTGGCTCATTTAGTAATGCCACAAGGATTCTGATAAATTCTCTTTTGCACAATTTCCGTCAAAAACAGGGAGAAAATGAATTGTGTGTTTATGATTATGTGCCCTGCGTCACGGACATTCGTGACAGGAGGGAACTTCCATTTTGATCAGGGCTTGATAAGACTCAAATTGTCCACTTTTACTGATTTCCATGTCTGATAAATTGGAAGGATTTTCTCAGACCAGCTTTTGGCTTTGTAGATTTCAGGCCTTGTCTCTCCTTCACTACCCACTGATGTCTGGTGCCAGACACTGTGGGACTGTCTGTTACCAGTTTGTGGTCTCTGGCCCTGAGCCTTCATATTTTGCCACCAGAGTGGGTGGGTTGGCAGAGTGAGTGGTAAGAGTATTCCCTGCAGTCTTTCCTATAATAAGTCAGCTAGCAATATTTATCCATACACTTACTATACATCTAGACTGGGAACCACATCAGTCTATCCCATTAAACCAAGCTAAGTATGTCCCAACTCCCCTTTAGCTAGATGCAGCCATGCCTTGAGGGTATGAGGGAAGGAGGAGTGGAAAGAGTGGTCTTAAGTGACTACAGTAAAAATATTTTACTTTTAGGATTTGTTTCTTCCAGTTCTACTGAGCATTGTATAAGTTTAAGGTGTACAGCATAATGATTTGACTTACCTACATCATGAAATGATTTCCACAATGTTTAGGGAACATCATCTCATATAGATACAAAATTAAATAAATAGAAAAAACTACTTTTTTTCTTGTGATGAGAATTCTTTTTTTTTTTTTTAACTTTTGGGGGAGGTAAGTAGGTTTATTTATTTTTTTACTTTTTCTCCCCACGTCCCCTAGTTTTTTTAAATGGAGGTACTGGAGATTGAACCCAGGATGTTGTGCATGCTAAACATGTCCTCTACCGCTAATCTATACCCTCCTGTGCCCAAGAATTATTAAGATGTACTTTCTTAACAACTTTTTTATCTACATACAGCAGTGTTAGTTGTATTTGTCATGTCATACATCACATCCCTAGTACTTACTTATAAATGGAAGTTTGTACCTTTTGACTGCCTTCATCCAACCCGGTCCCTCCCACTTCCCTGATCCGTAACCACAAATCTGATCTCTTTGTCTATAAGTTTGTTTGTTTCTTTGTTTTGCAGTAAAATGGACTTACCACACTATGTTACTTGCTGGTACACAAAAAGTGATTTAATATTTCTACACATTTCAAAATGATCACCACAATAAGTCTAGTTATCATTTACTTTTAGAATTTTTAAAGAAACATATGACTGTATGAAGACATTGTCAGGGCCCCTCACTGGACTGGCAAGCAGGGCATCCTGGGGTTTAAACTTCGGTATCTTCATAGTAAATCCACCTCAGTCCCCACAGGTGTAGGCAGAGCTTTTATGGCAGTGGTTCAAGGTAGACAGCAACTTTGCATTCCCCTTGGCACCCTAGCCCTGCCTTTTCTGTGCTCCCCTCCATACCACTTCAGCCCCAACTCTCATCCCAAAGACCTTTCTCCTCCTGCTAGAGAGAAAGTAAACAGGCAAGTAATCACCACGGACAAATTTCTTAATGTACAACTTTTTTAAACTATAAGAGTCATACATGCCAAGTCAGAAAATTTGAAATAAATAAATGAACATATACACACACAAGAAATTAAACAATACTTAGATAAATATTTTCAATATTTTAATCTACGTATTGGGCCTTTATTAAGAATGGGTAGCTCAGAGCTGTCCAACCCACCCTGGAACTCTGCCCAGCCTCTGTTCACAGGCAGCATTCATGGAAGGCTGAGCTTCTCCAGAGTGTTGCGGCGTAGCCTGTGTGTGTGTGTGTGTGTGTGTGTGTGCGCGCGCGCATGTGTGTCCATGCACATGCACTCATCTGGGCATACACAGGTATACACACTCACACTACACATCAGGTACTGGTATAATGTGTGATCTATTTGGCTGGCACTCTTCTCTTTCGAAGATGCATTTTAAGCACGTTTCCCCACATAGCCATGTGTTTGATCTCTCTCCAGAGAGAAGTAAACTATGTAGAGATCCTACATACTCACACAGATGTTCATTTAAAAACAAAAAAAATTTTTAATGGGGATACCAGGGATTGAACCTAGGACCTCATGCATGCTAAGCATGTGTACTCTACCACTGAGCTGTACCCCAAACTAGACATTCATTTCTGATGCCCAATATGTGTGATGTCCCTTTCGCAAGCCAGTGCCCGCCCTGGAATGTAGCTGGGTAAAGAAGACCTTTATTTAAAAATAAGCATAAAGTCTGATGACACAATTAAACTGCTCTCACGGGAGGGAATTTACATGCACGAGGACTGCCTGCCTTCCTTCCCCTCCACACCTATCTCTCCCCGCCCCTCTCTGTCTCTCGCCAGTAGCTCACAGCAGGTAAATCAGCACTTTAAGAAGAAAACATAGAATATTTTTCATTTCTTGAGAGAGAAATGATACTATATTTTACCTATTTACTTTTTAAATGAAGAATGAAGAACTAATAATGTATACATTTACATATAAAACACAGTTTTTATGTAAACCTAACAGTTATATGGAAAAGAACTGACTTCAGTTCTGCAATTCGGCTGGTTTCATATTTGGCTGGCTAAGGTACTCTCAGAGAGAAGAAATGGGTTTGTAAAAAAGAGATAGAGAAAGAAAGCTATGAGAGAGCTATCACCTTGAAAACAGGGCACTGGGAGAGGACCGCACCCAGGCAAGGAAGTGGTGGGAGGTGAGCAGGAACCGGAGAGGAAGGGCTTTGTGCTCAAGCACCGACTTGACTCTCCAGGGTCCTGGGAGCTAAAGCAAGTGAAAGCTGACCTTTGAATCCTTTTGACTCGGGCAGGAATTTCCATGGCATCTCTGTAAAGGAAAACAGGTTTTCTGCTTTTATTATTAACTTTTGAAACTTCATGCTAAAACAATAGTTTAATTCCCCCAGGGAATTCTAAAAGTTTTGCAGCCCTGGAAGGCATGACTTGTGCTTCAGATATTCTCCCTCCCGAGCGCACCTGTCAGTGGAGGGGTATGACAGCTCCCTTTGATCTGCAGAAGCTGCCTGACTCATCTTTGTTCTCGCAGAGATCAGGGCTGTCGTGTGCCACGGTACTGACAGCGCACAGTTGTTCGTGGCCCTTTCCCCTTGTCAGATTCAATCCACATTCTGATTGCATTTCGTTCTAGTAGCATGAGATGCAGTGGAAATGATAATAAAAACAGTTCAGGGAAAATGACCCAAAGGAATAAATTGATTTTTGCCCTCAGTGCAGCAGGGAAGAGGCATTCGTCACTCCCAGGCTCTCCCAGCTACCAGAGCCCCGACCAACTCCTCACACCTCCCAGGGGAATGGCAGAGCTCCCTGGCCGCCCCCACTCAATTTGCTTTACAAAGAGAAAATAATTCGGGAGCTGTTGAAAACCTGCATTCTCTCTGAAAAGGGGGAGAGAAGGGAGGAGTGAAATATTTAAAAAGAGAGCTAGAGAATGAAGAAGGATACGATATCCAAAAATATTCAACTGACAGGCGCTTACATACACCCCCACGTACTTACACAAACCCCCTGTTACCAACTAGAAGATGGAATCCAATTTGGGAATGATAATTTACAGTATCCGTCAATTCATCAGTAAAGGGAAGGATTATAATCATGGCATTTCAGAAAGGACGAGAGCTTCATTCATTCACTCATTCTATGACTACTTGCTGATTACCTACAAGAAGCAAAGTGTTATGCTAAGTGTCACTCCCATCAGCAATTCCTCACCACCGCATAGCTCCCATTTCTCCCCATTTCCACTCCCACTTCCCCTCCCCACATCAGCCTTGCCCAGGATGCGCAACAGCATCCTAGCTGGTCTGCCAGCTTCTCCCTTTACTTTCACTCCCCTTCCTGCCCCCACGACACACTCTCCACTCAATAGCCAAAAAAAAAAAAAAAAAAAAAAAATTTCATGGCAAATAGTTTATATGTAAAATGTGAAATAAGATCATACAAGTTCCCTACTTAAAATTCTCCTGTGGCTTTATGTTGCCCCTTAAAAACTGGACTTTCTACAACAGCCTGCAGTATCCTACACGATCTGATTCCTGTCTACTTCTGTGACAATCTTACATCACTCCTCCCTCTTTAAAATACTCTGCAGCTACCCTGGCACTTTTTGTTTGTTTGTTTGTTTTGTTTTAACAATGAAGTTTTATTCTTCGATAACAATCTTTTTTTAAAAGTTGAAGTATAGTTGATTTACAATTACCCTGGCCCTTTTAATGTTTTATTTTGCCCCTCAGATATGCTGTGCTTGTTCCCTGCTCAGGGCCTTTGCACTTGCTGTGTCCTTGTCTTGGGGTGCCCTTCCCCCAGATGTGTAGATGGCCAGCTCCTTTTCACCTTTCAGGTCTCAAATCAAATATCACCTTCTCAGGGAGGTTTTCCCAGGCCACCCAGACTAAACTGGCTACTTTTTCTACTCTGTTACCCTTTTCTATTTTCTAAAACATAGCACTTACAATTACCTGAAGGTATTTTATTTATTTGGTTGTTGACATATTAGTTCTCAGTGTGGTCCCGGGACCAGCAGGTTTAGCATCACCTGGGAACTTACCAGAAGTACATATTCTCCAGCCCTACTCCAGGCCTCCTGAATTGGACATTCTGGGGATGAGGCCCAGAGATCTGTAGTTTCATAAACCCTCCAGGTGATTGTCTGATGAAAAATAAAATTTGAGAACCACTGGCTTATCACGATTATTGCTTCTCTCTCTCATTACCCTCAGAATGTAAATCCAAGAGAATTGGAAGTCCAGCTGTCTGGTTTGACACAATGCTACCAGCACCAAACACGTAGCAGCCACTCAATAAATCATTGTTGAATGGTGACAGATTGAGTGAAAGAGTGATCTGGTGCCCTGAGCTCTGTGTTGCGGGGGCAACATGGGACACATTTAGCAGACAGCGCAGTGGAACTGGGCCACAGGGGTCTGCTTGCCACCTTCCACGAGAGCTTTTATCTGTACAACATACTGATTTTGCAGGCTAGATAAACCTGAATAAGGAGTTCTGAGGTTAAAGAAACACTGGAAAACTACGGTTCAAACAGTTATGAATTACAGCTTAGAAACTGGGAGCATGTTCCAAGGTCCTTCTCAGAGAACCAGAAGGTTTGTAGCTTGTATCTAATTAGAGGACAAGGATAATATCCTTTTCTTTTCAGTTCTGAACAGCTCTTACAACACTAATCCCAGAGCAGGCTGCTGATTGACAAAGTGGCTTTCTCTTCCCTCAGCCTTTCTGCTTTATATCAATCCTGGAATCTAAAAAAAAAAAAAAAAAAAAGCTCTAACCCAATTAATCCTGCCTCCAGTGATTTCCAAAAGCTTTCAGATTGAAACACCAGGTCAACCCCCAACTCAGATCAGGGAGGAAAAACACCATCTTTGCGAAAGACATTGAACTTTAGAAAAGGTTAGATCAACAAGCAGAACAATGGCAAGGCCTAGGGAACCTCTCCTTGGAAATAATATGCTGGCTCAAAGCAAACACTAGGGGCCAGGCACCACGCTAAGCACTGGGGTTACAAGGACCAGGAGTATAAGGTTCATGTCTTCAAGGAGCTCACAATGTGGAGGAGAGCCAGGCATGTACACAGATAGAACAGAGTGTTAGCAATGAGATAATGACTAAGTGCCTGGTTTTCCAAAGGAAAGATTCCCGGATGAGGTGATATTTGAATAGATCTGGAGAGCTGTGTCTTGCTTGGTAGGCAAGAAAGGGCAATCCAAGCAGAGGAGACAAAAAAATGTGAATGCACAGAGATGAAAAAGGGCAGGGAAGGGTTCAAAAATGGCTAAGAGAAATGACTGCATTGGTTAAAAGGTAGATATACACATTTAGAGAAATTTGAATGCTGACTGGCTATTTGATATTAGGGATTCTTGTTACCTTTTAAAGATATGATAATGATTAGTGGTTATGTTGTATCTTATGTTTCGGGGTTACATGTTGAAATATGATTTCTGGATACAATTACATGGTAGCTGAAATTTGCTTCAAAATAACAGGGGAAGTGCAGGAGAGTGTATGAATAAAGATGAAATGAGGTTGGCCCTGAATATTTGTTATGCTATTATTGTTGTATTGCTATTATACTATTTTTTATATTTCTGTATATATTTGGAATTTTCTAAAACAAAAAGTTGAGAGAGAGAAACACTGCTTAGCACAGTAACTACCATTATAATAAACAGTCAACAAACATCTGTTTCTTTTCTTGCTCTCTTTGATGTGTCGTTAGAGGCGAACCCCATACTACTGCTTATAAGGACAAGCTAGAGGAAGAAGCTAAGTGAGTCCACTGAAGCTTTTCCTAACTGAGCCCTGCTTCCCAAAGATACTGGGTTTCCCACTACCTGAAGCAAGGGCCACAAGAGTTGCCCTTCCTTACTGTCACACATGGGAGGGGTTATTGGTCTCTAAAGTATTTGCAGGTTTATTTCCAGGGAATCCTGCTGAAGGCCAATTTGAGATGAGACATCCTTGATTAGGGCTCTGCTGGAGCTCCAGCTCCTGGGCTCACAGAAGGGCAGACAAGTCAGCCTCCTTGGGTTTGCCTTTCTCTTTTACAAGGACTAAGCTCAGGCAGGCAAGCAGCATCCCTGGGGAATCTTTTGCACATGGGCGTAGCTAGAACACAACTTGTAAGTGAGGAAAGGATCCTTAGGGAACTTCAGTGGAGCATAGCAGGAAGAAAAGATCTTATCCATCACTTTTGGTCCTCTGACAGACCACTTAGGCAAAATTGGAGAAGAAAAAAAAAAAGATTGTGTGGGAGAAGTTGGTTATAGAATATAACCATTGCTTCTTTCCAAAGTAAATCTCGGTGGGAAATTGGAATACCCAGGCAGGGCTGAATTGCTTTACAGGTAGAATAGATGACTCGCTCTTGCCTGATTTGAGGGACCTGAGAATAGATTCTGAAAACAATTTCGTTAAATACCACAGGGAATAGAAATATCACCATTAGAAGTATTTCTTTGGTATTAAAATTCACAGGGGGAAATGCATTGTGTATTTATCAGTTACAATTATTATTCATAATTCTCTGCTAATAATGTTTTAAATTCATGTGGCATTCTGAAGCTTATAAATAATTTTTATTTGCCTTATCTCATCCATTTCTCACGAAGGACCTCTACGTTAGCAGGTAAGAGTTTTTCCATTTTTCCCCAGATCTTTTTTTTTTAGTTAAAAAAAAAGTATTTATTTATTTTAGTGGGGAGGCAGTTAGGTTTACTTATTTATTTTTAAAGGAGGTACTGGGGATTGAACGTAGGACCTTGTGTGTGCTAAGTATGTGCTCTACCACTTGAGCTATCCACCCTCCTCCATTCCCCAGATCTTATAGCTACTGGGGCTTGAATTCAAACTTTTAAACCCCCAGAATAATGCTGTTTTCTACATGTTTCAGTTAAGTATCACTGTATAACAAACTACCGCCAAACTTATTAATTCTCATATTCTGTGGGTTGCGCTGGGCAGTTCTAATTTTGCATGGAGTCATTCTTACAGCTGCATTGGACTAGTGGCTGGACTGCAGCTGCCTGCTGGGGTCCCTTGCTTCCCACTGGCCTCTCCACGTGGCTAGCTTCGACTTCCCCACAGCATGGGGAGGGGGCGGTTAAGTTAGTTGGACTTAGGCAACAAACTTCCAAGAATGAAAGTGGAGGTTCTACTTTCAGCTTTTGGCTTGGAGGAGGCCAAGGTGCAACTTTCTTTGGTCGTCCTGAATCCGGGTTCATCTGACACCAGCTGCCTCCACCATGCTGCCTAAGTTCGACCCCAATGAGATCAAAGTCATATACCTGAGGTGCACTGGTGGAGAAGTCGGTGTCATATCTGCCTTGGCCCCAAAGATCGGTCCCCTGGGTCTGTCTCCAAAAAAAGTTGGTGATGATATTGCCAAAGCGACTGGTGATTGGAAGGGTCTGAGGATTACAGTGAAACTGACCATTCAGAACAGACAGGCCCAGATTGAGGTGGTACCTTCTGCTTCTGCCTTGATCAACAAAGCCCTCAAGGAACCCCCAAGAGACAGAAAGAAGCAGAAAAACATTAAGCACAGTGGAAACATCACTTTTGATGAGATTGTCAACATTGCCCGACAGATGCGGCACTGGTCTCTAGCTAGAGAGCTCTCTGGAACCATTAAGGAGATCCTGGGGACTGCCTGCCCAGTCTGTGGGCTGCAATGTTGATGGCCGCCACCCTCATGACATCATAGAGAACATCAACAGTGGTGCAGTGGAATGCCTGGCGAGTTAAGAACTACAAAGGAAAATGATTTAATAAAGGGTTATTTGACAACAACAACAACAAAAAAAGTGGAGGTTCTAGGGCCTCTTAAGATCTGGATTCAGAGACTCAGAACACTACTTCTTCCACATTCTATTGGTCAAACCAAGACACAAGGTCAATGCAGATTGAAAGAGAGAGAAATCAGACCCT
Source organism: Camelus ferus (assembly GCF_009834535.1). Taxonomy (NCBI): domain Eukaryota; kingdom Metazoa; phylum Chordata; class Mammalia; order Artiodactyla; family Camelidae; genus Camelus; species Camelus ferus. The sequence goes on along the minus strand of NC_045710.1, from coordinate 17,772,579 downwards.
CTTTTGATGGGAGGAGTTGTAAGAAATATTATAAAGGAGTATGGATACACAAGGAGGCATGAGGCCTGATTCATTGGAAATCTTTTTCTTTCTTTCTTTCTTCAAAAAAAAAAAAAAGCCTTATTTTGTAGGAGAGTTTTAGATTACAGAATAATTATGTAGGTAATTCAGAGTTTCTGTATACTCTCTACCTGCTATTAACCTCTTACTGTAATATGATATCTTTGTTACACTTAATGAATCAATATTGATGGAACATTAACAGCTCAAGTCCATACTTTATTCAGATTTCCTTGAATTTTGCCTAATGTCCTTCTGTTCCAGGATTCCATCCCGAATATGACATCATACTTCGTCAGCATGTCTCCTTACACTCCTTTTGGCTGTCACAGTTTCTCAGACTTTCCTTGTTTTTGATGACCTTGCCAGGATTACCAGTCAGGTATTTTGTTGAGTGGTTCCTCAACTGGGCTTTGTCTGATGTTTTCCTTGTGATTAGACTATGGGTTTTGGGGAAGAAGACCACAGAGGCAAAGTGTCATTTGTTTTGTTTTGTTTTATTTTGAAATATATAAGAACTTTATTTTTGTTTGACTGAAACATTATGCTGTACACCAAGGACTAATGTGACACAAAGTGTCATTTTTATCACATCATATTAAGAGTACATACTATTAACATGACTCATCAGTGTTGATTTGACCTTGATTTCCTGGCTGAGGGAGTTCTTGTCCACTGTCAGTTTACTCTTTTTTTTTTTAATCTTCTTTCCACCCCATGCTCTTCAGAAGAAGGTCACTATGTACATCTCACACCTAAATGGTGGAGAGTTATGCTCTCCTTGATGGGAGACCAACATCTACATAAATTATTTGGAATTCTTCTGCATGGGAACGCTGTCTCTTCTCCTCTGTGCATTTTTTTTTTAATAATTTATTTGTCAGTATGGACTCCTAGAATTTATTTTACACTTTCGGTTATTTATTTTGTTGATCAAATTTTTGGCAACCATGTTTAATCAACTATGTCACTACACTATAAAAGCAGAATAGGATTTTTTTTAACTTTAAAAAATATTACACACATAGAGAAAATTGTACAAACCTCAAGCATACTACCTGATGAATTTTCAGAGACACTCATGTAATCAGCATCTAGATAAAGAAACAAACGATTCTAGCTGTCCAGAAACCCCCCTCATCCTGCTTGTCAGTCATTAACCCCCACAAGAGTAACCACTATCCTGACTTTTTTTTAAATTGAAGTATAGTCTGTTTACAATGTATCAGTTTCTGGTGTACAGCATAATGTTTCAGTCATATGTATCCATACATATATTCTTTCTCATTATAGGTTACTACAAGATATTAAGTATAGTTCCCTGTGCTATACAGTATCAGCTTGTTATTTGTCTGTTTTATATATAGTAGTTAGTATCTGCAAATCTTAAACTCCCAATTTATGTGACTTCTGATAGTATGGATTCCTGTGGCCTGCTGTTAAACTTTACATAGATGGAATTATACAGTATGCACTCTTCCATGCCCCTGGCTTCTTTCACTCAGTATGATGTTTGTAAGATTCACTCATGTTGCTATGCTTTGTTGAAGAGCAGGCATTCTCATTGTGCAGAGTTTTCATCTTCAGGCCACCTCACCCCATTGGGAAATGGGCTAGGTTTCCCAAACTTATTTGATTGCTGTCTTAGGTTGAAGTTCTCAAAAACAGACCCTGAGACCAGAACATAAGTACAAATAGTCCATTGGGAGTTGAGCTCAGAAAGTGCCAGTCAGGGAGTGATGAAGGAAATACAGAAGAGAGAAAGCCAGGCAGAGGAGTTGACAAGCATCTGGAGCTCAGTCCCTCAAGGTCCTCCATGGGGTTCTCCCCAGGAGTCCTCCACTGGGTCCTCCACGAGGTCCTCTGGGAGACTGTGCAGAACTTATCTCAGAGCTGTCCCCCAGACAAACAAAGAAGCTGGGGTATTTACATACCAACTCCTTACAATTATTGCTGGAGAGCTAAGTACATTAACACTGTGGCAATTACAGTCAGCTTCCAGTGTGGGTTAAAGATGCACCTACAGCCAGAGAAAGCCGGTAGGCACAGGGTTGCAGGTGCCAGCAGGAAAGTCATCAGAGTGAGGGGAGGTCTATGCCAAGGGAATAGGTGCAGGGCAAATGTTATTCTTTGTTCCACTCGTATCTTGTAAAATTAAGTCCATTTTGCTGTTGATACTTTAAGGTGGTAGTCAGCAGCAATATCCAAAATAAAAATTAACTGACAGATACAAAGTATGTATCAAAACGATAAAAATTTTTAAAACGTGGTGGCCAGAAAGGGTGATTTGGGGATGTGGAATGAGTATTTTCATACTTTGATAGTAGAAATCTAAATTGTTTAGTTTTTATGGAATGGAATCTGGCAATGTCTGTTAAAAATAGGTATTCCAGAGATGATGGATGCTCATTAAACCTACTGTGGTCATCATTCCTTGATGTACATAAATCAAATCATTATGTTGTACACCTTAAACATAGACAGTGCTGTATGTCAGTTATATCTCAATAAAACTGGGGAAAATAGGTATTTCATTGCAACTACTGGATAAATAAGTTCTGGAAATTTGTACCTGCAGCTGTATTGTTATTTTATTTGTCATTCCCCTCCTCTCCCACTCATTCTGGATCCCCCTCACCCTCAGTCAACATTTTTGCTGGTCTTGGTTACTTGCCTTCATCCTTGAGGAGTTTCAGATCTCTATCCTTGAGGGATCTGAGTCTTTGGTTACTGAGCCTTTGCCTGAGAACCAAGTGCTCCAATCCAGCAGATCCTTCAACAGGGAGCCATGCTGGTGTTTTGAGTCTCCTGGTATCAGTGCTAACTCAGAGGTCTTGAAAGATCTGGATATTCCCTTTCCCTCATTGTTCAGTTATTCTAGTAAATGACCATAAGTCCTTTTGTGGATAGATTAAGGGAAGCAATACTGTATTATTGCAGCATTTTAGGGTTCGTCCTCAAGGGGACTGGATGTCTCCTTCAATTGATGGGCTCTAGGTGTGAGAATTGACTCAGGTCTGGAAACTAGGTGAGGGATTATGATTTTCCGTCATAGTGGCTGACCTCAGCTTTCTACTCACTCATATTAGTTTTATATTGCCACATAATAAATTACCACAGACTCAGAAGCTTAAACCCTATGTTATTATCTTACAGTTTCTCTAGGTCAGAAATCTAGGCATGGCTCCACTGGATCATCCACTTGAGTTCTCACAAGGTTGTAATCAAGGTGTCAGATGGGCTATGTTCTTTTCTGGAACTCCTTTCTGGATGGAGCTCCTTTCTGGAGCCTGCAGTACTCTTCCAATTGACATAGTTGTTGGTTGAACTCAGTTCCTTGCAGTTATAGGACAAAGGGGGATGCTCCTGGCACAGTGCCCTCTCTCTTATAGGCAGTTCACTTTCCACTAGCTTGCTTCTTCAAGGCCACCAGGAGGATCTCTCAGTCCAGTTGGTTAAGTCTTTTATAATGTAACCTAATTAAGGAAGTGACTATCCCATCACCTTTGCCATCCATGCTCTACTGGCTAGAAGCAGGACACAGGTTCTCAAGAACAGGGGATTACATGAGAGTATGACTCATGCGGGGAGGTGGCTTACCTTAGGATGTGTCTGTGCGTCTGCCATATTCATTCTTGGTCTTTCTTTGATTATATAAGTTAGGCAGTAGCCTTGTTGTCTACACAAGTATCTTGTTCCCAGGAACACCATCGTCTATTAGCCATTGACCCTTGACTCTGATGATGAGATGATGATCTTGTGACTTGCTTTGACCAATAAAAATGGCAAAAGTGATACTGTGTCAGCTTCAGAGCCTAGGCTTTGAGATGCCGTGCATCTTTTGCCTTTGCCCTTTTGCTATGCAGAGATCTCCACTGGACAAGGAAGGTGGTCTAGTCCAGGAAAGGCGAAAAAACTAGATGGAGGAATACCAAAGTGTCCCAAGCCAACAGCCAAATTCAACTTCAAGACATGTAAGTGACACCGGCTTGAACCTTTCAGCCCAGCTAATTCTGCAGTTGAATGCAGCTACTTGAGTGAGCCCAGGCAAAACCAGAAGAGAAACCACCCAGCCCACCCATAGAATCAAGAGAAATAAGAAATCATTGTTGTCTTAAACCACTGGTTTTGGGGTGGTTTATTACACAGCAATACGTAACTGAAATACATATCTCTACACCAACTCTGGTCAATCATTGTTTGATGGTTGCTCCTAGGGGCACTAGGACCCTGACTTTTCTGGACTGCCCTGCTCCTGAGTCAAGCATGCTCCAACAATCGGGGAAAATTCTCAGGCAGAGAGTCTCAGATGTTTGCAGAAAGGAGCTGCCAGCAAATATAGGAACACTGAGTGTTGAGCAGATATGACGGAGACCAGCCTTGTTTGTTACAACCTCAGAACCTCTTTTTCTCCAACTTGTAAACAGTATGTGGAGTGGGGGTGCGGGGTGGAGAGGAAGAGGTTTCTTTGAGGAACCAAGAACATTGGACTGGATGGTGCCTCTGAGAGATACCACCAACTAGGGGAAGAATTTGCAGAGCATAGACTCAGGGCCTGTCCTCTTTTCAACTTCTCTGACTCTGTACGAGAGCTGGAGTTCTCACAGCCAGCTGTCAGCCTGCATGCCTAGAATCCCACCTTTTGTTTGCTCTCAGATTCCTCTCCATTTCTCTCTGCCTTCTAGTAGGTGAGCTCACTTATCATCCCTTGCAGGACTCCTCACTAGGCTGCTATCAACCCAGTTGTCATTCTCACCAGTCAGCACCCACCCATCTCCCAGCCGCTGCCTTTGAGGTCTCCACCAACTCCAAACCCTGTCCTGTTCAAAACTAGTTCATTCAGCGTTTCTGCTGTTTGCCACATCAGTATCAGTGTTTTTCCCGAATCAGGACTTCAGGATCTTGATTTTTAAATCTTTAAAAAGAATTTGTCAAAAAAGATCTCATTGATGAGATGAAATTACAGAAAATCTCAGGTGTGATTTCCTCCGTTTCTGCATTGCAAAGGAGATTATATTCAAAGTTGCAAAAACTGTGATGCCCTAGGCTGCAGAGGTGTTCCCAGGTAACAAATGTTGTGAATTAACATTTCAGAACATCTTTGGAAGTTTACCAGAAGAAATCTTTTTTTTTTTTTATTCTGTCTGAACACTCAGAGAGATAGAAGCAAATTTTGTGTACATACTAAGATAAGCTGTGTTCCTGTATTTGGAATATAAGGAAGTGGTTCTACAAGGGACTGACCAAATGAATTTACTTCCAGTTTATTAAGACCACAAGAGCAAAAATTAAAGCGTTTTGTATTAGCTATGCAGAAACACTCGGGTTTGAAATATCCAAATGCAGGGGAGCTATATCTCAAGTGGTAGAGCTCATGCTCAAGCATGCACAAGGTCCTGGGTTCAGTCCCCGGTACCTCCACTAAAAATAAATAAACAAGTAAATCTAGTTAAAATATCCAAATGCAAAGAAACTCACTTTAGAAGAAAATCTTAGTCTTACATCAAAGATCAGAATACAGTATATTATTTACCACTCCTATGAACTGCAAATGGTGGCAAAAATAAATGAGTTTGTTCCATTTTTCTCCTTTTTTTCCTACCTCTTATGAGAGCTAGTTAACATTTTTGAGCGTCTACCATATATCAAAAACTGTCCCATTAGTTTAATCTAATCCTCAGAACAACATCCACTATGCCAACTAGTTCTAGTTTAAATTCATGACCACACATCTCAAAAGGAGTCTCAACGCTGCCAAGCAACCCTACCACACTTCTCCAGCATGTTCTCCAGCCCATCCTCCAACAACTATTTCAGACATTCTCTACTCTTCTCAAATCTCCCACATTCTCTTCTGCCTCCTCAGTCCGAACTGCCTCTCCTTTCTGGTCCTAGATCCCTCTCCACCTCACTCCATTCTAGGTCTTCTTTATATCCCACTAGATCTTCTTTATATCATGTACCAAACTCTTTCCTCTGGCCTTTGAAATTCCCCTTCTCTCTAACTGGACTGCTCCACACTCATCTTCACAGGGATAGTTTCTTCTTGTCTTTCTTGTCTTCTGTCTCAGCTCAAATGTCAAATTCTCCAAGAGGCTTTCCTTGTAAATCTAAAGATGCTCTTACACCATCACTCCCTTGCACATCAAGTTGTTTTATTGTCTTCCAGGCATTTATCATCATCTGATAATTGTCTTGTCTATTTATTTCTCCCCTATCTCCACTTGAATAAAGCTCATGACAACAGGGCCTTACCTACCTGGTTTACTTCTGTGTTCTCAACATCCAGATCTGAGCCTGTCACAAAATAGGCTCAAAATGAATTTTTAGGGAGTAAACTATCCCAATTTTGGGCAAATGAGGAAACTGAAGATCAGACAATCTAAATAAGTTGCTTAAGTTCGCTCAGGTAGTAAATGATGAAGTTGGGACTTGAACCAAAATCTTTTTAGGTCCAGGTTGTATTCCTGTCCATGCAAAAAAAAATCTTTCTTACTAGGATAAACATTTAAAAATGTATTTGGCCTCTGAGGAGGTCTTGTGAATGTGGACAGCATGTAAGACCACGTCAGAATGAATAGTCAAATTCCTCAGGCAGAAAACCAAGGAGATGCCGAGGACATCTGGCTGGACAAAGCCCTGTGGTAACTAAGGAGCAGAGCAGCCCGGCTATTCCCAGCTTGCTCCTGGCTGGCTTCCAATTCCTCTGCCTTCCTTCCTGCTTCCTGCATCTCTGAGTCTCTGACCACCTGCAGTTCAGATCAGTTCAGTACAGGCTCTGGTTTTCCCTTCATGCCCATGAAGTGAGCTAGTTCATGCCTGTCAATAGCATCCAGATTTATGCTCTAGAGAACCTGGAATAGGATATTTTCCATGGGGGTCTATCGACTAAATCTGTGTTTATACATCAGCCTTAATTCTCAGGAAGCTGCCTTTTTTTTTTTTTTTTCCAGAAAATGAAAACCTTGTGTTGACTCTTCATCAATCCTTAAATTGACTTGTAAACAAAAAGGGAAGGAGAGAAAATGAGGACTGTTTTGGCTGTTGCCTTAATCAGCATTCAGGGAAATCTTCATAAATCAGCTAGAGTCTCAAGGAATGCTGGATTTCAGGGATTATTTGTTGGATTACCTTCAGAAACCAAAATCTAGACAGGTTACAGTATTATCAGCTATTGAATGTTCATATACCTGGCATTACTCTAAGCTCTTTATGTGTATTTTATCTTTCCAACAAATGTATGAAATAGATACTATCAATATTACACCCATTTTACACATGAGAAGACTGAGGCCAAGAAAGTTTTTTGTGTTTGGATTTGCCAGAAGTCACACCCTTATGTGATAAAATTAAAATTTCATCCACTTGACCTGACTCTGGAGTAGAGGTTCTTAACCACCCCACCTACCACCTGCTTTGTGTTTGTTTTTTCACTATAGGTTCCTTTGGCAGATTGCTGAGGCCCATGGACCCCTTCTCAGAATCTTTTTCAATGTGTAAATAAAATACACAGGATTACAAAAAAAAAAAAAGACATTTATATTAAAATACAGTGATCAGCTTATTAGAGAAAAAATTTGTGATATGGTAATACATGTGCTTCATTGTTAATGCCTCAAACAATAAGATCTGGTGGCAGGTCTAGTGATACTGAAACTGTGAAATTATGATAAATGCAAAAGTACTTCTGTAATATAATATGAAAATATCTGTGATTTCTATTGGTGACAAGGTCATAGGTGACAAATCAGTTTAAAGTTAATGAAAATAAAGATGTAATTTGTCTAAGCTAATGGACCCCCTCCCTTGGACCCCAGGTTAGGACGTGACACCTGACCAAGAACCTGAGGACATAATGCCCCCAAAAGTGTTATGAAGCCCTCCTAACTGGTCTCCCTGATTCTCTTTGGTGGGGGAGGGAGAGGAAATTAGGTTTATTTATTTATTAAAAAAATTTTTAATGGAAGTACTGGGGATTGAACCTAGGACCTTGTGCATGCTAAGCACACCACTGACCTATACCCTCCCCTGCTGTTTCTAATCTCATTTATTCTCCCTGCCCCATCCACTCTTCACTGGCTGTCATTCTAAATCACAGTCTAAAGGTTTCCTCTTTGGAGACTTGCTTTGCACCCACCCTAGTCCTAAGCCCCATAGAATTTATCACCTTTTCATCTATGTACTTTAGGATTTTGCATATATGTTTATGATTACATGTATGACAACATATGGTATTCAATTTGTTTATAGGTCTTGTTTACTTTAATATGAGCTACTTGGGAGTAGGGGCTGTGTCTTGCTCATTTATTAATTTATCTACTTTTTCATTTAATAAAATTATATTGAGCCTCTAATATTACAAGGTATTATTCTAGGCACTGGAAATATAATAATGAACATTATAGACATAGCCCTTGTCCTCCCTGTTTTGCCATTTTGCATTCATTTCTGGTCCTCTGTGTTTGGTGTATGGTCAAAAGATACTAAATTAATCTGTTCGATTGAATTGGATTGAATATTTCAGGTCCTATTACTAGTTGGCAGAAATTGCCCCTAAAATAAATATCTCTTGAGAAGTTCCTCAATTTTCATATTCTCATATAAATTGCCAGGTATATCGCCGACATTCAACACTCAATTCCTTTTCTCTCCTTTCCTCTTGCTGGCGCAGTCACCAAGTAAGCAAAATCTTGTTCCATAGTGAAAAATGGAAACAGCTGGCTATTTGTAACTTTTGCAGAAGGGAAGACGAGTTGAGAATGTCTAATTTTGTCCTCTTTTCTGGTCAGGTACAATATATAAGATACAATAGCTAACATTTATTGATGGCTTACAATGTATCAGGTGTTATTCTAAGCACTTTATTATATCTATTACTTCATTCAGACCTCATAATAACCACTAGCAGAGAGAACAGGGGCTTGGAAAATTTAAGTGGCTTGCCCAACTTCTGATAGGCAGAATGTACTCAGGTGGGGAATTCCAGCCCAGGCAGTCTGCCTAGCATCTCTTCCTGTGTGCAGCCACTGCTATTGAATCAATGTAGGGTCAGAGGTAAGGACTTGGAACAGCCCTGGAACAGCCTACAGCCTGCCTCCTGGCCATGACCTAAGCAAACATGATCAAACAAGCAGGGTTGAAATGGCAGGCTGGTTAAGGCTGAAGTCTGTGGCTAGGGTAGAGCTAAGAAGGGCTTCAGAAGCCTTGTGCTCGGACACATTCATGTTTATACTGTGTATTTACTACTGTCTTTTTGAAACAAGTGATCAATTTATTTCCCCCTGGAATTAATGTTGGTTCTGCTGTATCTGAGGCTACAGGAAAAAGTTTCTTTTTTTAAGATAGCATTATGTTGTATTTATTATTTAATTACTTTATTTTGATGGGGGGAGGTAACTAGCTTTATTTATGCTTAGAGGAGGTACTGGGGATGGAACCCAGGACCTCATGCATGCTAAGCAAGCACTCTACCACTTGAGCTATACCTCTACCCGGAAAATGTTTCTTAAATAGGAAATTGTCTTCGGATTATCATTAGACAGACTGGATAATTCTACCAAACTGGGGTATTTTTTAAAGTTAATTGTAATGAAATCTGATTATCATGTACAATATTTACCTAATCTAGGCCCCAACTAAAAACATAAAGCAGAAATACAAGGAGTACCTGAGTATCTTTTTCATATATGAACAGAAGTAACCAAAAAAATATTTTTTCCTTCTCTAATCAAAAGCTATAGTGTGGCTGAATGGATTAAAAAAAAATAAAAACACAATTGTATATATTTACACATATGTAAGGAGGCAAAGGTAATGGCCACAGACACCCAGACTCTGGTTTACCCTCCCTGAAAAATCAAAATAAAAGAGGAATATCCTCTAACTTTTTCCTAAATGGCTATAACTGAATTATGTAAACATCGTTTATTGCATAAAACTTCATTTCTTCCCTGATATCACTTTCATCATAGTAATACTAAGCTCTGTTTATACCAAGGCCTGTTTCTAAATTATCTATGGTATTCTGTCCACTAATCCCAGTCAGTTTTGGAACCAGTTTCCCTAGTTTTGATTATTGACTCTTTTTGTTTTAAACAAGATTATTATTTCTTAAAAGTATGTTTTAAAACCTGTGAGGCAAATCTTCCCACATTGCTCTTGTTAAAAAAAAAAAAAAAACTTTATTGAATAATTTTTATTTCTTATTTGAGATAAATTTTAATTTTATTTTGTTAAAATATACCCAAATAAATCTCCCTAAGATATTAATTGGAATTAAAAGCATTTAGAATAGTCTTCTTATCTAAGGTCATTTATTTATTAAGAGTCTTATTCTAGTTCTCTCAGAAATGAGTTATTTATTTCATATAGATTATAAACTATCTGGACATTTTTCTTCTTGACAATTAGTCCTAATTTTAGGCATGAGTGTATAAAATATGTATATACGGGTCTGCTTATATGTGGTTTTTTTCAACAAGTATAGCACCTCTATTTTCATTTTACAGATCTTTAAGTGTGGGGAGAAGTTTGTTCAATTAGAAATCATAATATGTGGAATCAAAAGAACTAGAGTTTGAGGGGAGGGTATAGTTCCAGTGGTTGAAGTCCTGGGTTCAATCCCCAGTACCTCCTCTAAAAATAAATGAGTAAATATAATTACCTCCCCCTCGAAAACAAACAAACAAACAAACCCAAAACAAGAGTCTGAGTCATGAGTCTAACCAAACTGTTTCAGCTTCCTGCCCTTGGGTGAGTCATGTTTATCTATTCCTTTGTTTTCCAGGCAGAGGTATTACTGTGTGGGGAGACTGAACTATTGTGAATGGAGCTTTTTAACCTCTCTAATTAGTTATTACTGGTGTACAGAACATCTGTTGATTTTTTAACATAAATTTTTAATTGTGGTAAAATATACATAAAACTTACCATTTTATTCATTTTTAAGAGTACAATTCAGTGGCATTAAATACATTCATATTGTTGTGCAACCATCACCACTATTCATTTCCAGAACTTTTTCATCATCCCAAACTTAAACTCTGTACCCATTAAACAGTAAGTCCCCATTTTCCTCTATTCCTAGACCCCAGTAACATTTGTTAATTTTTATACAACGATGTTTAATCAGGACTTTTCAATGAACTCTTTTAAATTTTAAATTAAAACTATGTTTTAATTTGTATTTCACTGATACTCATGAATGAGATATTGTATTTATACGTTATTACCTACATGAATTTCTTTTGTGAATTGTCTATTCGTATTTATTCTTTCTTCCTTTTGGAGCAGACTGATGTTTCAGCAGAGGCACTAAAGTGTGCTTTTTCTCGTGGGAGAAAAACAATTTGATTCAATACATTTTAGATTGCTTCCCATGGGGCAAGCTATTCTCCACTATGAATCTGATTATATTCTGACCTTGGGTCCTTTCTCTTTCCACACAAAGTATAAAATCCCTCCTACTCCCTGAATCTTAGCCCATTTGGAAGATTTTCCCTCATTGCTGTCTTTCGCGGTTACCTGAGTGGATGGTATTGCAACTGAGGTCCATTTTCATCTTGCTTCTGCATACCCAGCTGACCTATACATGAACAAGCTTGATTTTTCTCTTCCTTTGTCAGCTGGTCATAAGGAAACCTCCCATGCAGCCACAGTGTGAGCTGAAGGAGGGGTATCAGTGCAGCAGCGGTGTGTGACTCGGGGACCTGGACCCTGTATTGTGTAGCTTACTTATGCTCTCTGGCCTGATTGTGCCCAGTCCCAGATGGGCCACTTCCCTCTTACAATGAGTTGCTGTTGGGTCCATCTGACATTATCATTTGGTAGAACTCACTGACAGAACCAAGCTCATAATAGACATTCTTTTCTGGCTGTGTGGTCAGGAGCTTCGTCTCTACTGGGGCTCAATGTCACGCCAGGAGTGCATTTTTCAAAATGTGTGTAATTCTTCACATTACATTCAATTGATTGAATTTGTGGTGGTCTGCAGTCATCCTTTGGCAACCAAAAATAATGTCTATTTTATCCCTTCCTTTTTTTTTTTCATCAGATGGGACCATATCATGCATATGATTCTGCACCTTGCCTTTCTCACTTTAATATTTCTTAGATCTCTTTCTATGAATGAGTAGCAAGGATATTTTCTCAGTATTATTTTTTAATGAAGTATAGTTGATTTACAATACTGTGTTAGTTTCAAGTGTACAGAAAAGCAATTCTGTTTCTTATGTATATATATATTTATATTTCTGTATATATATTAGATTCTGTTCCATCATAGATTATTACAAGATATTGACTATCATTCCCTGAGCTATACAGTAGATCCTTGTTGTTTCAGTACTGTTTTTAATAGGACTGAAATGTTAATTATAGGAAATGTTAACTGCAGGAGATTGGTTACAATAATTGTAAATAATCCAAACAATGGAATTGAATGTAGCTCTTTAAATTTGTGCTGTATGTTGGAGTTTGAGGCTGTTAACTGGCCCATTTTGGCAAAAAATGGAAAGATTCATAGAGGAGGTAAGCATATGGAGATAAAAATATCACCTTCATAATGGTAAAACTGTTGTAGATAAAACAGCCTAGGTGTGAGGGCCAAATGGGCATGCTAGCACTTCCTGTCCCCAATTCCCCAAATCTAGACCTTAAGATACCTCACCTTGGTGAAAGAGAAGAAGTATTTAAGGAGGTTAAATACTTAACTACACCGGTCCAGCACAGGGAGGAAAGCAAAGGGAGTGAATTCTTTATGTTTATGGTCTTTCAATAGCTCAGCTGCAACAATCAAGAAATGTGATTCAATGACTATCTCTCCCCAAACATGCAGGCACCTCATCCCTCTTCAGACTAGAGAATGAGTAAGGAAGAGAACAAGAGGCCAGGATGGTTACTCTAGGGCATTTCCTCCATATGGAGATATCAGGTATTGTATTAATATATCTCCTGTCCTTCTAGGTTCATGTTTCTTAAAATGGAAATATAGTCTGCAGTATAGTTTAAGTATAAAAATATAATTAAACAGTATGTGTAATATGATTCATTTTCATTAAATGATACATATATAATGTTTAAAAATAAATATAAAATCGAGTCATTATACATGCTATTTTGTAATAAATAAATATGAAAATAATCTGGGTGATTTCTTTGTGGTGGATTTAAAATTTCTTCTTTCTTTTAATACCCTATTGCTGCATTGCCCAGACCCCCTTCCAATATACATATCTTCCAGCTGGTGTGAGTGTTGGCAGCTGAGGGCTCATGGCTGCATTTTTCTCAAAAGAATTGCCCTTGGTCAATAAGAACCATCTTTCCTGGAAATGCCTGCGGGGTTACAACTGACCTCCATTCCTCACCAGGGAAGGAAAGGGAAGGCCTTCTTTCCTGTAAGTGTAAGACTGTTTGATAAGAAGATACAAAAGCCTTATCTCATATCTCAAGGTGGGATAATTCTGTTGGGGCACTCATGCTCAGCTGAAGTATCAGGCTGAGGCTTGGCTTGAGCTGAAACAACTTCCCTTAGCTTCTTTTCCTATCGTGCTTCCTTTATATCCTTACAGGTTTCTCCTCAGAGCACTCCAATCAATTAATTGCATGAGGAGTCAAACGTCGGCCTCTGCTTCTACAGATGTAATGAATATCTACGGAATTTTTATGAGAAATTTTGTAAACATGAAAAACGGTTATTTTTATTTTGAAAATAAAAATCTCATGTGGATTTCAAAACAGAGCATGGCTTGGGTTTGGGGTTGGACATTTGTAGCATGAAAATTCTGACTTCATTTTCTGTAGAACACTGAGCTAAAGTTTGTAAAAGCAGGTCACTCACATAGAGCCAGACCTCTATTTTTTAATGTAGAGGAGAGTTATTGTTACACTTAGAAGGACAGAAGGGTAAGTGTAAACTGTGGAGGTAGAGACAGTGAGCGTAGGCCACACTTTCAAAATATTTATGGGCAAAGAAGAGAAAGAAAAATAATTCGGTAGGGTAGGGTAAAGAAGTTTCTTTATTTAATCTGGAAGGATTTTGAGTAGGCTTGTAAAAGATGGTGGAGGGGAGTCAGAGCTAGAAAATAATGAAAAAATAGGCATAGTTTATGGAGTACCATTGCAAAGAAGGTTGAGAAGGGATGGAGTCCTGTATACAGTATGGTGTACAGTGTACTGAAGGCAGGGTTAGCCTATAGTAAAGAGAAGGAGGTTAGGATTAGCAAATTTATAGCTAAATCTAGGGGCTGAACAGAGGCAAGGTGAGACTGCACCTAGGGGCCACTAATTTTTATATGATGAATGAAGCAATATTATATTATTATGAAAATCAATATTATTAGTCAAATGAAGAGGCAAAAGTAGAAATAGAGCTAAGAAATTCTGACTTGATTAGAAATTAGGGAGAGTGTTGTAGTGGGAGAGGGTGGGGTTTTAAGAAGAAAGATCTGTCATCCATTGAAGGATGGGTTTGAGTAGGTGGGAGCAGAAACAGAACATTTAGGGAAATCCAGAACTTGAGTGGAAATGAAGTGAAAAGATGCAAGTAGGCATAACAAATTGAATCAATACACATTGGGACAAAAATACTTTCTGGTGTATAATTTAATAACAACAACAATAATAATAAACTACTCAGATCTGTGAAAGATTAAAAAGTAGGAACTGCAACGCCACAGTGCCTACTCTTGAAGTTACAATTTCAGAATGGAGCTCCAGAAAAGCAAAGAAAGGACAGTGGGAATATCTGCCCCAGCAGGATGTGGAAACAAGCTGAGGTTAAGTGCCCAGGCAACAGGGCTAGATGGCAAGCCCCAATCAATGGCTGGGAATGGAGATGGGCTTCTTGAATTTACTATAGACTTAGGCTTTAGAGGGAGATGGTATATACTTCGATAGTTATGGATAGTTCTATGAGTTACTAAAGGAATTTGTGAAAATATATCCATATCAATTACTAATTTGGGGCTGTTCGATTAATGACTAAAGGAGAAAGACAAGGAATTATCTAGATGACCTCTCAAACTCCCTATTAAGACTTTGTGTGAGTGTGTGTAACAGATCCCTTTTGAAATATTAAGGGTAAGGTATGAATCCTTTTCTAGAAAAATGCACAACACACAAAATGTTGTCCATAATTTTAGGGGATCCATGAACTTCTGAAACCCATCCATGGGCTCCAAGTCAAGTATTGTTCTCAACTATCTTTTCTCTTAAAAGTCAGCCCAACACTCAGTCCTATTTTAGAATATAGTAAGTTTAGTAGATCAGAAGCAGCTTCTGAAAGCAGGTGGATTTGGGAGATTAGTAGGCGTGACTACACATTCTTTTTTGGGGGGAGAGGGTAATTACGTTTATTTATTTTTTTAATGGAGGTACTGGGCATGCAACGCACACACTCTACCACTGAGCTATACCCACCACCCCCATACAGTTTTTTAACTTTGTAAAGTATAAAGACATGGACCATGCAACAGAAGATGCCACATTCTGATCTTTAAGGAAGCCGTTAAGGGCATTACAAATAATGGTTTCCGACTGCAGATACAGCTGAATCATTCAGTAAATATTTACTGGGCGCCTGATATGTACAGGCACTGCGCCAGGGACTGAGATCACCAAGATAAAAAAGACACCATTTGTGTCCTTGATGAGACATTCACATGTAAAAGCGTGAATGTAGTTACTGGCGGCCTTAAAATAAAAGTCATCCAAGTTGAGAGGCACTCTGGGGAGATGTAAAGGGCTCTGAGCCGGCAATTTAACATTTGGTTTCACCACGTTCTAGACTCGAGAGTTTGGCAAGTCACTCAATCTCAAATTGCTTCGTCTATCAAATGGGGTAATCAAGTAGACGAGAATTGTTCCAAATCTTCAAAAAGATAACCTCTGTAAAAAAAAAAAAAAAAGGACAAATAAAAAACACAAGTTCGAGGCTTATTAAAATTGATAGCTCGGTAGGTCACCCCTAGAAGGAAGAGCTCGGCTCCTCCCAGTCTCTATAACCACCGTGGCGCCCCGCACGCGGTCACAATCCGTTCAATAAACCTTCCCGGACGGATGAAGTTCCGCTTCCGCAGGCAGGTTTTCACTGTAGGCGTGAGCGCCGGACGCCCGACCCAGAGCAGGGTCGGACCTTCCCGACGCGCATGCTCCGCAGGACAGGCAGACAGCGGAAGGGCGGGGGAGTGGCCTGGCGCCGCGGACCGCCGCCTGGTTCTCCCTGCAGCCCCGCGCGGGTGGCGGGGGCGCGCGCGCGCTCGTTCGCGCTGCCGGCTGCGTACAGTAGTGACGGCCGCGCGGGAGCGGTCACATGACCGTAGCGGCTGCCTGTACAGTAAGGACCCAATATGGCAGCGGCGGTAGCAGTGGCAACGGCAGCAGGAGGACCGGCCGCCCCATAGACCCCCCCCCCGCGCACCACCCCCGCCGCTTCCTCTGTTTGGGTGCTCCTCCGGCCTGACTTCCCCTTTCTCCCACCTTTCCCGGCACCGCGGGAAAAACAGCGCAGGGCAGAGCAGGCAGGGAAGGCGGCCGGAGCCCGGACACGGGAGCCTCCCAGTCAGTTCAAGACCCGACATGAGGGAAAAGGGCCGTAGGAAGAAGGGCAGGACCTGGGCGGAGGCCGCCAAGACGGTAAGGGGGAGGGGGGCGAAGGGGAAGACCGGGAGGATTTCGTTCCCTCTCGCCCGCCGGTCGCAGGGGAAGGGAGGTCAGTGGCCCTGCGACCCGGCTGAGGGGGCACAAAACCGCGCGGCGAGGGCGGCGGTTAGTGTCGGCTTGTGGTCCCTGTGGGAATGGAGGCGCTCAGCGGAAGAGGGTCCCGCCGCGGGGCTGTGGCTTCTCCCTGCGTCTGCGACGAGTCCTCTTGGTGTTTTGAAGCTGCCTCTTGGGGTCACGATGCTCTCACCCCCGCTCTGTGGTAGCCCCCGCCCCGGCATGGGGAAGTGTGTTGTGCTTGCACAGTAACCGGTTCTTCTCCCTTGTGCGGCTCAAGATCCCCCACTGGATGCAGATAGGAGAAGGCTTGTGCGTGCACCCAGCCCCGGAAAGAAGAGGGGAGCGCTGGAGCTGGGTAGAATTGACCCGCTATAGCGGACATGCCGCCTGACCCCGGGCCCCCTGCTTGTCTGGGCTCCCGGATCCGACCGCAGGTCACGAGGCTCTTGTTTTATATTTGCTGTTGGAGCTGAAAGTGCAGAAGGTGTTTAGAAACGAAGTAACAGGTGGGACTTGTAGAATTTTTTTTTCTGTTTCCGTAGAGACCTACTCCGAACAAGGCAGCAATGCATGGTGGGACCTGTAGTTTACCCGGCCTTGACTTTTCCGCAGCTAAAGTGATGGTGGCTTCACGAAACTAAGTAATTAGTGGATAAAACCACTTTTTTTTCCTTTTAAACTTATTACAACGAAATTTAGAGGTCAATTTTTAAAAAGTGGAGTATTGAGAATGAGTAACAACTTTTATTATGTTATATAAAAAAACTTAAAAACGTCTCTGTATGTAGAAATGAAACGTTTGGAGAAAGTCAAGTTCATTCCATCTTTGAGAGTGCAGCAGAAGAGTAATAGGACATAAAACAGCAGCATTTTAGTGTTGGGCAATGAGAAGGTGTGGAGGCATTATCTCTAATGGTGAATCATGTCAGTAATACTTGTAGAACGTGGAGAGGTCTTTTAAACGAACCTTTATTATATTTTGTATTTTTTTTTAGTTTCCTGATTAGGAAAGTAACGTTCACTGTGGGAAAATTTTGAAAGTTATAGAAACATATAAAGAAGAAAATAAAAAATGTATTTCACCCCTCAGAGCTCTGTTAACATTTTGGTATATTACCGTCCAGCCTTTAAAATTATTTCTCCAAATCTGAGTCCTGCTGTTTATTCAGTCTTGTGCATTTTTTGGTAAACTTTATGTTTTGAGGGGTTGATGAGTCTTAAACTTGTATGCCTGTTTTAGTTGGAAATGTGGGAAAGTTAGTGAATAAATAAAAGCACATTTTATTTGTTGAGTGTTTTCACTTACAACATACCTTCATAACTGACTGGTGGTCGTTTCCCTCTGAAGAAAAAACTAGAAATAATTTTTTTGGTGGTGAGGAAATTGGTCCTTCACAAAAGACTATTTTACTTTGTTCTACTTGATCAATACTACCTCAAGACTTCCTTTATTAAAAGAAGGATGGTAAATTTTATTTATAGGTAAGCAGATCCCAACCATAGTTATGTTAATTTTAAGTCTCTAGAGTCTTGAATGCTTTTTGAATTATCTCTTTGGATAAAATAGTCCTATAATTGGGAGATTGTGACAAATAGGAAATATTTGCATCTACTGTTTAGATTTTCCTTTAATAAATTAGCATATTTGCTCATTTATAATAAACATTTCATGCCCTAGCTAGCTAGTTAAAAGATGGAAAGACTAGCTTAATCAATAGAGTTCTGAGTGAGTTCTTGAAAGGATTAGTATAATAGTGGCTTGGTATTTTTGATTTTGACAAATGTATAAAGTCTCAGTCTAAATAATAACGAATTTTAGAAAGAATGGTGACACTAAAACTTTTTTCTTTTTTTAATAGCCAAAATCTAGAAAACACTACTCTTTTTAGCTAGTTCTGTCATCTGTGAAGTGAGGACTTAAACTAAACCTCAGTGTTCAAAAGGCTTTCTGTTTGTAGGAGAAATAGGTAGAAGTAAATGTGAGAGAAATAGACAAAAGTAAGTCTTTAGTATTTTCAGGCTACAAAATGAGATAAAAAAATTAGTGATTTGACAAATGGAAGTAACTTTGACCTAAATTAGGAAACTGTATATTTATAAGATCAAGAGGACCAGGAGAAATAAGTCTTAAACTTATTTCATAGGCATTAAGGTCAAATATTCTAGGAATAGTATTCCAGAAAGAAAAAATTAAAATTTTTTATGAATTCAGGCAACATCTGCTTTTATTTCATTGTGTTTTTGATACCTACATTGCAGACCAATCCTGTTTTAGGGAGCATTATTAAAATGGGGTTTTATTCCTGACCAATAATATAACAACAGATAGATAAAATTATTCAATCAATTATATGTGTGTATATATACATATTTGGGGTGTGTGTGAGTATGTGAGAGCTACCTAGTTTGATACAAGGTTGCTATGAACAACCTGATAAAATAAGATTCATAATTATTATATAATCGTAAAATTATATTAAAAGGCTGATTAAATGTGTAGACTAGTTCCAATAACTAAGGACACCGGGCAGAAAAATGGAGTTGAGCTCCAAATGAACTTGAATGCTCATTTCACCACACAGGATTGTGTCCCTTCTGATCTTATATTTGTCTCATGTAAATAAACTAGTTATGACACAACATTGTAAAATGATTATAAATCAATAAAAAATGTTAAAAAAAAAGGTAAAGACTCCTGAATATTTTCAATAAAACATGATCTGATTCAAAAAATAAATAAACTAGTTATAAAAAGTATTATTCAAGTATTTTGTTAACGGTCTTACATGTTTTAAATTTTAATAATGGCAGTGATGGTACTGATGAAGTGTTTTGGATGAGAGATCTGTAGTATAGTGTTTGGTGCAAATTTAAAAATTTAAAATTTGAATTTAAATAAAAAAATTTGTAGTAAGCCAGAGATATTGAGAACCATTCCATTGACTTTAGAATTATGTTCAAAGTTATGCTCATTAAAAAAAAAAAGATGTTGTATCATGTAAATATTTGGTGACATCCCTGAGGAATAGCAGTTTTTGCAAAGCAGAACTTTCAAAATAGTATAATCTTGTTGATACTGTTTTCTTTTTTATCTTTCCCTTGTCACCTGCCACAACTAGGGGAGCATTCAGAGGGAAAAATGTCCTTTCAGGACAAGTTTGTTGTGATTGTAGATGGAAACAACAGAGAGGCAGACCTTAAGAGATTGCACTAGAGGTACCTTTGGGTGTTTTTGGAGATTAAAGAGGTCACAGTATGAGAAGTGAAGTTACGTGTGTTAGAGATGAGGCCCACAGTGAACTGTAGCATCAGTCCATAGCATGTGATTTATAGACTGAAGAAAAAGTGTTTTTTTTTTTTTAGATGCTATCTATGTAGACTTCACTGAGTGATTTATATAACTTTGGATGTACATAGATTTTTATTTATGTCTTTTACCTCAAGTCATTTAATGTTAGGGAATAAGATGGAAGATAGGAGATTTCTTTTAAAGGAGTAACACAGGCTAATTATAATTACTTTTATGTAGGCAGTATTGAAAATGGAAAAGAATTACTTAAAAGTAAAATAATAAAATATATGATTATGTAAAATAAGTGATTAGAAAGGTAAAATAATGATTAGAAAGAAAAACATCTTAAAATACAGTTTAGAAATTTTCAGTGCTCTTAATCTTTACCATGAATAATTTTTTTCTTAAAAAGTAAGACTAGAATTCTAGCCAGGCCTGGTTATGTCTCCTTGGGTATATATTGACCAGGCCAGAGTCCTTGCAAGTTTGTATTTGTATTATATTTGTAGTTGTGTTAGAATCTCCAGAAGAGAGTGTGTATCTTGGAAAAACATATTAAAGAAATCTATTGTTCTTGTAATACTGTTTTATAGAAAGTAAAACTGGACAAAATCTTTTTAGTTTGTGGAAGACAGAAAAAATAGAGTAAGATTGTAAAGAGTATGGGTTAAAAACTGAGAAACTGCCCTGACCCATAATTTTCAAAACAATAATTGCATATTTACATTATTTTAAATTTCAACTTTATCGAGGTATAATTGACATAAAATTCTAAGATATTTGATACTTTTCTGAAATTGCTCTCTGCAAGTGTATTTGTGCTATATGATTTGATGTAACATTCTTTGCTTGAGAGATCTTCCTTCCTGCCATAGTATTGAAGTTAAGTTCCCCTGTGTTTTGCTCTTGAATTTTGTGTTATATTTTCAGTTCATCCTTCTGCCTTGTTTTTTCGTTCCTATCTTGAAAGCCCACAAACAAACTAAGGAAAAGGAAGGGAAAAAATCTTTTTTGAACACGTAAGTTAAAAATTTCTGTGAAGGGTGTGGCTGCTGCTGCATCTCCTAGAATTATGACAGGAGCTGAGAAAATGATGTCAGATTTGCAGAAGTCCTTGCTATTTCCTCATCCACAATCTATCTACTCTTAAAAGGCTGTGCGATTTTGCTTTCGGTGAAAGGATATTATGTTTTCACTTCGGAAGCTGTCTGAAAGGAGGCCAGTGTGTGGCAGATGTAACTACAGGGAACTGATTAGTTAGGTTTAAAACGTGCTGTCTTTGTCCTTTTTACAAAAAGACCTCTGAATGCCCCTCTAGTTCTGTATTCTTTCATTCCATATCTCATAGAGGCCATCCTCATAGTTTTTAGTATTGTAGTATTGTGCAGTTTAGTATCTTTAGTTAAGTTTGATTTACTATGTTTTCAGTGTTTTAAAGGTTATTGAATGTACTTAATTTTAGAACTCTTTAGACATGACTTAAAAACAATATTACTTTAAATTGAGTTTCTGTTACAGTCATATAGGATCATTATTTTAAAAAAGTCAAAGTTTGTAGAGAGTTAAATCTTAGATGAGTCACTATACTGAAAATAGGGATTAAGGGAAAGTCTGCATATGCAAATATTGAAAATAATTTAGTTACCATACTGAAATTAACTATAGTTGTTAGCTTGAATGTAGCTTTCTGGACTTTCAACCCTGTATATGGAAATATGCATAAACGTGTATACCTGTCTATATTCTGTATACAGTTCTTGAATTTGCATTCTTTCTGAATGTCATGGATGCTTTTTAATGCCATTACATATGTAACTGCTTCATTCTGTTTAATGATTTCTTAATATTCCATTGTTTTTGGATGTACATCATTTGAAATAGTCATTTATAGTTTTTTTTTCCCTCTTGTAACAAATACCTCAGTATATACATTTAGGCATATGTGTATGTGTGCATGTATATTGTGTGTATGTGCATTTGTGTGAATGAAATAGTTAAGATACAGAGTTTGTGAACTTAAGTTTGTACCAATTTATATTCCCCACCAAAAACTTGAGGGCTTCACTTTTTTCCCCACTTTTCTCTGTAATCCAAGAAACATATCAGTGTTTACTCTGTCATTTTGATATATTAACAAAGCATTTACTTTGTTGTTCTGTTTAGTAGAAAAGTTCTATATCTGTGCTGTCCAGTACACTAGCCACTAGTCACATGTGGCCATTGAGCACTTGAAATGTGGCTAATGTGACTAGGGAACTGAATTTTACTTAATTTTAATTAATTTAAGCTTAAATAGCCACATTTGTTTTGATTGAACAGTGCAGGTGTAAAGTAACTTCCTATGCTTATTGCTTATTTGTGTATTTTTCAATAAACTTGTCTGTTCAGCTCTTTTGCCTTTTTTCCCTTTCTTCCTGGTCTTTTTTTAATACTAATTTCTAAGGGTGCTTTGTAGATTAAAGAAACTGGCCCTTTGTCGTATGTGTCGCAGATCTGTTGCCCATTTTTGGCTTTTGACTTGATTTATGCAGTTTTTTTTTTCCCTGCCCAAATATTTTGTGTGTTAATATTAAGTAAATTTCTCAGTCTTTACCTTTTGTGCTTTTCTAAAAGGTTTTAAGTCCTGTTAAGAGAAACTTTGTCCACTCAAAGCTTATAAATTGAGTGCTTTTAAAAAATGTTTAGCCATGAAGGCATATCTCCCCTAAAGAAAATACATATTTTGTTGTGGACAAGTAGGAGGAAATTCAGTTTTTATTATATCAGTAAGACTGTGTTCCTTGAAGGCAGAGACTTTAAATATTTCTACCTGCAGAGCTTAACTCACTTTCTTGCAGATGCGTACTAAATCTTTTTTGTTGTTCTTCACCTTTTTAAATTAGAGATAACAGAAGACACTCGAGAGAGCACTTTTAGGAGAGCACAGTATGAGTAAAGTTAACCAACTATAGTAAGTATTGTTTGCCAGGAAAGCTGATTATCTCTCTCTTGTTTGTGAAAGAAAGTTATTCCAAGACACATCAAGGTATTTGCTTCCCAACACCCTTTTGAATTACATTTGGACATAGGAAAGTTTCTGTGGTAATTCTTCTGACCTTGCTTGACAAAACTAAAATTGGTTAATGGTAAATACATGTGTACTTAGTACTGAACATCAAGGGACATTGTGAACCTTATTAATTATAGTATCTTCTCAGTAATTTGATCCATCTTTTAGTATTAGTTATGTTGTGAAAGACTTTTCATTTGAACATTTTCTGACTACTGACATTAAGCAGTTGATGCTACGTTTAGAATGGACTTTCATTGGAGTTTGTAGCCTGGGATGGCCCAAATCGTCTTGAATCTTTAACCCACTGATGTCTGAATTATTCAGTAGTTGGGTTAGCCATATTTAGTTTCAAATAAAGTGCTTAATGGTGTTAGTGAATTATTCTAAGTGGTAACATAAAATTTTAAGTTTATTGCTATTGGTTTATAGTGATTAGTTTCCTACCTGATTTGAGTGGTTCTGGCAAATTTTCTAAGTTTAAGTGGATGGATTAGATTTTGGATTAGTTTAGTGGATGGATGAAATCGATTAATATGTTAGGAAAGGTTTTCTCCTTTATATTTTTTATATGTATGTTTGTGTGTGAGGTTGGAGGGTAGAGAGAGAAGGTGTAAAAAAGAAATGAATTATAAGATAAAGATAATAGAACACTTCATATATATCATTAATTACCTGTGAAAGACATAATGAGGAGAATAGGACTATTTTTAATAGCAACTTGAGAATAATCTTAATCTGGATCTGATTCTGTGTCTTAAAAATTTATTGAATTTATTATATCAGCTTGGACAAGTTATTTAAATCAGTGCTCAAACATTAATGTGTAAAAGAATCATCTGGGGAGCTTGTTAAATGTAGATTTTTATTCATTAGGTCTGCAGGGTAGTCAGATTCTACATTTATAACGTTTGCAGGGGACACTGGTGTGTTGGTTTAAGGACCACATTTGGAGTTGGAGGGATTTACACTATCTACATGTTCTCAATTTCCCCAACTTTAAAATAGACATAGTAATAGAATTTACGATTTGAGGTCTTAGGTGATTAGGCTGAAATGTGTGAAAAGTTCTTTGTACAACGCCTAATATTTTGTAAGCTCTGTTAGTGTTACTGAAAAATTAATAAATACTAATAATTTTATATTTCTGAATGGGAAGACTATTGTAAAGATGTTATTTCTTAGCAAACAGGTGCAGAGGTTTAAAACAGTTCTAATGAAAAGCCTTCTTGCCGCTTGTTTTCCAAGGTCAATGTGGAATCACACAGAGTTAAACTAGCTATGGACAAGTTTGGGAACCCACTCAAAGATCCGTCTCCTGCTTCAGGAGATTCTGCCCCAAATCCCACGCTTTTATACATCGTGAACTGCTGTGAAGAAGGCCATGTGGCAAGGAATGGCAGGCAGCCTCTAGGAGCTGAGTGACTTCTGGCCAAGAGCCAGCAAGAAAACAGAAAGGGACGGAAGCCTGCCAACAAGTAAGCTTGGAAAAGGATCCCAAGCCTCAGATGAGTTCACAGTCCCAGCTGTCACTTCAGTTTCAGCTCAGTGAGACCCTAAGCAGAAGACTCTGTTAACTCATGCCCAGAATCCTGACACACAAAAAACTGTGAAATAACTTTGTGTTGTTTTCACTTAAGTTTCATAATAAAACATAATCGCAAAGTAAGTTTGTGTTGTTGAGGCTGTATAATAGCAAACCAATAGTAATACTAAAATTTGGTGGAAGGGGGAGTATGGCAAAGTTGGTCTCAGACATAGTTTGGCCTGGGTATTCAGGAATGATAGATTAAACATTTAGAGGTGAATATGAGTAAGGATATTCCAGGCAGAGGGGAGAGCTGAAAAGCGGGAAGGCTGAAAAATGCAGCATATGTTTGATGCCTGGCTTTAACCTTTGAGTATGATGTAGTGAAAGAGAAGGCCAGAAAAGGTAGGTTGGGGCCCAAATGTGGAGAGGTGTAGAAGTCAAGTTGATAAATATTTTTATTCTAGGAGCTGTAGAGGGTTTTTATGCAGAAAATAGAAACATTTTCTGTGTTTGGGGCCATTTGTGGGATATAGTGTAGAACTGGAGAGTCTAGCTATAGAGAGGTTATAAGGGGTAGAGTAGGGCTCTCTTGAATTAATGGTGAGAGGGGCTATACTTTTTGTGTGTGTATCATTCACATTTTTCTCATTCCATAGCTATTCTACGTACTCCTATCCCACTTACAAGTTTCCATCAGAAGCCATTAAGTTCTGCCAGTCTCCTGAAGTTTTTGCATATATAGGAGGTTCTGGAATGCTCTTCAAACACAACAAAATTGTAGGAATCTTGCTCCATTTGTTCTAGCTCATGTTGATTTTTCCCTTTCTCTGAATTCCTATACCACCGTTCTTTCCACACCACTCTCCTCTGTACCACTGGTCCACAGGTTTGTTCAAGTGGTAGTATCAATTGGGAATATATGTTGTACAACTCCAGGGGGAACCGTTCATATTGTATTTTATGTGAACATTGTTTCCGGGAGTTGTGCACCACAGCGGCTCTGGGTTCCATGATGCTCTTTGTGAAAACACCATTAAATATTTGTGTTTTTTTTTTAAGACAATTTTTCTAAATATTTTAGACAATTTTTTAGACAATATTTTTCTGACTACCCTACTGTGAAATTTTATACCACATATATACTGTATATTTGTTTATGTACTTTATGTATATCTGCTTTATAAATAAAAAGTATAAATATTTTTCTCTACCCCTGCCATCAGTTTCAGCATCCTTGGGGGTGATTTCTCTCATGAGAATGTATGTTATAAATGATCATTATTTGTAAAATACCATTATTAAGAACTTCTTGATCATAAAAATAAATGACTTGATGCAGAAAAAAATTTGTGAAAACATCATTAAACATTGATATATTTCTGATAAAAAGTTAAGGACATTTTTGCTAGGAGGAAACCTAGTACAGTTTTGTATTATAAAAGTCTTACCTTGAGAACAGATGAATGGGCAGCAAGAAGGGCAACTTTCCTGATCTTTGATTTAGTATTGGATTTGCTGCTTATGTGTTTCCCAGGTCTGTTTTCTAGCAGGCGAGAGGTAGCAAATGACAAAGGTTTAATAAAAATGTTTCCTATTAGCTCTGTGATTTTTTATAAACACCTATTTTCAGGTTGAGGAAGCTCTCTTTTATTTCTAGTTTGCTGAGAGTTTTTGTCATGAATGGATGTCAGATTTTGTCAAATGCTTTTTCTGAATCGGTTGATAAGATCATTTGCTTTACTTTTTAGACTCTTAATATGGTGGATTACATTGATTTTCAAATTTTGGATCGGCCTTTCATTCCTGGGAAAAATCTCACTTGATTGTGGTGTATTACACTTTTTATACATTGCTGTATTTGTTGAGGACATTTACAGTTATGTTCATGAGGGATAATAATCTGTAGTTTTCTTGTACTGTCTGTGCCTGTCTTTGGTATTAGGGTAATGCTGACCTCATAAAAAAAGGAAGTCTTCCTTCCTATTCTATTTCCTGAAAGTGATTACAGTCGATCCTCACTATCCATGGATTCAGTACAGTCTACCCTTGAACAGTGCAGGCATTAAGGGCGTCAACCCTCTGTACAATGGAAAATCCTTATGTAACTTGTAGGTGACCCTCCGTATTAGCAGTTCCTCCGATTCATGATTCTGCACCCATGGATTCAACCACCCTTGAATTGTGAAGCACTGTAGTGTTTACTATTGAAAGAAATCTGTGTATAAGTGAACTTGTGCAGTTCAGACCTGTGTTCAAGGGTCAACAGTATTTTTGAATTCACCTGCTTGCTAAAATATACCTCTAACCCCAAAATCAGTACTCAGGGCACTTTTGCAGTCATTCGTGAACATTTGCTGAGTGGCAAAACATTTGTCACCTGTTGCTGAGTTCTCTGCTGAAGATGAACAAGGTGATGCTCTGCCTTCTTGTTTCAGCTCAGAGTGAAAATGTGTCTTTTTTATGGTCTATTTAGTGCCATGAAGTTTACATTTTTGTACTTTTTGTTGGTACTCTCACTATTTAAAATGGCTCCCAAGTGTAGTATTGAAGTGCTATCTAGTATTCTTAAATGTAAAGAAGCTGTGATGTGCCTTAGGGAGAAACCTGTGTTAGATAAACTTTGTTTAGGTATGAGTTACAGTGCTGTTGGCCATGAGTTCAATATTAATAAGTCAAGAGTATGTGTTAAGTAAGGTATCGTTAAACAGAAACACACATAAAAGCAAGGTTATGTATTGATCATTTGATCAAAATATGACCAGTGGCTTGCGGGAACCTAAGTCTGTATTTCACTTAGGAACAGTGGTTCAGTATTTGCTGGTTAAGTGCTCTTGGTGGCTTTGTAGAACATAACTACTGTGAATAACGAGAGTGGACTGTATGTAGAACAGGTGTTACTTCTTTAAATGTTTAATAGAATTCACTAGTGGAACATTCTGGGTCTGGAGATTTCTTTTGTGGAAGCCTTTTAACTATGAAGTCAATTTCTTATGTAATTATAGAACTGTTCAGATTATCTGTGTCTTCTTGTGTAAGTTTAAGTAGTTTGTGGTTTTCCAGGAATTGGTCCACTTCATTTAAGTTGTTGAATTTACGTCAGTAGAGTTGTTTGTAGTGTTCCCTTATCATTTGCTGAGTCTGTAGTGATTCGCAGAATCTCTTTTTATTGTTGATGTTGGTAATTTGCCTTCCCTTTTTTCCTGTAAGAGGTTTATCAATTTTTTTGATCAATTGAAAGAACCAGCTTTTGGTTTCATTCATTTTTCTCTTTTTCTATTTTCAGTCTCACTGATATTTTTCTCTTATCTTTATTATTATTAGTGATCACTTTTCATTCTCCCCTCCCACCAGCCTCTGGTAACCACTGATCTACTTTCTGTATCTGTGGATTTGCCTGTTCTGGACTGTTCATATAAATGGAATCATAGAACATAGAGTGTTTTGTGTCTGGCTTCTTTCATGTAGCATAATGTTTTCAAAGTTCATCCATATTGTGGCATGTATCCTTTTAATGGCTGAATAATATTCCATCATATGAATACACCACCTTTTATATATCTGTTTATCAGTTGTTGGTTATTTGTTTTTGTTTTTGTTTTTCACATTTTGGCTATTGTGATTAATGCTGCCATGAATATTTCATATACAACTCTTTGTTATCAGCGTGTTTAGTTCTTTTGGGTGTATATCTAGAAGTGGAATTGCTAAGCCATATGTTAACTCTGTGTTTAACTTTTTGAGGAATTACCAAACTGTTTGTCATATCAGCTGAACAGTTTTACAATACTGCCAGCAATGTTTGAGGGTTCTAATTTCTCCTTGCCAACATATGTTCTTTTTTTTTTTTTTAAATAATGATAACCATTCTATCAGTGTGAACTGATAGCTCATTGTGGTTTTGATTTGTGTTTTCCTAATGAATAATGATATCGAGCATCTTTTCATGTGCTTAATAAGGCTGTTTGTATATCTTTTTTTGGAGAAATGTCTATTCATGTCCTTCTTTAAATCCTGTTTTAAAATTGGATTATCTGTCTTTTGTTGATTTCTTTTTGTTGTTGTTGATTTCTAAGAATTTCTTACTCTTCCTCTCTCCCTCTTTCTTTCCTTCCTTCCTTCCTTCTTTATTTTTGGAGGGGAGGTAATTAGGCTTGCTTGCTTGTTTGTTTGTTTGTTTTTTAATGGAGATACTGGGGATTGAACCCAGAACCTTGTGCATGCTAAGCATGTGCTCTAGCACTGAGCTATACCCTCTCCCCTAAGAATTCTGTATATACTGCATGCAAGTCCCTTATCAGATGCATCATTTGCAGATATTTCCTCAATTCTGTGGGTTGTTCTTTGACTTTCTTGATGTCTTTTGGCACACAGAGTTTTAAATTTTGAGTAAGGGTTTATTTTTATTCAATCATTAGATAATTTCTGTTTCTCTATTTTCATGTTTACTCGCTCTTCTGTTATTGATTCATCCAATGAGGTTTTTTTGTTTGCTTTGGTAATTTTTTCAGTTCTAAAATTTCTTTTTTTTTTTCTTTATATCTTCTATGTCTTTGCTGAGACTTTGTATCTTTACCTTCATTTCAAGAGGGCTTACCCTTACTCGGAGTATCATTTTTATAATAGCTACTTTAAAGTCTTTGTGAAACATTTCCAGTATCAGTGTTACCTTGTTTGTGTCTTTATTTTCTTTTCCTAAGAAAGTTGAGATTTTCTTAGGTCTGTGAATACCAAAGTAAATTTAGATTATATCCTGGTCATTTTGAATATTGTGTAATTGACACTCAGCATCTTGTTTAAGTTCTATGGAGAATGTTAACAGTTTTATTTAAGCAAGCTGTTGATTGAATTGGGTTGACACCTCAGGTTCTGACCAGCCTTCTGTGGGTTGTTGTTTCAATGTTAGTTAAGTTTTCAAAACCTTTTTATTGCTATTTGGATTTGTCTCTGTGTGTACTGTTAGTGGACTGTCTGGGATTTGAGTGGTGGTCTTGCCCATGGGTGGTGAAACCATGGCCCACTGCCTGTTTTTAATCAATAAAATTTTGCTGGAACACAGCCATGCCTATTTGTTTATTTATTTATTTTTTTGTGGTTGCTTTCATACCAAAATGGCCATGTTTAAGCAGATGCAATTAGAGACTGCCGAACCTACAAAACCTAAAATTTCCTATTTGATTTTCTTATAGAATAAGTTTGCTGATCCCTGTTTATCCCATAGTCAATTCTCAAAGTCCTTCTGTACTATTCTGGGTTCAATCCATGTATGCGCAGCCCAAGTGTTAGCCAAGGTATTCATAAGCAATTTTAAGAGATGACTTTTCTTAGTTCTTTTGTCTGCAGACTTCTCAGTATTTATGATTCCCTGTGGGCTCCCCTTTTTCATTTATTTGTCCAGAAGTTTGGGGCTTTCTGTATCCCATTCTTCTGTGTACTTCCTACAACAACTATGCCTCCCTTGGGCCAAGCAGCAGGAGATGTAAGAGGGAAAAAGAGCAATGGGATTTTGTCTTGTTCTCTTAGGACCACAGCTCCTCTAACTGGAGGGGAAGATTTCTTTCCTTCATAGTTTTGGGCACCTGCTTTCTTCATTGCTGTTGTTTCCACAGGATTACTTGGAGTTTGAGCTGTGCGAGAAGAGGGAAAATTAAAAATAAAAGGAAGAAAGAAAATGGGGAAGTTTCTGCTTTGTCTTTAAGCATTAGGAGACTCCTGTCCTGATGGAAACTCTATGCACACTGATGCCCATTTATAGGTTTTGGATTGTGTTGAGTTCAAATTGAGAGATGCTGGAGAGGAAAAATTGGTAAAGTTACTGCCAGTTTGGAAGTGCTTTGCATGCAGGTCTCCCTCAATCTGCCTGCCTCCATTTATAGTGTCTTTGTCTGGTTTTGATGTTAGGGTATTGCTGGTCTCAGAATGAGTTAGGAAGTATTCTCTCTGGTTCTATCTTCTGGAAAAAATTGTAGAGAATTGGTGTAATTTCTGCCTTACAAATATTTAGTAGAATGCACCAGTCACTCTTTCAGCCTGGTGCTTTCCGTTTTGGAAAGTTACTAATTATTAATTAAGTTTTTTATATTGTCTATTTCTTCATGTTGAGTTTTGACAGATTATGTCCTTCAAGGAATTGGTCCATTTTATCTAGGTTGTCGAATTTGTGGACATAGAATTATTCATAATATTCCTTTATTATCCTTCTCATGTACATGGGGTCTGTAGTGATGTCCTCTCTTTCACTTCTGTTATTAGTAATTTGTGTCTTTTTTTCCTTTTTTTCTTTCTTTTTTTTTAAGTGTTAGGCTTATTGATTGATTATATTGATCTTTTCAAAGAACCAGCTTTTGGTTTTGTTAATTTTTCTCTGTGATTTGCTGTTTTCAGCATGACTGATTTCTGCTCTCATTTTTATTATTTCTTTCTTCTGCTTAGTTTGGATTTAATTTGCTCTTCTTTTTCTAGTTTCCTAAGAGGGAAGCTTAAATTACTGCTTTTAGATCTTTTTCTTTTCTCATATAGGCATTCAGTGCTGTAAATCTCTTTCTATGCACTGCTTTTCCTGCATCTTACAAATTTTGGTAAGTTATATTTTCATTTTCATTTAGTTCATGGTATTTTAAATTTTCTCTTGAGATTTCTTTACTCAGAAGTGTGTTGTTTAATCTCCATGTATTTGGGGATTTTTCCAGATATCTTTCTGTTATTCGTTGCTAGTTCAATTCCATTGTGGCCTAGGAGCAGACAAAGCCTCATTTCTAGTCTTTTAAATTTATTAAGGTGTGTTTTATGACCAAGAATGTCCTCTATCTTGATGAATGCTATATGTGAGCTTGAGATGAAACCATTTACTTTGCAAAATCCTCAGCTGCTTCATTCAGGTTTTATAGCTACGTTCTGTGGGAGTGCCAGGGTGGAATATACTTACCCCATCTTACCTGGAGTTGAAATCCATCGTATGTTTTAGAGTATTTCCTTTGGAAAGATTAGAAATATAGTTACTTGTAATTTGTTGTTTGATATATGGCTTTACTTAAGGACTGTACCAATTTATAACGCCACCAGCAATGTATCAGATCACTAGTTTTGCCACATAGTGGATACATTCTAAGGGTGACATTTTTGTTTGAAAGTTCTGAGAGATAGCTAGTAAGTTCATCTCTAATGAAATAATACTGCCTTACATGGCTAGAAAAGTTTAATTAAACACATATGTCAGTCTGAAGTTTTCCCTATAGAATTCGGGTTTCTACGTGTGTTCACTTTATTTGTTACCACACTGCCCCTTTACCAGCTCCACTCTTAACATTAGAGTTTTTTTGTTTTTGTTTAATTTTCCTTTGGAAAGTAGACAAAAGACAACATGGAGATGAAGAATACATGTGGCTGCTATGAAGTGAGGCAAGGCACCAAGTTAATGTACTCTGGGAAGGGATAGAGGTAACATTTTCTTCTGAAACCTTTTCTGGCTTTGTCCATATAGAGACCAAGGGACACAATATCATTATGAAATATTGTCAATTTAAAAAAATCAAGTCCTTAGATTTCTAAGCTAATGGAAGGAGCAATTCTTTGGTGAATGGCTTAGGTTGGCTTAGGATAGGATCAATTTGCAAACACCAAATCTCAACGTCATATCATTGGAGATTCAATATATGGAATATTTAACTTGATTAAATACTTCTCGAAGACTTACCATACGCCGGGCACTAGTCTAGGATCTGTGGATGTAGCAGTGAGCAAAATCAGGGGGGAAAAATATCCTTGTCTGCATGGACCCTAATATGTGGATGGGGACTGAAGACAGAGAATATGGTAAATAAAAAAACTATATATTATGTTAGTTGTAAGTTCTGTGCTGAAGAATTAAGCAGGATAGCTGGGGAATGCTGGGTAAGTGGAGCAGTTTACAGTTTAATCAGGTATTCAGGCAAGGCCTCACTGAGAGGCTGACTTTCTTTTTTTTTTTTTTTTTTTTTTTTTTTTTGGTGGGGGTAGGTAATTAGGTTTACTTACTTTATTCTTAGAGGAAGTACTGGGGATTGAACCCAGGACCTCATGCATGCTAAGCATGCACTCTACCACTTGAGCTATACCTTCCACTCTAGAAGCTGACTTTTGACCAGACATTTGAAGGAGGTGAAGGAGCAAGCTTTGCAGATACTCAGGTAAAGAGCATTCTACACAGAGGGAGCAGTCAGTGCAAAGACCTAGAGGCAGGAATGTGCCTGTCTTGGTCTGGGAACTGTGAGGAGGCCAATGTAGCTGAAGTAAAGTGAATGAGGAGGAGAGTTGTAAGGAATGAAGTCAGGGAGGCAGCGTGTTCATTACTAGGTCTAAACTTTGTGTCCTGGAATTCTTGGTAGATTTTCCTGTTTCAGTTTACTTTCTAGCTCCTCTCATACTGAATGTTCTGCCTAGATAACTCAGGGTCTTCTGGAATGATTCTGGATTGGCATTGGCCTGTGGAAGATAGTTTCCGAGGAGTATCATCCTTTTTCTCTGTGGCAGGGAATGGCCAAGCTTTCAACAAAACGATTATAAAGTCCTTCAGAGGCTTTGGAAAAATTGTGACATTTTTGTTTTGAGCTTTAACGCAGCCATTATTCAGAGTATATCAGTTTCCTGGTTTGTTCAGTGTTCTTTATGCTTTATTTCCACAGGAATTTACTTCTGTTTGTATTATGGCAACGAGGATCTATATGTCTGTTGGATCAAGTATTGTTGAACTTGTGTTTGACCTCCCTCACAGGATAGCAGTTTTACTGTTAAAGTATTAAACATCTATCACGTATGTAGCAGAAGTAATGCTAGCTAACTCATACCAAAACGTGATAAATAGGACAAAAAAAGGAAAACAGGCTAATTTTACTAAGCATATGTTTATGTAAATTATAAATATAGCAGTATAATAAAACAACATGCCATGATTAGTCAGAGTTTATTCCAGGAATGCAAAGCTCTTTTGTTACTAGGAAATTATTAACTCATCAGATTATCTGATCAGAAATGAAAAACTGTATGTAGAGATGAATACTTGTCCCAACTACCTGGGCAAGCATTTTATTTTCTAGACTGCCTTGTATCTAGGTGGTACCAAGTGACTAATTTTCCAGTAGTAATGTGTGTCATTTCTGGGTCAGGGTATTTAAGAACAGTGTGCCCAATGGATAGGAATCAGCTGCATTGAACTGTTAATAATCTGTTGATCGCTGAATAACTGTTAATAACTGAATAGTAACTTATATTGTGTTAAGCTAACGAAATTTTGGGATTTGATTGTAGCACCTAGTGTTACCTTACAGGTATGAGGTATATGATTGTCTCACATGTCAAAAAAGCAGTTACTAAAATTCAATATCTGTTTAAAACCTTTTAATTAAAAGAAAGTATTAAACTTATACATACCCAGGCAGATAAACTTAAGTAGAATTTATTTCTATGTATGGGTGAGTTAGATATAGTTGACTCTTATGTTTAGTTTACTTAAATTTATTTTCCTCCTAAAATAGCAGTCTTGGGAATAGTGGAAATAAAACTCACCATATTGCGTTTTTTTTTTTTTTTAAATAATAAGATACAAAAAATTCCATTACTTGACTGTCTTTTTGAGTTTGGGCAGAAGGATACTTTTATGACATAAACAGTATTTCAGTTTAAAAGCCAACATCACAATGATGATGAAACACTAGAGACATATATATGGAAAAATGAGAAATACGACAAGAAAACTTGCTATGACTACTTTTTTTTTTTTTTATTTTGGGGGGTAATAACGTTTATTTTATTTATTTAAACGGAGGTACTGGGGATTGAACCCAGGACCTCATGCATGCTAGGCACGCACTCTACCACTGAGCTATACCCTCCCCCATGACTACTTTTATTTAGCATTGTTTTAGAAGTCATAGCCAGTTTAGTTAGGTATGAGAAATAAATGAGGCATAAACATTAAAGGAAGGAAAAAAGTTTCACTGTTTGCAGGTATTGTGATTGCTTATTTAGAAATCCCAAAAGAATGAACTAAAAACCTGTTAGAGATTTAAGTAAGAGTTCAGAAAGGTGATTGTTAAAGTAAGTGTATATTAATAGAGTGCCTGTGTATCAATAATTAACAAAATATTATGACAAATATAAAATATTTGGAAATAAGTTGGATAAGACATGTACAGGATCTAAGTCTAGAAAACTATAAAACCCTGGGAAAAGACAGGAAATACTTGAAAAATTGCAGAGAGCCAGTTTGCATCTGGATGGGAAGATTCAGTATGATAAAGATTTCAGTTCTTGTCAAATAAATTCATAAATTTAAATCAATTCCACTTTGGCAAAACAAATCAAAAGTTCATCTGGGTTAGACTAATAATAGTTTTTTAAAAGAAGTGTAGTGAGACATAAATTATATTACTAGGTATTAACATGTCTTGCAAAGATCCCATGATGTGCATTTAGACAAGACTGGTAAATAGTATAGATATGAAAGCCCAGAGACAGTCAAATACATGTAAGAATTTCAATAAACAGGCAATGTTGAAACCTAATCATCTTGAGAAAAAAAATTATATCCCTGCTTCATACAATATACCAAAACATTATGGAAGAGATGACTTTTTTTTTAATTAAAAAAATGAAGCTGTAGAACTAGATGTGAGTAACATGAATATTTACTTCGTGGTGGTGTGGATAGTAGGTATAGGGTTGTATAGATGTATACAGGCACAAGTAATAGATGCTTGTGGCAAAAAAGCCCAGTACTTAAGGATATAAAGACTTTCACATCTCCAGCTCTCTTTCCAGTAGAAAACACTGATAATGGTTTCTAAGATAAATTGTTAGACACTTTTTTTTTTGCATATATATAATACCACCCTTCCCCTTAGTGGCTAAGGAGTTAAACTATATATATAATTCTGCAACTTGCATTTTTCACATAATAATATGTGACTGTCTTTGCGTATCTGCACACAGAGGCTACATTGTTCTTTTTCATCACAATATTTTAATATGAAAAATTTAAAATACACAGCAAAGTTGAATGAGTTTTACAGGGAATACCCACCATATACCCACCACCTAGATTCTACCACTCACATTTATTATTGGTCCATTTATCCACATTGCTCTTTAAAGTAAAATTGTGGTAAAATGCACATAACATAAAATTTACCATTTTGATCATTTTAAGTGTACAGTGTTCAGTTTATGCACATTGTTGTACATCTAATCTCTAGAACTTTTTCATCTTGCAAAACTGAAACTCTACTCATTAAGCAACTCCCCATTCCTCCCTCCCTCCACAGTGCCTGACAACCACCATTATACTTTCAATTTTTTTGAGTTTGACTGCTCTGGATACCTCATATAAGTGAAATCATGCAATGTTTGTCTTTTCATGACTGGCTCATTTCATTTAGCATAATGTCCTCGAGGTTCATCCATGTTGCAGCATGTGCCAGAATTTCCATTTTTAAGGCTGAATAATTTTATTGTATGTTTATACCACATTTTAAAATCCATTCCTCTGTCAGTGGTTAGTTGGTTTGCTTCTGCCATTGGGCTATTTGATAATGCTGCTTGTGAACATGAGTGTACACATTTCTCTTTGAGATCCTGCTTTTGATTCTTTTGCATATATATATTTAGAAGTGATATTGCTGGATCATATAATAAATCAGTTTTTAGTTTTTTGAGACAAACCACTGTACTATTTTCCGTAGCAGCTGTACCATTTTACATTCCCATCAACAGTACACAAAGGTTCCAATTTCTCCATGTCCTTGCCAACAGTTATTATTTTCTGTTTTGGTTTTTTTTTTTTCATAGTAGCCGTCTTAGTGGGTGTGATGTCTCATTGTGGTTTTGATTTGCTTTCCCTAGTGATTAATGATTGTAGTATATCTTCTTTGGAGAAGTGTCTTGTTCAAGTCCTTTGCCCATTTTTAAATTTCTTTTTTCTGTTGAGTTGTGAGAGTTCTTTATAAATTGGATATTAATCCCTTACTGTTTTACAGATATTTTCTCATTCTGTAGGTTGCTTTTCATTGTGTTGGTTGTGTCCTTGAATGCAGGAAAGTTTTGGTGTACTTTAACTTGCCTATTTGTATTTCCGTTGTCTGTGCTTTTGGTGTCCACATTGTTCTTTTTGATGGTGGCATGTTCTATTATTATTTGATTATTCGGCAATGTATTTTATTAATTACTTACTGGAATTTAGGTAGTTTCTAGTTTCATGATGTTATAAACATGGTTTTACAGTAAATATTGCTGTACATATTTAATTGTGTACTTCTGAGAATAAAGTCATCGAATTAATTTTTACATTGGAATTACTGGGTTGGAGGGTATCCATCAAAGCCTGGAGAGTGCCAAATTGTAGTTCAAAAGAGTTAACATTTTACAGCAGTGGATGATAGTATTTCCTCCCTTTACCCTGTCAAACCCTGGACTTTGAGTCTTTTTCATCTCTGCTAATTTAGTAGGTGAAAAAAATCTGGTTTTGATTTCTATTTCTATATTTAGGCCTATATGGCTGTGGTTGAACATCTTTTTAGATATTTACTTACCACTTATATTTCTGTTTCTCTAACCATCTATTTATATCTTTTGCCAGTTCTTCTTATTTTTTTTCAATCATTGGTGTTTTTCTCATTGATTTATAACACCTTTCTCTATATGTGATATGTTTTCCAATTTTTTCAACTAGTTTCTCTTTAGACTTTATGGGTTTGTGCGTGTTTTTGTGTGTGCCTGTGCATACATGCAGTACCAAGTTTTTCATTTTATGTAACATAGTCACTTTTAGTTGTTACTCTGGGTTTGAGTCATTCTTTGGAAAGCATATTTAACAAAAGCAGAACCCATAAAGGACAAGATTTGACCACATAAAAGTGAAAAAAAACTTTTCTGGATCATGATAAGAAGGTGTGGGAGGGTAAAAAGGAAGAAAAATCACCCACAGTCCTACCACCCAAAGGCACCTACCATTGATATTTCAGCTTAATTTTTTTCCCCCAGTTTTCCCTCCCCTACTTAACCTTGTTTTAGTTTGTGGAGAGTCTTTAGTTTGTAGCATGGTCACTGAGTGACCCTGGGGAGATAACACTCCACTTACTGATTGGGGAGGAATGGATGCCTCTTCTTGCTTGAACTCTAGTGAGATTCGCTAGACCTCCTGTCAGCTAGTAAGGAGTTAGGAAGGACTGAAGCTAGAGCAAGGAGTATTGGTATTAGAAAGTCATCATGGTGAGATTCAGAAATCTCATCATATAAAAGTGACCGCAAGTTGCATTTTCTTTCCCTTCTATTGGGCAACTTTCCCTCACCATTTATTAAAGTTCTCTTTTTCATAGTGCCTACAGGTCTTTTTTTTTTTTTTTTTCTTTACAGTTTGCAAGGCAGAAAAGGATATCTTAATCCTTTGAACCGGAGCTTTAAATAGAAATCATTGTACCTGTTGGGGGCTATTATGGTGGTGGCAGTATTAATCGCTGTAAGAAAGAACGCTGAGTTTTCTCCTTTAAAAAGGTGAAACTTAGGAAATCTAAATTGGGATTACTGGGTTATCTATCCTTTTCAGGAGGCTTCCTTCTAGTTCTCTTTTAATGAGAACCTTAACTATTTTGTTTCAGAATAAGTGCATTTCATTAATGTAGAGACAAGAGTAAGACGAAAATAACTAAGAATGATAAAAAAAAAAAGGACTTGTATATAATTAATTAATTGCTGAAATTATTTTAAGTACCTAAGGTAATTGAGAAGGAAGGGTATCATTGACATTCTAGCAGATTTCATGGATGAGATGAGATTTTGTCTGGGCTTGGTTCTTTTGAGCAGGGATGTAGAAGTTCAGATTCTCTTTGACATTTGAGAAACTCTACAGTCTTAAGACAGTTGCCTTGTTTTGGCAGCTTCAGGGCATTGCTCTGTCTGGTTTCTGGGACTATTTTGTCATATGGTTCAGTCGTTTTTTACAAAGCTTAAATGAAAAAATCATGAAGTATTTTGTTTTTGTTTTTGTTTTTGTTTTTGTTTTTGTTTTGCTATAGTATGATTAAAAACTTTGTGAGTAGTAGGCTAATCATTGCCAGTGTTCACCGTAATTTGCTTTACTATTATGAACTTATGTGAATAGATTCAGAATATAGATTTGTCATTTACTTCAAGAGTTTCTAATCTTGATCTAGGAGTGGGTTTTATCTCAGGACTGCTTTGAAAATGATAGAAAATCTATCTCAAAGTAGTAGAGGAAGAAAAGGGAATTTATTGGTTTATTGCTGAAAAATATGGAGGAAGAGCTTCAGGTATGGTTGGATTCAGTCTTAAAAAAATTGTGTTATCAGGATTTTATTTTTCTCTCTGTTTGTTTGTCTCT
The DNA here is from genome assembly GCF_009834535.1 of Camelus ferus. Lineage (NCBI taxonomy): Eukaryota > Metazoa > Chordata > Mammalia > Artiodactyla > Camelidae > Camelus > Camelus ferus. Next base: position 17,733,566 of record NC_045710.1, on the reverse strand, counting down.
GGGGTGTTAGAAAGCTGTTAGCTTCAGTCTCACATCATTCAAGTTTAAGCCTAGTATAAGTCTAGCTGGGGCAAAAAAATGTCTTTTACTTGTTATTCTGCCCCTTTAGCCTTAGCTTGAGTGTTCTTCCCATTTCTGAACTACTTACTGTGGCGAGGTTTCATGCTTTGTTGCATATGGATTGAGGGTGGAGGAGGTGGGGTGAATCTCCAAAAGAAAATCAGGGCCTTTTAACCAGAATGTTGAGTGGTAGGTGTAAATTGCCAAAACCACAAATCTACCTTACACATTATGGGGTCTTTGGACTCCCAGAAACTAACCATAAAAAAATTGTATTTTTTTCTGAACAGGGTCTTTGTAGCTCTTATCAAGACTCTCAGAGGGGTCTGCACCCATATAAAAGGTTAAGTATTTTATGGATCTGGGGAGAAAAGAGCATTTCAGCTGAGGATAGGCACTTTACCAAAGGCATACATGAGAATCATTTTTGAGAGACAGTAGAATTTAAACCAGTGACGATAATATGTTGAGGATAGTAGAGTATAAATTTGGATGTTGTAGATGACTTATTAAGTGATGAAACTATAGAAGATGCTCAGATATTTGTTGAAATTGACTAAATATGATTAAAAAATCAAGTAATTTAAGAGAATAAGAGAAATGAATCTACAAATAATAAATTGCTTCCTTCTTTTCCATAATTATACCTTTCATTTAATTCTTTGGTCTAGATGTTATAGTTGTGCTTTCTTTCCTGGTCCAAGATTTTTTTTTGGTGTAGGGATTAAAAACAATTTTAATGACTTTTTTTTTTGTGGTTTTATTGCATTACAATCAGAATGTAAGCTTGAACACATTATAGGTTTTGTAATTATTGAGGTTTCCAAATAAACAGGCAGTTTTTCTAAAAATTCCATTAGTGATTGGGAGAAAGGGTAGACTTTTCTTTGAAGAATTTAAAGTTTGATATATCTTAGAAATCACCCTTACTGGATTTATTATTCATATACCCTTATTTCTGTCTTGTAATCGTAAATGAGAAATGTAGTAGATGGAAGGTTGGGATAAGAGATACACCCTAACTTTAATTAGGATCTATGATTGCTGTACCAATCCTAATTTTTAGTGTATGGTTTTTTTATTGGAAAATTTTATCAAGGATAGGCTAACAACCCTAGAATTTGGAACCTACTTTTTAGCTTAGACACAGAATCCTTTTATTGAAATTCTTTTGTAATAGTAACACATTATATTTATAGAGCAGTACTGCCAGCATTGTTTCTTATTCCTATTCCTTCTCCTTTGTTGGCTGGACCATGAATGAAATCTTGATCTTCCAACATGGACAAGAGTCGGACAAATTAATAATGTTATATAAGACAGATGAGACATGTATTTTGAGCTGCTGGAAATATTTTAAGGGAATGTCTCAATATGTAAGTCCTTTAACTTTTTTGTTAGAGATTATTTTTGTGAGCTATTGGCACTTTTAACGAATTTTCCCTTTTCTCTCTTCTTGATTATCTGGCTAATAATCTGTCTTGTGGAAAGTTTAAAAACAAAAGTGTGAAGAAGCAGGAAAACATTATCTTAATTCTAACACAGAGAGGCATATTCTTAGTCATTTTGGGGCCAGAGTTCCCTTTTGGAGTTTAATGAAAGCTGTGGTTCTTCTCTCCAGAAAAAGATACAGGCAATAAATACTGTATGTAATTCCAAAGGAGTACATGGAATCCTGAAGCCAGCTGTGTGTCCTGTGGGCCTAGACTATAAGTTAATAATACTTACCTAAGGTAATAATATCAACTTTTTGACATTTATTTCTAATCCATCTGTTTTTTCTTTACTTAATTGAAATCTTATTATGTATTCCATTTTGCGTGTGGGTTTTTCTATGTCATAAGCATATACTCCTCATTGAAAACTCTGCTTAAAGATAGCTTTAATGGCAGTTATAATATTGTTTTCAATTTAGAAATAATTTACTGAAACATCTCTCCTATGTTTCAGTTATTGTCTAACTGGAAGGCTATAAAGATAAAAGGCCTGTGGTTTCTGCTTTGCTCTTAAACTAAAGACCTCTTTATGAGGGGAGTTAAATTGATTTACTTTATTATCTTAATATTGGGAATTTAGATTATTTATTTTTATAACTGTTAAAATAATACTACAGTGAACACCTTTTGTGCCCAGATTTCTTGTATACTTCTGTTATTTTGCTTTTTGTAGATTGCTTAGAAGAAAAGTTGCTGGATAAGAGGATGTCAATCTTTGAAAGACCCTTAAAGTTACATGTTCACCAAATTGCTTCCTAGAAAGGTGTGTCAGTTTACTTTCCCAGCTGTGTAGTGTGTAAGTGCCTGTTTTACTCAACCCTCAAAAGATTGAATATTACCAGTTTTCAAAATTTTTGCTATTTTGTTAGATGACATAAACTTTCATGTCTAGAAAGGAGTGGGAAAGTTGTGTCAGGTACAGAGAACAGCGTGAACAGAGGTGGGATGCTGGCAGTGAGTGTGTCCCAGAATACTGGAAGGTTGTTACAGTTTATTCCTTACACAGTTGGCACTCCAAGCCCGCTCTTGTTACCAGCTTCTCGAGACAGAGGCTGTCAGCAGTCTCTGAAAAGGACTTAATTCAGGATGGTTAATGGAATAAACTGTATAGTCCGTGCTACAACAGCTGGTTCCAAGGCCATATGGCTGTTCATCATTTCCCTCCACACCCGTACATTCTTGATTTCCTTCACCCTTGGACAGACTTCAGCTTATCTAGGTGGCTTGCCTGGTAGGGTGACCCAGACTATCATTCCTGAAGGGTCTGAGCCCCTGTCTGCCTTTCCTTTATCATGCCTTTGCCTTATGCTGCAGTTTTTATTATAGGCTTGGAAGCATTGACACCTTGGGGTTAGTTACCCTGACATTATGATAACTCCTTTTTAATTCCTTTTTTTTTTGCCTCCTGGTCCACCAGCAAGAGGAACCCAAAGTTGTTAACTACAGATTCACATTAAGTCTTCTGATTAAAAATATTTCCCCTTGGGAATAAAGATCTCTAATCCTAGCAGAGCCTGAAGTTGCAGGAATGGAAAATAGGTTTTTTTAATTTGGTCACTGGGGTTATGGGAACCAATCCTATTTCCTCTCACACCTTTGTACTATACTTTCAGAATGCATTTGTTTCTTCTTGGAGACCAATCTTATGTTCTATCAGGCTTACTCCTTCTTGGTGGTGCAGTGTACGGTGAGATCAGGGCTCAGTGCCTATTGTTAGATTTTCTTCTTTGTGAAATAGAGTCACTTGGTCTGAGGTAGTGTTATTCCCCATGTTGGTAAATTAGGTACGTTTGGATGGTGGTACTGTTGGCTGAGGTACTGAAGGCAGGGAAGGCAAACTTATCAGAATGGTTGTCAATGCTGGTAAGGGCTAATTGCTGCCCCCTCAGAGTGGAGGAGGTCTGGTGTCATCAACTTGCCATCTAGATGGTTAGCTCATCTCTTTGAAGGATTGTAACAGATAGGGGGCTCAGAGTTTGCCTTTGCTGATGCAGAGTTGGACACTCAGCAGCAACAGTAGCTAAGCTATATCATTTTTGGTGAGAAGAAGGCTTTGCTGATGGGCTTACACATAGCCTTTATCCCTGTCACTGTGACTTCTTCATTTGTGGACCTATTGCATGCATACAGGGTAGTTTATGACAGGATCTGGAGCATTTATTCACTACCAGCTCCACTCTCACTCCCCAGTGGTTGATTTAGGATTTTTAACTCCAGCAAGGATGCCAACTCCCGTGCTCTTCTGGGCTGCCCTGCTGTTGTTTGGGCTCCCTGGGCTTCAGAGAAGTGTCTGAGGCAGAAAAGTGAAGAGACTTACGGACCCATGAGATAGGCTTCTCTTAGCATGGGATGGGATACTGTCAGTATAAGTGAGGACTGCCTGTAGGAACTGTGGCTGAATTCATCCATGGGCTGAGGAGATGTGATACAGGGCACCAGCTTGTTTTGGTTGTATATGATGCAAAAGATGGGAAGCAGCTCCAGTCCATCATTAGGACACTGGTTAAATAAATTGTGGTATAGCCACACAATGGAATATTATGCAGCTGTAAAAAAGTAGATGCTTTCTATATAAACATAAAGACCTCTGAGATGTATTAAATGAAAAAGGTCATGTGTTGAATATCGTTTATGACTTGCCTTTTGTTTGCAAAAGTGAGAAAATAAAAATACATTTGCATTTGTTTATGATTAATTTTAGAAGGATACACAGGAAACTCCAAAGTGTCTGAGGAGGGGATTGCTGAGAACGGGAGGGAGGAGGACATGGGGAAGGAGATGGGGAGAATGGGAAGGGATAGAAAATGAGGGAAATGAAACTTTTTACTTACTGCTTTTTTTTTTTTTTTTTTTTTTAACATATTACCTGTTTGGTTTGGTTTGTTTTGTAATTGAAACCACCCTGGTGAAGTATTTATTAATAGGGTTGAATTTGATTTTCCATGTGACTATATAAACTAAATCCTCTCATGTCTTTTGAGCTGAACTAATCAAATAGGTATTAAATATTCCCATGCCTGGCAGCTTGTCACTCAGTTCTTATCTTAAGTGTTGTTTAGTCACTGAGCCTCACTTTTCAGTTGAACTCTCTTCCCATTGGTCATCAAACTTACCAACTTGTTTTATTTTGTTATTGTACTTACCATTATCTGAAAAAATTTTTCTGCTTACATATTTATTGTCTATTTCTACATTAGAATACTAAGTTCCCTAAAAGCAAGGATCTGCTGTGTGTTGTTCACCATTTCTTGGCATCCTGTTTTTATTTTTTGTGTGATGGGTTCAATGGATGTGATATCTTTTCCTCTAAGGATGGATTTATTTATTTATTTATTTATTTTGCAAACAGAGAACTTATATTCTTTCTTCTCCTCACTACCCTCTCCTTCCTGCCTCCAGCCCTCTCTTTTGGTTATCACTTCACTGGCTCTGGTGTTTTGGTCACTTCAGGCATTAAAACAGTCTGATTCTCAGATATGAATAAGCTGCCTTTAATACAAATCATAACTTCCATCCTAACCCATTTTCAGGCTCCTTTTTTTCCCTTAATTTGTGCTTCTCTTGAATTTCACCATTTCTACATTTTGTTTTAATTTCTTTAAATATCAACTTATTGAGGTGTAATTTCCATGTAATACAATGCATACATTTTTAAGTGTACAGCTGAATTCATTTTGACAAATGTATACACCTGTGTAACCACCATCCTAGTCAAGATACGGAACATTTCTATTCATTTCCCTTTGTAGATTTGACAAAGCTTGTTAGTCCATTCGTGTTTTATTATTTTATAGTTTCCTCCATATTTGAAATATTGCATAAGTTTTAAAGTAAGAGTTAAATGTTCTTTACCTTTGTTTCCACAGTTCTTTATATCTTCTTAGTATTTCTTCTCTCATTATAGTTGTCCATCTTTCCCTTTCCCTGCTCACTCTCCACCCTGGTTGTGAACTCCAGAGGTTGTTTCTTATTCATCTTTGTATCTCAAGGTTTTGGCACTTAAGAAGCACTAAGTAAATGTTTGTTACAGTAAGAGTTAATTTTAGGAGTAGTGTGGATGTGTAACTGACTGAGGCAGTATAGCTTAATGCTTAGGAGCAAAGAGCTTTGTCCTCCATCACTTACTAGCTGATGTGACCTTGGACAAGGTACTTATTTTCTCTCTGCCTCAGTTTTCACATCTGAAAAAAAAAAAAATACCACAGTGGTTATCCATCTCATAGACTTACTGTAAAGGTTAAACGAGCTAATATATGTAAAGTACTTAGAACAGTATCTGACACTTAAATGCTAGACTAGTATTAACTGTTATTGTTATTAATTCTTCAGTTTGGGGGGAACTAGGTGTTGAGAACTTTTTTTGGCTGAACCAGGGAGTGTGTATATCATTCTTGGATAATCAGGTAAGAATCTAAGCTAGCAGATTAGAATGTCTTGATAGAGCGGTTCAGAATTGAGGGACCTTTAGGTAAAACTATACCTCTGAGTTTACAAAGCCAGCCTCTGTAATCTTCTCTGAATATCCATAGCTGCTTTTCTGTATAGATTTGTATTGAAATATTCTCAACTCCTTCTTACATTCAGGTTTCTGCTTCTGAATCTACATACGTATTTATGTTTGCACTTACCTTTCATCCTTCTTTCATGTTGGAGGGAAAAAGGCGTTTTTACTATTGTCTAAAGCTAGTCCTGCCACCTGTGTTCCTCATTCCATCAGTATGTATCAGACCTATCCTATGAAAGGTACTAAAGGATCCTACATGAACAAGACCCTCATGGAGCTTATGTACCAAGGGGCAAGACAGATGATTTAAAATGCAATGATAATAAATACAAGTGTGATAAACCCTACTGGGGTATATGGAGTTCTACTGTAGGAACAATGATTTTTGAAACCACAGGAGTATGAAAATGCCCAATGAGAGCAGAAATTGAGATAAGAAGAGAGTCTTGAGGAAGATCAATGTTCAAAATTGTGGGGAATGAAAAGTTGCTGGTGGAGAGGTAGGAGGGAAACAAGAAGGAGAGTCTGGTGTCACAGAAGCTGAACAGAGGAGTGTATCTCAGGACAGAGGTAGTTAGTGATCAACAGATACTGCTCAGCAGCCCGGTAAGGTCTTTTCCCTCTTTTCAGATATTTGGCTCTATCGGTTGTTCCTCTTGTTTAAATTTCATGTTTCCTTATTATTACCTGTTCCTATTATTCCTGTTATCACCTGTTCAGCTCCTGAACTCACCTCGTGTTTGTGTAGAGATTTTGGTAGGTGAGGGATACTGCATTGTCTGAATTCATTTGTTTCTGAGTGTCAAATTAAGTAGCACAAGTTTGGATAAAGAGAAATTTGTCAAACTATCTGAGTGTTTGCCTCTCATCTAGGGATGGGGAGAGTTGGTATAGCTAGGGATACTTGCGTTTCCTTTCACTTTGGTTCACTGAAACTTGTTCAGGTCCATTTGGCAAAACAATTATTCCTTGACTCCATGTTTTCCTTCACTGTTCTACGAAGAGTTGTTTTAACTTCTTGTGCCTCTGGATCTCCCATTCAGTGCTGACCCCCCTCAAGTTTGATTTCTTCCCTCGTGATTAAATGGAATCTGAACTTGTAAAGCTATGAGCTCATTGTTGCTATATACAATGGATTTTGAAGTTGCTGTCTCAACTTCTAGGCGGTTTTTGACATTGCTGACTACTTCATCCTTCTTAAAATGCTTTTGTGCTTTCTGAGGCCCATATTCTTCTGGTTTTCCTTTGGTCACTTCTTAGTTTATTTGCTAACTTTTTTTCTCTTAAATATTGGTATATTTGTTCTCCAGCATAGACTCTCATCCCTTCTCATTCTGCATGTTTCCTGGGTGATGTCATTCACTACTGTGACATTAAATTAAAGCTTTTGGACAGCAAATAAGCCATATGACACTAATATGAATCTGTGAAGATGACCATGTTTTTATTGGTACATTTTAAATGTAAAATAAAATCTAGATTACACAAAATTCAGGTTCTGTATATCTGGAATGAACTCATAAGTGCAGCAGTAATTGAAATGTTGAGGTTATTTAGGCTAGAGTCAAACTCAAATGTTAGGGGCTGTTTACATTATTTTTGAATACTCAAAGTATAAATTTTATATCCTTTTTTAGCTGGTTGTGAGAATCTACAAGTAAAGAAATGTGTTAAGCATGCTTTAAACAACATGTATTTTATCATACTTTGATTCTGTGTAGTGTTGATTTTAGCTCTTTTGAACAGTTAATTCAGTTTGTCATAAAGTAGTTTCCAAAAATTGTTTTGAAGTTCCGTGAACAATTACAATGGAATGGTTTTTTGTTTGATAAACACTGCCCTCCTGTGGTTAAAATAAACTAAATGTTTTGTGAAACTACTAGGGTCTTTCCACTTAGATTAACTTGTGGTAAATGATGTAATAGTAATGCAATACAGTAATAGTATTGTAATGGTAATATAATGGAGTATCATAGTTTTGCTCAGAAATATATGTGGCCATTTTGTTTTCCTCTCCATTTCTCCCTCTTGGGTTTCTCTAGTGTGTCTGCACATTTTTCTCACTGTTTATGTACATTTTCTTATTAAAAATTAAGTGAATTTAAAGAGTTAAATGTAGATGGAAAAATATTAAGCTATTGAAGGGAGGGAAACTACACTTAAGTGTGGAAGTGCTAAAAGAAAAGACCAATAAGTTATAGTAATACAGCTTCCATGGAAAAGCAACAGTAATAAAAAGATGAAGAATAAACTGGGAAAAGTGTTTGCAGTGAAAGTTTTAATATTTTTAATATGAAAAACAGAGCTTATACAAATGGCCTATACACATGTGAACAATGGCTATGAATAATCAGTTTACAACGTGAGGAAATAGAATAATCAAATCACAAAATATATTAAAGTTTATAATGGTATTCCATAAAGTAGTATTCATAATATTCTTAATGGTACTTCAGACAAACGAAAAAGCCATCTTCACTTGTCACCTTTGGAGTATACTAGAAAAATCAGTTAATTATTCTGAGAATTAGTAAACAAAGGGACAGAATCAAGCACTTACCCTGCTTTTTTTCTACATGAATTGTATGTATTTCAGATAACCAAGTAGTAGATAGAAGAAAGCATTTCTTTTCAGAAGGATTCTAGCTTACAAATGAAGAAGGAAAGATAGACTGTCACCATTTTTCAACACCTAAATAAAATGAATCTAAGTAGTGATCATCAGTGGCTACTAAAACAGGTTGGAATGCTGATGGGAAACTTTGAAATGGGTGGATCAGGAGGACTGTCTTGATTTATCATGACGTCTCAAAAAAAGAGACCACAGATATTTTGGTGTGTTCTGATGTGGTGTGATAGGAAGTATACAACACTGCCTGTGAAGTTTTTTTTTTTTTCCCTTAACTAAAATCCGAATCTGAGCAACCCTCTAGTAATTCTAATTTTTATGACTGCCTTTTGAGTCTAGGCTGAGTGGTCCCAGGGGAAACAAAACTAGGAAACTTCCTGCTAGGTTACTAGTTGTAGTTGTGGTTCCCTCCCCAAGCCAACTGCTACCATTTTCAGAGTCCTCAGGTAGCTGCTACATGCATTCTGTCCAGGTTTTTAGCTGTACTCAGTGGGGGAGACAGGATAAACTATGCTTAACGTCGTCTCTACCAGAGCCAGAACACAGATACCATTGTAATTTCATTATAACTGTATTGGTAATTTGTTTTGGTTAAGAAATTACTGAGCATCCAAGATGTACTAAACTTTGCTGGAAATTTAAAGATGGATAATCTTTAAGGTGCCTCCAGTAAGTTTACAGGTAGGCATATGATGCAGGGGTTGGAGGCAGAGAATAAACATAATATCATATTATGCATTAACAATAATTCAATTATTAATCTTACTTTTAAAATTTATTTCTGCTTAAGGATTTGATTAGAGAAGAGCCTATTTGTATTGCATTATTTTTTTGCTTATTATCCTAAAATATAAGGGATGAAAAGTCTCTGAATTTGTATGTGCTGGATGAAGTTAGTACATAGTTGTAATAAGAATAAGAAATACAATTATGTATGTAATTATAATAAGAACTTAAAATAAGAAGAAATAATTTATTATCATATACTTGTTTCTCAGGTCTTAGAAAAATACCCCAATACACCCATGAGTCATAAAGAAATTCTTCAAGTTATCCAGAGAGAAGGACTAAAAGAAATCAGGTGAGTTATTTAAATATTATTAGTAATAATTATAATACTTGATTACAGTATTTTGTTGTTTATAGTTGTATACTTTAGTCCTGAAGGTTGGTTATTTAGTAATAACTCTTTGTTAATGTATGATTTATTCAGTTGTCAGATCTTTGGAGTTTTCAGTCATAGCACAATTACAAAACCAGAAGTAAGTTAGAAGGTAGCTATCTTCACACCCATGCACTTTAATTCTTAGGAAGGCCTGGAGCCATCTTCAAGCCTTCATCTATCAGTTCAGGCTTTTGATTTAGTAATTTTGGTCATTAGCAAATGAAAAGTATTCTAGTTCAGGAAGAATGGTAGATTTAGACAGTTTAGGAAGAAATAATCTTGGCCAAAAATAATTAAATGGAAGGTTATATAAAGCAGTATATATTTCAAGCAGCTGTCTTACTGTGTTCAAATAAAACAGCCTGGGGTCAGTTAATATAGGTCCAAACATAAAACACACTTTAATTTCTAAGAGCTTTATTATATTGTAGTAGCACATAATGGTCACTGTTCATAGTCAAGACCTTCTGTCATTAAGAAATGTTAAAATTATGTTTAATATACTTTATATGTTAAGGCAGAAATCTGGGTGCCTGCATTTAGAGATATTTTCATTAATAGAGAAAAAGGTTGCGGTGCTACTAGTTGTTCTCAGCTAGGGGTTGATATTGTGTAACACCTATAGGGAAAGTATTTAGGATTTTGTGGGGCTATTTTTGGTTGTTACAGTGACTAGAAAGGAGGGAGCACTATGGCATTAACAGGCGCAGGAACAGGATGCTAAGTGCCTTTCTTGTGCAGCACAGTCCTTCACATTAACCTTAGATGCCAATGGTGTTCTTATTGAGAAATAGTGAGCTCAAGGGTGGGGTATAGCTCAGTGGTAGAGCATGTGCTCGCAGGAGGTTCTGGATTTAATCCCCAGTACTACCATTAAAAAAATAAAACTAAATAAAAAAAAAAGAAATAGTGAGCTATATTGAAATATTTGTAGATGGACAACAGTATTTTTTTTGATAAATAGCTATTGCATATTCCAGATTTTAATTCTTATTTTCTTTAACATGAAATTCAATTTGAGATTTTTTAATTGACACTTCTTTGCTAATGCAATTAAAATTTTTTTGGTTCTGACTTGTGGCCAAATGTCAGTAGATTGGGAATAAATTAGGTTTGCTTTGTTAAGATGAAATAATTAAGTATAAATTAGTATAGCTCTATGAATAATTAATATGTCTCTGAAAAATTGTGTGAACATTTATAAATTAAAACATTAAAATGTATTTGAAAAATTAGCTTTTAAACATATTTCTAAACTTCTAAGAATTAATCACTCAGTTTATTGATGACATCATTCAAAATTTTGTTTGAATTTGATTAGATTTATTAGGTTAAGATTAAAGTGTGATACTCATTTAATCACAGATCAGTTTATACAAGGCTACAAGGAGAAAATGATAGTGATTTTAGTTACTCTGAGGAACAAATTCTGTTAAGGTATTCTAATTTTTTTTATAATACTTTAAGGTTTTGTAGGATAGGAATGAGCTAGAGATTTCGTTTCTTTTCATAAAATTAGAGTTTTGATACACACTGGGGACCAGGAAATCTGTTGTAAAGAGATCTGACTCCATCAGTGTGCCCTCGGTCTAAATGCCAATTGCAAGGTCGTCCAACTCTAACACAGTAAAACTGTGACTTTAAACTTGTCAGTTTATTTCTAGGGAGCAGGCAAGAAGAGTAAATAAGAAAGAATACTAAGTAAATAAAGAACAGAAGGGAAAAAGGAAGAACTTAAAAAAAAGTAGCAAGATGGTGGAGTCATAGAAAACGGCTTCTGGCTTCACTTTGTGACAGCTTAACAAGTGGCTATTCTTGGTTAAACTTTATTGTGGTGTTACAGTTATGTGACCACAGATCAGTACTTTTTTTTTTAACGTCACCAGTGACTTCTACTTTGTCACCTCCATGAGACTTTTAGTTGTTGCCTTTCTACGTCTCGCGTTATTTAACACAGATGACTACTACTTCTTGAAACTCTGAATCATTACCTGAAGGGACCACAAACATTCCTGCTTTCCTTCCTTCCTCTCTAAGCTCTCCTTCTCAGTTTTGTTTTTTGTTTTTTGCTCATTATCTGTTCTCTAACTGAGTGCAATTTTGTCCATCACTATAGCTTTTGTGTGTGTGTGTCAATTTGGTTTTGTCAATTCCCAAATATGTAGGGAAGCTAGTTCCCACCTCAGCCTTTGTATGTGCTGACCCCTTTATTCAGTTAAATGTTTGTTTTTCTTTTTTTAAGGTGTCAGCTTGAATATGTTTTTTTCAGATTACTTTGGCTGACTTTCTGATTTAGATTACATTTTCCTTTTTTAGTTTATTATATAGTGTTCTGTATTTTTCCTTCATAGCACTTAAGATTTGAAATTACATATTGTTGTGATCTTAAAAAAATCATATAGTTTCTATAACTTACATTAAGCTAGTAGCTCCATGAAAGCAGTGACATTATCTGCGTCCCCTCAACCCCGGCACATAGTAGGTATTGAAAACCCACTTGTTAAATGAATATATGAAGTGTCAGTGATTGGAAGATCACATTCAAATGTATTTATAGCTTATTCTCTTGTTGTATGATGTGTCAAATGGTAGTCTCATAGTCTTTGTAGTTTTCAGATAGACTATGGAATGAAAGAGATATTATGTTTATTGAAGATGTGCCTTACTGTTTTATTTTCGTTCCTCAATCCTCAGTGCATGGCTTTCAACTTTTTTCCCTTTGCAGTTTTCCCTCTGCCTCCCCATTTTGAAGAATCTTGCTTAATTTTGATTATTCCATACTATATTATTTTATACTATATTAAAATGGAAACAGCTCAAATGTCCAACAAATAAATGGATACATAAAATGTATATACATTCAGTGGAATATTACTTAGCCTGAAGGAATGAAATTCTGATACATACTACATAGATGAACCTTAAAAACATGCCAAGTGAAATAAGCCAGACACAAGAGGATAAATTTGTACACTTTCTTTTATATGAGAATACCTAGAATAGAGACAAAGTGGAATAGAGGTTACCAGGGGCTAAGAGTAGGAGAGAATAGGGAGTTAGTTTAACTGGTGTAGAAATTCTTTCTGGGATGATGAAAAAATTCTAGAAGTGGATAGTGGTAATGGTTGCACAACATTGTAAATGTACTTAATGCCTCTAAATTGTACACTTAAAATGCTAACTTGTATATTATGTATATTTTGCCACAACCAACCAACAAAAAGAAGTATTAAAAATGAAGTAATTGGCTCTTGGGTGAGAAAGATTGAGGTACTGGTCCCTTGAAGAAGTTAAGTGATAGGATTGGAATTTGACACAACATTTTAAAATGACTATAACTTAATTAAAAAATGTTTTTAAAAAATTTTAAAAAAATCATGTGCCTAAATTATGGAATTTTGTATGAATTAATTAGAAACATATACAGTATTCTTAAAATATTGTAACATTTAAATTAAATACTCTTTATAACTAAGCATATTAGCATTTAGAAAACAGGGAAAAAATAAGATCCTTGAATTTTACCCCCTCCAATAACTTACGACTTTGTGTATTCTATTTTTTTTTTTTTTTGATACCTAAATGTACCCCTTTTAAAGATAGTTTAGAGTTTCCCATGGGAGTCATAGGGAAGAAAGAAAATGTGGATTTTGTTGTTTCAGGTAAAAGGGATGTTTTGGGGTGTTCTAAAAGTTGGTTAGTTCTGTTTAGAAAAGATAAGATGTTAAAAGGGTTGGAGTAGCCCCTAGGAGGAAGAAAAGATTAAAAGATTTTTAAAAAAACAAAGAATTTGAGACTTGTTGGTTGTAACAGTTATTGATAATTTAGATAGGTGCTCTAACTGTGGAATTTGACTATCTATAAAAACAAAAGTTAATTTCTATACTGTTCACCAGTAAGTAGTTATTTCAGAAAATTAAAAATGTTTTTAAAAAATTTGTTTTGATATCAAATATAGAAATACAGCCTTATTGTTCTTTCTCTTAACTAATGACAACTTGGCAATAGTTCCCTAGGGTTGAGCTCTTCGACACATAATTGCTTGTTGCAAATTTGAAGTACTGTTAAAACCATTTGAAAAAGTTCTGTAAGCTTTTAATCATTTGCATTTGTCTAGACAGTTTCCTTTTTAAAAAGTTAATAAATAGTTCATTGAGTTTACTTGGTTGAAACCCCCCCCCATTCTCATTATAGCTGATGTGTTACTGATCCTAGATTATGCTGTATGTTTATGTGAATCCAAATATTGAAGGAGTAGTTAGCTGTTTTTGTTTCCCTCTCACAACACTTCACTAGAAATGAAATCCAGGATTCAGAGAGACAGATACCTACTTGATGCATTTTGGCTGGGTGTACTTCAGTTTCTTTCCAAGATTTTATTCAGGGTTTTATTTTACCTTGAATGAGTGTAACATGTATAGCAAATGGCTGACATTAGCCATCAATATTTAAAATAGTCTTTCAAAAACTTAAGATATTTCCTTTTTGTCTGAGGATGTAGATTTTACAGTTTACAGGAAAACTAACTCAGCGCCCCCCTTTCTTCCTATTTTCTCCTGACTTAAGTCCATACTTCTTCCTGTGATTACAGACTGCCCCCACTGATCATGGAATTCAAACCCTAGAGCAATTCACACCCCAGTCTCACGAATATACTCATACAGCTTCATGGAGCTGTTTCTGGGCTTTGGGGCATTCTTTCTTTTTTTAAAAATCTTTTAAAATTAAGAGTTTGTAAAAGATGTTCTTTGCATCTTTGAGCTATATAGTTCTGTAGTGCTCAGGGTCCAGTCAGCAGACAAAAGCTACATGGTAATTTAAACAGGGAAGTTATTAAGTTAACTGGTTAATTTATTAACTGTAAGTTGTTAACTGGTTATTAACTGGTAACCAGGAATTAACTACTAAAAGGTAAAGATAACACAGAAGAACACAGTAATAACAAATAGGGGGCAACTGCTACCTCTAGGGCTGAGACACTGTGCCCCGGTAAAGAATAACTTTCAGGGAGTCCCCTCCATGTTCATAGGTTGTGCTCTCCCTGGAGAAGGTGAGGCTCTGGTCCAGTAAGTTCACTGGTGCCATAGCCTAGGGTGGCACATAGGAAACCACTTTCTGGGTACTAGAACTTGCTGGAAAGCCTCTTGCTGGGCACTTGTCCAACTCACTGGGGACCAGCAGAGGCACCAGCAGGATTTTCTGGGAATCCACCCATAGGCATTTTGTTGAACGTTGCTGAAAGGTTAGTGCCACTGAGTGTCTCTCATATTGCTGGGTGCTGCATGCCAAGAGAGCAAGCAGGCAAGAGCACACTAAAACTGGGAAGAGAAGGCCCCCTTCTTTCTTTCTGCGATGCTCTCCCAGCTCTCTACTGACAAAACTTAACACTGAGCCAGCTGGCAAAGGAGAAATGTTTATAGGGTCCAGTTCCACTACTACAGAAAAGGGCAAAGAAGGCTGGATTTAGAACTAAAAGTCAATAAATTGATAACTGGCACAGATGGCTTCATTTGTTTTTCCATAGAATAACTGGAATCATTGACTGGTCCCATTTACCACTTACGGTTATTTGATTTCTTTCCATCTGCGCCACAGCTAAACTGATATGGTGTTATTGCCTGAATAGGAGGATCTAAGATTTCTTACCTTTACTCAGGACATTGAGCCATCTTTTATCCTCATCTCTTTATGAAAAAATCTTGACAGTCTTTCAAAAAATCAACTCAGATATTACCTCCACAAAGCTGGTGGCCTTTTCTTCAGTTCAGTGTATCTTCTTCTCTCTCAGTATTTTTTTTTAAAGGAGAATTATCACCTTTTATTTTAATGTTATATAGTAATAGTAAGTAGATTAATACATAATTACTATTAAGTAGTTCCCTTACTAGATTAATTTTTTAATTAAGATTATGATCAGTTTCCTTCAGGAGACTAGACAAATACCTCAAGACTAAAGACAAATGGGACTTCACTATTTTAATTATTTATTCATAAAATTACAGAGAAAATAGATAAGAAATATCATAGCTGTCCTTTTAAATGGGAAATTCAAGTTCTTTATACCTATGATTTAAAAAATGAGCAACAAGTATGTACATGGGAGATAGAATAAGAAAATTTTAGAACTGAGATGACTTTAGAGATTATCTGATTCCAATTCATAATAATTTTGATAGAATGAGGCCCCCAAAAGTCAGTGTCTCCAAATTGGAATTTGTTTTTTCTTGAAATCCTCCCCTATTCTTGTTTTCTTTTGGGCTAAGTTAGAATTTTATTAGTTCAAACTTAGAATATATGTAACAACTATATAAATTATGAAACACAATAATAAAAACACTTGTGAAATGTCCTTATCACCAGTTCCATTGGAGCTGCCTCTGTGTTTCTACACTATCTCATTCATTTCCCTTATTTTGCCGTTTAGGAATCTCAGTACTGTGTTGAGTAAGAATGGTGAGCACATACTTCCCTGCCCGCTTGTTCATAAAGGGAGAGCATTCAGTCATTCACCACTAAGTATGGTATTAGTTGTAGGTTTTTTGTGGATACTCTTTATCAAGGTGAGGAAGTTTCCCTCTGTTAGTCTCCTAGGGCTGCTGTACCAGGTACCACAAATTGGGGTGACTTTAAACAACAGAAATCGTCTCTCAAGTTCTGGAGGCTAGAAATTGGAAATCAAGTTGTTGGCAGGGTTGGTTCCTCCTGGAGGCTCTGAGGAAGAATCTGTTCCATGCCGCTCTCCTAGCTTCTTGTGATTGCCTGGAGTTCTGTGGCTTGTGTACTCATCACCCTGTTCTCAGTCTCTGTCCTTACATAGCATTCCTGCTGTGTCCACATTTTCGTCTTCCTAGGAGGATACCAGTCATTGGATTAGGGCTACCAGGATTATGTCATCGGGGAGAGGGTATATCTTTTGAGGAGGAGCACATGTCATCCCAAATGTCCTCTAATCCAAGTTAGTTTAGAGTTTTTACCATGAATGGGTGTTGGTTTTGTCAAATGCTTCTTATGTAATCAGTTGATAATGTCCATATGATTTTTCTTATTTAGCCTATTCATGTGGCAAATTACAGTGATTGATTTGTGAATACTGAGCCAGCCCCGTACACCTGAAATAAATCCTACTTGGTTGTGAAGTAGTATATAATTTTTTAACATGTGGCTGCATTTGGTTTGCTAACATATTGTTGAAGATCTTGTTTTTAAGTTCATGAGATACTGGTCTTTAGTTTTCTAACTTTTGTACTGCTGTTTGGTTGTAACACTGATGTCATAAAATTAGTTGAGAAGTATTCCCTCTTCTATTTTCTGGAAGATACTGTATAAAATTGATGTTCTTTAAATGTTTGGTGAAATTCTCAATTGAAACCATCTGGACTTGGAGATTTCTTTTTCAGTAGCTTTTAAGTAACAAATTTGACTTATTTAATGGTTATAGGACTATGCAAATTATCTGTTTTATATTGGTTGAGTTCTGATAGTTTGTGGTCTTTCAGGAATTTATCCATTCTTTCTGAATTGTCAGATTGTACTATATCCTCATTGTCCTTTTAATGGCTGCAGAATAGTGACACATCTGTTTTAATGCTGATACTGGTGATTTTTATTTTCTCTCCTATCTTTGTCAGTCTTGTTATAGATTTGTTATTTTTTTTCAAAAGGCCAGAATTTTGTTTCATTGATTTTTCTCTATTGTTTTTGTCAATTTTTTAAAAATCATTTTGTGACTCAGGATATGGACTGTTTTGATGTATGTAAATATTCCATGCATGCTTGAAAAGCATGTGTATGTGTTTTCTTCTGGTTTTGGGTAGAGTGTTCTGTGAATGTCGGTTAGGTCATTTTGGTGAATAGAGTTGTTCAAATCTTCTATATCCTTATTGATTTTCTGTCTACGTGTTTTATTGATTATTGAAGAAAGGATGTTGATGTCTCCAAGTATAATTGTACATTTGTTTATTTCTCTTTTCAGTTATTTCAGTTTTTGCTTTATGTATTTTGAGTATTTGTTGTTAGGTGCATATTACATCAAGGGCATTAAGTTTTCTTAGTCAATTGACTCTGTTATCGTTTTGTAATCACCGTCTTTATCCCTGGTAATATTCTTTGTTTTGACGTTTATTTGGATACTCAGAGTACTTTTGATTAGTGTTTGTGTGGTATGTATTTTTTCCATTCTTTTAACTTACTGTCTTTTTATATATAAAGTGAGGTTTTGATGGACAACATGTCATTTTTTAATCC
Organism: Camelus ferus; assembly: GCF_009834535.1. NCBI lineage: Eukaryota > Metazoa > Chordata > Mammalia > Artiodactyla > Camelidae > Camelus > Camelus ferus. The sequence continues at coordinate 17,715,468 of NC_045710.1, read as the reverse complement.
AATCTGGATGATCACTGATATGATTAGATTTAGTCTACCACTTTATTTATTTTGTGTTTTTCCTTTTTGTTTTTTAATTCACTGTACCCCTCTCTACTGCATTCTTTTGAATTATTTGTTTTGCAAAACCTTACTACTGTTTAGGTCTCTTCATCCATTCCCTTTATGTTATAGCTGTCGTATATGTTACATCTTGTACATGGACTGCCTCACCAGACAACATTACTAATTTTGCTCTGCAGCCATATATAGCTGAAAGACTGACTACATTTACCCATATGTTTACCATTTCTTTTGTTCTTCTTGCTTCCCTGAAGGTCCACATTTCCCTCTAGTACTGTTTCCCTTCAGGCTGAAGAACTTTCCTTCCAGTATTTCTTTTAGAGAAGGTCTGCTGGTGATGAATTCTCTTAGTTTTCCTTCGTCTGAGAATGTATTTTGTTTGTTTGTTTGTTTGCTTGCTTGCCTTATTTTGAAGGTTTTTTTTTTTTTTTCTGGGTATAGAATTTGGTGTTGATAGTTCTTATTTTTCAGTGCTTTAAATATGTTGCTCCAACTGCCTTTTGGCCTCTTAGATTTTTGATGAGAAATACCTGGTTGGTTGAATCATTGTTCTTCTATAAGTAATACATTGTTTTGTCTGGTTGCTTTCAAGATAATTTCTTTACTGCTTAGTTTTCAGCAGTTTGACTTTTAATATGTCCAGGTGTGGATTTCTTTGTGTTTAATCTGTTTAGCAGAGGGAGGGTATAGATGAGTGGTAGAGTGAGTGCTTAGCATGCATGCATGAGGCCCTGGGTTCAATCTTCAGTACCTCCAGTTAAATATATGTATGTATATATAAAATAAAAATCAGTAAAATAAACCTAATGACCCCCCAAAAAAGTAAAAAAAAAAAAGTTTAAATAATCTGTTTAGCATTCACTGATCTTCTTGAATCTGTAGCTTTATATCTTTTGCCAAATTTGGCAAGTTTTCAGCCATTCTTCAAATATTTTTTTCTTCACCACATTCTTTCTCTTCTACCAACATTGTGATTACCTCTGGGTATTTTACCGTAGTTCCCTGAGTCTCTGCTCATTTTTTTTTGCAACCCTTTTCTGTCTGTCTTTCATATTGGATTGATTCTGTTGCTGTATTGTCACATCCCCTGACACTTTTCTTTGTCTTTTAAATTCAGCTATTGAGCCCATCCAGTGAGATTTTTTATTTCTGACGTTATACCTTTTAATTCCAAAATTTCTGTTTCATTCTTTGTTTATGGTTTCTCTCTCTGCTGAAAACTTCTGTCGTCCCATTAACTTCATTTATCTTTACTTCATGGAGTATAATGTTAACAAATGCTTTAAATTTTTGTCTGAAAAACCTAACATCTGGATAATCTCAGATTGGCAACTGTTGATTGTCTTTCCCTTGAGAATTTGTCACATTTTCCTTGATCTTTGTTTATTGATAAATTTGAGGTTGTATTCTGGGTTTTTGAATATTGTGTTGTGTTTAGTCTCTGTTTTTCTGTTAAAAATTTCTGGAGAATGATAATTTATATCTCTTTTTTAAGTAGGTAGCCCAACTGTTCTGTCTTACCTTCTGTAGGTGTTAGTCATGTTAGTTCAATAATCAGTTCAGTTTTCAAAGCCTATGCTCTGCAGTTTTGGATCTGTACCATGCATGTGCCACTCAGGTTTAGTCTGAGATGTGAGCAGTGATTCAGTTTTCAGAGCCTTTGCTGTGTTGTTTGGGAATGTCCTAAGTATGCAGAGCTCAGGGTCTTGTGTGGGAATTAGGGGATTCCTTTCTCTAGTTCTCTTCTTTTGGGAATCCCTCCTCGCACCCTCCCCCTCTTAGAATTTTATTTGTCCCCTGCAGTAGTACATCTCCTCAGCTAGGGCCTACTTTTTAGTCAAAATGGTGAGGAAAAAACTGTAGAAAACTCACTCAGTTTAGCCAACTCTGAAATTAGGGGTAGATTCCACATGACTGCCTTCACTTATTAGACCAACTGCATAGTTGAGGGTTTTTAAGACTACTCTCATGGCTTGATAATTTGCTGAAAGTACTTGGATAACTCACTGAAAACTGTTAAACTCCTGGTTTTGGGAAGGATACAGATTAAGGTTTACTCAAGGGAAGAGACAAATAAGGTAGCGTCAAGATATAGTACCTAACACAGAGCGCCCAGTCATTCTTTCCCCATGACTTAGGACAGTGTTAATTCTCAACATCAGGGTGTGACAGTAAGCACAGAATATAGCCAACTAAGGAAGCTCACTTGAGCCTTGGTGTCCATAGTTTTTACCGGGGGTACATCATGTAGGCAGGATTCAATTTTCAGTGTCTAGCCTCTCTAGTGGTCAACTGATAACCATGTGACTCAAGCCCCCATGTAAATCACATTGTTGGTGTGTCTCAAAGCCCCACTCCCAATTACAATGTTACTATCTGGCTGGTCCAAGACCCCCATAGGGCCTAGAGATTATTTCTTAGAAGCCAACGGCAAGGCCAGACTTTCTTATGGTAAGAGTAAACTCTTTACTACATACTTCTATATGAATCACATTTTGACTTCCAATATGCCAGCTTTCTTAATTTTCAGTGTTTTAAGTAGCTGCTTTTAAAAAATTGACATAGTCTTAAAAGTCAACATTTTAGGGCATATAGCTCGGTGTTTTTTGTTGTTTTTTTTAAAGATATTCTCACCCAAAACATCTTCATTGCTTCCTAAAGAAACCCTGTACTCATTAGCTGCCTCTCCCCTTCTTTGTCCCAGACGACCTTCCCCATGTCCCAGCCCTAGGCAACCACTAATGTACTTTCTATCTACATGGATTTGCCAGTTTTGGATATTTCAAGGAATGGAGTCATACAATATGTGGTCTTTTGTGACTGGCTTCTTTCACATGTTATAATGATTTGAAGGCTCTTTCATGGTGTAGCATTTATCAGTACTTCATTTCTTTATTGCTGAGTAATAGTCCATTGTATTCCAAATGGCACATTTTGTTCACCCATTCATCCTTTGTTGGACATTTGGTTGTTTCCGCTTTTTGGCTATTATGGATAATGTTACTATGACCATTCATGTACAAGTTTTGTGTGAGAAGTTGCTCTGTATTTTTGACCACAGTGTTTTGTTGTAACTAGCCAGAGAGAGAGGGGGAGAGAGATGCTGTTGTCGGCCTGCTCTGTCTTTACCAGCACCAGAAGTCCTAGTCAGTTTTAAATCTTGAAATTGAATTGATCTTTAAATTCTAGGAAACTTCATGAGTAACCCACAAATTTTAAGTCAGAATCATTGAGTTTTTCACTGACTTAGAATAGAATTCTAAATTTTGGTGTAAATGTTGCTTTCCACTCATTTTTAAATTACAGTAAGGGGAGGTTATCACAAATAGTTGGGTGTAGGCCATTTAACATAGGTGTCTTATGACTAGGTGTTTGGAACCTCACTGTTGACTAGTTCCTTAATTGGAGCATAGTTTTTCTACCAAATAAGTAAGTGGATGTGACTAGAACACAACAGACCAGTGTGAATCCATTGGCATGGTTAAATGTTTAATAAGCATTGCTCTCTCCAAATGTATAATCAGTCCCCAAAATGGAAATAATAAACCTACCCCAAACACATTTATACCTGATAATTATGAGATGGTATATAGTCTGACATATATTTTAGATAAATATAATTTATAAAAAATGGATTATAGCAGTTAGAAGTTGAAGGGATTAAGGAGACTAATAAAGAGGCTGCCCCTTATATAATATATGGTGGTGGTTTGGATGGGGTGAAGATAAGCAGGGCTGCAGAGAATAGACAGATTTGAGATAATGTTTCAGGACTTGCTGATGGATTGGATGTTGAAGGTGTAAGGGAGGAGGAAGTGGAAAATTGTTTTCTAGACTTCCTGATTGAACAGCTGCCACTTACCATAAAGAAGAACTGAGAAACTGGGAAATTGAAAAGGGTTGATGAGTAAAGAATTCATGGAGAATATTAATGTTCTGAATCTCATGAGGGATGGGGGGGGTATTCAAGTATGGGGAATGGTTTTTGTTATACATGTTAGGACAGCAATGAAAAGGTAGCAATGATCTGGAGCTATAGTGTAGGTATCTGTTTTCCAATAATACCTAATACCTGCTTAGCTTTTAAATTAGGTTGCTCATTACTTACTTGTCACCTGTGAAACAAGTCAGGCAGTATTTAAAAGCATTGGTGTTTTACAGAAAAAGACCTGGAAGAGAAGTTAAGTGCTAATTACATAGTTGTAACGGCAGATTTGGGGACAAGCAGATGACTTGGATGTGCATTCCTTAGAAATGAAGTTTATTTAGTTCTATTACAACATTATGCCCCTGATTAATAATACCCCCAAATGGGTAATCTCTTTTGCATTCCTCATCCTTCCCCAATCTGTTTTCCAAACCAGTTACATTATTTCAGTCATAGAATGATATAGCTGGAAACGATGATTGGAATATTATAGTTATACCTCATTTTATTATTGAAGAATTAAGGCCCATGGAGATTGAGACTTGGCCAGGGTCGTGTAACTTGCTCAGTGAAAATAGAAACTCGGGCTTACTGCTTACTTCTGTTTTTTTCAGTACATACTGCCCTACATCTATAATTCTCCCTACTCTTCTGATTAGTATATTTGCTCCATTATTTTTCAAATAAAACTTATACCATGTGCTAACATGTAACAACATTAGGTTAGGTGCTATCTAACTATAAATTGCTTTCTGAAAGAATTTGAAATAAAAACCCCAGCCATTTTATAATAACTTGGCTTCTGAAGGGCCAGTACATTTTTAATGAACTTATTCTAATGGAACATTTAAATAGATCTTTATATTGTTGTCTTACAGAGCTCAAATTGTTATCTAGCAGGGAGTTTTTCTTATGTTTCAGTCTTGTATCCCAAGCAGGGTCCTTTAGAGTTGCAGTTGTAAAGATCTGGGAACCGCCTAGCAAAGATGCTCAGATTGAAATTTTACCTCTTTGGAGAAGCCCTGATTGTATCTGTATTAAATGCATTTACTTATGAACAGAATAATCTCCCTCACATGGTATTTAAGTATGTTTTAGCTCACCTCATACCAAAAACTAACCTGATTAACTAACTTTTCCCTCATCTCTTCTTAAGTAAAAGTATATAGCAAGGGAACTAAAGTCAACATTCTGTTACTGCTTTTCAGCAGAAATCGTTGTCCCTATAGACCACATCATTTGACTGTTTGCCAGGCTGAATTGCCTTGAGGTATTCTCACTAGAAAGAGCTCAGTTTAAGAAGGAAGAACATTATTAATTAAATTGATAACATATTTATCTAAGGTTGACTGATACCTTTGAATTTGGCCTGCATTTTCTTTATCTGCTAGTTACAGTTTGCTTTCAAGCTCACAAACCTTGTTGGGGTGTCAAAAGGAATTAATTAGGAAAAAACAACACAAAATGCTTGGATATTGACAGAAAAGAGTATGCTTATCTGTTGTTTTCCAGCTTCATAATGAGTTCCATTATGGATCAAAGGGAACCTTAGAGTCTATAGCTGATGGCTTTATGATGGCTCCTTGAAATTGAAATGCATGGGAAGAATATTAAAGAATGGGGAATATTTATGGTATCCATACTTTAAACTACTGTAATAGTTTTACTCTGCCAAATAATTAAGATACGGCAATTGCTATCTGAAGTGGTTTAGACTGTTGTTGTATTTTAAGACACTGATATTTGGGGCTAACTTGTAAATTCTAAAGAGGAAATTAATGTTTTATGTAGCAAAGTGGAGGGTGGGTACTAATTTGAAGATTGTGGATATTGGTGGGAGGGGAAGGGAGAGTTTATTGTGCTTTGTGAAGAAAAATTAAAAGTTCTTTTTTTTTCCCCTCCTTTCATTTTCTTGGGGTGCATTCCAACTTCAGAAGGTAAGAATTTATTCTCAAGAAGTATTATACATTTATAAAGCATTCTTTTACAAGTTTAATTGAACTTACCTTTGGATGCATGATTTTTACTTTATAAAACTAAATAATTAGTCTAAAAACTTAATTAAGATTAATATTACTATGTAAATGTTTATATGTACCTTTTTTTTGTTCTTGCAGTTTATAATAATCATTGTTTGGTCATACTTTTAGAAACCCAGTCTACATTTAGTTTTATTAAAATCATTTTGACTTACTAACATTGGGATACCTAGTATTCAGCAGATTAGTAATGAAAATAATGTAGAGATTGGAAATGTGTGAACTAATACTTCCTGTGTGGCTATAAGATAGAAAATATATATATTTATGCTCTTACTGATTTATAGAGAATATTGGTAAACCCTTGAAGGGAATGTCATTTATTTAAAACCAGGCCCAGAACAGGTTAAAATTCATGGTCTTTACCGAATTGGCTTTTTGTCTGTGTTGACGTAACATTTTAGACATAATTCTGTTAAGTAGTTTCCATATTATATTATAGTCACTTATTATTATTATCTCGTTTGCCTGTCAGACTTGACAGTAGGAACCATATGCATGTGTTTTCATTTCACTTGGACATGCTTGGCTTCTTTCTAGTTAGAGCTTAATAAATCTTTTTAACTCCAGTTAAATTTACATCCATTAAGTTCATTTACAAGAACCTATTCAATTTTTCGACTATCAGTTTATGGAGGAAACCTTAATTCAGGTTGTACAAACAGTTAAAACTGTCATTTAAAAAATTATAAACTGGGTAAGAAAAAATATTTTTGAGGTGGGTTTATATTTAATTAGGTTCTTTAGGTATGAATAATAGAAACCAAATGTGAATAACTTAAGCAAAATGAGATTTATTTGAAGAATGTGGGATAGCTCACAGGCTCAAAGGAAGGAAACAGGCTCTGCAATTAAGAGAACTATGGCAGCTGCAGAGATTGGATCACTTGAACTAATGGGTGGGCTCATCAGGGCATTCCAACTGAGATGAATTAGTCTATGCCTACACTGCTCAAGGTTAAAATTCAAGAAAGAGTGAATTTGGGTGGCCCAGTGTCCAGGGATGGTGAGACATCTTGATGGACAGTCCTACGAAGACTATTTTCAGTGGGGTAAGGCATAGTTCCCCATAGCAAGATTGCACATTCTTTCCAGAGGAAGAAAGATTATATATTGACCAGGCAGGAAACTGCAGATGTCCACTACATTGCTTACTGTAGAAGATACGAGTACAATAGAAGAACATAAGCCACAAGCAGTTGTAAGAAATAACCCTTTGTGTATTCTCCCAAAGGTAACATTGTGCAGTACCACAGGACAGTTATCACAACCGGAATATTGCTTTTGATACAGTCTGCCTAGTTTTACTTGTATTCATTTGTGTGTGTGTAAGTATGTGCATGTGTGGAGGTGTATTTGGCTCTGTGCAGTTTTATCCACACGTATAGATTCGTATGTCTACTACCACAGTCAAAACAGAACAGTTCCATCAACAAGAAGATCCCTTGTATTGCCATTTCATAGTCACACCTAACTCCGTAGTGCCACCTCTTCCCATTCCCCTCATCCCTGGAAACCACTAATCTGTTCTGCATTTCTATAATTATGTCATTTCAAGAATTTATGTTGATGCAATCATATACAGCACGTAGCCATTCGGGATTGGCTTTTTTTTTTTTCAGTGTAATTCCCTGTAGAGTGGTCTAAGTGCTTGTATATGTCAGTATTTCACTCCTTTTTATTGCTAAGTAGTATTTTACAACACAGATATACCCCACTCACGGACATATCATTCACCCACTGAAGGTCATCTGGATTGTTTCCGGTTTTGGGCTATTACAAGTAAAGTTTCTATGAAAATTTGTGTACATGTTTTTATGTAAACATACATTTTCCTTTGTCTGGGATAAATGCCCAGAAGAGTGGTTGGCGAGTGATAGGTGCATGTTTAGTTTTAAAGAAACTTCCACACTATTTTCCAGGTGATTGTACCATTTTATTTATATTCCCACCAGTAATATGTGAGTGATCTAGTTTCTCTTAATTTGAAATTAATTTCTTATAAAGAGCATATAGCTGTGTGTGTGTATGTTTTAATTCACTCTGCCAGTCTTTGCCTTTTAATTTATGTATTTACACCATTTACCCTTAAAGTAATTATTGATATGTTGGAGTTTGTGTCTTCCATTTTATTATTTGTTTTGTTTCCTCTGTTTCTCTTTTCTTGCCTTCCTATGAATTCCATATGGGTTTATTTATAGTGCATTTTTTGGTATCTGTACATAGTTTTCTTTATCACAGTCTACTGGTATCAGCATTTTACCGCCTTGAGTGAAGTGTGGGAACTTCATTATTCCATTTAAGTTCTTATCAGATGGTATTATAATTTTTTGTTCCAATCATCAAATCTAAGTTTAAAAACTCATGAGAAGAGGATAGTCTATTGTACGTACCCATATTCCTGCTCCTTGTGTTTTCTTCTTGATGCTCTAGTATTCTTTCTTTTATCATTTCCTTTCTGTTTGAAGAACTTCCTTTAGTCATTCTTTGAGTAGGTTCTGTTAGCAACACATTCCTTTAGTTTAGTTTTACTTTGTCTGAGACTGTCTTTATTTCTCCTTTGTTTCTGGAGAGATTTCATCAGATACAGAATTTACAATTGACAGTTGATTTTGATCAGCACTTGTAAGACGTTGTGCCACTTCCTTCTGGTCTCTGTGGTTTCAGATGAGAAATCTGCCGTCATTTGAATTAGTGTTTCCCTGTGGGTAATGTGTTGTTTCTCTCTGACCACTTTCAGGACTTTAAAATAACTTGCTGTTTAGAAATTTAATTATGATTTGTCTTGGTGCTGGACTTCTTTAATTTTATCTTATTTATTAGATTCACTGAGTTTCTTGCATATGTAGGTTTATTTTTCACCAAATAAGAGTTTTTCAGCCATTAATTCTTTGAATACTCTTTTTCTCCTTTCCTTTTGTGACTCTAATGATACGAACTTTGAATCTTTTGTTTTATCCCACAACTCCCTGAGGGTCAGTGAAATTTTTTTGTTGTTATATTCTCTCTGTTGTTCACAGTGGGTAAATTTTATTGATCTGTCATTAAGGTCATTGATTGTATTCACTGTCATCTCCATTCTACTGTTGAGCCTGTCTAGAAAATTTTTACGTTTCTTGCTGTGCTTCTCAGTTCTATATCTTCTATTCACTTCTTTTCCTCACTTCAATTTCCTTGCTGATATTTGCTGTATTTTCATTTGTTTCAAGACAATTTATAAGTGCTTATTGAAGCATTTTGTGACAACACTGAACATCTGTTTCAGTGTTGGTGTCAGTAGATTGTCTTTTCTCATTCAGGTTGTGATTTTCCTGGTGTTTGGGTATGATGGGTGATTCTTCTATTGAATACTGGATATTTTAGCTATTATGTTAGAAGTTGGGTGCTATTAAATTTACATATTTTATCTAAACAGGCGTTCCACTGCTTGGATTTACCATGTTAAGTCCTGGATTTTTTTGGTGGACTGTGGTTCAATAACATTTAATTTTCAAAGCCTTTGCTGTGTTATTTTAGTTTTCTTGTTTTATCTGGTGGCACAGAGGCTCCCAACGATCTCTGCTGCTTCTTTCTGAGAAGATGGAAGGGGTTTCCAGAGACCAGGCTGCCTGATGCATCTAGATGTAGGGAAAAGGGAGTCTCCCTACTTATGGGGACAGAGAGGCTTCTGTGCCAGATGCTTGTGATGGGACACCTCTCCACACCCCCGGCTGCTAGCACCACTGGGCTGCTCAGCATCTCAGGGGAGAGAACGAGTAGTCCCAGGCCCATGAGGGTGAAGAAGTTTCCTGGACTGGGCTGCTTCTTGTGGTCTGATCCCACCTCCTGGTGTCACCTTGCCTCCTAGATTTCAGTCTTTATTTTTAAGACTTAAGGGAAGATACTTGAAGTCAAAGCCATTTAATTATATAAACTTTACCATAACTCTAAGTTATTTCTGTAAGTTGGAAAAATGCCAGAAATTGGTAAAATTCATGGATCAATTGACTGCTTTAAAACTCTGAATCTCGACTTAAATGGCTGTGTCAAGACTGACAGCTCTTGTTCAAAAGCAAAAAATAATTGTAATAAATAACTGGTTATTTAGATGTATAAACTATATTGCTAAGTGAACAAGAAATACCAAAAAGGACAAAGATATAAAATTACAACAGATTCATATTTTTTGATGTACTTAATCAAACCTGTTTAAGTTTATTTTCTCCCCAGCTCATTTCTTTCAGAACTGTTTCCATAGCTAACATTGACAAGTATTTTATCTTCAGCTCCTGTTTTCCTCACCAATTCTTCTTTTACCTCAAATAATATGTCCTCACTGCAGCATTGTATACCTCTTTAGTTCAGAGATACATGCTGTTTAGGAACTTGGTCCAGACTGTTAAGAAACATTAGCATAATGATTAGCCAAAATAAAGGCAGTTGATATTTCTTTATATGCAGTAGTTACAGAGTCACCTTTCTAAGGAGCACTATGTCTGTCTTAAAGTCTTAAAGTCTACTTTTTTCTTACTTATTTCTCATAAGATTGAAAAGCAGCATGGTGTAGGGAACCAATAGTGGAAATGGCTGTGGACTAGACAGGGGTCCAAGTACTTTATGTTCCACATATTTACTTTAAAATAACACATAGAATCACTGGGTTCTTTTTCCCCCCTCTCCTTTTGAAAAGATTTTGCTACTGGTAGTGGACAAACAATGCTTTTTAAAAAAATTGTGGAAAAAAGACAATAATAGAAAAATAAGGAAAATGATGATTTATATGAAGTGTTAAAAGGATAGAAAGAGTATATGAACACAATTTCTGAAGAATCTTTTTTTAATTTCTATGACCTCCCTCTCTGTGTTATTCTGTTAATCCAGACTTCTCATTTGTGGTCCCAAGGTGGGCCTCCTTCTCCAAGAATGCCTGTTTAAAATTTTTTCTTGTGTACCCTTTTATCCTCTCTCTAGTGGCTTTGTTCCCATTTGTTTTATGGTATGTTTGCGGAGGAAAATAGTTTGAAGAAACTAATTCACTGAAATATGGATGGGTCAGAGGCTACTTTTTAAGTTTAAAAACTACATTTATGTTATTTCTTTTTTAAAAGTAGATTGGTTGTTAACCCAAATGAACTTCTCATTGGACAAATTGCAGGTAATATGACCAGGGGAAAACAAGCAAAAGATTTTAATGAAAGAGTCTAAGAATACAAAACATTTTCAGTGACTTTAAAACCTACCAAGACTATTTATTAATTTAATGATTTTTAAACTCACTATTTTCCATCATAAGGGTGCTTTTGAAATCAATTTTGTTTTGTGTGCTCTGTCAGGTAAGCATGCTACAAATCAGTTCTTGGTTTTAAAGTTATTTGATGCTGATTTTTTTAGTTTATATGTGGATAATGATTACTCTGTATTTGTGTGTGTAGATATATGTATATCATGTGAGTGAACGATTCTTATAAGATTATTACCTTTTAACATTTAAAATTGACCTGAAATAGGGCATTTAAACATCTGGGAAACTAGATAACTCTGCATTTCTTTTAGCCTTGAAAGTCTGAGCTGTTATTTTAATCCTATTGAAGTTTAGGGGATAGAACTTTGAAGGATAAATACAAAGTGTATGATAGTTGAGCCAAGGGTAGGGAAGCTGACTATGGCTTAGTTTTGATGAGGCAGTTCTGTAGGAGGGAGTATAGAAAAATGAACAAGAGATTGGGATTAAAGTAGGCAGGGTAATCTATTGCAAGGTGGAATAACTCCAGGAGTAAATAAGTTAGACTTTGTAGTCCCTTAAAGCTCTTTATCAAAGGCTTCAGCTGGTGATAATAAATGTTGGAGGACACTGGTCAATTTTGAGGATGGATTGTAAAAGTTTATTATGATAAATTTCTTTAGCTTGGTTGCAAGAGGGAATGCCAGTGAAAACTGGAAAAGGAGACTTCAGGGTTTCTTGAAGAGTCTTAAAGTACTTGAAGGTCTGTCATATGGATTAATTAAGAAATAATGTTAAACTTTTTTTTCCCACTTACAAAGATAGTTTATTGCAAGGACATTTTGGTAAATGCAGACAGTACAGAAAATCACCAAGAGGAAAGAAAAGATACTCCCAGATTTTTCCACTATGATTGGCACTGATATAGCATGAAATCAGGACTAATAAATGGAGTTAGAGGAAGATACTTGGTTTAGCTTAAGGAAGAATTTATGAATAATTGGAAATGCTTGAGGATGTAGTAAATCTTTACCACATTATGTGCTTGTGCAAAAGACTGGATGACTCCCTATTTATGATCCTTTAGGAGGAGATATAAGCATCTGTAGGTAAATGGACTAGGTGACCATGTCAACCTGTGAATTTTATCTGATCTTGTGTGTAGGTGTTTGCACCTGAGAAATGGTTACGTAAAATAAGAATAAGGTAAAGAATGATTGTGTGACCCAGTAATTCCACTCCTGGGTATATACACAGAAGAATCAAAAGCAAGGACTTGAATAGATACTTTTATACCGATGTTCATAGCGGCATTATTCACTATAGGCAAAAGTTGGAAACAACCCAATGTTCAGTGACAGATGAATGGATAAACAAAAAGTGGCATATATATTCAGTGGAATATTTTTTAGCCTTAAAAACAGAAGGAACTTCTGACATATGGTACAAAATGGATAAACTTCAAAGACACTATACTCAGTGAAATAAACCAGACACGAGGACCAATATTGTATGATTTCATATATATGAGAGACCTGGAGTATAAATCAGATTTATAGAGACAGAAAGTAGAAGGGTGGTTGCCAGCAGCTAGTGTAGTGGGAAATGACGAGTTGTTTAATGGATGTACAGTTTCAGTTTTGCAAGGTGAGAGGAGTCCTGGAGTTTGGTGTGTAACAATGTGCATGTACTTGAGTGAAAGTTAACTGTACACTTTGAAGTTATTGAGATGGTAAATTTTATGTTATCTATATTTTACCACAGTAAAGTAGGATTTCGTTGTTATTTGAGTAGGATACATTTTTATCTATGATGGAAAACAGCCATCATATTTTATTAGTAGGAAATAATAGAACATTTGCCTAAAGCAGAGGGGATGAGCAGAGGTACTTCTTTAAATTTTTGTAGAAGGTAGTAAATGTTTATTTTACCCTGTTAAATTTAAAAGCTAGACAGAGATAGAAGGTTGTAGAATACGAGTGTGAATTTTTAAAAAATTTCTGCTTACAATGTGATGATACAGAATTGGTATAACAAGTGAGTAAATTCTTTAAGCGTGCCAGCAAGGGCTTTTAGAATAAGGAGGGCTATGCACAAGATAAAGCAAGCTAAAGATTTTTACTGAGAGTTGATGGGCCTTGTATATTTATGAACACTATTGTAGACATCATTTACATTTTTATTTTGTATCTTGCGGCTCCAGGAAGAAACTAAAAATGAAAGAAAACAATAGTGAATGTGTCTAGACTTTCAGTGGAGAAATTTGGCATGATTAATTATGAGAAAAGTTATCACTTAATTTTTAGAAGAGATATCTTGTTTTTTTTGAAAAGTGTATGAAATCATAAAACATTTAGAATGAACATTTTGCTGCAAGTGCTACTGCATTTATAGTTGAACATATTCTTGTAAATCCAGGAGGATTGTTCACTGACAAATTAGGAGACGTAAGTTCTAAACCTAAGTTTCTGATTTTGTTCAGTTCTTGATAGCAAAATTGCAAATGTGGCTAAATTTTTTATGTTACTGTGCATTTAAAATTTGTACCAAGTTGCTTCATCTCTCTGGTAGAAGGGAAATGTTAATTAGTCATAAATTAAGTGATACTATAGTGTGTGTGCATGCTCTAGGAAATAAAGAGATCATATCATTTGGCTGTACTCATTTATTTTTTACATTAAAATATAAGAATGTGTACTTAGGGAAACTTCCACTTTCTTTTTTATACCACCAGCACTTAACCACCATGCTGTTAATGAGAAACCAAGTTAGCTTCTTTCCCACATTGTCTTTTTAAAAATCGAAGTATAACATACATACCATAAATTCCACCCATTTTAACTGTATAATTCAATGATATTTAGTAAATTTACTGAGTTGTGCAACTTTCACTATAATCCCCAGTGACATTTCTCATACCTGTATACAGTTAATGCTAGTTCCCACTGCCAGCCTCTGTTCTGCTGTTTGTCTCCATAGTTGGCCATTTCTGGACATTTCATATAAATGGAATCATATGATATGTAGTCTTTTGAGGTTAATCCATATTGTAGCATTTATAAGCACTTCATACTTTTTCATTAGTCCAATATTGTTTTCTTAGACTTTTCTCATATACAATGCATTTTTTAGCTTTTAATTTTATTTTAATTATTAATTTCAGACTTTAGGAAAAGTTGCAAAAGTACTACAAGTAAATCCTATGTAACTTTTACCTAGATTCCACAAATGTTAACATTTTATATACTTTCTTCATTATTCTATCTAGTTTGTATTTCTGAAATAGCAGAATAAATTGTAGACATGATGCCCTATTCATGTTTAAACACGAGTATACTTTCTAAAGGCAAGTATATTCTTTTACACAACCACAGTGTAAGTATCAAAATCAGGATATTAATATAATACTACTATCTTATCAGACTATTTAAATTTGGTAATTCTTCTACTGATGTCCCAATCCAGGATCACACATTGCATTTGCATTTGCATTTAGTTTTCGTGTATCTTTATAGTCTCTTTTAATGTGGAAACATTCTTTACAGTTTGCCTTTCATGATCTTGGCATTTTTAAAGAGTTCAGACCAGGTATTTTGTCGACTGTCCCTCAGTTTGGATATGTCTGATGTTTACACATGATTAGATTCATGTTGTGCATTTTTGGCAGGAATGTTACAGAAGTGGTATGTCATTTTCATTACATCATATCAAGAAGCATGTGATTTCAGTTCATTCTGTTAATGGTGTTGACTACTTTTGATCACTTAGTTTGTGTGATGTCTGCCAAGTTTCTCCACTCTAAAGGTATAATTTTTTTCCCTTTTGTAATTAATGGACATCTTGTGTGTGGAGGGAGATACTTTAAGATCATGTAAATATCTTGTTTCTCGTTATTTCTTTGTTCACTAGTTTTAGCATCTCATTGTTAGTTATCTGTTGCTGCTTAATAATATTACCACAGATTTAGCAACCTCAAACAATACACGTTTATTATCTCAGCTTCTGCTCTGGGCATGGCTTTACTGCGCCCTCCACAAGGCTGCAACCAAGGTGTTGACCAGGGCTGGATTCTTATCAGCGGGCTTAACTGGAGAAGGAACCACTTCTAAGCTACATGGTTGTTGTTGGGATTCAGATCCTTGGGGTTTATCAAACTGAGGTGCCTCAGTCCTCAGCTGGTTGTTGGCTAGAGGCTGTGCTGAGTTCTTTGCCACTAAGGCCTCCCCAACCTGTATGCTTCCTCTGAGCTAGCAAGGGAGAGTCACCTCCCAAGGATACTGCAGACTACTGTAATGTAGTCACTGTCTCACCCCCTCTGTTGTTTTCTGTTGGTTAGAAGCAAGTCATAGGTCCCACCCACATTCAAGGGGAGGGGATTACCGGGGTGTGGGTACCAGGGAGTGGGTATAATTAGGGGTCATTTTAGAGTATATCCACCATAGC
Source organism: Camelus ferus (assembly GCF_009834535.1). Taxonomy (NCBI): domain Eukaryota; kingdom Metazoa; phylum Chordata; class Mammalia; order Artiodactyla; family Camelidae; genus Camelus; species Camelus ferus. The sequence continues at coordinate 17,699,795 of NC_045710.1, read as the reverse complement.
TTCCATTGATAGTACTTGCCTGCAATATGGTTGCCACATATGGTGATTTTCTGATTATATTATTCCTTCTTTATTTGTTAGTTGGAATTCTACTGCAAGGAATTCTCCCCCATTCATTGATTTGTTTATTTATTTGTATCAGTATGAACTCATAGATTCTTCTCGTATTCTGTGGGTTATTATTTTCTACTATTATCACTTATTTTATTGCTTAAGTAGAAAGTAGCAGTTTAATTACTGCACAAACAGCATTAAGAGAAGTCTTTAGTGTTGGTATCTAACAGATTTGAGGTATAATGAAGTATTTATCAAATTACTTTAGATTAAAGGTAAATTTTAGCATGTAAGATATTCTATCAGAGATCTGCAAAGCCCTTTCAGTTCCATTTGAAAATACACTCTGATGTAACAGACTTTTCAAATCATCATCAAAATGTCATGATTGCCTTTATATTGATATTTTTCAAGTGAAAAGCTAGTTTTCCTCCTAAAGATCATTGCCATATAATTTAAATGGTTAAAAGTTTTGTTGATATGATCTTAACATATTCATTCTAAAACTACTAGATCTTCCCAGCTTCTTCATCTTTCGCTCATCTCTTGTAAACACTGTAGGCAGAATCATTAGCCAGTACAAAGGCCAAGAAGTCAGACGAATTCTAAGTTATAAATGGAAAGAAGACTAGAGTAAATCAGAGCAGAGAGAGTGTGGGGGTCAAATCATATTGATAGTTCTAGACTTTATTCTAAGAACATTACGATACTGTGGATGAATTTTAAGGTAGCATGACTGTATTTGTTTTTAAAAGGTCAGTCTGGCTTCATAGTGGAGAATTGTTGGGGTGAGTGAAATTACTATCACTTGAGATAGGTCGGGAACACTGGAACACACGAAACTGGATTAGGGGAACAAGTTGTTAAACTAACTACCACGATTACTGAATCTCTTCTCTGTGACATATGCTTTATATACATTATCTGTAATCTGCACGGTCAAATTACAAAGTAGATGGTATTTCCTCTGTGGTTTTTTTTTGGTGGGGGTACTTAGGTATATTTATTTATTTATTTACTTTTTAATGGAGGTACTGGGGATTGAACCAGGATCTTGTTCATTCTAGGCATGCACTGTCACTGAGCTATACCCTTCCCCCTTCCTCTGTTTTACAGATGAGAAAATTAAGAGTGTTTAGAGTGACTTGCCCATGGCCACACTGAAATTTGAATTCAGATTGGTATGAATACACAAATCTGATCTTTTTTTTTTCCCTTTGCCACACAGTGATATCTTCTTTCATGAGTTACTATATCTTGTTTCATCTGAGCAATGCTATTACAGACTTCTGATCTTTCAGCCCTATTGGCTACTTGTAAGGAACTACTTTTACTAGCAGTATAACTGAAGTTACTTCTGTTCTTGGGCCTTGGGCATGAAGCATCTTAGTGTATTTCCTTCATGAGATAGATTCAGTGTAAAATTATAGCACTACACTTGTTCCTCTCCTTAAGAGAACTGTCCCCTCCCCCCAGTGTCTTGAGCATAGTCAAGAAAGATTAGATGCTACATTGCCTCAAGATAGTTACGTGATCGTTTTGTTACTTGACGTCACATCAGTATTGATTTCCTCAGTATCGGGATTTTATCACTCATGCATGTGATGCCTGTTCCTTCAAGTTATTCAGTTATTTTTTAAAATTATATTATTCTGAAGTTACTTCTCTTGAAAGTATGTTCCTGCCATCGTGGGCAGTGTAGCCTATTTTCTCTGCCATTGCTTCATTATTCATGAAAATAAACTCTGCCAGGATTCTCTGACTTCTTATATTTTCCTGAAATCAAATCTAAATTTTGTTTTAAACAGTACAGTGGGTTTTTCAAAACTTTATTTCCTTCAAAGGAAGAGTACACCAGATTTGCAAGGAAAAGATGATGGTGTCTGTGTCTCTGTTACCACATCTTTTCACCAGATGTGTGCACCATTTACTTTCATTTTATGAGTTTTATTTTAAGGAGTTTTTTTGGTTTGGTTTGGTTGCATTGGATATTTTGTTTGGTTTTGGTTTGGGTTTTTTTTTTTTTTTTTTTTTTTTTTTTTTAATCTAGGTGCTAAATCGTTCTCTCTCACCTAATTTATATTCATAATTCCAAAATCCAAAGTGCTTGGAAAACTTTTTTCATGCTTTTGTTACTAAACTTCATTTGTCAGCAGCACTTCTCTTGGACAGACGTGAAACTATATGTAGTCTTTGTATATCCCACTTCGTGTGATTATTCATGTATTTCACTGTGTTTGGTTATGGGATTGCTGCCTCTAATCTCTCTGGCATATCATGTTGCCTTTCTAAGATCCAAACAGATTTTTGTGTCTGAAACATTTGGCCTTATGTGTTTTTGCCAGGGATTGTAGATCTGTGTGTATATTGATAGGATTGATTACAGTGTACTGTGGCAGTTTGTTCCCTTGTCTGTCTCTCCTATTAGACCTGAACTAAGAAAGCTTTCCTCTTTGGATCCACAGACTCTCATTTATTGGGTACTTAATAAGCAGTACTAAATAGAGTGTGTACTTAATATTAAAATTGAATACCAAAAATTGGGGCAAACCTTTACCAGATAGGTTATTGAACTCTAGATTATAGCATGTTTCCTTTTCAGTTGGTTATACATTCTTTTTAAGCAGTCTCTTTCCTGTTCTGTTTGTTTTCTTTCTTCTAACTGGAATCTTGGCTTTACTATTTACTAATAACTACGTGATCTTGAACAGTTTACTTAACACCTCAATACATTCGTTTGTTCATTTGTAAAAATGGTGTCATAGTTTTGCTTGCCTCAAAGGATTGTTGTGAGGGCTAACCAGAATGCTTCCTGGAATTCACCACTCCTTTTGTTGTTAATGTAGCTGCTATTGATTCATATCCTGTTGGTTACCTTACTAACTATACTAACATTCTCTTACTGACTTTGAGATCATTTTCGTGCTTTGATACTTTTAACAATGCTGGAGTGTTGTTATACATTCTTAAGTCCTTATGGCCTTATTTTTGTAGGATAGATTGAAGTAGGATTGTTGGATCGGTGGCTCATATTTTAAATTTTAGTGGATATTTCCATGTTACTTTCCTAGAACAGAATTGAGAAATGGATAGGGAGAGGGTAGCAGTTTTCAGTCCTACCAGCAGTCTGTGAGAGTATTCGTTTGCCCATAACCTTACTAGCAATGGATTTTATCAATTTTTTTTTTTGAATTTTAAAGTAATTTTAAACTCACAGGAAACTATAAAAATAGTCACATGTGTATCTCACCCAGCTTCCTCCAACGGTAACATCTTTTATATAACTGTAGTACAAGATCAAAACCAGGAAATTGACGTTAGTACGGCACTGCTAACAAAGACTTGAATCCATTTGATTTCTCCCGATCTGACCAATGGTATCTCAATTTCGTTTGGTTTTCTTTGACCACTGTTAAGTTTGGGCTTCTTTTCATGTATTCTATTGGCCATTTACATTGCATGTTCATATTCTTCATCTATTTTTTCTAATGGCTTGTTTGCGTTTTCCTCAAAGAAGTTCTATCAGGACTATTCATTTTTTGTCTGCCATTTGTTTCGCATTTACTTATTCCAGCTTTGTATACTTTGTATAGTTTTGTTGATGATATTTTCTTTTTCTTGTACAGAAATTTTTGTCTAGTCATTAGGGTTTTCTTTTGTGGTTTTGGGGTTTTTCTCTTATGTGGAAAGATTTCTTATCCTATAGATTGTACTGTTTGCCTTTAATATCTTCTACTTTTTACATTTTGGCCTTTAATCCATTTGGAATATGTTTTTATATATACTGTGAGAATTATTGTCCCCAGTGTACAACATGATATGCCAGCACTACTTATTAAATAAACTATTTTATTTAGGACTCCTTCAGCTGCTTATGACTTAAAACCTCAACAAAATTCCAGAGGTACGACTGGCTTTAGGCAAGGCTTAATACAGTGGCAAAAGTAATATTGCTAAAAAATATATTGCTGTTTTCCTCTTTTCTCAGCTCTGCTTTTTTGGGTGTTGATTTTTTTTCCCTATAATCGTTGCTTCACCCTTCCTTTCTCTGTCCTATGTGTTGTTCGACCCCAATTCCAGATATTTCCCTCATGGTCTTATGACTGAAAGTTTATTTCCTCATGCTGCTCAGGGGAAGAGAAAGGCTCTCTTTCTGAAGCTTCCCTGGAGAGCATGTTTCTTTCCCAGATGCCCAAGTAAACAGCTCCTTAGATTGCTGGCACAGAATGAGCCATGTATCTTCCTGAATCTGTCACTGTGCAGGTTGGGAGAGGAGTGCACATGGAAATGGTAATTGGCTTTTCCAATCAGGAAATGCTAGTTTAACAGCTTGGATTTACACTTTTGATGACCATGGAGTTAAGTCTGTCTCAATTTCATGAGAATGAGAGAGGGATAATGTTTCACAGGAAATTTTAGGTACCATCTCCAGAAGAGGGAACAGATGCCAGGTCATCAAACCACAGGTGGCAATGTCATGACCCAATCTTCCTCCTACTACACAGAACTAGTACCTTTTACATTTATGATTCTCTGTTTCTGTATTTTCTATTTTGTTTCACCAGCAGTCTATAAGAGTGCACATTTGCCTATTTATTCTGCCCCAGAAACATACTGCTTCAGTGGTAGTGGCTTAGTGTACGTCGTAGGCAAATCTCTCATTATTTATTTCCTAGGTATTTCTTGGGCAATTTTTATGTATTTATTTGATGCAAACTTTGGAATTCTGACTAGAATTGCCTTATGTATATTTTTAACTTGGAAATATCTAAATTAAATTAACATACCTGGAAAAAAAATCCTGGAGAAACTCAGCATTTTTTTTTTTTTTTAGCGAAAGGTTTTTATTTTCTTTGTTGTCCTCCATCTTTTCAGTTTTTGACCCTCAGCACTTTCACAATACCAAAAGACAGTGGACACATGGCCCTGCTCTCCCCTACAGAGAACTCTTATCTTTAGGTACCCAAGATATCTAACAGCCTCTTGCTGTAGGCTTCTTTGAGTTATTGAGTAGTACCTGGAAATGTGCAAATAAGCTGCCCTCGGGTATTGTGAGTTTTTGTTTTTTTTTTTTGAATTTAAGGATGCCACACATCTCCATTTAGATTACTGTAGGCAAATGAAATTGATTACAATTAGAAAAGAAAATAATATAAGTAAAAATATTTTTTACAGATAATTTATAGTATACCTAAAACTCTAGAAAATATGATAAATATATATTAGATTTAGTAAACATTTTAACCAAGTTTCTACATAGAAGATGACTATTCCAAAGCCTATTTTATACCTTTAAAAAGTGATCTGATAGGTAAATACAAGAGACCATAGTAATATATACAAGTATGGAATCAGTACGTTGTATACCTGACATTAATATAATGTTATATGTCAATTCTATCTCAGTTAAAAATAAATACAAGAGACCATGGAAATGTATTCTTTTATGACTCAGATTCAGTCTGGTGCAGCTGTATGCAAGGAGATTACTATTTATTTGTGTGTGTTTTCATTTTCCTCAGTGTTTTACTTATGGACATTTAAAGCATGTGCTAAATGAAAAAGATTTTTTTTTAAAAAAAGATCTGATTTTATTGAGGTATATTAACAAAGACAACTGTAAGTGAAATTAAAGTCTTTACAAGATAAATTTGTAATACTTCTGTGAGGTAAATCTTTCTTGACTTAAATGTTAAGTGCTGAATCAGGATTAAGAAAATTAAAGAATTTATTTTTTCTTTAGATTTTTGGGAATGAATTTTATATCCGTTTTCTTCGTGACAGTCTCCTTAGATTGATGGACTTTTTATAGTTTATAACGTGTCTATGTCAGATGAGTGTTGACCAGTTAATTTTATCTTAATTGTGTTACATAGGATATTCAGAGACAGAAACTAATTATGTTTTTTTCTTTTCTTTCATTCTTTTTTCTTTTTTTCCTGTGGCAGTGGGACTTCCCCTCTTGCATGCCTGAATGCAATGCTGCACACAAACTCCCGAGGTGAAGAAGGCATCTTCTATAAGGTTCCAGGTAGAATGGGAGTATATACTTTGAAGGTAAATATTTTTGTTAGGGAGTCATTTAAAAAGTAAAAACAGGAAGTGACTGCATATAAATAATAATTGCATTATAGAGACAGAATTCTGTTCTTGAAGAACTCACTTTTAGGAAGAGGTAAAGTTTTCAACACTGTATCCAATTTTTTTTTTTAATGTGTAACCATCTGTAGGTAGGTCAGAGAAATACTTCATTTTTCATTCTTTACTGTAGTATTATTTTGAAAGGATGAAATGAAGATGACTTTCAGTGACTTTTTAAAGGGCCTCACACCATTTAAATAATAATGAGTGTTACTGTGGAGCATACAACCTTGATCCTTTTTTTAAAAAATTTTTATTTTTTTATTGAAGTATAATTGATTTATGATATTGTTAGTTTCAATTATACAGCAAAATGATTCAAGTATACATTTTTTTTCCAGATTATTTTCCACCAGCCTTGATGCTTTATATTACTTTCTCATTTAATTTTCCATTACAATTCAGAGTTGTGGTTATTATTGCTTTATTAAAATGGAGAAAGCTGAAGTTTAGAGGATTGGATTGGCCAGTTGGCCAGATAGTATCAAAACCAGAACATGAACCCAGATCTAACTGAATTCCCATGTTCTTTTACCATAAGAGGCTTGCTAATTTCTAATTTCTGCAGTGAAAAGAGACCTTGACTTATCAGTGTCCTTTCTGTTACAAGAAGGAAAAACAAATGATCTTGAGTAAAACAGATAATTTATTAGTTCATATAACTAAAAATTCTAGGAAAAGTTAGCCTGAATTCAGGATCTCAAATGATTGCCATCAGGGATGGGTCTCTCTGCTTCCTTTGGGCTTCATTCTGAGGTAGGCTCTCTCCTCATCATACCTAACTTCAGTCCCAGCCCCCATTCTGCAAGCTGTAAGTGTGGAGAGCAAGTCTCAGGAACTGAAGCAGGAGCCCTTTAGTTAGTTCTGATGTGGCTTAATTGGTTTGGCTTGGCCCATGTGCCTATACCTGAATGATTGCCGTTGCCAATATATTGAATCTTCTGATTGACCACTTACTCTTTGGTTCATGATCACCCTTGATGAGAAGGTGTGGTTAAGCCCTCTCAAGCCAGATGAATTGAGGAGAGGGTTGTTTTCCAAAGGAAATTTGTCAGCAGAAGGAAAATTAATGCTTGGCTTGCAATGACTATGTCCATATGTATGTGGGACTCTGTCCCCTCTTAACTATGTAGCTTAAAGCTGTAGTCCTTGCTATGCTCAGTGGTTGTGTGTAGCCCACTAACATTAAAAAGATCAGACTTACCTATAATACTTCCTTTTAAAACACTTCGCTGAGCTTCATGAGGTTATAGGAATCTAGTCCCATATGGAGCTTTCTGTGTTTCTTTTAGGTTTTAGCTCTTCTAGACCTTCCATATTATTAATAATGTTTATTAAATGCCTACTCTATACTGGACACTGTAGAGGCTATAAAGAAGGGTAAAACTATGGTCTCTGATCTCTTGAAGCTCACGTTACTAAAATAATTGCAATTGCATACTGACAAAACGTACTGTGCTGTAAAGTGCTGTGATAGTGCAGGGAAATAAAGATTCATCTTGAATAAAGGGATCTAGAAGTTTTTGTTTGTTTTTATTTTTGTTTTTTTAAACTGAACTTGAGTTGAACTTTGGTAGATAAGTAATGGGAGGAAGGGCCTTCCAGCACAAGGGACTAGCTTAAGCAGAGGCATAGATAAATGGATTCAGAAGAGATTTGAAAGTAGAGTAAATTGGGGTGGTCAGACCATAATCTGTGTGTGAGGTAGTGTGGTAATGAGTCAGGATGGGTAAGTGTTAGGTGAAGAACAAACTGGAGGCTTTTGAAAACCTGACTGAGCAGAGAGAGAGAGGAGGTTGGGAGGGTATGTTCTGAGGAAATGGCAGAGGTTTTTCAGGAGAATAACAAGATCAAATCCATGTTTAGGACGATAATTCAAGTAGGATAGACTTAAGGGTAGAGCAGGAAAACTTGTCAAAAAGATAGTTGTGATTGTTTGGAAGCGATAATTGGCCTTAACTATGAGAGTGATGAAAGAGTTGGAGGCAAGGACCATTAGAGAAAATGTAAACTATTTGGAGTGAGTAAAAGAAGAGTGCAGTGATTCTAATATTTGGGGTGTGAGTAGATCCTGGAGGGGTCACAAGTTTAAGAAGATAGTTCTATTTGTATTTAAAATACATGTTGAATTTACATGTCAAGAGGTCTGGTTGGCAAGTAACTCTATAATAAAGTTTCCTGGATTTTGAAGGAAAGAATAGGAAAATAAGGGATGTATATTTTAAGAAAGTGTGTAACATAAGAAATGGTTCTGAGTGAAATGGCACTGAAGTATAAACATAAGTGGAATAAAAACAGTTCCTTATTAGACCAGTGAGTACTATCTTGGCTATAATGTCCTGAGTGCAAATTATAGGTAGGAGGTAATATGTCAGAATTGTTTTTTCTCTGATTATAAAAATTAAATTATATGGGAAAACAAAAAAATACATTGAGTGGAAAAAAGTATCATCCATAGTTTTATAACTTAGAAATAACATTCACTAATGTGTTTATTTATATGTATATATTTTGTATACTACATAAATAATAGTAGCTAATATTTGTTGAGCTCTTATCATATGCCAGGCACTATTCTAAGCATTTTACATTTACTAACTCATTTAATTTCAGAATGATCTCTTAAGGTAGGTGCTATTACCCCATCTTATAGATAGGGTAACTGAGGCATGAGAGTTTAAGACTTTGATCAAGGCTGCATAATTAGGAGAAGGTAGATCCAGAATCCAAACCCAGAAGTCTTAATTTCCTAGTTCTTGATCTTGTAACTACCCTATTACATCTGTCACATACTGTGCTGACACAGGTATCCTTTCTGATGAGCATTCTCACTATTCAGTGGAGAAAACAAAGATTCATGTGATTTCTTTTCTTTTCTTTTTTTTATTGATTCCTTTTGTATTGACTCATACTACTTACTAACCACTTTCCAGGAACCAATTAGATTGAAATAATGCACTATCTCTTGCTATCCAGATACTTAACTGAATTTGCAGTACATAATGGTTCTTACATACACACAAATATGTATAGTACATGGATGGTGGATGTACATACATTTTTTAAAGATTGTTATCATATAGTTTTTTTATCCTGAACATTTCATCATTTACTTGGACTTAATATATACCAAGTTTTTGTCTAATTTAATCCTCTATATTGTACCTGCATAAGATTGTCATGTATAATTTTTATCTTTGGGTGTAGATGGAAACATCAGCTAATTTGACCCAAAGAAGAAAGATGACAGGAATTCAGAAAATATTGCTACTAAATCTTATAATACTAAAAATTAATCAGCACAAATAAGTCACAGCAATGCATATCAGAAATTTAATTCCTATTTGCTGAAATGATAATGATTAATCCTAATTGGATGCCTACATTTTCAGAAAGATGTGCCGGATGGGGTGAAAGAGCTATCAGAAGGTTCAGAAGAAAGCAGTGATGGTCAGTCAGATTCTCAGAGTTCTGAGAACAGCAGCAGCAGCAGTGATGGTGGCAGCAACAAGGAGGGAAAAAAGAGCAGGTGGAAGAGGAAAGGTAAATCCACCTGATCCCTCAATAAAGTACTGAATGCTGGAGGATAAATGCCCCTATTAGTCATTCTTGTTTTTCCAGACCCCGGGTCAGTCTCTTTCCCTTACCAGTTAGATCAGTACTGTTCAGTAGAGTTTCCTGCAGGGATGGAAATGTTCTGTATCTGTGCTGACCAGCTCAACACAGTAGCCACTAGCTACATGTGTCTACTGAGCACTTGAAACATAGCTAGTGTGACTCAGGAACTGAATTTTTAATTTTATTGTAGCTTAAATTTAAATAGCCACATGTAGCTAGTGGCCATCACATTGGACAACATGACCCTAGGTTTTACTTTGGTTTATTTTCTGTCCTTGGCCACCCATAGCCTTTTAAAGGATGCTCTTAATTTATTTACTTCTTTAATCCTCTCTTCTAAAATTTGAGCACTTAATTGCTCTAACAACTCTCTCCTTACTAGGAAAAGAATGCTTTTCATTTCTACTAGCAAAGACTAAATTTAGTCTGTTGGTCTTTGCTCTCATCTCCTGCTTGGTGTCTGCTTCATAGCTTACCCAAAAAACTTTAGGGAATAACATCTTTGTTACTGCAGTTTCCCGGGGATGAATTTTCCACCTAAGGATACATTTTGTTACCTATTCTTGCTGATTATTTGTAGCTTCTTGTCAAGAGTCTTTTTGAAGAGAGCAAATTGTTTTTACCCCAATGTTGATAATTTTAGCTGTACGTGGCAAAGCAGATTTTAAGCCAGTTCATGCTATTCCGTTATAAGGACCAATGTAGTGAGATTCCAGAGCAGAGTAGACATCCTAGAGTTTCCCTTGTTTGGGTGTCCTCTTAGGTTTGAGTTACAGGTGAGCTATCTTTGGATCTAGAAGCTAGAGTTATGTTTGTTGGAATACTTGACTCATTAATTTTAAGTGTCTGTAGAACTATTGATTTTGAACTATATCAGAAGAATCATCTGATTCATTACCATGTCTGTGTTACTGAGTGTGCTACTCTTGGAGAAAATTTAGATAATTGGTAGCATTATCTGTGTTCTCTGATACAGCTACTGCACATGCAATTTGGGTAAATTTTGTAACCAGAAGATTTTAAGTTTAAGATCACAACCACTTGGAGAGCAACCCAGACCTCATATGCTAAGAACAAATGGAATAAGGCAAGACAGAGTTGGGAACTGTGACAATATTTTTAATATATATTTAAAGTAATCCCTGTCAGTAGTGGAAAGAGGTGTGTCCAGGACCTTAAATTTCTCAGAGTCCACTAAAGACCCTTTTTTTTTTTTTGAGGAGTGGAGCCAAAAGTGTTAAGGGCTGTGTCTCTCCTCTGCTCCTCCCCAGTTGACATTTTTCTTCCTAAGTTTGGAAGTTGTTGATCTAAGATTAGGAACCAAGCATCAGACAAGGGAAACAGATTCATACTTTCTGGATGTGGCTGGAAACGGAAATCAGTATTAAAGGAGGTCAGACTAGTAAACTGGGAACAAAATCATGGTCTTAGAGATCTTTGCTTTTCATTTGTCACATAGGCTACAGTAGCTGTTTTCTGAGTAGTGGCTGTAACATGGTTGTGAAAGGCTGTTTCTAAGAATTGTAGGTAAATGTATTGTGATGTAGGAGGATCTAAGAAATAACCGAACTCCCTTGTCAGTAGCTTAGTGAATAGATACCTTGCCCCACACCCAGCATAATAGTATAGGATACTAATAGCAAGGTAATAGCATTTTCAAAATTATGATCCAGATAAATTATTTTTGAGCTACCTCTGATTCCTTCCTCTTCTAGAAATTGTCACAATATTAAATACTTATCCTCAGTTTACGTTGAGATGTTCAGTAAAGATCTTTTCTAATTGTAGCCTATTAAACTGAGAATAGGCGGGCCACATGTGGAGTTTGGAAGTGGAGATGAGAGGTGCGCATGATGCATGGAAGTCACATTTACTCTTGCAGCTCTAATATTAAGAAATGGATAAATGCTGAGCTAGCAATAATGAAGAATGATTTAGTTCTCATAGGTTGTGCTCTCATTCATGGGTCATACATATGGCATAAGCATAGAAACGTAACATTTTAGGTTTATAGTAAATATTTATGAATGTTTTTGTAATCCAGTGCAAATTAAAGTGGAAAACACGCGGTTAGCAGTGATAGGAGCAGCATACTGCAGAACAGTTCTAAATCAGTTGCAGTTATTAGTAAAGGTAAAACGAACTAAATGTGCCTATTCCTTGTTCTTATTTAGGGCTTTTTCTCTCAGTCTGACATCACTTTATTTCAAATGCTTTGTAAGACAGGAAGAACACTGAGATAGTATCAAAACCCACTTCCTTTTATGTACAAAAATAAAGAGCTCTGACAGCAAAACTGATACTTCTAGTTGAAAATCGATAGAAACTCTTGATGTAGGTCTACCTTTCAGCCAAATGGGAACAAAGAACAGAACTTTGAAATCCAGTCCAATATTAAAACTAGCTTATTGATTTCTGTGTAAGGTAGAAGAACTCAGAATTTTGTAGTTTTGGTTCCTAATTTTCAGACAGGAAACAATGTTCAGAGAAGAGCTTTATGGAATTCCAAGCCAAGGTAAGATGGAACAACACCAGAAAAAAATGTTTAAAACTTTTTCTGTTGCCTTTTTTTGTAGGATTGTAGCTAAGTGAAGCTCTGCCTTTTCCCTAAAATATAAACACTACAACATGAAGCAACTCAGAAGTATTATTTTTATCTTCTGATAAGGTTTTATTAAATTTTGGTCTGCTTTAAAAATGTCTTAAAAATTAATTATGTGAAATTACACTTTTTCACCTTTAAGAAATTATCACTTCTTTCCAGGAATATGATCTAATGTTAATTTTACTGCTTATTCAGATATTTGATACATAGTGTGCTTGAAGTTACTTAAAATACCATTGACCTGTCTGCCTTCTAACATCATTTATATAAATGTTTTAAGTTACTGAATAGGGGTGATTATGTATAGAAATGTCTCCTTTAAAAAGTATCCTGGAGAGAAAAATGCCTTTGGCAGTGTTAACTGATGTGCGGAGAAACCTTTGGGAGAGAGTTTCTCTTCTCTCTGGGGTGGTTGGTGTCTGAGTTGGAGGTTTTAGCTCTGTTAGATATTAAAGACAGCTATACTATTAGGACCTGGATAGGTAGGGTACCCAGGAGCAGGGGAAGGGTTCAGGTATGGACTCTTCATCTTTGATTAGGGGGCTGTTTGGATATAATTAGGAGCCATGGCCTGCCCAGTTAGGAGTGGACTGCACTTGGTGTGGAAAGAAAGGACTTAGAACTAAAAAACGGTCTGTTACTTCTGGAAATGAAATTCCTCTAAAGAAAGATGATTGTGAAAATAAAAACTCCCTTAGTAGAAGGATTGCCATTTTTTGGACAATTAAAACAATTCATGGAACTTAAGTTGTTAACCTGTCTTTCAATTATTAGTCCTTCAACTAGATAAAGCTCAGTTTGAATTTTGATGTTACTGCTTCATTATTTCTGAGTCACTTCAGAGGGGCCCATTAATTGTCTTCAGGAGAAAATAAAACACTGAGAGATTATTTACTGAAGCTTTAAATTTAAATGCATCTAATGTGAATAGTCCATACCCTTTGACCTTGTTTAAAATAATAAGCATTTGTTGATATGGAAAATTCTCAGTGCTATAAAAGTAGTACCTTCTCAGTGGATGATACATAAATATCCAACAGCCTGAAATTACCCCAGTGAACTGTGTAGAACTGGCTCTAATGAGCAAGCCTCAAGTTCCAAAACTTGTTTCAAATATTTTTCTGAAAACACTTAATTTTGAGTTTAAAAAGACTTCTCTGGTAGGTTGCTGTTTGGTTTTTGAGTGTGGCATTTTTGGTTTTTTGGTCTCTCTTCTTTTAATGGAGGTAATGGGGATTGAACACCAAGACCTCATGCATCCTAGGCACACACTCTACCACTGAGCTATACCTCATCTCCCATTTTTGTTTATTTAAATCGAATAATGAGTGCTGATCTTTTGATCAGAACTTGTTACTGTTTAGTTACATCTATATATTTATATGAAAGCAAGTTTTTTTTTTTCTAATCAGGTACTAAATGTGTTCTTAAATGAGTGCTTTTAATCTGTTGAGCAGTCTGCATTGGAGGACAAGTAGTTTAGGATATAATCTTGAGCATTTTTGTTTAGGCCATTAGTTTATTTGCAAAACCAAATAAACATCTCTCTTTAAACTACATGTTACACTTACTCTTTCTCCAGTACATCCTATTTGCCAGGTATGTGGGAAATTTGAATAAGGTGTGGCCCCCACCCATATCTTGAGGTATAGAACAATAAGCAGATAATTAGCAGATAACTTAATAAGTAGTATGTTTTTATATTTATCATCTATGGCAGCATTAGAGAAGGGAGTAGTTAACTTTACCTGGATTAGTAAGTATTGTATGAACTCTAGAAATTTTAATATACTTTTCTTCCCTTGAGAGTATAATCTCTAGGGAAGAGAGGCTATATCATGGAAAGAAAATATATATAAAGGCAAGAAGGTGGAAGTGTATGAACAGTATTCTCAAAAAGCTATAGGAGGTTAAGTTTGGCTCGAAGAGGGGATTTGTGGAACGAGAGAAGGGGGAGAAGTTGGGATCAGACTGTTCATGTTTAGTGGTAGCTTCCATTATTTATAGGTGATTGGTGTGCAGTTAGATATGTAGTGTGGATTAGAAAATGGCCACACTGCTGATTTGACCAAATGTTCACAGTGACATATCAAGAGGAACAAGATTTTTGTTTATAGACCCTTCTCTGTTTGTTTCATCCTATTGTCCATTTAGTATCTGGGTTAATATACTAGCTTCTTTATTTGTTTTTCTGCTCACTAGTATTCACGTTAGTTCAATTTATTTCTAATCACCGATGCATAGGTTAAAAGAATTAATTTCCATTCTACCGTTGAAAGTCATTTGTTGTGGGTAGTGTATTTCCTTGGTGCAGGATGACAGTTTTATTTGAATTAAGAAGTAAAACTGGTAATACAGAAATATGACAGATTATTTTTCTCTAAGGGCCGCTTTGTAAGAAAAGATTATATACAGGGACTTGATACAGCTAAAATGCACCTTTAATGTTCATTTCTCAAATAATGTCTTATTTTTAATATCGTTATCCTTTTTAAGATATAACCCTAGGAAATCTTGGTTCCTCATTTTGTAACTGTGTGGCCCTGTTCCCATGCCTTCCCACACACCCCCTGCCCCATCCCCACCTCCCGACTAGCCTTTTACTCGGAAACTATTCATCAGGAAGGAAACCTCCCAACACATTGTAGATCTATACTTATGTAAAATACAATAAAAATGGCCCAGCAGTGTCAACTTTTTATGAAAGTCTCTAAATGCTTAGTCTCCCTTTTGTACTCATTTTCATTGTTAGTCATTTAGATCATCTTTTATGCAAAGCATTTTCCAGTCTTTGTCATTTTTCTATGGATTGTCGTCTTCTAGTGGCTTTTTGAATATAAGCCATGCAAATAACTTCTTATTCTGTGTGGCCTGTCTTTTCACTCTCTGAAACATAACTTTTGATGAACACAGTTTCTTAACTTTAGTATAATTTAATACATCCTTAAGAAAATCCGTTTCCCACTGACATGAAAGTAGTTTCTTCTGGGCCGTAAAACACTCCTTGACAAATTTAAAGAAATATAAATCTATAATGTCTGCTCTTAGATCCCAATGGAATTAAACTAGGAATCAGTAGCAGAAAGATAACTGGAAGATCCCAAATATGTGGAGGTTAAGCACATACTTCTAAATAACTCATGTCAAAGAAGAAATCTTGAGAAATTTTGACATACTTTGAAATAAATGAAAATACAACTTAATAAAATCTGTGGTATGCAGTGAAAGCAGTGCTTAGAGGGAAATTTACAGCATTGAATGCATCTATTAGAAAAGAAGAAAGAAGTAATCTGAGCT
The DNA here is from genome assembly GCF_009834535.1 of Camelus ferus. Taxonomy (NCBI): domain Eukaryota; kingdom Metazoa; phylum Chordata; class Mammalia; order Artiodactyla; family Camelidae; genus Camelus; species Camelus ferus. The sequence goes on along the minus strand of NC_045710.1, from coordinate 17,684,080 downwards.
TCCACCTTAGGAAATTAGAAAAAGAAGAGCAAATTACACCCAGCTTAAGCAGAAGAAAAGAAATAAGAATTAGAATAGAAATCAATGAAATTGAAAATAAGATATCAGTAGAGAAAATCAATGAAACCAAAAGCTGGTCCTTTGAAAAGATACTAAAATTACTAAGCCTCTCCCCAGGCTAAGAGAAAAAGGAGACAGAAATTACAAATATCAGAAACGAGAGGCCATCACTACAGATCCCATGGGTCTTAAAAGGGTGATAAAGGAATATTTTGAACAATTTTGTGCCCACAGATTTGATAATCTAGATGAAATGGATCAATTTCTTGACAAAGTCTGTCAAAAATCACGGAAGAATGGACAGTCTGAGTAGGCCTGTATCAATTAAGGAAATTGAATCAACAATTATTTCCAAAGCAGAAAGCACCAAGCCCAGATTGATTCACTGATGAATTCTTTTAAACATTTAAAGAAGAAACTATACAAATTCTCTGTAATCTCTTTCAGAGGATAGAGGCAGAGGGAATACTTCCCAGCTCATTCATGAATCCAGCAAGCCCCTAATACCAAAACCAGACAAAGACATTACAGGAAAAGAAAACAACAGAGCAATGTCTCTCATGAACATAGGTGCAGAAATTCTCAACAGAGTATTAGCAAATCAAATTCAATGATGGACAAAAAGATTTATGCATCACTACCAAATGGGATTTATCTCAGATATGCAGGAATGGTTTAACATTAAAAGATCAATTAATGTAAACCATCACATCAACAGGCTAAAAATAATGTCGCATGATCATATCAACAGATGTAGTAAATGCATTGATAAAATCCAACACCCATTCATGATAAAAACTCTCAGTAAACAAAAGATAAGTTTCTTCTATGTGTGTATGCTTGTATATGCGTTTTAATGAAACATTTATTCTTACATGTTTTACATTTAGATTTCCAAACCACCTGGGATATTTTTGGATTATGTGAGATAAGGATCATGGTTTTTTTTCCCCCCATGTGGCTATCCAAATGATCCAGCAGCATTTTTGAGAAGACTCTTCTATCCTGCACTGCAGTGTCCCCTATATCATAAGTCAGTTGACCATACATACATTTATGGGTCAGTTTCTGAACTCTGTTATGTTCCATTGTCATTTTTTTTCTGCCCGTGAGCCAGGACCACCCTGTTTTAATGACTGTAGCTTTATAATTAGGTTTGATATCTAATAGTTTTTCTATTTTGTTTTTCAAGAATTTTTTTGTCTCTTTTGGCTCATCTCATTTCCATGTAAATTTTAGAATCAGCTGGTCAGTTTTCACATGCACTCTCTCTCATTAACCTGCCAGAATTTTGGTTGAGATTGCATTAAATCTGTATGTCAGTCTGAGTTCTGTTGGGTGTTTACATTATTAAACCTTTCAATCTGTGAAAGTGGCGCTACTGTATTTTCTGCAGTTTCCTTAATTTCTTTCATTAATGTTATAATTTTCTTTATATGGGTCTTTATACTTTTTTAAATTAGATTTATTCCTTGACATTTTTTATTCTATTACAAATGGATTTTACATTTTTTCATTTCATAATTGTTTATTGCTGATATGTAAAAATACATATAGTTAGTTTTTATGAATTGATTGTTAGTGTCTGTAAAGGGGCTAGAATTCTATCCAGTTTGTAAGCTAACAAGTTAGTCTTACACTGGTTCATGCATGTTGACAGAAGATACAAGACTCCTGAATCAGAGAAGAAGGACTACCACTCACAGCATAGCAAGCAGTATGAACATTAGCATATTTGTTGTGTTGGTTCCTCTTTATCCTCCCAGGGTTGATGAGATAATGGACCCAGGTACATGGTACTCATGCAGTGAGTTTGTATCTTAGCCAAGGAACACTGAGATTGAGGGATTCAGTTAATGTCTCCCTCCCTCCCTTTCTGTTTTATTGAGATATCATTGATATACAGCAGTATGTAAGTTTAAGATATATGGTATATTGATTTGACTTTAATACATCATGAAATGATTACCACATTAAGTTTAGTGAACATCCATCGTCTCAGATATAAAAATTAAAGGACTAGAAAATTTTTTCTTTGTGATGAGAACTCTTAGGATGTACTCTCTTAACAGACTTTATAAAATAAAACAGCAGTGTTAATTGTATTTATCATATTGTATATTTGTATCCCTAGTACTTATTTATATTATAAATAGAAGTCTATATCTGTTCACTGCCTTCATCTGATTCCCCTTACCCCAGCCTCTCCACCTCTGGTAAGCACAAACCTGATCTTTTCTTTTTAATGAGTTTTTTGAAGTATAATTGACCTATAACACTATATTAGCCTGGTACACAACATAGTGATTCAGTATTTCTATACATTTCAAAATGATCACCATGGTAAGTGTGTTGTCCTCTGTCACCATACAAAGATATTACATCATTATTGACTATATTCCCCGCACTGTACGTTACACACCCCTGTGACTTAATTTATTTTGTGGCAAAGTGTATACCTCTTAATCTGCCTCACCTATTTCTCTTTTCCCTTCACTACCTTCCCTTCTGGCAACCACCTGTTTGTTCTCTATATCTATGATTCTGTTTCTGTTTAGTTATATTTGTTCATTTGCTTTGTTTTTTAGATTTCACACATAAGTGAAATCATACAGTAATTTTCTTTTGACTTACTACATTTAGCGTTAATACTCTCTGCATCCATCGTTGCCACAAATGACAAGATTTCATTCTTTTTTTTATGGCTGAGTAATATTCTTTGTGTGTGTGTGTGTGTGTGTGTACACATGTACACATATACATACCACATCTTCTTTATCCAATATCTGTTGATGTGCACTTAGGCTGCTTCCATATCTTGGCTATTGTAAATAATGCAATGAACATGAACATAGGGGTGCATGTATCTTTTCTAATTAGTGTTTTTGTTTTCTTTGAGTAAGTACCCAGGAGTGGAATTGCTGGATTAGATGCTAGTTCTGCTTTTAATTTTTTTTTGAGAAATCTTCATACTGTTTTTCCATAGTGACTGCACCAGTTTACATTCCCACCAGCAGTACATTTGAGGGTTCCCTTTTCTTTACATCCTCGGCAGTACTTATTTTTTGTCTTTTGATGATGACTGTTCTGACAGGTGTGAGGTAATATCTTATTATGGTTTTGATTTGCATTTCTCTGATAACTAGTGATGTTGAGCATCTTTTCACATGCCTGTTGGGCAACTGTTATGTCATTTTTCAGTGCTTTTAAATAGTAAATGGAAGCAAGGCTGATTGGTCTGGGAGGAGTTGCTGCCTTCTCTCATGGTTCCTCACAGTTAATACAACCCAGGTGAAGAGCATTCAAGGACTTGCATTCCTGGCATACCCAGCAAGTACTTTTAGAAACACTGATGCCCATGGTGGATTGCCTCTGCCAACATTGATACTGTATCCAGCAACATTGCTAAATTATTATTTTTTTTTTAGTCTAATGGTTTACAAATAGGTTTATTATTAGGACTATCTGCATATACAAGAGTGACATAGAACTGGTAGCATCAGTCATCCTTTTCATTCTCTATAGTTATAAAGTAAAGTTTTGAATATTATGCCATTTTAAGAATGATGCTGACCAGTGGTAGGTTATTGTAGACATTCTTTATTAGATGAAGTTACTTCCTTTCTGTTTGAAGTCTGCTAAGAGGTTTTATAATGAACAAAAGTTGAATTTTATCAGTTGCTTTTCCTCATCTATTATTTCAGTATATTATATTTTTTCTTTTATTCTGTTAATGTGGTGAACTATGTTGGTTTTATATATTAAATGGTAAACCATCTCATATTTCTCAGATAAACCAATTATGATATATTTTGTTTGTTTTGGGTTTGGGTTTTTTTTTTTTCTTTAAACACTTTATTTTTTATTTTTTTGTTTGTTTTTTGGGGGGGGACTAGGTTTATTTATTTGTTTAACTGGGGGTACTGGGGATTGAACCCCAGGACCTTACGCATGCTAAGCAGTGTCCTCTACCACTGAGCTATACCCTCTCCCAATTATGATCATTATTAATCCTATATGTCACTAGATTCAGTTTGCTAATATTTTGTGTTTGACTTTTTTGTTTTGTTGATGAGAAAGATTAGCCAGTATCCCCTCACCCCCCCCCCAAATAATGTCCTTATCAAAATTTGGTATCATGAAACAGATTGGTAAGTTTTTCCTGGTGTTTGGTTCTCTGAAAGTATTTATATAAGACTGTTGGTTTGTTTCCTTAAAAGATTTAGAAGAATTCACTGGTGGAAACCAGCTGGACCAGAAAATTTCTTTGTGTGGTGATATTTTACTTATAATTAGATCTTAACATAAATGTGGTAAAATATACAGATCGTTAAGTCCTCAGTTCACATACACATATGGGAATGTGAGTTAGAGTAAGTGAAAGTAATCAATACAATTCAGTGACCTAGAGGAAAACTCTGGCAAGAGTATATTAAAAATATTTTGTATCAGAATTTGAGTTATAGCCAAAGCAGTTATCAGGAAACAATTTATAGCATTGAATCAATAAAAATAAAATAAGCATAGAACTAAAAAAGCCAGGAAAAAAAGACTAACAAACCAATAGAAAGCTGAAGAAAGAATTAATAAAAATAAAATGGAAATTACTGAATGAGAAAAGAGAAAAATAGTAGAAACAGTTGGTTTTAAAATAAAATAGACAAACTTCACTAACCTAACTTTTTTTTTTAAGAGTCACAAATTCGGGTTGAAATAAATAACAAAACAAAACACTTAAACTACAAGACTTTTCCACAATGCTTTAAAAACTTAAATGAAATGGGATAATTTTCTAGGAAAATAGAATGTACAAATACTGAACCTGATGGAGATAGAAAGTCTAAACAATAAACTTCCAAACAAGCAGAGCTGTGGAAGAGCTCGTCTTCAAAGGAGCACCATACACACCTAAATGGGTTTTCAGGAGACTTCAACCAAATGTTTAATGATGAAACACTCTTAATATTTTAAAAACTATTACAGAGCAGGGAAAAAGATTGTCCAGAAACAGAATCTTTTTGGAAACGAATTTTCAAAACTTTCCAGAGTACAGAGCTGTCTTGTGAATGTTGAAGCAAAATCTTAAATAAAAGATTTAGTGTATAGAATCCAACTGTACATTAAAAATTATATGTCATAAGCAAATGGGGTTTTTGGATTCTATGACTCACTACTGGGAAATCCATTATTATTCACCGTATTAATAGAGCTAATGTGTAAAATCGTATTTCATCTCTATAGTTGCTGATAAGGTCTTTGAGTAAGTTGAGTACTCAAACCCAGAATTGATAGATACTTTAACGTGATAACTTAGTTGAAAAACACTAGCAGCTTACTCCATAGCTAGAACAAAGAACAGGGTGCCTGCTATCTCAATTCTTATAAAACATGATGTTAAAGGTGTTTACTTAATACAAGTAAGCAAGGGAAAGGAGGTGGAACAATAAGCAACAAGAAAAAGGGAAAACTACCTCTGTATAGATGATACGATTATGTATCTGACAAACTCAAAAGAGTCAACGGAGATAAAAACTGATTAAAGAAGGGAATTGAGTAAAGTGGTAGGATGTTAGTAAAATTAATGCATAGCAACTAGCCATCACATATATAGATAAAAATCAGTGAAAAAAGGGAACATATTCATAATAGCTACATCAGTAGCAACAAAAACTCTGAGCATGACCTTTGTAAGATCTGTGCAAAGGTCCTAAAACAACTGAATAGCCAAAAAGATGAAAATTCTTTTGTCTTTCACACCATGTTCCGGGATAATTTCTAAACAAATTAAGAGATATAATATGTAGAACATGAAATTAAGTCCTAAAGGAAAGCATGCATGAATTCCTTTTAAAACCTGAAAGTATTAAAACTTTTCTAACTGCTGTTTCTGGAAGCATATGTTTTTATCCTTTGACTTAGCAAACCCACCTCTAAGAATCAGTTCACGGGTAACACTGTCCACAATACAAAATAACGTAGCTTAAGATGAGTGCTTAAGAGCAGTGTAGACTTGAACATGCATCAGAATCACCTGGAGAGCTTATTATGATGCAGATTCCTGAACCCCAGCTTCAGAATTTCTGGTTCAGTAGGTATGGGCTGGGATCTAGTAATTTGCATTTCCATCTGATGTTTAGATAATGATGGTGATGTTCTTGGTACAGCACCTTAGGAACCACTGGTTAAAATACTGCAATAATAAGAGCAAAATACTAGAAGTAACTAAAATGCTCATCAGAGTCCAGTTGAAGAAATTATGGTACATCTGCAAAGTGGAATTTTATGTAGCTATTGAAAGAAATGTAGAAGATCCCTATGTTCTGTTCCCCAGGATACATTAATTATATTTAAAGAATAAAGGTGCTGGACAATTGAATACATGATTTTTTTTGTTTAAAGAAATGATTAAACATATTAAAAATATATATATACTATGTCTTCACCAAAACAAAAATACAAATAAAAAGCAATGGAAGGCTGAAAAGTAATATAAATGATTTCCTATAAGGGAAAGGAAGTAATAAAATGGTGCAGACAGGGGAGGGATCTAGACTTATACCGAAGTAACTTTTTATAGCTTTGCATAATTAAAACAACTAAACATTTAAAATGTCCTTTTGGGAGGGAATGGGGTACTAGCTCAGAGGTAGAGCGCATGATTAGCATGCACGAAGTCCTGGGTTCAATCCCCAGTATCTCCATTAAAAAAAAAGTACTTTCTAGAAATATACAACTTAAAGCAAACTCAAGTATATGTCAAGTTTGTGGCATAATGACATAGATAAGTTGCTTTGGGATATATTTTAGGTGTAGGAGACCAGACACAAATCTTAAACTGCCTTCAGTAATTATATTGAAATTGTATATGAAATCAGATCTATAATAGAAAACAAATTAATAATTACAGTAATGCTATTAGAAACCAGGTTATCTGGGAAGAAGAAAAATGATAGAAATACAAATTCTGAGAAGTGAAATGACACTCCTATAATCGTAAACTCCTATTTGGTGTCTGTGCATGAATTTATTTAACTTTCTTTTTCAAAAAAGCTGCTTTTCTTGTTCAGATCGTTGAGAAGTTTTAGAACCAGTGGTAAACGAGTAGCATTAAGCACCCCTAGTGTGCAGTGCATGGTCTTTTAATATCATTTTAAATTAAAAAATATCAGGGCTCCGTGGACAAGTGGGTGATCCAAGTGTGGGCAAAAAAAATTATGCAAGATTTGCTTAGGACTCTCTTTCTGTGCCAAATAGCAAGGGAGCACTACTGGGACCGTGTTGCAAAGATGGTTTACAGCTTGAAGGAGCTCCCGCTACCCCCAAAGGGGACAGTTTGAGTGCCAACTTTGTAATAATTGCTTTGATTCAAACATTTCAAATATGTAGACATCTATTATGAGTTGATAATGATACTTAAAAAAAATCTGTTTTAAGTGCTATATTAGTTTTCTGAGGCTGCTGTAGCAAATTACCACAAACTGGCTACCTTAAAACAACAGAAATTTATCTATTTTCTCACAGTTCTAGAGGCCAGAAGTCTGAAGTCAGGGTGTCAGCAGGGCCACACTCCCTACACAGGCTTTGGGGAGAAATCTGTTCTTTGTATTTTCTAGCTTCTGGTGGTTGCTGACATATTTGCCTTGTGACCACATCCTCCAGTCTCTGCCTCTGTCTTCACATGGCCTTCTCTGTGTCTGTCTTGTGTCTAAGGACACTTATCATTAAATTAAGACCCCCTGGGGTAATCTAGGATGATCTCCTCATCTCAAGATCCTTAACTACATCTGCCAAGACTCCTTTTCCAAATAAAGCAACATACCCCGGTTCTGGGGACTAGGACATGAACATGACTTTCGGGGGCCACCACTCAGCCCACTACAAGTACTTATTCTGAAAATTTACCAAGTTCAAATTTTGGTTGTGCTCCTTACTAGCTATGTCCTTTGACAGGCTAATTAAATTTTCAGGTATGTAAAGTTTAGGTAATATCACAGTATGCAAATATGTTTATTTAATATTTATGTATAAATATATGTCTTTGAAAATCTTTTCATAATTTTATTTGCATAGAAAAATGTCAGTAAAGAGCCTACCCAAGTGTATTATTTAGTTATCTCAGAGGGTAGAATTAGAGGAGATTGGGTGGGGTAGAAAGAGAAGTTGTACCCACCTTAGAGGGTAGTTATAAGAAGTCAATGAAATTCTGTTCAGCTGAACCTAGCACAGCATTAGGCACATAGACGATGTAATTCCTGGTTTCTCTAATAAAATTGTGTCTTGAAGACAATGTAGATACTAAAAGAAATGAGAAGAGATGAGTTTCTCAACATGTGTTAAAATCTTGTTTGCTGTCTGTCATTGTGAACCTTTAATATTTGGAAGTTAGAGCAAAGTTTAAGTTGCATAGAAATTATGAGACCAATACTTAAGGTTGTCATTTCTGGGAGATCTTCCTCATTGGTGGGTCTTAGAATTTTCTTGATTTATTTCAATTGGCTTTGAGATTCATTTGTGGTTTCATTTGCTAGAAAGGGCTTTTGCCTTAAACGGAAGCATTTCAGTTTGCTCTGGTAATTACATATAGCTTTATTGTCTCTTTTCTAGGCTGCAAAGTAGAATTCTCATCTTCTATAATGAGGTCATTTTGGTTTGTTTTATGTTTGTTTTCAGACAGTATTTAGGGCAGGTGAGGAAATGTATATTCTCAGATTTCTGCAAATAATTAAGAAGAAAGTAAACATAGTTAAATATTAATAGTTTTTAACTTTATTTTCATAATACCTCTTTAAAAAACATTGGTCATATAAAAAAGACAGATAATAGCAAATGTTGACAAGGTTGTGGAGAAATTAGAACCCTATACATTTCTGGTGGAATTGTAAAAATGGTGCAGCCATCTTGGAAATCAATTTTGTTGTTCCTCAAAAAGTTTAAACATGGAGTTAGTGTAATACCCAGCAATTTCACTTTTAGATATGAACCCAGGAGAATTGAAAACATATGTCCAACACAAAATCTGTCTAATGAGTGTTCTTCATATTATTTTTCATAATGGCCAAGAAGAGTAAACAACCCAAATGTCCATCAACTAGTGAATTAAAAAATGTGGCATATGCATGTAATAGAATACTATTTGATGATAAAAAGGGATAAAGAATTGGTACATGCTGTAAAATAGATAAATCTTTAAAACATGCTAAGTGAAAAAAGCCTGTCACAAAAGAGCACATATTGTATGATTACATTTATGAGATGTCTGGAACAGGCAAATGCATAGAGACAAAAAGTAGATTAGTGATTGCCTAGGACTAGGGGAATGGGTGAGAGGAAAGAGAAGTGACAGCTAACCAGTACAGGGTTTTTCAGTGGGTAATGAAAATTGATTGTGATGATGTTTGCACAACTTTGCAAATATATTAAAAAGCCATTGAATTTTACACTTTAGGCAAATTGTATGGTATGTAAATTATATCCCAGTAAAGCTGTTATTTTAAAAAATGGGTCAGCATCTAAGTGTACCAAGGATATGATTTCTTTTTGTTGCTCAACCATCTCAAGAATTATCCAGCTCCATTTTTGTATGTTATGATGAAACCTTTTTTTTTTTAATGCCACACTATTGTATGTCTGTCCTTTCCCATATATAAACTGTATTATAGGGCTTGGGATAAAAAGCTGAGGTTAAGTGATAGGTCACCTTCTTAATATTGTCTACAGTTGTCCTCCTTAAATGTTATCTACTGTGCATTCCTTTCTTAGAACATCTAAGTGTCCATTGAAATGCTGTATTCCAAAATTTGTATATTCCAATGAACTACGTTTCTACATTTTCATGTCAAGTAGTCTCCTACCTACAAACTTTATATGATATCTTAAAGCTTGTTAACCATACCGCAAAATGCCATTTTTGCTGTCTAGGCCTTTTCAGTCCAGCTACTATGAAAAGAGAAGGCATTAGTATACACGGACTTTTCAAGAGTCTTCACTAGCAGTAGTGATTATTATTTTTATTATTAAGGGATCTGTATCAGCAATTTCTTGATCTTTTATCATAAATAATACATTGTCAAACTTTATAGAACATAAAGACCTAATTGGAATTTTTATAAGAGGTGTAGGCTCTTGAAGGGAAAACCCTCATTCACGTATGACTAAGGTTTGACTAACCTCTGATGATGTATAAAACAGCTAGTGATGAAATAGAGAGTGGTTACACCCTGTGCAAACCTACATTGATTCCGTTTGAGAAATCCTAACGCACCCTTTTACACTGGTGGACCTATAACTATTGATGTAAGAGATGAATATAAGAATTAAACCTGTGGTAGAGTTTCTGAGGTGGAATGGCCTCATTGCCTTTATTTTGAAGACGGGGAAAACTGGGATCCACTATGTCAGTCTAGGGCTCTTCCACTGTGTCATGTTACTATTAGACTTACCTTGAGAACATACATACTATCCAACAGGCTCTAGAATCTTTTCCAAGCTTTATCTCACTTGATGACTCATAGTTTATATTCTGCTTCCTGCTTCTTCGATCAATTCTATTGAAAAATTATAGAATGAAAAGTAATAAATACTAACACCCATCCCTTCCCCATCCTATCATCCTTCACTAGAGCTTTCTGAGGAAATAAACTGAAAAGGGAGGCTGTTTGCAGTAGAACTCCAAAGAGAAGATCCTTTCCAAAAGTGTTTGGTCACAGTTCTTAATACAGGTAGCAGCTTATGATTGGGGAAGGAATGGTGCTTGATATCAACTCTGATAACAAAACTTCTCGTTGTTATTTTTCCCTCCCTAGTATCGTCTAGACTGTCACAGCCATCCTCTCCCCAGTCAGGCTGCCCATCACCCACCATTCCAGGCAGGTAAAGTCATTTCACCATCACAGAAGCACAGCAAGAAGGCACTAAAGCAGGTAATGATGCTATTCTGTGTGTCAGAAGTATAATCTACTACCTTAAAAATGCACATTTCTGGCAATCAGTGAAAATTTCTTGAAAGGATGTTAAGTCCTTTTAAGGAGAAATTTTGTGCAGTTTCCCAACTTGTGTTTAATAATCTGTGCATGTCTGTGTTACAGGTTTATGGTAGATGTTGTATCATATTTGAAAAGTTCCTCATTAGTTTCCAGTTTGCTATGAGGGTTGTGTGTGTGTTTAATTATGAATATGTATTGAATTTTTCAGTTTGGTTTTCTTCAGCGTTTATTGAGATGATCAGGTAGCCTTTCTCTTTAAATCAACTAATATACAGAATTCCATGGCTGGACTTTATAATGTTAATCTATACTTAGCTCTCAGGAATAAACCCTATATGTTTGTTACATACTTTTTTAATATGTTATAGAGTTTTTTTTTGTTTTTTGTTTTTTTTTTTCAGGTTTTAGCTTGATTTTGTTATTTTTTTGTACCATCCTTGTACAATTTTGGGGTCAAGATTATTCTTAGCATCATAAAATAGGTTGTGTAGCTCTATATTTTTCTAGATTTTTGGAAAAATTATAGAACTTTCAGGGAAAAAATAATTTCTATAAGTCTTACCATTTAAAATTGTTTTCCTAGCATTTCAGTTTCATATACTATTACTGGTCTCTTGAATTTTTTCTTTTTGAGCCAATTTGGGGAATTTATTTTTCTTTAAAAATGGTCCATTTCAAATATTTTTCATATGTTGGTATAAAGTTGTACATAGTATTTATGTTTCTCTTTTGTTCCTCAGTTATCACATTATCTTATTTTTTCCCAGTGGTACTTGCTGACAGTTTATTTTACTGGGTTTTTCAGAGAACTAGCTTTCAATTTTGTTGATATGCAAATTATCCATAAATTTAAATTTGACTAATAATTAAGGATGCAGACTACTTTTATCTTCAGATTGGTATATAAATTAGAGCTTAATTATGATACCAAGCATTGGCAAGTATGTGGGAAAATGGCTACTCGTAGTTTGCTGGTGGAATATGAATTATTATAGCTATTTTGGAGACAAATTTTGTGATATTCATTAAAATTTACTAAAATTTCAAATGCACATATCCCAGGACTGAGCAGTTAAATATTTGGAAACTTATCTTAGAAAAATGTATGTATTCATATATACAGATATGCACACAGAAAAATGTTTGCATTAAAGTTTGTAATAGCAAAACTTACAAGTAACCATGTGTGTGTATACATATATATAACATATATATGTATATATGAAACTTCATAATAAACAATGGTGTATCCCTATGCTAAATAATTATACAAGATTAAAAGTTTACTTTGTAATGAAGTTGTTCTGTATGTATAGACATGGAAACATCACCACACTATAATATTGAATCACTGAAATTAAATTGTGTTAACATGTATGGCATGATACCATTCATAAAAACATAGATACCCACAAAACAATAGTATGTTTTAATAGAAACATGAATATATATATATATACACACATACATAATGTAAGTGTAAAAAAAAGCTCAATAAGGAAAAATTAATTGATGATTGTGGTTACCTCTGAGGATTGGGGAACAAGACTGAGTGATAGAATGACTGAAAAGATCTAATTTTCTGCTACTACAAGAATGAGAAATCCATGCCTTACTGGTGATTTTTAAGTTCTAAAAAAAGTTAATGAAGAATTTTCACATTTATATAAAGGAGAACATTGGCAAAAAATATGCAAACTCTTAAGGGTCATTAATGCCATGTGTTTAATTGGTTTAATTCAATTTTTGTCTACTTTGATAGAGTTTAAAGAAATTGGATAATCAGCATGCTCCTCATGACTTAGAAAGAAGTCATTTATTTATCACTAAAGCCTGATTTGTTTTGTTTCTTACAGTCAGTTTTCTCTTTACAGGCTCTAAAACAGCAACAGCAGAAGAAGCAGCAGCAGCAGCAGCAATGCAGGCCAAGCGTGTCCCTCCCCTCCAGCCAGCACCTCTCTCTGAAGACTGTCAAAGCATCCAGTGACTCTCTACCTGCCAAACCTGGTAAGCAGACTAGGTGTCTTTTCCGTGGAGGTTTCTTCCAGTATATATATTTTGTATATACCAAATTTGTGTACTGTATCATTTGTTTTTAAATTACTGTATTTATTTACATACTTCTTGTACCACTGAATCATCAATATAAGTCTAGAGTAAACGGAAATTTATGCAATGCACTCTTTCAGTCATTTAAAAATACATCACTGGGATTTGCATATTAGAATGAGATCAATGACTAACTTCCACTTTATCTAACTTAATAATATTTGGAAGCCTCTAATTAGTAACTTCATAAAGCTGATACTCAGGCTGAACTCTCCACTACTTCTTTCCTTTAAAAATAAAAGGTTTTCCTAAGAATACGTGCTGCCTTAGAGTTTTCATTGGACATATCCACAGGCCTTTGGATTTTTTGTTCTAGCTTGTTTTTAACCTAAGCTGGTCTAGATGTAGACATTGTGTTTTATTACACAATTCACTTTGATGCCAGCTGATTATGAGTTTGCCAGGTTTAAACTTTGTCTTGCAGAACTTTGCCTTTTTGTTAGGAAGGAAATTTGCCACCAGAAGCAAATAATGTGCTGGGAGAAGGGACGAGATTTTATTTTACTTTTTGACTCTTAATTCTCAGACTCAAAACATATATGGGGGGGGGGTCACATTGTGTCATGCATAACTTTTTTTAGTTAGTGTTAAATGATTTAATTGTTCATTTGTTTGATTGATTAATTTCTATCTATGACCTTGGTGTCACCAGTCTTTTGTATATTTTTTCCCCTAGCAGTATGGGAAGGAAAGCAATCTGATGGACAGTCAAGCAGCCCTCAGAACTCAAACTCTAGCTTTTCTTCTTCAGTTAAAGTAGAAAATCCTTTGCTAGGCCTGGGGAAGAAGTCATTCCAGAGGTCTGACAGGCTCCACACACGTAAGTTGATTTACAAAGACTTGAATTGTCATGCTTTGTCAGCTCTATATTTGAAATTCATCAACTGCTTGCTTTAATTGCTACTTCTGGTTCACCTTTGAGCTCCTGAATATTTTCATGTTCTTCCTACCCTGCCCTTATCAAACTTCAATTCAGAATAAGATCTATCATGAGCCATTTTGTGGTTTATTTCTCTTCTGACAAGAGATTTCTTTATCTAGCATTATTTACATTTTATCTCTAGCTGTGTACAGAAAGGTGCAGAAGGGCTTATGATTAAACATGCCAAACCTTTTTCCTGCTCCCTCTGAAATCCTACTAAAATGAGAATATGGAAATACAAAAAATTAAACCCATAAGGGTGAAGAAAACAAGGAGACACCAGATGGACAGGCAATATCAACAAATTTTGAAAGATGACAACTGGATGGGTCTTTCACAGAGCTGAGGAGCAGATGCCAGCTAAGGCTGCAGAGCACCAGAAAATTTTAAGAATTGGAGATATCGTGTGTCCTAGTAAAGAAGGGTGAGGCATAGGGTTGAAAAGAACCTTCTTTGAAAGTTAATAGGAAGCAGTTTGGTGCCTCACCCTAGCAGGAAACAGGAGGTTTAGTTTGAGGTAAAGTTAAACCATACAGACTTCAAATTCAGAGATACCACACATAGCTGAGGACAGATAATGAGGCAAGAGAGTGGAATCAGGGAATCAAATAAAACACAAATACAGCTAGTGATCCTCCTGCTCACTTGGCCTCTGTAATGTTAGCAGTAAGGCGTACTTCTACCTCCACTACTTTGTTCCTCCTCCCCACCTATGCTCTGGTAGAAGATGGGGAATTGGTACCTAAAGAAGTTGAATAGCTTCAGAAAAAAATCTTCAGACAAATTTATAGGTTCCCAACTAAACAGAGATCATCTTGATCACACTTCTGTGGAAACTGACCAGTCTCTAGGACACACCCATGTACCCAAAATTTCCAGTCAGCCTTTTTAGTGCTTCTCTTTTACTTGTGATCACTAACGATAACCTTTGAAGAAAACCTCCCACCATGAGAGACAGAATCTGAAATACAGACTCAGAAGAAACAGACAATTCAATGAGAAAACTTTAAACTAATAACTTTAAAAACTATGATCTCCACAGGAAGAAATAAAAGATGGTTTTTGCATCCATGAAAGAACAATACTGTTTTAAAAATCAGAAAGAGTTCCATGATATTAAATAATGTGGTAGCAGAAATAAAAAATTATAATAGAAATACTTAAAAGTGAAGGAATTTCCCAGAACGTAGGTCAAAGGAGTGATTCAAAGGAAAGAGAAGGTAAGAAATTGGGAACATCAGTCTAGGCTGTCCACTATCTTAAATAGTAGGATCCTCAGAAAGAAAGAACAGAAATTGAAAGGGAGATAAATGATAACAGAAATAATACAAGAAAATTCTGTAGAATTGAAAGCCCCAGATTCCAGACCAAAAGTACCTAAAGAAATGTGAACATAAAGAAACCTATTCCATGGCACACTCTTTTGAAACTTTAAAACATCCAGTATAAAAGAAGAACCCAAAAAACCTCCAAAGAGAAAAAAATACTTCACCTGTAAAGATTCAAGACTTGGGATGGCAGGCATCTCAGCAGCAACGTAGAAGCTGTAAGACAGTGCAGCAATGCCAGCAAGATTCTGAAAGAAAGTTACTCTGTATTCATTTATATAGTCCAGACCCTTCTAAACTATTAAGTATGAAAGTAGAATTAATATTTTCAGACAAGTCCTTTGTAAAAATCTTGTTTGAGTCTATTTGGGATGGTAAATTATCTGTAAAGTTAACAGTTTTTATTCCACATATTTTGAAGACACTTTATTATTAGACATTTTCATGTTTAAAATCTTCCTAGTGGGTTGAACCTTTTTTTAATTTGCCTTATCAATCACTGATTAAGTTTTTTACGTAAGGTATCTTTTGTTTGGTATTAATAAAGGTACACCAGTTTTCCTATGGTTAGTTTTTGCCTGTGTATTTTTACTTTTTTTCATTTTTGTGGTTCACGTACATTAGATATTTCTTTACACAGCATATAGCTGGCTGAATTTTCTTTATTTTTAATCCAGTGTGTAAATCTCTCTTTGGTGAGCTTTTTATCCATTTACAGTTATTGTGGTTATTAATCTGTTTGGACTTTTTTTTTCTGCAGTCTTATTTTTTTCTGTTGATCTTTGTCCTGATTTCATTTTTCTTGCTTCCTTTTTTTTTTTTTAATGAATAAAAAAATTGGGGAGGCTTGACTGAACTTTTTTGCTATTTGTCCATTTTAATTCCTTCATTGTCCTTTTCTCTCTCTGTTGAGTTTGTTATACATTCTATTTCTGTTCTGCTAGTTCTAGGTGCACAACATGATGATATGATATATGTATATAGTGTGAAATGATTACCACAGTTAACATTCATCACCTCACATAGTTACAATTTTTTTTTCCCTCAAGGTGAGAACTTTTAAAATTTATTCACTTAGCAAAAAGTAACCATCTTGATTTTTCCTCCAGAACAGTGGGAGTACTCTGTAACAATTTAGCACTGATCTTTTCTGTCTGGACTTAAATAATAGTATCTGACATGTCTGTTCGTTGTTTTTAATCTCACAATCCAGGCACCAGAATGCTATTGTTTTATGCAAACAGTGATGATGTAGATTCATCTTCATGTCTGTCTTTCTTCATTATATTCCACCCCAGCCTTTTGCGGTGATTTTCCTTCCTGTAGTACAGTTTTTTGAGAACTTTATTTAGAGCATGTCTCTTGGCAGTAAACACCCTCAATTTTTTTTCTTTCTGTAAATGTCCTTGTTTCATGTTCATTCTTGAAGGAGAATTTAGTATATATACCATTATAGATTCATGGGTATTTTTTCTCTACATTTTATAGTTATCCATTTGTTCTGGATTCCTTTATTAAGAAGCTTGCTGTTATTTTGTTCCTTTTAAAGAAATCTTTCCCTTCCTTATGGATGCTTTCAAGCTATTTCTTGGTCTTTCATGGGCAGTTTACTAAGCTGTGTCTAAGCATGGGTTTCTTTTTATCCTGCTTTGAATATGATACGCTTCTAGATCTTTAGGTTTGTGGTTTTCATCAGTTCTGGTAAATGTACTGCTGCAGATTATTTAAATACTGCCTTTTTTTTTCCATTCTCTTATTTTTTTCTTTCTGGGTCTCCAATCAAGCACTTATTAGACCGTCTCATTCTGTTATTCATGTTTCTGCTAAAACTCTCAAAATAGTCTATCTTACCTGTCTTTCCTATATTCTGGATAAATTGTTTGGCCATAACTCCCTCCTCTTTAATCCACTCATAGTATCTGATTTCAACAATTTATATCCTATTTTTTGTAGAAATCCCATTTATTTTTTTTTAAGTCTTTGTGTTCATTTCTGATTATTTTATTCTCGTCTTTACAGTTACATTCTTTTTTTCTTTAATCAGTTTATACATAGCTATTTTGTATTCTATATATGTGACATTTTCAGTGGTAGCAGTACTTCTAGGTCTAAATCTTTTATTTCTGATTGCTGTTGACCCTGTCATAGTGGCATACCTTCTGGTTTGTTGGGCTAATCTTTGTTAGGCAGTGCTGGATTCTAATATGTAGGAATCCTATGGGCCTCAGTTAAGGGAAATCCTTTTGTAACCGGGGAGATTCCTTTTGCTTGTTGCAGGAGCCAGACGTTACATCTTGGATTGTGTAGCTTTTTTCAGGTATTCCTAATTGTAGAGTTTATGTGTCCTAGATTCCTATGTACCTTAAAATGTTGCTGTATATTGTTAAGTTTTCTTCTAATAAGATTATACTGATCTCAGCCCCACCAGCAGTATTCGAAAGTGGTTTTGCTTTTTCCCCACATAGTCCCATCACTGTATTGCAATATTTGCCATTTGTTAGACCAAAAGATCTTCATTGGTCTAACTGGCATTTCTTTAAGTATTAATACCTTAGCATCTGTTTATGGTTAGTCAACTGTGAGTTGCCTATTAATTCCTTTTGCTCATTTTTCTCTTGGTGATATTTGTCTTTTTTATATTGATTTATAAATGCACTTTTAATAAAATATCAAGAATAGTAACCTTTTCTCATGGCTTGGAAGTATTTTTCCAAATTAGCCTTCTATTTATAATTTTTTTTCCATTTATGTTTTAACCTTTGTGTACTCAAATCCATCAGTGTTTTGAAAGACTGAAACCTCCTAATTGTGAATAGATTTCCTGTAACTTCTAAGCTATTCAATCATAACATTTTTAGCTAATGCAAATTAAAATTGATAAAAATAATTCTCATGGAAGAGAAAAAGGGCCTCAGTATGATTTATAGAGAGATTTGAATTTTTTTATTTCTTAATCATTCTGTGTTTGTGGCATTTATTATAAACTTCCTCAGTTCAATTTGAGAAATTATCGAGTCTCAAAAGTAAAATGCACTTTCAGTATGGCAAAAGGTTCACTTCTACAGACCTTATTCCATTTTTGCAGAGAAGATAAATTATATTCTTTTACCCTTTATGAATGATTAAAACTTGCTTTGTTTCATCTTGGAAGAAATTTCTAAGAACATTAGGTATTACCTTCTTCACAGTGTGATATTTTAAAGTACTTAGAATTGTGGGTTTTTTGCACTGCAGAGCAAGGTATAGTTTAGATAGAAACAGGAGTGTGAAGGAGGCTCAAGTGATTCTTCTCCGTATTTTTATAGGGCAAATGAAGAGGACTAAATGTGCTGAAATTGATGTTGAGACACCAGACTCCATTCTGGTTAATACAAACCTACGAGCACTGATCAACAAACACACCTTTTCAGTCCTTCCTGGAGACTGCCAACAGCGACTGCTTTTACTACTTCCAGAGGTGGATCGACAGGTACGTTAACTTCAGGCACGTTAGCAGTTTTATAACTCTGCTGCAGCTTCCTTCAATGATCACCTTTAGAACTACTTAGACTTTTAAAGTGGCTTTTTATGTATACCTGTAAAGAAGGTGGCATCAAAGGTATTAGACAAGAAATAATATTTTTTGTGTAAGTGTTCTTAATAGGTTGGCCCTGTAAGGCTTTATAAAGGGAAAGAACCCTCTTACCAGAATGTCAGGATTATGGTAAATTATAAAAATTATATAAAATTTGTCTAGTTATTGTATTAGGATGTAGACATCCATAGAATACAGTTCAGGAGGTTAATTTGTTAATTTAATTCTTTAAATTAACAGTTAATTAAGAAATTAAACAGGGTTTTTTGAATGGATTTTTTTGAAAGGGTTAGGAATGTTAATTATTTTTTATTCTTTTGTTAAATTTTTCTAAAACAAACACTTGTTGCTTTAATAATAACTTTAAAAATCCAATATAAGTTATATTCATTAAAGAAAAAGGGAGCTTGACAAAATATGAAAGGTTTAGAAGAGTTTGGGCAGGGACCGGAGTAGTTTAGGTTGGTCAGAAGTAAAGTAAAGGTCCGAGACTTAGGCTTCCATCAGGGAAAGAGTGACTGGCATGTCACCCCTCCTTTTTGATCTTCTGTTTCCTCCTCTGCAAAAGGAAGATAAGTTCATCATGGTTTTATAAGATTTATTCGATTCTGAGACTTTTTTTTTTAACATTTTTTATTGATTTATAATCATTTTACAATGTTGTGTCAAATTCCAGTGTTCAGCACAATTTTTCAGTTATTCATGGACTTGTACACACTCATTGTCACATTTTTTTCTCTGTGAGTTATCATAACATTTTGTGTATATTTCCCTGTGCTATACAGTGTAGTCTATTCTACAATTTTGAAATCCCAGTCTATCCCTTCCCACCCTCCACCCCTCTGATTCTGAGACTTTTTAAATTATGATCATTTCTAAATACCTACTATGTTCTAAGTAATTTGTTAGGCTCTCCTCCTTTTTTCTAGTCATTATAAAAACAAGATGAAAGGGAGTTGCTTTCCCTGATTTACAATGAGAAAACTAGATCTATTTCCTAGTTTATAGTAAGATTAATGGAGTGCAAGTAAGTTATACAAATCATTACAGTTAATTGACTATACAGTCAAAACTAAATCTTTGTCATTCTGAAAATCATCTTTCTACTGGGCTGTATTGATACCAATTTCATTTTGCTGTGAATTAGCACATGTAAAAGCAGATCAGCTTCCATTTCTGGGGAGTCCAAAGAAGTCAGGTATCCTACCAGCAGTAGGGACAAAGAAGTAAGTAAAACTGATCCTTCCCAGCTACTGTTCTCCTCAACTTAATACTTTGGGAGAAATTACAGCTTTGGGGATGCCCAGTTTTGGTTTGAAACAAGTTAGGAGACAAGTTTTGGCAGAATTTTTAGAGAATGTCTCTTCTTGCTAGGAATTGCTCACACCTCTTTTAAAGACTCAAGTTTTTAGGTTGGGAATAATACACAGGACCTAACGGAGGGTCTGTCCGTAGAACTCTAGTGCAAGTTTCTCAGAACTGTCTTGACGACTGGCCCTCATCCTCTCTCAGAAGGAGGATTGCCATGTGTAATTTTGGAATTAAAAAGGGCCTTGGAGCTTACCCAGCTTTCCATTGAGTGCAGTCCTGTAAGGTTACTCGCCTGTCTTTTTCAGTTCCTATGGTGGGAACACAGTATCTGAGAAATACTGCCCTTATGTATAGGGAGTATGGATTTTATTAGTGAAATTCTACTCCATTATCAGATGAAATTTGGAGTTTATCAAAAATTCTGGTTATTACTAGCATGAAACAATATTGGAGTGTATGTACCCAACAATGAACAATGGAAAAACATTATTTAGACCAGAGAAGGGAATAAGGGAGGGGCATGGATTAAGACACCTCTTTTCAGATTTATTTGAAGCTCTGTCTATGGAAGAGGTAAACTTCTTTGTTTCTCCAAAAAGCCGATTTTGGGTTAAAATAACTTTTTTTTAAAAACAATTGGAGCTATTAAATTGTAGAATGGATTGACTCATTTTGGAGTAACTTGCTGAGCACAGGAATATTCAAGGAGAGGTTGGATGACCTGTTCTCATAGGGAAGCCTGTTACTCCTCTGCCAAATCTATAAGTACAAGTCAGCAGTCAGCAAACTATAGCCCACAGACCAATTTCAGCCCACTGTCTGTTTTTGTAAATAAAGTTTTATTGGCATACAGTGAGTCCCATTAGTTTGCATATTGCTTATACCTACTTTCATGCTACAATGGCAGAGTTGAGTAGTTGCAACATAGACCATATGGCCTGCAAAGCCTAAAATATTTGTAGTCTATCCCTTAATGGAAAAGTTTACCAATTTCTGCTCTAGAGCCAGGGGGAAATAATGTTGGCCCAGATAGGTTTACAAAGTAAAGTGAGTTGAATTCCTTAGGGATTCCTTGAATCCCTAGGATGTCCAAATAGTTACCTAAATTTTCTTCAAAAAATTGTGACTTAAAACTTACATTTAGGTTTTTAATCCATCTAGAATATTTTTATATTGCTCTGAAATTGTGATTCAGCTTTATTTTCTACTGACTAGATAGCCAGTTGTTCCAGCACTACATATTTTTATAACTGTCTTTTTGCAATTTGTAATACCATCTTTGTTACGCATTCTTTTCATTTATATGCAGTATGTATTTATAGGCACTCTCTCCTCTTCCACTAGTTTCTTGGTTCACACTAATGCTAGTAATAATAGTTTTCATTGCAGTGGCTTTGTGTAGTATGTTTAATAATTGGAAAGGCAATTCCCCCCTCTCGGTTTTTCATATTAATTTTTTTTCCATATGAACTTTAATATTTTATTAATGAAAAATCTGCATAGGGATTCTGGTAGGAATCTAGATATTAACTTTGAGGAGAATAGCAACTTTATTAAGTTTTTTTTCACCTAAGTTTTTTCAGATCTTGTGTTTTAGATCCTTAAATAAGATCTTATGGTTTTAAACCAAGATAGGCAATCCAAAATTGTAGTGCAAAGAAGAATCTTAAAACTTTTTGTCAAGACATCACAAATCAAGTCAGTAGACAGATAGATTGGGGGAAATATTTTTAAATTATATAACAACTTCAGTATGTATAACATGCAAAGATTTTTACAAGATAGTTAAAAATAAGCAGCCTCAAAGAAAAATGAGCAAATGAAATTGGCATTTCAGTAGATGGCAAATCTGAGTATTCAATAAACATGCAGAAAGATACACAAAACTCTTGTAGTCGGGATGAAGGAAATTTTTTTTTTAATCATTTCACACCCATTAATAGCCAACAGTTAAATCGCATGTTAACATCTCTTGGTCACAGGGAAAAGAGTATGCTCATATATTTCTAGTAGGAATGTGAATTGTTTTAGCCTTTTTGGAAAATAATCTAACTATCTTTAGTTACATACACACAAATATTTCTTTGCTTTCAGAACCTATCCCAGAGAAATACAAGCACCTAGTATATTCATCTTTATTGGAATGCTTATTGCAGCTTTGGTGATTATGGGAAAACACTGAAAACAAAGTGTATATTTATGGTTAGGAAATTGGTAAATGAATTGAGGGACATTTATACAATAAAACAGTCCACAGCTATTATACAGAAGTTAAAGCTATGCCAGTTGACTTGGAGAGACTTCCACATTGTTATTATGTGAAAAAAAAGTAAGTTTCAGAATAATGTATGTAACTTGGTCACAGTTTTATAAAACAAATAATGAACCTCTCAGAAAAAACCTCTTACCTCTGTATTTATTTGCAGATGATTCTTTGAGAATAATTAATCAATGGGGAATGAAATTGAAAGGCGAGGAAGAAGGGAGGAGAGGTAAAGAATAAAAAAAATTTTAGAAAGAAATAATATTACATTATAAAATAGAAGTATCCATAATAAGCAGCATGGTATGATATAGTCATGTTTCTATAAAATTTAATGTACATACATTGTTTTCTACAAAGACAGGAAAGTCAAATTCCATATGATACATTTGGCTTTCTGTCTAAGCTTTCTGTGGCTTATTCTTTGACCCAGGTTGGTCCAGATGGTCTGATGAAGTTAAATGGCTCAGCCCTTAACAATGAGTTCTTCACTTCAGCAGCACAAGGCTGGAAGGAAAGACTTTCAGAAGGTAAGTGTTCAACTTCACGTGTCACCTAGGGTGTGTATGCACTTGGACAGCATGTTGGCACCCCTGCACCTCAGTGGGTATTTGCCCAGTTTTGGAAGGTAAAGGGCAGGATGTTTTGTAGGCTAGAGCTAGCTATTCTATGTGGAGCACATTGCTAGACTTTTATCTAGAGCATGTGACTAGGTTTAGCTCCAGATGGAGTCCAGCAACGTGTTCTTTTAAGGGTTTAAAGTCACCTGGGAAACTTATAAAGTACTGACTTCTAGACCCTATTCCTAAAGAGTGATCATTAATTCTAGCTTAATGCCTAGGAACTGAAATTTTAATAAGCAGAATATATAGAATTAGAGTTATTTTATGGTGCTGTGAAATCATGTTTTGGTAAGTGGTGAGATAACCTCTTACTGCCCAGTCTCAAACTAACAGTAAAAAGAGTCACTAAGAACATTTTTTTCAGAAACTGCTATATTAAGAACTGTTTCACCTACTGTAAAATTCACCCATTTGAAGTGTACGTTTCAGTGGCAGTCAGAACATTTTAATAAATACAGATTGTGACCAAGAATTTCACTGATCTGCCATGTATGCCATGTTTTCAGTGCTGATCTAACAAATTCACTGAGGGTAAATTATAAAGCATAACAAATTAAGTGATTTAACAGCATTTGCCCAGCATGTAGCATCAGTCGCTATCAGCATTACTTAACCCTGACTGCTCATTATAATCAATTGTGGTATTTTTAAAAGTACTGACTCCCAGACCCCACTCTCAATGATTTTGCTTTCCCTGAGCTTCAGTGTTCTTTTTTTTTTTTTTAATTTCCCCCAAATGATACCAGTATTCAGCCATTATTAAAATCACTGACCGTATTATTTTTATTTCAAATATTATGTTTGTTTTTCAGTACACATGGAATACAGACTAACATTTGAAAAGCCATATGAAGTTTTGCCAAGGAATAGCTTGTGAAAACAAGTGTGAGAACCTTAGAGATAAATACATTTTTAAGAAGGGCTACTTAAGGAATACTATTCATTGCTGACTTTTTGTTAGATCACTGACAATTAGAGTTAATTAACCAGCTAATTAATATCTATATTTTTCATTGTAATTGATGATTTTTCCCTTCCTGTTTTTCTTTTTAGGGCAAATTCTGTGTAGAAGGTCATCTCTTGCTGATTACTTTTGACCTTTCAGTCTTTCTTAAAGATTTCCTTCAGCAGAGACTCCCTTTTTCTGAAAGAATCAAAATCACATAAGCTCTTTAAAACATACCTGTTACCAGTACCTTTCTTTAAGGATAATTTGGATTTATGCCTCCTGTCTCCCAGCTTTTTAAAGTAGTTATTATCAACAGTGATACCTTGATTGTTGTCAGTGTTAACTTTTCTGTTTTGCATATGACTAGGGACTGCTATAGCTATAGTCATGCGATCATATTTTATGAGCAGCAGGAACTTTGTACACATGTGAACAGCGTTTAGTATTGTTTATTCCTCATTCTATCATGCACAGAAGACTCAACCAAAGAGCAGAAGTTCTGGGTTGGATTCTGACAGCCAAATTCCTTTTCTCCCACTCATATGCCCAGGACTGTGATAGCCACACTTTTCCTTTCCCTTGTCTTATCCGCAGGAGGTCTTAAACTTCAAATCTACCATTTCTACCTCGTAATCTCTGATGTCCTGGGTATTAGAGAATAAAAGGAACAGCCTATCTGAGCGACAGGTTTGAAGATGGCCTACGAAGCACATTCACTCTTTTCTGCTGATGGAGTGAGAAGGATTGAGGTGGTTGCTAGTAAAGGAAAATAAATGGCATATTCAGAGCAGCTGGGTCTTTGGCGTATTGAGTATCTTATTACCAGGGCACTAGACTGGTACAATTTCTGGAACAGTTATAAAATTGACAACTCCGAAACAACTCCCTACCTTTTTACTGGAACCTCAAATGCCTTTAAGCAAGGGCATAGCTGTTCATTATTCACTTAGAGCTAAAAGGCCTAAAATATAAGTTGCCTTGGATAAACAGAACTTTTAAATAATAAAATGTCCAGTGGCATTGTTTACTGAAAGCACATAGCTGTTTTTCCAGTGGAAAAGAAATGAACAGACTCAAGGTTACTGATAAAACAAATCTGTGGGGAATACGATGCTTGGAGCAGGAGGGAGGTGCTACAAGGAAAGCCCAGAGAAAAGGCCTCAGTTAACCTCAGCTGAGTACTGCAAACTACATGAAATGGTATGCAAGTATTTTTATTTCACCTGATGGAACTTAGGTAGTTCTTCCTTACAGTAAGTGAGAAATTTGGGGAAATTTCTGTTACTTTCACATGGTAGTATAAGGACTCCTGCAGGATTCATTCATGTTTACAAACAGTAAAAAGTTGCAAATAGCATATTTCTATTGAATATCTTTTTTTTTCTTCTGGGGGGGATACATTACAGGTGAGTTTACACCTGAGATGCAGGTGAGAATTCGACAAGAGATTGAGAAGGAGAAAAAAGTAGAGCCGTGGAAAGAACAATTCTTTGAAAGCTACTATGGTCAGAGGTAATATCAAGACAGGTTCTGTAAACCAAATGTTAATTCCTATACATGTGGTCTGTTTACCTTTCTGGAAAATCTAGTTTGCAGTTTCCTTCCATTTTTTTCATTAATTATTTTATATTAAGGAAATTTTTTCTTCTTATGAATCTTAGATGCACAGAACAGGACTCCTCATAATCCTTGACTCTTGACACGTTACCATTGTGGGTGGTATGGTTTCTTTAAAAAAAAAAAAATCAACATTTAATTGTCTTGAATGAGTCCCTTTCTTTGAATAGATTGGCTTTTCTTCCAGTAACTTTATAATTTATAAGAATACTGAAGTTCTGTACATTTTTATAGTAGTCAATTATCCCACAATAGGGTATCTTATCTAGAATCACTGAGCAATCCTAGGAATCCTGTAATACGGTCCATCATACTCAACATGTAATTAAACAGCCCTTCCTCCGAAGAAGGTACTCTGGGAGATAGACATAGCTAAATCAAGATACAAACTCTTTTCGCAAGGGGCTGTAGTCTAAGTTGTTTTTTTTTTTTAATCTGACAAAAAAAACCTTACTGAAATCTTAAAGGAGACACATAAACAGATGATAGTGGAGCTGTACTGTTCGAAGTAGAATTGAACACCCAGAGTCTTATTTGTTATTCTCACTTCCTTCCTTATGTCTACCTAATGGCAGCCTTCAAGGAGACTCTGTAACCACAGCTTGAGAACTAATGGCTCTTTTCCTTATCTCCGAGTAGTGTTCATTGATCTCCTTCATGGTCGTTTCGAGAGTGGTTCTTACTGAGATGGAGACCCCCATACACTGATTTTCTACCTTCTTGGTATGAGCTTTGAGCTCTTCTATAGAAATGATGGTGAATACATTAAGACTATTATTACAGGTAGTAATTATTCCATTGAATATTGTTCATTCCTTCCTTATTAGGCAGATGGAGCATTATGGCAGTTGTTGGGTTTTTCTATTACTTTTTGCCAGCTTTTTTGAAGGACTATATTTGATTACTATCCAGTTTTGTCCATCGCTATTCCATCTCAGGGGCACAGTACTGATTATTTGAAGTCTCCAAAAAGAGCAGTCTTGTTTTTACTTGTTATACAGTATTCTAAGATATTAGGAGAAGTCTGTAGTAACCACTACAGGGTAGCCTGGCTCTTAGCCAGGCCACATTATGGAAGTCCCAATTGGCCTTCACTCTTAGGATAACTCAGAGGCACTTAATCTCAGAATTTTAGAGCTATACCATGTGAAATTTAAACATGCTTTCCCTAAACTCAAGAGTTCTGATTTCCAGCCTCCTGAGAACACCGACCGACAACTCTCCTGTTGTCTCCTTGGGGCCCCTTAGATTTCTTGGGCCAGCCTCTCTACAGGTACTGCAGGGCAGAGTTGGTCACAGTCCAGACACACAATCCCAGAATGCATGGTCTTTGTCTTCTTTTACTTCTCTGTGGGTAGTCTGTGATACATGCCTCTAGACAGTGTAGCCCCTTTGTAAGCAGAAGTAATAATAATAATTAACATTATATTGAGCTTTTATTATGTACTAGGTACTGTTCTGAGTACTTTACATGCATTAACTTAGTTATTCATCAGAGCAGCACTATGAAGTGTTTAGCCTCAGTGTACAGTTAAAGAAACTGACATAGAGAAGGCTAGTCACTTAGTATCACATGGTTAGTAGGTATCACAGCCAGGAGTTGAACCTAGGCACTCTGGCTCCAGACCCTTCACTAATAATAGTAATAGTGAAGATAATATATGAAGACTACCTACTAAGGATCAGGGGTTCTGCTAGGCGTTGCCATATACCATTATCTCATAATACCTTTAATAGCAGGGGCCATTTCTCAACTACAATATTTCTTTCTTCTGCCGTTTAGCTCTGGCTTGAGCCTTGAAGATTCAAAGAAATTGATGGCCTCACCCAGCAATCCCAAAGTAAAGAAAATCCCAGCTGAGCAACCAAAATCCATGCTTCCTTCAGAGGGCTCTCCTGTCAGTGTAGTCCCAGTAATTCCCCAGTTAGAGTCTAAAGAAGTACTGCAAATGCCATCACCAGTCAGAAACGAAGAGCACGAAAGCCAAGATAAGATGCAGCCAAACTCCAAACCCACAGAACCCCTACTTTCCTCAGCTACCAACACAAATGAGCTTAGCAGTGTTCCTCCCACCAAGTGCCCAAAGGATGAGGCTCTCTTGGAGCAGAAGCCAGTTGCTTCTGCTGAACAGGAGTCTGAAAAAGAGAATCATCTCACTACAACTTCAAATTATAACAAAAATGAAAGCCAAGAAGCTTTAATTACATCCCCAAGCAAACCCAAGAGTCCTGGGGTGGAAAAAACAGTCATGAAGCCCGTAGTAGAAGCAGGTCCACCGGAGACCACTGTGAAAGAGCCTCCATCAAGTCTGGCCGATCACAGCCCAGAAAGCCTCAAGAGGAAGTCTTCTCTCACCCAAGAAGAGGTCCCTGCAGGCTGGGAGAAAAGGCCACGTGTCACTGAGAATCGCCAGCACCAGCAGCCATTTCCAGTCTCCCCGCAGCCCTTTCTCAGTAGAGGGGACAGGATCCAGGGCCGGAAAGTACCTCCTCTCAAGGTAAGAGAGTGGGAAGAATTGAAAAAGAGAGATGGTCTCAACACTAAGTTTTTGGTCGTACCTACTAAATTTCACGTATTTGTAGTTTTTCTAAATGCAGAAGCAGTTGTATATATTTGATATTCATATAACTGTGGTCATATATGAGTAAAATTAAACAGGAATTTAGAACTGCATTCTTACAGATCTGTACTCTGTTGGTGTTTGAATAAGCAAGGTACCTGGATAGCTAATGTAATCCACCTCCGCTCACCCCTCTGCTGGCTACTCTTGTATTTTAAGACTGTTATGAAAATCTCATGTGACAAAATAAGTATAGTGAGAAACATGAAAAGGTCATTGGTGTGGTTAAGAGATCTTATTGTTCCAAGAGCCATATTTAAGTGTACCTTGGTCTTTTCTTAGTGCCATAACTGATTTGATGTTCTGAGGCTCTAGAACTACCTTTTTTGTTCCATCCTTTTAAAGGAAATGTGCGTGGCTGCCATGAGTCACCACTGGTTACTTGAGGGACTTTTAGTAAGATGGAAACTCTTGCTTAGGATGTGTGATTAGTTTATGTTCTAGCCTTACATTGCTGCATGTCAGAACTTTCAAATTTCTATAGCAGTGTCATTGTCTTAGTATATAACTGGGCTTGTGCCTAATACCAGTTTGTAGTTCATTCTTCATTTAAGAAATGGTATTTATTTATTAATGCATTTTATTAGTAGTATTTATTAATACTATTGTGTCTACTATGAGCCCAGGCACTGGGTATTTTTCATTCACATTAGGATATAAGTAGAAAAATAAGCCAAATAGAAGTACTTTTTTTCCCTTTTTTATTTAACATTTAAGTTCTGCCTGGAAACATCCCTTGGAAACAGTTGCTAGAATTTGACCTGTTTCATGCACTGAGACTCTTCTTTCTTATTTTGCTTCTTGTTACTAATAGTATGAGGTTCTCTGTTACTTTTTAATTTTAAGATGTGTGGTTTCAGCACTCAGGAATTTCTGCCCCCCCCCCCCCCCAGTTTTCTACCATTAACATATGCAACATATACTATCAGGCTTTGCCAGAGATTTTGATTTTTAAGATAGTCACTTTTATTATTCATGTTTTAAAAATATTAGAAACCTTTCTCTACTGCATGTCAGCTTATCTCCAGACCTGACCTGAAAGCTGAGTTACAGTTCAGGTTTTACTTTATATAAATGACACTTGGTGAGAACCGTCATTTCTGTTTCCTCATCCGTCTGCTTCCTGCTAATCCAAAGAGGTTCTACACTGAAAATTTAAATCCACTGTGACCACGTTAATGTTACTTAACTTTTTTCCTTTTTATTAAACTTCTCCTTCCTCATTTCTCTAAAAAAGACTTTCTAAAAAACAAGTTGCTTTAGTAACTCTCTTACCGTAGACCCTATCTCAAAATCCTGCTTTCTTAGACAAAGTTCAACATAATTCATAACAGAACAGAATCTTTTAAACAAAATTTAAATAGAAAAAATTTGAATTTTATTACAAATGATATATGGATATGTGTATAAAAATTACATGCACATGTCTGTTCTATATATATGCATATCTATAGTATAAAATGTGCATATATATGTATAAGAGAGATGTAAAACTCAGACACTGTATATTTTCCATTCAGTATACGTTTGTAACAGAAAGAATATGATTCCTTTGGTGTACCAGGGCAGAGCTTTTCAGTAAGTTAAAATTGTTGAATTTTTATCAGCGCCCAGAAAACCTTGAGTGGTTTTTGTGCATAAAAAAGTACAACATCTCATTTATTCCACATAAACAGATAATAGGACTGTTTACATAAATAACTGAAAATTATTATTTTTAAGCATTAAAACTTAACTAATTTTAATGATTGTTATTTAATGAACATGTTATTAATGATTTTCAGTCATTATGATAAATATCATTTACTGTGCTAGATATGTTGTTATGCTCAAGATTATTCTAATGTAAGATTATTTGTCCCATATATATACAATTCCTTTAAACAACTGTGCGTTTTATGTTCTTGTTTTTAATTGTCTAGTTTTATCTGTTTTTGTCTCCTTATTAGTGGTCTCCTCTAGATGGTGTTACCAAAGGGCAACAGTTGCTTCCCCTTTGAGCAGCTTCTAAAATGCTGTGTGCAGTTGGGTATAAAATAGTTTCAGCTTTAAAAGAGGGATTAAGTACATCTCATGATGCAAAATATGTGGACTTTGTGACAGATGTTACACAATCCTACAACTCTAACTTCTGAATGACAGAGAATTTTTCAGGGCTGTTGACCTTTTCAGAAATGGGTATTGCAAATAATGAAAAATCTTTAATGACATTATTATTCTCAATTTAAGGAATTCCAGAAAGATGACATGCATTTTCTTGGGGTTCGGTGGCTTAATTTTTTTTTTTAATGAAATACCCTAGAACATCTGTAACGTTTACTTGCTGTTTTAAACTCTGCCAGCTACTAGAAGGTCCAGATATTGATGCATTCTGATTAATTTCAGTAGGTTTCAAAATATTGTTTTGAACAGGAGTCACTCATTTCAGATGTAGTATTTTGTGATGTGAAAATCAGTGGTTTCAAACCTAGTGATGCATCAGAATCGCCTAAGAAGCTTTTTGGAAATGCATCGTTTCTCTAAGAGTGCTAATTTGCGATTTTAGGGATAGGACTTTGAGCACATACAGTTTTTTAAAACTCAACAAATAAGTATAATGCCAGCAGGGAATGAGAATGACTTTGGTAAACGTTATAGACATTAGGTACATACTCCTTTATATGGGTGGGCAGCATGGATCACATACTGTCTTCCTTCCAGTGCTGTCTAGAATTTGTGCTGTCTCTGTAATTTGAGGTAACTCAGCCTTATGCTATGTGTGTGTGTGTGAGTGTGTAAAGGAGAAGAGAACAAGAATTTTCCTCTGGACCTTGTTAGCAGAGCCAAGAAGTAAGACAGTAATTATGTTTTCTTCTACTTTATTTTTTCTGTTTCTCTCTCTTTTCTTTTACACACGTTTTAAAATGCAGATACCATAGAAAGGTCAGTGTCTTAAATAATCAACTGATGTTAGTAGTGGTGACATTCGGAGAGAGTTGTATTGAGAAAAGAGGTTTGAGACTTTGGGATGGGAGTGGATGTTGAGGGAGGAGTGTCATTGGCACCAGTAGAGGAGGTGGAAGGACCCTAAAGCAAAGCTGTGTTACTGTCTCCATGGTTTGGTCTCTTAGCCGCAGGCCTCCCGTCCTTGTCACAAGTGTCACATTGTTCACCATACTCTAAGAATTTAAGCCTTAATGAAGTTTTGTTACTTTTATAAATGAAAACTAAGCTCTGTTGTTTTTTCCTCCCTAATTCTTTCAGATCCCGGTCTCCAGAATCTCCCCCATGCCGTTTCCTACATTTCAGGTCTCTCCCAGGGCTCGTTTTCCAGTCTCCATCACTAGTCCTAACAGAACAGGAGCCAGAACTCTTGCAGACATCAAAGCAAAAGCCCAGCTGGTCAAAGCACAGAGGGCAGCAGCCGCCGCCGCCGCCGCCGCCGCTGCAGCCGCCTCAGTTGGAGGGACCATTCCGGGACCTGGCCCAGGCGGGGGACAAGGGCCAGGAGAGGGGAGTGAAAGGCAGACTGCTAGAGGAGGGAGTCCAGACTCAGACAGAGTCAGTGAAACTGGAAAGGGCCCCACACTGGAACTGGCAGGAACTGGAGGCAGGGGAGGTACGAGAGAGCTTTTACCCTGTGGTCCAGAGACTCAGCCCCAGTCTGAGACCAAGACCCCAGGCCAGGCACAGCCTCACAGTGTCTCTGGAGCACAACTACAGCAAACCCCCTCAGCGCCTGCAACATCCGCCCTCAGTGGAGCATGCACAGGTGTCCGGTCACCAGCCCACACTAGCGCACCCCCACCAGCTTTAGGGAAATTCAGTCGTGAAAAACTGAATCCCATCAGGGCAGCAGCCACAGTGGCCTCTCTTAGCCACCCACAAGGGCCCAGTAATTGTAAGCAGGAGAAAGCACCTCCTACTCCTGCAGATCCTGCTCTAATCTCGGGTGCCTCGCCTGTTCGTTTTGCAGCCAATGGCACATTTGAGCCCAAAGCAGGTTCTACTAAGAATATACCAAACCCTTCAGCCTCAGCAGAGATAAGAGCTAGCGCTTCAGTGGATATGACTCCCCCGCCTTTAACATCTTTATTGACAACAGCCACTTTAGAAAAGCTTCCTGTGCCCCAGGTCAGTGTAACAATAGCACCTACCGGATCAGCTCTGTCTTTGAGCACTTTGCCAGCAGCTTCTAGCCTTAAAACTCCAGGAACTTCTTCAAATATGAATGGACCCATTTCAAGGCCTAGTTCTAGTATCCCTGCTAATAATCCTCTGGTAACTCAGCTGCTGCAGGGCAAAGATGTTCCCATGGAGCAAATTCTGCCTAAACCTCTCACCAAAGTTGAAATGAAAACTGTTCCACTAACTACAAAAGAGGAGAAGGGGATGGGAGCACACGCAGGCAGCAGTGTAACAGAAAACAGCACTAGAGAGGACGTTAATGAGAGACAGCCCCATCCAGCTACACAGCAACTGAGTAAAACCTTGCAAAACAAGCAGCTCCCCCAGGTCCCAAGACCTCTTCAGCTCTTTTCAGGTAAGGATCTGAGGGACTCTAGCATTGATGCACACCAGTACCAAGAAGGACTGAGTAAAGCAACCCAAGATCAGATCCTTCAGACTCTGATCCAAAGGGTTCGGAGGCAGAACGTTCTCTCATTTGTGCAGCCCTCGCAGTTCAACTTTACTCACTCAGGTTTCCAGTTAGAGGACATCTCCACAAGCCAGAGGTTCATGCTGGGTTTTGCTGGCAGAAGGACATCCAAGCCTGCAATGGCAGGACACTACTTACTGAACATTTCCACCTATGGCCGGGGTTCAGAGAGCTTTAGGAGGACCCATTCTGTAAACCCTGAAGATCGGTTTTGTCTAAGTAGTCCCACTGAGGCCTTGAAAATGGGATATCCAGACTGTAAAAATGCAACAGGAGATAGTAGCAGCAGCAAAGAAGATGATACTGATGAGGAAAGTACTGGTGATGAGCAGGAATCTGTCATGGTAAAGGAGGAGCCGCAGGCTTCCCAGAGTTCCGGCAAGTATGAAGCAAGTTCAGGACCCCACAGTAGAGAAACCCTACCCACCAATGATTGTTCAGCTAAAAAGAATGTGAAGGCAGAGACACCAGTGCCTGAGCAAACCACTCTAAGCAAGGAGAATTACCTGTTCACTAGAAGCCAAACATTTGATGAGAAGACCCTAGCCAGAGATTTTATTCAGGCAGCACAGAAGCAGATGGCTCATGCAGTGAGAGGTAAGGCCATGCGTAGCAGCCCTGAGCTTTTCAGTTCCACTGCTCTTCCTCTGCCTGCAGACAGTCCTACCCATCAGCCTCTACTCCTTCCACCTCTGCAAACCCCAAAGCTGTATGGAAGCCCCACACAGATCGGGCCCAGCTACAGAGGCATGATCAACGTCTCCACCTCGTCTGACGTGGACCATAACTCTGCTGTGCCAGGGGTGCCTGACTGTAGCCAGGTATCTAGCAATGTCGGTGATGTCATGTCCTTTTCAGTGACTGTCACAACCATCCCTGCTAGCCAAGCTGTGAATCCCAGCAGCCACGGCCAGACCATTCCTGTTCAAGCCTTTCCTGAAGAGAACAGCATAGAGGATACACCTTCGAAATGTTACTGCCGATTGAAAGCCATGATCATGTGCAAGGGATGTGGAGCTTTCTGCCATGATGATTGCATTGGCCCCTCCAAACTGTGTGTCTCCTGCCTTGTCGTTCGGTAACAAGACTAGAAGGAGAGTGCACTGTGAGGGAGGCAGGAAGGGGGGAGGGTAGACAGAGGTGATTTTTGCGTCCTTTTGGAATCACAGAAATAAACAAGTAGGTTTCAGTTGTCTTAAGAGACAAATGTTACTTAATCAGGAATACAGAGTACAGATCTCACATTTTAGAGGAAGAGCACCTTGTATAGTAAGTCCAGGTCAAGCAAGACTTTGTGAATTTGTGACAAGTTTGCACTTAAAAATCATGTAAATATGTCACATCTTTTTTTAACATTTTTCCAGGTGTTTAGGTAATAATGTATTACTTCGACTTCAGATTGGTATTCCACTTCGTGTGACTCTGAAAAGTTTAATGCCATACATGGTAAAAGGAAGTGATTTCCCTTTGGCTCTTTCCTAAGAGGCTAGGGAAGGGAAGGAGTGAAGGAATGGTCTGAAGAAATGACCATTCATGCTGATTCTGTCTCAACATCCTGACTGCAGGCTTTACATAGATTATTCAGGCTTCGCAGGATTTGGATTCAGGGTTTACTCAGTCCCTTCACCTTAGATGGAACCTTCTTAAGTTCAAATTTCTGATGAGGTATTAATTTCCCAGGTAGTAGTTCAGACTCTGAAAGTTCTGACTTGGTTGTTGGCTTCCATAAAGCAGAACTGTTGCCAGGCACTCTGCTTGTAGTTTGTGTACCCCTGCTTCTCCCTCAAGTCCCTCCCCTGCCGTGAAGCAGGGAGTGTGAGCCACAAAAGGTCCTCCTCGCTGGGCCCCTTGTGTTACCATCGCCTGTGCAAGGCAGAGATTCCAGTCAGAATCTCCAAAGGCTTGATCATTTGTGGGAGCTTACAAACAAGTTTGAAATACTGGTAAAACTTAACGGAAAGGTATTAGTGATGGGGAGATTTGAACTATGTGTCTTGTTGGGTAAGTGGAGTAAAGGTGCAGAAACTGTTGAACTGAACACAAGGAACTTTGGAAACGATTTTAACACTAGAAACAAGGGAGGCCCTCATTTCCTCATCTCTCCCAACCTGTTACCTGCTGTTCTACAATCAGCTGTTGCTACAGGTAGAAAAACTGCTTATGCCACGTTTGCCCATTCTGTCAAACCTGTTTTGACCTCCCAGGCATCTGAGGAGTATGGGAGTGATCTTCATACTACTTTGAACATACACGTGCACACACACACAGTAAAAGTCAGACATTTTTTTCCTGTTTTAGAAAACATGTTCCCTGTTTTGGATTACTGCTGTATACGCACCAGAAATTTCTAACGTAAGGGGGCTTTAGTGAATGGCCAAGGGAACATCTAGAAAGGAAGAGAAATCAGCTCCAAATTCTTGTTGTTTGTTTTTGTTTATTCTTTTTGTTTCCTTTTTTGTTGGTTTTATAATCCTGTCTAGTGACTGAAGAATTTTTGAGTACATATATTTAGGTCATGATTAAAGAACATTAAAAATAAATCTACAATTCACTAGAATTTGGTATTTAAAGTGGAGGGTTGTCAGTGTGCATTATTTGCAAATCAGTCTGAAATCTCCTTGTTTCAGGTGTGTAAAGGACATATATTAGTGCATCCTAGTACAGCTGTAGTTGTACTTAATAGTCAGGATGTGATATTTACAAAATGCAGAACAACTTAAACTCGTTAATTAAGTCACATTCCAGATAGGGGAAAGTAGGCAGTAATGATCTTTGCTTTGCCCCCGTTCTGCTACCCACCCACCCCTCCCTACCTCACCTCCTGCATTATACGTACACTGTTTTGTTTGTTTTGCTTTTTCCAATACTTTAAAACCTATGAGAACTATTTACTGTTTTTTATTTCTTGTTCCTCGGTTTTTTTGTGGGCCAAGGCAAAGATAAGGATTAATAGCTGTGTTTCAGTTTCAGCCAAGATAATTTGATGTCCTTCTAATAAGTTCCCTTTTCCCTCCGGCACACACATAGCTAAGAGATGCAAGGGTCTGCAAGGGTCCAGGGTAAGGAGAAAGTCCTCCAGCCAATAACCTCAGAAACCATGGTTCTGTTCCCAAGCTTTCAGTGCCCTGAGTAATCCAGAGGGGTGTTAAAAAGACCTGTTGCTGGTTAAAACTCCATTCCCAGCTTCTTCACTCCCCACTTTAGTGGCAGGACTGGGGTGGTCTGCCTGTGAAAAGTGGTTGGCTGTTTCAGAACTGACCCCATGCTAAACACTCATTACCAATTTGGATTTTCGAAATGATTTTCTTCTTCACATCTTTCCTATCATAGAAAGTCTCTCCTCCGTGGTTCTCTTAATCTGAGGATGGACAGACTAACGAGGAAAGGAGGAAAGGCATCAGGGATTTTCAAGTCCATTTAGAGAACAAACCACATCGTGCCTATTCATCTTGACCCAGGCTCTTGCAGATATGACCTAAGTATTACTATTCACCAGATTCTCTTAACAAATAGTACCTAGCTAATAAAATATTCACATTTATGAGTGCCCCCCCCCCAAAGTTGTCAACTTGGTACATGGGTCAATCTTGACTGAAAAAGAGATAGATTCTCTTAGGTTGGTAGAAAATTGAATACAATCCATTTATCAATTTGTTTCAAAACAGTGGTTTCATGGAGAAGGTCATCTTATGTGCTGACTGAGCTGAACAGAAAAAAGGAAAATTATAATCTGGCCTTTTTGAAAATGATGTAATAGGAGTAAGAAAACCATTGAATTATTAGAATATGATATTCTAGTACCTTTAAAGCAGTCTTTATCGTAGGTTTTCAGTTACTTTACCTTTCAATTCAATCAGAAATGTGTCTAATAAGTAAGTGCTAGGCATATTTTTATGGTATTACGTTGCACTATTTCCAGTGACTAGTCAGGCATCATGCCTGATGCTTATGCCTCCAGGGTGTGCTTCTCAAGCCTTCAGACCTTCCACTGCAGGTCCCCTTGGGGAGACAGCATTAACAATATATCATCTCAGTCTCACGAATCTTCCAAGTTGTCTAGTGAAGAAGGCTTCCTGAATCTTAAAGAATTTTTGTTAAAATTCTCCATCCTAGTAAACAGAAAATAAAACCAGATAACCTGGAGTTGTTGTTCGCCCTACTTTAAACCCCTGTGTTGAAGATACTGAAGCTGTCTGTGGTACCCCATGTACCGTTTTTAAGAATAAGATCTGGCAGAAGGAAATTTTTCTTGGGGTAGGGGAAGCATACTAACATGGGCTGGGAAGGCGCACGGTGCAGATATTTTAGGAGTTATCACAGGATTAAATAGCCAAAGGAAGACCTCATTGCCTTCCAGGTGAAGGTATAAGTTTATACATATTAATAATCTGACCGTTTACCATCCTAATTGCTCTCATTGCCTTTCTTCACCTACAAGTCCTTAAAGAGCTCTTGGGTGAAATTATTTGTTATACTGAGGGGGTCTTCTCTGGTCATTACATCGCTATTTATTTCTAGAGCTCACTGTCAGTGAGCAGTACCAGGGTTGTTTTCTCTGTGACTTAGAGGTTTCACTTCACAGGAAAAGGAGAGGAAAGTCTCTCCACTGCATTACAACTATGTGCTAAGTAAAACAAGACTTGACCAAGGGTAGTTTTCAGCTCAACTTACAGAGTAGTCCAAAGAGACTGAGAAACATGATGATAGGCAGGGATCTTTCCTATTGTGTTTCAGTACCTACGTAACCTATTGGAAGAGCAATAGGCGCAACTGTTCCTAAAGTTGAAGTAAGAGCTTCATAGATTCTTGGTTACTTTATTTTTTTTAATGCTTTACATTTGATACAACTATTAAAGATCAATTTTAAAAATAGCTTTCCAGTAATATATTTTAAGTAATATATATTTTAATATCTATGTAAAAAGTGACAGTGGAAGACTTTGAATTTCTCATGTATGGTATGTTTAATGTAGGACCTCACTGTTAAGGCACAAATTATTTCAAAGGAAGTTACTCTAAAGACACTCAGATTATTTCCAAAAAAAAAAAAAAAATGCAATAAGGGGAATAGTTTTGGAGTTTATTTTTTATTTTAAAAGAAAATTGACTTATTTACCACAAGCTATTATTTTTCCTTCTGGCTATAAGGTTTGTACAGACTGGTTTGGTAAATGCTAAACTTTTGTGTCTTTTGCCTTTTTAAAGGAATTGTTAACATTGGAATTGAGGGTATGTACAGAGAAGTTGGTGTCAACACCATTTAAAAAGTCATATTTTTTCACAAATATAGAAAAATCATTTTACATAAGAATTTTAAGTATTTGCAATAAATATATGTATATAGATTGTATGTATTCATATATTCTTATTTTTCATTTTATTATTAAGTAAAAGATAATTAAAGTGAAAATAAAAACCTTGGAGTTTTTGATGCATCTTGAGGTCTGACATACATGTGAGAGTGGTGGGTAAGGGCCCTCAGTTGTTGCCTTATACTACTATTGGACGGTCACCAACAGGTTGCATAAAAGATAGTAAAATGAGGAATTTGGTGATAAACAAATCAGGGTAGTGTGTTTCTTTCAAAACTCTACTGAAAATATTCAGTTCTCCTCATCTGTTAGTCTCTGCTTTCACCCTTGAACTGTTCTGTCTCCTAACCACCTAATGTTTCTGGGAAAGTAAAAACCAACAAAATAGAACGAAGTGCATTCTCTTTTAATGTGCCCATTGTTTGCTTCTAAAAGAATGGTAAGAAAATGTCTCAGGGGGGGAAAAATAGGTTTTCCTTTCTCCACAGTGGTTAATAATTCATTAGCAAACAGTCACTGCCACCACCTTCCAGACCACAGGGTTTATGTGAAGATAATAGAACTTTCTTTTTCCCTTCTCTAAGAAGTGAGTTTCATAGCCAGTTTTATATTCTTCCTGATGGATCTGGAGATAAAAGGGCTAGGAGAACTTGAATGTTGATCTCCCTGTTGTCAGGAAGGGCATTTATGGTAATGAGGACTGAGCCAAACACTAGCAGAGGTTAACCATACCTAGCGATAATCTGGAGTCCTGCTGTCCAAGAGAAGCTATTTTGTGGTTGTAAATATTTGGTTTTAAGATATGATTGAGGGAGCAAAAGAATACCTAGAGAGTCTGGAAATAAAGGTATATAGCCCATTCTTTAAAAATGATTAACATACAACTTTATTGGTGACCTAAAAGGAAATACGATTGGAGTTTGAAGAATGTATCTTAATGACCCTCTAACACTTCTAGTTGTAAACTGGTTCTCCCCATAATTGCTCAGCTGTGGTTATTTTCACTGATAAAAATAACAATTTTTGGAAATAAGGATACATAGAAAGCTTTTTAAAAGGCAGCCTTACTATTTTTCAAAAAGAATTCAAATATAGGGTTGCCCAAAGACACTGAAGATAGTTTAGACATCTAAGAGAACAGCACTAAATCTTTGCTGAAAATACACCTATTTCTAAAGGAAAAATTTCAAGTCTCAGGGAGCATCTTTATCCTCATAATTCCCATATATGGTAGATATGAATGAAGGTGAAATACTTAAATGTGTGTGAACCAGACCATGATGAACATTTACAAATTTCTAGTACATACCAGATTGTACTGATTTAGATTGTAACTCTCCTCCCCACCCCAGCCCCAATTTCTAGTGCATACTGTTGTTTACTCCTACCTCACGGAAAGTAAAATTCATATTCAGGTAATGATATAGGACCCTAAAGGTATAACTGGACTACAGTTGAGTGAGACAGAGCAATATACCAGAACATAGCTTCTTGGATCCCCAGCTTCCCTTTGTTTACATCACAGAATTTTAGAAACCTGTGTTTGTTGCTTTGAACACTACTTGACTAAGAGTGGTCTTCATAAATCAAATTTCAGATAATGTTTCTAGTTGTTTTTGTACACAAATCATGTTATTCACTAATTCAAATATCTTTTGGACACCCGTGTGCTAAGCACTGTGCTAAAGTTCTGGTTAAGCAAGGTTGAAGAAAAGCAGTCATGTAAGTTGTAAAAGGTCTTCCTAAAGTAGTAACCATAAAGCGTGTGTCTAGTTCAGAGCTCAAGGAGTAATATATGCTATGTTATTTCCCAAGACGTTGGAGGTTTAAGAGTAAATGGGCTATGAAATAGAAGCATTTGAGGCATTGGGCAAAACACAGTGGCAAAACATGAGGAAAGAAAGGAGAGGCATTGCCCAGAGATGAAGTAAATGGAAGTGAGGAGACTTGTTAATAAAACTTACGTTTTTGAGAACTATCATTGGACGATCCAGAGTTATTATAGAAATTTCAGGAAGTCTCTTAGTGATAGCCAAATTGAGAAAATCAAGCTGAAAGCAATCCCTTTTAATTCTGTTCAGTATGTCAGTAAAGATGCTTCATCTTATTTCAACTAACCCTTTCAAATAACTATGGAAAATAATGCAGCTTTCCTGTCAAACCCAAAATAAGCTAAAGGGAATTCTAAAAAGAACCTTGATTTTCATCTTATAGACTGGCAAGAAGGAAGTGCATTCATCTAAAATTATTAGGGAGATTTCATCTGTGTTTTCTTCATAATGGATAGAATTCGTGTTTTTTATTTTTACAGGATTGGATTTTTTTCTCCTATTTCTAAGTCACAGGACTTTAATAAAGAGGCGTCAGCAAGACACTAAAGCCTCTATTAAGTGGCTTAAATCCTAATTCTTTAAGACTTTCTGGTAGAAAGGTTTTAAAAGGATAAATCATATTTTGTCAGTGCTTATTCTTAAATTTTC
The DNA here is from genome assembly GCF_009834535.1 of Camelus ferus. Classification (NCBI taxonomy): domain Eukaryota; kingdom Metazoa; phylum Chordata; class Mammalia; order Artiodactyla; family Camelidae; genus Camelus; species Camelus ferus. The sequence continues at coordinate 17,643,290 of NC_045710.1, read as the reverse complement.
TTTACCCGTATTATTAGATTTGCAACTAGAATTCTGTATTCCAAAATATCCATGCTCACCTTTCAGTCAAAAAGGTATATTCCAGCACGTAATATAGTCTCAACTCTGTAAAGGAGGTAGGAGGGTGGATATCCTATATTTTCCTAATACTTAGCAACATTAAACAGAAGATTGGGTTTCTTTCATAGGCACTGTATAAACTAAGAAATCTATATCTCTGTGTAGCTTAACGTCTTAACCTAAAAAGGGAATCCCTACAAAAAGTTCCTTACAACAGAAAGGACAACCTAAACCAGGAAGAAAGATGATCAGCTCTGGAGATGGGCTGTGACTACATAGTGGGTTCTCCTGAAGAATAACTGCAAACTCGATTTTCCTGGTTCTTCAAGCTCTAAAGAAACTAAAAGGAATTTTTTAAATCCTAATTTTTCATCTTGACTGCAAAACCTAGAGAATGCCTAGGGGAGAAAAAAGGTAAATCCAAGATCAGATTTGAGTGAACTTGGAATTATTCCTTTACTGATTTTTTTTTTTAAGGTTTTGTGTTCCCATAACATAATGAATTGCCATGAGTGGAACATGGAATTTGATTTAAGACATTTTGTGGGCTAAGAAATGGTTTCCTATTGAACTATATTTAGAGGTAACTTTTGCCACTGATCAGGATTTAGGGTTGTTCATCGGTGTCTAAGTGATGCAGATGTTGGCTCATAAAGACTACGTTAAAACAACTTGAGTTAACATTTTTATTAACTTTAATCATGGATCCTCACTTTTAAATACTTAAATATTTAAAATTCAGATTAGCCCAATAAGAAAGCAATGCATTAAATGTTACCAAAATATCTGAAGATACTTTAGAACTGTTATTTACACAGTCCGTGTCCTTCCTATGGAAAGTGTGGTACATAAAATTGTACATTTCTTGGGTCAGTTCTTTTTGAAAACCGGTGTTTAATGTTTTCAGGGACCTAAAGCTGGGAAATGATGGAGTTAGACTTTGACCCTAAGTCAGTAATTCTTTTCATTTTAGGTTTTCAGCTATAGCAATTTGAAGACTTCAGTAGTGACCCCAGTTTAACCTATATGTAGTCACTTTGAACAAGATTTAAATTAATGAAACACTTCCGGAGTCTCAAATTTGGTCCCCTGTTTGTTGCATAGAGAGAGAGATTCTGGGCTGGGGAGGACCTGATAATTGTTCTCTGATAATAAACTACTGATTAAAGAGCAAGTTTGTTCTTAGGGAAGTCATGAAATTTCTAGAACCCATGAAATATCTAGAGTACATGACAACTGAAACTCTAGAAATTAAAAACTTTCAGCCATAAGTGCTATGACCTATTTAAAAAAAAAAAAAAAAAAAAGCCCATCTTAATTCTGTGACTCATTGCATCACACCTTGAGACTTTTCACCAGCACCAAGAGAAATCAGAATGGAAGAAATGACCTTAGGTCAGTCTTATTCACTAAAATCTTTGTGCACATAGGCCTTAGCACTTTGACAGATAAAGCTCTGCCTTTTAGCTCCTTTTCACTCTTTATCCCTCCCACTTTTAGAGTGTTCCTTTTATTGGTCATATAAAACTACCTTCAGAATTGAATGTATAATAATGTTTCTGCACATGGACAAACTGTATTTTATCTTAATGACTCATTTTATGTTGAATAAAGGCATACAGTTTTACCCTAGCGACTGCGCCTTTTCTTTTCCAAAGAAACCAGACACCATATTGAATGATTTACCTGCTTGCTTCCCCATCCCCTTTACCTGATTGCACAATTGTTCCCGGGTCCTGGCTAAATTGGAGTACTTCAGAGAGTGCCAGTCTCTTCCGGCAACAACCAGAGGGAGTTAAAGAACTCAATATGAGACATAAATAGTGTGTGTATTTCAAAAATGAAAAGGAAATCCAGACTACAAAGCTACAGTAGTCAAAACTGTGGTAATGGCATAAAGTCAGACATACGGGCAAACGGCATACAACTGAGAGACCAGAAATGAACCCTCAAATATCTGGTCAAATGATTTTTGACAAGGGTGCCAACACAGGCCAATGAAGAAAGGACAGTCTTTTCAATAAATGTTGGGAAAATTTGATATCCACATGCAAGAGAATGAAATTGGACCCTTCTATACCACATACAAAAATTAACTCAAAATGGATCAAAGCCCTAAACATTAAAAACCAGAACTATAAAACTTTTAAAAACAAGAGATCTTCATGATTGGATTTGACAATGATTTCTTAGATATGATGCCAAAAGCACAAGCAACAAAAGAAAAATTGGATTTCATTAAAAATTAAAAACATGATTGTATCAACAGGCATTATCAACAGTGGAGAGACAACGTACAGAATGGGAGAAAATATTTGTAAGTCATATATTTGATAAGAAGTCAATATTCAGAATATTTAAGGAACTTCTACACCCCAACAACAAAGGAACAACTGATTTAAAAAGTACTTGAATAAAGGACTTGATTGAAGGACCTGAATAGATCTCCGAACAAGATACGTACATGTGGCCAATAAGCACATGAAGAGATATTCAACATCACTAATCTCACTAGGGAAATGCAAACCAAAACCACAAGATACGACTTCACACACATTAGGATAACTATATTACCAAAAAACAGGAAAATAACAATGTTGGCAAGGCTGTAGAGAAATTTGAATCCTTGTGCATTGCTGGTGGAATTGTAAATAGATGCGACCACTGTGGAAAACTGATTGTTTCTCAAACAGTTAAGCGGAAGTACACTATGATCCAGCAATTTCACTTCTGGATATGTGCCCCCCAAAACATGAAAGCAGGAACTCGAACATATTTGTACACCAATGTTCATAGCAACATTATTCATAATAGGTGAAACAACTCTAGTGGATGAACAATGTGGTATATACATATGATGGGATATTATTCAGCCTTAAAAAGGAATGAAATCCTGACACATGCTACAACATGGATGAACCTTGAGGACATTATGCTGAGTGAAATGACAGATAAAAAAAGAACAAATACCATATGATTCCACTTATATGTGGTACCTAGAATAGTCAAATTCCTAGAGGCAGAAAGTAGAATGGTGGTTGCCTTAGAATAGGGGTAAATGGAATAGAGAGTTAGTGTTCGAGTTCTGCGGATGGGTGGTAGTGATGGTTGCACGACAATGTGAATGTACTTAATGCCACTGTACACTTAAAACTGTGCCCTTAAGAATGGCTAAAATGGTACACTTTATGTATATTTTACCACAATAGAAAACAAAAACAAAAGGATACTCAAAGTGGATAGAAAAATAAAACTTGTGTGACATTTTCTTTTCAGAGCAACCTGAGAAGGTTAATTTTAAAAAGGTTTTATTTAAAGAAATAGAAGAACCTAAGTTCCACCAGTGGAGTTAAGAAAAACCCTGTAGCACTAGAGAAACTAGTGATGATTTAGAAAACCTATGTATCTTTGAAGAAAGCAAAGTTCTTGGAGACTAGCCTGTGCAAAGACTCAGAACTAAGTGTCCTTGGACCTAAGAAGTTACAGCTGAGAATGGAACCAAGTACAACCAAGAACTCAGACTGGTCCAAGTAGTACAGCCAGGAACCCAGAATGAAGCATCAGAGCTGATGGTCACCAGGAATTGATGTCAACAAGAAGCAAACACCTTTTAAAAATAAGGAAAACCATTAACCATCCTCCTCCCACATAGTAAGCAATTCTAGTGAAGAGTAGAGTTCTTGCAGTGGACATCTTTGCTGATCTCAGAGACAAAGAGATACTTCATTTTTAAATTTGCTCTTTAAAAAATTTTACTAAAGTCAACCAAACACCTCTCTATATGAATTATTTCTGTCTCTTTGTGAATTATCTCAACAGGATTTTTGTCAGGTCTCCTATTGGATTGTTGCACTTAAATTTTTTTAAATTGAGATACAGTTGATTTAGAATGTATTAGGTGTACAACAAAGTGATTCAAAATTTGTATAGATTATATTTCATTTAAAGTTATTACAAAATATTGGCTGTATTCCCTGTGCTGTATAATATATCCTTGTAGCTTAGAGTGTTCCATTTTTTACTCCGTGTTCTTCTTAGAATAAGGCCATTAATCTTCTGCAGTGTGTGTTGCACATAATTTTCCTAGTTTTTAATGTTCCCCATTTTTGTTTATAGTCTTTTGCCATACAGAAAATTTTAAACTTTCTGTAATTAAATTGATCATTTTCCTTTAAGATTTTTGTTTTCATGACATGCTTAAGAAGTCCTTTAACAATACATTGTTTATAAAAAAAATTAATTCCTGCTTTTTTCCTAGTTCTTCTGTTTAAATTTTTTAGCAGTTCTATTAAATTATGACTAATATATAACCAACTGTACATTTTAAAGCATACAGTGTGATAAATGTTGACATATTTTACCACCACAATCAAGATAAGGAACACAGCTGTCACCTCTATAATTTCTCTGTGCTTCTTTGAGGTCCCTCGGACCCTGCCTGACACTATCCCCAGGCAACCAGTAATCTTTCTGTCACTTCAGATTAGTTTGCATTTCTAAGAATGTTATACAAATGGAATCATACAGTATGTACTTTTTGTTGCCTGGTTTCCTTCACTCAGCACAGTTGTTTGACACTTACCTGTGTTGTCACCTGTATGAGGAGTTCATTCCTGTTTATTGCTGACCAGGGTGCTGTTGTATGGATATACTACAGTTTGTTTATCCATTCACCTCAGTTGTTTGAGTTGTTTGAGTTGTTTCTAGTCTTTGGCTATTACAGATATAGCTGCTATGAACACTTGTGTACAACTCTTGGTATGGACATATGCTTTCATTTCTCTTGGGCAAATTCCTGGGAGTGGTACTGCAGGATAATATGGTAGGTGTATGTTTACCTTTCTAAGCAACTGCAAAACTGTCTTCCAAGGTGACTGCAGTACTTTTAAAATTCCCACCAATGGTAGGAGAGATCTAGTTCCTCCACATCCTCATCACATTTGGGTCAGTGTTTTCAATTTTAGCCATTTTGGTAAGTGGGTAGTGTTATCTCTCTAATGACTACTGTTGTGGAACATCTTTTTATGTGCTTATTTGTCATCCATGTACCTTTTTTCATGAAATATCAGTTCACATCTTTGGCCCAGTTTTCAAATTTTTATTTACTATTGAATGTTGAGAGTTCTTTCTATATTCTGATACTCAATAAAATACATGCTTTGCAAATATTTTCTCCCAGTTTGTGTGGTTTGCCTTTTCATTTTCTGAACTGTTTTTGGAAAAACAGATTTCAAAATTTTTGGATGAAGTTTATCAATTTCTTCTTTTATCAGTTGTACTTTTGGTGTCATTTCTAAGAATTTTTTGCTAAACCCAAGTTCACAAGGATTTTCTAACATTTTTTTTCAAGAAGCTTTGTAGTTTAGGTTTTACATTCAGGTCTATGACCCATTTTGAGTTAATTTTTGTATAAGGTGAGAGGTTCAGATCAAAATTTCTCTCTTTCCCTATTGATATCCAATTGTTTCATGTGTCATTAAATGACACACTGAGTGACTTCTATACCTCTGTTGAAAGTCAATTGTCCATATGTGTGAGTCTATTTCTGGACTTGCTTCTGTGGTCCAGCGATTTATTTATAAATCCTTCCACCAATACCACACTGTTTTAATTACTGTAGCTTTATAAATGTCTTAAAATCAGGTAGTGTTAGTCCTCCAACTTCATTTTTTCCTTTTCAGAGTTGATTAGGCTATTTTAGGTCCTTTGTTTTCCATATGAATTATAGAATTAGTTGTCAGTTTCTATAAAAAGAGTATTTTGATTGGGATTGTGTTTAAGGTATACATCAATTTGGAGAGAATTGAGATCATAACAGTATTTTGCCATCAATCCCTCATTCCACTTATTTATATATTCTTTAGTTTCTCTCAGCAATATCTTGTAGGTTCCAATAAATGTCTTTTACATTGTTTGTCAGATTTAACCCTACATTTAAAAAAATTTTAATGATATTGTGACAATTAAATTTTTTTAAGTTAAAAATTAAACACAATTTTGAGCATCAATTAATAGATATGATGAAGTGATAATTGATGAAAAACATTGAATTTATATTTTTATACTGATTTTGTATTCTACCTTGCTACACTCACTTATTAGTTGTAGTGGCTTCTTTGTACATTCTGTCGGGTTACAGATGAATGTCATCTCCAAAGACAAAAAGTTTTATTCTGAATAACTTTTCTTTTTCTTACCTGACTGCACTGGCTAGAACCTCTAGTACAATGTAGAATAGATGTGGTGAGAGTGGAAATCCTTGTTATTGATCTTACTGAGAAAGCATTTTGTATTTCATATTAAGTATGATGTTAGCTAAAAGTTTTTCCTGCATGCCTTTCCACAGGCTGAGGACATTCCCTTCTATTACCTGCTGAGAGTTCTTTGTTTAGTTTTGTTTTGCTTTTTAATCAGGAATGGATGTTGAATTTTGTCAAAAGCTTCTGCATCTATTGTCTTGATATAGGTTTTCTTTTTAGCTTACTAATATGATGAATTACTTTGACTTCAGACTATTAAACCAGCTTTGGATTCATTGATTTTCTCTACTGGTTTTCTGTTTTCTAGTTCATTGATTTCCATTCTGAAACTTATTATTATGTTTCATTTTGTTTGCTTATTTTAGGCTTAATTTGTTCTTTTTTTGTATAATGTCTTAATATGGAAGCTGATGTCACTACTTTGAGAACTTTCTTTTTTCATCATGTGTTTAGCACTACAAATTTCCCCCTAAGTACTGCTTTAGTAGCATCCCAATAATTCTGATATGTTGTTTTACTTCTCTGCAGTTCAAAATACTTCCTAATTTTGATTTTGATTTCTTCTTTGACTCATATGTAATTTAGAAATGTATTATCTTGTTTCCAAACATCTGAAGACTTTTCAGATATCAGTCTCTTATCGATTTCTATTTTAATTTCATTGTAGTCAGAGAACATAACTTTGTGTGACTTGAATCCTTCTAAATGTAATAGGATTTGTGATATGGCCTATAACATTCTGTGTTATTTTGAAAAGAAAAATGTGTATTCTGCTGCCATTGGGGTAGAGCACCACAAATGTCAATTAAGTCAATTTGGTTGATAAAGTTGTCTGTGTCTTCCACATTTTTACTGATTTTTCTGTCTACTTGTTCTATCAGTCATTGAGAGAGGAATACTGAAATCTTCAGTTATAGTGGTAGACTTCTCTCCTTTCAATTCTTTCAGTTTTGATTCATGTGTTTTTTCCATAAACTTTTTTTTAGAGCAATTTTAGGTTTATAGCAAAATTGAAGGGAAAGTACAGAGAATTAACATACACATACAAACTCCCTGACTACCAACATCCCACACCAGAGTGGTATATTTGTTAAAATCAATTAATTTACCAATTGACATCATCATTATCACCCAAAGTCCATAGTTTACGATAGTGTTGTACCTTCTATAGGTTTTGACAAATGTATAATGACATGTAGCCACCATTAGAGTATGGCACAGAATGCTTACACTGCCCTAAAACTCCTGTGTGCTCGAACTATTCATCCCTCTCCCCCCATCCCCTAGCAAACACTGATCTTTTTATTGTCTCCATTGTTTTGCCTTTTCCAGAATGTCGTGTAGTTAGAATCATACTGTATGTAGCCTTTTCAGATTAGCTTCTTTCAGTAATATGCACTTATGTTCCTCCATGTCATTTATAAAATTTCTTTATCCATTCATGCATCAATGGATGTTTATGTTGCTTCCACATCTTGGTCATAAATAATGCTGCAATGAATTTAGGGGTGCATATATTCAAGTTGGTGTTTTTGTTTTCTTTCGATAAATACCAGTAAGTGGAATTGCTGGATTGTATGGTAGTTCTATTTAAAATTTTTTTAGGATACTCCATACTGTTTTCCATAGTGGCTGCACCAATTTACACATTTCCACCAACAGGGCAGGATTGTTCCCTCTTCCATGCATCCTCACCAACACTTGTTATCTCTTGTCTTTTTGATAACAACCATTCTGACAGGTGTGAGGTGATAGCTCACTGTGGTTTTGATTTGCATCTCCTGATGGTTAGTGATGCTAAGCATCTTTTCATGTACTTGTTGGCCATCTGTACCTCTTCTTTAGAAAAATATCTATTGAGATCTTCTGCCCAGTTTTTAATCAGATTGTTTGTTTCCTTGCTGTGGAGTTGTAGGAGTTCTTAATATATTTTATATATTAGCCCCTTATCAGATATATGATTTGCAGATATTTTCAGCCATTCAGTAGGTTGCCTTTTCATTTTGTTGGTCATTTCCTTTGCTGTGCAGAAGCTTTTTAGTTTGATGAAATGACCTTTTAAAAAGTCTAGTTTAAGCACAAAGCTGAACCATAATTTCATTGTTTTAGCCAGTGTCCATCCTTCTCTTTCCTGGAGCAATAAGCTTCAATCTCTTGTTTGACTGAAAGGCTTGACTACGGGTGTGGGAGGTGGAGGATAAATTACCGAGAAGGAAAAGTACATCACTATCCAATAACTATGGATTACACATGTTAATTAGATTAAAGAAAAGTTCAAAACACCGAGATACAGGATATCGAATGGTTGTCCATCCATGTGTATGTTGTAACTGGAATTTTATGACAGGGGTGAGTTGGAGAAAAAAAAAAACCACTATAGATTTCAATCTCGCTTTTCAGTTCTGCCTAGTAGGTGTTCAGTAAATCTCTGTTGAATTAAATAGAATTCTTCATTTGTAATTTTAAAGTTTCTTTTACATTTGAGAGATGGGAAAATAGGACAAACAAAATGAGAAGGGGAAGAAAAATTTTTAAAAGTCCTATAGGGGCAGGGTATAGCTCAGTGGTAGAGCAGCATGCTTAACATGCATGAGGTCCCAGGTTCAGTTCCCAGTACTGCCCTTAAAATAAAGAAATGAACCTAATTACCTCCTCCCCACCCCCACTCCCCAAAAAAGTCCTATCAGAAAGAGGGATCAGTTAAATACTCTAATTTTAAATTATATTAAATAATTTGATGTCAAATTATGTTAAACTTATTACATTTTAAAAGCTGAAGGGATAAATAAAGGCGTATCAATATTATATACTCTTTTAAGTGTATTTGTTAGAAATTCTAAAATGCCGTTTTAAACATTACCTCTCCCCAATTTATTTGCAAATATGCATTTTAGGCAACTAAATATACAGTGTATCTTTTCTGTTTACTAATTAATTTTTCTCTATTTTAGAATTTTAATTGCAAATAGTGATATTCACAATCAATATTTATTGAGCATTAACCATGTGCTTAAGGATTGAGAAACAGTGACCCCAGAGAGGAGGATGGGACAGGCGATGATGACAAACTTTCCTCATCAGTATGACAGAGCCTCACCTGTCAGAGTTAAGTGGGTGCTGGCCCTTTGGAAAGGGGGCGGTCTGGGTGCTTCTATTATTTCTGGCAACACCTACATTTGTATCACACATCTACAGTTCATGAAGTGCTTTACAAAACTGATCACATCTCATCCCCATCACTCTCCTATGAAGAAGAGATTATCATATTTCTTTAACATATAAAAATCTGAGGGTAGAGGGGATAACAGTCACAGTGGGTCAGTAGCAAGCTGGAAGTGGAGCCCAAGTTCCTGAACCCCAGACATGAGCCCCGCTTCTGCACAGGGGAGCGCACGCCCTGTGGGGCTGTGACCAGCCTGCTTGATTTCGCTCCCCTTCTGGTACTGCCAGCTACTAGGGAGGATTCCCAGTCTCCTCTGAGGAAAAGAAAGCTCTGCTGTTGGACTAAATATAGTCTGGGAGAGGCTGCATCTCATTTGGACTAATTATCCTGCCACCCATCAGAAGAACAAAGAGCCAAGAATTCTCAGGCCTCGTCATCCCCATTCCTCTCACTAGCTTAGGCTTCCATGGAAGCGGCCTGACCTCCGGGCCTGGAGACAGTGTTAACAGAGCTAGCGGACGCAGGAATGTCAGGGCTGCCCTGAGGAAGACCACGGCGATGCAAGACTGCTTCTGTCTCTGGCACAACGACTCTATTTAAAGCGGGAGGCAGACTGGCCTGGTGAGAGCGCCCTCAGTCCTGGAAATGCCCGGATGAGGCAGAAAGGGGAGGACCTCCGTGGACAATGCAGCCTGACCGTCAGCTGCGTCAATCTATTGACTCTGCAAAGCTCTCCTAGTTCTTCCATCCAACACAGGCTGTGTGCAAGGCACGTGGCAAGCTTATTAAATATCATGACGTAAAGAAGCCCTAAACGAAACTCTCACCGAATCCCTAAGAGCTGAATTGAAAACCAAAGTCAGAGAAATTCAAGAGAAGGAAAGGCACTTTGGTCAAGACATATACTTATACCATTAAGGTTTGGGGTCAAGAAAAATTTCATTATTGCAGGCCAATATGTCAGGGGCAAGTGTAAGCAATGAAATAGTCTCACGAAGCTTTAATTAAAGTCTTCTGTATGTTAGGGAAGAGCTATGGAACACCTGGTATCAGCCAGTAACAAAAGTTTTTAAATGAAGAATGATGCTTCGTAGAACACAAAGTTCTCTTTTAACTGCAAGTACTACAAATGATTCTGATTAAGGTTACTGTCTGTTGTGCATGGCTTTTATGAGAGGCGTAACATCTGCAGGTGGGCTCAGACAAACCGTTACATCCAAGAATCTGTACCAGCACCTCTAACATCTGAAATAAGTTCCGAGTAAAAGACTGCATTGGGAAAAAAAGTGTTTTGCAGATTTCAGATCAGATGTCTGCACATTTTAAAATCAGATCTCATTTCTAAGAAAAGGCATATAGCTCGTTCAGCCAGAGGGACGTGAAATACAGAGTTCAAAGGGTTCATGCCGCAGTTTGAATCATCACCCAGCCCATATGAGTGGGGACATGATTCACACATCCTGTGTTTGGTACTGACTAGTGGATATTCAAACTTCATCATCAACAAGTGTACGTACTGACTGACAATCTACTAGGATAAGGTGAATGAGCATGAAAAAATAGCCCTGAATTTCACAATACATCCTAGCTTTTCTTCAGAAGGGTATATCTCAACACAGGGTTCTGCTTCAGAACCCAGCTATGAGACCAGGAGCTCCCACCTCTACCCAGATGCTGGAGGATAGAGAAGCAGACTAGAATCCAATGCAACTGCTTCTGGAAAGCAGTACAGAAGGCAAAGAAGTACAGAGGTGAGAAACCAGGGCTCTTGAAGCCAGGAAAGTTAAGGCTGGCCATTTCCATTCTTTCTGTGCTTGTTACCCACAGCTCTGTCCCCACTCCCCTGGTTCTTCTCCCTCCCTCATTCCGTCTCTCTCCTTCTGGCTTTAGTTTATTTTGCCTCCCTCCTCTGCATCCTCTGGTTTGTCCAAAATTTTATTGCTTTGCTGCACATATGTGGAAAAAACCATCAGATCAAAAACCAGTCACTCTGGAAGCCCGGACCGCCCTAAAGACCAAATTGGATTAATTATGTCCAGACAAGCTTTTAAAACACTTTTAAAAGAAAGAAAGAAAACCAAATGAACTGAAAACTTGGGTTCAATGGACTTGAGATAATGTGGCTCATTTGCATATTTTGTAGGGTTTTTGAAGGGTAGAAAAGACAAGGTCTTCCAGGAGCTTTTCATCTGAAAACTTCCTTCTGTAAGAGAATCAGTCAGCTAGAAACTCACCAAATGTAGTTATAGGGCTGAGTACTCTGAAACAGACCCCCAGGTCAATTCTCTCTGCTCCCAAGAGGAATGTACTTCTGGATGGAGAAGTTGGAAGAGCCTAGTCTAACACGGGCAAGAAGCACAGAGAATGAAAGGGACAGTTTTTCTAAGACTCGTAAGGTGGACACATTTCTCTCCCTTTGTAGTCAAAAATAACAGATTGTGGACCAAGCAAGTCCCTTCCAGACCACGGTTTCTCAGTCTTGGCACTTTGAAATGGGGGGCCAGGTAAGACGGTGTTGGGGGCTGCCCTGGGCACTGTAGGATGTTTAGGAGAATCCCTGGCCTCCAGCCACTAGATGCCAGTAGCATCCCCCCAAAGCCAGGTTGTGACAACAAAAATGTCTCCAGACATAGCCAAATTTCCCCGGGCAGCCAAATCAACCCTGGTTGAGAACCACTTTTTTAGAGAAGTGAATGGAATATTCTGTTACAAAATACACACAGAAGATCTTAAGTGTGTTTAAATGTTTAGGGAAAGATGATAGTTCAGGGGGAAAATATGATAGCTTAACATTCATAGCTTCCAAGCTGCTCCAAACTGTTATTTCTGCTAAACTATAAGCTTAATAAGGGTGGAAACAATATGTATCTTGTTTACCGCCATAGTCCTAGGACCTGGTATAGTGCCCAGGACGTAAGGATGCTTAGCAAATATTTGTGGAGTGCACCATTTAAGAAGAAAACACTATGCCAAGCACCAAGACACGTTCAAACGTTAACCCTAATCCTCACAACAACACTAACAGAATAGGCATTAAAAGTAAAGCTCTTCAGTAAAGCAAATTCACATCATTGTTATTTGACTCCCAATTCCCGACCTTCTCCCAGCCTCTGTTCTCAAATGGGATGAGCTTAAATTCTTACCAACTAGAGTGGGGAGGGCTGCAACTTTCTCTGAGGAGGTAGGGAGGCAGAGAGCTGTTCCCTATGTCTTCAGTATTCTTGCAGCCACATTTCCCTGGATCCAAAAGATACAATGGCTGCCAGGGAACTGGGAGATTCCTGGAATTATTGCCGCTGTCCTGGGAACTTTAGCCAGCCATGGGACCCATACTTGTCCCATCAATATTTAAACCAGAGTAAACAATGCCCAGGTATCACCAAACCACAGCTGAGACAGGGAAGTGACTTGGTTCACATAGCCAGAGCCCAAATCCATTACCTCTCAAAATAAGGAGATTAGAAGATTGACTTCCTTTGCCCACCCATCACCTTATGGTGGGGAGGGGTCTTCCTGTATCACCTCCATGGTACAAATGAGGAAGCTGAGGTTTTATGAGATTGTGTGCCTTGTTCAAATCACAAAGCTACTATATGGTAACCCAAGATTTGAACTATGTAGGGCTCCATACTCTTTCCACACATACTCTTCCAGAGCGAAGCTGGTGATGGTCATTCCTGCATTCCATGTGTTATAATTCCCTTGAATGGTTTGGCGTCGGGGGGGGGGTGTGTCATATTCTCAGTTGTGTGGATTGGGGAGGGACAGATGAACAGGACCTGGTTTGGAGCTAACAGCCTCAAAGTTATGTCAAGCAGGAGTGTGGCAGGCATAGCAGGATGAAGAGCAGGCAGGACTGGACTGGCCTGGTAGGAACGGGCAGAGGCAAAAAAAGGCAGGTCTATTGTGGAGATGAACAAGGTGAGGCAGGACCCAGACCAGCTGCGTGCTCATCACTCCTGCAGTGCATAGGACCACTTAGTGGATCACTGCCTTTTAAAGAGGCATGAGCTGGATGCCTGGTATCAGATAAGCCAGGGTCTTGGCAACTGGCCCTCCTCTCTCCCCTGGAGGAAGGCATAGTGTTGGGGAGCAAGCCTGTTAAATTACATGCACATACATATGTTTGCAGGGAAGGATGCCAGCTGGCTACTGGAGAAAGCTAGTGTTCCTTACACATACCCTTTTTCATTTTTTAGAACTCTCATTCTTTAAAAAGATGTTATGCTTTGGGCAGTGCGGTCACCAGTCTCATTAACTGTGTCCTTGAGTGATGCCAGAGGCTACAGACCAAGAATCTAGCTGGTTAGAGAAGCCAAGCATATAAGCATTTCTGGCAGAGATGGTTGGAGCCAAGATGTTTTACTTCAGGGAAGAGCCATGAGGCCCAGTGACTCCATCTTCCTTAACCAGGAATCCCACCACAGGGAGGAAGCCAGGTCAGCTTTGGGAGATGTAAGCTGAGCCAATAGAAAATCAAACAGAAACATAGTCCAAAAGGGGAGGCTGGTGTCAGGACCCCCAGATGTAAGCCACGGGGGTGGGTTCTTCCCAGACAAGAGAGCAGGTCTACTTGATATGAAAAGACCAAGCGGTAGACAGAGCAATGACATGGGATGGGGTTCACCTTCCCCTCCACTGAGGTGGAGCTGCTCTTTAAGACAGAGGAGATACACTGGGCCTGGCAGGACAAGAATCTCTGTACTCCTAACCTTCACATCAAACTATGTTCTCTCAATTCTGCAGAGAAAATGGTCTTTGAACAATTGTACCTGTTACATCCTTTCTCTTTATAGTATAAACTCATGTCATATATTACATATTAAAAGTATTTCCTATTACTCCACTAATCAAATTCTGATGCAGAGGAACCCAAATGCTAGGTCCTTCATTCTCATTTATTTTTTAAGGAATGGAGAGTTCGTATATATATTTTAAAATGTATTCAGATACTTATTGATATTTACTGTGTTCTAAGGTTTGTTCGAGACCCTAGGGACATAAGACACAGGAGGATCCTGCTCTTGTGGCGTTGACATTCCAATGGAGAACAGTGGGAAAGAAACCTACAGGTAAACAAATAACGATCATTCTACGTAGGGATAATCATACCCCTAAAATTGACACAATGCTTTACAATTTCCCAAGTTACACTCACTGCTCTATACAGTATCGTGAAGCTCATTTTACTGATACTCTCTTTCTATTCCTTGGAGTCCTCGAGTGTGAACCTTAAATGCTCATCTTCCTCTTTTCAGCAGTGGCACTTAGCTCTTAAGCTGTTACGTTTTCAATGGACTAGGTTTGGGTCATATTTTTTCCCAGCAATGTTAAATTCCCAGCAACGTTAAATTACATGAACGATCAATGAGTCAGTTCTGTCATCGATTTGCTGCAGTTGTTAAAGAGGCTAGAAATCCCAGGGAAGAGCTTTTAGGATAAGCAGGCTTTTTTGTTATGGTGAAGACTTTGACATTCAGCATGTTGTAACAGGCTGAATAATGGCCCCCCTGAGCTGTCCACATGCTAATCCTTGGAACCTGTAAATGTTACCTTATATGACAAACGGGAATAGGGACTTTGTGGGTGTGACTGAGTTAAGGATCCTGAGCTGGGGCAACGATCCTGGGTGATCTGGATCATCACAAAGGGCCTTAGAAGAGGGAAGCAGGGGACTGAAATGGGGAGGTGATGGGATGATGGAAACAGAGGGGGGAAAAAAGGCTACGTGAGGTGGGACCCCCAGTCAAGGAATGAGCATAGCCTCTAGAAGCTGGAAAGGTAGAGAATTCTCTCCTAGAGCCTCCAGAAGAAAATAGCTCTGCAGACCTTGATCTCCAGCCCTGTAAAACTTATCTGAGACAGCTGACCTCTAAGACTCTAAGAGAATCATTATGTGTTATTTTCAACAACCAAGTTTTGGTAATTTATTACAGTGACAATAGGAAACCAAGACATGCGTGTTTTCATCTAGATCTCCGAGGGGAAAACGTAGGAATCCTTCTCATTCTGGTTCCATCTCTTCTGTCTGATTGCAGAGCAGCCCTAATTTGGGAAGCTGGGAAAAATGATGGGGTTCTCTAGAGCACGAGGTCATGGGAGAGCGGGAATCTAATCTCCTTTTTCTCCAGCAGCTAACATTAATCCTCTGCCTCCTGCCTTGTTTTAAAGTCTCTCCTCTTTGCCTCTCTCTGATCTCAGTTGAGAGACACTGCACTGAACTGGACTGGCTTGACTGGTCTGGAAAGACCAGCCTGAACTAGTCCTGGTATCTATTCCCCAGCAGCCAATTAAGGACTCTGTAAGGAATAAACGAGTGAGGAAGACACAGGGAATTCAACCTATCACCAAGCATTTACTGAGCACCTACAGTTTGCCACACACTGTATGGATACGAGAGAGCCAGGTACTGAAGCATATTTTCTGACCTTGAGGAAAAACAGATGTGCACACAATTAATTACAAAACAATATATAAAATTCCATAATAAAGGATCAGATTTGCCAGAGGAACACAGGGCAGGGATTAATTCTGACTAGCAGATTAGAGGTGTCTTCCATATAAGAAATATCTGATCGAGGCTTTGAAGGGTGTAGAGAATTTCAACAAGAAGAAGGAATACAAGTTCCAGGCAGAGGAGGAAGCCATGAAAATGCATTGTTTAGCAGCTGCAGTCCTGCCTCACCCAGCCTCTCTTTCCGTTACAGGTGCTTCTGCCCCTTGTGTGACTCCATTAACAAAATAACAGCAAGCTTCATAGAGAAAGAATGTGCGTAGGTGTCACACACAAAGGACCGTGGAAACCAGAAATTGGCCATGTATGATAAGGGACAATTTCCTTCTAAACATAGAATTACTGGCCTCAAATTGGCAGCCACTCAGCCTTCTTTCATTTCTTCTGATGATTCTAAGTCCAACTTTTAAGTCTTATTCCCTATTAATATACAACCCCATGATAGTTGAACATTTCTCCCTCTCTATGTATGTGGAAACCACTATATAACTGTTCAGAAATGTACTTTTAAAATGAGTACAAGAAATTTTTACAGGGAAAAGGGAATTTGATAAATATCTATATTGTATGTATCATTAAACTTTTCTGGCTTTTGTCAAAAAAAAATTAAAAACTAACAAATTTGAAAACTAACTTATCAAAGTGAGGCTCCCACCCTCCCACAGAGACTGGGAGAAGGGGCCCTGTCTTCAGGTGTTGCTGTAATAAATTGTAAATTCCTTTGGCAGCCCTGAGTTTTCTCAGGCGGGCACTTTAAGTGGAGCCTAGGGTCATCCTAAGAACGTGGCCTTGAGTTGTTAGAAACGATGTTAGTGTTTGTTCAAGTCATTATAGACCAAGTTTGAGGCGCCACTGGGAAAGGGCCCAGAAGGGCCTGGCTGAGTCTGGTGAAGGAGAGAATGGTGTCACCATTCAGATGCAATGTCTTGTCCCTGATGACTTTCCGGGGCCACATCCCAGTCCTTTCAGGGACCTGCTTCTATTTGTTGCTCTTGGGAGCCCTGAAATACCTCTGTATTCCCAGTATAAATTTTCCTTCACTGAAGTGAGTTGTCTGGAATTCTGTCCTCAGAAGGAAGCAGTCCCTAACCAAGACAAGTCACATTCCCTGCATCAACGGCGTCCACATACTTGTCATTTTTAATGGTTCAGTGGCCATTCCTTCAAGTTAATGTCTCACAGCATGTTTTGCAATGACTTGGGTCATTTCCAGTTTTTTTTTTTTTGCTTATTGATAGAGCTACAAAGAACAAACATGAGTTATCTTCTCCTCCTTAAATGAGGTCAAAAAGTGTGCTGAGTTTAGAGCTCTGGTTACACTGCCACCAGATTCCTCTCCGGCTAAAGTGTCACCAGCCACATTTCAGGGCAATGGGGTTTTCCCACAGCTGCATTTAAACAGAGTTTCATTTTTATTTATTTTGGTTTGTGTAATGATGCCTTGGAATTGTTTCATTCATTGGTATTTTTAAATTGCTAACGTGGTTTGATGAGGATTAAATTAGAGTATATATCTATACAGACCTTGGCACAGAGCCCGGCACATAGTAAGCTGTTACTGTTATTGACCTTATACCTTTGAGACTTTTCTTACGGACTTGTGTCGAGGGTTGCTTCTCCTTTTATCCATGTGGCAGCTCCTTTCCAGTCTGTGTGCTGCCTCCGGGCTCCGGCCTCCAGCCTCTTCCCTTTACTTGCTCTGTTAGTGATTTCATTTAGTCTCACGTCTGTAATACTGTCTGCACCCTGGCAGCTCAGATGCATACCCCCGGCCTGGACCTCTCTCCTGTACTCCATGCACGTCTAACTGCCTATTCAGCATCTCTGCTTGGATGTGGCATCTCAGACTTAACCTCAGACACTGATCTCCTGCTCCGTGTGAAAGCGGCTCCTCCCGTCTCAATGAATGGCAACAGCATCCTCCCAGGTGCTCAAAGTTTGATCCCACTGCACATATCTTGTCAGGTTCTCAAATTT
Source organism: Camelus ferus (assembly GCF_009834535.1). NCBI lineage: Eukaryota > Metazoa > Chordata > Mammalia > Artiodactyla > Camelidae > Camelus > Camelus ferus. The sequence continues at coordinate 17,625,316 of NC_045710.1, read as the reverse complement.
CCAACTCTGTGCTCAGAAAGAGGAGCCTCAATAGACCTTATAATCTTAAAGCGAGATGTACAATGTGCATTTTTCATTTCAGTGCATCACTGTTTCAAGTTTTATCTGTAAGCCAGCAACCTTTTGTTTAGTCAATCACCTCCATTTTATAGAACCATTTTGAAGACCAGGTGGGTGGGATTAACTCAATGATAGAGCTTTTATATCCTTAGGATTCCTAAGGATTGGAAGTGCCAAAGGCAGAAAAAGGAAGCATCACAATGAGACTGAACCTCCTATTGTTTCCCTCTGAAGCAGGTGCTTTTCTTCACCTTCTCCCAATCTCCTCCCCACAACACCCAACATCGTGGTGGTGCTAATGCTCTTCCAGTTCACAGGCATTCCCCCATGTATCCCATAGGGATTGGCTTCCTCTCTCCCACAGAGTCCTCCAAGTCTCTCATTATGCCTCAAGCACTAGCATTCCCTCCTACTGCCCTCTTTTCCCAGGGGAAGATGATTTTACTGTCTCCCTGAGTTCACTGTAGGAAAGCTTGACATTCAGGTTACTATTTGTCTGATTGCATTTCTTTGCATAAACACCACTTGTTTATGCAATTCCATCCTGGGGTGGCCGGCCCCCGGCATTTCCACCCTGTGATATTTATAGGCTGTTATCACAGCTCCTCTCACCTCACCGGCTGTGAAAGGAAGTTGGCACTTTCAAGCTTACTTCTCCCTTCATCCACATACTGGCAGAGGCTGGAAATCCAGCCCTCAGGAGTACAGCGTGGGACGAGGCATGAATCAACTCACAGCCCAGCTCAAACGGAAATTGTCCAAATAAAAGGTCAGGGCTTGAGCTCTTCACACGCCCTAGTCCAGACGTTATCCCTCTGTGCTTTCAGTAGAGCATCTCCCAGCCTGCTGCCTTGGCAGCTGCTAAGGGGCTGCTCATCTTCACCTGCATCTGCATCAGGCCATTAACAAGCTGCTTAAACGGGTAGCTGGGGCTCTGGCTGCCGAGAACAGGCTGGGCTCGGAGCTGCCAGCCAGCCTGTCTCTTGTGGACGTCATGGGGGATATTTTTTGAACTTTCAAGTTTAGTGAATATTCAGCAGTTACATACAGTTCAGTTATTGTACGTTTCAGTCCTGAGTATGTTTATCATCTTGTAATTCATAGACGGAAAAGGACAGCAGAAACATAACTTTTCATTAACTGATAGCACATCTTAAAATAAGTTTTTAAGAAACAGGTCGTCACAACTCGAGCAAGTTTTATTTTTTGCATATTGTCTTATCTTTCATATTTTTAGCTATAATGATGTAGATTTTTCTAAAGTTCATAACACATGTTACTTAATAACATTTTATAAATACTTCCCTAAGTTTCTATACAACCTTTATAATAATTTCAATGACTACCTAATTCACTGAGTTGATGTGTATCACAGATGATATGTTTCCTTACTTGGTGCAATTTTAGATTTTTGCAGAAGTCATTTAGTTGAAGGCAGTACCCCACAGGGGGCTGGTGAGTGGTACCACAGAGAGGGGTTCTGGTGTCCACTGCCATGAGGTGACAGGCACCTTGGAGGGGTGGGCTTCTAATACAATGCCAACAACAAACCCCTCACCTACTTCATCAGAGTCTATTCCTGGTTCTGTATACATCGATGCATGTTTGTCATTTTTTAAAGAAAAATATATAGAGAAAAAAATGTTGAAGCCTGTCTTTAGCACTGGATCAGTCAAGTGGTGCCCAGAGCCCAGTGGTCTCCAATGGTGAGACGTCTGTTGGGCCCCACGATGAGCACGGCTGCGCTGGCATTTCTGCCTTGGGGATGAGAGGTGGGTGGTGTGCCAACTTATTTCAGCCACAGCACTTGGCCCTGCCCGAGCACCCGGGCTCATCCTGCAGGTCTGTGATTCTCAGACTTCAGTGTGAAACGAGCCCTCTTGAGAAGGAGTGCTGGAAATGCAGGTTCTTAGTCCCCACCTCTGGAACGGAAGGTCTGGGGTGAGGCCTAGGAATCAGCATTCTTGATAAGTCCGCCAGTTATCCTGACACCGTGGTCAGAGGACGTGAGACACACTGCCTTAGGACATAGCCCAGGACTGGAAAACAAGACTGTTTTCCAGCTGGAACCCATTCCCGATGCTGCAGCTGGGTCCTACCAGTGCTCTCTGCCTCGTTCTCAGGAGATGGAGCTCTGCCCGGCTTCCCCACCCTGCCCCAGTCCTGGCTGGACCCCGCTACTGGCTCACAGAGCCCCATGACACCGCCTGCTGGAATGTGGGTCACAACCTCTGCGTCGTAACCACGGTTACGCTGCCGGCTGTGAGGGGACTCACCAGGTGACTGCTTGAAGTGACTCCCACCAATCTGCAGCGTCTCCTGGCTCCTCGGCCCCGCCCCTCGTCGCACACGTGGGCCTTCCCCTCTCACCTGCTGCTGGGTCCACTCCATAAGCTGCCTGCACGCCACCCCTCCCCGGGCGCGTCTGACCTCTGGGTCCCACTTCCTCTCAGCTGGGCCCATCCTGCCTCTGAAAGAGTTGCTCTCCCGTCAGAACTCAGAACAGACGTGCGGGGAGCTGTTATGAATGCCGCATTGGGCAGCTGCTGAATCTACTTTCAGCTCCCATTTTTCAGCCTTCCTGAAAAACAGCAGGGGCGTCCCACTCTCAGTTATCTGGATCCCTCCTGGATCACCTTCAAAGTTACACTTCTCCAGGTCTCCATGGTTCCCTGGTCTGTACTCCAGTCCAGGACGTTATAATATCTCTGGGCTTAAGAAGTCCAGGCTGTACTACCCAGGGGTCTCTTGCTATTCTCAGTCATCAGCTCCCTAACATTTGTAAGCAGATGAACATGAGGTGAAATATACAGAGTTAGTGTTCTTGTCAGTCTGCAGACCAAATGAACGCGATATATTTAATGATGACTTCTAATTTTTCTACTATATAGTATTTAATGATGAATAATAAGTAATAAACTCTAGTTACAGTGATATATTGCTCATGACTCAGATATGTATTTGTAAACGAAACCTAAACTCTGATTCATAAACCGACAAAGTAATGTATTGTCTGTACCTGCAATCGGGCATGCTTCACCACTAGGAGGCAAAGGTGCAGTGTTTCTGCCTTTTTATTTTTTCTGGGCAGCGTAAAGCTACCTGGGAAGGTGCCAGAGAGCAGAGGGGTTCCAGGCTTCCCAAGTTCAAAAGAGGAGAGGCAGTGAAGGAAGCCACTGAGATTGGAAACAAGGGAAACTGACGTTTACTGATGGTCTGCTGTGCTCTACATTCTGTGTGAAGCACTTATTTAATCCCTGTAGCTACCAAGTGTATAGATGAGAAAACTGAGAATCGAGGAGGTAACATGACCTGCCCAACAGAGCTAAGACCAGTGGAGCACAGATTTGAACAGAAGTCTGTCTTGACTCCAAAGTCTGTGCTTTGATTGCAAATAGTACCAGAAGGGAAAGCCTAGGGTGCCTCACTAAAACTTGGCTTTATTATTATTATTATCTTTTACCAATGACCAGCTCTGTTCTTATCGTCCGTGCCCAATCACAGCTGTTGGTGAACTTCCTGCTTCACATAAGCTGTCTGTGTGTGGGTGTTTGTCTACCAGGAACGGTGCTTTGGAAGGTTGGCATGGCTCCTTTCTCCCCCCAAATTAAAACAGCCAAGTGTTCTAGCATCAGGCCCTTGAATCCTAAAAGATTGACCAGAATCCCAACCTAGGGCTCCAGAAATGGGTAGGGCCGAGTGTCTGGAATGCCATCCTGCCCTGCCCAGGCAGAGGTGTTGGTGCCCAGGTCTCCTTGACCCAAGCTTTCCCATGTCTGTACCACCCTTTCTGGTCAAAGTTGCATTGGTCTATTTTTATTCAATTATGTATATCATGTAAAAAAACATATTATGGACAGCTCCTCTTCTTGGTATATACCCAAAAGAACTGAAAACAGGAACTGTGCTGATATTTCTACACCAATAGCTACAGCAGCGTGATTCACAAGAGTCAAAAAGGTGGAAACAATGCAAGTGTCCATTCACTAATGAATGGACAAACAAAATGTGCACGCATTCAATGGAATAAAAAGGAAGGAAATCCTGACACACGCTACAGCATGGCTGAACCCTGAGGACATCATGCTAAGTGAAATAAGCCAGACACAAAGAGACAAACGTTGCATAGTTTCACTTATATAAGATTCCTAGAGTAGTCAAATTCAGGGAGACAGAAAGTAGTATAGTTGTTACTGGGGCTGGAAGGAGGGAATAACAGAGCGTCAGTGCTTAATGGGTACAAACTTTCGAAGGGGGATGATGGAAAACTTTCGGAGATGGACAGTGGTGATGGTTGCACAATAATGTGAATGTACTTAATGCCACAAAACTATACACTTAAAAATGGCTAAAAAGGTCAATTAGGTCAATTTTCTGTCAAGTTTGGTTCACTGAAAATTTAAAAAATTAACAAAAATCTCACTGAAAATCTCAGTTCCAAGTTAGTAGTGTACCTGTCCTTTAAAGCACCCTTGTGTCCCACTGATAGCAGCCGAGGGAAAACAGCCGCAAATGCAAGAAGAAGCCCTGTTGTCTGGCTTGGCAAATAGGAGACCCCAGAAAAGGCTGCCCCCGGCCTGCACTCGCGCGCTCACTCTCTCTCTCTCTCCCTCACTCGTATGTCCTTGGAAGCTCTTGAGATCCCCTCCTGTCCCAACCTTCCATTAGTTAGACGTGTGTCAGCCCCCAGCCTGGATAATCACCGTCATGTGCTGCTTCTGCTTCTGCCAACCTTGCCGGGAAATCTGCGTGCCAGCTGGAGGCACCTCTGATTCATGCTCTCAAACTCAGCAGGGACTTCTGTGCTGCTTGGAAATCCCATGTTTCCCAGCTCAAATGGAATCAGTAGCTCAGTTTTCATTGTGACTCTTCCCAATTCTTTCTGCTTTCTTTAAGCTTGCCGTTTACTCAACATCCGCTGTCATGCCCACAGCAAAATATCTCCCTTGCTCCTTACTAACTTCATTACATTCTTCTCCATCTGGTCTCCACCTGCCCTTTCTGTTTTGCTCAGAGCTGATGCTCCAGGGCCGTGAGCAGGCTTCTAATGACCATCCTCTATTTCAACCCAGCACCAATGAATGTATATTTACAGGTTCTGAATAAAGTTTGCCTGAAGGAAAGTTTCTATTAAGAAAATTTTAAACAGCGTTGCCTGGAGGATCATCTGTCTCTCTTTGGATAGAGCTGACCTCACCAGTGCCCTAGAGCACTCTTCTCTAGGGCGTTGATGCTCAGTTGTTCTTTTATCCACATCTTCTTACCTACAAACATGCTCAAAGGTGTACACACTAAAAAACACTTTCCCTTGATCCTACTAACCCATTCAGGTTGCTCCCCCCACCTCTCTTCTCCCTACCACCAAACATAATGAAAAAGTTATCCAAGTTTGTCCCCACCCTGTGACCCTGCTCTCTGTTCCTTCCAGTCTGGCTTTTGCTCCAGCCTCAACTCATTCTGAGACCTCCCGCCCTCTAACCCCCTGCTCCATCTCAGTCGACATTAGTCATCCAAGCCCTCAGGACCCTGTGTCCCCTCCTTTCCCTCTGGTCTGCCAGTTTTATCGGTCATTCGCTTCTCCTCCTTCGATGCCTACACATGGTTCCCTAAGTTTCTGCCCCCAGCTCTCTTCTTGGACACGTCTACCTCTCCACAACTGGTTCTAAAATCTAGCCCTGACTGCTCTAACAAGCTCACACCTAATGTCCACCTGCTTGTTGGACATGGTCACTTGCATTTAAGTCACCACATCCTGGGCTAGACCCTTTGCTTTCCCTCCCTCCTCCAGCCCATTCCTCCTGGTTTCCTGTCTCTGTTGTCAGCATCCCCAGTACTGTCTCCCAGGCTTTAAGCCCTGGAGTTATTCATGACTCCTTCCTCCCGCCAACACAAGTCAGTCACCAAGTCCCACCAGTCCTGTTCCTGCAGGTCCCTCACCCCATCTTTTCCCTTTGGTTGAGCTGCTGAAACCCCAGTCCAATCAAGCTCCCACCATCCCTCCCTTGCCTAGCTGCTTGCTTCTTGTCTTCCGTTCTCTGAATCTCCACGCTCCTGTCACTGTGTATTATTCTAAAGCACAGCCAGGCAGACCATGCAAGGTACGGCCCCTCCTGGCTGCAACCTCTCTTCCCACCAGATCTCTTACTGTCCTCGCTGTGTGTCCTCTGTCCAGCTTAACCAGACTGCTCACCACTGCCTCAGTGCCCCAGGGCTTTCGCATCTTTGCCTTTTGGCTTCCACTGGCTACTCAGCCTGAAATGCCTTCCCCAGTTATCATCTCCAACAATACCCATCCTTTAAGACCCAGTACATGTGATCCTTCTGGCTGGACATGATCTTTTCCTCTTCCTGACTTTGGTAGCATTGGTTTCCTGATTTTCAAATACTCTGCCTTGTAGCATAATTCTCTCTGTCTGTCTGTCTCTCTCTCCCTCCTACCTAAGAATGGGATTACAAAGTCAAAGGATAAACATTTTTATGACTCTTGATTCTTATTCCCATACTGCTTTCCAAAGAGTTGTAGCGAGTTACAGATAATAGTATTTCAGTGCTACCATAGACCATTTGATTGCTAATACTGTCTCAGATCAACACATATTTAACTGCTTATTATGTGGGAGGTATTTACATATTTATTTATGCATTAGAATCTCATCCTGGAGCCTTAGACTTTCAGAGTTGGAGGACATCTGCTCATCTTACAAATGAAGACATGAGACCCAGAGGAATTAGGTGCAACATTCATGGGTGCAGAGTGAAAACACTAGCACGTCACATACAGTAAACCTGAATCTGAGGGCCTCCAGTCCTCTGCGCTTTCCCCCCAGCCCAGCTGGTGCAGTTCGGGTGTTTGTTTATTTCCTGTGACTGCTCAGCAGAGACGTGACAGCATGTCTGTCCTCTGGCCACCCCTTCCCTGACAGTCTCTTCCACGGTGTGCATTTGGGCAGTAGAAGTGGGAAGGCTCTGGACCTTTAAGATCCCACGGCTAAGCCAAGACCTGTGTTGACTAGTGAAAGATTTACAGGTGCTGTTTTCTGAAAGGGGCTCCTTCCCTTCCTCTTGGAGTATTTCCTGCAGACTGTGGCATGTTGAGCATGAAGTGGCCTGCCATGCCTTGTCCCCCGCCTTCCATCCATGCCTTGCTTACTCTCCCTCTTTCTCTTGCGGTGCCGGGAGGAACCTTGCCCAGGCTCTCTATGTGCTCACCCTCTCTGAGCTTCAAGTACAAGCTTCTCCAAGAAGGCTTTTTTCAATTTTCCTGTGTACCAGTTATCTACTGCTACCTAACAAAGTCATCCTGAAACTTTTTACTTAAACAGTGACCTATAATTTCCCACAATTCTCTGGACTGGATGAGTGGTCCTCTGCTGGTCTGGCCAGAAAGCCTTCACTCAGCATGGGGTAGGCAGGGCTGATGGTCTGAGACATCTAGCAGCTGTTGGCTGACATCTGGGCACCTTGGTTCTCCCTCACGTGGCCAGACCAGTCTCCTTCCATGGCAGTCTCAGGGCAATGTTTTAGCATGCAAGTGCTCATCCAGCCTCTAGTTGTCCATGTGAGCCACTGTCCCATTAGCCAGAGCAAACCACAAGGCCAAGCTCAGAGTCCACGGGAGAAGAAGATGCACGTGGGATGTACATGGGGAGGCATGATGCATTGCATTGGGTCATCACTCCAACAACGTAGACAATTCTCCCTCTATCACAAATGCTTCATGTCTCTCCCACATGCAAAACACCCTCAACCCCTCCCAGGGCCCTCGAATCTCATCCATCATGATCCCAGGCTCACAGTGCAGGGTCTCGTGACCTGAATCGGGTTGAAGGGTGCGAGGGGCTCCTCAGGTGCGGTTCCTCAGATGGTTCTTCTTGATCCAAGGATTGGTGAAGTGAAACGATAAAGCACCCCCTTCTCTCTCTATACCCAACACACGAGGGTGGCGTGTTGGAGAGCTGTGTGGGGCAATGACCTTGAGAATCTTAAAAGCTCCCTTTTCAAGTGGGGTGCAGCTCAGTGGTAGAGCGTGTGCTTAGCAGGCACGAGGTCCTGAGTCTAATCCCCTGTACCACCATTAAAAAAAATAATAATTTTTAAAACCCCTTTTCCTAAGTGAGAGGGTCTACCATGCACCACCTTAAATTTTCCTAAGGTCTTAACAAAGAGTCACAGCCTTGAACTTAATTTATCTTCACTCTGAAACCATATCTTATTCTGAGATTCTTTTGTCAGGCAGACAGACTAGAAAAATGAAACATTTAATTTTGGAGCCTAGCAGACACCTGACCTTCTGTGTTTCTTCTAAATTCTACTTGCAAACTGCACAGTTCCTCCTTCCCTCACCTTACGGTTAAAGCTGCTAAAAAAGACAATTTACACCTTTAACATTCTGCCTGGAGATTTCCTGAGCCAGAGTCACAAGTTCATTAAGTATGTTTTCTATCTTTCAAGTTCCTGCAGGTGACAATGCGCAGGACTGCTTTCATTCCTGTCATTGTTTCATGGCTGTGAGACACAGGCGGTTGTCTTTCCAGCCTCCAAAGTGCCCCCCAAACCTCTGGCCTGCGCTATGGCCTCCTTGCCTCCCTGCCTGCCTCCGTTTGTCCACACAGTCTGGAGCCAGTGCCACACGCCGTGAGTTTTTGTTCCAGTGCCACTTCCTTCTGGGTACTGTTTTCTGTATACTACCTATTCCTGAGTAACAAATCACCCCAAATCTTTAAAAATATTAACGCATTATTTCTCTCAATTCTGCAGGACAGCTGAGAGGCTCCTCTGCAGGTGTCACCAGGGCCCCTTCATGTGGCTGCACTTTTACTATAAGGTCAACTGGACTAGAATGACCAAGATGGCCTCACTCACATGCCCGGCAGGAAGAGGTGCAGGCCAACAGCTGGGGTGCCTCGGTTTTCCTCCACATGGCCTCTCATCCCCCATCAGGCTACATTTGCTTCCTTCTATGGTACTCACAGGGCAACGTTCCAAGAGAGCAGCCTTCAAGCGCAAGGATCATCAAGCCTTTGGTTGCGTGATGAGTGCCATTGTCCCACTGGCCAGTGCAAGTCTCACGGCCTAGTTAGTCAGTGTGGGAGGGAAAGACACAAGAGCATGTGTACCATGAGGCATGATTCACTAGGGACCATTGCTTAAGGTCCGCCACACACCATGGGGACCAGCATTTACAGTCTACCACACCGTGGGGACCTTCACTTCCGGGCCACCAAACCAAGCCTTTAGACTGAATGAGTCTTCTCCTTCCGGCTCTTCCAGCACTTTGAACCTTTATCAAAATACCCTTAATCTAGTTTCTCTTGAAACATAGTCATTTCCATGTAATTCACTTGCCATCTATAAGCTGCTTGAAGCAGAGAATGCCAGGCCTGTTTTCCATCTCACCTTCCATTTCACAGCCCAGCACAGTAAGGGTTCAGCCAGTACGAGCTGCTAGGGACAGAGTCCCAGCAACACAACCCAGGGCACGGTGGTTTGTGTAGGACTGGCAAGGGCTTCCTCCTTGATGTTTCTCACCGAGGACCTAAAGAACTGCACGGGTTCTGAATCCCCTCCGGTCTGTGACTTTTCCAGTTTTCTGGAAAGTCATGAAAGGATGTTGACAGGTGGGAAGGTGTTAGTCTTAATATCAAGAAAAGTCTTTTCTGTCATAATCACACTCAGCACCTGCACCCCAGGCAGGTGCAGACCCTCTGAGGCCCAACCCAAACCCGAGGCCTCCCTCTCATCACTCAAGGCTCTTAATCATCCTGTGTTCTGACCATGAGTCCCGGGTTTGAGGAACTTGAGAAAACAGAATGGGCCCATATGAAACAACCCAAACTACTCACTAAGCAACTTGTCCATATGTGCAAAAACCCGTGCACTACACCTGGGCCTGAATGTGAAGGGGATACAACATAAAAGTGGTCAGAACAGAGTGAAGTTCAGTCTAAGGAAGGAGTCTCCTTGGAGAAGGTGAAGGTTGAGTTGGACCTTGAAACAGGATGCAGACAGACCTTGACGGAGACAGTGAAGGTATAAAATCAAATGAATGAGGTAAGACATTAGCATCTGATGCGTGGAGAGAGTAAGCAGACCATGGAGGCAGGAAAAAAAGCAGGTTGGGGAATAAATGAGGTGATAGATGTGCCTTTCAAAACCCGAGCAAATCAAATCCAACTGTTTGTTCCCAGTGGGTCGCCTGGGTACCTGAGGGTGCCTCTGTGGATGAAGTTTGTTTTTGGATATTCCCTCACCCTACACTGAAATGGTTTTGCAGTTGAAACAATTGAAGAGCTGGTGCTGCCAATTTAAGGGAGGAGTAAAGGCGGTGTGATGGCTGCCCCAGGGGCGCAGAGCTCTGTGCAGCAGTGCTGGGGAGTTGCCAGCAGGGAGGGTGCTACTGGGTTCCCCCGTGTTCCACATGATTTGCTGCAGCTCTGGTGGCCCCTCCAGTTCCAACTGGGTGATATTTTTCCCTTTTGCAATTTGGGCTCATTGCTCCTGCATTTTCGTAAAAGATGGAAAGATACCAATGTGAGGTAGAGGAGGAATTTTCTAGGCATATGGTGTTTCTGATCTATCCTGGAAGCACCTTTAATATGACATGAGATGGAGCCACAGAGGCCCCTGAGTAGGTCCAAGAAGCACTCAGTGGTGCTGATCCAGGCCCTAAAGGAATTCCTTATGGGGAACAAGAAAAGGCCCTGGACTGCTCCTGAGCGCTGAGATGCTGAGATGAGGAACATAACTGAGCAGAAGACTTAACCCCAGAACAGGGACATCGGCACGTGTTGAGAAGCACAAAAAGATGGAATAGCTCAGCCTGAGCGACAAGAAAGTGCTTTCCTGTTCCTGGGGGCTGTGGGCCTCCCGTATCCTTCTCTCTGGCTCTGAGGAGGGACACAGAAGTGGGGACCGCATAACTCTTTTGTCTTTCCTTCCTCACACGAACACAGGGAGCCGAGAAACTTCCATTTCCAAAGCCCAAAGCTGCCTGGTACCTTCTGGAATGTAAAGCAGCTCAGCCTCCCCCTCCCCTCAGCACCCAGGCAGATTGCATGGTGTTCAAGCACGTGTGGGCACCAGCGAGCGGGCAGAAGTGCCTTCTTCCTTCCAGCCTAGCTTGCCGGCCAGTGTCCTTTGCACTCTTCCTACAACCAGAACCTCTTTGAATAATTAACTTTAACCAGTGGAGAAGCTCAGGGTTTCTCCACTTCAGCTATGCCTTATATCGCTTGGGGGCACTTTAAAAAAATTCAGTTCATTCAGGGTGGGCCCCAGATGTTGGAATTTTTTTCAAAAGCACACCGGGTGATTGGCCTGCAGCCAGATTGAGAACAGCTGAAATTACTAATCTTGAGCCAGTTTAGAAAGTTTAGTCAACACAGAATTTGCTGATCTTTGGGGGTATCTGAAAGTATCACATAAATAATGAACTAGCAAACCCTAGGAGATTTTGGAGACTGTGGCCTCTGGCTTGCCTTCTTGGGGTAATTCTTTTTTATTTTTTTCACTTTTTAGTATTTTTAAAAAATTTTTTCAATTGAAGTATAGTTGATTTACAATGTGTCAGTTTCTGATGTGCAGCACAGTAATTCAGTCATATATATATATTCTTTTTCATTAAAGGTTATTACAAGCTATTGAATATAGCTCCCTATGCGACACAGTAGGTCCTTGTTGTTTTTCTATTCTGTCTATACTAGTTCGTATCTGCTAAACTCTTGGGGTCATTTTTAAAAAAATTTTTAATTGAGTTATAGTCTTGGGGTTATTCTTGAGGATCTTTTGGGGGATCATTTAGGCTCTGGCCTCCTAAGCTTTCCACACTATGACAGAATAGATCACGCCTGTCATCACAAGCCCACAGAAAATACCATCGCGGACTGTCCAGTCCAGTGCAATCTTCATCGTGACACCAAAGCACAGTTTTGTGGAAGAGCAGTACTGCTGTTCACGATACTAATCTTAGAAGGTTTCATTCATAAAGGTTTTCCATACAGGTAGTCACAGACTCTCAGAAGCCACAAGATGCTAGGGAGCGTGGGAGAGTCCTGTCCCAGCACTGCCCCTCTTCCTGGTCATCCTATCCCCAGCCAGGGCCTCCCAACTTGTCTTCTGCGTCACCATCATGCGTGTGGATAAGACTGAGAACCAATGACTCAGCTTCTGGAGGGAAGGATTTACACATTGCTACTCACTGTGCAAAATAGTAATTCCCTATTTATTTCTTCCAAATCTTCCTCTTTCAATCACCACTAGCTGCTTTTAGTGCTGGCATTCTAAGATTTGGTGACTGTATGTGGGTTCCAACTACGCACATCCTAGGCACATCAAGTCTAAGCTCTCATCATCCTCTGAAGGCCAGGGTTTGGTTTTTACTTGTCGTTATGTAAAGGACATGTTTTCTGCTTGCTGTTTTAATCACTCTCTCCGGGCCCCTTTCCAGTCCTGTTGTATCATCTGTAAGTGCCAGAGAACAGAATGACACACATTATGGTGTCAATTTACTATAATTTGATACAAGGATGGGATTGTGATATTTTGTTCCCAGTATTCTTATCTGCATGTTATTGGGAGTTTTTGCTGGGGGTTGGGGGGCAGGAGAGTAGACCCATGACTTCAAGGAGTGGTTTCAGGTTCATTAAATTATTTTCTTTGAGTCATTATTACCTTCCTGTTGCCCACATGACACTCAGCCGGCAGGTGCCTGCCCTCCTACGCAGCTCTTTACATCCTGCTGCAGCTTTATTCCTGCCACTGTCAGATCACTACCTGGCCAAACCTGGTGTTGCAAATGACCTTGGAGGTTCTGTAGCGTACCTCTGCCCCAGATCATTTATAATCATGGAAATTAAGACTTGAATGTTTGACTGCAGAATGAAAATGTGACAGGTTCTATTACAGATTTTTTTAAAGTACTTTTTCCAGTTTTCAAAGAGGTACATGTTCATTTCAGATATTTTGAAAATATTAACAAAGAAAATGAAAATCACTCCTAATCCTACCACTCAGAGATCATCTCTGCTAATATTTTGATTTATAATCTTCCATTCTTTTATTTAGGGAGCACAACACACACACACACACACACACACACACACACACACTCACAAAGTCTTTCCCTTTATCTTTTAAAAATACGATATTTGATATACACAAAAATACATTAACATTACACACATACACACACGCACCAAGAAACAAAACATCATGAATAATTGACAATAACGTCACTTACCGAATTGCTCTCTCAGCCTACTGTTTCCTCCCACAGGGTAACTATTTCCTTGAAGTTGGGATTTATTATTTCCTTGCTTTATAAAAGTAATTTTACAAATTGTTTGGCTTTACTTGATTTTAAGCATAAAAGTGGGGCTCGTACTATACTCCTATGTCTCCTGCTTTTTTTACTTAAAAAATACGTTGGTTCACTTTTTCCATGTTGTTTATGTAGATACAGTTTTTTTCATTTTCGCTGCTGTTTAATATTTCCATTGTGGAGATATACACTATTTATTCATCCTTTTCTTGCTGGACAGTTGGCTTGTTCTTAGCAGTTTGCCAATATAACTAGTGCTTGTACTTGTCTCTTGATGCAGTGTCGAGAGTGTCTTTGGGGTGAAATTGTTGGATATAAAGTATGCAGCGTTCACCTTTATGAGGCATTGCCAAGACAGATGCACCAATTTACATTCCCAACATTGATGCAGAAGAGTTCCCATCTGATTGACCTCCTATCTGACATTTGGAATTGTCAGGCTTTAAAACTTCTGCCTTTCTAGTAGGTGTATAACACTGAGCATTAATTTGCATTTTCCTGAATACAAATGAAATTGAGGACCTTTTCATATGTTTACTTGCCATGTGTGTTTGCTCTTCTGTAAGATGTCTGCTTATATTTTTGCCCCTTTTTCTATTGGGTTGTTTGTCTCTCGTGCAAATTTTTAAGCAAAATTTGAATCCTGTGATACATACTGTCTTGCACTTTTCCAAGACATGAAACATTCTTTCACATCGTGATTTTAATGGCTGTGGCATCTTCTATCTCATGGACATCTCATAGTTTCATTAATCACTATATTTGTTTTGTACTTTGCTTTTATAACTGAATAACAGACCCTGGCAATTACTTCATGTCAGTTTATAAAGATAATCTTTTTTTTATTCCCCCCAACTCGTAAAGGTATTCTTGATTGCTCCCCAGTAGCTGATTGTTTGTAAGTCCCACAGTTTACTCAACCAGTATTCTGTGTCTGGACATTTAGGTAGTTTCCAATATCCTGCAAATACAATTAATGGTACAATGAAGAAGCTTACATATGTAAGCTACATATTATTTTTGGAGTTATTTTTAGAGTAAATTCCTAGAAATGAGAGTGCTAGGTTGAAAGGTAAATATCCCAATTGTTTCATTAGATATTGCCAAATACTGCTCCATAGGGGCTGTACTATTTTTAATTCCCTCTAGTAATACTTGTCTTCCGTAATCTCACCAACAGAGTAAGGCTGTGGATAGCTGTCCAGTTGTCCCAACACCACTCATTAAAAAGTCCTTTGCTGCAGCCATTGACTGTTAATCATGTACGGGGTTGATTTCTGTACCTTCCCTTCAGTTACACCTGTCTGCCTATTCCTGTGTCAGAACCATGCTGTTTTCACTCAAGAGACTCTGTGTTATGTTTTAATATTTGCTGGGACTAGTCACCTCTCATACATCTTCATTTTTAGTGTTTTACTAGCTATTCTTGAGTGCTTATTTTCCCACATGAAGTTTGGTATCAATTTGTCTAGCTACATAAAAACTTGTTTGTATTTTTGGGGGAAACCTGTTAAATCTATAAATTAACATAAGAACTGTCATCTTGATGATATTGAGATATTTTAACCAAAACCAAGGGATTGTCTTTTTCAAGTATATTTTTGTGTCTTTCAAGATGGTTTTATAGCTCTCTTTTTTCAAAGAACCAGATTTACTGAGACATAATCCACTTTCAATCCATCTATTTAAAGTGTACACTTTAGTGGTTTTTAGTACATTCACAGAGTGTGTAACTTTCACCACAATCAACTTCAGAACATTTTCATCAACTCAAAAAGTAACCCCATACCCATTAGCAGTTCTTTCCCAATCCCTCAACACCCCAGCCCCTGGCAACCACTATTCTACTGTCTGTTTCTATAGACTTACCTATTCTGGACATTTCACATATATAGAATCATGTAATATGTGGTCTTCTGTGACTAGATACTTTCACTTGCCATAATGTTTTCAAGGTTCATCCATGTTATAACATGTACCCCATTCTTTTTCATTGCTAAATAATATTCCACTATATGGATGGATTTACCACATTTTGTTTATCCATACATTGGCTGATGGAGTTTAGGGTTGTTTTCACTTTTTGCCTATTAGGAATAAGACTTGATGAACATGTGTGTGTAGGTTTTTGTGTGGGTATATACCTAGAAGTAGAATTGTAGGGTCATATGATAACTTCATGTCTAACATTTTGAAGAACTGCCAAGCTGTTTTCTGGAGCAATTGTTCCTACCATTTGCATTCCTACCAGAAAGCATCAAGGTTCCAGTTTCTCCACACCCTCACCAAAACTTGTTACTGCTTGTGACTTTGATTATAGCCATCCTAGTCGGGGTGAAACAGTATCTCATTGTGTCCTTGGTTTACATTCCACTAAGAGCTAATCATGTTGAGCATCTTCACATGTGCTTATTGGCCATCTATACATTTTCTTTGAAGAAATGTCTGCTCAAATCCTTTCCCCATTTCTCACTTGGGTTATTTGTTTTATAATTGTTGTGTGGTTTATATATCCTGGGTTATACATCCCTTATCATATATATTATTTAGAAGTATTTTCTCCCATTCTGTAGATTGTCTTTGCACTGTTTCATGGTGTCCTTTGACACACAAAAGCCTTTTATTTTGAGAAAGTCCAGTTTATCTATTGTACCTTTTGTCATTTGTTCTTGCGGTGGTGTATCTAAGAAGGCTTTGCCAAACCCAAGATAATACAGATTTACACTTCTGTTTTCTTCTCAGGGCTTTATAGTTTTAGCTTTTACATTTAGATTGTTGAAGTCCTAACTAGTACCACAGAATGTGACCATATTTGGAGATAAAGTCTTTAAAGAGATAACTAAGTTAAAATGAGGTCATTAGGGTGGACCCTACTCTAATATGACTGGTGTCCTTATAAGAGGAGATTAGGACACAGACACAGCACAAAGGGAAGACCATGTGAAGACACAGGGAGAAGGCGACCATCTACAAGCCAAGGAGAGAGGCCTCTGAAGAAATCAACCCTGCTGACTGTGCAAAAGCAAGGCTGTTCTTGAACCTCTAGCCTCCAGAATTCTGGGGAGACAAGCTTCTGTTCTCTAGGCCAGTCTGTGGTACTTTATTATGGTAGTTCTACCAAATTAATACATAAAACCCACTTGGCCACAGTATGATTATATTCTTAAATCATATGGGCCTTGTGCTTTTTTTGGAAGAAATAACTTTCTTTCTTTTCCTCTAGTATAGGAGTGGCAAACTGCAACCCACGGCCAGATCTAGCTTGCTGCCTAGTTTTGTAAATCCAGTTTATTCGGGACATAGCCACACCCACTCATTTGCATATTATTTATGGCTGCTTTTGTGCTGGCTGGCAGGGTTGAATAGTTAAGTCTGCAAACTCAAAATATTTACTCTCTGGTGCTTTAGAAAAAACTTGCTGACCCCTGCTCTAGTAGCTACTTAGTATGGGCTTATGTGCATAGTATTTTTTGAGTTCTTGCATTTAAAAAATATTTTTCTTTCTTTTTTTTTATATAGCTTTTGATGCTTAAAAAACAGCATGGATGGATGGATATAAAATCCTTAGCTTGCATCTTCTTTCCTTGAGTTTTTAGAAAATGCTGAAACTGCTGCATCACTGTTGCCTTCCTTTGCTCTTGAGAAGTCTGATGCCAAATACCTGGTTACTAGATTCTATAACAAACTACCTACCCTAAAAGGAACAGCTGAAGTAAGAACCTTTTAGATTGTAATTTTACAATCCTTGGGGTCAGGAATTCAGGTAGGATTTGGCTGGATGATTCTTCTGTTCCACGTGGCTTCAACTGCGGCTCCTCAGTGGTATTCAGCTGATAACTGGACTGATAGAGAAAATGCATGATGACTTCACTCGTATCAGCTGGAATCAGGTAGGCCCCTTTTGCTGTCCATGTAGGCTCAGATGCTCTTCCCAGGGAGTTAGATATTTTATATAGTGGCTCAGGGCTTTAAAGGCAAGTGTTCCCTTGTGGACCCAGGTGGACTCTTCAAGACTTCTTCTGACCTAGCTTTGGAAGTCCATAACATCACACATTCTATTGGTCAGGCAATTCACTTAGGCCAGCCTGGATCAAAAGAAGAGATAAAGAATTTACAGCCAGAAACAGACTCACAGACATGGAAAACAAACTTATGGTTACCAAGGGGTTCAGGGGATGGGCAAGAATAAATAGGGAGTTCAAGATTTGCAGATACTAACTACTATATATAAAATAGATAAACAACAAGTTTCTACTGTATAGCACAGGGAACTATATTCAATATCTTGTAGTAACCTACAATGAAAAAGAATATGAAAACGAATATATGTATGTATATATGACTGAAACTATGCTGTACATCAGAAATTGACACATTGAAAACTGACTATACTTACATTTAAAAAAATTAAAAATTAAAAAAAAGAATTTACAGCCATCTTTAATGTACTGCAGCCTACTTTTCTTACCTTTTTAAATAATCTGAGCTTTTTGCATGGAGGCCTTGAAGATTTATTATTAGTATTCCTAATAGTTTTAAGAGGCTAGCTATCAGAATTGGTCATTCTGGGGTCATTTCCCCCAGTCCTTGTGAGCCCTTTCATTTTGTAGGTTTATATTTTCTTTTTTTTCCAGCAAGTTTCTTAGATTAGAGTTTTAACTCTAATGTGAAACTTCAGCTCCATATATGCTGGACATTCTTTGCTTGTATTCAAGTGACACTACAAAGAGAGAAAGAAACCATGACCGAGTACAGTGCAGGGATGTGATGGGGACAGAAGCTACACAGCCATGGGTTGGGGAGGGAGAAGGTGTTGAGTTGACAGAGATGAGTGTAAACTACCTTTAAGACACTTGTGAAGGAAAAGGCAGGGAGAGAGTAGTAACCAGAGCACAATCTAGAGTGACAGAGTGGTTTCTTCCTTTTTCTTTAGAACAGGAAAACTTGAATATGAATAGACAATGAAGGAAAAGGACAAGGAGGTAAAATAAATGGATAACATTGGGAGTGATGGAGGGGAGGATGATTGAGATATGTTTGAAAGAAGTTTTCTGAGGATGTGAGAGGTGGTGAAATACAGAACCAAGGTGGAGAAATGCTAATATGAGTTTATTTAAGGTGGTTATTCCCAGAATTGCCAGCCCACATACTGAAATTACTGTGGTTTCAATCAATAGGGCAAACATAGCAAGCAATATTCACAAATTTATTTTACATCATTTACACATCTTTTCTCCAAAGGACAAGATCAATGTTTTATCCTTTCAATGCCTCCCATGTAGGTGGTCCTCAAAGTTGTAAGTGAATAAACAAAATGTCTCTAACCTGGGTTCCGAGTATCTTAACATATTCAAAACATAGTTACGACTCTGCATACAAGTGAAATGTCTTCTGAGCAGGCAAAATGTCACAAAAATCCATGTGTGATAGGCGATGTCAATTTTTTTTTTTTTGAGGAACCTGTTTACTCTCACTTAACAAAGTAGGTTACCAGCATTTCTTTCACTATAGGAGTTTAAAATTGGAAAATGAGAGGAGGAGGAAGAGGATGTTCTAAAGGGAGGCAAGCAGGCAGACAGCAGGAGATGGCACGATCTGCCTTACCATAAGTTGCCAAAAGGCAATGAAAAACCAGATTCAAAGCATACAGGCCTGGACTCTCTTAGCTTAGGGATTTACATCCTTCGCTAAGATATCAAAAATCCTTAAAGGACACTGCTGTGTTGAGCCTTAAATAATGTTGAGAAAAATTATCCTTCGAGTCGTTAAAAAAAAAGCTTTGCTGTTCCTCATTTGGCATCATCTCCTGTTTCACACAGTTTGGAAAGGATTCTATCAAAAACGGATATTAAGACAAAAAAGCTGATGCTGAGATGGTAAACCTTGGCCACTCTCTATTCCTTTGCCCAAGCTGTTTACCTAACCTTTGATGCCCTCTCTTTTTTTTCTCCTAGAACTTCTCTCTTTTTTCTCCTTGCTGGCGGAACACAAATGCCACCTCTTCCAGGAACCCCTCCGCATCGTCCAAGCGGAAGTAATCTCTTCCTCTTCTGCCCTCCCACAGCATCTCACTATGGCTTGGCTTTGCATGGGTCACCAGACCTGGCTGTTTACACGGCTGCTTTTCCACTAAGTTATGTGCTCCTCGAGACCAGGGACCGTGACCGTGACTGTGTACCCACACAGCACCTGGTACAGCGCTACAGCGCTAGGCATGGAGTCGGTGCTCAGTAAACGCTTGCTGAGTTGAATTAATTTGGAAAAATCACTCAGGGCAGGGTCTTGTGCTCGAGGCGCGCATGAATGATTCACGGAGGTGGTTCTTTGCATTCTTCACCTTGTAGTCACGTCGGATCGAGCATCCAGCTGGCGGGGCACATACCTGTGGAGTTGAAGCGCACCTCCACCGGCCGCCGCTGCCTCGCGGGAGGAGCCAGCAGGGGGCAAATTTCCCCCAGCCGCCGGGAAGACTGAGGGCGAGCTGGGGGGCGGGTCTCGCCCGGCCGCAGGGGGCGGGGCTCGAGGGGAACTCGGCCCGCTGGCCCGCCCCTCCTCGGCGCGGCGGAAGCCCTGCCCCAAGCCGCGCGCTCGCGCAGGCGGCGCGTGCCCGCCTCCCGCCCTGCGCCCTCGCGCCCTCGGCGCCGGGGGCGGGCTCGCTGCGCGTGCCGGGCAGGGAAGCGGCGCGAGCCGGGCGCCTGAGAACGTTCGCCTCGGGGGCGGCTCCGGGGCCTGAGCGGGCGCCGCCGCCGTCTCAGCCGCGGGGGCCGGGCCGGAGGAGGCGGAGGAGGCTGCGGCCGCCGGAGACCTTCTCAACGCCCCCCAGCTCCGGCCGGGAAGTGAGTACGGCAGGGATCTGCGGCGGCGGCCGCCGCAGTCTGCAAGAGAGGAGCGCGGTGCCAGAGCCTCGCGCCCGCTAGGAGCGAGAAGTCCGCACAGCCCCCGCACCTCGGGAGCCTGCGGGGGCGCAGGGCAGGGAGCGGGGAGACGGCGCGCGGGGAGCCGGGGCCGCTGCACCGCCCGCGCTGTGCGCGGAGACGGCGCTGCGTGCCCGGCCTTGGAGGGGCGAGCGGAGGGGATGGAGCGGAGACCCGGGCCGGCGCCGCCGGGCTCTGAGCCCGGGGCTGGGGAGGGGGCTCCGAGGTCCCCGGCGCACTGTGGCCGCCGGGCGGGGACCGGGGTGCAGGCGCCGGGCAGATGCTGCTGGAGCCCGGCTCGCTGGGAAGAGGCTCTGCATTAGGTGTTGAAGGGGGCGAAGGAGGCAGGTCCTGGCAGAGGGCAGGTGAGGCAGGCAGGCCCTGGCAGAGGGAAGGGAATTCATATCATCCCAAAACACTATTTCCCGAGACGCCTAGCATTGAACCTGTGCACTGAGGTCACCCTTTAAAGGAAAGTGTCCTGAAAGGAGGGAGGATGTAGCTAACAAATGCTTGCTGTTAAATTCCTGTGCCAGGCCTTGGGATTAGGAAGACCTTCCAGCATTCTCAGCAGACGTTTATTGATTAGCTCTCGTGGGTAGAAAGCCGTGGTCAGCACTGGGGCCACAAAATTGTGTAAAACACAACCATCATTTGCTATTTAGGTGCTGACAATTTGGTTATGAAGTTACGCATATAAAATAAAAGCAGCATTGAATTTTGTCTCATCCCTTAATTACTTTAGGTCTCTTTTTCCCAGTAATGGGAAATTGGAGCCATTAAATTGCTTGGTTTGGGGATTAAAGCAGGAGGGTCAAAGGAGCTCGTGGGAGGAATTTGGAAGAGTTTTGAAAGCACTTCTGTGTAACATTTAAAGGAAGAGAAAGAAAAAAAAAAGGAAGCGAAAGGAACAGGAGGTTGGAAAGAGGTAAGAAGTTCCCTTCCTTGCCACGTAGAATGAAGCTCCATGACCATTAACTGCTAAATCCTGACACGAACAGTGCCTGACCCACAGCAGGCACTGAATACCTACCTATTGCATGAGTGAATGAACCGAGCATAGAACCATGCTCTATTTACACTGAGCACTGTTGATCAATCTGGTGTTAGGGATGGCTGATGGACTTCCCTTGTTCCTCAAGATTTGTTTTGTTTGTTTGTTTGTTTGTTTGTTTTTGCCATGTAAGGTAACCCAGGTTCTTGGGTCTGGGCATTTAAAGCAGTGGCTAAGGTGATGGAGTGGTGGTATCTGGTGGCCTGGCTGCCGCCTTCACATCTTTATTGCGTGTTGGCGGCCAGGAGCCTACTCCTTGGGCCTTTGCTTCAAATCATCCCATTCTAGCCATTCTCTTTTCTATCACTTGTGGATGGAGAGTTCTAGAGAACATTCTTTCATTTTTATCCTGATTCTTGGATCTTAGATCTGTAGTGAAAGGATAAATCTCAGCTCTTCTGTAAGGGCGGGGATTCTGCCTTTTCTCTACCGTGGTTGGATTTCTGGGCTCCCTAGCTCCAGGCTGCTGTTTCAGGTGCCTGGGTTGCAGTGCCTGTTGGGTTACTTTGCCTGCCAAATCAAAACTTGACCTTTTATGAGTTCTGGGAGGATTTTTATCATACATAAGTGGAATTACCTTTGAAGGGGGTTGTGTAGTCAAGGTAGTTCTGGCAGGAGTTTTGAGTGTCCAGTATGCTTGAGAGACAAAATTTCTACTTCATTAGAAAGTTAGACTTAGAACCAATCAAATGCCAAGTTACCATTTATTTTATGTGTTTAATAGAAATCTCTCAGGACCTATATTTCCTCGTATAAAAATAAAATGTTAATTCAAATTTGGCATTGTGTAGTAAGCCTTGAAGAACTAAGTTTATTTCTCTTTAGTTTTAGGGCTGTGTACTTGAGAGTGCAGCTAGCAGGTGTCTGCTAGTTCTTCTTTTGGAATGCTTAGGTCCTATAATTTTGTATGCTTTGTTCCAGATTTTCTCTGTGATATTATGTTTTTTTTTAATTTATGTATTTAATTTATATTTGTTTCTTTTGAGGGGGAGGGGAGAGGTAATTAGGTATTTGTTTATTTATTTTTTAATGGAGTTACTGGGAATTGAACCCAGGACCCTGTGCATGCTAAGCACACACTCTACCACTGAGCTGTACCCTCCCCCCTTATATTTATTTCTAAATCAACTTTATTGGTGTATGGTTTTCACATCATAAAATGCACAGATGTCCCATGCAGATTTGGATGAGTTTGAAAAATGTATATACAGAGCTTCCTACTCTTATGGTGGGGTTACATTAGATAAACCCATTGTAAGTTGAAAGTGTAGTATGTTGAAAATGCATCTTAGCCTAGCCTACCTTAAACATGCTCAGAATACTTACATTAGCCTCCAGTTGGGCAGAATCATCTAACACAATGCCTATTTTATGATAAAGTGTTGAATGTCTCACGTAATTTATTGAATGCTGTACTGAAAGTGAAAAGCAGAATGGTTGTATGAGTACAGAATGGTTGTGAGTATCTCAGTTGTTTACTTGTGATCCAAACCATTGTAAGTTGCAGACTGTCTATACTTTGTACCTACCATCCCAATCAAGATACAGAAATTTACATCATCCCAGAAACTCCCTCAAGCTGGTTTGCAGTCAGTACTCTTATCCTCTCTCATTTTATTTATTTCTAATTACATAGGCATCAGGGCTGTGGCCTCTAGTGCAGGAGGTGTGCTGCCCAACTTTAGGGGGTACCAGTCACATTGGAGTCCCTGTGAATGGCTGCTTCTGGGGTTGTTGTGAGCACAGCCTGTGGCTGCGTACTGCAGCTCTGCAGATGGCTCATGAATGCACACTCTTAGAAAATACTCAGACAGTAAAGACAGAATGAAAGCCCGCTGACCCACTCCCTTCTCCACCGAAACTGGAGTTATCAGTTTGTTGGGATTCTTCCAGATCTTTCTCTATGCATTTTCATCTATATATAGATAATACAGAAAAAACTAGGGTTTTCCTCCACACCCACAGTAATGACACGAAACTGTACACATTGGTCTGCAACTTTTTTTCTAACAGGGCATCTGTGATCTTTCCATGATGGGACATAAAGATCTGCCTGATTCTTCTTGACTGCTACACAATCCCTTATGCAGTATGTATTGTACTGTAGTTTATTTACCCTCTCCTCATTAATGGCCCTTAAAGCTGTTTGCCATTTTACACACTGCTGCAGTGAGTGGAAAGTAGAATTGCTGGGTCAAAGGGGTGCACTTTTAAATTAATTGATGGAGACTTAACCACATTGCTACTTGTGGATCTAGTTCATTTGTTTTTAATGCTGAGTAGTGTTCAGTTGTAGACTTACATCACTGTTTATGTATCCTTCACTCACTGACAGACAGTTAGGTTACTTTGAATACTAATTCATTGATGGATTTATATGTTGCCAAAGCATCCTGCCAGTCTGAGGCTTGCCTTTACCCTTTGTTAACAATGGCTTTGGTCGTATACACATTTAAAATTTTAATGTTATACTTACGAAAAAAATTTCCATTAAATTAAAAAAAATGGTTTCTGTGTCTCTGGTTTAAGTAAATTTTCTCTGCCCCAGGGTATGAATTATATATATATCTGTATTTTCTTCTAAAAATTTTTAAAAAGTTTTGCTTTCTGTGTAGAATTTCTATATGGTATAATGAAGAGAAACGATTTTTTTTTTTCATTTTGGATAACCAGTTTTAAAGTACTTTTTCTCAACTCTTTTTTTTTTTTAGTGTGCTAAAATATCCATAGCATACAGTATACTATTTTAACCATTTTTAATTGTACAGTTCGGTGGCGTTAAGTACATTTACATTGTTGTGCAACCATCACCATCCATCTCCAGAACATTTTCATCTTTCTCAGCTGAAACTCTGTACCCATTAAACATTAACTCCCCATTCTTTCTTCCCCCCCAGGCCCTGGCAACCACCATTCTGCTTTCTGTCTCTGTGAGTTTGACTACTCTAGGTACCTCATATAAGTGGAATCATACAATATTTGTCCTTTTGTGTCTGGCTTATTTCACTTAGCGTGTCTTCAGAGTTCATCTATATTGTAGCATGTGTCAGGATTTCCTTAATTTTTAAGGATGAATATTATACTGTTGCATGTATATATCATATTTGTTTATTCAGTCATCCATCAGCAGACACTTGGGTTGCCGCTACCTTTTTTGCTACTGTGAATAATGCTGCTATGAACATGGGTGTGCAAATACTGTTCAAGTCCCTGCATTCAACTCTCTTGTGTACATACCCAGAAGTGGAACTGTCCTTGATAATTAAAAAATTATATACATAAATGAATATGATCAAAATGAGTGGATAGTACAGAGAGTTCCTATATACCCTCTTTTCCTTATGTGCACTTTCTCATTATTGACATCTTGCATAAGTTACAACTGATGAATATGTATTGATACGTTATTAACTTAAGTTCATTGTTTACATTAAGCTTCACTGTTTGTGTTGTACAGTTCTGTGGGTTTTGACAAATGCAAAATGTTATCGTATGACATTTCAGGTAATGTCATTGCAGTATCATACAGAATAATTTCATTGCCCTAAAATCCCTTGTATTCCACCCATTCATTCCTCCCTCCCTCCTACTGAGCTCCTGGTAACCACTGATCATTTTACTACATCTGTAATTTTTCCTTTTCCTGAATGTCACTTAGTTTGGATCATACAGTATTGGAGCCTTTCAGACTGGTTTCTTTCACTTAGCATTATGCCTTTAAGTTTCCTCTGTGTCCTTTCTTGGCTTGATAGCTCGTTTCTTTTCATTATTGAATAATATTTTATTGTGTGAAAGTACTAATATTTTATTGTGTGAAAGTTTGTTTATCCATTCATCTGTTGGAAGATATCTTGGTTACTTCCAGTTTTTGGCAGTTATGAATAAAGCTTCTATAAATATTCATGTGCAGGTTTTTGTGTGGACATAAGTTTTCCACTCTCTTGGGTAAATACCTAGGAGCTTGATTGCTGGGTCGTATGGTAAGAGTATGTGTAGCTTTGTAAGAAACTGCTTGTCTTCCAAAGTGGCTGTCAAATTTTACATTCCCAATAATTAAAAAAATATATATCCTGCCACTCTAAATGTACTTTAAAAAAGTCTTTGTTAGACTGTTGTGTAAAATTAAACATCTGGTATGAATTTATGTTCTAATTGTTGCTTTTGTTGGCTGTCGTTCTTAGCCTTACATTTCTTTATGTGTTTTGAAATTTTGATTTACAGACTCATTTGAGGGTGAGTACTTTTGATTTTGTTTCTCTTATTTCTGTGCTCACCTTCTCTGTGTGGTGACATTTCAGGTGCTTCCATTGACTTCCTGAACTCTAGTCAAATCAGATATCATGATGGTGGGTCAGGGTCTTGCTCTTTGAGGAATTGGGGCTATTTTAGATCCACTCAGTATGTGAATGTTTTGGTTCAATTCTTGGTCATAAGGCTGGGTTTTAATTTTCTCGCTTTTCTAAGCCCAGAGCACCACGTAAACTGCAGTTCTAGGCAGAGACTGGCAGCAGTACTTTTTAGCTTCCTTTTAGCTCCAACCTCATCCTTGGCTTTAAGCAGTGGGTCTGGCTCAGATGTCCCATTTCTTTACCTCCTTCACTTTGTGTCACTGTCGCCCTGCAGGAAGTATCCACCTGCTTCTAGACCCAGAGTCCAGCAAGTTTGTAGCTTCCGTCCTGCTCAAAGCTTTGTGTATCTGTTCTGTTTCTGATCCAAGTGGAGGGTTATGTTGTTTTTGAGCCTTCTTAGTAGCTTAAAAATGTGTTTTAAACTATTTTATCTATTCCTGTGTATTTGGAGCAGAGGGGATGCATCAAAGTGTTTACTTACAGGGCTACCTTGACCAGACTTAATTGACCAGCCTTCTTTCTAAACTCTATCCCACTTATCTTGTTTTCTGTGTTATTGCAACGCTTAGACTCTCCAGTGCAAAAGTTGAATAGCAGTGATGATAAGGGGCATTTAAATCTTTTTCCTGAGTGGGAAGCTTCCAGTGTTCCACTATTAGATATGATACTTACTGAAGGTTTCTGGTAGATGTCTTTGTCAAGTTAAGGAAGTTTTCTTCTGTTCTTGGTTTGTTTTTTTTATTGCATGTTGAATTTTATTGAGACATTTGTTGAGGCTTTTTTGGCATTTGTTGAAATTATCATTGTTTTCCTTTTAATATGTTAAGAGCAGGGCAGACCTTTCTGAGTTGTAGATAACTGAGAGAAACAGATATATTGTATATGATTTACTTGTTAATACATTTTTAACAACAAAAAAATAAACTTTTAAAGAGAACACATTTTTGTCTTGAATTTTTGTTTATTAACAACATTATAAACTGTATATTATAACATTATAAGCTATGTATTACAGCATTTCAGCAATAATCACATTTGGACTGAATATTCTTGTAACTCAGCTTCATTGTAATCAAATAGGGCTCAGTAAAAAAAAATTTTTTTTGGTAAATTTTGGGACTCTATAAGGACTTTTTCAGCCCCTAATGTTTCCAGCTTCTTCCTGGCTTCTTTTTCTAGACTCTTTACTGCCTGCCCCCTTTTATCTCTACTTGCTCTGTCTCCTTTTGCCAGAGACTTTCTTTTGCAAGTAACAATGACTTATTTATTGTGATGCTACTTACTGTGTGTCAGGGAATTTTCATAGATCATGGCTACACTTTAGTCTTTACCAAGCGTGGAGGTGAGGTGTGATATCACAGTGTATGGGTGAGGAAATTGAGCACAGAGGAGTTAAAAACCTGTTCAGGGCTACACAGCTAATCAGCTGTGGGGGTCGTATTTGAACCCAGGTCCAATCTCACAGCCCATGTTCTTTCCACATGCTGTCTCTAAACAAGACTGTTTCATGTTCCAAGTTCAAATTGGATTTTGCCTTTTGGCTTACCCACATAATTCCTGAGCACGGTGATATGACCACTATGTGTTTCCAATAAGATTTCTGTGAAGGACTTGGTCTTCATCAGATACTTCACTGTTTTTTGCCAGTCTGACATTTCACATATTCTTGAACAGTTTCTTATAATGACTAAACCTTTCATAACTGCACAAACAAAAATAGAATAATTTGATTTAAGTTGGAACACATTTAATTGGTCTTATTTTCCTCCCAACTAATTCCAAAGTCATTTGAAAAAGTAATTAATAGTAATTCTTATATATCTTTCTAAAAAAACTTTTTTAGGGACAAGCTTAGCTATAAAAATAACTAACAAGGATACCTTTTTTTTTTTCTGAAATATGACTATGAAAACTACAGTTTTATGTGTCATTTCAAGACTGTACCCTTTCTGGTTCTTAGCTTTTAATGTTTCCTTATTAGGTAAGTAGTTTAGTATCTTTGCTTAGAACTGAAATTTTCTCCTTATGAACTAAGCAGCCTATGGCAGGTTTTTGGAAAAACTCTGAGGTTTGTCTTTAGCAGACTAGAGGCATCTGTTTCTCCTTTTTGTGCCTTACTTTCCCCCAGTTTTCTTATATTCTATTCTTTGATTCCTTGGGAACACTGCATTTCTACCTCTTTACCTCCTTTCATTGTATTAAAACCCTTTCTCTATGCCAAATTTAAAATGTTGCAAACGATTGATAACAAAGTATTTACTCTTCTTCCAACTTTATATTTTAATACTTTTAAATCAGAAGAAATGTAAATTAAGAGAAAGGAGCCTTGCCAATAGAATTCCAATCTAGGCTTCATCCAAGAGAGTAGTTACATAATAATGTCAGTAATAGTAGCTAACATTTATTAGGTTCTTATTTTGTGCCAGGCATTGTGCTAAATGCTTTACATCATTTATTTAACAGCTGCCATAGCTCTGTGGGGTTATATTTGCTATTCAGAGCACTGGGTAGTTATGGAGTGCAGTCATGAATACTTTTCATTGGAACTTAGAGACTGTTCTCAAATTTGTTAAAAAAAAAAAAGTCAATCTCTACGGTTTTACAAAGTTTGCTTTTTCTGTCATTTTTTTTTTTAATCTCAAAGAGAAGAGGAAAGAAGTATTAGAGGAAGGATAGTTGAGAATTTTCATGAAATAAGCAGGGAAGTTAGTTCTCTCTGAGGGAAGTTTGATTAGTTACAGCTAAGGACTTATTAGTGACAATCTCAGTCACCTCTGACTCCTTATTGAAGGGAGCATCCAGAGAAAAACTGACAGGAGTTTGCTGGGAGACAGTGAACTTGTACAAGTCGTTTTGATACCTAGATGCTTTGAAGTAACTGAGACCTGGAAGTTAAGACATGAACAGAAAGATTCAAGGGGAGTGATGGATACTTAACACTTAGGTGCAGTGCAGGGACTTTCTGGAAACATTTCTAGAACCTGCTCTTCTTTCCTTTAGTCTTTACTGTGGGATTTACTTAACTTCTGCCTGCAGACTGAATCTAGCTCTGGAATACACTGCTTCCCTGACAGGACGAACGAGGGTCCAGACGTTTTGTTGCACTAGCCTCTGGACCCCATTTAGTTGTGGCCTAGGGTCTGCTCCAGCTCCACGGTTTGGGGACCTGTGTTCTTTCCTCAGTCCTGGAGTCCCCGTGTTTCCCCTGGAGGGGGCGATGTGGTACAGTGGAAAGAGAGTAGGCTTTATTGTCAAATTGGTGGCCTAACTCCACAAATTACTAGCTTTAACTTTGGGCCAAGTTAACTACCAATTAGGCTCTGAATTTCCTCGTCTGATCCTACCCTTCATATTGCTCATTTGCTCCTCAAGCCTAGCACAGTCTCATCTTTTCATTCTAGTTTTTTTTTTTTTTTTTTTTCAAAGAGTAATGGTTTCCAAAGTGGGAGGCATGCAGGTTGATCTTCTATGCAGGGTATAACAGGAAAAAAAAGGGCAATTAACTTTACCAATATTTAATCCATAGGTTGACAGTTGACTCCATCTGTATGTCTGATGATATATACCCGGTGTGGAGAGTGGGGTACCCTGAGAGGGGGACCGTGGGGACACCACAACCTGGAGGCACTGACAGCCTGAGCCTCCTTATTTGTTTGCTTACATCCTATTTGGACATATTACAGTTAACTCTGCCTGTTTTAGTGGTCTTTCAGATTATATTATCTGACTGCCATGAAATGAACCTTGCTGAATGAATGGACAAAGGGCTTGAAAAGATTCCTGCAAAGAAACTGCAGATTGAAGTTTCAGATTTAACTGATGATTGAAGTGATAACATGAGGACCCATGAACAGCAGGAAACAAGCCGAGCTGATGCTTCTACTTATGAACCTGTTGTCGGTCAGATGCAAAGTACAAAATAGTAATAATCTAAGCAGTTTGAAGAGGAATCATTAAAAAAGAAACCTTAAACTTTTAAAAATACCATTTGATATACAAGTTTATATATACCATTGAGTGTATTATTCTTAAGCTTAATGACAGTACAAGGCTAATATCAGTTGAGACTTTTTTTTGAAACATTTTTTTATTGAGTAATAGTCATTTTACAATATTGTGTCAAATTCCAGTGTAGAGCACAATTTTTCAGTTATACACGAACATACATATATTCATTGTCACACATTTTTTTTTTGCTGCGAGCTACCACAAGATCTTGTATATATTTCCCTATGCTATACAGTATAATCTTGTTTATCTTTTCTACATTTTGAAATCCCAGTCTGTCCCTTCCCACCCCCTGCCCCCTTGGCAACCACAAGCTTGTATTCTATATCTATGAGTCTCTTTCTGTTTTGTATTTATGGGGTTTTTTTTGTTTGTTTTTTTAGATTCCACATATGAGTGATCTCATATGGTATTTTTCTTTCTCTTTCTGGCTTACTTCACTTAGAATGACATTCTCCAGGAACATCCATGTTGTTGCAAATGGCATTATGCTGTCAGTTTTATGGCTGAGTAGTATTCCATTGTATAAATATACCACATCTTCTTTATCCAGTCATCTGTCAATGGACATTTAGGCTATTTCCATGTCTTGGCTATTGTAAATAGTGCTGCTATGAACACTGGGGTGCAGGTGTCATTTTGAAGTAGGATTCCTTCTGGATAGATGCCCAGGAGCAGGATTCCTGGGTCATATAGTAAGTCTATTCCTAGTCTTTTGAGGAATCTCCATACTGTTTTCCACAGTGGCTGCACCAAACTGCATTCCCACCAGCAGTGTAGGAAGGTTCCCTTTTCTCCACAGCCTCTCCAGCATTTGTCATTTGTGGACTTTTGAATGATAGCCATTCTGACTGGTGTGAGGTGATACCTCATTGTAGTTTTGATTTGCATTTTGATTTGCATAGTCTCTGATATTTAGTGATATTGAGCATTTTTTCACGTGCCTATTGATCATTTGTATTTCTTCCTTGGAGAATTGCTTGTTTAGGTCTTTTGCCCATTTTTGGATGGGGTTGTTTGTTTTTCTCTTATTAAGTCATATGAGCTGCTTATATATTCTGGAGATCAAGCCTTTGTGGGTTTCATTTGCAAAAATTTTTTGCCATTCTGTAGGTTGTCGTTTTGTTTTATTTATGGTTTCCTTTGCTGTGCAGAAGCTTGTAAGTTTCATTAGGTCCCATTTGTTTATTCTTGCTTTTATTTCTATTGCTTGGGTAGACTGTCCTAGGGGAACATTTTTGAGATGTATGTCAGATAATGTTTTGCCTATATTTTCTTCTAGGAGGTTTATTGTATCTTGTTTTATGTTTAAGTCTTTGATCCATTTTGAGTTTATTTTTGTGTATGGTGTAAGGGAGTGTTCTAGCTAGTTGAGATATTTTAAAACTAAGCATTCAGAATATGAAGATAAACTTATTGAGCTTTTTTCAGTGATGGTTATAGTCATGTGCAAATTAATAATCTTAAAATTTTATTTACCTAATGATACATTTTTAGACGTTTATTTGGAGATTTCCTACTTTAGAGGTAAAAGATTAAAAGCCATAAATCTTTGTTCTTCCTGTTTTAGTAAAACTGGCTGAAATAATATATAGACAAATTAAGAGTTTTAGTTTGGTGACGAACTGTAATGTCCTTTGTTCGCAAATGCTGTTCTGGTACTCATAGAACACATTACTGAGGATTTGACATAATAAGTATTATATCAAATTATGGAGTGTGTGAACATTCCTGTACATTTGGATAAAAGTTCAGAGCTTATGGTTTTGGTATAGTCCATTTTAGTAATGAAATGTCTGGAGACCTGCCTCTTTAACCCCCAAACCACTAAAAGGAAAGGTTTACCAGGGAATATACTCAAATGACTTAAAATTGTATTGTGAAATAGGCATATAAAGCGTAAAGAATAATACAGTGTACCTAGAACCCAGCCTAGTAAACACATCATCACTAATAGAGTTGATATCCCTCTGCAGTCACATTATTCTGCTTCCATCCCCAGAGGAATTAGCTTTTTTCAGTTTGGTGATACATGTTTTATGTGCACGTGTAAAGAATTTGTATTTTGTCATTATTGGGTGGATTTTTCTACAAATGTCAGTTAGATCTAGTCGGCTGATGATGGTGTTTTGTCCTTCCATATCCATCTTGACTTTCTACTTGTGTCGATCATAGAGGAGTGTTGAAGTCTCCAAGTCTAAGTGTGGATTTAGGGGGGAGGGTATAGCTCAGCGGTAGAGCACATGCTTAGCATGCATGAGGTCCTGGGTTCAATCCCCAGTAAGTACTTCCTCTAAAAATAAATAAATAGACCCAACCCCCCCAAACCCCCCAAAAATAAAAAAATTAGGGGAAAAAAGTGTGGATTTGTCTATTTCTCCTTTCAGTTCTATCAATTTTTGCTTAGTGTATTTTGAGGCACTGTGATTACGTATGTAGATGTTTAGGATTGTTGTCTTTTTAGGGAATTCTGTATGTTACAGGCCCCACAATATAATTTATAAATATTATTTTATCTGTATTGTATTAAAAAACAATTGCTCTTTAAATCAATTAAGAGAATAAAGGAAAGAAATATGTAATTGTACTGTCTTAAAAAAACTTTTTTCAGAATATTTTTAGATTCACTGAAAAATCGAATAATAATAATGAGCTCCTATGTGCATCCCATACCCTGTTCGCTCTGTTGCTAACATTTTACATCAGTATGATTCATTTGTTGCCGTTAATGAACTAATGATGATACAGTATTATTAACTAAAACCCTCACTTTATTCAGATGTCCTTAGTGTTTACCTAATGGCCTTTTTCTGTTCCAGAATCCCATCCAGAATACCACATCACATTTAGTTGTCATGTTTCATTAGATTTCTCTCGGGTTTGTCAGTTTGTCAGGCTTTTCTGAGCAAGCTTTTGATGAAACTTGACAGTTTTAAGGCGTATTGGTCAGGTATTTTGTAGATTTTCCCTCAATTGAGATTTGCCTGATGTTTTCCTCATGATTAGATTGGGTTCATAGGTTTTTGGGAGGAAGCCCACAGAGGTAAAATGCCATTTCATCACATCATGTCAAGGGTACTGCTGTCAACATGGTTAATTATGGCTGATGTTGTGCTGGATCACCTGGCTGAGGTAGTGTTTATCAGGTTTCTCCACTGTCAAGTTATTTCCCTTTCCCCCTTCACCTCTTTGGAAGAAAGTCCAACTGTGCACAGCTCACGCATAAGGAGTGGGGAATTATGTTCCCGTCTTCTTCAGGGCAGAGTATCTATATAAATTATTTGGAATTTTTCTGTACAGGATATTTATAGATTTTTCATTTATTAATTTATTCAGTCATTGTTATCAGAATCAATTTAAGGATGTTTAATACTATTTTATTTTGTTGCTGAAATTTTTCCAACTTTGGCCATTGGGCGCTCTTTCTGTTGGTCTCTATGTCCCTTTGGTATACACCTATCATATTTTTTTTTCTCCCAGGATGTCTTCACTTTCTATGTTATAAGATGCTCCAGGCTCATCTTGTATACTTCTTACTCAGGCATTTCTCAGAGAAACCCTGGTTCCTTTTATTGGAGAATTATATTATAAACAAAAATTTGGGTACTAGATGTGCTCATTGCTATTGGGATATTGTTGTTTCTAGGCTCTGTTAGTTGGCAGAGCAAGGATGTGTCTATGTTTATGCTAATATGCACATACCTACTAACGCTTTTATGTGTAACTATCCATGTGTCTATATTAAGTTAACCATGAACTTATACTGATGTCTCCAGTGGTAATCCATTCCATTACCACCTGGATCATTCTAGCTTCTCACCTTGCTTATCTGTAACCTCACACTCCACCATCTGCCATTTGTTTACTTAATTGTTCAATTATGCATATGTGCATAGCAATATCAGAATTGTTTACCCATAACCTGTGGGAAACTAGAGTACAGTACTCATGTATATTTTATTTTACCTTTAGTCTTACAGCGTCCATTCACTTCCGGAGTTACTTAGGTCTCTACACTTCGCCTCCCTACCCCCACCGTTCAGTGGGGTTGTTTCATATATTTATAATTCAGTTAGATTGTTTTCTCATATTCTGCATTGTATCCTGGGATCCTCTGACTTCCTAAAGGATTTTTTTAAAAATTTGCATGCATTAAGGTTCACTCTGTGTTGTAAATTTCCTTTGGTTTTCACAAATGCGTAGTGTCGGTACCCAACATTACAGGATCATATGGAAGTTTTCTCACCCTAAAAATTCACCTGTGCTTCCCCTGTTCATTCCTCTTCCCTTCTTCCCAAATCTGGCAGTCACTGATCATTTTACCATTTGTATAATTTTGTTTTTCCTGGAAGGTCATAAAATTGGAATCATACAGTATGTAGCCTTTTCATACTGGCTTTTTCACTTAGCAGTGTGCATTTAAGCTTCATGTCTCTTCATGGCTTAATAGCTTATTTATTATTGCTGAACAACATTCCATTTATGAAAAGAGCAGTTTGTTTATCCATTCACCTATTGAAGGGCATCGTGGTTGCTTTCAGTATTTGGTAGTTGTGAATAAAGCTGGTGTAAACATTTGGGTCAGCTTTGTGTTAATATACATTTTCCACTCAGCTGGGTAAATACCTAGTGCAGTTGCTGAGTTGCATGGTAAGACTATGATTAGTTTTGTTAGAGGCTGCAAAAGTGCCTACCAGCAAGGCTGTGTGTTCCTACTAGCAGGATGAGAGTTCCTGTTGCTCCCCATTCTTGTCAGCATTTACTATTGACAGTTTATGGATTTTAGCCATTCTGATAGGTGTACAGTGGTATCTCATTGTTGTTTTACTTTGTAATTTCCTAATGACAAAAGATGTTGAACATCTTTTCATATGCTTACCATCTGTATATCTTCTTTGGTGAGGTGTCTGTTCAGATCTTTTGATCATTTTTTACATTGGGCTGTTTTCTTATTGTTGAGTTGTAAGAGTTCTTTTCATAATTTGTATGCAAGTTCTTCATCAGGTATGTGTTTTGAAAATATTTCTTTCACTCTGGGGCTTTACTTTTCATTCTGTTAACAGTATCTTTTGAAGAGCAGTTAACCTTGATAAGATCCAACTCATCAATTTTTCCTTTCATGGATTGTGCTTTTGGTATCATTCATTCAGTTTGGCCGTGGGCTTATGTCATTAAATAACCTTTTCTAGGAACCTAACAGTTTCAACTCCTATCAGATGGAAGAAACTTCACTTAAATTCTCAGAGCTAGGACCCTGGTTTCCTTTCATTTTGTACACTGAAGCTATATTCTGGTTCTTTTTTTTTTTAAATTTTGCTTTAATGGTATTTATTGTTGCATTGTTCATAGTAATAGATAGTTGGAAATAATTGCCAAAGTCAAGGCTTGGGTGAATGTGATAAAATTCCATTCCATCATTCAAAATTATGGCTTTGATATGGAAAGGTATTCAAATATATTGTTTAAAGTTTTCCCCCAGCTTTGTTGAGGTCTAACTGACAAATAAAATGGTATGTGTTTAAATTGTACAACACGATGATTTTGATAATTGTATACATTGTGAAATGATTACTACAATTAAGTTAATTACCTCACACAGTTACCTTTTTTGTGTGTGCGGTGGTGGTTTAAGATCTACTCTCTTAGCAAATTTCAGGTATACACTGGAGTATTATCAACTATAGGCACCATGCTCTGCATTTGATCCCCAGAACTTATTCACTGTGTAACTGAAAGTTTGTACCTCTGACCAACATCTCCCCATTCCCCCCGCTCCCCAGACCCCGGCAACTACTAATCTACTTTGCTTCTATGATGAGTTTGACTTTTTTTTTGGTATTATTGGATTCCACATATGAGTGAGATTATATAGTATTTGTCTTTCTCTGTCTGGCTTATTTCACTTTGTGCTCTGTGTTTTGTTTTGTTTTTTAATCGAGTGGAATGAAGCTCCTGAGTAGGGTGATTCGAATCCAGTGAAGATCAGACATGTTTGAATGGATGTATCTGGTGGATTTCTCTGAATATCCACAGGATGAACTACAGGAAGAAGAGGTTGCAGAGCCCTGAGATCACGGTGTCATAGAATTTTATTTGTGCATTTATGCGGACAAAGATTTTGGCAGTTGAAATGGGGAAAAAAAAGGGTGGATGTGAGAGTGATTATGAGGAAGGAAGTGGCAGTGTTTGAAATCAGGGTTAGTATGTGAAGTGAATGATAAGGAGGTGTTGGTTACCTCTGGATTATGAGACTAAGAAAAGGCAAAGTGCCAGGAATCCAAGTGGAAGGAAGAAGAGAGATGTGTTTACACTCCTGGAAGTGTTTATCTTGAAGGTTATATCAGGAAGAAGGATTTATAATCAGGTGTGGTGATAGGATTAGATCCTTGTCGAGTGTGGACTATTAAAATCATGATTACAAAGATGGAGGTATCCGTATAGAGCACGGGGATGAAGTCACACTAAGGCCAAGGGAAATCATTTATAGAAATCTTAGTTAATGTGTACCCCATAAATTTGGATTTTATGAAATCTGAACTTTAAGCGTGGTTGAAATGAAAAGACTTAATATTTAGTTTGAGTTCTCCCAGAAGCTGACTCTCAGACAAGAACTTGAGTGCGAATGTTTTGTTTTGGAGGTTATCCCAGCAAATACCAGCAGGGGACAGAGAAGTGAGATAGGGAAGGAAGTCAGCAAATAAAGGGTTTGTTATCAAGCAAGTTACCACCGCGGGTAACTGAGCTTATTCCCACCGGAGAGCTCTAGGAGCCAATGCAAAACATGTCCTCAGAGTTACAACCCTTGACAGGGCAAGACAGGTAGAGTATTTATGTATCACCTACATCAATCATTGGTCGAGACTGTTTCCAGGGAATGGTAAATCTGTAGTATTTGAGGCCTGTCATGCAAGGAGCAAAGTGGACTTCAGAGATCAGAGAAAGCTGGATTCTCTGTTTAAAACACACAAAAAAGCAGATGCTGTCAGTCTAGTATAGAAGGACTCAGTAAAGGTTGGGATACGTGGGAAGGGGAGCACCCTATTAACTCTTTATACCCTGCTGTGTGGTTCTAGCATCTCTGATTCGTTTCTATAGGTCACCAACGCCCTCCCCGCAATCAGTTTAAGTGAGCCAGTCCAGCAGCACATTTGGACTGGTACCAGGTGTCCTTTTCAGAACATTAAATCCTAGGTCATGGGATGAGTGCCGCCATATCAACAAGCTATTTCTTACCGACCTTACATCTGCCCCCCAAGTTCAGCATCTCAAGATCCATTCCCAGATATGTTCTCCCAGTTCCTGCCGGTGTGTATTGACAGGTCCAGCAGCCGTTTTGATGAATCATCCCTTTTCCATCCAAAGCGAGGACGTTATCTCCCTATTCTGATGCCAAGACTTGACCCTAGTTGTTAGCCTAGAAGCAGTGAGGAGGGCAGGGACAGATCCTGGGGAGGGTCAGCATCTTTTGAGACATGCATCTCAGATGAGGCCTTTGCACAGTCTTTAGGCAGAGGAGACTGCCCTTGTGGCAAGGGCAAGGGAGCCATTTCTTCTGGCCCATAGGGTTCAGGAGAATCTTGGCTGAACTGTGAACTCAATCTTCTTTGTAATTTGCTGACTTTCTTTCTTTCTTTCTTTCTTTCTTTCTTTCTTTCTTTTTTAACTTTTATTTGCATTTATTTTTTGCTGAATTTATTCCTGGACCATAAGTTTTTGTTTCCTCAGTTTCTTCTGGGATATCTTTTTCTTCTGTGCAACCTCCTCTTCTGGTTTAGGAACAATCTGCTCTTTTTCAGTAAGGATCATCTCAATGTGGCAGGGATAGCTCATGTAAGGGTTGATCCAACCATGAGCTCTGTAAGTCCTGCACCGCATCTTGGGAGCTTTGTTCACCTGGATGTGCTCAATGACCAGTGAATCTACATCTAAGCCCTTAAATTCTGCATTACTTTCTGCATGCGCGGTAAAAATTCAGCCGTCTTTTTGGGCCATCGACTCTGTGTCCATCCCTACTGTTTTGCCTGGGCACACCTACCAGCTCCACTGTAACGACGGAACGGCACACACTGCTTCTGTAAAGTGATAGCCTTCAGGTATTTGGTGGCTTTTCGGATATACATACCCTTAATGGCCTGGGCAGCTTCACAAGTGTTCTTAAAGTGAACACGAAGATCTGAACCTCTTATTTGCATGATTTTATGGGGTTTTCTGGGTCAAGTGAATAGCGAACCATTTTTAGAGGTCACCTCAGGCTGCTTACTGGAAAAAGCTGCTGACTTTCATAATCAGAATTTGAGCCTGATTTTTAACACAATCTGCTCTCAAGTTGTGGGAGCTGAGGGTTCCTTAAGATGCTGCCATAGAGGTCTTCTGGCTGTCATGCCATGCTCTGAGTTGGTACTTGGCTGATTTAAGCCTTGACATTTTCTTTCTGTTGTGCATCAATCTTACTTAACAAAAGCTCAACCATTTAATTGTCTTTAAAATTTCTGATGCCCCCCCCACCAAATGCTAAAGCTATTGCATAAGCCAGTCGTCTTCTCCTACCCATATCCCTTTACTCGCTCCACCACATCAGGAGTCTTAGTAGTATCAGTGCAGCAGCACGCCAGGGGCTCTCACCAAGCCACTTACTACAGGCGCTGGATCATTGTCATCTGGTTAGTGAGTGATCCACTTAGAGATTTCATCTTGAAGGTCTGTTTTACAGGATCAAATCTGTCTTATTTTGCATTACCCTAGAAGCAAATGCTCTACAAGCACTCAAGTGCAAGTTTTAATTTTAATGTTTAATTTTTATTTTTTAAGATGGCCCTAGGAAATACTTCTACTAAGAAGAATGGAGAAGTAAGACAAAGAAGAGAAACTAGCTGATAAAGGGTTTCTTATCAGGCATCATGAGTAAGCGAAGTTAATTCTAATGGGGCGCTCAGAAAGCCAGTGGAAAACATTGCTTCAGAGTTATTCCCTCTGATGGGTAAAGGAGCTGGAGTATTTATATGTTAACTTCCATGAGTGGGAGGGCTGCTATCCAGGGATGTTAATTCTCTGGTACTTCTGGAC
Source organism: Camelus ferus (assembly GCF_009834535.1). NCBI lineage: Eukaryota > Metazoa > Chordata > Mammalia > Artiodactyla > Camelidae > Camelus > Camelus ferus. The sequence continues at coordinate 17,586,550 of NC_045710.1, read as the reverse complement.
TGCCCTGCAGGTGTCAAAGCAGTCTTCAGGAGCCAGAAAAAGCCCTTAGGTAAAGAAATGCAGATGCTGGCCACTGGCAGCTGATCATTTATGCATCAAAGTGGTAATATGGGTGAGAGAATAAAGGCAGGGCATCAACAGGTTCTGCCACACCTGCTAAGTCAGCAAATAAGGTCAGTGTTGCTACTGTTGAGTAACAAGCTTTTCTTCTATGTTGGTTTGAGAGTTTTAAAAAATAAATACATTTTTCTGGATACAGGTTCTGTGTCAGACACGTGATTTCTAGATACTTTTCTCTCAGTGTGTAGCTTGTCTTTTCATTTCTTACTGCTTTCTTCCATAGAACAAAATTATTTAATTTTGGTGACATTCAATTTATTACTATTATTTTCTTCTATGGCTTGCACTTTTGGTGTGATGTACAAGGCCATGAAGATTTTTCTCCCATGTTTTCTTCTAAAGCTTCTGTACTTCTATATTTTACATTTACACCTATCTTCCATTTTGAATTAAGTTTTGTATATGATGTGAGGCATAAGTGAAAGTTCATCCTTTTGACATGAATAACTATGTTTTTCCAACACCAAGACTATCCTTTCTTCATTGAATTTCTTTTGCACCTTAAAAAAATCAAATGGTCATATTTGTGTGGCTCTCTGTCTGGTCTCTGTTCTGTTTCATTGATCTGTGTATCTGTGTCTGCCAATATCATGCTGCCTTGATTACTGTAGCTTTTTAGTAATTTTTAAAATTTAGTATGTGCCTTGAACTTTATCCCTCCTTTTCAAAATTGTCTTTTCTATTCCTTTAGCCTATCCATATAAAATTCAGAATTTATATTTACAAAAAAAACTGCTAGGATTTTGATTAGATGATGTGCCTTTCTTTTTGTTTAGGTTTTTAAAAAAATTATGTCATCAGTGTTTTATAGTTCTAGTTTATAGATCCTGTACTTATTTTGTTAGTGTATACCTCAGAGTCTTGTTTTTATTACAGATGTTGTAAGTGCTATTTTGAAAATACTGTTTTTATAACTGACTCACTATGCTGTACACCAGAAGTTAACACAACATTGTAAACCAACTATACTTAAATAAAAACTTAAAAAAAATTCAATTTCTAATCGTGTAATGCTATTATATAGAACTGTGGGTAAATTTTGTGTTTTTACATTGTTTCCTGCAACATTGTTAAACTCACTTTTTAGTTCTAGGATCTTTTTTTTGTATGTTATTTTGGATTTTCTGCAAAAATAGTGTTGTTGTCTGCAAATAGGTATAATTTGATTTTTTCCTTCCCAATCTGTTTGCCTTTTGTTTCTTTTCTTCTTATTTCACTGGCTAAGACAACCCATATAATGTTGAATATAAGTGGTAAGGGTGGACATCCTTGCCTCGTTGCCAGTCTTAGGGGAAAAGCATTCAGTTTTTTACCATTAAGTGTGACATTAGCTGCAGGCTTTCTTGTGGGTGCTCTTTATCAAGTAGAGGAAGTTTTTATTTTTAGTTTGTTGAGTTTATCACCATGAACAGACACTGTATTTTGTCATGTGTACTTTCTGCATCTGCTATGATCACGTGTATCTTTAGACGTTAATATGTTGGATTATATTGATTAATTTTCAAATATTGAATTGGCCTTTTATTCCTGTGATAAACCCCAGTTGCTTCTGGGGTTTTTATATATTACTGGCTTCAATTTATAGTATTTTGTTGAGGAATTTTTGTGTCTGTGTTCACAGGGGATATTGTTTATTTGCCTTTGTACCGTCTTTGTCTAGTTTTGGTATCAGGAATTACTGGCTGTTTTAAATGAATTGGAATGTGTTCTTTTGTATTTTCTGGTAGAGACTGTGGAATTGGTGTTATTTCTTCTAACATCTTTTATATTGCTGTTCTTTCATTTGTCATTCAGGTTTCCTTCTGGAATCATTTCTTTTCTTTCTGAAGAACTTCATTTAGCAGTTCTTTCAGAGCATGTCTGCTGGTTACAAATTCTATTTTTTTAAATTTCTGGAGTATTTATTCTCTTAGTATAGAATTGTGGGTTTAGTCTTTTCTTTTAGTACTTTAAAAGTATTGTTTCACCATATTTTGTCCTCCATAATTTCTGATGAGAAATCCAAAGAAGACAATATCATTATTCCTCTTTAGCAGGAGTTGGCCAACTATGGCCTGTGAGTTGATTGCCTATTTGTTTTCTAAATTAAGTTTTAACAAGGCCACACCCATTTGTCTACATACATTTGTCTGTAGCTGCTTTCGTGCTAAAGTGGCACTGTTGAGTAATTTTGACAGAGACCATTTGGCCTGCAAACCCAAAACATTTACTGTTTGACTCTGTAAGAAAAGATGTGCTGATCCCTGACCTATGGGGGTAATGTGTTCTTTTATTCTGGCTTCTTTCAGGAGTATTTCTTTGTCTTTAGTTTTCAACAGTTTGATTACGATGTATCCATTATGATGGATTTCTTTGGCTTTTAACTTGTTTGAGGTTTTCTCACTTTCTTGAATTTGTAGGTATATGTCTTTCACCAAATTTGGTGAGTTTTCAGCCATTATGTCTTTATGTATCGGTTTAGCACCACTCACCACACTCTTTTCTCCTTCTGGAATCCTGATGGCATGATGAATGTTAGACCTTTTGTTTTTATCTACGAAATCCCTGAGACATTATTCCTTAAAGAATTTTTTTCTGTTGTTCAGATTGGATAATTTCTGTCTGATCTGTCTTAGTGTGCAGTTTTCTCTGTCATCTCCATTCTACTGTTGAATCCATCCAGTGAATGCCACCCCTCCTTGGTTATAGTATTTTTCAGTCCTAACATTTCCATTTGATTCCTCTTTATATCTTTTGTTTGTCTGCTAACAATGTTTTAACATTTGTTTCTAGAGTGTTTGTGATTGCTTATTTGAGCATTTTTGTAATTGCTGCTTTCAAGTCTCTTTCAGATTACTGAAGTCTGTTACAGATTACAGATCTTTGTCATCTTGTCAGTGACATATGTTGATTTTCTTTTCCATTGTGAGTTAAGATTTTTCTTAGTTCTTTGTTCGCCATATAATTTTGTATCGTTTCCTGGACATTTAGAACATTATGGCTGTGGTTCTAATGTCAGTTCAATTTTCAAGTCCTTTTCAGTGCTATTCAGATCTGTACCATGTGTGTGTGCCACCAGTGGTCAGTCTGGGACCCAGGTGGAGGTCTTCCTGCAAGCTCACTTTTCAGAGTTGTTGGTGTGCTAATTAAGATCAGATTCCCTGAATGTGCGGGTTGGAGAAGATCCTAGGTGTTTCACAGACAGATATCTGGGGTTGCTGTCCTGAGCGTCTCCTGCTCAGATACCTCTCTGATACTTTCTGGCTACTCTGGGCTCCCCTTTTCCGTCCTCTGGCCAGAAACTGCCCACTTCTGCAATTGCACCACAGTGGCATAAAGACAGAGAGAGAAAAAAACTGTCACCGGGGCCCTGCTTAGAGCTGCAGCTGACTGAACAGAGGTGAAGTTTCCTTTTCTTTGCATTTTTGATGCTGGTAGCTCCCCAGGCCAGCTGCTTTTGTTGATACTGCCACTGCCTTCACCACAGGATGGCCTCTTGGCTGGAGTGGGAGAAAATGAAGAAAAAAGAGAAAGAGAGAAAAAAAAAGACCTGGAAAGTTTTTCCCACTCTCTCCAGGTGGGCTTTAGTCTTCTTTCATCTCTTCAGGCCAGAACTAGAGTTTCTCCTGGATTTCTCTGTGTGAGTACCACAGTGCTAGGTTCAGGGGTTCAGGCCAAGGGATGCAAGAAGGGAAAAATGTAAACTCACTGCCTGTGCAGTGGTCTTTGCGTTCTGTGTTCTTTCCCGAGCCAACCTGCTGATACTTACTTTTCACAGACTGCAGCTATCTCCAGCATACATTCTATGCAGGTTTATAGTTGTATTTGGTGGGAGAGTAAGGTTGGTATGTGCTTACTACTCTTTACTGAGGTCTAGAACATCCCAGGGGTGGGCTTTTATACCTTTTACTAGTCATTGGCTATAGCTGCTTGATGACTCCTATAGGGAGCGAGTTACTTGCTGGGCATTTCTTGGTAAGGGAGTGTTCAATCAGCTGAAGGCCATTTTCCAAAGAAGAGTGCATCTTTGACAAGTCAGCAGCCAGCACTCACATCAGCTGGGGCATCTGTAAAGCTCAGGTCAGCTAAGGGTATCTGAGCAGGGCACGAACAGCATCTACTGTGTTGTAATACTGTTTCCTTACATGCTTTGACTTACATGCCTTGAGAATCTTTTCCTAAGTTGGACTCACCTGCTTCGTTCTTTTTATCTGTGAACTACACTATTTCATTGTATGGCTGTACCATGTTATTTAAGCAGTTTCATATTGGATCTCTCCTTCTTTTCTTTTCCCTCTCCACCACTCACCTCTACTTCCTTCTTCTTCCCCCTCTCCAACTTACCCCTTCCCCTTCTTCTTTCCCCTCCCTCCTTCCTTTCTCTTTCCCTTTTTTTTTAAACATTTTTTATTGATTTATAATCACTTTACAATGTTGTGTCAAATTCCAGTGTTCAGCACAATTTTTCAGTCATTCATGGACATATACACACTCATTGTCACATTTTTTTCTCTGTGAGTTATCATAACATTTTGTGTATATTTCCCTGTGCTATACAGTGTAACCTTGTTTATCTATTCTACAATTTTGAAATCCCAGTCTATCCCTTCCCACCCTCCACCCCCCTGGCAACCACAAGTCTGTATTCTCTATGAGTCTATTTCTGTCCTGTATTTACGCTTTGTTTTTGTTTGTTTGTTTGTTTTTGTTTTTGTTTTTTAGATTCCACATATGAGCGATCTCATATGGTATTTTTCTTTCTCTTTCTGGCTTACTTCACTTAGAATGACGTTCTCCAGGAGCATCCATGTTGCTGCAAATGGCATTATGTTGTCGGTTTTTATGGCTGAGTAGTATTCCATTGTATAAATATACCACATCTTCTTTATCCAGTCACCTGTTGATGGACATTTAGGCTGTTTCCATGTTTTGGCTATTGTAAATAGTGCTGCTATGAACATTGGGGTGCAGGAGTCATCCTGAAGTAGGGTTCCTTCTGGATACAAGCCCAGGAGTGGGGTTCCTGGGTCATACGGTAAGCCTATTCCTAGTCTTTTGAGGAATCTCCACACTGTTTTCCATAGTGGCTGCACCAAACTGCATTCCCACCAGCAGTGTAGGAGGGTTCCCCTTTCTCCACAGCCTCTCCAGCATTTGTCATTTGTGGATTTTTGAATGACAGCCATTCTGACTGGTGTGAGGTGATACCTCATTGTAGTTTTGATTTGCATTTCTCTGATAATTAGTGATATTGAGCATTTTTTCATGTGCCTTTTGATCATTTGTATGTCTTCCTTGGAGAATTGCTTGTTTAGGTCTTCTGCCCATTTTTGGATTGGGTTGTTTATTTTTTTCTTATTGAGTCGTATGAGCTGCTTATATATTCTGGAGATCAAGCCTTTGTCGGTTTCATTTGCAAAAATTTTCTCCCATTCCGTAGGTTGTCTTCTTGTTTTACTTCTGGTTTCCTTTGCTGTGCAGAAGCTTGTAAGTTCATTAGGTCCCATTTGTTTATTCTTGCTTTTATTTCTTCTAGGAGAAAATCTTTGAAATGTATGTCAGATAATGTTTTGCCTATGTTTTACTCTAGGAGGTTTATTGTATCTTGTCTTATGTTTAAGTCTTTGATCCATTTTGAGTTGATTTTTGTATATGGTGTAAGGGAGTGTTCTAGCTTCATTGTTTTACATGCTGCTGTCCAGTTTTCCCAACACCATTTGCTGAAGAGCCTGTCTTTATTCCATTGTATATTCTTGCCTCCTTTGTCGAAGATTAGTTGACCAAAAGTTTGTGGGTTCATTTCTGGGCTCTCTATTCTGTTCCATTGGTCTATATGTCTGTTTTGGTACCAATACCATGCTGTCTTGATGACTGTAGCTCTATAGTATTGTCTGAAGTCTGGGAGAGTTATTCCTCCAGCCTCTTTCTGTTTCTTCAGTAATGCTTTGGCAATTCTAGGTCTTTGATGGTTCCATATAAATTTTGTCATGATTTGTTCTAGTTCCTGTGAAATATGTCCTGGGTAATTTGATAGGGATTGCATTAAATCTGTAGATTGCCTTGGGCAGTGTGACCATTTTAACAATATTGATTCTTGCAATCCAAGAGCATGGAATATCTTTCCATTTTTTAAAGTCTTCTTTCTCTTTCCCTTTTTTAACAAATAAATAGTATGTATGTTGCTATGTGACTGAAGTATTGTGCTGTACACTAGAAACTGACACAACATTGTAAAATGACTGTTCAATAAAATATATTTAAAAAATAAATATTTGTAGGAAGTGTAAAAAAAAACCCACGTATTTACTGGGCCAAAGGTAGTATACATTTAAACTTTTGGTAAATATTGCCAAATTGCCCTTTAAAATGCTTGTCAGTTGACATTCATTAACAGTCTGTGAGAGTGTCTGCTTCTCCATTACCTCCAAGGAAATACATTTAAACATTGTACAATTCTTTTAAGTGCGGTTGACACTTGAACGATATGGGGGTTAGGGATGCAGACACTGTGCACAGTTGAAAATCTTCGTATAACTTTTGACTCCCCCAAAACTTTACTACTAAACCCTTCTGTTGACCAGAAGTCTTATCGATAAGTCAACTAACACTTATTTTGTATGTTATAGGTATTATATACTGTATTCTTGCAATAAAGTAAGCTAGAGAGAAGAAAACAGTAGTAGTGATAATAATAATTATAATAGGAATAGCAGCCACCATTTGTCCTGTGCTTACCTAAGGTCAGGCACTGTCTAAATGAATTACTGTTTTTAATCCTCTCATAAGCTACATGAAGGTGGTGACTGTCTCTTTTATTCACTGCAATGTTTCCAGTACATCTAGGAGTGCCTGTCACATAAGAACTCCTCAGTAAGTATTTGTTAAATGAAGGGTAGCGAAGCATATATGATTCTTATGCCATTTCAGCAATGAGGAATGAATCTTAGAGTGATTAAAGCCAATTGTCCAGGGTAAACTTCTGGTAATGGAACTGAAACTCAAACCCTGGTGGGATGTGGGATAATTGTCATTTTGACAGTGGAATAACCTAACTGCAGCCAGGCATGGGTAGTAATGCAATATTGATTACTATTGCTTTAGGTTGGGTTGACTTATTTTTTCTTAAAAGGACCAGATGTTGATTGTTTTAGACTTTGCATGCCAGATGCTCTCTGTTGCAGCTGCTCAGCTCTGCCATTGTAGCATGAAAGCATCCACAGACAATATGTAAATGATAGGTGTGGCTGTGTTCCAGTAAGTCTGTGTTTGCAAAAACAGGTGGCAGGCCAGATCTGGTCCAGGGAACTCTAGTTTCTCTAGTTTGCTTTAGGTGATCTCTTGCTTCCAATGTCACAGTAATCACACATGCAGATGTGGGCTTTGAAGTGGCTTTGAAGTGGCTTTGGCAGTCCTTGTAGCTTGGTGGTCATCCAGATGATCCACAATATGTTTATAGTAATTTTTTTCAAGATTAATCTGGAAATAAAGACAAAATTTAGAAAACTACCGTGAAGAACTTAGGGATCTCCAGGAATTCTTAGATCTTACTTTCAGAAAAAAAATGATGTAAAGAAATAGCAAAAGTAAGGGGGTAAGGTATAGTTCAAGTGGTAGAGCACACGGTTGACATGCACAAGGTCCAGGATTCAATCCCCAGTATGACCTGTAAAAATAAATAAATAAACCAAATACCCCCCCCCCCAAAAAAAAACCTAAGAAAAAAATAATGAAAGTAGAAAAAGGATATAATAAATGATATATATTATAAAGGACATTGTGATTCTCTTGTTGTAATCTGTGTTTTGCATTTAAATTTTGCATTAATCTAGTGAGAGACCAAGACTAGGGGGAGGGAGCAGACTTTTGAATATTTTCTTTTCTTTGTAACTGCAGATAGCAGCTCCTGTTTTTTCTCTAGGACCTAGATTTCAGTAGATTTGTGCTGTTTCTGGCTGCTTTTTCTTTGTCTTATTTTCTTTCTGTTTAAAACTTTTTCCTCTTGGGGGCAGATTGTTAAAAAAAAATCATGTGGAGCACAAAGGAGTTTTAGTGCAATGAAATTATTCTGTATGATACTATAGTGGTGGCTACATGTCATTATGCTTTTGTCAAAACTCATAGAATGTACAACATCAAGAGTGGGCCCTAATGTAAACTGTGGACTTTGGTTGATAATAATGTGTCCATGTTGGTTCATCGATTGTACCAAATATGCCACACTGATGAGGGATGTTGAGGGTAGGGGAGTATATATGTGTGGGTGAGGAAGGCTTTGTGCCTACTCTGTATTTTCTGCTCAATTCTGCTGTGAACCTGAAACTGTTCTAAAAAATTAAGTCTATTAATTAAAAAAAGAAAAAAGAAACCATTATGTATGTTAAAGCCTATTTGATAACATTTCAAAATGATCTAAGGGTCAGTCTTAGTGATAAAAATATTAATTGCAGAATGTTAAGATATATATTTACATTCTAAATTTTCTTTAGGATATATCTATCTATAAACTTCTGGCAGGCAGTTTGCTTTAATGGATATGTAATTTGTGTAGTCATCACTTAATTTGTGATTCTAACATATTTGAGAATATGTTAGATAAATCACTCCATGATTATAGCAGTTTAATCTGCTTAGGGAAATCATTTAGCTTATGCTATTGTCTAGATATTTTTCTTCACAAAGTAAGGCAAAGTTTGGCTGAAATTGCCATGAATTTTGCATCAGTAGGGTCCATGCAATGGGCTATTTGTATTCCAGCTTTTTAGGCATAGAGATTTGAAAATATGCATGTAGAAGCAACAATTATGAAAGAAGTTTAATGAATGGGTTGGGATTCCACTCTGTTGCTTCTGAGTTGTATGTCCTTGAGCAAGTTAGTGTTCTTTCCTCGGCATCTGTTTCCCAGTCTGTAAAATGGGAATAATAATAATAAAAATAATAAAATAATAAATACCAGCACCCAGGGTTGTTGGGACGATTAAATGAGATAATGCATAGAAACAAAATGACTGGCATAGCCTAAATCATGGGACAAAATAATTATGTTTAGGAGTTGTTTGAGTTTGTGGATGAATACTTTTTTGTTTAATACTGTGTAATATAAAAATAAAAGATTTTATTTATATTTTACATATAAGCTAATTATCCTTATGTGTTTTTGTAGCTCTTCATTATAATTATTTTAAATTTATATTTAGTGACATGTTTATCTATGTAAAACAGTAGGTATATGGGAAACTGTGTCTCAGCTAATCTAGGACTCTGCAGAGAAAATAAAGTTAGCAATAAGACATTATTTTCAGCAAAGGAAGCAAGTGTACGAGCTCATTTAAGTATTGACTCTGATATTTCAAGGCTATCAGATAGAGGGACCACAGTTTATCTTTTTCTATATTGGGCTTCCACTTTATTTTTACTGCTACCCTCTTAATGTGTGCTTATACAACTTAATTTCTTCTTCACAATAGCATGATAAGCACTTGGTTGAATTGTCAAATTATATAGTGGTTTATTGTATCCTTTTTTGTCTCTAGGATGATTGAGGAAAGTGGGAACAAGCGGAAGACCATGGCAGAGAAGAGGCAGCTGTTCATAGAAATGCGTGAGTCTCGAGTGCTTCTAGAAATCCTTATTTGTATGTGTGGGAATGGCATTTTTTTTTCCCTCTCCCTTATCAAGTCATAGCTTTAAAAAATTAGAAGTTTTATGTTACAAGCTTTAGAAAGGGAAGAATGGGGGTTAAAGAATCGTGGAGTTGGAGAACCCCCAAGACAGAGCACGTATTTTAACTGAATTGACTTGAACTTCTTTCTTAAGCAAGATCATAAATAATAAAGCAGAAATGTTAACCTAGATCATCTGTGGGTTTAAGGCTTGCCTGTCAATTTAAACCTCTTGCTGTAACTCCATTGTTACCGTGAGCTTGCAGGTGGTGATAAATAATTAATGCATTATATAAATTACCTCCCACTAGATAAAGGTTCTAAGGTAGAGATGACTAAGTGTTAGCACAGCACTTACAGCTGTAGGAAAAATTAAAAGCATGAATGTGTACTTTGGTATATTACTTTACTGTATACACTTTAAAATCTGTTAAAACTTCTTATATATTTCTTATCTATTCTTATGTATTCCTATATTCTTACATATTCTTATATAGTTGTTACATAAAATTCAAGCAAAAAAAAAAAGATGGCTGGGAGGAATAGGGTAGTTCCCAGTGTTCGGAGGGTTGGTTTGGTCTGCAATTACTTGTCGATGTGACCATGACTGCATGGCCTTGACCAATGCACTGACGCTTGGCGGACCTCAAATTCATTAACCATGAAATGGGGTTATTGGTCTGTGCCAGTGATTGTGAAGCCTTTTAAGAGCATTGTGCTTTTTTTTTTTTTTCCCCAATGAGAGCTTACAAGGACCTTCAACATGAGTGTTGTAAAATTGGTGCTGCTTGGTGAAGCCAGAGGAGGGAGGTGGGAGTCAGCTTGAGATACCCCCGAGGTAGCTGCAGAATTCTAGAATTCTGCATATCATGGAGTGAAAATCAGCAGGTCAGACCCTTTCAACTATCAAGATTTTCTAAATTGTTAGAGTCTTAGTAATGGGGAAGCAGAGTTTGACTCAACTCAGATCTGTGTTGTCCTGTCAGGCAGGGCCTAGATAATTGTCTGTTAAAGATGGCAGAAAAAGAAATTTTTGGCTTAGGCAGTTGATCTGGGTGATCTTTAACGACTTTCCTAGTTCTGAGTCTCTCATTGCTAGTCATCTAAGCTGGGCACCTTGGAATCACTTCTCTCCACCTCACCCTCCTCCACCAAAGAAATTACAAAGCGCAGCTGAGTTTTCCCCTGTGAGTCTTTTTTTTTTTTTTAGTTTTATTTATTTATTATTATTATTTTTTTATTGAAGTATAGTCAATTTATAATGTCAATTTCTGGTGTATAGCATAATAGTTCAGTAATACATGTACATACATATATTTGTTTTCATATTCGTTTTCAGTATAGGTTACTACAAGACATTGAATATAGTTCCCTGTGCTATACAATATAAACTTGTTGTTTATCCACTTTATGTATAATAGTATCTGCAGCTCTCGTGAGTCTTGAATCGGTCTGTCCCTCAAATTATAATGGCTTTGAATCCAGGCTCTGTAGTCAGACTGCCTGGATTTGCATCTTGGCTCCCTCACTTACTGGCTTACAATTTCCTCATCCATAAAATAGGACCTACTGCATAGAATTATTGTGAAGATTAAATGAGATAATGGGACTAAAGCACTTCACGCCATGCTTGACCCAGAACCGTAGTTATTTAATGTGGTTAGCTGTGTTTATAGTTAATATATATATATATTTTAATCATTTTTACTTTTCTAAACGGAAGCAGTCAGTTTCTGATCCCTTCCTTCAGTCTTGACGCTCAAGTCGGTGATCTCTGATGCTACCAGACTGAACTATATAAACCTTAGGTTACTTCCTCCTTAAATCCCTTCTGTTGCTCCTCATCACTGTCCTGAAGAAGCCCGAGCTCCTGAGTTGCCCAATGAGGCCATTTTGGACTCTTCCTTGGCTCACAAGTTTCTGATTTCCATCACTCACCATCTGTGTTGTTTCCAGCAGTCCTGGCCTGGCTTTCCCCCAGAGAGATGGTGGTTTTCCTCTCTCTGTGCTGTTGTGTATGGGGTTGCCTCCGCCTTCATCTGGCTTGTTGCTCCTGCCTACCCTTCAAGACTCAGCATAGGGGTCATCTTTTCATTTAGTTTTTAACACATTTACTGAGAATCTGTTATGTTCCAGGCACCATTCTAGGTGCTGGGGTTATAGGGGAGAACAAAACACAGTCCCTGACTTCTCTCCCACAGCTTACATTTTAAGGGGAAACTGACAAAAACAGAAACCAAATAAACTGTAATTCTTGATACTAAGAATTACAGAGGGTAGGTACACTTACATGGGCATATGAGAGAGCGTGGTAGGGTAGGTATTTGAAGTAGAAATTGGGTATTCTGCAAAGAATTGAGTTTACTCTTTAGTGAATGCTATCACTGACACATAAACCTTGTATAAGTTACCATTCTCTGTAACAAACTCAAGGATATGATGTTTGGTGGAGGTGGCTCCCTGAGTCTACTCCATTTCTTCACAGAAAGAATTGCACTGGTACCAGTGGTACAGTGCTGTTGGAAGCCCCAATCTCATTGTCAACATCACCCCAAGTCTCCAGCATAATTACCTTGTAAGAATGCAAAAGTCACCTTTTGCCAGCCTTATTACTTGGCCCTGTCATCTGGGTGTTGGGTTGATTGTAGTATGTCAGTTTTGAACCAAATGATCTTTCTTCACTCTTTTATTAATCTTAATGGTTAGTTTATAGACTTCTACTTAGGTAGGTAACTACATGTATATCTTTTTTTTTTAAGACTTTATTTTTTTTAGAGCAGTTTTAAGTTCATAGCAAAATTAAGAGCTGTCTCGTATTTACCCCCTGCCCTGACATATGCATAGCCTCCCTCACCATCAACCCCCGCCCGCCAGAGTGGAACATCTCTTACAATTGATGGACCTACACTGACACATCATTAGTGATGGAATTGGTTCATTCTTTCTTTGCTTAGTATTTTATCTTCTAGACTCTAAGCATCACAAGAGTAAGAATCACATGTATTTATCATGGTAGCTCCAGCAACTCAATAAATATTTATTAAAGGAAGAGGAGAATAAATTACATAGAAAAATTTGATAGTTTATAATTTTTACATAATATAAAATTACTAAGAAAAATGAAAGGTGATAATTTCTCAACTCTGGTGCTAAAGTAAAAGCTGTCTAGATGAGTCTATAAAATATTTGACACCAGGCCTTTGTGCTCAGAGGTTCTGGTTTTATTTTTCCTTCCCCAAAATGTCACTTTTATTGTATTTCTCAAGGAACTTTTGGCTTTATTGGTCCTCTCCATTATATGTTTTTCTAAATATTCCACGAATGCTTGAAAATAATGTGTATGTTCTCTGCATTATTATCTCAGTCAAGCTTGTTATATGTTTTATTAAAATCTTTTTTGTTCTTACTGATTTGACTGGTTGATCTTAATTATTAAAAGATGTTAAAAATCTCTGCTTTGATGGTGGATTTGAAATTTTCCCCCTATAGTTTTGTCAGTGTTTTGAAGCTTTTGTTCTTAGTGTATATATATTAAAATGTTATGCCTTCCTAGGAAGTTGGATCTGTTGTCATTATATGGGTACCTGTTTTTCTAGTAATGCTTTTTTTTTTTTCTGCTGTGAAGTCTAGTTTAAAAAAAATACTGTATGTATGTATTTATTTTAATAAAGATTCTGGGGATTGAACCCAGGACCTCATGCATGCTAAGCATGTGCTCTGCCACTGAGCTGTTACCCTTCCCACTGTGAGTCTGTTTTTGTGTTATATTAATATAACTATACCAGCTTTCTTTTAGTTACACACCTAGTACAGTATATCTGTTCATTCTTTAAAAAATTTTTCTGTATCCTTATGTTTTATGTATATCTCCTATAAACAGCATAAGTTAGTTTATTTAGAAAACAAAACAAAACTGACCATTGTGACAGTTTTGGCTTTTTCACTGAAGGATTTATTCTGTTTAACTTTTTTTATGAATACTGATATATTTTATTTCTTACGTTTTATTTTGTACTTCAATTTTGTCCTTTCTCTGTTTTTCCTCCTTCCTTGACTTCTTTCAGATGAGTTGAGCTTCCTTCCATTTATTCTACTTTTCCCCTCTACTTAGTTGTGAGTTATATTATGTTCTTTTTCTATTCTTTTTGTGGTTACCCCAGAAATTTTAATATCAATTAAAATGAAGTCCAGATCCTATCAATAAATATAACTTTGTTCAAAGTAATACAGGAATATTAGAATATTTTAGAGTACCTCTTTTATGAAATATATGCTGTCTTTTGTATTATGTTTTGAACTCCATATTAGACTTTATTTTGTATAATCAATTTTTGTTTTATCCAACCTATTTGGTTATCACTTTCTTTGCTTGCCATTATTTAAAAAAATTTAAATCTAAATTTTGGTGGCGCTAGGCATGTGTCTCTACCATTTCCTTTTGTGGAATTTTTAAACTTTTTTTCCTACTTCATCCGCTGAAGGAGTCACCCTTCAGTGGTTGTACCTTCCTCTCTGCTGGGACCTCTGGCTTCACCTCTGGTCCCTAGGGTTTTTAATTGTACCACCAAGAAAAAAATGAGGAAGTCATTCATGTTCATTTTTGTTGCTTATTCAGACTAATTTTTTTTGAAAAAAATTTTTTTCCTCATTAGAAGTGCTTGTAAAAATTTTCAGACAATTCAGAAATGTTACTCTATTTACATTTATTAGATTTATAATCTTTTCTCCCCTTTCTCTCCTTTCTCCCCTTTCTCCTTCCCTTCTCCTCATTTCCCCAGTTAGATTCCTTTTTCAACAAAGTATATTTTCTTTGTTATACCTCCCATTGGTCTGCTGAACACCTCCACCAAATCCTGTGGCTTCCTAGAACATGGTTTGGAATCCTCTGCCCTACCTGAAGAAGGCTAAAAGCATCAGCATGTTTACCCAGGAAACAGAGCTGGCTTCCCCACTGTTTTTATCACCTTCCCCATTAGCTTTTCCTTGCTAGTGTCCACAGTTGTATAGTTTGTCTAACCTTTTGTATTTATTTACTCTTTATATTTTTAGGAAAAAGGAGATCAGAGTCTTTTATACCAGGCAACTGAGAACTTCCTAATTTTCAGTTATTTATTCTAATAAATACTTAGTTGCTAGTTTTATTATGTCCTACTTTGGGGCATATATTAATGAATAATACAACAGTAAGTGGGTCTTTGCCTTCATGGAGCTTAGTTTCCAGGAAATGGAAACAAGGAATGATAGGGCAGTGGGAGCCATGGTAGGGGAAGCATGGGAGGTCAAGGAAGGGATCTGGGAGGAAGTGTCTCGGCTGAGTCAGCCCAATGATGTGGTGAGGGGAGGGCTGGGGCACTATCACAAAGGCCCAGAGGTGGGAGGGCGTGTCATGTTTGGGTAATTGTATGCAGTCCAGACTGATTGGAGTTGGGTGTGCGGTAAAATTTGAGAGGTGCATGAGCCAAACCTTTAAGTTGTGTTGGGTAGTCTTGTGTTTTCCAAAACTAGCTGCTTTATATGACTCTCTAGGGACATTTGTTAAGAATGAGGATTGCGGATTCTTCCCCTGGAGATTTTGATACAAGCTTCTGATACAAACAGATAACAATAAAACTCTTACATTTGACTCTTCTCTTTTCTTGGGATTTGGTTATACTATAGAACATTCATATCCTAGTTTCATGAATAAGGAGAGCCATAATGTACAAAGAAGGGTTAATCCTTTCTTATCATTTCCCTGTCTTTCTCCTGTACCTCTTGGGTACCCAGTGTCTCCATATTGTCCCCTGTCTGTTCAGGAATTTCACTGGGCTTTCTAACTGGAGCCAGTGTTCTGCTTGGATATTTAGTTAGGACTCTGTACCATTTTTGATGAGCTTGAAACATTGTCTGACATTAGAATTAAAATGACATTTTACTGTATTTCTTATAATGAAATACTCTTGAAATGAATGATAATGAAAAGTAATTATTTTTAAGTCCAGAATTCCCAAAGGGATAATCTGATCATTTCAGTTTTTTTGCTGGGAGCTTTTCTATTTTGTATGTGCCAAACTACCATATTTTCT
Source organism: Camelus ferus (assembly GCF_009834535.1). NCBI lineage: Eukaryota > Metazoa > Chordata > Mammalia > Artiodactyla > Camelidae > Camelus > Camelus ferus. The sequence continues at coordinate 17,570,727 of NC_045710.1, read as the reverse complement.
GATCAGGAAATCAATATGATACTTATGTAGGGGAAGTATTAAAAAATTGAAGGCTACACTTAGGCAGTGTATGAGGACTCTCCTTTTGGAAATCAGTAAAGGTGACTGCTCCAGAAGGAGGAGAACCTATGGGAAGTTTGAGTACCTGATTGGTTGAATGTTGCTACAATAAGATTTTAATAAAGTTCTAAGGTTATTGATTATATCTTAACTTCTAGGAATTATTTTTGGATTTGGACTGCTACTAGATTTTAAAAAATGGTATTATGGCCAGGACTTCCTAGAATTTCTGAATCCTATACCATCCCACTGTTATCTCTACCTCTTCCCCATTGGGTTTAGAGTGATGTGTTTTCATAAGCATCAGTTGCAGAGGAAAGCAGAGTGATAACTTGATTCTTACTAGTTCCTGATACTTCAGTGTAGAGATTTCTGGCAAACTGGGCTGAAGCATATGGAGTTTCCTGCTTCCCTAAACTAGCTAGCTTTGGACTTGGGTGATATCGGCTCTGTTTCATCTTTTGCAGTACCCAAATCTGACTCTAACTGCACTGGAGAAAAAGTCTGAAGAGAGTGAGTTACAACAGGTGCACTGACTTTTTCCTGCACTTTTACTTCTTCACTAGCAAACATGGCCTAATAAATGCCTTGCAGTCTTGTCAATCAGATTAGTAGTCTATCTGTTTGGTCAGCTGGGGTTGGAACTTTCCTTTCCTAGCTGTTCATATTAGTTTTCTCAGTGTTTCTCATAAAAATATTTCATAAAAATAAATATTTAGACATTAAAATTACCTGCAGTAGTTTAATAACAGGTTACTTATTAAGTGCCCTTGAACATTTGTCAGCATTCTTTTTTAAAACCATTGGTTTGGTTTAATTTTTGAATAATTAATATTTAATGATTCGAATTTAAAATATTTAGGCTGAGACAGTAATATATTAAGAAATAAATGAGTAAAAGAAAATCATACTGAATAAATTTAATAGAAGAAGTATAACACTTATACTCTGAAAACTGTAAAACATTGTTGGAAGAAATTAAGGAAGACCTAAATAAATGGAAAGATATCCTGTAAGATACCAGAAAAATTTATCATTAAGATGGCAGTGTTCCCTAAATTGATCCACAGACTCAGTGCAATCCCCATAGAAGACGGCTTCTTTACAGAAATGGATGAGCTGATTCTAAAATTCATATGGAAATTCACAGGACCCAAGATAGCCAAAACAATCTCAAAAGAGAAGAACAAAGTTGGAAGACTCACATTTCCGAATTTGAGAACTACAAAGCTACAGTAATCCAGATTAAGTGGTACGGGCATAAAGACAGACATAGAATCAATGGGATAGAATTGAAAGTTCAGAATTAAACCCATACATCTTTGTTCACTTGATTTTTCACAAGGACGCCAAGACCATTTAATGAAGAAAGCATTGTCTTTTGAAGAAATGGTGCTGAAACAAGTGAATATCCATATGTGAAAGAATGAATTTGAGCCCCTGCCTCACACCACATAATAAATTAACTAAAAGTATATCATAGACCTAAATGTAAGAGCTAAAACTATAAAACTCTTAGAGGAAAACATAAGTATAAATCTTCATGAACTTATGTTAGGCAACCCTTCTTGGGTATGACACCAAAAGCACAAGTGACAAAAGAACAAGTAGATATATTGGAACAAAATTAAAAACTTTTGTGCTTTCATGCAAACAACCAAGAAATTGAAATGACTACCCACAGAATGAGTGAAAAAATTTGCAAATCATATATCTCATAAGGGACTGTATCTACAACATACAAAGAATTCTTACAACTCAATAATGAAGAGATAAAAGCCCAATTAAAAAATGGGCAAAGTGACTCATAAAGGGAAGTGGTTTCCTTTTGGGATAATGAAAATGTTCTAAAATCAGTTGTGGTGATGGTTATACAATTCTGTAAAGACCATTAAATTGAATACTTTGAATGGGTGAATTACATGTGAATTATATTTCAAAAAAGCTTCTTATATTAAAAAAATAGGGCTATATATATATATATATAAAAGGATAGAAGCTTTGTGAGAACTGGATGATGGAGGAAATAATTTTAATCGTGACATCAAGGTAAAGGTTGAAGTGAGAGTAAGAGAAAGCTTTGCTTCACTTTTTGGTCAATAAATATTACTTTCACCAAAAACCTGGAAAAATCCTTCCTTTTTAAAAAAATTTTGTGAAATGAGCAGAAATGAGAGATGACTATAAATATTGGTAGAAGATAATTCATGCTAGTTCACTTTCCGTTTATTGAGTCAAAGTTGCTGCTAGATCTTGCAAAGGCAGCATAGATGAAGTGAAAAACTCACATTGGAGGACAAAGTTCCCTGAAGTGACCTTAAAATTCAAGGAGAATTTTATAGCAAATTTTGACATGAAAACAAAGTTTGATTTGTAGACTCATGTAATTTAGGCTTTGTTATAGTTACTGTGGTTATATATCACTTATCCCCAAAGAGTCATTTTTTTTGTTTATGAATGTTTGGGGTCTAAAATTAGAACAACATCCAGTGCCGATGTCTTTGCTGCATAATATCCGAGGTCTCGGTTGCAAGACTCGAAGTCTCAGGGCTGGATCACTAGAGGCCTTGCTTACTGACAAGTGTGACGGTTGCTGATGACTTCGGCTGATAGACTCAGTTCCTCCGCACTGTCAGCATCTCTGTGTGGTCTCTCCACATCAGCTAGTCTGGACTTCTTCCCAACAATGGTCCCTGGGCTCCAAGGGCAAGCATCCTCAGAGTGAGAGCAGGGGCAGCCTGCCCCACCTTTCATCACCTGTCTTCAGGAGTTGCGCAGTGTCGCGTCTGCCACACTCTGTTCACCGAGACAGTCAGAACAGCCTCAGATGCAAGTGGGGGGCATGTTCTTTAGTTCTTGATGGGGAGGGGCAGTGTACTAGACGCACATAGAGTACCGGTCTGGAAATACTACTGTGGCCATTTTTTTGAAAAATACAGGCTACCACACACCAGAAGGGGACCTTAGGGATCAGCTGGTCCAGTTCCCTCATTTTACAGATGAGGACACTGAGGCTGAGAAGAGATACATAATGTGGCCGCAATCTTGGCAGGTTGGTGGGCAAACTAGGGCTGGAATTTAGCTTTCCTAACTCTAGGCTAGGGTCTTTCCTACTATACCAGTTTGCTTCACTTTGCTGAGTATACAGTTCCTTCATTCAAGTCATGAGCGGTCCTCCTCTCAGAGTTTTCTTAGGCTGGCAGCCAGGATGATGTAGGGAAAACTACTGGCAGAGTGCTTGGCATGGAGAAGGCACACAGAAAGTGTTTCTTAACCCTTCCTCCCCTCTTTGTGTTGCATCCAAAGAAGGCCTGGTTGACATGCTGTCTATTGGCATGACTGTGCCAACACAGTGGAGTAGAAGCACTTTGCCAGCACGTAGAAATTAAATGGTAGATCTAGATGATGATTTTTTACTTGTCCTTTTTCAGGTGCTCAGAATTTTGATGTCATACGACTATCAACATACAGAACAGCTTGCAAATTACGATTTGTACAAAAACGATGCAACCGTAAGTCATTATTTCTACTCATTTCTGTGATAGATGAATAAAGCCCTTGATGGTGTAAAAGATTTTAATATCTTTTAGTCATCTTATAATGTTAATTTAATTATTTTTGTCTTAAGTATTTATCAGAATATAAGCTTTGAAATGGAGAGAACTTGTTTTATTCTGGGTGTCCCTCAAAATATTTAAGAAACTCAATAATGTAACTAGTTTTGAGACTGGTATAGTATTCTCTCAATGGGAGAATTGATTTCTCCTTGTCACCGTTTTTAATTAAAAGTTTTATACAAAATTAATACAACTTATCAGCTTCTAGAGGAAAAGAAAAACTAATATTTTGATAAAGGTATAAAAAATTAACTTTATTAAAGTTAATATAACACATCAGCCTTTTCTATAAGCAATTGCTTCCACAGTTGCTACATATAAAATAAGTAAATAAAATATATGTATATATGTGTTTGTATAGACACACGCATATAAAATCTCTCTTAATTTGTGTGCAGATGAACTAACTTAGACTGAATTATTGTACTTTTTCATTTACGGGCATGTATGTATTTTAATGAAAAACTGTTTTGTGTAATGTCAAAGGACACTTGCCTTGGAATGGGAAAACCTCAGTTTTACCATTTATTATAAACACGTGACCTTGGGCAAGTCACTTCTGATCTAAATACTTCTACACTACATTAAGTCCTACTCAAAAATCCTAGGTTAAAATTCTCCTGAAGAGTTTACTTCAGTTAGACTGAAGTCATGTTTCTTCTCTGGTTTTCCAAAGCAGTGTTTTTCAGATTACGGGCTGTGACCCATTAATGTTTCCTGAAATCCTTTTGGTAGGCTGTAACCGAATGTAAAGCATATAATAGAGAAAAGGAAAAAAAAAGAAAAAAGAATGTAGCTTAATGTGGTAAGGTATTTTGTGAAACGTGTTTTTTATACATCTAGAAGTGTGTGTGTGTGTTGATTTAAATATATTTCTGTGGGTTGTGGTAAAAAAATTTGAAAACCGCTGTCCTAGAGCAACTACCATTTTTATAATTCTTCCTGTAATTATTCTTGGAACATAGAATAATGGGTTGAGCCAGGCTATAAAGTAAAAGAGGCATTGTTCTCGAAGTTTTATTTTGTTACATGTGTTTCCTCAATTCACCTGAAATTTTTTTATGGGTGTAGAGAGTATGAGTAGGAGTCAAATTTCAATTTTTTCTGTATGTATGTTATTGTCCCTATACTGTTTATTGAAAAGATCATTCTTTTTCTTTGTTGCTAAAAACATCTTTTCCTCATATTCATTAGGAGAAATGTACAAGAATGTTCATAGCTGTGTCCATATGTAAGATCTGCTTTTGGACTCGTTGTTCCATTGATCTGTTTATCTATCCTTATACCAATAATCACTGTTATCGCTTTATAATAAGTTCTTGTTATCAGGTAGATCACGTCTTCCTGCTTTGTTCTGTTTTTCTTTTTAAGATTATCTGGGACATTCTTGGCTTTTTTACTTTTATTTCCATACAGCTTTTAGAATCTGCTTATAATTTGTGCTAAAAACAAATAAAATTAAACGAAGAACCATGCTGAGATATTTTTCCTTCTTCATTTCTTTTTTAAAGTGTAATTTATATGTAGTAAAATTTACCCTTTTAATGTATTCCCCTGCGGGATTTTGTTGGAACTACACTGAATCTGTAGATCAAGTTGGGAAGAATGAACATATTTCCAATATTGAGATTTCATCCCATGAACATGGTATATCCCTCTGTTTATTTAGTTCTCTAATTTCTGCTGATTATATTTATAAATTTTTTCGGTAGAGATGTACATCCTTTATTGGATGTATTCCTAAATCTTTGATGATTTATGATGCTAGTATAAATTGTGTTTTAAAATTTTATTATCTGTTACTGATATAAAGAAATACAGGGACTTTCATATCTTGTCTCGTATCTAGCAGTCAATCAAATACCCAAATGTTAATTTTAGTGACGATATGTGTAGAATCTGTGAATTTTCAATGTGTATAATTTTGTCATTTCTGAATAATGACAGTTACCTTTCTTTATTTCCGTTACTTGTACTAATAATTACTGCATATTTATGTTGGTTAGGATCTGATGATCCTATAAAAAGCTTTCATTTTGATAATGATTTCTGATTTAATTTCATTTTGATCAGAGAGCATGGTTTGTATGATTTCAATCCTTAGAGATTTGTTGAGATTACCTTTATGACTTGGGATAAGGTCAATTTTTGTACTTGTTCTTTGTGCTCGTCACAGTAAAGCGTGTTTTCTAATCATTAGGGGCAAGACTTCATATAGTGTCCATTATGCTTTGTTAGTCACGGAGTTTAATTGTCTATGACTATACTTATTTTTTTGTATGTTTGCTCTGTCACTTGCTAAGAGAGGTGTGTTACTGTCTCCCACAAAGTTTGAGAATTTGTCTCTTTGAGGTTCTGTTACATTTTGCATTGTGTGTTTTTGACACTGTTGTAGGGGAGGCAAAATTTTACCTCTGCCCTCTCAGGGTCTCCAGCTGGGCCTGGGAATTAAATTGGCGTAAGACAGATTAACAGGAGAAAAGCATACAGATTTTACATGTACATGGGAGCTCACATAGGAAAATGAAGACTCAAAGAAGTGAGCAGGCCCAGGTGCTTGTGTACTAAGCTGAACAAAGAGTAGCGATTATGGAAAAGTAACTAAAATATATCAAGAGACTAAAGATAAGAGTTATTTTAACAAAGTCTGTGCAGATTTCTCTTAGCCTCAATTCACTGTCTCTGGTGTTGAGGACATTTCTTTCCTCCTGGAATAGGGAGGACATTTTTCACAAGGGACATTTATTTCCAGCTTTTGGGAAGAAAAGGGGAGATCAGAGTGCTCTTCTTGGCATCTGCTGTTTTGCAGGTGTCTTTAGCTCAAACTAATCCTTATGCCAGAGTGGCATATTTTAGGGGGACATATTCTGCTATCTTTCACTATTTATTAGATGTAAATAAATGTAAAGTTCTTCTATCTTTCTGCTGGATTAAAACTTTTAGATTGCCGACAGTTTATTTTCTTTGTGTTCTAGTCCATCTTGTTGATATCTGGAACATGATTGAAGCCTTCCGAGACAATGGCCTTAATACACTGGACCATACCACTGAAATAAGTGTGTCCCGCCTCGAGACCGTCATCTCATCCATCTACTACCAGCTGAACAAGCGCCTTCCTTCTACTCACCAAATCAGCGTGGAGCAGTCCATCAGCCTCCTCCTCAACTTCATGATTGCTGCATATGACAGGCTAGTACCTCACCTGCTTACTCCATTTTAAGAATGTTTATCTCCGAATCATCCCTCTTCTGTACTGCCTTGCCAAGGGTTGTCAACTTAGAATCACAGTTAAAAAGGAAATGAATCAGTGTTAAGTCACTACTGAAGACTGGTTAGATGCCAGAATGACTTACTGTCCTGGGGTATGTCACATTTTAACCTGTGTAATATTAGGGAGATTCACAACACTTGAGACACATTGTTTGGTAAAATTGTAGTTACCTTAGTCAAGCTGTTCTCTTCCAGTGAAATATAGCTGAGTTGTACATTTGATTATGAGGCTTCCTGTTTGACTTTTAAAGCTAACTTTTCTTTATTATGTAACAGCAATTGCCCCTGGACTATAGTAACCTGTTTTCTCTTTATTTATTTTTAGGGTTCTATTTTAATTTTTTTCGATGTAGAACATTTTTCTTCTAAACCTTACAATGATAGAAGAAAACTAAACATACCCCTAATTAAAACAGAAATGAGTTGCTATATTTGTATTTATGGAGAATTAAGTTGGGTATGATTAAAAAAACAGAAAATAAATGGTAAATGATGGAAGCACAGAGGTTAATGCTTATATTCTGGGAACCATGGGTTCAGGTTTCTGATCCTTGCTGTACTGTACCATCTGATTTGGATGGATTAATTCTCTCCGCTTCATTTTTCTCTCTGTACGAAATGAGTTCATATATTTGTAGAATGCTAATACTTTATAATATAGAGGATTCTGTGAATTAATGGTAAAATCATAGAAGTGCCAAGGCCAAGTAACAACATAGGCACTTACTAAATTCACAACACTTTTATAAGATGTTATCAAATTAGATATTCCATCCATTTAGTAAAATTTATTTAAAGAAATCTGAATTTTTAAAACAAGAGTGTACATGAGACATAAGTTCTAGAATTCTAATACCACTTTTTAGCAATTTAAATTAATCCAGGAGGTTAATTTTATACTATCCAAGGAATGACTCTTCTGATCCCAAAACCTCAGTAAAAACTGTCACTCTGTGGTCAGTAAACAGTACCTTATCCTGACACTGACTCACTTGAGTAAGTCAGTTCAGGGTCAACACAACACAAATTAATTTAAGAAACAATTTTAAAAAAAATTTTTATGGGGGGAGGTAATTAGGTGTATTTATTTATTTTTGTAATGGAGGTACTGGGGATTGAACCCAGGACCTCATGCACACTAGGCATGCACTGTACCACTGAGCCCTCCCCTCTCCCCTAAGAAACAATATTTTTAAAGTCAGAAATAAAAATTGTCTTACAGCCTAAAAATAAGGCAGAGATTATAAATTTTGATTCCATACCAAATAAGTACTACGGCTAAAGAAGGGAGAAGAAGGGAGAGTGAAGAGATAGCAGAGGGAGAATGGGAAGACCAGATGAAAGAGGAGAGGGTGAGAAGCGTCCTGGGACACATTCAGAGACAAAGGAAAGGAAGAAATGGACAGTAAATCAGGTGAAGACAGATCAGTAGAAGGGCACCCTAAAGAGAACTAGGGAAAACAAAAAGAGATGAAAGAGTTAAGAAGAGTGGGGACTATAGTATGGCAGTGGTGAGCTTGGTAATTCTCAAGTCATGTGCTGCCTAAAACCTTGAACGTGGGCATCAGAATAAATCATCGCATCTTTACTAACCTTGAAATCGTTCTATGGTAAGAGCTTATTTTTTGGGTTTTTTTAGGTTATATTATTTTTTTTTATGGTAAGAGCTTATTTAGTTAGCTCTCCAGAAATTTGAAATTGGCTTTCACGTCCTGGGAAAAATAAAGGATCTAGTTATCAGAATTTTATTTTTTGAAAATCAGGGCATTTTGTTGTTAAATACTTCAAAAAGTAGTAATCCCATCGTGGATAGGCCACTTTGTTACTTAGGCTGGCGAGTCCCTTTGATGTGTAGAATTTCTGTTATTTTAATTGATCTTTTCAGGCTTTTGTATTTCATAATTTCTCAAAGTTAAAATTTGGATGCAATAATTACTTAATTATTGAATTCCTTTGCCTCCAAATTCATAGTCAGATTTTTGGCCAGGTTGTTTCTGTTTATTCTAATAGATTGTAAGACGTTAAAACAACCACCAGAAACAAATAGGGTCTAAGACTTTCTCCCTGAAGTGTGTATTTTCTTAGGATTTTTTTTTCAGTACTTAGGATTTGAAATATTTCACACTTGACAATTAAAAACATTGAAAAGTACAAAGAATACTGTTATAAACATCTGTGTATAGGACTTCAATGAAAGCTATAAGGAATAGCCAAAACATTCTGATGGCCTCATTTTTTCCTCTATCAGATCCTCACTGCTACAGTATTGCTAGTTACATGGTCTGATCTGAGGGTACAGCAGGTGATACTTTAACCAACATTATATATAATTTTTTTTTTGAGTAACAGATACTCAAATTCCCAGCATGAGGGATAGGAAACCTTCCTTATTCTTCCTCAGTTCAGCTGGCTTAGATTTAGATTTGTGATTTATAAACCTCCTTTCTGTTTCCATCCTCTGCATTAGTTCAGTGTCTTCAGTTGTAAGCAATAGAAAGCCTACTCCGATGGACTTTTACAGTGAGAGGAATGTAGGCTCACATAACGGAGGAGCCAGAGGCAGGCCAGTCTGGGATCTTGGTTCCATCAGCACCCTGGCTTCATTTCTTTATAGTGGTCTTGGCTTTGCCTTCCTCTTATATCAGTTTCATCTTTAGAGCTGACTTCAGAAAATGCCTGCTGGCAGCTACTAAGTGCTTCCTTTTTCAAGTCTGGGTAGGGGGAAAGAGCCAGTTTTCTTTCAGCACCAAACAGATGTACCTGAACCTCCAGAAATGTGCATTTGGGCCATATATGTGTGTTACGCTTTTTAGTGGAAACCAAGGATTTGTGCCTCTAGAGCAGAGGATAGTTTAATTCTCACCTTCACTGCATATTGCCTCACACTGGGGATGATTAAACTCTGTATGAAGGTGATGACTACAGTGTTCACCCCTGAACTCCTTGCAATACATCATAAACTTGTGGTTCCCTTTCTTGCTAAATGGCCCTACTGTCCATCCAGTTTCTTAAACCTGAAACCTGAGAATCATTTATAAGTCTTCCTTCTCAGTCAGCCCCCACAAGTTGTCAGTTATCAAGTTCTTTCATTTCTACCTCTGGACTATCCTTCAGATTTGTGTACTTCTCTCCATCCTCACTGCCACCATCCCAGACCACCAGCATCAGCTTTTGCCTGGACTACTGCTGTAGCTTCTAACTGGTCTTCTTAGTATATACTCTTCTTCCCTTGTTCATTGTTAGAAGTTATTAACATCTACATACCCAGAAACTTGAACGTTGACAATAATTTACATTTATCTCTTCTAACCCATCCTACTGACCTGCACCTAACTAATTTGAACCCTGTTCTGATTTTGTGTTATCATTTCCTTGCTTCTTAGAAAAACGTTTTTCCACATATACAGACATAAACAAAGTATTATTTGATTTTAATTATTTGTGCAATTATAAGAGTGCTGTGCCGAACCTGCTATTATCTGATTTACTTGTTTCACCCAGTAGTATATTTTAAAGATTCATGATGCCTGTAGCTGTAGTTGAGTTATTTTCACTGCTGTATAACGTTCTGTTGTGTTTCTATGCCATTTTGGTTTTTTCCTGATTTTTGCTTTAAGAAACAACTCTGCTTGGAATATTCTTACATGTGTGTCCTAGTACAGTGTATACAAATGTTTCTCTTAGTTCTAAACTGAGGAATAGGATTGCTGAACTGTGAGGTATATGAAAGTTCAGCTTTAGAATTGAACTGAGATTTAGAAGATACCAAATTATTTTTCCAGATAGTGCCAGTGCATAAGATCTTTTTGATCCACAGTGTGTAAGCCTTAGAATTGTCAGCCTTTGTAGTTTTGCTAAATGACCTCTCAGTGTCTTGGTTTGCATTTTCTTGATTACTGAGTTTCTTCTTGTGTTTGTTGGCCGTATATATTACTTCTGTGAAATGCCTCTTTGTGTCTTTTGCCCATTATTCTAGTGTGATGTTTTTTCTTTTTGTATTGATTTGTAGTTCTTCATATATACAATCTAGATAATCCTTTCTTGATTGTGTCTTGTATGTATATTCTCCCAATTGATTTTTTAGTTTTCTTAAATATCTTATTCTTAAAATATTTTTTCCACTCCTCCAACCTCCTTTCTTGAAATATTATTAATGAAAAATTTCAAATATATACAAACATGGGAAGAATATTGTAATAACACTCAATGTGCCTGTAACTCAGCTTCAGTAATTATCAATACAGGGCCAGTGTTACTTCATCTATATCCCCAGGCTCTCTGCCTCCCCTTTCCCCACTTTCTTGGCTTATTTTGAGGCGGATCTCACATATCATTATCATTTCACATGTCAATATTCCAGTGCATCTGTATCTCTAAAAGATGGGGCTCCTTTAAAAATTTATTATCATAATGCCATTATCTCACCTAAAAATTAATAAATATTTATTAATATCTTAAAATATCCATTTCACTAATTCTTTATAATTTTTTAATGTTTTGTTTAATTTGAGATTCAAGTAAGGTCCATGCATTGCAGTTGATTGATATTCCCTTAAGATTCTTTTCATCTGTAGATGTTCCCTTCATTTCTCTCTTTTTGTGCTAGAGATTGCAGTATGCATTCTTGATTTTTCAAAGTCTGATATTAATTGGCACCATTATTCTCTTTTTAGGCAATGCAAAGACTGCTGTGTTTCTATACCATTTTGGTTTCAGAACGCTTTAATTTTTACCTCCTCTTTTATGTCATTGAGATTGTGTATTTTTATTTCATATATATTTAAAACCAAGCAGTCCTTATTAATTTTTTATATAGTTAAACATTTATTTATAGGTAAGTCTATGGTAAACTAACTGGTATTTACTGTATAATAAAATAATGTTTGCTTAACTTTAAATACGTTAATTTTGTTGTTTTTTCGTCCTCTCCTGCACTTTCAAGATTCCATCGGAAATTATTTTCTTTCTGCCTGAAGAACACCTTTTGTTATTTCCTTTCTGCAAGTCAGACTGTGACACATTCTCTTTGTTTTTGTATGGATATTTCACCTTCACACTTCCAAGAATATTTTCATTTGGTATATGATATTTTTGGTTGACAGTGGTTAAACCTTTCAACATTTTAAGAATATTGTTCTAGTATTTTTTTTAGCTTCCATTATTACTCAATCAGTGGTGGATGTAATTTTAGCTTCTTTTGATGGTAATCTGTCAGTTTCCTCTGGCAACATTTAAGATTTTCTTCCTCTCTTCCTTATCCTCCTCCTTCTTCATTTTCAGCCAAGATGCCAAATATGTCATTTTATGCCATTTTGTCTCTTACTCCTTAAATATAATCAGCCTAGTTATAAGATCTGTGCTTATACTCCATTATCTGGATTCTCTGTGATTCTTTTTGTATTATTTGCTGTTCCTGTTTCTCATTCATGTTGTCTTATTTCCCTTTTGCCTTGTTACCTTTTATAATGTGAGAAACATTGCAAAGTTATTTTTAATTTTTATTATGTACCAGACATTATATTGCAGAATTATTTGCAGAAATACTTTGAGGCCTAGGATAATGTTTTCTTACAGAGAGGATTTGTGTTTACTTTTGCCAGTTGTTTGGAGACCTTAACAGTCCAGAATGCCCTGAGTTCAGTCTGTGATATGGCCCATGTGAGGACCTGTTTTACTTCCTCACACTAGTGCTTTTAGGTGCAGCCTTTGCATTCTCAGCCCACAGTAATGGGAGCCAGAGTAGGCAGTTTCATCTGGATTCAGTGATCCAACGTCTCTCTTCTAGCCCCTTAATGCTGTCAAAGAGTTACTGTTCTGTATTTCAGCCTTTCTGGTTCCCCCTCTGAAATCTGAAAATCGCTTGCATGGAAAAAGTGGTTTCAGCCATTGCACTCACCTCCTTGGGCATCCAGCTCCCCTGCATTAGGTAATTCAATTGTTAGTCCTTGTTTGCATTCAGGGAGATAAAAAAATTTTTTCCGCATCTTTTCTGCTTTTGCTCAGAGGAAGAGATGATCAGAATTAACTGGTCTGCCATTACCTATTATTTCTCCAAAGATTTCCTCTGTTTTTATTTATTTTTTCTCTTTTTTTGGAAGGTTGTCATATTTACTTCCTCTATCTCCTGATGTTTCTCATAATATGGATCAGTTCTTCAACTTTCTCTGCTTCCTTTCAGTAGAGTTTATCAATCTGCATTTCTACTCATTAATTTCTTTTTCATTTAGAGCCGTTCTACTGTTTGTCCCATCTATTATGTCACTTTTTAGGTGTTATATTTTTCACACTTAGTATAGCTAAAATTTTTTTTTCATGATATATGGTTCTTCTTTCATAATGCTGTCTCCTTTTTTTTAGTTTGACTTTTATTTTTTAATATTTTTATTGAAATATAATTGACATATAACATATTAGTCTCAGGTGTACAATATAATGATTCAATATTTGTATATATTGTGGAATGATCACCATAATAAGTCTAGCTAACATCCATCACTGTACATAGTTACATTTTTTTTCTTGTGATGTAAACATATAAAATTTCTCTTAACAACTTTTAAATATGCAATACAGTATTTTTAACTATGGTTACTGTGCTGTACATTACATCCCTAGGACTTATTTATTGTATAACTGAAAGTTTGTACATTTTGACCCCCTTAACCCATTTTGCTCACTCTCCACCCCCTACTTCTGGCAGCCACCAATCTGTGTATCTATGAACTGGGGATTTCTTTCTTTCTCTTTCTTTCTTTTTTTCAAGATTACACGTATAAGTGTGATCATATTTGTCTTTTTCTGTCTGACTTATTTCATTTAGCATACTGCCCTCAAAATCCATGTTTTGTTGCAAATGGCAAAATTTCCTTCTTTTTTTGTGGCTGAATATTTCATTTTATACACACACACACACATTTTCTTTACCTGTTCATACGTTGATAGACACTTAGATCATTTCCGTGTCTTGGCTGTTGTAAATAATGGTGCATTGAAGGGGGGGGCGGAGAATCTTTTTGAGTTAGTGTTTTCATATTCTTTGGATAAATATCCGAAAGTGGAATTTCTGGATCATTTGATAGTTCTATTTCTAACTTTCTGAAGAACTTCCATACTGTTTTCCATGGTGGCTGCACCAGTTTACATTCCTACCAGCAGTGTGCAGGAGTTCCCTTTTCTCCACATCCTCACCAACGCTTGTTACTTGTTGTGTTTTTTTGATAATAGCCATTTATTTTTTGATAATAGCCAGATGTGAGGTGATGGCCCATTGTGGTTTTGAATTGTATTTCCCTAAAGATGTCTATTTTCATATGTCTCTTTAATGTATTTATCATGTTAATTTTTAAGTTCCCGGTCCATTTGTTCTAATACTTAGGCTTTTGAAACTGGTGTTAAGTTCTGTTTTTCAACATTTGTGTTTTAAGGTAGTTGTACCCCTGGGTCCAAGGGGTGGTCTTGGCTTGGATGTTTGTAGTGGATGTGGGCAAAACGTGGACGTGGAGTTGGAGTGTCCACATACATGGGTGATTCTTTGAAGTATGGCTGTTGGAAGTGGGAGGAAAAGGGGACTGGGCTCTCCCCACGTGGGAATGTATAGTGTCTCAGAGTCCTCAATCTGAATTTGACTTTCCAGGCCATTATGAAGGCGTGTTAATCATTGAACAGAGATAGGACATATTTTAATTAATAACGTTTTAGCTTGATTGATAAGTTTAATATTTAGATGTATGTATAGGGCCTCCTTTTGTAATCTTGCTGCTGTAGGGGCAGGTCTGGTGCCAGCTGTTGGTTGGGCCGTAGTGATTTCTGACAAAAAATGTATTTCCTAGAAGACTTATCTCATTTTGAACTGCTGTTCTAAACTTCTTACATTTTAATCCTTTTTATGTTTTAAGCCATTCTTCTTGGATCATTATTGTATTCTGTTTTCCAGAAAGACAAATGTTCTATAATGAGTTCCTGACTTTATCTGACTGTTGAACCTTATTTTCTCTCCCATTTTTTTATCAGGATTTGTTTAGAAAAGGAGTCTGTGGCCTTCACCAAAAATGTTGGTTCAGAGATATAGTGAAATTCCACCTCAAATGGAACAAACCTATAAAAAATCATGTATCTAATGAAACTAGGCTTGGATAAAATCGTCAAAATATAACATATCAATGAAAGGCCCAGGGATATTGTTTACCATCGAAAATAACAATAGAAAACACTCTTGCTAACTTGAATAATCAAAAGATTCCTTTAAGGTAAAGACTTTTATATATCTAACTTATGATGATTTTTATATTAAAAAAAATTCCTGTGTAGTTTGGAAGTATGGCTGAGAACTATTTTAAAGTCTTGTTTTAGCAGTTTAATTTGGATATATTTAAAAGTTTCCATAGTTCCCTTTTAATGCTGGATGTGGAAAATGAAGCAATATGAAAAAGCAAATCAAAACCAAACTAGTTCACTTTAAATAAAAGCAAATGTATTTCTTAAATTCTGAATGTGCCTGGCTAGCATATTATGGAATGGACATTGCTAAAAAAGCTAATGTTAGGTTACTGTCTTCCTCATTAGTGATTTTTAAACAAAACTATAATTTCCTAGGAGGCACAAACATTTCATGTATTTATGTACGGTATTTACGAATACCCCTGTTTGTTCTTTGATGGATTCAAGATGACAGGAAAAGGCCAAATAAAAAGAGAAGAGAACTAGTGCCGAGTGGGAAGTTTTTGATGCCCTGGATAGTAGCACATTTAACTCATAGAAGGCTCTGATCATAACTCTTTTAGGAAATTTCCAGAGGATGGTGGGGACTGAACTAGGGGTTTTGAATGTTTTAAGGAGGCGAAATCCTAAGGGGAAACCTATTGCAGAATAGAGAAGAACAGCTGCTATGGTGGAGGAGGATACAGGATGCTGCTGTCGTGTGCACTGATGTCGTGTGGAGGGTGTGATGCCTGATGTGACACCACCAACGCCAGTCTAAGCGCTTGAAGTTCGCTTAGTATTCTTCCCATCACTTACTCTTTGTTTTGTAGCTTTTCTTTTCTCCCAAGAAAATTCATCCATTTGTACTAATTTTCAAAGAGGAATCTGTCTGATTTCAGGATATGCAAACCTGCAAAGAGTTTGACCATTAGCTAATATTTCAGAAAAAAACTTTTTTGATTATTATTTTGGTCTTATTTTATCGTTTCCTTTTTATAATTTTTTTTTTTTTTAAAGAGCAAGATGAATACTTCTGAGTGTTGATTTCTCCTTGCCTTGGTTTTTCTCTGAAAGTGAGGAGAGAGGAAGTAACAGAGACTTCTCCAGTCCATTCAGTACTCATCTCCAAAGTAATCTGATTAAGACATTGTTTTCATCATGTAACTTCCCACTCGGAAACCTTCAAAGACTACCTGTGGTTTCTGATTGAAGTTGGTACTCCTCAGGTCTGGATGGTATCAGGCAGTCCTTAATTCCATGTTCACCCTAAACTCTAATTAAGCTATTTGAGGCACTTTTTAGTTTTTCCAATGTGGCATGCTCATTTCTTCTCTCCATGCATTTTGGTTGGTCTCCTGTCCCGCACCCCTTCCCCACCCCCTCTGCAGTCAAGTTTGTACCTACCCTGTAGGCTTCCTTTTTGTCACCAATCCCATTTTCATCCCTATGATGATCTGGAGTACTTGTCCGTATCATTATTTTGACCTTCAATTATATAATACTCTGAACTGCTTCCTAATTATACAAAAATAAGATCCTTATTTCAGTTAAATCCTTGAGAGCAGAGATTCTACCTTGTATTTCTTTGATACCTCAACAGATACAGTGCTGGGTTCTTAATAAATATTTGTAAGATTGAAATGAAAATTAGGAGGCATTCTGATTGTGATAAATTTGAGTAATATTCTATGTTGATTTCGCTTAAGTTATTTGACATTTGCCAAATGGATTCTTGATTTGCTGTTGACTGTTACATAATCTGTTCACTGTGAAGTTTTGTAAATTAAGATTAACTGGAAAAATATGAATTTTTGAAAATCAAGGAGAAATACCCTTATTACTTTTAGCTTAGAAAATGCTTTAGAAATGCTCTTATTATGTGTGATATTTGGACTGGTAATAGTGTTTCTGAAGTAGAAGTCTATTTTTATGTGATAAGTACTAATTTATAGGTTGGCAGCGTTTACAGTTGTTTGCCAAAGATGTAGAAACAACTTTTTTTTTTTTTTAAAGTGAAAAACGCTCCCTGTAGTCTTGTTTTCAGAAATACTAATTTGAATAGCAAGCTCTTATTAGATAGATAGTGGAAAGCTATAAACACCATCCAGATTAGGTTAAACATCCCAAAATAGGCAGAATTTGAGACTTTACTAAATTGAAATGAGCAAATTCCCGTCCAGAGGGCACAGGTGAGGATTGCAGAGACGTCTGAAGGTGCCTGCATGTTACAACATAACAGTGTTTTTTACGGGGTGACTCACTGTCTGCTTAGCTTGGCACAGAGCTAATCACGGTATCTTCTCAGTGTTGGATCTTAAGAACTCTTTTTAGAAGTCGTGCGCACGGTGTATTGTCGACTGTGAAATGGTAGGCCTATGAAGATGAATCACACAGAAAAGTCTGGGAAGGAGAATCGTGTTGCTTGTTGAGGGAGGGTGCTCCCTGGAGAGATTCTGTGGGGGTGGGGTTAAAGTAACAAGTTTCCTCTCGCCAGTCATCCTCAACAAATGTTACCTGTTTATCCATTTATTCATTTTAGTATCTTTCTGCAGGAGTTAACTATCACTGTTAATTGTGTTATATTTAAGAATTGACCTACTAATCAGCCCTCCAGCTAGGCCAGATTTTAAGAGAATCACTTTTTTTTGTGATGAAACCAGGCTAAAGATCCTTCCAAATCTCGTTTGAAGAGAACTGATTCTGCTATGAACTTGGACTTGACTTTGGAAGTACTGAAGACAGGGATGTTGGTGGGGTTATCTATACCATGGCCAGGGGCAGCTGACTATTCAGTTTTAAATGTAGCTTGACCAGGGTATATGGATTAAATTCAGATGTCTGGTGGGAAGGATCAAGAAGGAATTTCTCTGAGAAGAAGGAATCAATTAGATAAAGGACAGAATCATAGGGTCTTAGGCTGCAGCAGGCTGAGACTGCAGTTTCTCTTCACTGCCTCTAATCTCAGAGGAAGAATGCAGAGCTCTAAGGAAACAGGAGAAAAGTGAAAGGGACACTTTCCATTCGCTGTGTTTGGGGGACGTTATAGGAAGTTGTAGTTAGGCTTAAAGTAGACCGAGGGATTGCAATGCCAAGAAAAGCATTCAGAGCAAAGGCGTAAATGCTGAAGTTTGGCCTACAAAGCAAGTAGTTGAGAGAAGGAAGCTAAGTTTTTTTCTTTTGGAAGAAAAATAAAAATAACATGACTTGAGGAAGTAAGAATTGTGACAATACCCCTTCACTAATTTTATTATTTTTTTATGCTGTTATACTTCGATTTTTATATCAGTATCTTTAATAAGTATTTATAAATATCTTTAAATATATAATTTATTAACTTGTTTATATTAATATTTCCTTTTGAAGGGTGAATAAACCTTTTGATAATTGAAACTGTGAACCTAAAGTTATAAGTGATGGTAAGCATTATATGTAGGGAAGATGAGCTCATAATTATGGCCTGAGCCCACTCCCCCTGTTCTCAGAATGCAGTTACATACATATAATTAGGTTCTTAAATATAAAGGCTCACTAAGCACCATTTCCAAATCTCTCCTGCCTGCAAATTCATCCCCCTCATATTTACTGTGATCCTTAATCTCAGATACCTCTCCTTTTCCCCATGCCTAAATTGCCCTCAGCCTGACATGTATTCCTGCTATCCTATTGAGTTACACATCTACACTTAGACGCATATCTCCTCACCTTCAATAAAGCAGGCAGTGCTAAGCATACATACATTTGCACACTAAGAAGGGCATGCAGGCAGAGAAGAGAGAAGATCCACGGTTGGTTGGGTGGGAGATTGGGGAGATTGCTGTGTGGCTGTTGTGAATGTGGAAACAGTTGGAAAGTAGGTATGAGAGGTGATGAGTTAATAGTTATAGGTAATGTGTGGAGTTGGGGAGTTAATGCACTATTCTGTTAATGCAGCTACAGACTGCTTGATCTGAGACCAGCTGCTGAGACTAGTAATAATCCTAATAAGTGGAAAAGGATACAGGTGTTTTAGTGCTGATCCAGGCCAATTGAAAAGTACAGTTGCTACTCTGTATTTGAACAGAAGACTTTCTGAATCTAGAACTATGATTTGCAACAGAGTTGAGTTAAAGAATATTTGAATAAGGGATGTGAAGTGTTGTAAATATTAGTGTTTCTAAAGCATTTGAAGACAAGGGGAAAAGGCTGTTTAAAATTTTCAGGCGTGATAGACCCATTAAGTCATGCTGTATGGCATTTATTGATGAATACTCTCTTCTGTAGCAGGGTTGATTCTGACCTGGGCCTCTTGCCAGTATGCTGGGCTCTGCCACACTCCCCTGTGAGTCTGCATAGATGGCATTAGTTACTTCTTTGCCGCAAGGAATAGATACTGTTTTGTCTCTTTGAAGAAAGAACATTCCATTTGGAGCCAGAAAGAGTTACACACAGTATGATTAATTCTCTTTGATCTTTTATTATGTTCTTTGATTCATCATTGCCTTCAAAATAAAAGCTGAAGTCTTTGTGTTGCATTCACAGCTCTGTGTTGGTAGTTCTCAGCTCTGGATGCATATTAAAATAACACGAGGAACTTTTTAAAAGAGCAGGGCGGGAGGGGGTGTTTAGGCATATGAATGGTATCTTTAATCTCGTACCTTACTGAGATTTGTATGGATTTAGAACTTTAAGGAAATTTAAATAATCATCTTGTTGATTTTTACAGAAATATCCTATTGTGAATTGGGGGTTGCATTGAATCACAACAGGATTTTGTTCAGTTTAGGAAGAACTGACATTTTAACAATATTGAGTCTTTGATTTTATGAATGTGGTGTGTCTCTACATTTTCTTTTTCTTTCATCAGTATTTTGTAGTTTTCAATGTGCAAATCTTGAATGTGTTTTTAAAATTTTTTTTTATGTTTTTCATATTTTGGGAGCTACTGTATTTCCAGTTATCTTTTGCTAATTTGTAGAAGTAAGTTGAATTTTGTATAGTGACCATGTATTCTGTAACCTTGCTGAAGTCCCTTATTATAGTGTTTTGGTAGGTTCTACAGATTTTTTTTAGTAGGTTCTTTGGGATTTTCTACACAGATGATCATATTGTCTGGAGTAGACACAGTTTTATCTTTTAACTTTCAATCTGTATGCATTTTTCTTTTTCTTGCTTTATTGCACCAGCTGGGTTCTCCAATGTGATACTGAGTTCTAGTGGTGAGAGCAGTCATCCTTGACTTGTTCTTGATCTGAGAGGAAAAGCGCTTAGCCTTTCATCATTAAGTATGATGTTAGCTGTTTTTTGTTTTTGTTTTTTTAAAGATGTTCATTATCAGACTGAGGAAATTCCTTTCTTTTCCTGGTTTTCTGAGAGTATCAAAAGTAGATGTTGAATTTTGTCATCTGCATCTATTCAGATAATCACGTGGCTTTTTTTTTTGGTCTGTTAATATGGTAATTGTATTGATTGGTTTTCAGTGTCAAACTAGTGTTACTGGGATAAAGCCCTCTGGGTTGTGATTTTTTAAAAAAAATTTTATTGTATTGCTTAATTTTGGTGGGGGGTGGAGGTAATTAGGTTTATTTATTTTCAGAGGAGATACTAGGGATTGAACCCAGGACTTCATGCATGCTAAGCATGTGCTTTACCACTTGAAGTATATCCTCCCCTCTAGGTTGTGGTTTTTAAATCATTTTTATATATTGCTACATTTGATTTGCTCACATTTTGTTGAAGGTTTTGTCTCTCTATTCATGAGGGACACCGACTTGTTATTTTCTTTTGTTGTAATGTATTTATGTGTTTTTGGTGTCAGAATAATGCTGGCCTCACAAAAGAATTGGGAAGTGTTCCTTCCTTTTTTACTCCCTGAAAGAGAGTAGAAATGCAATTATTTTTTCTTTTAAGTGTGTAGAATTCGCCAGAACAGCTCTCTGAATGAGGAGCTTTCTTTTTTTGGAAGGCTTAAAAATACAGATTCAGTTTCCATCATGGACATGGGCCTCTTCAGGTTGCCTGTTTCCTCTTGAATGAGCGTTTGTAGGTTGTGTTTTTCAGGGCTTAGTTTGTGTTTGTCCAGTTCATCCAGGTTGTTGAATTTATGGACATAAGGTTTTTGGAACATTTCCTGATTATTTCTGTAATGTTTAGAGAACTTGTGGTGATACCCTTCTTTCATTCTTGATATTGGTAATTTGTGTCTTTTTTTCTTAGTCAGTCTGGCTGGAGGTTTATCAATATTACTGGTGTATTCAAAGAACCAGCTTTTGGTTTCATTAATTTTCGTATTGTTTTTCTGTTTTCAATTTCATTGATTTCTGCTCTTACTCATTTTTTTCCCCCTTTGCTTGTTTTGGGTTTAATTTGCTGTTCTTTTTCGAAGTGCCTTCAGTTAGAAGCTTAGATTATTGGCTTGAGAACCTTCTCTTCTAGTATAAACGCTTAACATGAATAAAGTAAAAAGTGCCCACCCTTTCGTTGCTTTCCTTTGGCTGCCTGCTTTCCACCCTGGATGCAACCAATGTTATTTTGTCAGTATCCTTTCAGACAGTTTATAAAATACAGATATATGAGAATATTATTTTTACTCTCTCCTTTTTAACATAATTGCTAGATTGCATTCTGTTTTACCCCATGCTTTGCTTTTTTTTTTTTGAACCTAGTAATCTATCTTGGATACTTGGATATAATTCTTTATCTTTTATGTTTTTTTCATTCTTTTTTATGATAGCCTGATAGCCAGTCTTCTATTAATAAACATCTAAAGATGGGGCCTGGGTCTTGAGATTTTTAATGTTTTTATTCTTTTTATGCATTTTATTACAGAAATTTTATTGTGGAACATTTTATGCATTGCAGTTTGTTTATCTTAAATGTTTTTTAACATGTAGTTTTTCCCTGTCGTCATTCTCCCCCTTAAACCAGGAGCTTTGTCGAATAACCCTCACTTTCTCAGGATTCATTTTTTTAAAACAGTTTTTATTCAGAAATAGAAAATACCTACAGAAAAATAGCTAGAACAAAGTACAGTTTAATGAATTATTATCAAGCAAATACCCATGTAAATACACAGAGGCCAAGAAATAGAGTGCTGTCAGCATCCCAGATGCCCCTCGTGTTGTCCTTGCTGTCTTACAACTTCTCTCTCTTCCCCCAGAGGCAATCAGTATCCTGATTTCTGTGGAAATCTCTTCTAACGTTAATTTTTACTTTCCCCGGTGGAATTTCCCTGGCATTCTTGCATCATGAAATCTGTGTATGCAAAAAATGTCTTGAGGAAGTTTACCTTAAAAAATGTTGTTAGCTGTGCAGCAAGGCCTAACTCTTCTGTTGGCGGGCACATGTTCTTCGTTCTTGCTCTACTGGTCATCAGGCTTACTGGCCCTTGCTCGGGGCTTCTGGAATGTTTTTTCCTGCTGCTTCATTTTTCTGGGCCACTTTGCTTCAGGATGGAAGCTGCGTGCATCAGAGTTCTTAGGTGTAAGCAATAGGATCCATCTCTGGCTAATTTATTAAGAGGCAGCCCCTTGGCTCTCTGAGAACCTTGGGAAAGTAGGCTTGAAGACCAAGAACAGAGCTCAAAATCATACCCCAAAACTGGTCTCGGGGCGCACCTCTGCTACCAAGCTGAGCATAGATTCTGCTGCTTGTGCTCCAGACACCACTGATGCTGGGCAGTGGGCGCTGCTGCAAGAATCCCTGCTCTCAGGACACTGGATGTAACTGCTCCTGTTCCATCCTTGCCAGGTGGATTCTTTGGAGTTCTTCTACCAGTTAATTGTTTTCTATCTGTAGGCTAGAGAGGGTGCATCTTATTGGTGGAGCTTGTGTTATGTGCCCCTGTCATAGTTTCAAAGAAAGATGAGAAAGCAAATATCTTTTTTTTCCCTTTTCTTCATACTTTGATAGTGGAAAGTGTACTTGTAGCATAAGGTAGGGTGTGCTTAAATGTAGACCCAGCATTTGGGTGACTGAAGAGAAATACCCACTGTAAAAGTTCTCTATCAGTCTTAGAAACCCATTATTTTGAACGTAGTTGAGGCTCTTTGTAGCCACTCATGTTGCTCATATAATGCAATGAATATTTAGCGTAGGAATATTCCTTATCATTTCTAGGTGCCATATTGCCAGGTACTATATAAGACATGGAGCAGAATCTGTATTTCTGAAAAACTATATATTTTAAAAACCCCATTCTAATTTGAGCTAGTTTTAGGGATTCCTGTTTCATGAATAAACTTAATGAGATGTGATAGTTAAAAATTAGACTGTAACAGACATTGGTATCTCCTGGCAACATTTTCACTGAGAATTTTCTGGCTTATTGACCATTTGCCTTTTTCACTTGTGATCTTATTATATCCAAAAGGTTTGGAAAATAGGAGACACTCTATTAGGACCATTGGTAAATATAAATAGGATGACATTTGCTTTTCAAAACCAAGATGATATAGTTCTCATTATTGCAAAGATATTTTACTCAAAGTTACTATGAAACTTTTTAAGGACAAGCTTTCTAAAATTAACACAAGCCCATTGTTAATTTACACATATGACTTTAAAAACCGGCCAGTGACGTTTTCATCTTCTCTGAGACCAGGGCGTAGTTGAATGGCTGGAGCAGTGGCCACGGTGCAGAGGATGGGGTGGGGGGCCTTGCTCGTGTTGCCTTGGCTCTGCAGGTGGTGTACAGCAATAATTTGGGTAGTTCATTTATGTTCTACATTTCATCTTTCTAGTTCCTGAAGAAGAATTAATATTACTGTCCCATTCCCTTCACTTTTCTCACAGCTGTGGTAAAAGATCTGACACTGATGTCTCAGATGGGACAGACGAGCTTCTTAGAATCAACACATGGTGACATAAAAGTTGTTACAGTAAAAGCAAAGATGAATATACTATAAAACTTTATAGCAGTATGCATCCTGTCGCTTTAATACATAACAGTAAGCTGTTGTGATGCTATCCTGATGGAAGGACACATTTCTGAACTATTATTCAAACCAGATGGTGCCTCAGATTTGAATATATAAACACCTCAGCTGTGGATTTAATGGACCAAGTTGGTAGGAAGTTTATTTCAGGTTCATCCATTTGGACTTTGCCTACAAAGCCAATAGAGGTTGCTTTACAGGGTGTTTCTAAGCTCCTTTCTAAATGAAACAGGTTAGTTTTAACACTGTTCACATAGCATAGGTGAAGCTTTAATTCTATAAAGAAAAAAAAATCCAAGGTTTCTAAATGTGGTAACATTGTAACATAAGGGTAGGAATCAGTATACTGGTTGCTTGATATTTAGTGATACATTTAATTGCTTTTGTGGTTCCAGATAGCAATTATTTCTAATATAATTTATTTTGCAGTGAGGGCCGAGGCAAGTTGACGGTATTTTCAGTTAAAGCTATGTTAGCAACCATGTGTGGTGGAAAAATGCTGGACAAATTGAGATGTAAGTATTTTTGTATTATTTGAAAGATTTTATTTTCAAATTAGGACTTTTAAACACTTTTAAATGAATGTTTTCAGAATTTTGGATAATGGTCTATTGAATTAGCTTTTTTGTTACCACATCACTCACTTTGCAGCAACTGGCTTAGAGTATGTGAATTATGCCACCTACTGTTCAGAGGGAAAAGTTGGTTGAATTGATTTGTTAGTGTTTCTTTTTTTAGTTTAAAGCAAGAAAACTCTGAAAAGATTCAGAATATAATGTTGACAATTAAAAGATCTTCCCACATTATTAAAAATTTTGCTTGAAGATGATTATGTTGAGCACTTTTAGTTAGAAAATAAATGTCATTACTTTCACTGGGCTTGGTCAAGTTTAGCCCTTTTCTTAATCACGCCATGCTTTATCAGGTGGTATTTCTTGTGATTAAACTGTTTTTTTTAGTACCTTAAGGTCAAGTGTAGTTATTTAGAAATTGACAGCCTATTTATTCAGTTATCTTTCCTTAATTTTTTTCTTCCTGTTGGCCATTTTGGCATTTTACTGTTCAGTAGATAATATTAGAGGGTGGTTAGATGAAATCAAAGGAGGTAAAATTCATAATTATTTAGGTTTCCTGCTTATCATTTTCATTTATTCAGTCACTGGATAGTCCATCCCTGCCTACGCTATACCAAGCACTGTGCTAGGTGCTTTACATATATTTTCTCACTGAATCCTTAAAGTTTCTTTGAAGTGGCAGGTGGTATTTTCTCTGTTTTATGGGTGAGTTAACTGAGGGGGGAAAGCTGGGATTTCAACTCAGTCTGTAGCTTCAGAGCCCTGTTCTAAGCTACTGTGTTGTACTCCACTATGCTTGTCCTGTAATGGGAGGCACAGCTGTGATCAAAGTGCCATACTTTACAAGTAGCCATGGAGTGAGAAACTGTGGCAGATCTCAGGGACATGAGAGTGAAGCTGTGGGCTTAATGAGGTATTGAGATACCCTGTGAGTTGATTGTTGAAGAAACTGGGTCATCTGTCCTGTAGTGTTTCTCATGCACTGGATTTCAATGATTGCATCCTCGTGATGTTCCTCTGTGCCCTACATTTTTTGTTTTAATTGAAAGATATAGAGGCTTCATCAGATTCAAGTACAAGTTTTTAGGCAAGGTTACTTCATAGGTGCATTTGTTTTCTGTACTTTTACTCAAAGTTGGAAAGCTAGATGGCTCACTAGATACAGATTTAGATATCTGAAGAAAGGTCTTAGGTAATATTTGGTCAGTGTCATCTGGGTATGTCATTTAAAATCAGCTGCAACGTAAAACCAATTTTTGGTAGAAAAAATTACAGTTTTATGTGAATACTATTCTGAGTTTTTTTCACATGGTATCTCAAAATATTATTCTTTTGGACTGCAATTTCTTAGTATTTTCTTTATCCTAGCATGGTATTTTTCTGAGGAAGATAATGTAATACAGATGATTATATTTCATTCAAACACAAAGAAAAAGAAAGTTGGGATTGTGTTGTTTTTTTTTAACAATGATGATACCAGATAAAGAAATATGCATTGCCATTTTTATTAGTACTGGAGAAACTGGTTGAAAGTAGAAAATTGATTGTGTAATTGCACGTGCTAGATGACTCTGTGCTTTATAAGTTTCTATGATTAAACTTGCTACATTTACATAGAGCTGGTACCTGGCACATAGTAAGTGCCAAAATTTTGCCAAATATTAATTATTGATTGAGAACTAAAATTACTGTAATTCTCTGTTGTAACTGTTAGTGAAAAAGTGCAAATACTAGTTCTATGTGAAGTATGGAAGGGATCCAAGTGATAGCAGGTGTTTCTTTTTTGTTGTTGTTGTTGTTTTTTAATGTGGCTTTTGAACTTCTTAGAGGAACACAAGTGACCATCATTCAAGTGGCACAAAAGTGCACATGCCTCAGCAAATGTGACACATCAGTGTGTTCTCAACACCAGATCATTGCACATCGTGTATGGATTAATGAAATACAGACCACACTAGGTCACTAATTGCCATGTTTATGTTATTCTGATGGATTTAAAACCTGGTTTATCTTCTTCATATTGAAAATTATGGTTTCTTTACCATCTGTAGCTCTGTTTCAGTATTTTTATCATACCGTAATTATCTTGGCTGGAGAACGCTTAACGTAAGTAAAAATTTCAGGTATTGAAGCCTGTCTCCACTTTTTAATTTTAATCATCCAGGGTGGAAACCTCTTTAAATGTGGTCTGTGCCTCTGATCATAATTTAAACTTTTTTTATCCTTTAGGGATGTTCTCTGATGCATCTAGGGCTAATTGTGAGGCCCTGTTTTTTTTCTCCTCATATTTCCAGACTGCTGTGCTTTTTCAGCTGTTGAACTTTTTGTTGATGGTGGTGGTGTATGTGTCCGTTTCCTTTATTGCTGGTAAATGTGATGGTATTATCTATGTACTAATCTCTAGAAATCTCCCTTTGCTTCTAATTTATTTTTAATATGTTACTGACAGAGAAAATATAACCAGCCTTCTTAGTATTCTACTAAAGTTTGGACAGAAGTAATTACTCATATATTATGAGACAAGCACTTACTTTCATAGTATGATTGTTAGTTTTGGCTATTGTGAGAATTCTTTTTTCCTTTGCTTTCTAGTTCACAGCTGTGTCCTCTTTAGTTCAGGTGGCTGAATAATTGTGTAGAAGAATTTAGCTAACACTGTACTGTAACATCAAATGATAGTTGACCATTTATTCACTTTTTCTACCTACTTACTCCCTCATCTTTGTTCTTTGTTTCTGCATCCTCCTCCCACTGACCCCACTTCTATTTACCTCTGTTAGTGTTCCCATTACATTAGGTTTTTCTAATTTATGGAATATGCCTTAGTGTTTCTACTTTTATCTTGATCTTTCTCCTTTTATCTCTTATTTTAGAATTTTTTCCTTTTTCTCCCCTTGCTCCCTTTTACTTGACCTGTTTTTGTTTGTTTGTTTGCCTTTTTTAGTGTCACAATAGCACTTAAAATGACTTAAGCAATATTTGTGCTTTTAGTTTGAAACATTTCTTAATTAGATTTTCCAGGTCTCACTTAAGAGAGTTTCTGTCCCCAGGTGTTATTTATAGATAAGCGGTTAACTGTTGCAGCTGTTCGGGACTGTATTCTAGATTCAGAGGCAACTTAAGCCAGGATTCTAGATATTAATGATTTATAATCAGAATACTGACTTTAATTATCAGTGTGATAAAACCTCAGTAACATCAGGAACCCAAAAAATAACTCAGAGAAACAAAATATACAGGCTGTAAAGCCCACATTATTTGTTAAATCATACCTAATTATCAACTGATTTAACTATGTGATTCATTTGTCTAATTCTGCTGTTTTCTAAGAAACTTAATCTCTTATTCAAGCCCCATCTGTCTGATAGTAAAAGATAGGAGCAGATGATTTGTGCAATTTATCTTTAAATCCTTTAGAAAACTGGTGCCACTATTTTGAAGGGCATTCTAACAGCGTGTGTCAGGGTGGCCTTGAGAATATTTATATCCAGTGACTCAGTCTGCTTCTTGAGGGTGTCCTGAGGAATAATCAGAGGTGTACCCCAGGTTTTATGTATGTTTGTTGCAACATTTTTAATAACATGTGAAAACTTGAAACAGCTTTAGTGTCCAAAAGTGAGAGCTCAGTTAAACTTTGATATATCCACACGACTGAATATACTGCCTTTAAAAATATGCTTCAGATCAAAATGCATAAATGTAATACAGTTTTATAAAAAATTATTATACACATATAAAAAGAAAGAAATATATCAAAATGGTAGTGCTATTAGGTATTTTTTTCTGGATTGTAGCATGAAAATGGTTTTATAATAATAATTTATATTACTTACATTTTTGTGTGTTTTTGATAGACTACACTTTGAGTAGTCAGAGGAAAGGTGACCTGAGGTGCTGTTTTTGCTCAGAACTGGCAGTTCTGACATTTCAGTTGTTTGCTTCCTTGATGTTTCATTAACAGACTATAGAGGGCCAACCTTTGAAGTCATAATTAAGCAGTTTCACCTGTTCAAAATTTAGCATCCTCTGTGTAATTTTTTTAACTACCTGTCACTGCATATTATCCCGGCAATTTCTGTTAATCATCCTTTTGCTTCATTAGCCGAAAGTTTCTCTTTAATCTGAGTATTTTTCCACATTTACATTTCTCATATAACCAAAATGTTTTAGAACTGGAAATAAGTAAGAGGTAAGTCCTCCATCTGCATTTTATGAAGAAGGAAGGGAGGCCTGGAAACTTGTGTTGGCTAGTTCCTGGCTGAGTTAACACTACAAGCCCAAGGCAGGCTGAATCCCATCCTCTAGCCTCACTCTGACTTAATGAATGATGTAGGAATATTCATGAGTTTGAAAATAACACACACTTGGATTTAGTTACATATAGGTATTTATGAACATGCAGATGTGTGTACATGTTTTTGTGGGTTAGGTTGCTCATTTGGTAGAAAGATGACAGGAGGAGATGAATCATTGGCCAGAAAAGCTGACATATAGAAGAAAATGGCTTTGCATGTGTAGACTTGAGTCTTTATTGTAAACAGCCCTATCATCTTGCAGAAGTGTATGGTTGGTCAGGTGGGGACCAGAGGGGAATGGATAGATGTATAGATGCAATGAGTAAAACCAGGGTTGGGAGAGGGTACAGCTCAAGTGGTAGAGTGCATGCTTAGCATGCATGAGGTCCTGGGTTCAATCTCCAGTACCTCCTCTTAAAAAAAAAATAATAAAACTAATTAACCCCCCAAATCCCCCACCCCAAATTTCTTAAAATAATAAATTAAAAAAAAAAAAAACCAGGGTCATTATCACCAGGGGAAAAAAATATGTATGTAAAGATGGTAGAATAATAGCATTATTTTGCCATTACACAAAAGCCAGAATATTTTTTAAAGTGTATACACATGTGTCTTTAAGGGCTTGATTATGGATTTTTCACAAGGGAAAGGCCTATATTTTTATCTGGAAATAACTAATGGGAAATTAGCATACCTTCTTTCAGAGGTATATAAATTGAAAAATTACTGGGGAAGTGAACCGGTCATCTGGGAAGTAATTTATTCCCTTAATGCCGGAAGGGTTTAGGGCTTTAATTAGAGGACTAGTTAAATTTTTTAGATATTTTTATTAAATTTTATTGTCTTGTATTTGTTTCTTTGGTAAAATATTTTTTGTATGTATGTAGTGAATCACACTTAGATTCATTGTTACACTTTATTTATGATAAAAAAGTTAACAATCACTCTTCAGTGTTTTTGTTACAGATAAGAGAAGCCTAATCTTTAAAAAAAAATTGCTGTTTTAAATCAGTAACTCAAGAAGTAATAACTTCTAAGTAATAACTGTGCCTTCAGTTTTGGGGTCTAGCAGTGTTTCTCTTAAAACCAACCAACCAACAAACATGCTTCTGCTTGTTCCTTTACTACTTTTATATGGGCCTATTAATAGTTTAAATAGTAAGTATAGTTTCTTTTTTCAAGAATTAAAAATTTTTTTACTACTTTGAATCTATTGTATGATAAAGCAGCTAAGTGTAGTTGAAAATAATACTCTTAGTCATTTCACTATCCAATCCCTCCTTTTATTGCTCTGAAGTTAGATGTAGATTTGTTGGTGTGGATGTATACACTTAAGTTTTTGTGAGTGGAAGCTATACACATGGTATTTATATACTTGGATAGCTGAAATCTCCAGTCTTAAATATTCCTACCATTAGTGGCTACAAGGTAATAACTTGCTAGTTTGTATCAGTTATGAAAACATTGAGTGGCCACAGAAAACTTGACTAGCAGTTACTTAAAACCATTGGGATTTATTTTTCTCAAGTAAAAATAAGTCCAAAGGCTGGCAAGTTCAAGATTGATACCATGACTTAGAGATGTCACCGAAGACTTGGGTTCCTTGTGTCTTCCTGCTCGCCATATGTCTTTCCTCAAGATAATCAGTGACTGCTCTATGCCAGGCTTCATACCCATTTTAAGCAGAAAGAAGAAAGAGATGCCTCTATTAGGAAAGCAAAAGCTTTACCACAAATTCACTCCAGAATTACAATGTGCAAAAGAGGCTGGGAAGTCATTTTTTAAGGGGAGCACATCAGCGTTCAGTTAGAGAGCGAGAATGGGAAAATAGATACAGAGTAGTGGGCACCTTGCAGTGCCCACCACATCCCGTATTGACCCTTAGTTTTCACTTAGATTAAGAGGATGATTATTTTCCTTGTTACAAGAAGAGCAGCCAGCTATTTGAAAATTAAGTTTTTATGCTCTTCCCTCCTTCAAAAGGCATCAGTTATTCACATAATTCGTAATCGGTCTTTAAAGCTGTTTGTCTGCTGTCTTGAACTCTGTTTCTAACTGCCTGCAGGATGGTTCCACTTGGAAATTTGCTGAATAGTTCAAATATAGTTATGTTCAAAGCTAAGTATCTATCTTCAGTTTGGTTATTTCAGTCAGGGTTGTCAGCATGTTTTTGAGCTAGATATTTAGAATAATCTTAATTTTTGAAATTCCTTTATTCCCTAGTCTAGTTTGCCACCAAGTGCAGTTTTCTTCAAGAAATTGAAGATGTCTTGGAACTGACACCCCCCTTCCTCCCAAGTACTGTCACTCCTGTAATTCTGACTCTCACCTCCTTACTTGTGCATTATTTACAAGGTTTTCTAGCCGATGTCTCCAATCCTGTTCTTCCTCTTTTATTCATTTTGCCAGTTGTTAACAGTCTAATTTTCTTGAAACCTAGCTTTCAAAATATTTCTTCCCTACTTGAGCGTTTTTAAACAAAATTCAAAATGTTTCCTCTTTTAGCATTTTCACTCATAGCATACTTTCTAAATTCAATCTTTATCTTTACTTCTCAGCATAGTCTGTCATAGTCAGAATGTTCTCAATGCACTGTTTCCTGCCTCCTACCACTGATAGTTACACTCTATAAATTCCTGCCACAGAGACTTTTTATCCCACTTAAAAAAAGTTATAGTTGATTTACAGTATTATCTTGATTTCAGCTATATGTTTCAGGTATACAATAGAAAATTGAATAATTATAGATTATATTCCACTTAAAGTTATTATAAATTATTGGTTATATTCCCTGTGCTGTACAATATGTCCTTGCAGCTTATTTATTTTATACATAGTAGTTTGTACCTCTTAATCTCCAACCCTCATCTTGCCTACCTCCCTTTCCTCTCTCCACTGGTAACCACTAGTTTGTTCTCTGTTTCTGTGAGTCTGTTTCTGTTTTGTTATATTCATTTGTCCTACTCATCTCTGGTTGTGCTCCCAAACCCCTACTCTCAGCCTGTTTTGACCTCATCATTCCAGATCCTGTTTTTCAAGGCCAAGCTTCTAAATTTCTTTTTTGACAATTCTTGCCTCTGTGTGTGTGTGTGTGTGTGTGTGTGTGTGTATGTGTGTATGTATATGTTTTAGATCTATTCTACACTATGTTTTGAAGAAGTGTGGTGTAATGGAATTTCTTTGGAGTCAGATAAGTGTGGGTTTAAATCTTGATTTAGTCACTTACTAACTTTTTGACCTTAAGAAAGTTAACCTTTCCAAACAGTTTCCTTATCTAAATTTTAAATGATTATGTACATACACATGTGCGTGCAAACACACACACACCTTTTTGTGACAGTAAAATGAGCTAATGTTTACTGAAGTATAGTAGTACTTAATATTGGAGATTACCACGTGAAAACAAAACCCCAGGGTAACAGTGTTTTAAACAAAGTTGAAGTTTATTTTTCTCTTATATAAAAGAAGTCCAGGAGTATATAGTCCAGAGGCTGGTATGGTAGCTTTATGTTCATCTGGAATCCAGACTTTCTATATCTTTCTTTTCTACCATTCTAGTGTATGATTTCTACATCAAAAATGAGATTGCCATATAGTCCAAGGTGGCTGTGGGAGCTCCAGCAATCATAGCTGCATTACAAATAGCAAAAAGAGGAAGGAAAAAAGGGTGTATTCCCAGTGTAGTCAGCTTTCTTTAACCAGCTTTCCTGAAAGTCTCTCACAACCCTTCTGCTTATAGTCTCCCTGGCCAAATACCTAGTTGCCTGACCACAACTTACTAAAAGAAGGCCACAAAATTTAACCTCTTACTTGGTTGCATTGATGCAGAAAATGAAATTGGTGTTCTACTACTAAGGAAGGAGATAAGAATATTGGGTAGCTGCAGGCAGACTCAGCCATAGTTACCCATTGTGGTGCCTGCTGGCAAATGGTGAGGTTTAACAAATACCTTGTTTCTCTTCTTTCTGTTCTATTTAGAGTCAGCTTAGGACTTACTTCTTTGTTGCTTCATAAGTATCTTATTTTTCCAGCTACACTGAATTTTTCTTGGGGGATAAGAACCATGTATCATACTTCTTTGCTGTGTTTCAAAATATTTAGCAGAGTGCTTGGTACTTGGACCACTTAGTAAGAACATCTTACTTTCCACTAGGACCATACTTTTAGCCTCTTGTTAGATTTTTCCCACCTAATAGGTATTTAATATTTTTCCTTCAGCTACAACCTAGCAGCTATCATGAGAGGAATGTACAGACAGTTTTATTTCTTTGGTA
Source organism: Camelus ferus (assembly GCF_009834535.1). Taxonomy (NCBI): domain Eukaryota; kingdom Metazoa; phylum Chordata; class Mammalia; order Artiodactyla; family Camelidae; genus Camelus; species Camelus ferus. Next base: position 17,537,525 of record NC_045710.1, on the reverse strand, counting down.
ATTTCCTGTTTTCTAATGCTTAAAAGTTATACTATGGAGTTGATAATCTAAATTTTTTCTTTCTTTGATTAATGTATTTTAAATATTGGTTTAAAAAATTTTTTTTCTCTACACCTATTGCTTTAGGATGAAATACCAGGTTGAACCTAGAGAGTAATGCATATATGTACCTTACATCTATCTATCATATATATATCTAATATACCTGTTCATTGTGCATATATAGAATATGATTTTTCAAAATGCCATGTTTGGAAAGGCCTCAGGAAATTATTTTTTGTGCATATTTAACTCACTGATTTGTTTGTAAGAAAGCTGAATAGTTTGAAAAAAAGCTTAGGTTAATAATTGTCAAGTTGTTTTGAGCTCCTAGTTGTTTTTCTTTTTCTCCCCAACTGGGTGAGAAGAGAGGAATAACTAACGGGAGACTGGAAACTCTGCAAAAAAATAAATAGTCGTATTTTTGGAAAGGTCTTTCCCATCTATGGGTCAGACTTTATGTAAAAATAGGATCTTATAGTAACAAAGTATCTGGTGATAGAAGAGTTTTTATGAGTTTTTAAAAATTCTTCTCTGGAACTTACTAAATGGAATTTTTCTAATTTTAATTTTTAATTTTTTTTTGAGGGGGGTGGTCATTAGGTCTGTTTATTATTAGTTCTTTTTTTTTTTAATGGAGGTACAGGGGTTTGAACCCAGGGCCTCGTGCATGCTAAGTATGTGCTCTACCACTTGAGCTATACCCTCCCCCCAAATGGATTATTTAAATAAACAAGTTATATGCTTCCTTGAGATTTATTTTCCTGTATAGAAATATATTACATCATTAATATATGAACATACAAATATAGTACAATTTCTTTCATCCCCCATCACCAATATGCAAATGTATTCTTACACTCAAACATGTACATGTCTTATATAAATGCGTATGTAAATGTAAGCGAGAAAGACAGCTGCTACAAATTCTTCTTGGAACAAAGTGAGGTATAATTGAATAAAAGAAAAGTTATATATCATTCGGTTAGGTACAGAAAGAGTAGGGAGGTAGTCCTGTGTGGATGGTTATTGGATTTGAAGTTCAGGTTCTTCTGTTAAGTGGGTGGGGCAGAGGGGCCTCACCAGCAGAGTAACCACACAGCGAATGAGAATACCTGTTAACTAAAAATCGTATTAACTTTATGATGCTTTTTAATGATACTTTTGGACTGGTATACAAATGACATAGAGCTGTTTATTAAAAGTTGGTTTTTTGTTTTTACAGTTTGACTTTATTTGGTTTTGTTCTCATAGATGTTTTCTCCCAGATGTCAGATTCCAATGGCTTAATGATAATTAGCAAGTTTGACCAGTTTCTGAAGGAAGTGCTGAAGCTCCCAACAGCTGTCTTTGAAGGGCCATCTTTTGGTTACACAGAGCACTCAGTCCGCACCTGTTTTCCACAGCAGGTAAGGACAGTTTTCTAGAATCTAGGACTTGAGGAGCTCCCATCCCCTCCTCCACCTTCTGTCAGATTTCACCAGATTGCTTCAGTCTAGGGATGTAGGCCTTGAGCTGGGGACGAAAAAGAGCTTTAAGTCAGGGGAGGGGGTGTGGAAAAGAGGGGGGATAAAAAAATTCACCTGAGAACTCTTTTTTGGGAGTGGGGAGGAGTCTTCTCTGAAAAAAGGATAACATTTGAAATATTTTAAATTACTAAACATTTCAAGAAAAAATATTTAGGATGAAGTGATTATATTATTGCCACTGGACATATATTCCTCTCCCTAATGAACTTTTCAACTGTGAAATATAGCAATTTTGATATAAACCTCAGTACAATACTGGATCATTGTTTCCCGAGCACTGAAGACAAGGAATGCTGTGCAGCTCAGCTGCCGGCTCAGAATCCCTCAATGTGCATTTTCATATGGAAGATAGAGTTGGTTTCCTGTTTATTTGTGGGTGTCCTTTTGTGGTCCTGCTCTAGAGGCTGGTGTGAGTGTATTCCTGAGATTTAAACTATACCTCCAAGGACTTAGAGCAGAGTGGATGCTGGCTGTAGCATCTGTTTTTTTCAGGTAGAGATGAGATAAAGAAGCTTCACACTAGACTTAGAAAGTTTGGGAAAGCAGGCAATTAAGAAAAAAAAAATCTATGTTAAAACTAATGGGTAGGGGGGCTGAGGGTATAGTTCAGTGCTTGGCATGTACAGGGTCCCGGGTTCAATCCCCAGTGCCTCTGTTAGAGGAAAAAGATTTTAAAAAAATTTAAAAACCTAATGTGTAAAAGATAAACAGAAATAAATACACAAACATCTCATACAACTCAATAACAAAAAAACGAACACGCACATATCCCTTTTTACATTTAAAATTAAGAACTCATGTTTGTCTGAATTCAGACTTCCAAATAATATTTTACAGTTTGTCTAGAGGTTACTCACCTTTAGCACTGAAGGCAGAGCCCACAGTACGGGAGTTATTTTTAATAACTTCTGAAGCGATGTTCTTCCCAAATTTGTACACACTTTGGCTGGTTGCTTTTGTGGAAATTCGTCTCTATACATTATTTTTTTTCTCTCAGCATAAATGGCAATATCAGCCTTTAGCAAATTAAAAGTATCTATGCTTCAATTATTCTAGTAGAGCATAGTTTGCATTTTCCCCCAAATAAATGTGCATTTTCAAAGGATTTGAGGCTGTCCAAACATATACTGGTCCACAGATGTGCTGCAGGTATTAAAATGCCCTACAGAGATACAAGTGAGGATGAGTAGGATGAAGATACCACAACCATTTTTCATTTAGAACTCATCTCACTGCTGCTGCTTTATTAGTGCCATCACATTGACCGGCTGCCTCCACAGGGCTCTGGGGGAATCTTGTATGTGATGTTCGTGTGGCTTTTCACACAGATGCTTCCTGGAGGTCAGGCTAAAATTTGATCAGTTCTGGAATGCTACTATTAAGTAAAGCAGTGTCAGGACGGGGAAGGGAACTTATACAAGGAAGTATCAGTGTAGAACATTTGACCAATGGATGATAATTCTATGGTGCACTAAACCTAAAGTAATCTTTGATTAAATTGTAACGTGAGTGCTAAAATGAAAACCTAAATTGGAGTAACAGTTTAAAATGTTAAAGAAGATTTAAAAAATTCCAATTGTTAATTCTATCTTCTAGAAGTTGGAAGTCTTCTTCTAAGACTTCTGTCTAGAATTCTACATGTTACCTTTTTTGTGAGGCCTTTGAACTCACCACCTGATTGGTGCTTTTTACCTGCTTCAGATTCTTATTTAAACAATTCAGCCTTGTTTTGATAATATGCCAAATTTGGAAAAGTCAGAAAAGCTTATTGCAAAAGAAATACAAGCTGCTGATAGAATGACCAAAGAAGAAGAAAGAAAGAGAAAGACAGTTTGGACAAAGTTTCATGCAGCAAGAGTTAAATTCAATAAATTTGTTTGTTTGTTTGTTTGTTTCTGAAAATGAGCGTTTCCTGTGCAGTTTGTTTTCCTATGTATGTATTCCCTTGGTGTGCGTTAGCCTGTGCACCCTCAGTAGGGAGCGGTGTTGGTGTAAAGTGGGGTTTGTGTTGTTGGATTTATATGTAGTTTCCCCCAGCATGTTCATGCTCTGGGCTGAAAAAGAAATGATCGTGATTAAAGAGAAAGTATGATTATTTTAGTAAAGAAGCTGAAAATCCTGCAGAAGGACCTTCCTTTAGTGAAAGAAGTGGCTGGTTTGGAGGATTCTGCTTTTAGTAATTTATCTTAAAGCAGTCATGGATATAAACACAGACTTATTTACAAGAATATGTATTGCATTGGTGTTCATAATAGCAAAAAGTTGGAAACAACCTAAAAGTCCCAAAATGGGAAATTGATTATATAAACTATGGGATATTTATGCCATAAAATAGCATACATCTACCAAAAATTATATCATGGAACCTTTTTTATTATGTGAAATATTAGTCAAGGCTATTAAATTTGGATGTTTAATGTGAAAAAAAATTTTGCCTACTTTTCACAATAAAGGATGTGGATTTATGTAACTTAGTAGCTTTAAAAACATCAAAAATTAAAAGCATTTATAAGTCAATTCAACAGAATGCATCTACCGGAATAGTTAAAATTCAGTGACTGACACCAAGTGTTGGTCAAATTTGGAGCAACCAGAAATCTCATATAAGCCACTTTGGAGAAGCCCTGGTGTTTTCTTACAACCCTAAACAGACACCTACCCATGACCTAGCAATTCTGCTCCTAGGTTTTTCCCAAGAGAAATGAAAATTTATGTCCACAAAAAGGCTTTGACAGGAATGCACTTAGCAGCCTCAGAGGCATCCTAGAAAGCATCCTTAGTAATAAAACATTGGGATAAAGCTAATTCAAGAGATAATATGTCTGGAATTTGCTTCAAAATAATCCAGGTCAAAGGGATAGAGAAGGCATAGATGAAACAAAGTTTCACCCCAGTTTTTCCAAACTTCAGAGTTTTGGGATGCATTAAAATTTTTTCCTTAGAAAGATGATTCTATTTGTTTTATTATTTATTTTTTAGGTTCATGGTGACCTTAGTTTGAAGAGTCTCGTTCACCTTGCAGAGGATTTAAAATTTGCTGCCTGTCTTTATGAAAGGGAAACCTGAGTGAGTAGAGAGGAGAGTTAGGGAGAGGAAGTGAGAGAGGGAACAGGTGCATTTTTTCAATCAATGTTGCAGGAGATATGGTTGATAATACTTTATGGGACACTGCACCGCCATCTCTGTGGTTCACAGAGGGAGAGGGAAGTAGGGTAGAAAAGGGATTATGTTACTGCCGATTTTCAAAATAGCAAGAATATTTCTTGCCTGGATATGTCCTTTGATTATACTTTGACTGACATACATTCTTCTGCTGTATGCCAAAGTGACTTTTCTTCCCACTGTATCTTTGAAATGAGACATTTTCTGGATGTTTGGACCTTGATTTCCAGAATACTGAATAAAATTTGGCAAAAATTGCCTGGCACATGAATACCTGTATTTGTGTATTTCATATGTATTCTAATTAAGCAGATTTTACAGCCTCTGTTAGCAGCCGCTCATTAGCATTATAATCTAGTGTGGGTTAGTACCATGTTTCATTGATTGGAAGACATTTTTCACACCTTAACATCTCTCAGGATACCTCGTATGGCCAGTGGCATCTTACCATTGCAGTTGGCCAGGCAGTGGTTATGATGGATTGTCACTTCCAAGTATGAACTTGGTCACAGCTGTTCCAGTTGTCACTTCAGCTGAATTATGTCCACTTTTGGTACTGTGTGTGGTGTCATTTCAAATGTTCTCAGAAAGGATGCACTCTGATTTAGCATTAAATAAGAAGTTATTGTACAGAAAGCCATGGACATAACAGGGGAATAAGTTTAATATTAATGAGATACATATTGATTATTGGAGGAATTCCGTATTTTCTTACAAAGCAACACCAGGTGCTTTCAGAACCTTTTTTTTTTAAAGGAAAATATCCACAAATAGATGTGGCTGTATTACTTTTTTTTACTGAGATGTGACCAAAATAATTTCTTGTCACTCAAAGTAGCACAACTGAACCTTGGCGAAATTGCTAGATCCTTCTGAATAGATGAAAGGAATTTCAGTTCAAGAGGCTGGTGTGACGGATTCACATGTCACGAAGGATTACAGTTAATTAAGTCATTGAGTTAGTTTAATTGGCTAAGTGTTTTTCTTTCTTAGTGGTAGGAAAAAAATAATGGTGTATCTTATAAGTGGTGGTGTCTTAGACTGGATGAAATACAGCGTATAAAATGGATTTTGTAATGAACAGGTCTATGGTAATGAAGTGTGTATCACTGGCATTCATTAGATTGAACAAAATTGTAGAGACCTAGGAGGTCTTGTTTTGTTGAGGTTTTGTTCCTGTCGGGCCTGTGGAGGACAGTGTCTTACTAAATTCCTTAGGTAGGAATGACAAGTGGCTCCAAGATTGTTTTCTCTTTAAAAAAAAAAAAAAGATTTTTGTTAGATAGAAGTGCTTACTGTGTAGATGCTATGGGAAAGGTCCTCCCCTCTGTTGTTACTCATGAGCTGAAAACAGGTTCTGATGAAATCAGTCCTGGTTCCCTGGCCCCAGGGCAGGGCTGAAGGCTGCTGGACGTGCAGTGTTGGGGGCCGCTGGCCCAGCTGCCTCTCTGGGGCTCACTGGTGGCACAGCCTAGCATGCGCTCCCTACTCGAGAACTGCAGGGTTCACTAGTCTTCAGGGAAAGCAGGAAGATTTTTTGCCAAAGAAACCCTCAGGACTCTGGTCTCATAGTCACTTTACTTACCAGCCAAATGGCGTCTAAAGAAGAGGACGATGCCCGCTCAGAGACTGCTTTTGTTTCATTATTCCTTTTAATCATAAACAAATTTGAATTTAAGTCAACATTTTAAAAAACAGCTTTGTTAATGTCCTTAGTTTGCTTTTTAAAAAACCTTGCTAACTTCTTGTTGCCTACTGGATGAGATTCTTAACCAGACGAAATGGTGCTTATCAATCCAACCCCCAACCTGTCTTTTCACCTTCATTCCTGATTCCCTCGGCACGCCATGGGTTCTTTTTAGATATTGCCCCAGTGCCACGGGGGCTGTACCATTCACATTCCCACCAGCAGCGTATATATAAAGCTGTCTCTTTCTCCACAGCCTTGCCAACAGCACGTGTTCTTACAGTTAGGAATTTTTGCCAGTCTGATAGATGAGAAACGTTTTGATTTGAAACTTCCCTTGTTTTAAGTAATGTGCATTTTGAGTGAGCGAAAATGCTACGCTTCTTCTCTTTGTTTATGCGATTAGTTCTCACTGAAATGTCAGTAACCTTGGACCGTCTCTCTCTCCTCCATCAAAGGCCGCATATTTCAAAGCACAGCTGAAATAGCTCCTCGACTTTGATGCTCTGAATCTTTCCATGTGGGATTAATTGCTTCCTCTTCGGCAGTCCCTGGCACATTGCATCTAGCTCACTTGTGCCCTGAAGGGACGCACCTTGCTTTCCTTCATCTTTATGTCCCCGTAACTCAGCAGTATCTGGAAAATCGACACTTCCTTGATATTTGTTGGATTAACTGAGTAATGGTTTTAAATCAAATGTGGCATGAGAAAGTATCTTGGCTTGGATTCTAATCGCAAGCTTAAAGCTCACAGATGTACTAACATTTTTGTTTCCATTGATGATACTATACCATGATTTTCTCAAATGAAGCAATCTTTGCAATGAGGAAAATACAGAATTTCAGAATTTTTGGAGGGTTTTTCAATCTTTTAAAAAAAAGCTATACTAAGTAAAAAGTATCTCTGATAAAAAAGCACAGCAACACTGCATTGTTGTGTCATTACAAAGTGCTCTCATCTTCAAAGTCCACAAGAAGTCTGTGATGTGGACAAATTCAGGGTCTAGTAATAATTGAAAGGCTGACCCATAGCGCTGGCCCTGTAACCAGTTAATGTATGCCCAAAATATTTCTGTAACTCTGCATAAAAGTTTATTTAGAAACATTTTAATCTGAAAGATTTTTAAAATGTTCTTTTTAAGTCTGTTAGCTAAATGTCATACACTGTTTAACTGATTATCGAGTAAGTGAGAGGGCAATGGATAAGAAACATTTACCTGTTGCCCATAAGGAAATAGGAGTTTTTGGTGGAAATGATGAGATTGGAAACTGCAGCTATGATGATCTAATGCTGAATTATTTTACTTGTTTTGTCGTGTTATTTTAGTGATACTGGAGTTCTCATTTTTAAGACATGGTTCCTCCCCTCTTTTAAAATAGGAAAGTTGTAGCCAAGGTGGAGGGAGGGAAGTGAGAATGGCATTTAGACTAATAATTGTCAGTATTGAGGATGAGAATAACAAAGAGTGGGGAGGTAGGCGACAAATAGGAACACGGTTTCTAAGAAAAATATGAGTGCATACAGAGATAAAAACAGCCTCAGTGTTTTATTGAGGAAGGCATAAATAAATCATGATGTTTTTGCTCAGTGGATCAGGCAGCTGTTAAAATGATTAGAAAAGAAGACCTTATAGCAAAACAATGAAATATTTAATACAGTATTAAGTAAAAAAACAGGTTATAAATTTTTATCTACCCTATGTGCATAATTATATAGAAACATACACATTTGGAGGGAAATACAGAAAAATAAGAATTGTGGGAATGTGCATTATTTACAGTTTTATTACAGTTTTTGTTGTAAATATTGTGTTATAAAAAATATAGAGAAACACAAAGAATGTGTTCAACTCAAAAGCAAAAAAAAAAAAAAAAAAAAAAAAAAAAAAACCCCAAAAAGGTAGGAAAAAGAGCCAGCCTATCATTCACGTAGTTATTTACTAAGTCCTGGAATTTTAGAGCTGGCAGTTCTGTCCCACCAGTTCTCAAGCTGTCTGGTTTCAGGACATTTTTATACCGCTCCCCCCACTCCCAAATATTTGAGGATCCCAGAGAGTTTTTGTTTATGTGGATTATATCTAATAATATTTCCATGTTAGAAACTAAAATTGATAAATTTTAAAAATATTTATTAAGTTCTTTAGAAAGAACAATGATAGACCTATTACACATTAAAATAATATATTTTTATGAAAAATGTGTGTTCAAAAGCAAAATAATTTAATAAGAATGCCATTGTTTTCTATTTTTTGCAAATTTCTTTAATATTTGGCTCAAGGCAGCTCAATTCTCATATCTGCTTATCCATTCAGTCATGATACGTTGTTTTGGTTAAAGTATGGAAAGAAAATCTGGTCTCCCACAGCTGTGTAGTTGGAAAAGGGAGGAATATTTTAATAGCTTTTCCAGATGATTGTGGATATGCCATGTTGCCCCTGGAATCCCCCACTGTACACTCATGAGAGAGATTTAAAAAGGCAAATAATGTCTTAGTATTATTATGAAAACAGTTTTGGCCTCATGGGCTAGATAAAAACAGTGTTGTAGGAACCTGCCAGGGGGCCTCTGACCATACTTTGTGAACCACTGCTCTGGCCCCACAGGGGTGAGAAAAGGGAAACCAGAATTTTAAATGATTTCCCCCAAATCACGTAGTTACGGGAAAACAGAGCGCTGGGATATAGTTCTGGTTTCCGTTCCTCGTGCTTTTGGAGGACTTCAAATTACAATATGATCTTAGGACAACTTTTGGAAACTGATCATGAGTGTACTTATGAGGGAGTTCTGAGATATCAAATATAAATGTTCCTTTTCATCTGAAAGATGAAAAATCTCCACAAAACTCCATGATAGGTGAATCAGAACTTTTTAGGGAATGTAGCATTAGGATTGTAAGCGGATTTGTAAAAGTGTAATTTTTAACAAATATAAGAAGATGCAGAAATATTAATTTAAACATTAAGTTTATAACAAATAGCATGTTTAATGTTTGTTAACCACCTCATACTAGCTAGAAAACTCCCTAGCATCTTCTTTCTCAATAATTCTAAGTAGACACTTCCAGTTTCATTTTGGCTTATTGCGGTTATTTGCATATCCATAACCAGAGGCATTTTCCGTGTCTGGACCTCCACTCAAATGTTGGGTGACTTTCTGGTATTATTTCTAATGTTGTTCACCCATTTCTCCAAGATTCCAGTGAGATCGCAGAAACATTAATGACTTGAATGTCTGAGATGGAAAGCACTTTGAAAACTTTCTTTAGCCTGTTTGAGTAGGCATTTCTCAAACCACACCATCAATGCACAGCTATGTATTAAGGGCCTTTGGATGATAACTTTATACTGTTGTCACCCTCATTCAGCCCTCTTGCATACATGGCAGAACCTTCCCCTCCCTCCAGTCAGTGCTGGCTTGGAGTCTCTGTCCTGGATCTGAGACTTTCCTTCAGATTTCTTCATCTTTTTTGAAGTTAAAATTGTAAAAGCTGCTTTCTTGCTCTCCCATCTCCTTTACCTCCCTTTTCTATTCCCTGCTTACCAGTTTCTTTTAAATATTATTCTCAGTAAGAATGACTTCCAGTTTACATACACTGGACTCAAGATTCTAACAGTTGCCAAAAAGATGCACAGAAGTAAGTCTGTGTTGGCCTCTGTTTGCATGATGGGAACCATTGTTGGGAAGGTGTCATGGTGGATCAGAGGAGAATCCTGGAGGCCACTGTCCTCCTGATTAAACACCACAATGCCTTTGCTCCTTACTTCCAATTTTTGTTGAATATTTTAGTGGTAAAAATCAAAGTTATTTTATAATCAATCAGTAATATCTTTGTTAGCTCGAACCAATTCTTAATCTCTTTTACCTTTTTTTTCCCCCTGAAATAAAGTAGTTTAAAGTTTTATGGGGAAAGGCTGCATTTTTTTTAATACCCTGTTTTTCACTTCAAGGAAAGTGGTGGGACAGAGAACACAGTTACTTGGGAGAGTGAGATGAAATTCTGTATGCCTTTTGGCTTTACCTGACTCCCAGCCCTACGCTGCCGCCCCTCCCAACCTTGAATGGTGGTCCCAGCGCCTGGGAAAGACCTGCTTGCTGGGCTGCGCATCTCCTGTTCTCCTGTGTTTCCCCTTTTGAGTCCACTCTTGTTTTGGAATAAAGTTTGAAGTGGGGGCCTCAGTGTCCAGGTTTCAGTTACAAAACTGTCGTGTCAAGTTGTGTGGCACTGCATTTTCCTCCTTTTTCTTTTCATTTTAGAGCTGGAAGGATATTTTGTGGGTTAGAGGAAATAAAAAGAAAATTCATTAGTTTGAAATATTGTTAAGGATTTGTTCTGTCAACATCCTATGACTTTTTCCTAGACTGTGTTCTAATTTTCTGTGTCTCCGTGGAACTTAATTATATCAGTGTTTCACATACTGTGGAAACTTACTATACGTTTGCTTAAAAAAGAGAAATAAAGATGGAACAGAGAAATGCAGCCTTGCCAGGAGATGGTATACTGAAAGGAGTACTGTGGTGGACATTTGGATACTTAAGTTATAATCTCATCCTTATAATAACTATCTTTGTGACTTGGTCAAATTACTACCCTGGGCTTTAGTTTTCTCTTCTATAAAGTGGGAAGGTTGTTAAATGATATCTGAGTGTTTGCTCCTCACTTTAGTATTTATTCAGCAATTACTTCCTAGTGCCTGGGGTGCGCCCGGCAGTGTTAGGAATGCTAGAAATATGGCAGACAACCAGATGGCCAACACCAGCTGCTCCTGTTGACATTTTATAATCAATTGTGTGATGTCTGTTTCCCCGGCTGGATAACAAAAATAGTGATTTGAGGGACACCTGAGTTGTAGTCCTAATTTGGGTAGGACCTTTACAAGTCATTTAAATGTGTTGTTCCTTCATGATCTCATCTGTAAAAGGAAGATAGTAATACTTAGCCTGTTTATCTTATGCAGTTGTTTGAAGACTCAAAATAACGTACATGGAATTGCATCTGAATATAGCAGCAGTGTATAGGATAGTGTGTAGCAGTGTCTGTAGTAATGCAAAATATTGCTTGTTTTGCTATAAAATTTCCCATGTAATTCATTCTCCCTTGGTTGGGAAAATCCTAAATTAACTTAATCTTGGAGTTCAGAGTGACTTGAAAAATATGGCATGTATTTGTTTTTTCTTCTCTTCACAGAAAAAGATAATGCTAAACATGTTTCTAGACACCATGATGGCCGATCCTCCTCCCCAGTGCCTTGTCTGGCTGCCTCTGATGCACAGGCTTGCCCATGTCGAGAACGGTAAGCAGAATTTGTATCATTCTTTAGGTTGTAGGAAGCCTATGAACGGACAGTATTTGTGATGTCCTTAGCTATTATCATTGGAAATTATAACTGCACTCCATCATTTGAACTTATGGTTTTAGCTTTCAAAAGAAGAATATTTATTTCTCCAAAAAAAAAAAAAAAAACGAGAGGGGACTTACTACTTAGGTAGGATACCAAGAGGTAGTCATATCGGGCCATAAAACTTGGTGGTTCAGACTCTAGGCTCTTCCCCCCCCCCCCCAAGATTCCAGATGGTGGTTTTCTGCTTGAACCCACCTTACTTAGCCATGACTTCTTTTTTGTTTGTTTGTTTGTTTTAATTTATAAAAGCATAGCTCCAAAAATTTAGATATATTCAATTATCAACCATTAAAACTATACTTATTTTGGAATAGTTTAAAGGAAAATAGCTAAGATAGAATTGGGTCTTGGTTTTCACCTATATTCAGTTTTTTTCTTTACTATTGAGTTACTCTCAGTATCCTTCCCTGTAGTTTGACTTAAATCTTTGTTTCACTTAGAATTGAAATGGTACTTACCTCTTAGTAAGTTCTTGGGTTTTTCTGCTATTGCCATCAATTTTTCTCCTTGTTTAGGTTGAGTTCATTAAAAGAAAGGCCCTAGTTTTTCTCTGGAACCTCCCTTCCATCAAGGTTCTTGCCTGTCTCTCCTCCTTCCACTAAAGAGGAAGAGTGACATCTAGGCGGCACTAGGAAGCAGAGGCCTCTTTTTTCATTTTGTAAGAATGAGGGAGCGCTAACATGCTGTTTTTATTTTCTCACCTCCTAGTCAGGCCTTTTTTTTAGTTTTTAAACTTCTCAGCCTTTTGCCCAATTATGGCTTTAGTTCACAAGTCCTTAGATTCAGAATTATTTCCTAAAGTTCTGGAATCTCTTAAATAGACTAAAACAAATAAATTTTTTTCCAAACAGGATTTTTAGGTGGAGATTTATGCTGTTGTTACAGTATTATTGGTTCTTTTAGAGGGTAGTACTTATTTTAAATGTTTTCATAAAGTCATTTTGTATCTGTTGTACCAAGTGGAGAGAATCTTGTTTGCTGAGATGTGTTGTTATCCACATGAAACATTCTGTTGTGACTTTGTATGTAGTATATTTATTGATTACATCCTTATGTGGTTAATGATATCATTTTTCTCAGAGATAGAAAAATAGGAAGTCATTGAAATATCTAGAAATAAAACATGTTAACTATCACACTAACATTTATTTACATATGTAAATTTTTATGCTGGGAAACAAATTTTGAAATTATGGCATTTCTAGGGGGTTTTTTTGTTTGGGCCTTTACTTCCTATGAAATGCACACTTGTTGATCCTGTCCTCATTCTGGTTCTCTGCTTTTCCACCTGGTCACCCATTACGCTGACTGATGTAAGCACTGGCTCTTGACTGGTTTAGAAGAGAAGAAAAACCACAATAGTCACACATGTTCAATTAAAATTACCAGAATATATTTGATAATTTAATATTAATGTACATATATTACTTATTATTAACCCAAATTATTATGCAGAATCATAAACATTGGCTGCAGTGATGTTGGCTGCATCAATGTTAGCTCCAGACTGATTTGGGAGTAGGTCCTCGGGCAGGACTCTGCTAGATTATATAGTTTTAATTTGAAGCACAGACTCTTTCTAGCACTTTCATTATTCCTTAGCATCATCCTGATGACAAAAAGTTTGAATTTCTTAGAAGTATGTCCTTTGGATTTCTCATTGCAGATTTTAGTTTTCTTTTATTCTTTAGTGATCTTGGTATGTTATTTTCCTCACCTAGCGCTTAGATTTTGTTGTTGTTTGTTTTGAGTCTTGATTCTCTGGTTAATATACAGTTTTGGAAGCTGACTAAAAATCCTTATGCTTGTGTTAAGATTGCCTTTGTATACACAGTGCCAGCAAGAGTGTTCAAATGAAGGTTCAAATACTATATCCCTCTTTCTTGTTGTCTTCTATTTCTTGTGTTCAGAATTGAATTGCCAGGGGGAACAATTACTCTATCAACATTTAAAATAATAAATAACCATCTGTAGTATACAGTTGTGTACTTATTGCCCATTTTTCACTCAGTGAACTGAACTTTCAGGCCACGAGAGAATCCCAGTGACCCCTGTAACTCTTGACTGCTGCCTGGCAGCTTTTCATGAGCTGAAATGCTGTATGAGGTAGAAAAAAGAGCAGCAGGTCACTGAGTTTCCCTTCCTTGGTTAGAGTACTTTATTTTATGCTGATACTTGGAGCTCTTACTTAAAACTAGTATTTTAATATGGCTAGCCTGTTTGTTTTTTTTTAACCAGTTACCATTTGTGCCCAGGTATTGTAATAGTATTTAATTTAGCAAACATTTGAAGGCCTTCAGTCCAAGGTTCTGTGTAAAAAAGCACTTGTAGGTAACAGATACACAGCATTTTCACGAATATTGTGTCAGTGGAGGAAACAAATTCGAGCACAATGATAGCTCTCTTAAAAAACAATAGGTCTGAGGGGGACTGGGTAGAGCTCGTGCTTAGCATGCATGGGGTCCTGGGTTCAATCCCCAGTATCTCCATTAAAATAAATAAATAAAATAAAATAAAATAGGCCGAAGTTAAAAAAATTTTTTAAAGGTTTGGAAGAGAAATCCCTTACTTGTATGTTTACCTAAATTTTGAGAAATGAATTTCATTTTAAAGAAGGAAGTTGGCTGTTTTCTAAAGTGGATTATAATCTATTATAAATTGAAAATTTTGTTCTTATTGTCTTTTTATTCTGGTAAATGACTGATCAGATTAGCTAAATAGAAGATAGTTTAGATTCTTCAGTTCTAATTTTGTTTTCACTTTTGCTTTTATGTTAAATTTGGTTTTCTGCTGTATTGACATTATTCTCCAAATGAAAATGATTTCTTTCTCCCTCTGGTCCCACCCCTTCTCCCTGGCCTCCATCTCTCCCGCCTTCTTTTCCCCCTCCAAGTCTTCCATCCTGTGGAGTGCTCCTATTGCCGGTGTGAGAGTATGATGGGTTTCCGGTACCGATGCCAGCAGTGCCACAACTACCAGCTCTGCCAAAATTGCTTTTGGCGTGGCCACGCCAGTGGCCCTCACAGCAACCAACACCAGATGAAGGAGCATTCCTCCTGGGTAACTGCTTTGTGTCTCAGTCTGTGTCCCTAATGGTCATCTGTTTCATCAGTAACAGCACTCGGGCCACATTCCTGAGAGATGCCTACTAAATAAGGGTGTGGTGTCACAACATGTTAACACTGACATTCATGATGGGGGTTGCAGATATGCTGTGCTTCATCACTTGATTTTAAAAACAGTTAAAAAAAAATTTTTTTTTTTAGTTTTGTACAGTTTTTAAAGATTACTTTCCACTTACAGGTATTACAGAGTATTGGGTCTCTTCCCCGTGTTGTACAATCCATCCTTGAGCTTGTCTTACAGCCAGTAGTTTGTACCTCCCATCCCCCTACCAGTTATTGCCCTGTTATTAGTTCTATCTGTGAGTCTGTAAAAGCAGTCTTTAAAATCCCAGGAGATGGAGATATTGTTACATTTGACATGGTCCCTTTTATTCAGTAAAATGCGATGTTACGGTGCTCCCTTTCCAAGTGAAAAAGTGTCTTTTAAAATTGTACAAGGGGTACCACCCCCCACCCCAAAAGACTTATTACTCTCTGAACTTTAAGGAAGATTTAAAGTTCTTTTTTTTTCAAGCAAATTTTCTTCATGCTCATAAGCTTTAAATGTTGCAAAGAAAGCTGCTGGAAATGAAGGAATTAAATTTTTACCTCTCTAAAGTTGGGGAAATACTGTCTTTTACAATTTCCACATTGATGTCCTTACTTTCAAAAGTAACCTTTTAAATAACAATATTTGAGTGAAGGTCAATGTCTGATTTTTCTGTGGTGTTTATAAATCATGTGACAGGTTTAGCATCAATCATTTTTTTCTTCCCTTCTCTCAGTTTATTTCCAGAGTTTTAAATATGCCATACTTTTATTTCCAGTTGCTATGGCCTTGTTTCAAAACCTTTTCCTCTAGCTTTTGTTTGTTGGTTGGTTGGTTTGCTAAAAGAAATATATAGAGTCATAGGTATAATTCAGAATCTAGGTTCTTAAGCCTGATCATCCTACTGGATTTTAAGTATTAGAAAGCTTCAGTAACCAAGGTGGTTTTTTCTTTTTTTTTCCCCCCTCGTTAACCTTTTTAAAACTCAACCAAGAAAAAAAGCAATAAATTCATAATAGGAATTAGCTAAAAACAAAAATCAAACTTTGATCAAAGTGTGTACTTCCTACATCTCTGACAGTGTGTTAGAGATAATTTTTAAAAACTGTTAGACAGGTGTTCAGTTACAGTTAAACCATAAAATTTTGTTAAAGTGAACATCCTATTCTGAGTCTTGTGTTGTAAACTCCAGTATCTTTTTTTGGTTGAAGAGTCATTATTTTAACTTTTTTAAACAAGCAAAGGAAAAAAAATAAAACCTAATAGTTTTTCCTCTTTTTCATTGACTAGAGAGAATTTATGGATATTAAAATTGTTACTTTTTCTTAAAGTACAAGTATCCCACTGTGTTAATTACTTGTTAATGTTTTTTAACTGTTGTTGTTTAGAGCCTAACTCTTTAGACTGAGACAGCTCTCTGCTCTATTACCTTTCACAATTGGATTCTCTGGCATGTGTCTACTGAACATTCTCATTCTAGATGTTGGGGGTAGGAAGATGAGGAACTTTCTTCTCACCTTAGTTTGAATTGGCTCATTTAACTAATATATAACCCTTATAGAAATGGAATTTTTCATTTATTTAAAGATAAGTGACTGAATATTGCTTTATGATTTGCAAGGCTGTTTTTCATATACTCTGTTGAATTTTTGCATTGATCTATAACGTACATAAAGGAAAGTATAGAAATCACAAGTGAGTTCTTTTATTTCTATTTGATCCTCACAACACTCTTGGGAAGTAAGTCTTATCTCCATTTATTGTTATTTTAATTTCAGCTTTGTTATTTTTTTCTAGTTTATTAATTTTTGTTATGGTAACTTAAGAGTTCAGGAAAAATCTAGTATTATCAGCATGCATAATTTTGAAGCTGGTATTATAGATGTAACAATTCTGAATTTTGATGAGTATGTGCATTATGTATGGTAGATGCATGCTGGTAAGGTCTTTTAGGGGCATACGTGTGTGTGCATGGATGTAACTTGTTTTTAAGATCAGGACTCTGTGCAGTGCCCTTGCTCTTTGAGGAAGATATGAGTGAATTTTGAGGCTGACGGGGATGAAGAACTTTTCACCTAATGAAAAAAATGTGTAATCCATTTAATAGTAATTTCTTTGAAAATTGCCCACCATATCTGTGCTAATATTTTGAATGAATGTTTCTCTGTGTTCACAACAGATGCATTTAGTGTGCATTTAACCAGTTGGTATGTGAATTTGCATTGTAAATTTGATACGTGTAGTGTTGGTATTTGGAAATTTATTTTGATTTTTCCAAAAGTTTCTGTTTAATGTTTCATCTAAGTAACTATGACTATAATTCATTATTCTTTTAGTCACCAATCCATTCATTTACCTTTATTACAGAAAAAAATTCCATACCTGTGATTATAGGAAAAAATACCTGTGATTCATTCTGTCCATTCATTATTTATTCAAAAGATATTTTTTGAGCACCTACTATGTCCCAGGCACTGTTAACAGGCATGTGAGGTACATCTATGAACAAATCAGACAAAGATTCCTACCCTGGTGGAGCTTAAATTTTAAGGGGTACTGAAGAGACCACTGGGGCTCACCAACATCTTATTTTCCTGTTCTTACTGGGCACACATCTCAACCTCATCTCTCAGCCCCACTGTATCCAGAAGGACCACGTGCATACCTCTTACCAGCAGAATGTGATCAGAGTAATATGTGTCGTCCCAGAACCAGACAGGTAATAGCTAGGTGCCTTTTCTATCCTCTCTACCAGCTTAGTGGAGAGAATTTCATCAGGACACAAAGAAGGAGAAACCATAAAATGAAAGAAAACTTGGTCCTTGAACAAGGGGCAGAGAACATCCTGCCAACCTGTGTGACTCTGAATGGGAGCAAGGGAGAGACTCTGTGTTTAAGCTACTTAGGTTTTAGTTTTTGCCACATTGGTTGGTGCTGGGAGTGGTGTTCTCTTAAAACAAAACCTTAAAATTTGTTTCATTGGCTTAATAGTCAGACAGCACCCTGATGAGGACACTGATACCAGAGGTTGGAAAGACAGAAACCAAGTTCCACAGTGGTGACCAGTTTGGTAAATTTGTCATCTGTGATAACTTGGAAGACCTTCTTCATGCCGAGCGAACTCTAGGTCAAATGTTGGAAGAGATCAGAGAATATGTTGATTGTTATTGGTAAGGTATTGTAAGAAAGGGAGGAGCTTGGGAAAGTATTGGCTACTTTTCAAGCAAAAAAAAAAGAGAAAAGGAAGGGAATAGAGAAGGTTCTGACAGTTGGGGCAGTGAAAGGAAAAATAGACTGTTTCTAGAAAGCAAGAGGTAAGAGTTGAGAAAGGCTTTGAGCAACAAAGACCTACTAAACTTTCTCAGCTGAAAAAAAGTGGCTCAGTCCTGTGGCAAAGATCAGATGAAGGGTCTGAGTTCTTGTTGGCTGCTCATCAGAATCACATTGCTCCCACCTACACTGCTTCTAATTTATTGGATCCAGGGTACAGGAAAGTTTCTGAAAGTTCCCCCAAGTGATTCTGTTTTGCAGCCAAAGTTGGAAACCGCTGACCTATTGTTTCATATGGCCTCCAGGTGGCTTCCGTTAGTTGAAAGCAAAAAGGCATGGAGGCAAACACATAAATCAGGATTGAGAATTATGTCTGGGAAAGAACTTTGTGTGTGGTTACTGGCACATGGAACCGACTGGAAACAAATAGATCAAAGGCCTGCGAAGTTTTTGAGGGATATTGGCAATGGAACCATGAGCATGACTATTTGAGCTGTAAAACCACTTTTTAACTTGTCCTGGAAAGAGGTTGGTCATGAAGGTTTTAGAGCTCCTTCGGAGGGTATGCCAGAACCCTCCATGTGACCAAGAAGATGTTGGATGAGAAAGAACCTTCTGCTGACCCACTGTTGTATATTGGGACTGGGGAGGGTGGGTGCAGATAACTTGCCTTTTTAGTTCATAAGCTGCATCAGAAGGAGCTGCACGTCTTGATGGAGGAGACTGTGCCAGTGCCTGAGATCCTGGACTTGTAGTTAGATGCAGTGACTACGTGGGACTTCAGGTTTTCCATGGGGGAGGGGGAGAAGTTTGAGTGTGTTCTAGGCGTAGGAAGAGGGCGCAAAATATATTTACTGGTTAGAAGTACTTACCGACATCCATGTTTTCCTTTTCTTCCTGGACATATAACTAGATTAGGTAGCCCATCCTCCTTGCAGCCAGATGGGCCATGTGACGAGGTCTCACCAGTGGAATCTGTTTGGGAGTGATTGTGTTACTTCTGGATCAAGGCAGGTTAAAGCAGTTGTGTCTTCTCTATCCTCTCTCTTTTTGCCCTTCCTGCTCCCTGTGTACATTGGCCCAAATGAAAGGATCTCCAAAGAGACTGGCAGAGGCAGAGTGCAAGGATGAACAGAGGCTGGGAACCTGAATTCATGGATGAGAGCCCCTCTGCTAGTTTACACTGGACTCTCACGTGAGAAAGAAATCAGGAAAAGGAGTCAAGAGGAGGAGTGGGGAGAGTCTCACAGGCCTTGTTGAGAAAGTGAAATTTGAGCAAAGGCTTAGATGTCCTCCTGCAGGCGTTCTTAGTGGAGCAAGAGTGTGTCTGGGAACTCAGGGAACAGCAAAAAAGCCAGAGTAGGCAGACTGGAATGAGCCAGGGGGAGAGTTGGAGGAAAGAGGGTCAAAGAGTTAACAAGGGCCTTGCTGTCCATTGTAAGGACTTTGGCTTTTACTATGAGTTAAATGAGGAGTCTATAGAGTTTTGAGTAGAAAAATAGCTTGAGGTGATTTATATTTTAAAGTGATCATTCTGGATGCCATGTAAGGAGTAAACAGTGGAAGGAAAAGATAGAAGGAGACCATTTCAGAGAGATGATTATAGCGTTAAAACAAGATAGGATAGGATGTTAGGGGTGGTAAAAAGAGTTGAATTTTATAGAATCTTAAATATAAAATTTTATATTTTATAGATCTGCCTTATGGGTTGGATGTAGCTTGTGAAAGGAAAATGAGTCAAGGGAAACCCTAAGACTTTGCCCTAAGAAGCTAGATGGATGGAATTACCATCAGCTGAGATGGGGAAGGTTAGGGATAAAGATCATTCAGCAGTGAGTTATTTGAATAAAGTATTCTTTTAAAAAGTATAATTTAGTAGAAAACTTGATCGACTCTGTGACTGAATTAACCACTTCAACAGAAATCCTCTGTTCAGGTCATGAGGCTGGAACAGTCGGTGGGAGCCAGCTGTGAGCAGCCTCAGACGTGGCAGGAGAGAGCATCCCTAGAGGAAGCACCTGGAGAAAGTGTTCCTGGGGAGCAAGAGGGAAGCTGCAAGGCCTTGTCCGGCCTGGCTGAGAAATTACACAGGCGACATCTGCCGTGTGCTGTTGGTTACAGGCACTAAGGCTGGAGGGAAGGAGAGGGGCTTCCCCTCTTGATGCTGGGATGGCAGGGGCAGGGGGTGACGTCCCATTGCAGTGGAGCATGGGTGATGAGAGAGATCACTGCAGTTTTGTTTGGAAATTAGAGTCTGCCACATAGGGCATAAAGCCTTACCATCTGAACGAGGACTTCCATTCAGCAATGGAGACCATCAAGTTTTTCTGCTAAATCAGTGCAGTTCAGTGGTGTTACGTATATTCAGATTGTTGTGCAACCCTCACCACCATCCATCTCTGGGACTTTTTCATCTTCCCAAACTGAAATCTTTAACCCTTTCTTGATACACAAGGAAGGCTGGAAATAAACGATCTTACTCCCATTCCCTGCCCACCCCCTTGCCTTACGTTCAGATCTCTGCTTATTCTGGCCTTCACTTTCCCAAGAGAAATTTGACCTATTCCCATGTGGTTACTCCATGGCAGGAAATGTGTGTGTGCGCACACAAAATACGCTTGTACCACAGTACAGTATGTTGGTAGAAGGCCTCCAGAGAGGTAGTTACGTAACTTAGTTGATAAGAAATTTCACCTTTCTTCCCAGCAGAGGGCAGACTCCGCCTCTGAGCAAAGTTACTTATCCTAGTCTTCAGAATCTATAGATGATGGTCTTTGGATTTGTTTAAAAATCTCTATTAATATTATTACTTGCTTTTTTTGTTTTTGTTTTATTTTAGTAAATGTTAATGGGCACCTCACATATGTCCTGTGTAGGTGTTTGGGCATTAATGATAGTAAACCATTTACTTTAAGGAGTCACACAAAACTATGTTGTTATAGATTTGAAACAGTTAAGACTGTTGACTTTGTCAGAAGCGATGTTGAATTTTCATGTGATCAGCGTAACCTCTCCTCACATCTCTGGGGTTCTAAAAGATAATACGTGTTCATTGAGAAAAAGGTATGCTTCTTGGCCATGCTCCTACTCAGTTCTAAATAGTTACATGTCATAAGTAAACAAGTAACTTTGTACGTAGTGCAGAACTAGGCAGAAGGACTGGTTTTTTTTTTAAAGGCATAAGCACCATCCCCACTTGTAGCAAGTTATAGCAGGATGTAAGTAATTCACACAAAGAAAATCCAAACAAAACCTCCCAAATCTAGTCCTTTAGGCCTGTGCCCTACACTCCTCGTAGAAACTGCCAAGACTCACGCCCTGTGGCTTTTACTTGTTTTTATCGGTCAGTGTCACAGAAGCCATCTGGTCACTCTGTCTCACATGACACCCTCATTCCCACCGTGATCTGTACTGCTTCCCAGCCTTCTCACAGCCCTGCACATCTCCAGGCCCTTGAGAACTGCTGCTCCTTAATCAACGAGCTGCCCTCACTTTTCCTACCTCTCTAAGCGTTTCTTTCACCCCCTTGTCTTAATAGCAGTTTGGCTTTCCGCTCGGCGCTCCGCTTCTCCCACAGCTCTTTCGGGTGGTGGCTGCCTCTTCTGCATCCTCATGAGTTTTTAGAGGTTGGGAGGTGAGATGATTGTTAGAGTGACTGTATCACTTATCATATAATCAGGACTCATTTCAGAGTAGAAGGGAACCCTGTTAATTGTGCAGGGACAAAGTGCCTAAACTGGAATTATCCTGGGTAAACTGCTTATGGTTGCTGTTTCAGTTTTCATTGCCTGCATAATAAATAACCACAAACTTAGCAGCTTAAAACAGTGGAAGTGTGTTATTTCGGTTTCTGTAGGTCAGAAGTCTAGCCAGTGGCATGGCCGGATTCTCTGCTCTGGGCCTTGCCAGGCTGGAATCAGGTGTCAGCTGAGGCTGTAGTTATCACCGGGGGTTTGGGGGTCCTCTTGCCATCTCACTGGTGTTGGCAGAATTCATTTCTTTGCTGCTGTGGTGGTGAGAGCTGCCAGCCAGGGAAGACTCTCAGCTCCCAGGGGCCACCTGCACCTCCTTGCCATGTGGCCTTATAGGAAGTTTACAACATGGACATTTGCTTTCTTCCAGGCCAGCTAGAGTACATCTGACATCTTCTTCTGCAACCAGCCAGAAAAAATGCTTCTTTTAAAGGGCTTACCTGATTAGACCAGGCCCACCCAGGGTAATCTCCCTTTTACCATGTAACATAATGAGTGATAGCTTATCACATTCACAGATTTCTCCTACATTCAAAGAGGAAAGGCTGATACAGGATGAGGATTACTGAGAGCCAGTTTAACATTCTGTGTACTGTATACTGGCCACCCTGGTCGTTTTCCTCCTTTCTTTCCACCTTGACACTTCTAGATCTTTACACCCTGAATCTCCTGGATTAAAAAAAAAAAAAAAAAGGCAAACAAGATGTTGCTTTGAGGAGTGTGTCATTTTAGTTCTGCCACCCTTCTTCTTTTTTGGTGCAGTTATCTCCTGACTTTTTGGTCATACTCCTTCACTCCTGGGTGGACTGGTACCAGATTCATGGTCACCTCGTGTGATTTCAGTATCTGTATAGTCAAACTTCTTAAGACCCTGGCCACATGGTTGTTTGACTTCCTCAACTCTGACACTCTCCTCCTGCAGTGAACCTCAGACATCTGCTTCCTCAGTTATACCCTGGGCCTTTTCACCACCTCCAACCACTCTACTCCCAAAATCACTGATTTAGACATCCTATTCTCTGTTGATATCCCACTGTCATTACAGCTAACTTTTCAACTACTCTAAGGTCATCCTTTAATCTCTTTCCAACCCTTAATCCATTGACCTGTCTCCTCTCTCTCTATCCATCAGTCCTCTCTTTTTTCTTCTCTGCTTACGATTTTAGATGTGGCCCTTTGTTCCTGTACCATGAACTCCATTGTCCTGTGACTTTTTTATTCCTGTCTCTGCCAATTAAATTGGTGGATGAACTAATTTACCTGCTTTCTGTAGTACTTCTGGAGAAATCCATACAGTAGGACAGAGTAGTATTACCTTAAGATTCATGATCACCAACTTCATGCTGACCCTCAGCATTGCAGTCCTGTTACATTTCTCAGATCACCTTGCTTTTCCATTCTTTGCAGTGGTCAGTTAAAGTCACATAGAAATAAAATCTCCATTCTTTTTAAAGAATCTATCCCCACTCTTCCCTCTCATTTAGCAGATGAACCCTTTTCTTACTACACAGAGAAAATAAAAGCCATAACTTTCTGCTGCCCGCTTCACTAACTCATTTCTATGTTTATCCACCAAATTCTACTCAAGTACCTGCCACATAGCAGACACCGTTCTAGGTGTGGGGATAACTTAGAAAAGCCTAAGACAAAGTCTGTGCCTTCATGGAGCTTACATTCTAAAGGGGAGAGATGGATAAAAACATCTGAAAAACAAAAGCCCCAAAATAAATAAACAAAGAAGATATCAAATGACAATAAGTTCTGTATAGAAAAGTAAAATGTCATGATATGATAAAAAGATGACCGAATAGCTACTTAAAATACAGTGGTCAGCAAACTGCTGGCTTCACTCATGAAACCTACTAAACATTTAAAGAATTAATACAAGGCCTTTACACATTTGCCAAAATAGCAGAGGATGGAACACTTCCTAATTCATTCTGTCAGGGCAGTGTTACCTTGATACCAAAACAAAACCAAAACAAAAAAAGGTTACCAAAAGAAAAGAAACTACAGACCAGTATTCCTTAGGAATATACACTCAAAAATCCTCAATAAATTATTAGCAAACCAAATTCAACAACATATAAAAAGAATTATACTCCAAGTATATGACCAAGTATATATTACCCCAAAATGCAAGGTTGGTTCAGCATGTAAAAATCAATCAATATAATACCATATTATTGGAATAAAGGACAAAAATACGTGGTCTTCACAATAAATGTGAAAAAGGAATTGGACAAAACCCAACATCCTTTCGTGATTAAAAACCATGCAACAAACTAGGAATAGAAGGGAATTTCCTTAATCTGATAAACTTCTTCAACGTTTATGAAAAACCCACAGCTAACATTACTCTTACTGGTGGAATACTGAGAGCTTCCCCCCGTAATAGGAGCAAGACAGGTGTGTCTCCTCTTGCAACTTCTACTTAACGTTGTACTGACTCGTTGTCAGCAAGAAATTAGGCGAGAAATAGAAGTAAAATGCATCTATGTTGGAAATAAAGAAATAAAGCCTTCTATTTGCAGACCACAAGATCTTGTATATAGAAAACCCTAAGGAATACACACATACACACACACAACTATTAGAGGTAATAAACAAGTTTAGCAGGGTTGCAGGATATAAGATCAATATACAAAAATTATTTTTATTTTTATTCTAGTAATAAACAAAATGTAGGTAAGAAAATGATTTCATTTACAGTAGCACCCACGAGAACAGTATAGGAATATATTTAACCAAAGAGGTATAAGACTTACACATTGAAAACTGTAAAACATCTTTGAGAGAACTTTAAAAAGACCTAAGTAAGTAGAAAAACATATAGATTCATGGATTGAAAGACTTAATATTGTTAAGATGACAGTACTCCCCAGATTTATGTACAGATTCAATGCAATTCCTGTGAAAATGTCAGCTGCTTTTTGTGTAATCCTATAAGCTGATCTTAAAATTCCTATGAAAATGCAAGGGACCCCAAATAGCTGAAGCAGCCTCGAACAAGAACACTTTGGAGGACTCACACTTCCTGATTTCAAAACTTATGTCAAAGCAGCAGTAATAAAGTCTATGTACTATTTGCACGAGGATAGACATATAGGTTAATGGAGTAGAATTAAGAGTCTAAAATTAAGCTCTTACATTTATTGTCAGTAGAATTTCAGCAAGGGTTATGAGACCATTCGGTAGGTAAAGAATAGTCTTTTTTTAAATACAGTGCTGGGAAAATTGGATATCCAGAGGCAAAAGAATGCAGCCAGAGCCCAAATTTATACCATATAAAAAAATTAACTCAAAATGGATCAAAAACCTAAATATAAGAGGTAAAACTAAGAAATCTTAAAACAAAACATAGGTATAAATCTTCATGACCTCAGCCTATATGACACCTTCTTAGATATGATACTGAAAATATAAGCTGCAGAAGAAAATGAATAACTTTTGGACTTCATTGAAATTAAAAACTTTGGTGCTTCAAAGGATACCACCAAGAAAGTAAAAAGACAACCCACTGAAAAAGAGAAAATACTTGAAAATCATGTATCTGACAAAACCTGGATTCAGAATTTTAGAGAACTCTCACAGCTCAGCAGCAACAAGAAGAGCGAAAACACCAAATAATCCAGCTTAAACACGAGCAGAGAGAAAGAGAAGGGTGGTTACCAGGAACTGGGGTGAGGGGGGAAGGAAAGTTGTTTAATCAGTACTGTAGAGTTTCAGATTTGCAAGATGCAAGAGTTCGGGAGATCTGTTTCACAACCATGTGAATATGCTTACCACTGCTGAACTGTAGACTTGAAAATGATTAAGATGGTGAATTTTATGTCATTTTTTTTTTTAACCACAATTTAAAAAAAAAGTTTAGGGGGAAATGGGGGGAAATCCAAATAGAGATTTCTCCAAAGAGGATATACAAATGGCCAAAAATCATGTGAAAAGTTGCTCAGTATCAATTAATCATTAGGGAAATGGCTAATCGAAACCGCGAGATGCCACTTCCCACCCACTAGTGCAGCTTAAATAAAGACTGACAAACGTTGAGAAGGTGAAGAAGCAGGAACCTAGGACACTGCTGGTGGGAAAGCAGCTGCCACTTGAATGGCTGCCGGGGAAGCCAAGCCTCCAGGGAAAGCCAGGTTTCCTCATAGGGCAAGAAGGTGAAAGTAACCCTCAGAGAAGAGGATTCTGCCCCAGGGAAGGGGTTTTGTTGATAGCAGACTATGAAGACAAGTGGAGGGATTTGAGAGTGGAGGATTAGGGGGAGGGAGGGTCATGTGAGGCTGTGTGCAGAGCTGTCTGGGAATGAGAATACAAGTGGAAGCCTTGGGTTTCTTATGAAATAGGCATAACCTGTAATAAAGGTTGTGCTGGAATTAGCCCCAGATAGTTTCCCAGATGGATCGTGGTGCTGCTGCCACTGAATGTTATTGGCAGAGGGTCTTGCCAGGAGCTTGCGTAGTTCCGCATTCTCATCTTTTTGTCCTGTGAATGGTGGTATGAAGTCCTGGGGAAAAGTGCCCTGAAGTTCTGACAGTGGCTAAACTGACTGCCTCATTGACCAAGCCCTCCCTCTGAAAGTATGAATTTCTTGGCCATCCAAGAGATAAATAAGCCAGAGGTATTCTGACAGCATTTATCAGCACTTTCAGTAGGTTGAGTGGGATGTTTTAAATATTGTTCTTTTCAGCATGTGAACATTGCCCCCATTCTGCTGCGGTGTTTGGATGCACTATTTATTCTTAAACCCATTTACAGCTGCAGAAGTGCTGAGTTTGAAAGGAGAACATTTGAAATGGACCCAGCTGTTTAAAAAGATGGATGCTTATCAAAGAGAGTATTGGTATACAGTTTATGAAACAATAAGACATTTTTTTCAGCTAGCCTGATTATTTTTAGAGCAAAGAGATGACAGAGAGATTTTTTCCATTGCAGAAAAATGTGTGACTTAACTGAAACCAAGCAATTCTTCAAATGAGCGGTTTCCTCTAGCAGTCATCACTTACCCACAGCCCTTTCTCCAGCGTTGGATCTCTTTTGATTCTTACAGGTGGCCACCAGAGCTGCACTGGAGAATGCATAGCCTGCTTCCATGTGTAGAAAGGGTTAGAGGGATCTACATGACCCAGCAGTGTGACTTACTTGCCTGTTTCTACAAAAATTCAGATATATCAGTGATTATTGCCTGTATATATATAGTACATTCTGAGATCTACAGATACAGATTTATGGTAAAACTAAATACATCTAATACACATGTATATTCATTACCTTAAAAAAATTGTATTCATTGTTGTATTATTTAATTATTTTATTTTGGTGGGAGGGAAGTAATTAGATTTGTTTATTTTTAGTGGAGGTACTGGGGATTGAACCCAGGACCTCGTGCGTGCTAAGCACATGCTCTACCACTTGAGCTATACCCTCCCCCTATATTCATTACCTTTTATTTCTATTTAGCGACTACAGAATGTCCAGTTACGAAACTTCTGATTACTACCTACAATAAACTGGATGTTGGTTCCCTGGCATTCTCTCCTGAGCTACTTTCTTATTCTTCTTTTTTTTTTTCAATTGAAGTCTAGTTGATTTACAATATTATGTTAGTTTTAGGTGTACAACACTGTGATTCAGTGAGCTGTCTTTTCTTCTCTTGCAATACCCTCTCTGGGTGTTTCCACACAGTTCCAGGTTTTAGGTGACCTGCCCTGCAGTCCTTAATTGCAGCCCAGACTTCTGGTCCAGGTTAATACTCCTGTATTCAGTGGCCCTGTGGACATTTCCATCTTGAAGTCTCACTAGTTTTTCTGTCAATACATGGTTCTAATAATTTTTCAGTCAGTTTTCTTAGACTTCTAAGTAGATAACCAGATGAGGAGCTTTCTGCCCTTGTAGTTGCTCAATAAACACTTCCAGTTCCTGTTACACTCCACGTCCGGAGAGTACTGCTCTACGAAGTAGCACGTGGCGGGTCTTGGTTTTCTGACCTTCCTGCTCTCTCTAACCTCCAGCCTCCCTTTCCTGGGACTCTGGCCGCCTGTGAATCTATTTTCACAGTACTCATGTATTCTGCTCCTTTTTGTTTTAGCTGACTAGACCCTTTGTTTGCCAAAACCTGAAGTGTCCGTCACACTTCTTCCTTATTCTTTCCTGCCATGCAGTCTGTTACTGCATTTGAGCCAGAGAACTATCTGTTCAGTGTATGTGAGAAGCACTTCTAAACCAGAGATGATTTATAACTCACTGGTTTCCTCTTATGGAGTAATGTTTTGAAAGCGTCTCCAGTTATGTCTTTGGTCTGGAACTTTTATTTATATCTTTCACTCACAGACAGCACTCGGACAGTATTGAACTATTTCCAGTTGCTTGTTCACCCATATTTTCTTACTTTTATGTCTTTGGAATGTGTTAGTCTAGCTGACTCTGTTGCCTCCCCTCCCCATCCTCCCAAATTTCCCTTGCCAACTTCTGTATACCCTCTGAGAGTCAGCTCAGCTATTGCCTCTCCTCCTGACCCCCAAGCTGACTTACATCTCTTCATGCTGTTCTGTGGCACTCAGATTACCTCTTTGAAGGCACTTACCATGCTACTCTTAATTATCTGTTCATTAGCATATTCTATTAGATCATAAGTCTTTAGTGTGTTACTAGGCCATTTACCCCCATGTTTGTTAAAGAACTTGTAAAGTTGGCATCTTGCACTTGTTCCAGTTTTTAAACTACTTTTGATCGTGGAAATGTTCATTTTATGTCTACTCAACTTGCAAAAAATATGACAGATTGATAATATTCAGTTTTGGCAAGTGTGGAGTAGATGACTCTAGAAGATTCTTGATAGGCGTGTGAATTGATACATTTGAAAAATTAAATTTTAAATGAATGTAATCTTTGACCCAGCAATTCTCTATTTCAATATAGGAAAGACCCTTGTACCAAGTATAGGTTTTTTAGTTAGGATTTTTGTATGAGGAGATGGCCAGAATCGCCAACAGTAGCAAAATGGTTAACTATGGTATATATGTAACTATAACTATGGAATTTATGGGGGTGTGTGTGTGTGTATGTGTATATGTATATGTATATGTGTGTGTATATATGTGTATATATATATATATGTATCTGTAGCTGTGGAATTCTGTGTAACAGTCAAAAACAGTGAAATAGATCTATATGTACATATGTGGAATGAGGTGCATAGTTTTCCTCCCTCCTAAGAGATAACCTCTGTTTTGAATTTAGTGCCTAATATTTCCATTCATGTTTCTGTATTTTTATTACACATATGCATGTGACCATTAAAATATATAGCATTGTTTCTCATGTTTTTAATTTCATCAAAAGAGCATCAGAGTACATGTATCCTCTTGCATCTTCCTTTATTCTCTTACACTTTGTAAAATGATCTCCATGTCTATATGGTTATTTTCAGTGCCATATAAAATTCAATTCTATTAATATACCACATTATTGTGGTATTGACATTCAACTTGTTCCTAATTTTCTACTTTTCCTAACAAGGCTTTAGTGGACTTTCTGGCACAGGTCATCTTGTGCAGTCTGGTTTTTCTAGGGTATATTTTAATTTTAATTAAAAATTTTTTAATGGAGATACTGGAAATTGAACCTAGGACCTCATGCATGCTAAGCATGCTCCCTACTGCTGAGCTAGACCTGTGGAATTCCTGAGTCCAGAGGTTGTGCATTTCTTAGAGTTTGCTAAGTTGCTCTCCAAGGGGGCTTTACTACTTCATACTCCCACCAGCAGTGTGTGAGCCTTACTGTGTATTCACATCTTCATTTATACGGAATAGTTTACTTTTTATTCTCTTATCGAGCAACAGGACTCTTAACAAGTTGTGAAGATGGGAATATACACTGCCAGCTAAGGCTACTGAGAAAGGGAATTCTGTCCATGTCATCAAACTGATATTTCTTAGGGCAAACCAATACTCAGTGCAGTATTTTCCCCTGTCGTATATACTGTGAAGAGTGCCAACCCCCACACAAAATGGGACGCTTTCCACCCAGGGTGGATTGATATCATGGCTCAATTAGCAGCCAAGTTTGGCCTTGAGCTTTGTTTTTGCTTACACACATTTGCAGCTCTTTCAGTTATAACTTATTTATGTTTAATGTTGCAATTGTTTGTATTTTAAAGGTACCCCTCCACCGCCAGGGTTGGTATGTGTGCAACCATAAATACTCTATTGGCTGTTGTGGCGTAGCTAGGAATGGCAGTCTACTGGTGTTGAATTCCAACAAATCTGTATTCTTTTTTTTACCCCCCCGGAAAGGAAGCTAAAACTATTTGGTGCTCAATCGAAGACACCGCTGTTCTTTACACAGCTCCTACCTTAGATGTTGTTGAATCAGTTGAGATAGCAGTGGTTTGTATTTTGTAGCTTAAGAGGTTGTAATTTATAAGTATGTTTCAGAAGCTGTATGTGAACTAGTTACATATTACTCTACCTAGCTACATTTTCTTAACTGTCAGAGAGCTCATACTGTCACATCTTGGAAGAGTAACAAAAATTATATGGATTCCTTTTCTCTCATATATTAATCAGTCAAAATTATAGCTTTACAAATTAAGTTAAACTGGAGCTTAGCAATTATAATTTTTTTTTTTTACTTTCTAAATCAGTTATTCGGAAGCCTTTTAAAATAATATTTTATAAGATATATTATAACATTTTCAAAATAAATTTTTAATAAACTTTAATAAACAAAATAAGAACTAGGAATTCCATTTCAGGGTGGGGGACTGAGGACATGCTGTCACCTTTCCATCCTGCCCCAGATACTTAGAAATGATAGATCAGAATTTTAAAACTGATCTGAAAGAAAACTACAGGGGAAGAAAAGAAGGGAAGCCCACAGCAGGTCCCAGATGTGAAGAACCCCTACAAAAAGTAGATGGAGTCAGTTTGCAAAAGAAAGCCTTGGTTGTAAACAAGGGCAGGAAAGCATTGTTGCTTAGGATAGGAATAACATCTAGAGTGTTCCTGCTCAGAAATAGTTGATGTGGGCAATTGAATGGGGCTCAGGGCAAATGACAGAGTGACTCTGGTACTATAGCATGGTGTTGGTGGTGTCTTGGGCAGATGTAGTGTATATAGGACCTTGGGCTGGAGAGAGAGAGCTGGGGTTCAGGTGCTTGGTGAATTCCTGGGGAAGAGGAATCCCGTATTCATAAGGCTAGCTATAGAGCTTTTCCATGAGGTGGTACATTCTACCCCTTCTTCACTCTCACTGAAAACACGTCCCACTTCTCCCCTTGAAGTAGGCAGTGCACACACAGTAGATGTCTTAACAGGGAGCCTTGACTAGGAAGATGAGCACTTCATTAAAAATCACCAGAAACAACCGTGCAGAGGAGATAGCAGAAGAGTTTATTTTGGATGTAGGATTAATAGATGAGCAAAACTAGATTGTAAAATATGAGTAGTTGAACTCTTGGAGAGATACGAGCAGTTATTTTATCTACCAAAAATAACTGTTGATCTGGAAATTAACATTTTGATTGTCAAAATAAGAAATTTATTAGATAGGCTGATGAATAGTGTCTGCAGCTTAAGAGCAGGTCTGTGCACTGGATACTAGAGAAGAGAAGTATTCCTAAGCCATCACAAAAGGATAGAGTAATGGAGAAAAAAAACTAAGGCATGGGAGACAGATTGTGGAGTGCCATCTGATAACAGTTCTAAAAAGAGGCTAAAGAAAATGCAGGGAAATGATATTTAAAGAATAGATACAGTTTCAAGATGATTGAACAAACACTCTCTCTTCCTCCTGCACCAAGCCCATAGAAATGATAGAACATTAAGTTTGATTAATAAATTCCCTTTCAAGGTTGAAAGAAAAAGAATGTTCTAGACCTGAAGCTGTAAGACATCTTTAAGCAAAGGAGAAGTTACAGAAAGGAGCTGCTTACACTGCACGTTTGAGGCCATCACTACTGCCGGGGCCCTGAAGCTACTCTGCTGATTTTGTCAGAACAGATTCAGCATGAGGCCCCCAGCCAAGAGGCCACTAATGGCTAAGATGGCATGTGAACAGTCCTGTGGGAGATGGTTGCATGACCATGAAAACCTAGAGGAAGCATGGCACAATGAAATTCAAACAGCAAGACTACACTCTAGGGAAACAGAACAGTCAGAAAGAAACTTTAAAAATAGGTCAATTTAATTTCCTTAGAGGACCAAGGATAGACTTTCATGCTTAATATAAGAGGTGGAGGTTATGAAACTATAAACAGTAATGAAAATGAAAAACATATTTGTTGAACAAACTCATTGGATGGGCTGCATAGCAGAGTGGGTACAGCTAAAGAACAGATTATTGAACTGAAAGATCAGGGAGAGAAATTCTCCTGAAACTCAGCATCAAGAGATAAGAGTATGAAACAAAGGTCGAAGCATTAAAATTCCTGTGGAAGTTCCAGTATTTCTCTAATAGGAGTTGCAAGTGAAGAAAGTTGATAAGAGACAATGTTTGAAGAAATCATGTATTAAAAATTTCCAAAACTGAAAAGGTATGAGCTGTTAGGTAGAAAGTCTCCTAACTGTGAAGATGAATACATTTTAGTACGTATAACTGAATCACTGTGCTGTACACCAGAAACTACAACATTGTAACTCAGCTGTACTTCAATTAAAAAAGCAGTTTAAAAAAAGAATACGTTTTAAAAAGAAACAACGCAAGTCAACACCTACGTAAGTCCTAGTGATAATGATGAAGAGGAATTCCTAGGAGACACTAGAAAGAAAAGATGGATGATCTACAAAAGAATAAGGATCCAAATGACATTAGACAATCAGTGGTTTTAAGAAACAACAGCAGAATGTCTTCAAGGTGCTGAGAGAAAATAAATCTGAACTTAGAATTCTGTTCTCACCAAAGCTGCCTTTCAACATCATGGACACTACAATAACATTTTCAGAATTTAAAGACTTTGAAAGCCCTTTGCTGAAAGAACTATTTAAAGATACATGCAATAAGAAAAAAAAAAATGAATCAAGAGGTAGTAATGGGATTTAAGAAAAAAAGGAAGCAGAGAAACCAGAAAAACAATGTTAAATCTAAATAAATACTGATCGTAAAATATATGACGATTTTTAGTAAGATGTAACTTGAATCAGCAAAAATAGCAACATGGAATTTGTGGCTAGATGGAGTGAAAAGGGGAATTAAAAACACACTAAAGATTTCAGGAGGAGGATAATATAATGTAATTAACTCTAACTTGTAAGAAAATATAATTTTAATTTTAAATATGCATTAAAAGTTTGAGTAACAACTGGAAGGATTAGATATAAAACTTCAAAACTATTAGAAAAAAAATGTAGCAAAAACAACTTTGACCAATCCAATAGAAGACGGGAAAATGGGAAAATAGAAAATCATGGTAAAATAGAAAACATAAAATAAGTTGCTAGGAATACATTTAAACATACATAGCAGTAATTAAAGTAAATGAAAGTGAATCAAACTTACCTAATAAAAATGTGAAAAACTCAAAGTTAACAAAGTAACAAAAACCACATGCTATTTTAGAGATGGATACAAACAGTTGATGATTAAGGGATGAAAAAGGTAGTATAAAATATTAATATGAGACAAAACAAGGCAAACAACATTGGAAGGGGCAAAGATGGAGAATTTAAAATGCTAAAAATAATTTATAAGAATTGGTATCAGTTGTGAGCCTGTTTGTCCTGCTCATGATAACACTGAGTATATATATGTATGTATATATGTGTGTGTGTATATGTATATGTGTGTGTGTGTGTGTGTATATATATATATACACATATATATATATATATATATATATCTGCCTGCAAAGCTTATTCCCCAAATGTCTACATGCCTCACTCCCTCACCTCCTTCTTCCTTTACTCAGAATGGAGCCTTGCCTGAGCACATGCAGTAAGATTAGAAATCAACAACATAAAGAAAAAAATAACCTTGTATACGTGTCTGAAGTTTAAAGAGAAAATAAACCTCTAAAATTATGGGATAAAGATAATTGATAATCAAAATGATCAATATTAAATGACTATTAAAATAATGAGGACAATCTGGGAGGATCTCTCTGTGACCTCAGGGAGGGGAATATATCTTAAGATACAAAAGGCACAAAATATAAAAGAAAAGATTACTGAATTGGGACTACTGTATATTTAAAGATGACTATTCATCTAAAGCAATACAGTGAAAAATAAACCTTAAAATGGTAAGTTGTTCATAAGATTTAACCTTTGTAGGGTTAAAATACAAAAAATTTCAAGTACTCTTACTAAATCAGTAAGAGTAAACAAGCCCAGTGAAACACTACGCCAAAGCCAGGAAGAGGCACTTCACAGACGAGGAAACACAAATGGCCCGTGAACATTGGAAAAGGTGCTCAGTCTTTCTAGTAATAAGGGAATTACAAATTCAAACCACAGTAACATTTATCACCCACCAGATTGGCAAATGTTAGATGTCTGACCGTAACCAGGGTTGGCCAGAACACAGTCAGGAAGTCCCTCGCACAGCTGATGGGAGTGGAAATTAGTGTAACCACTTTGTAAAAACAAGTTGGCAGTGCCTGGTAAAACTGAACGTGTATAACTTATGAGCCAATAATTCCACTCTTAGGAAATTCTTTCACATAGCCACCAGGAGACATGGACAAGAAAGTTTTATAGCCTTATTGTGACTGAGTCGTAAAAAATGGAAACAACCCAAATGTTCATCAGCACTGGAATGGCTGTATAAATTATGATGTAGTTAAGCAATGAAATACAGTCAAGCAGGGAAAAAATGAGTTACAGTTATATGTATCAACATGGATTAACTGTAACATAATTTTGAGTATAAGAAGCAAGTTGCAGAAAAAATATTTGTCTATATAGGTTTTACGCATATATTAAATAAATCATGTATTACTTATAGTACATAATTGCTAAAATAATAAAGTTGGGGAAATAATGAATACAAAATACCAGTAGAGGAGCAGGTGTGGAAGGGGTGGGCTGTGTTAAATAAGGGCCCACAGTGAGGCTTCAAAGTGATGGAAATGGTCTATTTCTCAGCCATAGTAGTGGGTAATGGGTATTTGTTCTGTCACTTTTTAGACTGTACACACACATTTTATCCGCTTTTTGATGTATTTTTTAAAAATGTAACTTGCAGTATTTATAAGAGATTTTGAAATTAGGTAAAGTGGATTAAAGTATTGAAAATGCGCTAAGATTGAAAATCATCGCGTGAGTGGAGGAGATCTGATTTTCTAGGTGCATGTCTCCCCTTATACATGTTAGGGTTCAAGTAAGCGGAGACGTAGGTACCAAGACCTAAGGGAACATCTCTGGCCTAGTAGCTTAAATGAAGTGAAGTGTGGGACTCCCCAGTCCCTACACCTGGATTATTTTTCTTTCTCCCTCACTCCCTTCACTTCTATAAATATTTAGTGACCAACTGCCAAGTCCTGGGCATTGTCTTAGGGCCCGAGTAGCCAGAAGAGGTAATGTCCCTTCCTTGGTACATATTTATAGTAGTTTTGAACTCTTGCTTACAGGCTTTACTAATCTCAGTTTCCTGACCTGGCTCCACAGTGAAATTCACTTCAGACCCATCTCATAATTCACTCGTTGAGACCTTTTTAAGGAAATCATTTGTCTATTTAGACAACCTAATTGAATGCATTATCTGGAAAATCTTCAGGGTATCCTTTTTGGTTTGATCCTAACCCTTAGTTAATTCCTGTATATATTTATTTTCAGTCTTTTTCCGCTTCCTCCTTCCCATACATATCAAGCATCTCATGATGTTTGGAATTAGCTTTGATGTGTTGATTTTATTTTCCTGTCTATATTTTTGAGACTTGAAATGGGATCTAATCTTAAACCTTGACTTAGAGCAGTATTTTCGAAGGCACAACAAGCATGCTGCTAGAGAATATTAGGTGGTACGAGGGGAAACATTTTTTATTTTAACAGTCTTAATGTTTATTGTAAAATACACATTTTCGTGGCCTGTGATTTCATGGCTGGTGTTACTCAGGATGCAGCTAAAGTAGTCTGTGTGATAATCTATCTCACATAGACTGCATGAATTAATGGCCCAGGTGGTTCTCAGATATAGCAAAAAATCAGGAACTGAATACATAGGTTACAGATGTAGTGTTTGGTTGTAAAGGTGAATTAGGATATTCATTGGTGTCCTCTGTCTCCTACCCATATCGTAACTCTCAAAAAGTTAAGCTTATGTGGTTTAGTCAGGAAAAAGCAATCTAGAAAATTCATCTCGGTAAATAATTTGTTCAAATAACATATTCTTGTTGGAGATGAGGTTCTGGAAATACGCAGATGAATAAAGTGTAGCTCGTACCCTTCAAGAGCACAGATCTAACAGAGATAGGCACATAAATTTAAAAGTTCAGTATTGTATTGGAATCGGGCAACAGGGAAAATTTGTACTTGGCAAGTGGGTAGCGTGGAAAGGTGGGTACCAACTTATGGAACAGTGAGGAAAGTCTTCAGAGAGGCAGGGAGACAAGTAGTCTTGAGAGGTGAGCAAAAAACTTACAAAGAGGTAGATTGGGAAAGGGAGACCTCAGAAAGGCACGTGCCAAGGTACAGTGATCGAAGAGAGCATGGTGCGTTGGGTTAACTGAGCAGCTTGTTTATGCTGATGTGCGGAGAAGGGTGTGGAGGGAGGCAGGAGCCTGGTAGAGAAGCTCTTGAATATGATAGAATTTGATAGCATGTGTTTAGATCTTAGTCTATAAATGATAATCAGCCTCTGAAGGATTTTAAGTAGAAGACTGACATGATGTCTGGGGTCTTGTAGAAGATGGAATAAAGGAGGAAGAATCAGGGTCACGTTACAGTTGGTTGTTGAGCAAAGGGACCATGGAGAACAGTTGTGGGGAAGTTCAGAATTTCTGTTTTGTTTAGCTTCATATGATTTTCAGGAAATTAGATTACTTACAGATTTTTCCCAGAATTTAATGTGTTGAAGGGGATAGTGGTAGGTGATTTGGAGCCAATATATGAAGTTTCTGAAAATGTTGGTATTATTCAGTCTGTTAGAAGCAAGGTATTAATTAACTTTCCCTATATAGTCTTAAAGGTAAACAGATTTTTACTTACTTTGTGTTAAAATACAGGTAAGCAGCATATAAAACTGGAGATGTGCTATTGATGAGACACACAGCTGCAAACAAGTTCCATTTTCCAGTAAGAGTGGTACATATGGTAACTCACTACAGAGGCAGAAAACTGAAATATTTATACTTTTTTGCAATTAGTATCCTGCCAAGGAAATCTCAGACAACAGCATTATTTAAAGGGAAGTGGGTGGACAATAAAATAAGTATATAAAGAACTTTCTTTAAATATGGGTTTCATATTCTGCATAACTTAGTGGTGGCATATTGTTTACTTTTGTGCATATTTACTGTTAAACCTGAGGCCTGATAGTCTTTGGATTTGGTGTGTACTGTTCTCCCTTCCTGAGTAATGTATTAGTATGCCAACTTATTTTTGTACCTTCAGCATATCATAATTTAGAGTCACAGATCTGATGCTTACTGCTTGCGTGTGTGAGGACACACATTTGTATCCGGATACATAGCCAGACCCTTAACACAAAATGTTCTGTTTCACATTTATTTGGGGAATACTCTCTTAATATCTTAGTCAGCTAATTGGCTAACATTCAAGAGCCATGAGCTCTCAGCATTATCTTAACCTTTTAGTATTTCAGTACAGCAAAAATTTTTGACTCTGATCAAAATTAACTATAACTTTTAATCAAGAATGATCCAGAAGCATAAAAAGAGGGGGTTCCTGCAAAAAGCACAAAGAGATGCTCAAAAGGAAAGTTAACACTAGCTGGATAGTGTGACTGCAGAGTAGAAATGAGGAAGCTGAGCACAGAAATGAAGGGCTACAAATGACCTCGGAACAACTGCAGGTTCCTTTCTGCAAGGCTCAATAAAGTTGACTGTCGTAGTGCCACTTAGTTTGTATTTGAAAAGATGTTTTCTACAGCTCTTGTCACTAAGTAAAAATTCTTTTTCGTTCTTTTGAAAATTCCGTTCCTGATTTCCTTATTTTCTGCCTTGACACAGAAATCCCCTGCAAAGAAGCTGAGCCATGCAATTAGTAAATCCTTGGGGTGTGTACCCACCAGAGAACCCCCGCATCCTGTTTTTCCTGAGCAACCAGAGAAACCACTTGACCTTGCAAATATAGTGTAAGTATATACCTGGAGATGGATATGAATTATACTGAAATGGAAACCTTGCTCTGAATTCTTTTGGATCAAAACCAAATATCACCTAACATGAGCATTTAACCTTCTGGTTTTTACTTTACTTTTGGGGAACTTAAGACTTCCAGCTTTCAGCTCTTTAAATCACCATAAATATCTGTGTGGAAACCTAGCTCCTGAGCCCTGAAGCCTGAGTACTGTAGCAGTCTCCACCAGGAAATGAATACATTGAAGAGTAATTAATTGTGCTGGGTCTAACAAGGTTCCCTTTAGTTGTATGTGTGTTCTTCCTTAAGTCAGCCAGTAGAGATCTTTTCTTCTCTACAACAATAATGC
Source organism: Camelus ferus (assembly GCF_009834535.1). Lineage (NCBI taxonomy): Eukaryota > Metazoa > Chordata > Mammalia > Artiodactyla > Camelidae > Camelus > Camelus ferus. The sequence goes on along the minus strand of NC_045710.1, from coordinate 17,498,923 downwards.
CCATAGAGGTTTTAAAAGCTAGTTTAAATAACAAGGAAATGAAAATCAACCTAATTTGCTCTTTTTGTATTGAGAGAAAATTAGGAAACACAAGACTATACTCTATAAATAAAACTAGTGTTTTATTTTTAGTTGAATATTCATGCTAAAGAAAAGAAAGCTAGAGAGGGACAAAAAAGCTGGAGAAATAGAGAAAGAAGGAAAATAAGGAGGAGGAACAACAAAAACTAATAATCAGCCTCTAAACCTCTTAAATAAGCATATTCAGTGGACTCTGCTGGATAAAGTCAGTGGGTTTTTGACCATTAGTCTTTTTCAGGCATTTGGAAGTTTTTCTGTTGGAATAGACATCCCTTTTCTTCCACCTACTCAAGCTACGTAGTTTGACTAAACGAGCTCTTAGGGTTCTTGATCTTTTCTTTCTCTCTTTCATTCAATAATTTTTAAAATGTTCATATTTATTAAAGAATACATAGATTAAAAATTCATTAATACAGAAGAAATACAATAATACATACAACCAAACGCAGCACATCCTCCCACCCTTCGTTGTGCTTTGTCTGGGTTTTAGATCTGCTAATGGATACCTTCGTATCTAAATAATGTATTTAGAGCACCGTTTCTTGATTTATCTGTTTTGGACATTACTCAACTGCTTCTGTGGTGTAGAGGAACCTCATTTATAGCTCTACATATCAACCCACCTCAGCTTTTCATAATTTTATCACCATTTTTAAAATTAGTTACCTTTGTAGTTTTAAATGTAATTCTTAAACCTCAAGTTTCTGTAACTTCTTTTGACTTCCACTATGTAAACTGAGGAACTGATTGCCTTCTGTCTACTTTTCCCTTCTCCTTTGGCCTCCTAATTTCTGCCATCTATGCCATTGCTTTTGTATTGTCAGAGCTGATAATATTTCTTTTCTCTCCTGTGATCATAACTGAGTCTTCTGAGATTTATTGAGGGCTAAATCTGAAAGTTGAAAACCAAACAATAGCTTTTGCAGTTAGTACCATTCATTACGAAGCTGAATAGCGTGCCGTGGTTCTGTGTATCCTTTTGTTTAGTTCCTGTGTTGTGATCTCTGTGCGGTTCTCATCAGAATTCAGTGACATCTTCTTTCTTACACACCACGGATTGTAAACTGACTATATTTCAATTAAACAAAAAAGTAAAAAAATTTTTAAGAAGCATGCCTGTTGACTTTCTAAATGGATTGGCTTTCTTGTACTATTTTTTTGGTGGTTTTTCCTTTGATTTCCCATTGATTTCTTCTTGTTGGGAAAAAAATATGCTTTTTTCCCCCGCTGTGTTCCATAGTGGATTTTACCTACTGTATGTAATCCATTTTTTTTTGGGGGGGGGTTTAAATTTGTTAACCTTTCCCCTTTTTTGATAGTGTTTTTTATTTGCAGTTTTTATTTAAAAAAAAAAAACCCTTGCCTGCTCCAACATTGTAGTGGTTTTCTCTTTAAGTCTTGAGGATGTCCCTTTCCCATGTGTCTTTAAGTTATCTGAAATGGATTTTTGTGTATGGTGTAATGTAGAATATCTAATTCTCTTTTTCTCTCTCTCGTTGCGTTTGAATAATAACTTGTCTCGGGGCCATTGATTGGATAATCCACCATTTCCCCACTTAACTACAATGCTACCATTGTCATAAATGAAGTTCCCAAGTACCCATGGTCTGGTTTCTGGGCCCATTATTCTGTTCCTTTGGTCAAAATGTCTACCGCTATACCAATATCATACTATCTTAATTACTGTAAGGGATTAAGTAATCTTCTTTTTTAGGAACGTCTTGTCTATTCTTTGCCCTTTGCTCTTTCATATAAATTTTAGAATCAGCGTACTGAGTCCCTCATAAAATTTTGTTGGACTTTTGATCAGAGATTCATTGAATCTAAAGATCAAACTGGGGAGAAAAAGACATCTTTATAGTATTAAGTCTTCCATTTCCATAAATGTGTTGTATCTTTCTGTTTATTTAAATACCATTTTGTGCTATTTAGTAAAGCTTTATAATTTTCCTCAGAAAGGTCTTATGTATGTTAAATGAAATCTTTTGTACTTTACATTTGTTGTTGCTGTTGGAAACAGTACCTTTTCTCCTACAGTTACTTTGAGATATAATTTACATGCAGTAAAGGCTTCTACTTTAAGTGTACAAATCAGTGAGTTTTGGCAAATGTACACAGTCATGCAGACGGTACCTTTTTTGAATTACGTTGCTTAACAGTTTGTTGCTGGTGTAGGGAATGCACATTGCTTTTGTATTTTAATTTACTGTGTAGTCATCTTGCATAAATTGCTCATAAATCTAGCTGTTTGTACTCAGATTCTTTTGGATTTCCTATAAATAATTATATCACCTGTAAATAATGATTGCCTTCTTTCTTCCCTCCAATTTTTTATACTTTTAAATATTAATCATACTTTTTTTCTTTTGGTTTTATTATGCCAGCTAGAACCTCCAGTGCAATATTGCATAGAAATGGTTAAATAGACATTCTTGCATATTACTAAATCCCAAGGAGAACGTTTTCAGCATTCATTTTAGTATGTTATTTGATGTAAGTTTTTTGTAGAAACTGTTTATCAGGTAGAAGAGGTTCCCTTTTATTCCTGGTTTGCTAAGAGTGCTTTCTTTTTGCCATGAATAGATGTCAAATTTTATCAAAGACTTTCTGCGTCAAGATGATAGTGTGATTTCTTTGTTCTATTAATGTAGTGAATTACATTGTTTTTTTAAACAACCCTACATTCCTGGAATAAACATAAGTTGACCCTCCTTTTGATACACTGCTAGATTTCATTTGCTAATATTATGTTTGGATTTTTTTCTATGTTAATAAGTTAAAGTGTCTTATAATTTCCCTTGATTTGTTTTGTTTTGTTTTGTTTTAATGGCAAAGTTTGCCCAGTTTGCTATTTTCAAGAAGTTGAAGAGCATTCTCTCTTTTATATGGAAGAGCTTACTTAAGACTGGAATTATTTGCTCCTTATATTTTTGGCAAAAAAAATTTACCAATGAAGCTATCTGTGCTTAATGCCTTCTTAGTGAGAAGATTTTTAACCGTTAATTTCATTTAAAAAAACAACCATAAGACTATTTTTATTTTTTATTTATTTTTGAGTCACTTTGGAACATTTTATAGATGTAGGAATTTGTCAATTCCATCTAAACTTTCAGTTATTGGCACAAAATTTAAAATATTTTACCTGCAGTATGTTTGCTAAATAATATCTCTTTTTTGTCCCTATTCTCATGTATTTAGTTGTTTTTTTTTTCCTCAAAAAGTCTTACCATAGGTTTGCTCAATCTTTTAGGCTTTCAGAGGACCAACTTTTGGTTTTGATGATTCTCTTATTGGATGTATTGTATATTTTTTTAAATTTTACATATTTCTACCCTTTATTATTTCTTTTATTATAGATTCTTTGGGTTTATTTTGCTATTCTTTTTCTAACTTATTGAAAGATATGCTTAGCTTACTCATTTCAGGTTTTTTTCCCCCTCACATAAGCATTGAAGGCTATAAATTTCTCTAAGCACTGCCTAAGTCCAAGTTTTGTTATGTAATATTTAAAAATTGTTTAGTTCTAAATATCTGCTAAGTTCTGTTATGGTTTCTTCTTTGGAAAGTATGCTTTCTTAATTTCCAAACATATGGGGGTTTTTCTAGTTGCCTTTTCATTATTAATTTCTAGTTTGTTGAGACATGCTTATTATCTACTATATGATCAAGTTTTTGTTACGTTCCAAGTAAAGTTGAAAATGTTTCTTCTGTGCTTGTTGGGTGCAGAGTTGATAGTGAATGAATGTATGTCAATTAGGTCAAATTTGTTAACCAAATTTGTTAACCAGCCTTACTGACTTGTTCAAAATTATACATATTTCTCTAAGAAATTGAAATTTTTTTCTTATGTAGTGACTCTCTTTATTTTTAATTATTCTATTTGTTCTCAAGTCTGTTTTATCTGCTGGTAACATCTTTTAATATCTTATGCTAGTTATGTGCCTAGTATAACTTTTCCCATCCTTTTTCTTTCGATTTTCTCAGTTGCCCTTAGGTTTTCAGTATGTTTCTTATAAATTGTAAGCTGGATTTTAAAAATGTAATGTAACAACCTGTCTTAACTGGTGAGTTTAGTCCATTTAAATATATTACATCATAATTATTATAATTAGTAATTTATTATAATTAAACTTGATTTATATAGTTACAAAATTATAGTTATAAAATTATATTTATATATTTTTATATTTATTTTAAATAAAAATTATATATTTTAAATAAAGTATATTTTATATTTATTATAGTTATATATTTATATTAAAATTATATAAATTATATAAAATTATATTTGGACCTTTTTCTATTCTCTTTTGTGCTATTTATAATATTTTTTATTCCCCTTTATTCACATATCCCACTCTAGTCACCCTTTCCCCCATGGGTAACCATTCTCATGTACTTATTGTCTATCCTTTTTTCAGTATCTGTTCCTGAAAACTATGAATTGTTTTGTATCTTCTTTTTTAAAATTTTACATATGTGGTATGCTGAACAATATTTTACCTACCCATTCCCTGTGACGGACACCTGGGTTGCCTTCAGATCTCTGTCTCTGCATAGAATGCTGTAGTAAATACCTCAGATGTTTCCCCAGTGGAACTGGGTAAGAATTTATACCTTGGATACAAGTCGTTGGGTCAAGGGTTATGTATGTCCTCACCAGACATGTGTTGGGGAATCCAGTTGTTTAGTGTAGACTTTCAGTTAATCTCCATTTTAATTCAGACCTTGTACCCCCACCTCCACCTGGTGTGCCTGAGTTTGGAGACATTCTGGTCAATTTCACTAGAGAGTAAGCTGCAGTTTCCCACCGGCCTAGAAAGAAGTAGTCATCTCACTGAGTGGTGATGGGCAGTCAGGTGGAAGAGGCGGGGAGGCTCAGCTTCTCAGGCAGACTTTCAACTAATCTTCTTTTTTAAAAAAAAAATTGTGTGTTTGTGTATGGGGGGGTCATTAGGTCTATGTTTTTAAATTTATTATTAGTTTTTTGTTTTGTTTTTTTAGTGGAGGTACTGGGACTTGAACTCCGGACCTCATGCATGCTAAGCACATACTCTACCACTGAGCTATACCCACGTCCCTCCTCAGACCTTTTTTAAAAAAATAAAAATAAAACATTGAAAAGTTGTCATTTCCTATGTCCTTCCTAATCCTATTATTGTTTCTCTCTCCCAAAGAGTAGCCACTAACATTTATTTTGTATCTGTCACTCTGTATGTGTTTTTATACTTTTACTGAATCTTTATACATCTTAAAAATCACATATTTTAAAACTTTATATAAATGGTTATGCTCTGCGTATCCTTCTGTAAGTTTATTACTTTATCAAAGACTATACTTCTGAGATTTATCCAAAATCTGGAATGATATTCATTGAGTGACTATCCCACAAGTAATCCATTCTCTTGTTGGCAGACACAGAGGTTGCTTCCAGTTTTTCACTACAGCCTGCAGTGGTGCTGTGGCATTCTTGTACAGAGAGTTTCTCTAAGGTGGAAGTGTAACTCCTGGATCCTAAGATATGAATATTGCATATTCAGGATAGGCTAGATAATAATGCAGTAGAAAATTAACCTCCAAGTCTCATGGTTCAACTCATGAATGTTTGTCACTCACGCAAAGTCCATTGTGGATTGGAAGGACTCCAGAGCAGCTGAACTGTGGGCAGTGGCTCGGTGGCTTAGGCTGCTTCAGTTTCTGGCTTCGTCATCTCAGTCAAGGCCTGGGGAAGAGAGCATGTGGGGGCCACTTAGTCTTTTTTTTTCTCTTTTTGCATTCGATTTTTTGGGGGAGGGTATTTGCATGGGCTTTTTTTTTTTTAATTGAAGTATAGTTAGTTACAATGTGTCAATTTCTAGTGTATAGCCTAATGTCCCAGTCATGCATATATATTCATTTTCATATTCTTTTCATTAATAGTTATTACAAGATATCAAATATAGTTCCCTATCCTATACAGAAGAATCATATCAGTTCTTCTGTGCTTTGGTTCAGAAGTGACATGTGTCATTTCCCTCCCTACTGTACCTAACTTCAAGTATTTATCATACTCCATGTACCTAGGAAAGAGAGGAGAACCAGATACTGATCAGCTCTAGTACTGTATGCCGTTAAGTGCATGCAACTTTGTAGATATTACCTAGAACTCAAATTTTATAGTTCAGGTATTTATTAATCTGAATTATGCCCAAACCAAGTATATAGTCAGCAGGCCACTCAGAAAACTCAATGATAGCTTCCCTTTTAGATTCTGGTGAAATTTTGAGTAATTAATCCCATTTGGATTAACTAGACAATTTTTAAAGTCCCATTCAACTTTGAGGTTCTGTGTTTTGTAGATTTTTTTTCTTTTTTAATATTTGCCACATGTCTGATTCCCAAACCTGCCTGATACCAGGGTCAGTAAACTTTTAAAAGTATAGCTTACTAGGTTACTTCCGTTCTAGGTCAACTGAATCATTTTTCTGGGGGTGGCCTGAAATCTACATTTTAAAAAAGTTTCCTAGTGAATCTGCTCAGATTATGGAACCACCTCATTAGAACTTAAGTGGTTTTAGCCATGTTAACAATAAGCTAAGAATTCAATGCTAAGCATTCAAAAGCGGAGATAGAGTACAACTGAAATATAATTCTGTGAATCTCAGTTCTTAATGTTTGCTGAGATTTAAGTTTTCTATTCATTCAGCAAATATTTATTGAGGACTTTCCAGGTACTATCCAAAGTACAAACAGTATTCACACAGTACTTCACTTATATGCGAATAGGTTTGAGTGAGTGAGGAAGCCAATTTTATGAAGTGCGGTGTTTTGGGCTGGCTTCCTTAGGAAAGAGTTACAAGTACAGCTCAAGCGATGAAAAAATTGGAAGGCGTGGGCTGCTGTGTGCATTTCTCATCATGATCAGGAAAAAAATGTTTGCTGTTCTGCACTTAGAGATGAAGGAGATGAAGATAGCTCCTATATTTGAATGCTTAAAGTCAGCAAAATATTCCATTCAGATAGGATCATGATTATTTTAATCATTGTCTTCCTATATTAATTTAAAATGGTCTTTTTTTAGACAAAGAATAGGTAATTTTCTTGCACTTCAGGGTCTTACAACACTGTAGGCATTATTTTCAAACACTTAAGTTGTTTATATTTGTTTTACTAAAAATCAGATTGGGATGAACACCATCTACCAAGGAGGTTGAGAGTTAGGGATGGGACCCAAGGGAATGGACAGCCAGCATTCTTGGACCTTTCCTTGGGCCACTAGTTAAACACTTTTTAAGTAAGCTCACCCTTTACAGTTATTTCTTATGTACCATGCTTATTTGTTTACAACTTTTAAAAAAAGAGAGGACATGCTGGAAGGTATGTATCTTTGACCATTTCAAACTAGATCTTCCTCAGTAGAAAATAAAGCTTCTTGCTAAAGTTTTAGTTTGATGGTCAAATTTGTTCAGTTTTTCTTTATGTTTCTGGCTTTCATGTCATACTCAAAACTTACGTTCTCACTTCAAGATGATAAGAGTACCTCTGACAGTAAATTTCTTATTTCTGTACTTTTTGTTGTTGTTATCAGGTGTGAGATAGGAATTTATTTTTTTTCCATAATGGATAGCCGTTAGTCCCAACTCCATTATTTTCCTGCTAACTGTGTTGCAGTTTTAATTTTGCCTTCCTTTTGGCAATGTTGATAATTCCCTTTGAAAGCTCTGAGAAATAATATAAATCACTTCTCTAACAAGATGTCTTTACCTTATGGTCTGCCTTTATCTTATTAGTAGGTTAAGAAAGGGTTTTGTGAAGTATCACATTTATAGTGAAGATAAATAGGAATTAGGCACGTGGAGGGTAGGGAGGAGCGTTCCCAGCAGAGCGGAGCAGGAGGAAGGCTGCAGAAGCAGGCACTGATTTTGGATATTATCCCAAATTGAAGGGTTTTAGGTAGGAGAGGGACATGCTGAATTTTGCACTTGAAGGAATCACTGTCTATTGTGTGTAAAAAGGGAGTGGGATAAGGGTGAATAAAGAAGAGGCCAGCTAGGGGTCTTTTTCAGGGGCTAGGTGTGAGATAATGGTGGGTTGGACTATTATGGTCGTAGTGGAGATGGGGAAAAGTTTGTAAACACATTTTTAAAAATCTTAGATTTTGCTAAATGCCCAGAGATAAAATTAAAACTCCAGTGGAAATTTGAGACAGGAATTGAAACTAAGTATGATGATAAAACATTTTAATGTTAATTGTTTACATTTCACTGTTAGCATAGGTTAGAGATCAACTCAGATCCTCACAAACTTGAGATTCAAGTGTTTGTTGCGCACCCAGCGTTCCAAGCCCTTTGATCACCTCTTCTGTGTATGTTATTTCATTTAACCCTCACAGCAAACTTTGCAGCATAGGTAGCCTTAACCTGTAACAGATCAGGAGGCAGTATCAGGGAGGTTGAATGACCTGCCCAAGATCACACAGCTACCAAGTGACGGAGTTGGGGCTAGAGCCTGAGCTCCTGGCTCCATGCCGAGCCTTCTTTCCCAGTTTCCTAACAGGCTGACCCAGTCAGAAATTGTTGTAGAAACATCTGCTAATTGAACCATTGTTTGAACCCTGTGGTCAGGTTTAGAATCAAGGGACAACGTGGAATAGCTATACCTTTGTTGGTTGAAAAACAGAAGGGAGGCAGTGTGATATGACAGAAGAAAAACTAGGTTAAAAATCAGGAGACATCAGTTTGTGTTTCTGTGAAATGGTGGTATTTAAACTCATGTTAATTATCTCAAGATGGTGTTTTAGGATAATGTATCTGAAAGTGCTTCTGAGAGGTTAGGATGCTATAAATATTATATTCTAAACTCTTAAAGTCTTTTCCTCGGAATAAAGTAAATCATGCCACAAAAATGGACCCTCTGCAAAGGCTGGGACTCTATCTTGCTCTACACTGAGTCCCCAGTGCCTAAATAGTGCCTGGGCATGGTAGGCATGTAAAATATATTGCATGAATGAGTGATGCGAAACGTGATTTATATAAACAGACTCCATCCTCCTCTGTTTGTTTGTTTTTCCTGCAGTAAATAAGTCATGTGCCTACAGTACCTGAAGCCTCCACTAGATGTCAGGCATATTTTCTCAATTGGTTCATTGTGTTTCTTTTCTGATGAGTTGAGAATATTAAGTAAACAAGGTTTTTCAAGTGCATCTCAAACAAAACCAATTTACTTATCATCAACGCTGTAGCAAATTTTCTTCTGTCTTTGAGAGAAGTAGTTGTTTCTTTTGCTTAAAGCATTTTTGTAAAACTTCTAGCCCTTGGAGACTCAGATAAGCGTTCCGCTAGCCTAATTCAAGCAATTTGTTGGTGCTTACGATCTAATTATCTAACCACATAGTCCTTATATCTGATTTCTTTAATTAGCAATTCATCACCATTACATTTCAGTTTGTGGTTATTTATTTCTGAGAGAAAGCAGAACTTCCCGATGTCAGCTTAGTATGTTTGTTCTCTGAATTCCAGCATGACCAGTGTCTCCCTCGATACACCTGTGATTGATCTAGTCTCTTCAGCAGGAGTTGGCAAACTATAACCATAGGCTGAATCCAGCCTGTCGCCCATTTTTGTATGGCTCATGACCTAGGAATTTTTTTTTTAACTACTTTTGAGTGGCTGAAGAGGAAAAGAAGAATGTTTTGTGAAAAATGATATGAAATTCAGATTTCAGTGTCCATAGATAAGGTTTTATTAGGACACAGCCACGCTAATTCATTTACGTATTTTCTGTGGCTGCTTTTGGGCTACAGTGGCAAAATTGAGTCTTGCAACTGGAATCATAAGACCCTCAAGGCCTAAAATGTTTATTATCTGGCTCTTTTCAGAAAAGCTTGCCAACCCCTACTCTTAAGGAAGGGTTGCTAAAAACTGCAAATTTAGGGCACTTTGTGCTTCTTGGTAGTCTTTTCTCTGAATGCTCATCATCTCCTTTGGTTTGATGGTCCAGGTTGTTTTTTCCACCCAAGGGTGAAGGTTAATTTGGTAGCTTCTTCTGTTAAAGCATTTGGATAAAGTTTGTTACCTAGAAACCAGATTACCTTTTTACCGCTTCTCTCTGTTCATATATAAATATGTACATGTTTGAACAGCTAACCAACCAGTTTTCTCCACATCTTGTATCAAAACAGAATTCAGCTAGACAATAAAAAAAGCTGTTAAATTATGCTATAATTATAGAATTATAATTACAACAATACTTTAATATGGTTCTTATTTGTCCTATTGTAGCTACTTTTCTGTTTAATACTGACTTAGTTGCTCTACACACAAACACAAACACACATACACACACACACGATTTAATCAAGCCAATCTGTCCTCTTTGTTGTTTTTTCTTTTACAAAATCATAGATATTTTTTCTCAGTTCAAGTTTTTATTTGATGAAACTTATTACAAACTCATTCTTTTGTTGTTGAAATTTCAGATGCCATTTCTGTGGGTGATAATTTCAATTGGAGGTTTTTTTAATAATTAAAAAAGTATGTAATGATGGTGAAAAAGAAAAACACATAGCATAAAATTTACCATCTTAACCATTTTTAAGTGTATGTTTTAGTAGTGTTAAGTGTATTTTCCATCTTGCAAAGCTGGACCTCTGTGCCCATTGAACCACTCTCCATTTCTTTCTCCCCCCAGACCCCAGTAACTGCAGTTGACTTTCTGTTTTTATGAGTTTGTCAAGTCATAGGTTTATTTTTTTGAACTTTAGACCACTGTGCCTAAATATCTGATGCTTTCAGTGTTTTGAACTTTTCATTATAATGCAAAAATTCTGCCTGTTTTATTCTTAATTCATAGTGACTTTAAATCAGTAGAAATTCACCAGACCTGGAATAATTTAAGACCATTTGTAACCCTACAAAAAACAGGTCTGAATTCTTGTTTATGTTGTTTAGCTATTAAAGCACATATTTCTGATACTTCTTTTAAAATGAGTGAATCTGGAATTCTAAATGGCTTTTTTGATGAGGGTGTTTCTAGCTAATTGTCCTGTGCAAAACCAAATGCCTCATTGTTGGCAACTTTTTTTATTAGTCAAATTTGGTTTTTTTCAAAGTTATGAATTAGCTTTGAATTCTCCCAAAAATTATTATAGAATTTATGATATTGGTAAGTTGATGTGGGTTGAAATCACTATCTTCCACAGGTATTTACTGAATGTGAATTGTGAACAGAGCTCTGTGCTTGGTGCTGAGGGGAGTCTTATTTGAGAAAACTGACAAGATGATATTTTCCTCTTAGATTCCTGGGTGAGTCTGATGTTCTAGTCACTTGAAAGGAGTATCAGATCCATTCTGGGTATCTTGGTCTCCTGAGACTGAACCTATTTGGAAGATTTTAATTTTGAACTGTCTCCAACAGGCAATTCTTATACTTTGGCTCTTAGATCATAGGTCATCTGATATTAATTATGTTTTGCATTTTGCTGGGGTGGTTTTTGAGAACCTAGCAGCTGAGGAACACAAGATCCTCTTAGAGCCTTGAGCTTCACTCAGTTCTGGCTTGGGTGTTGTCTGTTTGGCTCCATTGCAGGCTGAAGGTCCCAGATAATCATTCTTTTCTAGGCTTTGGGTAGCTGACCCTGAAAGTGTATCTCTCCAAAAAAGGAAGAGGGAGCACAGAAAGCGCTGGTACCAAGGATCATGAATCATCTTAGAAATAGGATAAGATTTTTGCCTGAACTCTCTGTGTGTGTGTGTGTGTGTGTGTGTGTGTGTGTGGGTGGGTGGGTGTGTGTGTTGGAGAAATAGGAGGACTTGCATACACTCACAAACCCACACATGTGAGTATATGTGAGTGGTACCTGTGTGTGTGTGATGGAGAGGGATGGTCACATGGACAGCAAATGTGATGATTGATTATGATGCAGTGGGGAGAAACAGCATTATTTAATACAATAAAACTCAAGGTTTCATCCTAGGAGGATAATTATTTATGAGTGGTTATGGCTTTAGTCTACTCAGTGTCACCCTCCCCTTGGGATTTTCCTCACTCTGTTTGCCACTGTACTACCATAAGATACTCTGCTTTTGAACTCTAACTCTAGCGTGGCCAAAACACCATCCCTTACTTTTCTTTCTTTCTTTTTTTTATGGTGGTAAAACATAAAATTCACCATTTTAACTGTTTTCAGGTGTGCAGTTCAATAGAGTTAAGTATATTTTACATTGCTGTGAAGCAGATCTCCAGAACTTTTTCAACTTGCAAATCTGAAACATCAACTCCTCTTTTACCATGAGACCCTGGTAACCACCATTCTACTTCCTGTTTCTATGAATTTGAGTACTTTAGATACCTCATAGAAATAGAATCATGTCCTATTTGTCTTTACATGACCTTTTTATTTCATTTAGCATAGTGTCCTCAAGGTTCATCTACGTTGTAACATGTGTCAGGCTTTCTTTCCTTTGCAAGGCTGAATAATATTCCATTGTGTGTATATACCACATTTTGTTTTCCATCCTTTGCCAATAGACATTTGGGTTGCTTCCACCTTTTGGCTGTTCTGAATACTACTACTATGAAGGTGGGTGTACAGATACCTTTTTGAGACCCTGATTTGAGTTCTTTGGGTTATATACCCTGAGGCGGGATTACTAGGTGATATGGTAGTTCTGTTTTCAGTTTTTTGAGGAACCTCCGTACTGTTTTCCATAAGGGTTGCACCATTTTACAATCTCATGAACAATGTATAAGGGTTCTAATTTTTCCACATTATCACCAACACTTATTATTTTCTGTTTGTTTGTTTTTTTTTTAAGTTACCCTAATGGGTTTGAGGTAGTAGAATATTGGGGTTTTGATTTGTCTTTTCTTAAGAGTTCTATTAAGGTATAATTTATATGTCATCAAATTCATCCACTGTGACAATTAAATGATTTTTAGTAAAATTATCTAGTTTTGCAGCTGTCACCACCATCCAGTTTTAGAACATTTTCATCATCTGAAAAAGTTCCCTCGCACCCATTTAATCCCAGTCAGTCCCAGCTCCTACATGCAGCCCCAAGGTCACCACTGATATCCTTCCCGTTTCTATAGTTTCGCCTTTTCTAAAAATTTTATGTGAGCAGAATCAGATGTGGTTTTTTTGCTTCTGGCTTTTTTCACTTAGCATAATATTTTTGAGGCTTATCCACGTTGTAGCAAATATCAGTGGTTTTGCCTTTTCAATGCTGGAAATATCCCATTATATGAATATACTACGTCTTGTTTGTTCCTTCACCAGTTGATGGGCACTTGGCTCATTTACAGTTTTTGACTATTATGAATAATGCTGCTATGACCATTTGTGTCTTTGTGTGAACATATGTTTTCATTTCTTTTGGGTGGATACGTAGGAGTAGAATTGCTGGGTCATGCAGGATAAGTGTATATTTAACATTTTAAAAAACTGCCAAACTATTTTTGAAAGTGACTGTACCTGTTACATCCCGACCAGAAATACTTGAGAACTCCAGTTTCTCCACATTCTTACCAGTGCACTGGTTATATTGTCAATCTTCTGTATTTATAGCCATCCTAGTTAGTGAGGTGGTACCTTATTGTGGTTTTGATTTGCATTTCCCCAGTGACTAATGATGTTGAGCACCTTTTTCATGTACTAATAAGCTGTTCATGTATCTTCTTTCTGTAATTGTCTATTTAGATCCTTGGTCATTTAAAAAATATTTGAATAATCTTTTTATTTTAGAGTAGTTTTAGATTTACAGAAATGTAGCTGAGATAGGACAGAGTTCCCATATACCCTGTACTCAGTTCCCCTATTGTTGACATTTTATAAATGAACCAGTATTGATATTATTATTAACTGAACTCCGTGCTTTATTGAGACTTCATTAGTTTTTCCCCTAATGTCCTTTTTTTGTTCCAGGTTCCCATTCCAGGGCACCACATTACGTTTATTCATCCTACCTCCTTAAGTACCTCTGGGCTGTGACAGTTTGTCTCGCCCATTTTATAATTGGTTGGTTTGTCTTCTTCTTACTGAGTTTTAAGAGTTCTTTATATATTCTGGACACAAGTTCCCTGTTGGATATATGATCTACAGATCATTTTTTCCCCCAGTTTATGTCTTATCTTTTCATTTTCTTAATGATCTTTTTTGGGGGGAGGGAGGAGTAATTAGGTTTATTTATTTATTTTTGGAAGAGATATTGGGGATTAAACCTAGGACCTCATGCCTGCTAAGCATGTGCTCTACTACTTGAGCTACACCTGCCCCCGCCCCTCCCCCACCGCCCATTTTCTTAATGGTCTTTTGAAGAGCAAAAGTTTTGTTATTGAGAAAGGGAACTTTATCAGTTTTTTTCCTTTAATGGGTTGTACTTTTGATGTCATATCTAAAAAACCTTTGCCTGACCCAGGGACACAACAGTTTTCTCCTGTGTTTTCATCTAGAAATTTTAACCCTTAACACTTCAGTCTATAATCCACTTTTGTGTTGATTTTCAACTGATTTTTGTGTATGGTTTAAGATGAGAGTCTAAGTCCCTTTTTTGCATGTGGATATTCAATTGCATGAGCACCATTTGCTGAAAAGATTGTCCTGTGCCCCTTGAATTGCCTTGGCACCTTTGTCAAAATCAATTCACCTTAAGGATTTATTTCTGGACTCTCCGTTCTGTTCCCTTGATCTGTATGGCTGTCTGTTCTTTTGTCACTACCTGATCTTGATTCCTGTAAATTTGATTTGGGGTAGTATAAGTTGTCTTCTTTTTCAAAATTATTTTGGCAATTCTAGGTCCTTTGCAGTCCCATTTAAATTTTAGGGTACACCTGTCAATTTTAACAACAACAACAACAGCAAAAAACCTGTGAGGAGTTTGTTAGGGATTCCATTAAATCTATAGGTCAGTTTTCTACTTTTCTCTTTCTTCCCCCTCTGCTACCCTTCTCCCTGTTCTTTTGTGTTTGTTGGCTGCTTGGGTTTTTGTTTTGTTCTCTTCTGTGTTTGCATTTGAGTAGCTCATCTTGCCTGGAACACACTCATTTTTTATGTTTAACAAATCCTTAACTGCCCGCAGCCGTAGGTATATTCCTTTTGGTTCAATTCACTTTTACATCCTAATTTAATAATGTTAGTGAAAAATCCTTTTGAGATTTTTTTCAAAGATTCTCATTTTTGTGTGAATGTATAATGCAAATCACCTTTTTCTGAAAGGGTGTCAGATGTATTTGGAGAAATTCAGAACTGTAAGTATCCAGTGAATTGATTTCTTATTGTATCTGTTCCGGTGTGCAATCCAGTTCATATCTTATTTGCTTGTTTTTTTTATCCCTTCAGTGACTTCCCATCACACTTAAAAGCTGAAGTCTGTACAGTGGTCCCCGGGGCCCCATAAGATCTGGCTCCTAATAACTTCTCTGACTTTGTTTCTTACACTTTCCCATTGGTCTCTATACTCTGTTCTTACACTGGTTTTGTTGTTCCTTGAAAACACCAAGTATGCTCCTACCTCAGGAATTTGAACCTTCTGTTTTATTTGCCTGACAGGCTCCTCATCCTGATAGGTGACTCCTTCCCTTACTTCGCTCCGATCTCTCCTTCAAAGGTAGCTCCTCAGAGACTGGTCTTAACTATCTTATCTAAAACAGCAGCATCGCTCACTTGGTGCCGTTACCTTGTTTCAGTTTTTTCACAGCACTTTACCTTATGTGATGTTATTTGATACATTTTTGTATCTGTTTACAATTTATACCCCACTAGATTGTAAACCCTTTGAAGACAGAGACTTTACTTTGTTTCCTGCTGTATCCCCGGGAAATAGCATGGGCCTGGCAAATAGCAGACCTTAAATAAGTGTTTGTGGAGTGAATAAATGTGTGTGTATGTGCTCACAACTTACTAACAGTAATGATCTTCACAAAGCTTTCAGGTTATTGCAAGAAATTACATCAGTATGTCAGGATGAGGGAGGATAAGGTAGGGTTTTTTCTTGTTTTTACAGAGCTAGAGCTAATAATAACAACATTTTGGGGTTTAAAGTCATGATCTTCCAGTTCTATGATTACTAAAAAATCCTTGAAAAGTAATCATCCTTATTAATATTGGAGAAGTCTGCTTTTCTTTTGAGCTTTATTTCTTCCCTAGCTAAACCTAGGGTATACCTGTAATTTCATGCAGATACCGAGCCTCAGAATTATATTTCATTAAGTTGAATTTCTTAATGAAATGTATATACTGATCTGGTTGCAATTTAAAACAATCTGAATATTTCTTAGCACCTTCACAGGTCTTGCCTACTTTTGACTAGTGCCTGTGTTTAGCACCTACTAAATTAGCCCTTTTTCATTCTTCTTAAACCTCGACTCTGTGTACATATTTCTAACAAATCAATCTTCTTGAATCACTGCTTTTGTCATATTATTTTCCTATTTAAAAATCCACACAACTCCACTGCCTGTAGACTAAAGGAGGCACTCCTTGAGCTGGAATTTAAGGCCCTGTGTAATCGGGACCCACCTTACTTTTTAAATCTTATCTTCTGCTGCTAAGTTATACAGGACAAAGCCTCTGCTTTGACCAGACCTGCCTCCTTCCTACGCTTTAAAGCTTTTCTCTTCCCACACCTCTGAGCTGGCTCGTGATGCCCTCACCCAGCTGCCCCCTTTCCTGAATGCCACAGACTGCCTGCACTTTGTACATCCATGAGCCAAGCTTCAATTCTGCTCCATTCATGAAACCTTCTTTGAACCCTAGAAGCAGCTAACTCATGAATCTCTTCTTTCCTTACCTGGATTCGTTGAATCCTTGTTGTATCTGTCATTTGGGCACCCAATAACATGCTCTCTCCTTCTTTAAGGATTTCTTGAGTATGTATCGGACCTGGATTTCTTGAAGACTGTAAGCACCTCCTTTCACCATCAACTTCTTCAGTCTGGCACCTTAGTACCTGGCACAATCCAGGTGTGGCTGCTGACTTGTTGTGCATTTGAAGTATGGGGCACAATTGTAAATTCTTGTTAAATTAGGTTAAATTTGACAAGTTTTTTGTCCCTCTCTTCAAGGTCACATTATAGGTCCTTAACTTGTTTATTTGATAATGACTTTGATAAGATCTTACTGAAGCTTTGGAAGGCAATTAAAGAAAGGTTACTCATACCGTTAAAATCTGTTTTTTTTTTTTTTTTTTTTTAATGAGCTTTTGGAGTGAGGTTCTTATTTTACTACTTGAAATAATCTTAGAGGTCAAAAGAAGATGGCATCTCTTTTGGTGAAAGAACCTTTCTTTTTTGTCTTACTTATTTTTTCCCTTTTGGATAGTTTAATGGGATCATTTTAAGGGTAAAGTTGGATATATTGCCTCCAAGCATGAATTTAAGAAAATATTCTGTTAAATAATATTGAATAATCCTCCTCATTGGTTTTTTTGCTTTTACAGTAGAATTCTTTTTGGAGTTTAAGTGACTTCTTTATTCTCTTTAGTCATTTCTTCCAAGCTGTCATGACTTCATGTTTAACTCTATGTAAGTCCAGCTGTTTTTTTCCCCTCACTTCCTGTGTCCAGTTTATTACAAGAAAAACGTTCTTATTAAGAGCTTCTCTATAGAGTTTCTTGAGATGAATATTTAACATCTTCATTTTGAGAAAGTGATTAAACTGCCATTGATGTTGTCTATGTGAGCTCAGCCCTTTGAAAGCTTAAAAATCTGGAACTGGTACAATATGGAGGGATAGAAATCTAGCTGACAGGTTGGATGTGGAGTATGAGAGGAAGAGAGAAGTCGGTTTGGCCTGAACCATTGGAGACAGAGAGAGAGAAAGACAGTGGAACCTATAGGTGAACAAGTTTGGGTAGAATGAGAGCTCTGTTTTAGGCACATTGAGGTTTTTTTTGACACCTAAATAGAGATGTCAGATAGGCAATTTGTATAAGTCTTGAAGACACTCATGGGACATGTGTGGTTTGGAAATATAAATTTCAGAATTGGCAACTTAGAGGTGATGTTTAGACAGAGAGGAGAAGACATGTAAGGATCAAGCCCTGTAGCTAGTTTCTTACTTCTTTAGGTGATTAGTCAGTTAATTGATTCCTAAAAATTCTTTTTTTCTAATATGCACAGTCAAGATTAATTTTAAAATCTCCAAACACGTGAGACTTTTGTGGGTATTTTTTGATGCTTTCTGATATTATTAAATTTTGGTCAGAGGTGGTATTCTGTATGACATTGATTCTTTGATAGAATTGAGATTTCTTTTAGGGGCAATTATCTGAACAATTTTTCTAAACATCCTCTGTACGCTTAAAAAAAGACTCTCAGATTAGTACCGAGTGCTGTGTTCCTCATATTCCCAGTAGATTGCTTATTAATTATGTGTGTAGAAAAGATTAAATTTAATTTTAAAAATAAAAATGCATTAAGTGATTATAGATGAAAATGCCAGCTGGCTTACTATTATGGGAGAAGCTTGTGGTACATTTTCCACTGAGAGCATTAGATACAGAGGAATTACTTCTAAACAGTTTGGACAGAAATGACCGCGATGTACTCTGGAGAACAGTGTGATGACTCAGAGAGCCTTTAGTGATGACGAAGACACTGATGTCAAAGATGCATTTAGAGAGTTTGGATGAAATTGAGTCATGAAACTGAAACAAAGTTATATTTCTAATTTATTGTGATCTTAAATGTTATAAGTAGCAGTGGGAGGAAGAAGAGAAATAGGATAAGTAGGAGAAGTGTAAGGGACGGCAGGCTTTTGGTATTTTTTTTCTTTTTTAAAAAACAGGGGAAGCAATCCTACTATATAAGGTGATCTTTCCCAAGAAAGGATCTCCAAAGCTGACTTGAACACGTAAACCTTTAAATGAATCAAATCAAACGTCTTGTTACTGTGGTTACACTGGAGTAAGTTACAAGTGAAGAAGTATTGGTGGAGCCAAAAGCTTAACATCTTTGAAATGAGAAATACTCTAGACCCCTTCTGACACATTGTCAGCGTCACTTTCAACTCCCTGTCTGCAGTAGCATTCTTCGTCTTCCTGTGACTGCGTCCCTTTGTCATTTCCCCCAACCTTTATGTGGGGACAGAGGAGAAATAATGAAGACTTTGAGTGGAAAAGCTGTAAGAGTACCATAATCAGCTGTTCTTCTACTCCGGGCATTCCAACAAACAGTGAAAACAGAGGGTATGGGGTGTGAGGTGGAGCTCATGGCACTGACGGGGGCACCAGTTAGGTAGCTACCAAGAAAGCCTTCATGATCTGCGGTTTAACACCTACACAGGGTTTAGACTTAGAAACTTTTTCAAAGCCAGTAATTTCAGATACTAATTATGGATTTCTGTCTAACTGGAGAGAGTAATGGATAATTTATGAATATCTCTGAACCTCCAAACATAAAGCAAACTAGTCTACTTTGAAATAGGTTTGTAGTAAGTTTGAAGTCAGAAAGTATGTATCCTGCAGCTTTTGTTCTTTTGGAAGATGATTTTTGGCTATTCTATCTTTCTTGTATTTCTGTATGAACTTAGGATCATCTTGTCCAGTTCTACAAAAAAGGCAGCTATGATTTTGATAGGGATTGCACTGAATCTGTAGATCAGTTCAGGGAATATTGCTGTCTTAACATATTAAGTCTTCCAGTCCATGAACATGGAATGTCTTTCCATTTATTTAGATCTTAATTTCTTTTAACGATGCGTTGTAGTTTTCAGTGTTCAAGTGTTGCATTTCTTTAACTTTAGTCTAAAGTGTTTTATTCTTTTTGATGCTATTATAAATGAAATTGTTTTCTTAATTTCATTTTCAGATTGTTCATTGCTAATACATAGAAAATTTTTTTATATTGACCTTGTACCCAGCTTTGTTGAACTTGTTTATTAACTCTAGTAGGTTTTTTGGGGGAGGTGGGGTGTTGGATTCTTTAAGGTTTTCTATATATGCATCACATCATCTGCAAATAGAGATAGTTTTACTTCTTCTTTTACAGTTTCGATATCTTTTATTTCTTTTTCTTGCCTAGTTGTTGTGGTATACCCTCATTATTGAATGATAATTTGGCTGGATTTAAAATCTAGCCAAAAGGTGTTTTCCCTTCATTCTTTGAAGATATCATTCCTCTGTTATAACCAGTTTTAATAACAATCTGACTCTCCTTCCTTTCTGTTGAATCTCTCATATTTTGCTAGTAACTTTTAGGGTTTTCTTTATAACATTGGTAATTGAAGTTTTACTATAATTTGTCTGGATATGAACTTTTTTAAAGTTTATTTCTATTTAATTTAATTTTTATACTCAGAGGAGTCTTACTCTGTAAAGCCTCATGTCTTTCAACAGCTCTGAAAAATTCTCAGCCATTCTCTGTGTTAAATACCAGTGCCTCTCCTCCATCCCCTCTGGTCTCTCTGGAACTCTGAGTTACAGGCTTTAAAACTGGATTTAGTTCTCGTGTTTCTTAACTTAGAGGGGAAAAGTAGCATCAATCTTTAGCTGTATTCAGTCTATCTGAGGAGGTTTTTTTGAAAAAAATCTCAATAATTATGATTTTCGTTTACAAAATCTCTAATTGGTTATTTTTCAGAACATCTTATAGATGCTCTTCTATCCTCTAGGTGCCTGAGGATATTAAGTAGGTTCATTTTAAAGGCCGTCTTAGATGCACTGTTCTCTGTGGGGGGTTTTTGTGTGTGTAGAGGTGGTGTTTTGGAGGTGTGGGGTGGATTTGGTTAAGTTCTTCCAGCCTCCTCAGGGGTGGCCCTGTGTGTGGCTGATGGCAGCTCAATGCAGCCGCTGCTCACCACAATGGCTTCTTACTTATTTTCTTCCTTTGGTGATACTTCTCATTTTTTTTTTGAGGCTTAAACAGAGCTTCCCTTTTTAAAAATTTGATTCTAGCTATGCGTGCATCAATTGATTTTTATATCTTTAAGTCATTTTTCTTTGGTACAGGAGTGTGAGCTCTCAGCGTGTGCTCAGTCTGCCAACTTGACCCAGAAGTCCCTAGACTACACCTTCAGCTGATTTATAATTCACTGTCTTAGCACTGTCTCCAAAGGTCTGTGTATGGCCTTTTCAGCAGAGACTTCGATACACATTTAATGAATGACATGTCATTCTTTATTCCCCTGGCAAACTCCCTAATGTATTAGGACAGTTAAAATTACTTTTAGATTCTTTTAGCTGAGAAATTAAATACCAAGACTGATTTAACAGGCATAGTTGGCAGATGCATTTAGTACCTGTGAGAAGTACTGATGTTTTTCTGTGTCCAGTTAAGCTCCTGAGAACATTATTTAGTCAGCAGGACTCCTCCCACTCAAGAATTTTTGTGATCCCAAATGGCCTGTCTGTTAGCTATCCATCTTTGTCTTCCTTGTCTGAACACGTTTTCCATTTAAATTCAGTTCAGGTGAGCCTTCACCAATTTTGCATTTTTAGGTTTAGCTAATACATTGTTTCAAGTAGATTGGAATGAAAAGTAGAATCATAAGAGCTTATCTTTGAAAAATACTGTTGCACATGCAATCTGTGCCTGTCACGGTGCGAGGTACGCAGCGTGAACATGGTGGTGGAATGAGCCCGGTGGGCCCTGCCCTCGTGAAGCCTGCAGCCTCTCAAGTGAGACCGGTCAAAAAGTAAACGCTGATTATATGTAATTGTGAATTGTGATAAGGATTATAAAAGAAAAGAGCGGGTTACTGGGAGTGAGTATAGCAGAGACTTCTATTTTAAATTTTGTAGTAAGGAAAGGGGTTTTCAAACTTTAAAACAACAGTGGAACACTTTGTTTCTATGAACCCTTATGTGGAATAGAAACGGGGCTACTCTTACTGAAATCAGGTTGGGGCCTGATCCCTTTGCTCTCCTCAGTGATTCCTGAAGCACCTCGTGGAATCCTTTGATGCCCAGGGAACACGTGTGAAAACTGCTGTTCTAGAGCCAGCCCCCTTCATTTCACAGACCAGTGAGCTGAGGCACAAAGGGCTTCATTGTCCAGAGTCACGTGGGTCACTTCGTCTGCTTAGAACCAGAATCAGGAGCTGAACCCGGTTCTCCCACACTTGTGTTCTTCCCCCTCTCCACTGCCTCTTCTTCCCCTCTGATGCATTTTTATTATGAAATCATGGCATTTCAATCTCTGTAGTTCTTTTTTACCCCCGAAATTAGTTTTACCTGTTGTTGTTCACACTTATCCTTCACATTCTGTGCTCTGCTCCCTCCTGTGTATACTTAGCTTGTAGCCTTGAAGGATGTTACCCACTGCTATTTTGTTTTTATTATATTTTTGCTATGTCGTACTCTCATTTTCTGCCAAACATTTGAACACATGAATCTTTTTTTATTCTTTAGACTTTTATTATTGATATCAAAATGTTTATATTAACTGGTTAGCAATCTGATTTGTTGGGTTGTCTTTTCACACCTCTTCATCTATCTCGGCAGATGATAGAATTCTTTCCCCAGCACTTAGGTTGTTAGTGTGGCTTTCATCCTGTGTTTAGTGTAAATACTTGTGTATCTTTTTACCATTTTGTCTTATTTTTGCTTTACTGTGGCAGAAAAATTCAGAGCCTGTGTTTGAATAGAGTAGCATATTTGCCCTTCAGAAGTGTAAGGAAGTCATGAAAATTAAGGTGGCCTGGGAGGCTCGAGCTGTAGCATCTGGGTAGTGACATTAGAGAGGAAGGTATTTGTCTTCATTTGGGAGACTAGTAGAGAACTGATGATTTGGGGAAGAATGGTAGCATGAGCACTGTGCTTAGGAAAGTAATTTTAACCATGAGAAATCAGATAAGCCACAGTTGAAAGGTTCTCTGTGGACACTGGTGGACTTACAGAAAACTTTTACAATATTTAAGTCGCACTAACGAAATGCGTGCTGAAATGTGATGATGCCAGTGAGGTGGAGACCAAGAGCAGGTCAATTTAAGAGTATCGAGTAGATGAAATAGAAAAGAGGCCACAGGGTGACTCTTGAGTGTCAGGGACATCCTCAGTCTTCTGAACACCCTGCTTGGGGTGTCCCTGAAAGCCCACTCTCTCAGCAGCTCACACCATACGGCCCTGTTTCAGCCACCCTCTGATGCTCTGCCTTTATGAAGTAAGGAACTCTTTGCATCTAAGGGGTAGGTAGACACCACTGTTCTGTTTTTTTTTTTTTTTTCACTCTGCTGGTGTTCCCCTTAACTCCTCTTCAACAAAACAAAAAAATCAAGCCTTGTTAGTTCTCCCTACCTCCTAATTGCTACCTACAGACTGCTTGGCAGACACAGTACTGCAGGCTGCTTCCGTATCAAGCATTTAGCAATTAGGAGAGGCCCTAGGAGAGGGGAGGTGGGGGATGCTCCTTGACGTCCCCATCGGAGTGGAGTTGTGGACAGGGTTAATTAGGTCGCTAACTTGCAGCGGAACTTGGATTCTGTTGCAGGAGGGGGCGTTTCATGTTTAAGCTTCTAAGGAGTGGTACCTACTCTGTGTGCTGCGTCTGCCTTCCTGTCATTGGCTGCGTTCGACTGCTTGATGGACTTGCTGGCGAAGTGCAGACGTGCGCTTCCTTCTAATGAATTGTTCTCTCGTACCTGCTCTTTCCCAAAATGCTCTGTGGGATAAACTACCTTGGAGAGAAGATTCTTCGTCATGTGGCTGTTCTGTTTCCTTAGAGACAACAGCAGGGTAATGCATTAGATGCCAGATCCGTAGAAAAAGAAGAAGCATTTGCTACAGAACGTAAAGGTTTGAGAGCGCTTCCTTGCCTTTATGTCTTTGCTGCTTGAGCTGCTGGGCTGATGACGATTGTGTTTATTTTTGGCAGGATGCTAGAGCCTGTGGAACTTCCCAGACAGTTATTATAAAAAGGGGAAGCCCGCTATATCTTTTCCTGTCTGGTTAACTGTAAAAAATACGTGCAGGTCAGCCTGGCTTCTATAAAAATGTATGTTTCCACTTTTGAAAACAAGTTTCAGTAATGACCATATGAACAGGTCAGGAAGTGACATTGTGTCATGCATTTCTTTGACCTCTCTGTGAACAGTAACTTGTGGAAGTTTAAGTTGTCCTCTTATCTTTCTAGAAATACAGGAGTTGACATCTATATAAAATATTGACAACTTCCTTTCTAAGTTTAATGAACAAAGAGAACAAAGAAGGAAGGATTCAGGGATTGTGGAAAGGTTTTTACAATAAAATAGTACATTTCTGTTGATTTAGTTAACTCATTTGTAAGACCTTTTGCCTGCTTTTTTTCAATACAATAATATTAAAATGAGTAGTACTATTCAATAATTTGCTAATTATTGCCTCATTTTACAGTTCTGTCCTTTCCCAGAGCTAACTTGAGATACCTGTGTTCCTCTGAGTATCTCCAGGTGCTGCCTAGTGAACATTCTGTATAAGAATATATTTGTGTATTTTAAAAAAAACAATTTAAAGAGAAATAAATAGGAAAGTCAATTCTAAAAAACAGAGAGAGAGAGAATGTGTTTGTGGTAAGCTTCTCCTTCCTGAGAAATTGTTCATTCTAAGTCTTATACCACAAATGGCTGTGTTGAACTGCTGGAAATAGGAATTGAGGCATGTGTGTCTGTTGATAGGTCTTTTTTGCATTAATAAATTAGTTGCAACATGTTTGGATTAGTGGTTCGTTTTGGAAATTATAAATCTTTTCTTTTGGTTAATGAATTGTCAGTGACCAGTAAAGTAAATGTACTTCCTTAGCAGTCAGAGAAGCCTCACTGTAAATGTGTAACATGATGTTTACATTACAGTTACAGTACCAGATGGTTATTTTTTAAATGATTTTCTGAGGCAATTTTGGCAAGTAAAGGCAGTTTTGTTGGTTTGTTTAACCTCATTGCTTTGGTGGATAACCACAGAATGAGTGGAGTAACAGGAGATGGTTGGTCTGGTACACAGACAGGAATAAGGAGCAAAACTTCACACTACTCAAGGAGGAGGAAAAGGATCCTCACTTGTCATAACCGTTGGCTAGAGGCAGGATGCTTTTTGAGAGGGTAATGGAAATAATAGGGATTAAGGAGGTCGTAGAATCTGTCCTCGTTCGTATTTCATCAGAGCTGCAGTGTGCCCTTGTTACATGTCAGTATAAGTCCCAATTTCCTCTTCATCATAACGGAATAATTAGATAAACAGGCTTTCTCATTAGATCATATATTGTTTCAGTGTGGAGGTCTGTGAATAGATTTACAGGCTACTAAATTTTGGAGGGTAGCAACTAAAGAGAGAAACAGATGCCACCTTCATCCTAAAGCAGTGTCATCTGGGCTGATCACCCCAAGCAGAGACTCAGAAATGCCTGGATCCTGGACACTGGCCATTTGGCACTTGTCTTTCTGTAAAAGTTCGTCCTTAAGTAAAAGTGAATATTTTTCATTGATTTGCTCTTCAGCTGTTTTTCTGGGAGTAAAAGCCACTTCTTTGGAGAAGTGGTCCTCTCTCAACCCTAACTGTGTTGTTCTAAGAGGATGACCAATCAAAGTATTGGGCCCTTTGTCTACCCGAGTGGGCAGATGACTCAAGGTGGGTCACCTTGAGTCTTTTCTGGAAATTTCAAATTGGAACGAGGAAAGAGGTTTTGTCCTCAAAGGGTGAAGCTACCATAAGTTAGGCGGAAGTTGTTTCTTGTTAAGCATATAAAGCTGTGTGATCCTTATAGACTGATTCAAGATGAGATCCTAGAAAAGGTAACAGCAAGTGTCCTAATGACTTTCCAGGGTCCTGGAAGCTCCCCTCACCAACCTTCATGAAGTTTAGTTACGAATTTAGTTGTCATTCAGTTATGATAATTAGTAATTCATCTCTTTTTTTCTAGGATACTTCAGGTTAGATTTGAAGCCAGTGGTCCTGAAGCAGGGCAGTGTTTCTCAAAGATGATAATTTATTCTTCCCTGAGAACTCTACTCTGAAAAATTCACTTGGGTGATACAGAGATGCCTGCATTAGGGTGGTGAATCTTGGGTTTGATCTATTCAGTGGTGTTAGAACCAGGTAAAAGTGGATCCCAGTGCTGGTCCTGGCACTTGCTAGTTTCATGACCTTGAGCATGTTCATTATCCTCTTTGACCTTTCTTTATTTGTAAGATAGGAATACCATCATGAGTAGTAGCAAGAATCCCAGTAAGATATCTGAGGACCCAGCTCAGTGCTAATGCAGTGTTCATACTCAACAGATGTTAGTAAGTGCAGTACCCCTTCCCTCCCGACCCTCTCCAGTGTTCCAGAAGTAAATCTATGCAAAATACACGGCAAATCTGGTAACTGTTAACGTCATAGGATTTTTCATATTCTTTTGTTGTAGTGGTCTGTGGTTAATTATTTGAAATAAGTTGTAGTCTTTGTTATTAATGATTTTACGTATGTTTTATTGTGAATGATAATTATCAAATTCGATTTGACCTAAAGATTGTAATATGTTAAGCTAAAGCATAAACGCCTATTGCCGTGATAACCGGTAAGGGTGAAGACTAATGGAAATTATAAACCTCCTGTGGGCAGGGACAGCCTTCGGCTTGTTTTTGTTTTTTGTTTTCGCTCAAAGCCCTTAAGTGTAGGGAATGAATAGACTATGGGTTTTTGTTTGTTTGAATACTGATAAGGCCCTTGTTTATTCAAATGGAGTTTGTAGTCAATCAGAATGGCGTTATGGGGATACTAAAATTTCAGGAGCCAATTCTCTGATAAGAGAAGCCAGAAAGAGTGGAACCTTGACAAGTCTATGAAGAAAGACATTCCAGGATGGGTTCCTAGGAGAAGATTTAAAAGTAGAGGCTTAGAAAAAGCAAAAAAAAAAAAAAAAAAAAAAAAAAACTTGCTTGGGAAATGTGGAAGGCGTGAGTAGTTTGATAGATAAAAGAATGAAGTAGTCTAGAGTCCGGGTTTTGAATTTGTCTTAGAGTATGGTGAAATCTGCTGCATAATCTTAAAGACGACGAAAGTATGATCAAAAGGAGTAGGGAAAGATAATTTCAGAAGCAACGTAGGTGTCTAGGATTGAAGGCCACATAGCTGGCTACAAAAATCATAATAAGTGATTAAATGTACTTAACTAAAATGTTTAAGTACCTCACATGTAAAGCATTATTGTAGGAACTGCAAAAAAAGTAATCAAGTAAATGAAAGCATATAGCATAATGAAACCTGGTAAAAAGTCCCCAAACGTGCATGAGTGACATATAGCTAGCTGTCAAGGGAATAGAAAATTGCAGGACTGTAACCTTAACCTTTACAACTGAAAAAACATTCTGGGAGGAAGAACAAGATAATGACGCAATGTTTTTAAAAGTATAGGGTATGGTTAAGTATCTGTCTCCCTGGATGACTTCCCCCAGAAAAGGTTCATCAAAGGGCCTACGGAAAAGTGACAGGTGCCCAAGGTCTCGCCCATCCTCTCAGGCTTCAGACTTGGCTTTGTTCATGTACCTCTTTATTCACTCACTATTTTTAAGTAGAGATTTTGCTTAAGCAACATTATTATACTTTTACATCCTTGGTAAGAGAATCCTATCAAGAAATTGTTTACCCCTGGATCTAAGTCAACTTAGAAAATCAGGACAAGTAATTACACCCAATGTTGGTCCTGAGCCCAGTGTTAAACTTTTTTTTTAACCAATAGTCTGGCTGATACAATAATTTCCTCATTAAATGTGTGTATTTTGTCAGGCTTAGATGACAAATCTAAAAGATCTTTGAAATTAAGATTAGATTTTAAAGTCATTCTAACAGAGATATGTTTTTGAAGGACACAGTTCATGCTAGCTTACTTAGTTTTCCTTGGGACAGCCTAGAGGCGGTTAAGAATGAGAGCCTGCAACCAAATGGCTTGAGTTGAAAGAGGCATTTATAACTCAGAGTTCTAATGATGTGATAGAGGAAACAATAAATCACCCCACGCCATACCCTGGGGTTATTATTGTTTTGCCTTCCTATAGAAACAACTCTACAAGAGCTATGATTTAGCATCATGCTGTTGGTTTTAATTTATAGGCCAAACAGGCTTGATTACGTTAAGTGCAGCAATCAAAGGTAGTAGAGACACTACGCCATAAAGATTAGGAACACAGATCCAAGAGCCAGACTGCCTTGGTTCAAATCCTGCTTCTGCCACACAAGTTGGCGGTGACCACGGGTACATACTTCTCTCCGTGCCTTAGTGTCTCCATCTGTAAAATAAAGGTGGTAGTAGCATCTGCCTCCTTGGTGGCTGTGAGGTTTAAATGAGTGAATCCATGAGGGATGTTAGAACTGGGTCTGGCACATGTTCAGCACTCGGTAAGTTGTTGTGAAAGACACTCTCCACTTTGATTCCATTACTAAGTCACAGATGAAAACTTGCTAGGCTGCAAACATGACAAACATACCTACCAAATATAACAACTAGTAATGTCATTATTCCATTCTCAGAGGATAGCCTCACCAAAGCTAAATATAACAGAAAGGTTACTTTTTACACACACTACACTCATATGTGTTCCACAGCGTGGTGCTGACTCATGGTCAAATATTTCCTGAGAGCCTGATCCATGTCTCATCCTATGCCAGATACTCGAAATACAATGATGAAAAATTACACACATTTCCTACAGTCTAATAGAGGAGATAATGCACATGGAGCTAAAATGTTTTCTTTCCTTTTGGGGGTGTGGTGGTAGGGATGTTGGGGGGTTGTGGAACTTTGGATCCACTCACACCATTGAACAGGGCTTTCTTCTACTGACGGTCTCGAAGTTCCCTCTCGTTCTCCCTTACCTTCTCAGTTTGCTTTCTTAATGATACCAGAAGCAGTATAGGCTCACTGTATAAAATTTGACTCACTGCTATTAAAAGTTTTCGTTTCTGTTTTTTTTTTAGTTCTTTATGTATATAGATTTAAACATTAAGCATGTTTTTCTTTGAAAATCAGGAAAAATTGGAAGAGTACAGGAAAGTATAAATAGGTAAGAAAAATAATTCCCAGAATTCCACTTTTCTTACATTTTGATATTTTTTCTCCAGATATTTTGTTTTACGCTTATTATATTATTTAACTGAGACCACACTGTACATATAAACAGTTTTGTCTTATTTTATAGGGTTATTGTGAAGATAAAATAATGTATTTAAAGCCCCAGACCCTATGTCTGATAGATATATATCAAACATTTAGTAATTGCTAGCTAGTATGATAGTTATCTTGCCCTTCTTTTTTACCTCTTACATGCTAAGCTGTTTCTCGTGTAATTAGAAAACTCTTCATAAGCATTATTTTTTAGTGGCGGCATAATAGGCTACATTCACAGATGTACCATGGTTTACTTTTTCCTTTCTCTCATATTTGAACATTTAGGTTTCTTCCAAAATTACTCTATTGTAAATAATATTTCCCTAAATATTTTAATATAAAATTATCTTTGCATTTCTGATTAATTCCTTGGAATAGATTCCTAGGAAGGGAATTAGTCAAAATGTTTGAACTTTTTTAAAGATCTTTGATGGATGTATTGACAAATTGCTTCCTAGAAATTTTGCTTAGCTTGTACTTTCAGTCCTGGCTAGTAGTCAGTGAAAGGCCTGTGTCAAAATCCTCTCCAGCCTTGAAGATTACCTTAAATTTAAAAGAAAAAAGTCATTATATTTTCATAAGAGAAAATGGGTCTGTAATTTTAGCAGATTTCTTTGCTTTTTCATAATTAACACATTTTTATAATTGAGTTATTTGTATTCTTTTTTTTCTAAAGGTGTATTTTCACTTTGCCATTTATCTAATTGATATCTAGTAGTTATCTTATAAATTTATATGAATCTTTTGTATATTAAAGCTATTAATTTTTGCTCTGTCACATTTGTTGAAATAGTTCCCCAAATTTATATTTTTCTTTCTTTTCTGATTGTTTAAATCATTCAAGTTAATTGATCCTTTCCTTCCTAATTTTTCCATTGCTTTTGAGCTTAGAAAGTCCTCTCTATCCATAGACCCATATGTTTTCTTTTGATTTATATAATTAAACATTTACATTTAGTTCCTTAACACACTGGAAATATATTTTTCTTTGTAGGGTGAGGTGATCTCAATATTTCCCCGTAGCACATAGCAGTTTTTCTTACTTCTATTAAATACTTATTGCATTATACTGTAATTATTTTTTCTGAATTTTTCTTCTTCATAAGACTTAAGACTTCATCCTTTTTTGTTTATTTGTTTCATTTTTTGGTTGTTTTTTAATGGGGGTACTGGGGATTAAACCCAGGACCTTATGCACTCTACCACTGAGTTATACCCTCCCCTTCTAAGTTTTCATCCTTTTAATTTTTATCCCCGGCAGCTAGCACAGTACCTTCCACTCTGTAGAGGCTCAACAAATATTTGATAAATGAAATAAAGAAATATATAGAGTTATATATAATTTGTCCTGGGAGATTTAAAAGGCATGATGAGTTATTCCTCATCTATTCCTAGCTTTAAAAGCCTTGAGAGAGATTCTGTAGTAATGCTAATTTCAAGTTAGTCTACATTCCAGAGCATCCACCAGAATGAATTGGAGTGGTCTGGTCATAAGAGAAGTAAAGTGAAAATGACTTGTACAGTGAGTTACATTTTTACTACCTAATAGGAAAATTGTCTAACCAGTAACCAGAGGCTCTGTACCTATTATCTAAGCCACCCTATTACTGTATATTTCCCCAAACTTACCCTGCTCCACCTAAAAAAATAAATAAAAATGCACCTTTATAATGATCAGAATACTCAAATGAACGGCTGCGATTTAACTTGATGATACTCAAATATTTTCAAACTTAACATTTCACGTGGGTTCCATTCTCCTGTTTCCAGCTGCTTTCTAGATATCGCTTACCTATGCTTATCAGTGGCTCTTCAATTCAGCAAATTCCGTCTGAAATCTCGTTCACCCTAACCCTCCTGCTTATTCTCTCTACCCCCACCCGTCCAACACCAAATCCTGTTTCGTACTCTTGTGTTCCCTAGGCTGGACATGATATCACATCCCACCCAGTAGTCACAGTAAAAATCTCCATTATTTTTTATTCACTAACCCTGTGGACTTAACCTTTCACCACATCTTCTCTGTGTTACCTCCCCACTGTTTTTCCTTTTGTCTCTTCCCCATCTTAACTGTCACTGTCCTTCTTCATAATCACTGATCTGACAACTGCCATAACCTTTTCATTCATGTCCCAGCTTCCATTCCCTCCTCCTTCCAAACCTATTCCACATAAATTTTTAAATAAGGGTGTGCATTAGAAAGAATCCTCTTGCCCCTGAAGGTTCAGATTCACTAGACTGAAGGTAGAGCTTGGGTACCTCATCACACAAAATCTTCCCAGATGATTCTTATGCACATCTGGATTACAGCCAATATTTTACAAGCTTCTGGAGCTATTGTTTGAAAACCCAGCTATAGTCACATCACATTTTGGCTTAAAACCTTTTAATGCTTCCCCCACTGCCTGCAGCATAAAGTCCTAGTTCTTAGCTTGTGATGGAACAGGCATCATTCACATCCGGGCCCTAATCTCCCTTTCCAGATGCATTTTCAACTACTTCCCTTTGAGGACCTTGAGTCTAGCCAAATAAGTTAGACCCAAATACACCACATCCTTTTGGATTTCTGTGCCTTTTTCCGTACAGTTTCTTCTGTCTAGGTTGCCCTTAACTTTTTTCTACATCTGGGAAACTCCTCAATGTTACTTCACCCTGACTGCTCTTTCCCTCATTCTTCCAGGCAGGAGTAACTGCTCTTCATCTGTGACACCTCAACACTTTGTGTATACTTGTATTGCTACTCTCATTACTTTGCATTGTGATGATTTGTTTATATATATATAACACACAGATATATATATATATATATATATATATATAAGGTCATTGAGATAAAGATAGTCTTCCTTATCTTGTATGAGTAGGCACCCAGGAAGAAAGCCTCTTTCCTTTTGATGAAGAATTAACAAATTATGTCTTTTTTTTACCCCCACCTCTTCTGACTAGAAAATTATCTTTCACCTATATCATTCATCTGTTTTAATCTCATTTAAAAAAAAATTTGGTCTGTCTCATTAACAAAAAGGAACTTCCCAAATCTCTGTACCAAGTTATGTTTGGTGATCATTTGGGTATCATGGAACTTATCAGTGTCTAAAGATAAAGATACCTTGCTGAGATCTTGTCAAAGAAGATATAGAACATCTGGTTACATGTTCAGGGTATTTGATATGTTTTGAATGTTGAAGATCAACAAAACTGATCTGATGAGTTGTGTAAGTTTCTATACCAGAATGTTTCTGATGCCTGCAAGTATGAAAAGCTATGATACTGGATTTGTTTCTTTCATAGGAATTATCTCCCTATTCTCTTTGGACAATGGATTAAAAAAAAATCAGAGACAAAAATATAAATTTAGGACTTAAAATTAAGCTAATCTCTGTATTCACTTCCATTATTGGTCAACCTAAAACAGTTGATTAATTGATTATAACTCAGCTCAGCTCAGCACTACCATTAATAGGCTGGAAAGTTTGGGGGCAAAACTGGGAAGGTGGGTAGTGAGATAAATAATATGGAATTGAATTCTAGCCTAGAAAGGCATATTTCAATTCTGAATATCTGGTTACTTTGTCACGTAAAAGGAGGAATGTGTAACAAGAAACATAGTGCTGTGGCTTAAGAATCAAGAGACCGAAATCCATTCCCTGCAAATTATTTCCCATCTTTGATCTTCTCCATTAAATGAGAAATCATTAAAGATATTTCGCTACCCAGAAGTGAAATTGATTTTTTTAAAAAAAGGAATGTAGAGAGAGATGTAGAGATAGATCCATCCATCCATCCATCCCTCTTAACTTTTTCTCTAGGTAAGTTGGCTCTACCTGAAAATTTTCCCTTGAGCTCATATCTGAATGTTCTATGAAACCTACAGAAACAATGAAGATTCTGGTCCCTAAATATTCATCAAGACTTGCTAAGTATAACCTCTGAAAACCAGTTTCATAATTAACTCAGCTCTTAAAGATAAGGAGGAACCAAGAGGTAGTTCCCAAACACCTAAATATGAGAGGACTTTTCTGCTCTCGATGGACAAATTTCTCTGAAAAGTACGTCTTTCAGTTTAGAAGAGGAAGTGAAAAATTTCCCAGGAGGAATATTTAGCAATAGTCATGTGGCTCCAAGTGCAAGACAGAAGCCCTTTGTAGCTAAACCTGCTTAGGAGGGAGAAGGGCTGAAGGATGGCTGAAAGGCAGACTCATAGATTCCTTTTGATACATTTGAAATCATTCATTCAAGACTCTCACAAGAGGGAGAAAGAGATCTTGAGTCCAGAAAACCAGCAGCTTAAGACAAGTTATTCAAAATTGCTAACCTTCCAATTTAAATCTGGATTAGGTTATGAAGGACAGCCTTCTGATTAGAGTACAGGTATAAAATGTGGACTCATTGTTAAGATTCTGGTAAGGGATTAATAAAAAATTTAGTTTTAACAATTTGTTTTTGGTAAAAAAAAGTATACAAACTTAATCAGAGAGAAGACAGTGAGCTCTAACCAAATCTCAGGAAAAACATGCGTGTTGCTGCTGTGACCTTTGTAACATACCACAGACGCCACACACCTAGTGATCCTGTAAACACCGAAACTGCAGAACTCAGCCTCTCGTGTGCTCAAAGTATAAAACAAGGGCCACCGGAGCGACATCCCTGTGGCCATGTGGGTACAGTTAGTGCTCCTCCTGTCCTGCGAGGGCACGGCTCGGGGCCC
This sequence comes from Camelus ferus, assembly GCF_009834535.1. Classification (NCBI taxonomy): domain Eukaryota; kingdom Metazoa; phylum Chordata; class Mammalia; order Artiodactyla; family Camelidae; genus Camelus; species Camelus ferus. The sequence continues at coordinate 17,465,106 of NC_045710.1, read as the reverse complement.
TTCGGCTTTGTGCGAGAGAACCCTTCTTGTTGAGTTTACGTAGGCTGGAAGTAGGGATTTCCACCCCTTGGGCCTCACTGTGCTTATCAGGAATGATGGTTGGTCCTTTTGCCTTTGTCGCTTTTTCATTTGTTTCCCCTGGTCTCACTAGTAATTATTAATGTAATGTAAATGTCTTTTCTTTCAGTCCTCCTCGCCCTCTGACTAATATGAATGACACCATGGTGAGCCACCTGTCCTCCGGAGCGCCCACTCCCAGCAAGAGGTAGGTGGGTCTTGCTAAGAGTTGGGTCCCAGCCTCTGGCCTGGGAAGCAGGCCATTCCACAGGGCAGAAGAGACTGGCTTGCTTTCTTCTCTTTTGCCTGTCTTTTAATATTATTTTCTACTTTTTAATCTTCTTTCTTTTTTTGCTCCCTGCTAACTTATAAATATAGCAACTGAAGGAGCCCGCTTTTGAGTGGTGCCTGAGGTGGAAACTCTCCATTTGTGACAAGCAGTGAACATAGTGTCAAAGCAGATTAGGCATGTTTAGATCTTTTTATTTTTAACATTAAACAATATTTTGATGAGCACAAATTTCAACAGTCTTGCATTAGAGTTCTTTGAGCGTCAAAGATTTTTTCTGCTTCCTGATTAGACTATGTGAACTGAACGAATCCCTATTTCTCCTAAATCATCCTGTATAGGATTCATAAACATTTAAGTTGAAAAGCCCGAGTCCCCCTCTTAGTTATATGAAGAGTTTCCTTAGGGTCCTTTAAGGAACAAGAACTGTGTACTCCTCTCTCCTCTTTATTTAGTTTACTCTTCTCCAAAATTCTCTTAGGCAGGACTTAAAAGAACTGTATGAAATGGTTTACTTTCTATCTGATTTAAGCTGTTCCGTCACCAGAGCAATGCAGAAACATGCTCAAGGGCACAACCATTAAAGAATTTTTTCTAACAGTCATCACTCAAAAAGAAAAAAACAAAACAAAACAAAAAACCAAACAACAAAAAAAACGAAGACATTCCAACCCAAATCCTTCCTGAAGAAAAGCACTTCGTACTGCAAACCTGAAGAAAACCATATGTACTGATTGCTTTGGATTACTTTGGCTATAGAAATGTCATCTACTTAATAACACTTTGACTTAATATTTATAATATATAATACTTAACATCAGCTATGTTCCCATTGGCTAAAACCACGAGACCAGTGTTTCTTGAACTTGAGTGATAAGAAGAATCACTTGGTTCACTCGTTAAAAATAAACGTTTCTGGGACCACATCGGACCCAGTGGATCCTGAGATCCTGTGAAGCTACACGTTTAACAAGTATTGCAGACAATTCTTAGCATCCAGCAAATTTGGGAAATTGCCATAGAAGGAAGCAAAGGAGTCAATGTAGGAATCCTCTGCCCTGGAACAGAGGATTTAAGGACTGACTAAATCAGAGTGACTTGGTAGTACAGTGTTATCCACATGGAGACTCAAGCCCCTGATCAAGAGTGCTTGTCCACAGCCTTACTGGGACACTTCTAGCAGGAGGATAGCCAAGCCGCTTCTTTTGGGCAGAACTAAGTGGAATCATGTACTGGAGCACAGACTTCCAAGCCAGACTGTCTGCATTCGAATCCTGATTCTCATCAGACCTTGAGCAAGATTCTTATCTTCACTGCTTTATTTCTAAAATGAGGACAGCAATAGTATATATGTTGTGGGGCTTCTGTGAGAATGTAAGATATTGTTGTCATTCTTGACAAAGTAAGCTGTAATGAGAGAACAGGTAGGGAAGAGACGGAAGAGTTTACGAGTAATGCCCTCTCCCTCCAGGAGGAACAGAGGCTTATAGAAGAACACAAAGCAATTAAACTTCTCCCACCTGCCTGGATATTACAGCCACCATTGCTGGCCTTAACTTTTTATGTTAAACACCCATAGCATTCAGACCCAGACCCAGAATCTAAATATTAACTCAAAAATATTTCTGTTTCAAAACTAGGAGGACAAGGTAGATTATTGAAAGAAGCTTGTAGGTTTTATGTTAGTTGTAACAACACCATCTCTTAGGGTTTCACTTCACCTGAGTTCTTCATTTACGAGTTTTGTCACTGTGAGTCACCTAAGTCCCTGCGGGCCCTGAGGGCATGGTGGCTGAGGACACTGTGCATTCAGTGACCACAGCTGAATGCAGCTGCTAGCGGCTGTTAGAGGGAGTGCATCTTTCTGGATGATGTTTTATGCTCAAGAGGACTGAAAGAAGACGGCCCGGGAGCAGTAATCATCGCAGCCGCCTGCGCAGAGGGACTACGATGGCTTGATGTCGCTGTATGAAGCCCCAGCTCGGCAGTCAGTGACCAGCTGCAATCGTCAGTCACAGAGTATTTACTATTTCTGAAATATGTTTCAGATAATGTAGTGCAGCTTGGGTTAAGATTTTACTTTAAAGTCAGCATTTCAGCTAGCATCTCTTTTGAGGTGGACTTAACTGACGCTAGAGGTGGTTATCACAGACGCTCTGGGGGCTGAGCAGCAGACCGACCAAATGCAGCCAAAGCCCTTAGGAAACTGAAAGGAAGGCGGGGCTCTGTAACTTACCAAGAAGAGTGGTTGCTGGAGTAGCGGCAGCATGGCAACAGGATGCTCCATCCTAACAATGTTGTCCTTAGAACTTTAGATTTCACTTCTATTCAGGATGAGATTATGACATAGCATGTGGACATTAATTGCATAATTTATAGATTTGGCTCTTCATGGCCCCGGTTACCAAACAGTATAAATTTCCAGATAGTATCCTATTTGCTTCCTCGAGGACTCATCAGTTTTTATTTTCTCCTCTGAATGTCGTCAGACCTGTGTCTCCAGAGTCTGATGAAAGCCAGGAACCCAGCACGTCATCCCAGTCATAGTTCCTTCCTCTGCTGGGGCAGAGAATCCTCAGGGGGCATAAAGCTACTCTCCAGAAATGTAGAACTCAGCATAGGATGTAAGTCACTGACTCAGACAAGAACATGCACAGTAACAAAAATGCAGGAAAAAATTAAGGGCTCCAGTTTCTACCTTTTCAACAGGCAGTGCATATAAAAATGGTGATAAACCCCAGTGGTCAAACACAATACTTGATTAGTCCAAATGAAGGACGACCTCAAATGTAATGGTTACTTTTTACAGAAGAAAACCTTATAAATGGCAAAGATGCTGGCTATCATGTGAGAAATTGTAAATTATGTTCCTGAAAGGTTCCACTCTAGAGATTTGTCCTCTATAGTATTTTTCTAATATTCCCATATTGACATTTCTGTATTTGAAAGGAAATTTCATCTTTGCCTTAGATTAAATGGTTTCTGGGAATTTGATGTCTGTCAAAAAATCAGAACAGTACAGTTATAAACAAACTTTCCAAACTTTAAAACAGAGACTTAAAGTGCCCCTCTGCCCTCTGACTTCCTCCAAGGCTTGCTCCTGCCCCTCTTAACTCCCCAGGGTTCTCAAAGTGATTATGCAATTATCTGTACTGTTGTAGTGTTTTAGATCACACCTTTTATTCAGACCAATGTGGAAAATGATGCTAATATTTTTAATATGTTCTAAAACTTTAGCTTTAATTATTTATACATACAGAAACATATACAATTCTGTGGAAATCTCATATGACTGCTGGTAACAAAAACCTCCAATATGAAACTTGCTGGTTCTGTGCATTTGGTTGGTATAATAGTTTCAACTCTTTTAGCTTCAGGAATTAAAATCGAACTCTAAAAAGCACAAATTCAGTTAAGCAAGATGAAAAAGCTCTGAAGATCTGGTGTACAACCTTGTGCTTATACTTAACAATACTGCACTGTACGCTTAAAAATTACTCTCTAGTAGATCTTCTGTCTTCTTACCACAGTTTAAAAAAAAAAAAGGAAGAGGAAGAAGAAAACAAAAGGTGCCGAACTACAAGACAAAGGCAAAAGGAGAGGGGGAAGGGCAGAGGTCCCCACAGACAACAAAACCAACTGAACTGCCACCAGGATGTCCACCTGTGGCTTCTCTGTCTCTTGGCTTCTCTCAGTGTGCTGTCCTCGCGCACTCCTCCTGCAGAGCAGCCACCTCTCAAGGTGCCGATGGCCTCAGACTCACATCCACAGCCTGTCCCTCAGGAGGTTGTGCCTCTCCTCTCTTGGGCTGGGAAACTCCAGGAAAGGATTCTGGTTCTCTTGGATAGTGCTACTGTCATCAGAACAGAGGGAGGCGCGTTTCCCTGAAAGAAGGTGGTACCGTCAAGAACAGGAGAGATCCCTGGGAAGAAAAACAACAGCGGTCATTGACAGAATGCTGCTTTGCCACCCAGCACACAGACGTGTGCAGAAGTGTGTACACTCACACACACACACATCTTCCCATGCACATTTCCACTTCCAGCACTTGCCTTCCTCACACAGTGCAGCTCTCCATATACAACTGCAGGGGCACACCTGCCTTTCCCAGGCGTCTTAGCCACCGCCTGCAGACAGCACTGGGTCCCAGACATCTAGGTCATGTTCATTCGTCAGGATCAGGTGTAGGTACGTCTTTTATGGTTCATTAACCCATTCTACCGTGGACCGAATGGGTTTTAAGAACTCACAATGAATATGTGTATGTTCATGTATAACTGAAAAATTGTGCTCTACACTGGAATTTGATACAACATTTTAAAATGACTATTACTCAGTAAAAAAATATTAAAATAAAAAAAACCCACACATCTCTACAACTCACAACTCACAACTACAGCTCAAACTACAAAGGTCGAGATCTGAAAATAAGATGATTGCAATTTAGAGAAGGGGGAAAGGGAAGTAACAAAAGACATATTTAGCCACATTTGCCTATTTCCTCCTGAAACACCACGAAAATGACAGTCAAGACTTTTTTTTTTAGTAGAAACAACAACAGAGAAAAATGAACGAGGAGACAATAGCAGCAACATTTTGGAAGCAGCGAAGCGGATGGACGAATGGTAACTGAACACACTGGACAGAACTGAAACCTAAGCTGACAAGAAACCCAGAAGAAAGCCCACGCAGGAATGAGAAGGCTTCGGGTGGGAGGATCTAGGCTGACCGGCTGATCTGAGGAGCACTGAGAGCCTCAGATTGTCTGCATAACTGGGCACCTGCCCCTACTCCACCCCGCCAAAGAGTTGAGATTTATATTTGGGGTTTCTGGAGTAATACAACAACCATAAAAACCCTAGTTGTCTTCAGTGTCTCACCTGGGCAAGCTGAGGCAACTGGCTTGCAGACAACCCGTCTCTTTCCCTTGCGAAGTCACACTAAAGACTTCAGGAAGTGCAGCATCCTGTTATTCCTCTCAAGGTGCCTGGAACTCCAGCGTAAAGGACACAAGATCTAAGTCCCAGGATCCCTGAGGTTACAGTTCAACCAGTGGCCCTGTGCTGTAGCCATATAGCGAAGGCTGCTGTAGTCCCTCCCTGGGATGGAGGGCTCTGCTACCATCTACATCTCAGCCTGACTCAGCTCATTTCAATGAGTGTCACACCCCACTTCTAGTATTAGTTTCTGTTTACGTCAGAACTCTGCGCTGCTTCTGTAAATAACAGAAGCTCAGTTTGAATGAGCTTAGGGAAAACAAACAGATTTTTGTTTTTGTAACCAGACTGTGGGCAGAGCAGGGTGGCATATAGCCTCAGCGATGACAGAGCAAGGGGAACTCTAATTCATGTAGGTGTTTCCCTGCTTGCCCCCTCTCCCCACCCTCTCACTGCTCGTCCACTCCTCTGTCGCTAATATAACTGCCTTCCCCGCAGCAGGGAAGGTAGCCAAGAGACCCACGTGTTCACATTTTGTAACCTCATTACCCTACGGGGATCTGGTTTGAAAACTGTGTGAAAGTTCCATTTGATCCATCTTGGATCATGTTGCCCACCCCAGGGTTTTTTGTTCAGTGGCCCCACCTAGAATAACGTGGTTGAATGGGTGGGGGGGTCAGTGCTTAACAGAAGGGGGTCTTCTGTCCCGAGAGAAGGTAGAGGTGTTGAAGAGACATGTAGCTTTAAGCTTCTTTTTCAGGTGGTTTCTGAAAAAAAAAAATTGCATGTATAAGTTCCATTGCACCTCTATTTGCATAGATCTGTTTCAGGAGACCTTTTTTTCCCCTACCACCTCATTTTAATTTTTCTCAAGGGCTAAGTCTTTCTATTCTGTTCTGTTTATGAATATCATTGTGTTGGGACGTAACACCATCTTTGGTGGTAACAGGGAAACGTGAGAGCCACTGATTCTGAGTATGTCGCCAATTTCGAGGAATCTTAAGTAAATCAGGCAAGATTTTATCAGAGCTTTTTTACTCTAATACATACTTCATAAGAAGGAAAAGCAGTTGTTAAAGGCCAGAAGGTGCCACAGTATAAATATTATTTCTGAGCTATAGAAACATGACCAAGTTAAGAAAAGAGTTTCCCTACAAGGATTTTAAACTGGCTTTCTGATGGGTGCTAAGGTAAAGAGCTTGTCTTGTTGTCTACAGAAAACAGTAGAATGACAAAAGCCACAATATGCTATTTTTTCAGACTGAAAACAATAGAGATGTTGGGGAAACTGAGAAAGAAAGCAAAATGAAATTGGTCAAGTCAGAAACTAATCATGAGTGGACTCAAGCCCCTGACTCTCTTTCTGTGAAATGAGAAAAATAGAGTTCGGGTGAAAAGCAAGAACTAATGAGTTTTTCAGCATGGCCGTGAAATAACTACCTTGTATGAATTCTTTGTGAGAACCTCTCCAAGGCAACACAGAAATTATTTTTTCCTCTAGTCTTTTTTTGAAAGACAGAAAAGCAGAGTAATTGAAAATTAACACATAATCTTATGGAACTGCAGGGTCTCGGTGTTGGCAGATTTCCCAAGTCCATCTGATGGCCTGGGCAGCCTGCCAACTTTCTGCTTCTGAGTTGGGATTAAATTCCATTTCCATTCAAGCATTTAAGGTAAACCCTTCAGCAGTCCTAACTCAGGTTAGTACAAACAAAAAGCTTGAGTACTTCTAAGTCCATACTTAAAAACCTTGATCTGAATAGTTTCCTCATCTCATTGGACTGAGGCTTGAGGTCTTGAACATGAGCAAGAATAACATCCATTATGGATTGTCCGCCGAGCAGAGGGGAAGGAGGAACAGGTTTGGGGAGAAAGACTATGAGTACAGAGTTGTCATGTTCAGACTGAGATGCCTGAGGGAGCCAGGCTCTGTAGACTTTGGAGATGAGGGGCTGAAGAAATGGGTGGCTGGTTCTCTTTCTGACTTGAGTTAGGTAGCTTTGATCAAAACACAGGAGGAAGACTTTGTCAGGAAGAGAGCAAGGTTATATTGGTGAGAGATGCCTGTGGGACACCGGGGAATCAGACCATAGCATGAGTTCTGGTCATCCAGATTCTTCCAGCTACCTTGGATTCATGCCATCAAAGGGCAGACCAGTACTGAGATCCAACAAATGACCAGTAGAACCTACATACACGCACGCACGCACACATACACACACACACACGCTCGCTCACTCGCTCTCTTGCTCTCTTGCTCACCTTCTCTCTTTTACATTTTTACGTATGCTTTGGAGGCTGTTAGCTTAGGTACCTCTTGACCGCCCCATGTCCTAAGAAGCTGACTGAGTGCAGTGCACTGCTTTCTAAGGATGGGGAGCACCGCAGGTCTGCACTCATGATGGAAATTCCTATAGCAAAGCTCAAATTCCTGTACTGATCCTCCTTAGACCCATGTTTAACTATAGTTTTCATTCCTTTTAACATCAACTTTTAAAATATTTCAGCTTCCTTTAGTAAAGCAGACATTTGAAACAAATCAGTGCTGTTGTACCCGTTCTTAACCTTTTTCCTGGATCTTTTTATTAGGAAACCTCAGTCCACTCCCCAGCAATCCTGTCTTGTCTTTGCAACCAGAGGGATTTTTCTGAAATGCATATCTGAGTATGTTACTCCCCTGGACAAAACCCTCCAGTGGCTCGTCCTCTCTGCAGTGCTGTCCGAGAGCATGGGATTGTCTCGTGCTAAGTGCTCTGGTAGCCATTAGCCACGTGTACTGAGCACTTGAAATGTGACTGGTGTGAGAGAGGAAGTGAATTTTTAATTTTATTTAATTTAAATTAGTTTGAATTTAAACAGCCACGTGTGGCTAGTGCGCAGCAGCACAGCTCTGCAAGGTAAGGCCCACATTTTCAGTGTGGTTTACAGGGCCATTTCTGAGCTGACCCTTGCTGGGCTCTCCACCTGTACCGGTTCCACCCTTGCTACTGGGCATCTGTGCTCAGAATTGCTTTAATCACTCACAGCTCTCCAAGCAGGTTTCTGCATATGCTGCTTCAGCCTTGGTGCCTCCCATCCTTTTCCTGCTATTCCCTGCTTTTGTCATCTAATCTGCCTTCTCAGTTTAGCTTCAGCTCCTCCAGGAAGCCTTCCCTAATACCCTAAATGCAGTATTCGTCTGTGGCATCTTGTACATATCATTGTATTGAAATTACCTGTTTGTTCGATGCCTTTCTAGACTCTAAGCTCCCTGAGGGTGAGGACTCACCAGGCTTTATCCAGAAACATATTCCTTTTCTTCAAATCTTGCTGCTGCTTGCCTCCTAATCAGCACTTCTTATAGGAAAGCAATTTTCTTCTTCAGTTATTTCAAGCACATAACATCTTATAACATTGCCTGCTTGTTTCACTGAGCTCTGAGAAATGCAGGATGTGCATTACACTGGAGCATTGGATTCTAACGCATCGTGCCAGCTGGTCCACTCCAGCGGTCCCCCTCTCGGTGCCCTGTAACTCCCCTCCCCAACAGGGAGAAACTGGCTCCTGTTATGCCATCCATTTACTTATTCAATCAGTCCGAATAGCATGTATCACAGTTTCAGAAGTATCAATTTATTGTCTAAACAGATTATTGGGCATTGTATATGTAACACATATTATGCATATATATAGTCAAAAAAGGAAAGAGTTCAAATTCAAAAAGTAAATCTGGGAAAACAGAGTTTTGAATGTGAGTTGAACAACACAACACCATGCCCCAAACAAAACTGTCAGAAAATTCATGGACATTTAAATTTCTTATTTACCATAGGTGGCTAGTGTTAGTGCTTTTCATTTTGATTTAGATCCATAATTATCTGGCAAACAACACTTGCTCTAAATAGCAGTCTTCGTATAACACTGAAGTGGAGTTTAATGGGCTGTTGCTTCCATGGTGAATGTCTCCAATTTCTGTTCTGCCATTTCCTTTGGAACATACCCTGGTCAGATTTTCACTTCCTGTTACTTTGCCAGAACCACTTCTGTCAAGGAAACCAGTGACTTCCACTGGTGCTAAATCCAGTGGTGAATTCTCAGGCTCTGTCTGACTCGACCTCTCAGTGGCATTCAATGTAGATGATCGCTCCCTTCTACTTGAACACTTTCTGCACTTGCCTCCAGATACTGTGCTCTTCTGGTTTTCCTCCTGGTTCTTCTCGGCCCCTTTTGCTGGGTTTTCCATACCTCTTTGAACTCTAAATGTTAGTATATAAGAGGGACCACTTCTCTTTTCTGTCTGTACTGCCTGTAAGTGATCCCACCCAGACTCATAGCTTCTGGTGATAGCCACATACTGGTGACATCCAAAGTTATTTTTCTGGCCCAGACCTTCCCCCTGAGCCTTTCCCTTTTCCCTCACTTATCTTGCTCCTAATCAGTACCTTCACTTGGATATTTACTACATATTTCACAATTAGCAGGTTTTAAAGTGACTTGTGTGTCTTCTCCCATCAAATCTACTTCTCCCTTAGTCTTCCCCATCTCAGTGAATGGCAGTCCTATTCTCCTAGCTGCTTAGTCAGACCCTTGATTCTTCTCCCATCTATACTGTCAGATTATGAGGTCATCTCTATCCAAAAACACTGTCAAAGTCTATCCAAGATCGTGCTATTTCTTACCACTTCTACTGCTACTTCTGTTTCCTGGCCACTCTTGTCTCTCATCTGGAATGCTCAGTAGCCTCCTAATTGGCTGCTGCTTCCCCTGCTCCCTGGCACTTAATCTTTCATAGAGCAGATGACCCTATTGAAGTATACACTACATCATCCCTCACTTCTGCTCAAGACCTTCCAGAAACTTCTAATATCAGAGTAACAGCTAAAGCCTTTGTAATGGTGTGCAAGGTTTTATAGCACTACTTCTCAGTCCGTCTGCCATAAAGAAGCAGTTTGGCTTGTTTTAATTTCTCATTTGAAGTGGACTGATACTTTACAAAAGCATGATAAAATGAGTTACATAGGAGCTTCCACTCTGGTCATGGTGAACTAACTGGTATCAGATTAGCTCTCCCACTATAAACAGCTAGAAAACTGGTCTGAACCAGTAAGTAGCATAGAACTGATTCCTGAGGGAAGGGAAGCAAACGAGAGAGGCCTCTGATTGCCCAGGCTTTCTGCTGGGAGGCATTTGCCAAACTCCAGGGCGGGATACAAGCGGAGCAAGGCAATCTTGCTGAGAATGAGAAGGTAGAGTTTGGAGTTTGGGGAGGCTGGAATTTGCACAGCAGAACACCAGAGAGGATGAAGTGTGCAGAGAAAGAACTCCGAAGAGAACTCCCTTGAGTCTTTAGCTGAAAACTAAGCTGTATTTGCATAGAATGAGATTTCACGAGACCAGCAAAGAACAACTACCAGGGAAAGAACAACTCCTGGGGATTTGAAAATGGAACAGCTCCCTGAGCTCGCACATGTTGTTTGAGTTTCAGCCAGCCAGAGTAGAGAGACATCATTGAACACTTGAGGCATTCAGTGAAGACCCCAGAAAAACCACATGTTAGGGGCTGGGTGAAAATAGCCCTAAATAAAAGTTATTCTCAATCCACACAAATGAAGCTTAAAGAGAAGCCTCAAAAGGATCACACTGTCCACAGGTAAATTAACTGATTGCCACATTCTTAAGAGGAAGACAACAAAATCCAGACATTCAATGACATGGTACTCAGAATTTGTACCATCTGGTAAAAGAATTAGAAGACATAGGAGGAAGCACAAAAGTATGACCTGTAACCAGGAGAAAACTAGTTTATATAAACAGTGCCAGAAATAACAGACATGATATAATTAGCAGACACGGACTTTAAAGCAACCATGATAAATATCAAAAATACAAAGGAAAAAAATTAAAATAAAAAATATAAAGGAAAATATGAACATAATCAGGAGGAAACATGAGAAAAAAGAACCAAGTGTAAATGTAATTAGAACTTTCTGCATATAGAGTCTACTTCCATAAAAAAATTTTTAAGTAAAAAAATGGAACTTCTAAAGTTTAAAGGGATAATACCTGAAATGAAAAATTAAATGGTTGGATCTAACAGTAGATCAGAAGTTGCAGAAAAGAGTTCATTGAACTTAAAGACATAGCAATACAAACTATGCACAGTGAAGCACAGACAGAAGAATGGCTGAAAAATGTACAGAGCCTCAGTGACCTGTGGGACAATGTCACAGTATAACAGAGGAGGAAGAGAAGAATTATTCAAGAAAATAATTTCTTCCAAATTTCCAAATAAATTTTTACATATTTAATGAAAACTACAAACCCACAGGTACAAGGAGCTCAGCATACTATACGCAGGATAAACACAGAGAAAACCATACCAAGGCACATCAGAATCAACTTCTAAAAGCTAGTGGTAAGAGAAAATACTGAAAACAGCTAGAGAGAAAAATTCGTGTTACACACGGGGAAACAAGGATACGATTTTCCAATGACTTCTCATTAAAAGCCATGCAAGCTGGAAGATGGAATGATGTCTGAAAGTGCTAAGAGAATTTTGTTTTATTCTCCCTAAAATACAAAAATTTCCTATCTTTGTCCACTGAAAAGGCCTGGAAGCAGTGACAACCCAGAAACAGTGAGCACCCTAGTACCGTGATTGTGGCCTCCGAATACTCTTTCTCAGTAAAGGAAACCTGAGATCCTTGGAAGAATGGCTGATTGCAAGTGTGAAGCAGGATGTATACAAGATGAGACTGGGACATCTCATTGTGCAGACAAGGAAGCTCTAATGGACATGTCAGAAGAACACAAGAGCCTGCTTCCAGGGGCTCCCACTGGCCAAAGGTTAGGACAATTTGAATCCCAAAAAGATGATTGCAATGGATTGAAGCACATCAGAAACATAAAAATCTATGAGTTCATAATGATACTAAAAAAAAAACAAACTGCTAGGGCACTAACTTGTTTTTCTGTTTTTGTCATTGTTAAATAATAAGAAATATTAACCATTTGTTTTACCTTTCCTGAATGAGCAGTGTTTCACAATAAGCAAAGAGGCGAAATTAATAAGCAGAAAAGATGATAAAATTGGAAAATCAACATTTTGCAACCCCTCATGAAATAGAGAATCTAGGCAAGAATCATCAGTACATGCTAAAACTATTAGGTGAAAAGTTGATCGGGGAATAATGGAGAGATGAAACCAAGAATATCTGAATCTACTAATCAGTATTTACCTTCCATTCCATTATGTGCCTTCTACTCCATTTATAAGCACACCATATTACTTATGATGGATTCTAGACCCTTCCCAAAGCAAAAACTTTAGTCAGGCTTCAAGCTCTGACCCCACGGGGACTAGAGAAATGAATTAAATGACAACACAGGAAACAATCAATCAGATCCAAAATGTAGGATATGCTACAAGATAACCTGTTTTCTTCACAAATGAATGACATGAAAGAAACAGGAAAAAGGAAGAACTGTTATAGATTAAAAACAGAAGCGTAATATCATATACAAACATATCAACCAAATGCAAAGTGCAGACCTGTTTGTATCTTGACTTTAAAAGGATATTTTTTAAGATTTGAGGAAATTATTCAGATGGACTAAGATATTAAAGAATTTCTGTTTATTTTTTAGGTGTAATAATGGTGTTGAGCTTGTATAAATTTCTTCTCTGATAGACGTACAGGCTCAGGTATTCCCAGGTGTAATAATAAATTATCTAGGATTGCTCTGGCCACCTCCTCCTGCACAAAAGTTGGAAGAAGGAAGAATAAATTAAACAAGTTGACAGAATGTTGATTTTCGTTGAATTCTGGTGATGAGTACATGAAGGGTAGTCTTTAGATTATTCTTTTTCTGTTTTGTGCAATATTTTAACATTTCTGTGGTAAAAAGTTAAAAAAAAAAGGTCATGTGCTTAAGGGCCTTCCGTGTATCTGTAAGAGAGTCTCACTCAGATTGTGTGCAACATTGTCTTACAATTATATACAATTTTAACAATTTTAATTTTAATTTAATTTTGGTTTAAATGCCAATTTTATGAGAGAAAATAGAAAGATGCTAAAGACAATGTCCTTATAGAATAAAAAGGTTTAACCGGTGTCATGAGGTAACTCTGAAAACTCTTGCATGTAGACAAAAGCTATAGAAACACTAGGGGGCCATTTAGTGCTTAAATGGACCCACTCAATTTTCCTGCCAGGAGGCGTTCCCTAAAAGATGCATTCATCACAGAGCCCAGAACCTGGACAAAGTTCGGCAAGGCTCCTTGGCGACCCTTCCTTGGTTTCTCCTTCTTAAGGGCTGTAGTGTAGTCGGCCAGAGCCATCTCCTAGGGGACTGCTTTTGTTTAAAGGATTTGTGAGGTGTATTCCCTGTGGTCTAACACCATATTCCATTGTGCATTGTGGTTTTTATTGTTTTCCGTATCATAATTTATTATTTTTTTTCTATTTTTCTTTGAAGTTTGCCCATTTTAATCCATGTTCATTTCTCGCCCTGTGTGTGTCTGTGTCACGCTTGCTGTCTTTGCCTCCGTTGTTCCTAGGTTACAGTATAGCCAGGAGATACCCAGTCACTTGGCTGATGAGCATGCGCTGATAGCCTCCTATGTGGCCCGTCTGCAGCACTGCACACGGTCAGTGGTAGAGTAGCAGCAGCAGGCGGGTGGCCAAGGGCTGATCAAAGGGCGGGAGAGCTCTGTTACCCGGGGTTGCCAGCTGGAAAAAGCTGTGCATGTGGGGTTTTTCTTGAGAAGCTACCAGCTGTGTTTGGCAGAGTTTAAATAATTGCTAAAGCATTAGCTTCTAAAAGAGAAGGAGCCTTGCCAAGCTTGGGCACTTACCTAAACATATAGTCAGAAATTCTTTAAAGTGGAGTTCCCTTCCTTCAGATGACAATTAAAGAGTGTATGACCCTCAGAGAGGTGTGTGGTCCCAAAGATGTGCATTCGCAGAGGTATTTGATGCAGCCTCTTACTGTTCATTCTTGCCTAAATAATGAAATCTTTCAATCAACATTCAAGGTTTAGGGTTGATCAACATATTGTCTAATCTGGGGGTTTTGACACCATCACCTTGTTACATCTTTGTATGCTGCATCGTCATCTGTTCCCCAAAATCAATCATTATTAATTATTTAAACCAATGATTTTCAAAAGTCGTATTGGGTCATTGTCACCTGAGGGACTTTTTCCAAACTATATATACCCTCTCATATTATAATAATTATATGTATTGTAATAGCTCCTCATACCTCTTTCCCTGGAAACTACTGTAGTGGTGTCTCACTGTTAATATGGGAATATGACTGATCCCTCAGTGGATTAGGATGGAAAAACATTTGATAACAACTAACTATAGCAAAGTTAATCTTTTAAAAGAGTTAATACTAAGCAAAGTGCCATTCAGGCAGACCCAAAGCCACCTGCCCAGTCCATGCCCACACCCACTACCATTTTGCAAGGAGAGTGGCAGGTCAAGTTTAAATAACCTAAAGCCATCTGACCCCTCTACATAGCAATAAAGAAGAGTCTCTATGCCCAAGAACCTGATATTATTGAAAACAATTAATTATAAACAAAAAACAAGAGAGAATGGAACCTTAAATTTTGATCTTAGTTTTGCCCTTAACATGCCATGGCTCCACAGGAAACCCTTATTCCTAATGATAACAGAAAAATGAATTAACAATCTATCTATATATGTGTGTATATGAAAAGGACTGTTTTAAGTATTATATACATCATAGCGTGCCCCATACTTTTCCCAGTATGACCAAATAGCATTATTATTTTTAGGCATTTACCTATCTCTAAAGCCTTAGAGAGACTGTAGGGTTCTCCTGCCTCCCAGCTGTGTTCTATGGGCGGGGAGGCCTGATAATTGTGAGTTGTATCACGCAGAGTGTCTCCTCATCCAGCAGATGATTTCGAAGCACTCTGTCCAAGCCCCTCAGTCTCTAGGAAGAGCGTTGTCTCACTCCTAGCAGAACAGCTTATTTTTTATTGGTAAGGGCAATTGTCCAAGGGATTAAAAGTTTCCACGGTGAATATCGCAGCAGAATGTTGGTCAGAATACTACCTGATATTTCAGCCCAGGAAGATTTATGCTGGGAGGGTTTAGCTGGATCTCAGGTCTCATGGCTTAGGGATTAGGCTCGCTGAGCAAGAATTGGTGGCCAGGAGCCCTGGAAGAACATGAAGATTGGGTGAGTACTGCATCTCTTCTTGATTTAAGGTCTAAGGAACTGAGCTGCATACTTCCTCAAAGTCAGACATTTCCTGGCTAACTAATTCTGAAAATGAAAATCAGCTCAAGCAGAAGAATAAGGAACCTTTCTAATTTCCCTCATAGTTTTCACTGACATTAAAACCTCTCATCAACGTCAAGTTCTAGTTTCTGGCTGGAAAGTATAACCAGTTAAAGCAACTATGTCATCCGCACCCAGGTCTAAATGACAAACAGGGCTGACCCTCCCAGGGAGATGCGCTGTGGTGGGGAAAGGAGAGCTCTTTTGCACACAGGAACCTATTGTATTCTTTGCCAAAAAACAGAGGACAGCCACTTTCAGTCCCTCTTCTTAGGCTGCCACTCCCTCCATGATAGTGTCCACTTGTATTGTGAAATGTTCATTTTGTTGTCCATGCCCACACCCACCACCCATTTAAAAGATGAAGATAGTCCTCTTATTTCAGAGAAACATCTTTAAGGCACAAATATTACAGTTCAGCGCTGACCTTGGGGCCTTGACCCTAAAGTATTAAAGCCAACTTATGGTGGCATGTTCTTATTACGAGGTTATCTTTTGAGAAAATGATAACACATGCTAGAGACTGACATTTGCATACCTAAAATTATGTAGTGTTGAGAAGTGTCATTGGCAGGAGACTTACAGCACATTTTTTTTAAAAAATCCATTTTAGAAGAAAGACCAAGTTAAGCTAAACACAGAGACAGAAATACAGGAAGGTTTAAAAAAAAAAAAAACTAAGGAAAATATAGTTAATTTCATACAGGAAAAGTCCAGACAGATCTCTGTTAATTTAGCTTCATCCTTCCCAGATTCCCCTTAGTAATTATAATAAGATTTAATGAATATTGAACTCATGTCTTTAATTTTTTTCACATTTTTGTCATATTTCAGTATCTTGTCTTCCTGCTAAATCCCAATCAAGGGTTTTTGGAACTCCAAGAACCTAGAGCCAAAGTAGATGCAAGCCACGGCAGCCATCTCTGGTCAGTGAGTCATCATCACTCATGTCTTAAAGCATCTGCCAGACTTCAACACAGAGAAGTATATAGCCACAGTCCCAGTTAGTTTAGGTGTGCCCTGATGGGGCTAAACATAACATGCTAAATTAAAGGAGTAAATCATAATCAGCCAAAAGCTCCCTGTTAGCAGCACAGGTACACAACACTAGCCTACCACTCAAAAACCCTTCTTTCATCCAGGTGTGGCACCATCTGATATCGCACCTTAGTGGATCTTCACATTTTTAGAGTGCCAGAACTCTTGTTTAGAGTAAAGGACTAGGGGAGTGGTGGTGTAGCTCAGTGGCAGAGCACATGCTCAGCATGCACAAGGTCCAGGGTTCAATCTCCAGTACCTCCATTAAAAAAAAAAAGAAAAGAAAGTAACAGACCAAATAATTTCAGTCTAAGACGGGGCTGCAGTTGTGGAGCAAGCATGGTAAAAGAAGAGAAAGAGGCACTGAAAGGGAATGTTGGATACCAAGGAATCTTCTCCAACTCCACCCTCTATTGAACCTGCCCCAGCTTGAGTTCCTCAGTTCTGCTCAACCAGTGTTAAGTGTACTTTTCCTCAGCCCTCTGTTTTTCATGGTGCTTTAGTTTTCTCTCGGTCTTTTTGAATTCAAGACCTATATCTAAAAGTCATGAGGATTTTTTAAACGATTGAAAATCGTTCTCTCAGAATTTATAGATGCCCTGTCTTTTCTCAGCCCTTGCATTCAAAAAGAAGTTCCCCTCTGATGGTGTGGGAGCAACAGGGATATCTTTCTAAAGAGAAGTGATACGCATGGCCTCATCATTTCTCTAAATCCCTTGTGTCTCAGAAGACCAGTAGTATCTATGACCCAGGTCTCCATTTCTTTCGTCATCCTTCTTTTTCAGAAGCATTTCTCCCATCTGTGCTTTCTGAGAGAGAAGCAAGAGTAAGGGATGTTTATTAGACACCTGTTGAATTTTTATCTCCTTGGCAGTGTCCTGGACAGTCCGAGCCGACTGGACGAGGAACATCGGCTTATAGCTCGCTATGCTGCCCGGCTGGCTGCAGAGGCAGGAAACATGGTGAGTAAATAGAGGACTCCAGTGGACTAGCAGAAATTTGCATTACTTTAATATGCAATTGGTAAGGGAATGGTAAACATGAAACTCAGGACAGTAGATACCTCAGAGACAGGAGGAAGAGAATGGGTTTAGGGAAAGGACTGTAGTAGCCTTTAATTTTATCTTCAATATTGTCTTTCTTTAAAAAATGAATCAATAAAAGAAAGTCAAATAACCAGAATTTGGTTCTTTAAAAAAGATCAATAAAATTAATAAGCCCCTAGAAATCTTGATCAAGAAAAAAAGAGAGAAGAAGTGGAGAAAAGGGAACCTGCGTACACTGTTGGTGGGAATCTAAATTAGTACAGCCAGTATGGAAAACAGAATGAAGCTTCCTTAAAAAAACTAAAAATAGAACTACTGTATGATCCAGTAATTCCACTCCTGGGTATGTATCTGGAAAAAACGAAAACACTAATTTGAAAAGATGCATGCACCTCAGTGTTCATGTTAGCACTGTTTACAATAGCCAAGGCATGGAAGCAACCCAAGTGCCCATCAACAGACGATTGGATTAAGAAGATGTGGCATATATATATATATATATATATATATATATATATATATACACACACACACACACACACATACATACATACATACACAATGGAATATTATTAAGACATTAAAAAAAGAATGAAATATTGCCACTTGCAGAAACATGGATGGACCTAGAAACTATTATACTTAGTGAAATAAGTCAGAAAGACAAATACTATATGATATCACTTATATGTGGAATCTTAAAAAACAATACAAATAAATGTATAAACAAAACAGAAATAAACTCCCAGACATAGAAAACAAACTTGTGGTTATCAAAGGAGAGAGGGAAGTGGGGAGGGACAAATTAGATATATGGGATTAACGGATAGAAACTACTATACATAATAAAGTAGATAAGCAGTAAGGGTTTACTGTATAGCACAGAACATTATACCCATTATCTTGTAATAACATATAATGGAATATAATCTGCAAAAACTCTGAACCACTATACTATATACCTGAAACTAACACAGTATTGTACATCAAGTATACTTCAATTAAAAAAAGAAAAAAAGGAAAGAAACAAAACACAAATTACCAATATCAAGAATGAAAGAAGGGACATCGCTACAGATCCTGTAGACCTTATAAGGATGATGAAATACTATGAACAGCTCTTTGCCAATAAATTTGACAACCTAGATGAAATAGACAATTTGAAAGACACAAATAAACAAAAGCTGACATCAGAATAAATAGAAAATCTCAATAGTTTTAAAATCCTTTAAATAAATTGAATTCATAATTAACTTCAAAAACTCCAGGCTCAGATGGCTTAACTATTAAATACTATCATATACTTAAAGAGGAAATAGTAACAGTCTGGCACAAACTTTCAGAAAATAGAGAGAGAAGGAACACTTTCCAAATCATCAAGCCACTAAAACCCAATACCAAAACAATACAAGGACACTACAAGAAGAGAAAGTTGATGACCAAGTTCTACAATGAACATAGTTGTAAAAATCTTATCAAAATATCAGCAAATTGAATCCAGCAATATGTAAAAAGGATAATACTCCATGACCAAGTGAGATTTATCCTAGGAATGCAAATTTATTTAACACAGGAAAATCAGTCAGCGTAATTCACCACGTTAGCAATTTAATTAAGAAAATTGTAGTATTGCAGTAGATGCAAAAAAGGCATTTGACAAAATATAATACCCATTTTTGATAAAACTTCTCAATACTATAGAAGTTCTTTAACTTGATAAAGAACACCTACAAAAGACCTACAGCTAATAAAGACACTTAAAGATTAAATTTTGGAATATTTCCCTGTAATATTGAGAACAGGTCAGAGATGTTTAGTTCCACCACCTCTATTCAAAATTGTACACAAGGTCCCAGGCAGTGCAATGTGACAAAAAAAAATGGCTTAAATATTGGAAAGGAAGACGTAAAACTGTCATTATTTGCAGATGACATGATTGTATATAGGAAGTCCTAAGGAAAGTTCTGGAAGAACACTACTAGAACAGTTATATGACTTCATAACAGCGTGGCAGCATACAAAATCAATATGTAAAAATTTTTTTAACATTTTTTATTGAGTTATAGTCATTTTACAATGTTGTGTCAAATTCCGGTGTAGAGCACAATTTTTCAGCTATACATGAACATACATATATTGTCACATTTTTCTTTTGCTGTGAGATACCACAAGATCCTGCATATATTTCCCTGTGCTATACAGTATAATCTTGTTTATCTACTCTGCATTTTAAAATCCCAGTCTGTCCCTTTCCACCCCTTCCCCGTCGGCAACCCCAAGCTTGTACTCTGTGTCTATGAGTCTGTTTCTGTTTTGTATTTATGTTTTGGTTTTTTCTTTTTTTAGATTCCTCATATGAGTGATCTCACATAGTATTTTTCTCTCTCTCTATGGCTCACTTCACTCAGAATGACATTCTCCAGGAACATCCATGTTGCTGCAAATGCGTTATGTTGTCGGTTTTTGTGGCTGAATAGTAATCCATCATATAAATATACCACATCTTCTTTATTCAGTCATCTGTTGATGGACATTTAGGCTGTTTCCATGTCTTGGCTATTGTAAATAGTGCTGCTATGAACATTGGGGTGCAGGTGTCATTTTGAAGTAGGGTTCCTTCTGGATATATGCCAAGGAGCGGGATTCCTGGGTCATATGGTAAGTCTATTCCTAGTCTTTTGAGGAATCTCCATACTGTTTTGCACAGTGGCTTTCCTTGCTTCCCTCTCCCACTCTTAATGATTTAGATGTCTTCTTTTATAATTTTGTGTTTATTCTTTTTGTAATTCATGGCAGTTATCTCCTTTCTGGTTATGAGTTTCTCATTTTTGTAGCATCCTGCTTCTTTTCTATTTAGAGTAGACCTGTTAATATTTCTTTTAGCATGGGTTTAGTGTTGCTAAACTGTCTTAAGTTTTGCTTGTCTGTGAAGTTCTTTGTCTCTCCTTCTATTCTAAAGGATAGCCTTGCTGGATAGAGTATCCTAGGCTGCATCTTTTTTTCATTCGGGACTTTGATATCTTGCCACTCCCTTCTGGCCTGTAGTGTTTGTGTAGAGAAATCAGCTGAGAGCCTTATGGGGAGTTCCCTTGTAACTCACTCTTTGTTTTTCTCTTGCTGCCTTTAGGATTGTTTCTTTATCCTTGACTCTGGCCATCTTGATTATGGTATGTCTTGGTGTGGGTCTGTTTGGGTTCTTCCTGTTTGGGACCCTCTGAGCCTCCTGTACTTGGATATCTGATTCCTTTAGGTTTGGAAAGTTTTCAGTCATGATTTCTTCAAATACCTTTTCAATCCCCTTTGTTCTTTCTTCCCCTTCTAGAACCCCTATTATGCATAGATTGGCACACTTTGTATTATCCCATAGGTCCCTTATATTGTTTTCATTGTTTTTTATTTGTTTTTCTCTCAGCTGTTCTGATTGGGTGCTTTCTGTTGTCCTGTCTTCTAGGTCACTTATTCGTTCCTCTGCATTAGCTAGCCTGCTTTGTACGGCCTTTAGGTCAGCTCTCATCTCAGCAAATGAGTTTACTAATTCTACTTGGTTCTTCTTTATAGCTTCTATTTCATTTTTGACATATTTTATCTCTAAACACTTTCTTTTAGTTCCTTTAGTATTTTGATCCCTCCTTTTTTTGAAATCTTAATTTAGTAGGCCATCAATGTCTATTTCCTTGATCATACTTTCAGGGGATTTCTCTTGATCTTTTAATTGGGAGTGGTTCCTCTGCTTCTTCATGTTGCTTATATCTCTCTGGCACTGTGGCTTAAGGAGTATCAGTTACCTAGTTCTCCTGGAGACAGTGTGCTCTTAATGATTTTATCGAGAGGTCTTTGTGTCTTCGCCCTGTTTTGCGAACTCAGCTTGCTGTTTCCAGGGGCCCTCTGTTGGCGCCCTCGTCTGTGCTGCTCCCAGTGGCTGTCAGCTAGCAGATTGTGCCCCCTCCCAACACTGGGTCAGATGCTGAGCTCTTAACCCTGTGGGGGGGTGGGTCACTCCCCCTCCCGATGTCGCAGTCAGATGCTGCGCTTGGTGAGGCAGGTGGGCGGATCATGCCCCCTCCCAGCACTGTGGTCAGGTGCTGCATTCCTGCCAGGAAGGCGGGTGGCCGCCTGCCCTCTCTGGGTGCTGGTTGCTCTGCTGCTCTGTGCAGCTGCCCGCTCCGCCTCGGGTGGGCGCCCCGAAGGCGGGCTCGGGGAAGACTGCAGAATGGCTCCGCCCCTGCTCCATGCCAAATCTCAGCTCCTTATTTGTCTTGGCGGCGCTAGTTCTCTGCAGTGCCAGGGCAGAAAGATCCTATCTGCTTCGGGCTGTAAACAAGTCTCAGTCCTTCCTAGGAGGTTGCGGAGCCCCTGGGTGCAGATTCAGGTCTCGGCCCCGCCCCCGCCTGGGCACTGCGCACAGGAGGAGATGGCGGCTGTGGCTGCACCCCACCTCTCTTCTTGCGAGAAGCGCCAGTAATGGCTGCACAGGTCTGAGGAGACAAAGGCTACGGCGCCCTCCCCCCAGGGCGCACCAGCCGTGTTGCTTTGCTTTTTTCGCAATTTATGAGGGACCGAGGTTGTTCTGCTCTGTATCCCTTTCCAACCACAGTGCGCAGCACCCTGCAGTTCCCCGGGGCTGCCTCAGTGCAGCTGCCCCAGTCCTCTGCCTGGCTCGGGCAGCCTGGCCCAGCCCCAGCTGCAAGCTCGCATCTCGGGCTGGGTGTCGCAGGGACCCTTTGTGCCCATTTAACTCAGTTCTTTCGGTCAAGGGATGCTCGGGGCAGATCTGAGCCTCGGAGGCTCCCCCTCTTTCCCACTGGCCTCTCCGTTGGAGAAGGGAGACCGAGCGAATGAGCACCAGTCCTCCATTGCCACTCCCTCCCCTCAGGATCGGTCCTGCACTGTTTTGCTTTTTCTTCTTTCTGTTTTCCTTTTCTCCTACCAGATTTTTGGCATCTTTGTCTTTCAAAGAGGGTGATGTTCTGTCGGAGTTTGGCAGGTGCTCTGGTTGGCTAAGTAGGTCCGTAGATGTGAGTTTTGGTGTATTTGTGGGAGAGGGTGAGCTACAAGCGTCCTTCTATTCCACCATCTTGCTTCTCTCCCAATATGTAAAAATTGATTGTGTTTCTATCTACAAGCAGTGAACATTAGAAAATTAAATTTAGGAAAAATACTATTTACTATAACATTAAAAACTATCAAATACTTATGGATAAATTTAATGAAAGGTGTTCAAAACTGAGAACTATAAAATATTGCTAAGAGAAATGAAAGAAAACCTAATAAATGGAGAGGTGTGCCATATCCATGAATCGAAAGATTCAGTGTTATTAGATGGCAGATTTCCCCAAATTGATCTATAGATTCAATATCAATCAAAATCTCTACTTTATTTGCAGAAATGACCCAGCTGATTTTCAAATATATCTTTAAAAAACCAAAGAACTTAGAATAACCAAAACAGTCTTGGAAAAGAGCCTATTTGGAGAACTCAACCCTACTTAACATCAAGACCTACTCTAAAGTCACAGTAATCAAGAAAGAGTGGTGTTGGCAAAAGTATGCAAATCATCCACAAAACAGAGTCATAAGTTGAAATGACTTTTGACAAGGCACAAAAGTAATTAATTGGGAAAGGAAAATTTTTTTTAACAACTGCTGTTGGAACAACTGTTCATTTGTATGAAAAGAAAGAACCTCTACCCCTACCTCACACCATGTATAAAAATCAATTTGAAGTATATCATAAACTTAAACATAAAAGCTAAAACAATAAAGCTACTAAATGAAAATAGAAAAATATCTTGATGACCGTGGGGCCGGCATAGATTTCTTAGAGAAATTATAGGAATCAGAGACCGTTAGGTCCAGTATTGTTCTCTGTGCTCCAGAGAACAATACTAGAGTGAAATTAGACTGGACATACAGACCAGGTCTTGAAGGACCATATTCTACAAACACAACATATTAATTTTAGAAATATGTACCAATTTATATGTACTTTTTCATAGGGAAGTAGAGTTATAAAAGCTGCCTGTAGAGTCTTGCTTTGTTTCGCCCTCCAAGAATAATTTATTCCTTTGGGTTTGTCTAGACTTCAAAATCTTTTCCTTGAGAATCTAATATTGTCATATGTCTGACTCTATCAATGCTAAAGATTAGTGATATGGAACAGAGTAGGAAAAAAAAACCTGGGAAAAAGACAAGTTCTATTTAATTAGTTAAACCTTATACATGCCCTCAATCAGTCACAAACGTTCGAGTTATTCTAGAAATTAAAATTTATAAATAAAATTAATTAAATTTGTTGAAATGGGACAGCATTGTGGTTGGATTTTTAAAATTAAGTGTACTTAATGCCATTATATAGTCTTGTTGGTTTTACATAGTACTTTTAAAATTTTGTAAATAAAAGCTCCAAAGCCATTTTACCCTGAAAAGGAGATCCTAGTACTGCTTTACTGCAAAAAAGATAAGTCTGTTTACACCTGATAGTTTCTGATGCCAATTCTCTAATTCATGTGAAAATGATAATTGTTAGAATGGTCTTGAGACTAAATACTGATATGGTCTCTTTCATCTGCAGTCTATTTTCTAAAGTGTCATTATCTTATAAATATTGGGTCTCTCAGGAAGATTTCTTCTTGACTAGATTTCTGTTAAACAGAAAATTTCTAATCTGCTAATCTCCAACTGATATAAGTGCTTTGCATAAAGTGGGTGTAGTGCTCAAAAGAATTTATTTATAGCCTGTCAGATAGGCTTTGTATTGATTTTTTTTTTTTCAAAAACCTTCCACAGAGAAATATCATTAAATCATTTTAGCAGCTGGCATTACACCCTATAGCGTGGTCCAGCATCAGACCCTCATGTCTCCCCAGGTAGCAGACATGGCCACTGAAACCTCTTCAAGCTGACCTTCAAATCAAGAAATTGTAGGTTGTTTAGATAAGCCAGGAGTGCTAATTTGTTTCCCTGAAGTGCCTAAATTACTTTTTAGAAAAACTACAGTGTGTGACAAATCATAGTAATAACAGCAGATCTTAAAATTTTGCCACAAGCATCACTAGCATTTGATGTAATCAAGTGGTTTTTTGGGTTTTTTGTTTGTTTGTTTTTTCCTCTATGAAAAAATTGAAAACTCATTACGGACAACTTGAAAGGAAGGTGAAAGGAAAGGGAAACTGCTGTCCATTGTCATACTACCTAACATTTACACATTTTTGAAAAGAGATTGTTTTCACATAGCCCTGTCCCAGTCTTCAGCCTCATTGTCGAGTCAGCTGCTCCACCCCTGCACCAAGCCAGAAATAGCCTTATGGCTTCTTAGAATTGAAGATCAGCAGTATTTTCATGTGACGTTTTGCACACATTTAATGACTTAAAACCCCTATAAAGTAGTCATTGTCAAACTTGGCTACATACTATAATCATGTATGCAGCATTTTTAAAATATATAGATTCTTGGCTTTGCCTCAGACCTCCTGAATCAGAATCTCTGGCTTTAGCAGGGTCCATTGATTTTAATTTAAAAAAGAAAAAGAAAATTTCCAGGCTTTTGACTTACAGCTAGCTTGGGAACCACCACTCTAAATAACATTATTGGGTTTTTGAGAGAGAAATTAATAACCCATAGCCCTTCAGTTAGTCTAAGTGGGGTTGGGATGATGGGACAGCTTCCCCTGGGACACAACAAAAGTCTAGTTGATACTGGGCACATCTCTTTAGAACTCATCCTGCCAAGTTCATACAGATGGGAAGCTTCCAATCTCTTTTTAGGAGGCTCCACAGATGCATACTATCAGATTATAGTTTGCTGACCTTGTCAGCTTTCCTTGGTTTCATAACATGTGCCCAGCTTTACTCAGTGGGGTCTTGTTTCTTACCTTATATTTTTCAGATCTGTCTCCATCTCATTAAAGATGATGGAGCTCTGTGAGATTACCTAAACCTAAGAGAATACTCATGTACCAGAGGAAGGGATCCTCTTCACATTTCTTTCCAAAAATATTCCTATTTTACAGACCAAAAAATAAAGGTATATGGTAAAATAAAATAACTCAAGGTTTACATGGCAAGTAAGCAAAACTTAGGATTCCTAACTGGTCTACCTGCTTCCATCCTTATCCCACTACAGTAAATCCTCCACTTAGTAGCAGAAGCAGCGATTGTTTTTAATGAACTTTTAAATTATAGAACAGTTTTAGATTTATAGAAAAATTATGAAGCTAGAGCAGTTTCCTTATAACCATGTTCAGTTTCCCCTATTATTAACATCTTACCTTAACATGTTTATTGTAGTTAATAAGCCAATACCAATTCATTATTATTAACTAAAGTCTGTGCTTTATTCAGATTTTGTCAGTGTTTACCTAATATTTTTCTATCTTTTTTCTGTTCTGGGGTTCCAGGCAAGATACCACATTACATTTAGTTGTCATGATTCCATAGGCTCATCAGGGCTGTGACAGCTTCTCTGACTTTCCTTGTTTGTTTTAATTTATTGAAATACAGTTGATTTTTCAATACTGTGTTAGTTTCAAGTGTACAGGCATTTAAAACTAAAGAGATTCTTTAGAAATTTCCAGTGAAGTGCTACGGGGTTTCTGTTTGCTTGTCATCATATGAAGCAAAGTCCTTTCAGAGCTCACTTCCTCACCCATAATTTCCCCTGGTTCCACTCTTATAAGGAGCTATTAGCTTTAACTCCAGTTTTCAGGAATAGTAAATCTGTTATCTGTAGCAGGTTCAGTCTCAGGTAAGCCGTTTTTCTGAGATTTAACTCAGACTCTCACAAGACTCTAAATGGAATATAGAGAATTTGCTCAATTGGCTGCTGGTCCACTCTTCTCTGGAGGAAGAAAGATCACCTTTTTTTTTTTCTTTTAAATAAGAAAAATATTTGGTAATTTGATTAAAAAAAAAAAAAAGCCTGTCACTGAGATTTACTATGCTCTTTTACTCCTGTTTATTTAGGAAATTCCACATGAAAAGAATTACTTATTGCATCTTTAAGCTCTGGACAGGAAACAAGGTTTCTGCTTCATCGTAGATCATATTTGGGGCAGAACTGAGAATACAGAGTGAAGCATAGCCATCCCAGAGCCTTCACTGAGAGCTTCCATTCTGGTTAATCAGTAAAAGGGAAATGTCACCTAGTCATCCATTTTCTATTTTGTGTTGAGTGGCTTCCATATTCTTAAAAGAGGTAACAAGGGTCAGAAATATCAGTGGATATGCAAATCAAAACCATCATGATTTCTCCAAAGAAGACATACAGATGGCCAAAAAGCACATGAAAGTATGAGCAATATATTAATCATTGAGGAAATGCAAATTGAATTTACAAAGGGTACCATTTCATACTGACTAGGATGACTGATCAGAAACATGGACAATAACAAGCAATGTGGCAAGCATGTGGGAAAAATGGACCTCTCATATCTTGCTGGTGTGAATGAAAAATGATACAGCCACATAGAGAAACAGTTCGGCAGTTCCTCAAAAGACAGTTACTATATATGACCTAGCAATTCCACTGTTAGATGTATACCCAAGAAAAATGAAATCATGTCTCCATGCAGAAACTTGTTCACAAATGCATTATTCAAAATAGCCCCCAAAATGGGAACAACCCAGATGTCAGTTATTGAATGGATAAACAAGGTATGATATATCGTATGATGGAGTATTATTCATCCATAAGAAGAAATGAAGTACCGATACTACAGCATGGATAAACCTTGAAAATATTTGCTAAGGGAAAGAAATCATGCATAAAAGATCACATATTGCATGATTCCGTTTATATGAACTGTCCAGAATAGGCAAATCCATAGATGCAGGAAAGTAGATTAGCAATTGTCAGGGGGTGGGGATGGGGGAATGGAGAGTGACTGTGGGTTTCTTTTTGGGATGATGAAAGTGCACTGGAATTAGATACTGATGATGGGCTCACAACCTCATAAATATAAGTTTAAACCACTGAATTGTATACTTTAAAAGGGTAGATTTTATGACATGTAAATTATATCTCAATTTTAAAACAAACAAAAAAACCACAGGTAGGTACTTCACGCCCACTGGAATGGTTAAAATCAAAAAGACGATGACAAATATTGGCAAAGATATGGAGAAATTGGAAACACTCATTCTTTGTTGGTCAGATCATAAAATGGTTCAGCCACTCTGGAAAACAGTTTGACACTCTCAAAATGCTAAATACAGAATTATCATATAACTCAAGATTTCCTCTCAGGTATTTATCCAAGAGAGACGAAAACACATATCAACACAGAGATTTGTAAATGAGGGTTCAGAGCAGCTTCACTTGTAATAGCCAAAAGCTGGAAACAATGGAGTACTATTCAGCAGTAAAAAGAAAGGAACTCCTGTTTCATGGAGCAACATGAATGAACCTCAGAAACATCATGCTAAGTGGAAGCCAGAAACCAAGACTGCATGTTGCATGATTCCCTTTATGTGAAGTTTCTAGAAAAGGCAAAACTATGGACAGAAAGCAGATGAGTGGTTGCCTGTGGTTGGCAGTGGGAGCAGTAGTTGACTACAGACTGGCATGAGGGAGATTTCTGTGGTGACGAAAAATGTTCTAAAACTGGACTGTGGTGGTTGGTTTGCTCAACTGCTTAAATTTACTAAGACTTGTTGAATTGTGCACTTAAAATGGGTGGATTTTATGGTATGTAAATTATACCTCAGAAATCTGTTTTTAAAAAATCAACAGCCCCTTTAGGACTCGATATATTTAAATCAGAAGAAAAAAACTTTTTTAAAAAATATTTTTATTGAAGTACAGTCAGTTTACAATGTTGTGTCAATTTCTGGTGTAAAACCTTTCTTCTTCCTCACTCTAGACTCATCCTCCCACTGACTTGAGCTTTAACTTTGATGCCAACAAACAACAAAGACAACTTATTGCAGAACTGGAAAACAAAAACAGGTAAGAATGCAGAGGTCAAGCCAGTTTCTGAAGCTTGAGCCTATCACGTGAGTATCTGATTCTCTCTCTTTTTTTTTTTTTTGCAGACTAGGTGGGTTTTGACCACAAAGGGAGATCCCACTTCAATGATGATAGGCCAGCCCAAGTCCAGTGCATGCCCTGGACACTAATTTGTATACCTCTGCATGCAGTCCACTCTGGGAGTGCAAAACCCTGCTCACGTGCCCTCCCATAGACTCTTTCTCCCTCCCCTAGTGTGTTCCCCTCTCAGGATTCCTTTCTCTACTCTACTCTCAGGAGCCTCTGCTCTATCTTGTCATCCTGTCCTGGCCCATGTTGCTGCATGCAGCTGTCTGTTCTCCCACTGAAAAGCCATTTACAGGTGGCAACCATCAGCACTTGGTGGGGATGGGCGGGGTGGGGTCAGGAGACGAAAGGAGACAGAGGAGGACTTGAGGAATGTCAGCACAGGACCTGCATTAGGGGGTTGCAGGGAGTTTTTTCCTAACCCCCAGGAGGAATGGAGTATTCTAGATGTCATTTTTCTTCTGTGAAGATTTTCAAGTTCTCGAGAAGAGGAATTGTATGACTTTCTACCACAAAGGATTGTTTATTGAGGAAATCCCAAGTGAAGTAGTTTCAAGAAGGTGTCCGTTTCACATCTTGGTCATTCAGAAGCAATCAGAACAAGATTGGCAGAGGCAGCACTACTGGAATAAAGACTTCTAACAGGAAAAAGAAGAGAGGGAGGGAGCTGTGAGGCACCACGTAGCCATCTCCTTTTCACCCGTCCTCTCTAGAGAGATCCTGCAGGAGATTCAGCGTCTCCGTCTGGAGCACGAGCAGGCGTCCCAGCCCACCCCGGAGAAGGCCCAGCAGAACCCCACGTTGCTGGCAGAGCTGCGACTGCTGAGGTATGTGGAGGCTCCTGCACCTGTCCCCCAGTTCTCATCTGCTGCGGGAGGAACTTACAGCTCAGGAAACCAAACTAGTGGGCTAGGATCTGTTTAGCAGTGTAACTAGTCATGTTAGAACAAACAGCTAAAGCATTCCACTCATTCTGTTACTGCGTCGGATGTTTGGGTTCCTTTATTAATCACTCTGAGGTCTCCTGCCTTCGTTCCAGAACTAGGCTAACACTGTTGCAGCCCCATGGACGAGCATAGCAGTGGTTAGGCTGTTGTGATTGCTTTAAGAAGACAGTGCGTTGCACTTAATCTTATCTTGCAAATGAGTCTAACTGTAGAGACTCTTGGCAGGAATTCTGCTCTGCCTGTGCTGTGAGTACAGTCTCCTGGCACAGCACAGTCAGAGTAGGAGTCCGTTGCAGGAAAAGCATGCATTCTACACATGTCCTCTGAGATGTGAAACCAAGTGGGAATCCCTTGCACTAGGGCT
The DNA here is from genome assembly GCF_009834535.1 of Camelus ferus. Taxonomy (NCBI): domain Eukaryota; kingdom Metazoa; phylum Chordata; class Mammalia; order Artiodactyla; family Camelidae; genus Camelus; species Camelus ferus. The sequence goes on along the minus strand of NC_045710.1, from coordinate 17,435,094 downwards.
GTGGTACCTTCCCACTTCAACATAAATGTAAAGTGTCTCAAGGCTTGAGAGACTAAGAACAAAGGATCTGGATTGGGGTAGAAAGCAACTTCAGCTCCTGCCTGATGTTGTCTAGGAGGGAATGAGGAATCTTCAGGAAGACTATAACATGCACATGACCCGAGCAAAGTTGTCAGGGTCTTATTTCCTATCAATCTTAGAAAGACGTGTGTATCCTCTTCCATAAGTGAGGACATTATGGAAACTAAGTGAATGATTTGATTTTCACCAGACCTTGAGATTTCCAAACAGTGGGTTCTTTCTGTTTAGGTTGGAACATTTGACAGTCCACAGTTGATTTTAAATATGCTGTCATCTGGGATTCTGCACAGCTGAATGTCCTTTTTTTTATGATTTTTTTATTGGATTTTTTTTTGAGGGGGGAGGTAATTAGGTTTATTCATTTATTTATTTTTAGAGGAGGTAGTTGGGATTTGAACCCAAGACCTCGTGCATGGTAAGCATGCGCTCTACCACTTGAGCTATACCCTCCCCCCTGAATATTCTTTCTTAGTTCTTCCTTTGGCTCAGGTCATTTAGAATCCCAACCATGATTTCTTTTCTTAGAGAATAGAGATCATTGTTTTTCTTTAACTATCCTGATATTTAGATTTACATCATTAATAAAGAAATCATGAAGAATTTAAACTATCCAGATGAAAATCATTAGAGATACAGAAATGCCCATTCTCCTAAACGTTCATTTTAGTTTCTAACTTTAGTTGGGCAGAGATTTTGGTTGCTCTGGGTCCACTGTCACACAGTTGGGGTATCAGCACAGTTGGTGTCACACTAGGAAGGATGAGAAAGCAAAAGCTGCTGACTCAGGTAAAGTGGAACTCTAAGCTAGTGGCATAAGATACACTGTTTTCTTTCCTAGTGCTCAGGCACAAGTGACTGTTTTATATCTAGAAAAGCAAAAGGCTATCATACTTTAGTCTAACTATTGCTGGAACTGGGATGCTTGAAGTGCTTCCATATGCTGGAGGGATCTGAAAAAAATCCTAGATTTACATAGCCAAAGGGCTGAATCCAGCAGTGTCACATGAGGCAGTAAAAAGCAGGAATTTAATCTTAAGTCCAAGGAAGGTCTAAATCCTGAGAAATCAGAATGTATTTAATCTCAAAAGCAGCTTCTATATCACTGAAAAAAAAAAAGGGACCATTTAATGTGTGCTGGATCAATTAATTGGTCATGCATAAGGACAAAACAGATTGGCTCTCTTCCTCAGGCTATATGCAGAAAACACCACCAGATGGATTAAACATGGAGACAAAAATGTTAAAACTCCTAGAAGAAAACATAGAAGAATTTCTTTAGGATTTTGGAATAGAAAATAATTTCTCAGAATTACTAGCCATGAAAGAAATTGTTGAATTCACTTATATTAATAGTACAAACCTTTGTTTATCATAAGACATGTAAAGGGCAAGATTCATTTGTAGGTTCTGACATCCTTCTGGTTTTGATCAGTATATATGAAGCCTGGAACTGCCAATACCCAGCTAGTGTAATAAAGCAAAAAAGAGAGTTTCATCCTTAGGGCTAGTGGTTATGAATCCTGGCCACCAAGATTATCTTTTCTCCTTTATTATGATTTTTAATATGTTTGTTATAATAATGATGTAAGTGACAAATGAGTCAGATCTGAAGCATAATGATAAAATGAACACCCGGGAACCCACATCCTACTTGAGACCTCATATATTGCTTAAACCATGTCATCTGCATATCTGCCCCCCTTATCCCACTTCTTTGCTTCCACCCTCTCCCCAAAGCTAACCTCCATCCAGAATTTGGTTTATCATTCCCTTGCTTTTTAAACAATATTGTCAAATATATGTGTATGCCCACATAATAAAGTGTCTAGCTTTGCTTTTTGTTTTTTGAGCTTTATAAAAATGGTATTGTGTGCAGTCTTCTGGGACTTTTTCCCCCTTAATATTACTCTTTAGGGTCCTTCCATGTTGTTGCATGTAGCTGTAGTTCATTCATTTTTGGCCACATATTATAATTATTTGACCACTCACAGCACGGAGAAAGAGTACTACATTCAGTCTTGGAAGTTCAGAAAGGCTTTTTAGAAAATTAGAATGAGTCAACTTCTCCTTATTGAGTTTATACCTGTGCTGGAAATTTAGGGAGCATGAAGACCAGAAGACAATGATTCTACCTTAAAAATGTATAATCTAGTTTTAGAAACAAAATGTAAAATAATTTGATAATCAGTTAAGTAATATTTTGCAGTGTTAATAAATAGTATGGATATTAAAAGAAATTTGAGTAGGGAAAGATATATGTATATAAACACATACATAGGCCAGAAGCAGTTAAACCCATGGAGGTAGTAGAATTTGGGCTAGACCATGAAAAGGTAGGTATGGTTTGAATGGAATGTGGGACAGACCATTTCAGATTAGAAGTGGACCTGGGGTTTGGCAATATCCCCCAAATAAGTAAGACATTTCAGAGAGGGGAACAAGTCTTGATGCTAAGAAATTGTTTCAATCATCCAGTGAATTAATCTTTACAGTGCCAATGATAGGAGATTAAATTAGTTAGATAATTGAAACCAGATTCTGGAGAGCCTTAAGTGATACATCATTGGAAATCCTTGGAGGGCTTCAAATAATGGTTTTGTTAAGTTCACTAGATGTTAATTGAGTCCACAATGGATGCATGATATTCTCTTAATCGTTTAATAACTGCAAAGATGAGTAAGGCTCATCCCCTCACCTCAAGGATTTTGCATCATGGTAGGAATGACAGCAGTACAAGGTAAAATAAATTAAGTGCCAAAGATAAGCACCAATTTCTATAATTAAGCAGGGTCTGATACCTGCCGAAAGGAGTCAGGAGTAGCTTCCTGGAAAGAGTGACATTTGGGATGGACACTAAGGAGTGAATAACATTTTGAAGAGAGTCCAGGAGTAGCTTTGAGTCGTAAAACGATGGGGTCTACTTAGGGGAAAATGAACCATGGCCAGAGGTCCAGACATGGAACGGAATAGGAAGTGAGGAACTAAGGATTAGAATGTAGGGGGGTCTGGAGCGGCACTCTCTGATAGAAATGTCATGTGAGCCATATGTATACTAAAAATTTTCTAACAACCATGTTGAAAAACTAAAAGGAGATAGGTGTCATTAATATTAACACTATTTTTTATATAACCTGTCGTATCTAAAATATTATCATTTCAACATTTAATCATTAAAAACATTGAACAATTATCAAGCTATTTTACTTTCCTTTTATTCACACTAAGTTTTTAAGATCCAGTGTGTATGTTACACTCACAACGCATCTCAGTTCAGACATGTGCCCAGTAGTCATTTGTGGCTAGTGGCTACACAGTGGACAACAGAGTCTAGATTGTGCAGGGCGAGCCAGTGATGCTAGAAATTCTGCTATTGAGATTATTGCATGGGATGATGAAATGAACACAGCTTTCCTTTGAGCAGCATTGTAAAGTTCACAGAACACTTTCATGTCCATTATCTTACTTGATCCTCAAAATATTGCTGTTACTTATTATTAGTCCTATTTTAGAGAAGAAAAAGTTGATGCTCAGACAGGTGGAGTGACTTGTCCAAGGTTGCGTATTGAGTAAAATGGTGGGCCTCAATCTCTTGATTTATAGTCTCCTGCTTCTTTCTGACCATAAGAGATGAAATCGGGATTAATGAAGCTAGGATGCCATTGCTTGCTGTGAGGTAAGGAACACTTGGATCAAGCCCGAGAAGCGTAAATAGAAAGATGTGAATGTCCAAGAATCACCTGAACTGGGTGATTGGTTGAATATAGGAAATAAACAGGGAAGTATCAGAGGACTGAGTTTTCCAGCCATGACAACTATAAGAAAAAGTGGGAGAGACAGGGAAACTGAGAAAGAGAACCAGGTGGAAAGGAATGTCTTAAGTTTGGTTTTGGACAGATTGAATTAGAATTGATGACATGAAATCTGTCCTCAGAGAAAGTGAATTCTCTCAGACACAGAGTCATCCAGATGTCTGTCACACTTTTTGATCCTGATGTATGGTTCTGGAAGCACTGACTCCTGAACCCTGTTTCCTCTGAGCTGTTTTCATACATTTCTTCCACTATTAATTTAAATTGGGGCTAGTTTTATGTATAAATGAACTATTTGACTTTCTAAAGAATTTTTTAAGTCACTTTAGTAGTATTAACAGTACTTTTTCCAGGACCATCCATGTTGCTGCAAATGGCATTATGTTGTTGGTTTTTATGGCTGAGTAGTATTCCATTGTATAAATATACCACATCTTCTTATCCAGTCATCTGTTGATGGACATTTAGGCTGTCTCCATGCCTTGGCTATTGTAAATAGTGCTGCTATGTCATTCTAAGTGAAGTAAGCCAGAAAGAGAAAGAAAAAAGATCGCTCATATGTGGAATCTAAAAAAAACAAAAACAAAAACAACAAACAAAGCATAAATACAAAACAGAAACAGACTCATAGACGTAGAATACAAACTTGTGGTTGCCAAGGGGGCAGAGGGTGGGAAGAGATAGACGGGATTTCAGAATTGTAGAATAGATAAACAAGATTATACTGTATAGCACAGGGAAATATACACAAGATCTTATGGTAGCTCACAGAGAAAAAAATGTGACAATGAATATATATATGTTCATGTATAACTGAAAAATTGTGCTCTACACTGGAATTTGACACAACGTTGTAAAATGATTATATATCAATAAAAAAAGTAAAAAAAAAAAACAAAACTACTTTTTCTCTGTATGGCAGTGTATGCTTTCCAAAGCATTTTTACATACTAGTCTCACAAAGTAAACGAAAGTGAGCAAAAAAGACATTATCTCCCTTTTATGCACCCTGTATAGGAGCTTAAATGACTTGCTCAGCATCTCCTACACTGGTCCATAACAGAATCAGATGTGAAACCCATTTCCCTCGGCCTTCGACTGCTCTTCTTTGAGGATCCCTTTGTCTTCATTTCTTTCTTCTTTTGTAATGTTTGTTCAATAGGCACATTGCAAACAGCTTTTTAATGTTTTTAATTTACAGTATCTTTCTGTGGTCTAACTATTCTTCCATTTCTTCATTTCTTTCTTTTTTTTTTTTAATGGATACTGGGCATTGAACCCAGGACCTTGTGCATGCAAAGCATGCGCTCTGCCACCGAGCTATACCCCCACCCCCCGACCATCTCTTCGTTTCTAATGGGCTTCTCCTCTCTGATAGGCAGAGGAAAGATGAACTGGAGCAGAGGATGTCGGCGCTGCAGGAGAGCAGGCGGGAGCTGATGGTCCAGCTGGAAGGGCTGATGAAGCTGCTGAAGGTAAGAGCAGCGGCTACTCAGGTCTCATCCTCCCACCGCTCAGCTCCTCTTGTCCATCTTCACCCCTAGCTCAGTGTCTGCCTCCCCTGTGATGTCAGAACAGGATGAGGCTAAAGGGTTACATATTGTTGCCGAGACTCAACTTTCAGGTAAACCTCCATGAAGTTAGCCTAATATACTATAAAGTTCATCTAAATTAGTGTAAAGCCTGATTACAAAAAAAAAATTAGTAACTGGTACTAGAGTAATGTCCTTGAATAGTTGCTTTTATGAGAAAATAAGAATGTTTATAAATAGGATATGAGCTAAGTATAAATGAATATTTCTCAACTGTGTAAAGCTTCTTTTAAGGCAAGCTTTCAAATATTCTCCCTAAATACTTAAATACTGTGTCCTATTTTAATAAGTATTATAGAGGCATACCAACCTAATCTAACCAACTCTGATCAATAATTTTACTTTATTCAGAGGAATAAGATAGCATATAACTCTAGGCTTGGTATATTGGGGCTTGAATAAATCTGGAATAATTCAGGTCTCACTATTTTTATTGAAAAATATATTACAACCCTTATACCCTAGAGCAGAGAAAGGCATGTTTGGCATTTAAATGTCCTCACCTGGACAATTTGACTGGCACTGAACAGAAATATTTACCCAACTCGGAAGCAGGAATACCAGGACACATGTGTTCATGCTGTTCATCCCTAAGGTCTGTCTGTCCGTACTGTGAACTCACTGTGTTTCATGGTATGACACAGAGTTAGAAGCCAGAGTGGAAATCACACAGTGCGGACTAGCCCAAAAGCTGGGCTGAGGGAGTGGATTTAATCCTGTGATGAAGTAGAGTCATTAAAGATTTTGAAGGCAGTAGTTTAGGAAGATATGCACAAAGGTTAGGAAGAGGAGAAACTAAAGAATAGTAGGAGCAATGAGCTCATCCAGGCCCACAGTGACAAGGGTCTAGACGAGGAGGGGTAGGCCTGTCAGCTTGAAGACTTTCCTTCAACTCCTCCATTCTAAACCGGTCCGTTAATAATGAAGCCAGTGGGTATTAGCAACTTTGGGTAAATGGAGTGTTTGTGTTTTAAGCTGACTTTTGACTTGCTCAAAACAATCACTTCTTTTAGTCTTGAGCTGAGTTTTTTCTAGCTTTGGTCCTGGGTATTTGAGTTGTTTTGCATGGACCTGTTTCTGCATTAAGCCCGTTAGCAGGATTTCTCCTGAGAAATATTTTATGTCTAAATGAGTCTTGTTTAAAGAAAACCTTATGCCTAAAACCTGACCCAAATCCCTCTAATAGCTGTCAAGTATTCAGCTAAGCAACCCAATCACCCACTCGAGAGAACAGAAATATGCTTAAGTACATTTGGCCTGTGTAACATCTGGAGCCTTGTTCGGTTTTGAAAGCCCTGCCATTGTGGGGTTAAGTCCACTTGTAGGACAGAAGGTCATAGGGGATTCACCTCCTTTTCAGAAAGATGCTCTCAAATGTTACTTAAACAGAGATGGGAAGGTACCCCAGGGTGATTTTTGTAAAGGCAAAGGTTTATGCAAACTGAAGGGAAGTCAGAATGCATTTCCCCGAAGTATTACAGTAAGCTTTCCCGTCAGCTGGCTGCCCTCAATGTTCCTTGGAGTTCCTGGCTCAGCCCCGTGTGCATTACCATGACCTTGTCGTGTACCTCTGATACTCATATTCAAGGGCTAAGCCGAGTGAGCTGATGCCTGGAACTCTAATCCCCACCCTGAGTGTCTTTATATTTCCAGCTGTTGTCTTACAGTTACAATTTCAGTAAAATAAGCAAGACCCCTCTGCTCTATTTTGTAAGATCCCCAACCAAGTTGTTAAGTGCATTATCGTTCACCTACGCAACAGGCTGAGGTTATTCAGAAAGGGAAGACAATTTTGCAAACAAACCAGGAATGTTGTCTTTTTATCCATTGATTCAAATTCACAGTTGAAAATCACAGACCTTTAGTGTCCTACAAGGATTATAGCATAATCTTAATTTGTGTATTATATGCACTCTTCGAAGGTCATCATAGGAATCACTGACTTCTATTAAAATCTCAGAGTTGTTTTCCTACTATTAAAAGATACATTCCCCAGCCCATAATAAAAGTACCCTTTAGAATCCTAATTTTAATTTCAAAGGACTGTCCTGCTTTCATTGATGTTCAGTCTGCTAGCATTTAATTCTCTCATAAAACAGCTGTAAGCAGTTAGTCAAATGGACAGTTGAGCCACATGGTCTTGGGTACACATGAATTAAAATACACCACGCAGTAAATTTCCATTTCACAGGGAGTCCTTTCATTTTACTGCTTCATTGAAATACTGTGTAGTTTGTCTATTTATCTGAAAATCGATAATGTAGAGAACTGTACGTATGGAGTGTCACCATTGTTTATTAATTCATTCAACAAAAATCTTAAATCTTTTTTGGGGAACAAGGCAAGGTAAAAATTAACCATACGTTTATTTAACCAGAAAAGTATTGAGTTCCTGAGAGTCATGTTTAGGTACAATGGTGACTAAGACTTAATCCCTGTCACCAAGAAGTATCAGGGACCTTCTTATTGTTGGTTTTTTTCCCTAATGACATATTACCTGACACTCAGGTATCCATGTTTCAGAACGTATCTTTTCTTTACATTTTTTCCTTTGATTAATGAGTATTTGGATAATGTCTACCTCAAACTTCTTATTTAGTTAGAAATAGTTATGTGTTGGTGTTTTAGTATCTAAATCCTGTTCCCAATATTTTTCTGCCTCATTTTCTATTTGTCCATTATTGCTTTTGAGATGCATTTACCAGATGAATTCTGTAGTTTTGAATTTTAACCTCATTTGCAAATGAGATTTTGAACATAACATGTCTTTATATAGATGACGACAGTGGCTGTGGCATTTCTTTGGCCACCTAGCCAGATATTCCCCCTGTGAGTGGGGCTCACATGTTTTTAGGTGACTTGAGCAGTCCTAGGTTGGCCCTTCATAATTAAGGTATTATTACCCCCTTTAAATCAAGTGGGCTCCTATGCCTTGTCATCAGTCAATGTTTACTGACCCCAACTGACTAACTGATAATGCAAAGGTTCTAAGGCCTTTATATCTGACCTGTTTACTGTGTTGACAGAGCCTTCAAAGCTTTATCTGATTAACTTTTGTGAGTTTGGATTATACAACACCATCCTAAGTAACACTTTGCCAAAGTCCACCCTCTCCCAATCCCAGTGCACATGGGCGACCTCTACATCCTGAAGACACTGCCCTGTCCGCTCTCCCCATCCTAACCAGACACGTGTTTACTGCACATTATAACAATTTCATGTCCTCGGATAAACTGTGTACAGTAGAGTTCAAATGTTCAAACATGAAACATTGCTTTCTGAGTTTCCCTCTTCTGTTGAACCAAAGCAGTGTTGTCTCTAATGCCAAGCCTGGAGAAAACAGTGAAAGCAGGGAGATGTCTTAGAAACAGTTCTAAGAAATTACATCCTGCTCTTTTGATCGCAGATGCAATTCCAGCTGGTCAGGATTGCCCTGTCCCTCCCCCACCATCTCAATTTCCATTTCAACATTTAGCGCCAGCAATAAAAACACATTTTCAATTGTTTAATAACTCTTCTATGGCTATTTGCCTAGTGAATGGAAGAAAAGTGTTCTACCCCACAGGGAAGCCTGGCCAGGAAGGACGATCGCTTCCCACCTGTGAAACTCTCACCCCTTCTAACTGGAGCCATGCATACCAGATGCAGAAGCTTCAAGACGCTAACTTCTTAAGCTAACTCAGCTAGTGCTCGGGGCCCTCTTTGCCTGGGTGCCTGTGATTTTAGGTTTGGGCAAGCGTCTAGCAGCTGGCTTTGATTATGAAAAACATCTTCTGGTGCTGAGTTGGAGTCTCCTCAAGAGATTTCTTGGTGCCCATTTAATTTCTAGTGCATGTCTCCCTTGCAGGGATAAAATAACTTTCTCCAAATTTTGACTTCCCTGCTCCCTTTTGTAATTCCTTGGCTTTACTGAAATCATTCTCGCCGTTGCACCAGATCTGCAGACTGAGAAGCACTTACCCAATCCTAAGACTTCCTACACACATGTTCAGTAGAGATGGTCTGCACGGATGGATCCAATTTAAATAGAATCATTGCAACAGCTTTTAGATTTATGTATTCAGGGCAAAGAGCAGAGGCTTCTGACCACAGTTACTCATGATGAGGCACAGAAAAAGGAAGCGAAGAGACCCATTAAAAGACAGAGTAGCTGAGGAGAACAGGACTGAGGAGAGAAGAACTCGGAAGTGTTTATTTCATCTTCATTGTGCTTCGTGCTTCAGTCTAGAGGTGCCTTCTGAGAACTGAGAGTTAGCAAGGGCCTGCTCTGAGCACCGTCACTGTGAGACTCTGAAAGACAGAGACCATATCTTACCTTCATGTAAGAAGCACTAAACAAACCTGTGTGGAACTAATGAGGCACTGAGGTCAAGAATTCTCTTTGAAAAGCCATTTAGAGTCGTGGAGCAGTTTGCAGTTTACTAGGGGGAAGGGGATGCATGTGCATCCTTGCAAAGAACCACAAAGCAGCCCAAAAGCTCCAAAAGTAGAAGACAGGGAACTAAATAAGAGAATCTGTGTTCAGGTGGAGTTGTCAGTTTCTAGCAAGTTCTTAAAAGCAGTGGTTCTCAAATGAGCAGGATTCAGAATCAGCTGAAAGGCTCAGGAAACAGTGCTACTCACAACCCGGAGGGTTTTGACTTCGTAGGTGGCGAGAGGTGGGGGGTGGGCAGTTTGCATCTCAGGCAGTATTCCAAGTGCTTCTGCTGCTGCTGGTCTGTGTTCCCCACTTTGAGAACTACTGGCATAGAGAACTGTACCTAAACACACATGGATATGTGAATGGTCAAACAGAACCATCATTGGGCTTTTGAGTCATGGTTGAGCTGCTGCTTTCAGTTTACCCTAAATAGGGATGTGACCTGGGGCGAGTCAGGGCTGCCTAGGCCTTTTTCATGTATAAAAGGGGAAGTTGGACAAGATGGTTTATAAGATTCTTTCCTTCTGACTCTAGAAGTTCGCGTTTAATGAACTGGATGGGGCAGAGGCCCGCCGTTTGCTCGATCCAGTTGATGGTGCTCAGATGATGGTCGGAGCCTTGGATCTCTGAACCCCTGGGCCTGGCCTGGTTTGCCCCATTCTATCATTTTTTTCCAAATGTTTGTGGTGATGGGCGTTAATCTCTTTCCTTTTTCCCTCTGCCTTTTTTCGTCTTCAACACCTGTAGGAGGAAGAGCAAAAGCAGGCAGTAAGTGAACGTCACAATTCTCCTCCTGACTCTGCTCTCTTTGCATGCTCTTCTTTTCTTCATGTAACTGTCACATACTTCCTCCTCCCCTCGCCGCACCAAGACCCTCTCTGCGGAATCAGTTGTGTGTAAAACCCTCAGCAGTTCTCTCCATGGTGTTGTAAAATGTCCTACAAGGCCATGTCATGTTTACCTAGTCGAGCATGTTCTTATTTGAAACCAGAGCTTGTTGAATTTGTTTTCAGAGAACACATCCCTTGTGTTTATTTAAATATGCATGATTAGCCGGGCGACAATTGCATTTTCCTGCGCTTACCTTCTCTGCTGCTTTGTGTTTAGAGTGACTTTCATTGCTTGAAATAATTTTCAGGGTGGTGGGGGTGACCTCAGGGCTGAATACTATGTCGAGAATGACTGTGCATGAAGATGAGTAGTTCTTTTGACAATTTTAATGTCCTTTAGTCTCCAACAGGCTTCTGGGTGCTCCAGCTCCAGTAGCCTTCTTACCAAAGTTACCAATGAAAACTGAGTGACTGATTATGCTGTAAGTGACTTCCTGTTCAGAGCCAACTCCAAAGGGAGCTCTGGTTTTTCCAAGCTGCATGGTGTTTAGGGAAGGTTTATGTTTGTTTGTATTTTTCCTGATAGCCACTAACCCACACAGGAAAATCAGTTGAGGGCCTAGCCACACTAGTAACACCATATGTTTATATAACGTAGTAAGATTTTCAAAGCATACCCTTTTTACACAAACTAAAGCTGATTTTTAAGTTACCTCAGGGCTTTTTTTAAAAGAGAGAAATATGAAATGTGTAATCCAAAAAATGTACTCATTTCTTATTCAAAAAGCAAATGTATGCATGTTTTAGATTAAGAAGAGGAATAGAAAACATTCTTCTTACTATTATTTCCATTTAGGAGAGCAATGGAATCATAAGGTAAAGGAGGGAGGAAAGGAAGGAGAGGTAGGTAATGAGAGGAAGAGGCAGGAAAAGAGTGAAGGAGAGAGACTGTCAGAAAGAGGGAGAGAAGACAGAGTATGGTGTCAGGGAAGGCCACCAACCCATCAATCTCGATGGCTTTAATGCAACCAAAATGTGTGTTTTTGTCTTTGCTTTATTTGGCTTTGTTTCCTCATTCACACATAATTTATTACTTTGATCTTATGGTATTTTTGTATCAATAGGTACATTCACATGGGCAGAGCAGGGGAAGACCAGGATGGAAAGTCAAGCCCAGCCATTAAATGCTTCTACCAGGAAGTGACACACATCACTTCTGCTCCATTTCATTGGCCAAAGCAGGTCACATGACCCCACTTAACTTCAGGGGGGAGGGGAAGTATAATCCTCCAGTTTGCTTGGAAGAAGTAGAGAAGCAGATGCTGGTAGTGCCCACCACAGTGGGAGGCTGAGTGAGGTTGTGTTGGTGGGGAGGAGAGAAAACTTCTGTTCTTCCTGCTCCGTTCTCCCACTCCTTTCCTGATGGTCTCGTCCACTTGCCGTTGACCATACCCCTCCTGCAGATCAGGGCATCCTCACCTGTCATTGCTGGCACTGATGTCCCCCTCTTTTTCTTCACCTCTCTACATCCCAGAGATGTGCTTTACAGCTAAAACCACTTTCTGGGAACCTCCTCTAGCAGTCCACCCAGACTCGCATCTCCTGATCCCTCTCTGAACGTGCCGGCTCAGAGCAAGGAATGTAATCGGGAACAGCCCACTCCTTCCCCGAGAACTCCTTTCAGAACAGGGCAGACATTACGGATATTTATTTTAATGCCAGCAGTAGCACTCCCAATAGACACTTCATTTTTTTTTTTAATTTTGTGGATTCCTGTGTAATCCAAGAACCAGAAATGATCACTGCTGGCATATTATTTCTCATGTCAATTTAAAGCTGATCTTGAGCAGACAGGGAATTGAATAACAAGGTTCCCGCCAGTGACCTTTGATTGTGTGTGAGACCATCCTTACAAAACGGGAAGCTGGACTCAGGGCTCTGAAGCCGGCCACTGTCAAGCCATTCATGTGCGTGTATTAGAAGTTCTCTGGCTGAGGATCTAAGCTCATGTTCTAGTCCTCACTGTCCCAGGGGACTGTCTGTAGCATGAATCAGTACAGATTGTTTTTTCCTCATCTTTCCCCACTATGGTGTGAGGTTAGACATTCTGCTCTGTGGATATAGGTAGAAATTTCCTCTCTCCACGTCACAGGTTTAAACTGGACCCACCTATGGCTCAGCAGTGAGGCTCAGATTTAAACCTAATGGCTTTCCATAGCTCAACAGCATTTTTAACATGTACTGCTAGGACTGTAAAGCTTTAGAACTTGAACTTCTGTTTTAATCTATTATCATTACTGAGTGAGGCACCAAAAGGTATTTAACACAGAGCTAAGTTGTAACCCTTTCTTCCCCCTGACAGCTTCTGGCTGGTATAGTTTAATTTCTTCCCTATCAAAATGTATTACCCTATATGGGTCATAAAATAATCGTTAAAGAGTTTTTTTTTTTCTTTTTGTTGTTTATCTCTATTGGCTTTTTTTTTTTTTTTTGAGTTACAGTCCGTTTACAATGTTGTGTCAATTTCTGGTGTACAGCACAATTTTTCAGTCATAATGAAGAATTTACCAGCATGCTTCCCCAAACTGACTCTCTAAATCCATTATAGAGAACTTTTTATGTAGTCCGTCTTCTTCATTCCCTTTTAGGGGTTAATTTTGGCTGTGGTGGAATTTGAAGAGAGAAGTGGGTAACTGTGACTTTAACTGTGACTTCAGGGGCTACGGCTCTACCTTCAGCCTTGGCCACTTTTCCAGTGTTTTGAGTGACATTAGTACCTCAACTGATCATTCTTCTGTCTTTCGTCTCTCTCTCCCTCCTGCCCCTTCTGCTTTCTCAGATCCAAGGGTTATAATTAAGGGTAGAACTGCTTGGCTATTTCAGATAAGACTTCACTGAGTGACTGTTCAACCCACCATATACCCTACAGTTTAACAGGCTCAGGAATTAGATTGTATCGGTTGAGTCAGGGTTAATCAGGCCCCTGATAATCATCAGACTGTAATTAAAGGGCCTCGTCTGCCTTTGTCACTACTGCATCCCTTCCCTGCTAGCCCAGTGCCTGCCACGTGATAGTCAATGAATAGCTGCTGAATGAAAACTGGTACTAACCAAATTCACAAGATTTTGACTTAAAAAACAGTGTGAATTCATAAGTTTATTACTTGTAAGGGACATAACTGGTTCAAGTACCTATACCAGTGATTTTGTTCAAGGTACCCCTGTGTAATAGTTAGATCCAGTCAAGAGACTAAGTGATGGTTTAGAAATGTCCTTTCTAGTAAGGAATCAGAAAAACAAGAGAACGGGAAGAGCAAGCTCATACACTAGTGTTATTATTAACTCTGTTACTATTTTTGTCTAGAGAACAGATACTGATTATGAAGAGTAAAATCATCCTCCCTTTTTTTTTTTTTTTTGGCTCAGACACTCTATAAAATGCAGGATATCTGTAGTTATCTGTATCATTTGGAAATATTTTGAGCATTGCTCAGTAAGAAGCCAATGCCTACAATCAGGAACGTGGCTGCAGGACTTGCCAGCATGTTACAGAGGGGCGCACTAGGGCAACAACAGACTGAGGACCCGCTAGCCGTGGTGTTAACTGTTGAGCTGTGGGCTGCTGCATCAGGTCAGACAATATCCCAATCCTAGTGTGGAGGGATCTCAATGTACAGATTTATTCTAGGGACACTTCCATTTTACCGCGAGACTCAACATACCATAAAATTGCACTGCTGGATTGCTAACCCCAAATAAAATGAGCTATCCAAGGCAAGGGGTGCAGTTTATTCATGAAGGGTGTATTTCTTTAAACATATCTCTGGTTCTTCCTCTTAGACAATCATTACTTTTTATGTACAGATCAATGTCAGACTTAGATTGTAACTGTACACAGCGCTATATAAGGATAGGTTGGCCTTGACTCAGATTAGTAGGGTAGTGGTCCAGAGGGTAATATAGGTGTTACTCTGAAAATTATGTAATTAGAGGAATCTTGGGGATTCCACTAAGAGAACATGGCCGCTCTTGGGGTTTCTCTTTTTACTTTAGTCAGTTGGGATATCAAGTGGCATCTTGCCCCAATGCCCTTTCTGATTTCCAGAACCAAACAAATACCCCACCATGACTACACCAAAGAAAGCACGATGAGGGCTGGCTCTCAAGAGCCCCCATCTCTGACCACGGCTTCACCAAATATGCCTTAACGGAAGGGCACTCAATATTTAGTTAACCACGCTTGACCCATGAGGACTCCAAGAAACCACATGAATATTTACTTTGTAAGTTTACGAGAAAGTACTTAAAAAAAAATAACCCTACACAACAAATGAAAACCTCCGCTTTGTCCACTAAAGAGATTATTGGGGAACCCCTTGATGTGCTCATGGGTCATTGTGCCTCTTGGTTGACTTAACCTTTGGATGCATTCTCATCGGGAAGTGATTCCCTGCCTCTCTAAAATCTTCTGGACTCCCTTATCCCTGCCGTACTCTGAATAGAAGCCTGAGTCTACTTCCTGAAAGGCGAAGGATTGCCATTTATTTATATCTTCAGCAGTGTCTTACTACGTATGTTCAAGGCAGTGAGCTTGGCCTTTTGGAGGATAAAAAGAGAAATCCTACACAAATTCCACCCTCAGATAGTATGGAAGTTATTTCATGGTTGGCATGATGCCCTAAATACAGAAACACAAGCCTGGTCAGTCACATCCGAGCCTTAGGCACCACTGCTCCCCTCCCAAGTTTGCAAGCTGCACTGATGTTTTTCATAAACAAAGATCAGTGTGCTGTACTCTGTGACTATGCCCCAAACCTTCAGCCTGGGCCCGGTCCTAGTCTCTATACATAGACTCTCGGCCCATGCTGGCTGCCCACAGATGGCCCCGTGAAAGTCTGCAAAGGATGCTCATTCATCAGTCTTGGCTCCTGTACTCACTGCAGGGACCTGGCATCTTGTTGGGGGTTTTTGGTCGGTTGTTTTGTCTGTTTTCCCAAAAAGAGGAAATATCATTATAACATTGAAAACAGGTACTTATATTTCACTGCCCCAAAACTCCTTGAGTACCTACAGGAAATTTATAGTCTAAGGAAATGGGGGGAAATAGCGTTTGTGTCTTTTTTCCATACCTCCAATATTTTTCATCTCTCTCATCAATCACAAGCTGAGAGATTTCCTTACCTGCTTGTTTATTTCCCTCCTGTACTGTATTTCTGCCTTTGCCTCTCCTGACCAGAGTGCATACAACATATGAAAACTATATGCCAGAGTCTCTGGAGAATTTCACCTTGCACTGGAGGAATATTGGGATTCCTAGGACACAGTGTCTTCCCCTAGAAAACTCCAGTCCGGGTCTCAGCAACACGTCAATAGAAAAGAAGATGGCTTCTCAGCCTTGAGCCCGGGAATGTGGGAAATGACTGAAAAAGTGAAACTGGGGAGATGATGTGGGACACAGGAAGGAGACTTTGATCTGATTTGAATAAATGGCGTTACAAAGAATACGTAGGTGGTCAAGCTTTTTGTCTGGTCTATTAGATATTTAAGGATATGCAACTGGAATTTTACTGGGGAAACAGGGCTAGCAGTGTAGATTTGGAAGTCTTCAACGTAAAATTAAGGTTGAAACCATGAATATGAGCCTTAGGGAAACCCTGTAGTAGACTAAAAGAAGAAAGGGGAGGGGTAGGATTGTGGGTTCTCATAAAAAGCCAGGAAGTTTCAAGAAAAAAGTTAGTAAGACAGTTAGACAAGGATTTGACAATAAGGAAGTTATCAGCAACCTTGGAAAGGAAATTCTCAGTATGGTGGTGTGTAGACAGCTCTGAAAAACAGTTTTTATCTTGTTCAACCTCCTCACCCCCATTGGTTTCACTGCAACAAAGGAAGGAGTTAAATCTTCAGTCTGCCTTATTGAGTTATGTGTGAATGGATTGCTCTTCCGACTCACAGACTCTTGTTGACAAAACCTCATTTCTTCTGTCTCAACATGTATATAACCTTTACAAACCTCAGTTTTCTCACCTATAAACTTCCAATCCACAATTCTTTGATCTTTCATCTCTGTTACCCATCAGAATATTGGGGAAAAGCTATAAACCAAGAAGGGTCTACAGAAAGCCATCTGGGTTCATTTGACTGGTGTCTCCATTTGTGACTTTGATACCCTCTGGCCCTCCCTTTATTGTCTGGACTTTCTAACCAACTCCTTCCCCAGGGGTTATTCATGCCAACCTTCTACTTCCCACTTTTCTAGACAAAAGAAAGCATCCTAAGGAAACAGTATCAGCTGCTCCATGGTACCCTCTCCTTTGGCTTATCTCTGGAATTCTTGGCGACGCCTCCCACAGGAAGAGGATTCCCTACCCTCTCTTTCTGTTAGACCTCAGTCAGCATCTTCACTTGGCATTGCCGTTGGATCTGTGACCCTCCACTTGGAGAGCATTCAAGGCATTTCCTTGAATCCTGATGCTGTACCAATCTCTAGGGTTTTATAGCTGCCCTCAGGCTGGTTCCAATGTTCCACATCAACAGCGATGCTGAGGTAGGGAGCTTCCTGGCCTGGAGTCCTTAAGCGAAATGAGCACCTGCTTAGTTTCAGCCAAAGAAGCATGTTATAAAGTTACGGTAGACTCCTTTATGCTCTTCTCCATTTGCTGCTGATCATAATTTGGCAAGTAAAATTACTCTTATTTGGAGCTGCAATATAGATGCCCAATGCTTCAAAAAAAAAAAAAGAAAGAAAGGAGAAGAAAAAATATAGATGCATGTTTTATAAAATTGGAGGCAATGCAGAAAGATAGGTAACTGCAGCTAAAGTGGTACCTTTAATAAGAATCCATGCCAACTCACTACTGCTCTGTAAAGCTGGCTAAGCATAAACCCTTCCATGCTTTCAGTATTATGTATTCTTATTAACTTAAATATATGTAACATTCACTGTGTATTCACTGCTTTCACATTTCAAATTTCAACTCCTGTATTTAACCAGTTCGGGCCTCGGAAAACCAAGAGAGAATCTAAGAGACTCTCAGGCCTGTAGCTACCCCCGGGATATCTCCCAAATGTGCAGAAGATTATCAGAGTTTATTCTTGGGCCCCTTGAAGTTTCTAACCTGATGTGAGACTACTGGTGGCCTGCCCTTCCTTCTACAGCAGCTCCCCATTGGAAAAAGAAGCCCTGGACAGGCCACCCTCTCTAGGACCTTGTAACTCTGTCCCCCTCAGCCAGGTTTCTCATCCTCAGCACTATGGACATTTGAGGTCAGATAACTTTTTGTATGTGTGTGTGTGGTTAGGTAAAGGACTTGTAGTATGTTTAGCAGCGTCCTTGATCTCTGCCTACTGAATTGCAGTGGTAGCCCCCTCCCCACTCCAACCAAGTCCCTAGCAGGTGAAATTATCTGTGGTTAAGAAGCTCTGCCCTGAGCCCAGAGAACCTGTCTCTGTGATACCATTCTCAGCATCCCTTATTCTGAGGTTTAGCTATGGGATGGATGGTAAAGAATCCCCAGTCACCTTCCCCCACAAATCACCCCCTTGTCCCTATTTCCTGCTTCTGTTAATGTCATTGCCAGCACTCCCTACGCGCATGCTCCCTTCCAATCCTCTGCTCTTCCCACTCAGTTGTCGAAGCCTGGTCTCTTTTTCCTCCAAAACCTTGCTTGTATCTCTCTCCTCTAATTCTTCTCGCCATTCTTCATTCCAGCCTCCGTCGTCTGTCACCTGGTCTGTTGGAAGAGCCTGCACATAGGTCTCCTTGACTCCTGTCTCTTGCTTCTCTGCCCCTCCCTCACGTTGCCCCAGAGCCAGATTCTGATCAGACCAGACACCGTTCCCTCCTCGGAAGCCTTCACTGGCTCCCTCTGCCATTGCCTATAGCAGGGGTCAGCAAGCTTTTTCTTGGAAGGTTAGATAGTAAATATGTTAGGCTTTGTGAACAGAATCAAAGATATTATGTAAGGACTTACATAACCATTTAAAATAAGACCACTAAAAAACGTAAAAACCATTCTTAGCTCACAGACTGGAAAAAAGCAGGTGGCGAGCAGGATTCGGCCGTGGGCTGTAGTCTGCCTGTCTAGGGCCTAGTAATAGACTTGACCATTTATTCCAGGCTCCGGGTGACTGGCCCACACTCTTCTGTGCCACCACTTGTCTTCTGTGCTCCCTGTGTAGTAGCATTGCCACACGCTCTTTGTGCCCCACAGCTTCCTCTCGTGGTGCCTCTGCTCCTGCCCCTTCCTCACCTGGATTGCCCTCCCCAAGTCTCTTCTGCCTGTTGAAATTATACCCCTCAAGACACTCTCAGATGCCACCTCTTCTGTGAAACCTTACCCCGTTCCAGAAGGTCAGAGTGAAACCCTCTGGGATCCATGCCCCTTTCCCTTTGTCCCTCCGCTGCGACACGGACTTCCTCCTTTGGATGCTGCCGGCACACCTGCCGAACTGCCTGGGAGGCTGTGAGCCGGCTGAGCATGGAGACCTGGCCCCTTCTCACCCCTTCTGTGCCCCATTCACAGTGAAGCGTGGCAGGTAGCACTGCATTGAGCCCGTATGAGAAGCAGTTTATGTGCATCTTGACCAACCTGTGAAGTTATTATTATCTCCCCTTCAGATATGAAAAATCTGAGATACAGAGAGGTTTAAGTAAGTTGCCCAAGATCACACAGTAGTAAATGGCAGAGCTGGAATCCAAACAAGGTCTACCTGACTGCAGAGCTTGACCCCTAAGCAGCATATTATATGGAACAGGGACCCGACATGGAGTGGTGGTGCTGGGTCAGCGCCACATCTCACTGTGCAAGTTTCTCCTACTTAGTAGCATTTCAGTTTGACTCATTGCACTTTAAAATACCATTGATAGGTTCTGGCTGCCAGCCTGATCAATGATTTAGCCATCTGAGTGACGACCATGCTCTCCTGGAATCCTGTCCTCGTTTGGTTTCTAATATGCAGTCTGAGTATTGGGTCTTCGTTTGACAGGGATCTTTCCCTTGAAGAGGCTTTGAAATCCTCCAGTGAGAACTAATGGGATACCATTTTCAAATAGAGCTGGGCAAACTAGGAGGAACAAACAGAAAGAAGGTAATTCTGGTCTCGGAATTTATGAGCTTCCCTATCTAAAAGTTTAAATTTCAACTTTCTTTTGATCTTTGGGTTTATGGTGAGTTTTAATAGATTGTTCTTTTGAGACAGTCTCAGGAACTTAATACACTTCCCTCCTTCTGCTAAGAAAGATAACTGGACTCCTTGCCCCACCCCACCCCCTGTCAGCCTTGGGTAAGTTTTGTCTTCTACATAATTCAGTATAACTTGAATGGGGGCAGAATCATGAAGACTGAGAACTATAAGCTTCTACCCATTGCCAACAATGTGATCACCCAACACCCAGCAGTCCTGCCATCACTCTTTCCCGTCTGTAGCAGCCAACCCCACAAGCCACTGCAGGGAGTGATAGGTGAGGGGAAAGCCCTGAGTTTCCTGAAGTGATGTGGGAACAGACAGATGTCAACCCTCTGTGGTGGGACCTCATGGTAGACTTTTTGGTGGCCCCCTTCCTCCCAAGAGACATACGTGATAGATAAATGTGTATTAACGGTGGCGAGAGAAGCGAGACCTCATACCACTCTTTGGCGTTTCTCTCTGGTGTTTAGAAGCCAAGTTCATCCTTAAAAGCTACACGGCACTGAAGCTTGCAAGTGGACACCTCGGCAAGGGAGGCAGGTCTCCAGGCGTGTTCTTTACCTGTTTCTTATTCACCCTGGAGGGAACCAGACTGCTGCTTCACTCACTGCCACGTGACTGCCTTTCTCTTGTGTGCTCTCTTCCATCCCTGGGCCTGACTCCCAGCAGTCTTAACTCTTGTCATGTTAGGCAATTATTTTCAAATCTTGCAGCAGGACAGACAGTGCAGTGTCAGATAACCTTCTCTCCCTCTTTTTCCTTGCACATTTGATGAGACAGCTGCATTTTCCTAGCAGAGTCACCATCAGCACCAGTTGAAAGTAGTCTCAATTTGGTGTTTTGTTTTTTTTTTTACCTTCTCTTGAAGAAAATAATGTACGAAGTCCATTGTGTATATATCCCAGTTCTCTGCACACTCACAGTGGCTGCAGACTTGCACTTCCCCTTTCTCCCAATGTTGTTTTCTTGGTTTTGTTGTTGTTTTTCTGAGTGGGCCTATGAAAATTGGCAGCAAAGAGGCCAGTTTGTTTAATTTAAATACACTGCAGCAAAAGGAAGGTAGTTGTCCACACAGGCCATCTGCTACCTGGCAGGTATCCACGAGTCAGAGAGAGAAATGGAGAATAAAGTGTCTCCTTCTGTTACCATGATAACCACTTAGCTCAGAGTTTCCTCTGGAGGGGTGTGTGTGTGGAGGGGGTGCAGTTAACAGTGCCCTGGAGAGGGCATTAACTCCCCAAATCAGGCTTTTTGTCATAAGCCTCTCTGGGCTTGATTACCCGGCGATAACATGTATCAAGGAGATTTTTTAAAAATCTCATACCTGTTCCATAAGGAAAAAGAAGAGAAGGAAATAGTCTTTACGGAGCCCCTACCGTGTGCCAGGCACCCAGCTGGGGAGGCCTGAGCAGTGCACGTCTCCCTGCTGCAGACAGTGCCTTTCTCCCTGTGCGGCTGTGCCCTCGGCCACAGCGTGTGAGTCCCTGTCCCTGCTCAGTGTCCTCAAGTCACCTCCTCTGGCATTCACTGTACCTGTCTTGGCTCCAGTATTAGATTTGCGCTCTAGACAAAAGACTGAGTCGTGATCACCGTACTCTCCTTTCTCACATTTCTGACTCGTGTTGGAAATTAATCTGCATTGCTATCGAAAATCATGTTTGGCCTCAGCAGTGAGAAGTCTCGACTGATCCACATTCCTTCTGACCTCAGAAGCATGGTGCCAGGGTCCCAGTGTGCTTCGGTTTCTCCCAGCAGTTTAAGGCAATTAGAAGACCCAGGTACCAGTCTTAGCCTTGCTCCTAATTTCTTTGTGACCTTGTGTCCTCTCTCGGCCTCAGTCTTCTCAGGTATATTTATGAATGTTGGACCAGAACAGAGGCTGTTTTCCTGGGGTAACAAACCCTCTGAAATTATAAGCATAATTTCTGAGCTGTTTTCTTGAAACACGATACATAGCTTTCTCAGGTTCGCAGAGTCTCTCAGAGTCTCGCTGAGTTAGAAGAAGTGAAGGGCCAGCAGACAAGAGAGCTTCTCAGATTAATAACATTCTCTAGCTCTGTCTTTCCAACAGAATTGTTTCCAACTACAAGGGACCTCTGTACTCACAGAACCTGAGTTACAGGGCATTTATTGTGTCCAGTTGTTGGTTAGACACATGATTGGCCTGTGCTTTATCCAAGCCTTTGTTACAGGCTGTGCTACAGCAAGGTCCCACTGTCCTCGCATCGGGAAACCTCAAAACCTCAAAAGCTTCCCCAGCTTCTCCAGACTAACCACCCCTCTCCTGGCAGCTGTTTGAAACCCGAGGCACACGATTGCTTTTTACCCTCATTGTCCCCATCCCCCAGAGCCACTTAACTGGTCCCTCCACCTTTGCTGATTTCTGTGTGATTCTAAGGTTCCCCGGAATCTCTAGGTTCCAACGATGATGCTCCCCGACTCCCCCCACCCCCAGCCTCCTACAGGGTCGCTTATTCTAGATTGGTTTGCTTACAGTGGCGTGTTCGGCGGTGTCCCCGGGGAGGGCCTGCCTCTCTGAACATACTTTTGTATGTTTTGTGGCCTTGAGGCAGGATGCAGTTGCTCAGCACAGGGCTCCTGTCTGCGCTGCCTTCGGCATGTCCATCCAGCACAGACCTGTCAAGAGGGCAGAGGACAAGCGGTGCCGGCTGGGCTCAGAGGTGACGGTCGCCAAGCCAGCAGTGATGCTGCATGCTCTGCCTCCAGCTGTGTGTGCTCTGGATGCTCCAGTCTGTCCTTATGTAATAGAAGGACCTGATTTCAAACTCTGTCTCTTTTGAGACAGCCCTGTCTGCACCCCCTCAGCGGCTCCGTGTGCGTGAGGCCTAAGTGGGCGGCATCTCTGGTGTTGACTCCACTCGTGAGAAAGGTGAAGTAGGAGTAAACATGCCTCGTGTGACCCGAGGTGGCTGCCAAAAGCCCTCAGAGGAGAATCCTTCGCTGACAGTGCGGTTATGACCAAAGCAATGCTTTGATGACTCAGCACGTCTGTGATTAAGTGACTTAGCAAAGGCCGTAGAGTCAGAGTTTGGTATGTGAAAAATACTTCACAGGTCATCTGGCTGATGCCGCTCAGTTTGTAAATGAGATGACTGAACCCCAGGAAGATTCAAATGCACGTGCCACACAAGTCTGAAGAAAAACCCAGGTCTCCTGACTTTCAAGCCGCGCCTGCCCCACCGAACCCCACTGCCTCCTTTGAGTCTTGGCCCGAGGTGGTGGTGAGAGTGAGAGTCCATCTCAGCGCCTGCAGCAACCCCTCCTCTCCTGAGTCACTGGTTTCCCAGTGGAGAATTGTCTCCAGGTGCTGTAATTATTGACAAAGGAAAGAGGATTGAAACTTTTCAGCATCAGGACAGGCTGTGCACCTAGGCACACTCTCAGATCAGGAAAAATGTTTCTCGATTCTGTATCTTTGTGTCCTTTCTCATGCACAGTCCTCTTTCCTAAGGTCTTTGGCATCTCCTGAGGGCCACTAGGCCTGGTCTGTCATAGCCCAGAGTTCTCCCTCCTACTCCCTCTCAGTCAGATGTTCTTCAGGTGGGACTGATCTAATAATATATAAAGAAAAAAGTCAAGCCCAGCACATGAGTTGCCTACTGCTGTGTAACAACTTACTCCAAAACTTAACGGCTTACAACAAATTTTACCTCACGGTGTCTGTGGGTCAGGAATCCAGATGCTATTTAGCTGGGTCCCCACAGCTGAGGGTCAGGGTCTCTCACAAGGTAACAGTCACCCCAAGGCTCAGTGACTTACTTCATTGTTGGCAGGATTCTTCATGGGTTATTGGATTGAGGGCCACAGTTCAATGCCAGATGATGGCTAGAAGCCACCCCCAATTCCTTGCCACATGGGCCTCTCCACAGGGCAGCTCACATAATGGCCAGCTTCATTAGCGTGAGCAGGGGAGAGAGAGTGTGTGTGGACAAGACAGAAGTCAAGGTCTTTTATATACTAATCCCAGAAGTGACATCCCATTGGCCTGATTCCTTAGGAGCAGTCACTATGCCCAGCCCACCTTCAAGGGGTGGGGATAATGAGGTATCACCTCACACCAGACAGAATGGCCACCATTCAAAAGTCCACAAATGATAAATGCTGGAGAGGGTGTAGAGAAAAGGGAACCCTCCTACACTGTTGGTGGGAATGTAGTCTGGTACAGCCATTATGGAAAACAGTATGGCGATTCCTCAAAAGACTAAAAATAGACTTACCATATGATCCAGCAATCCCACTCCTGGGCATATACCCAAAGGGAACTTAATTCAAAAATGCAATTCAAAAAATGCACCCCAATGTTTATAGCAGCACTATAGCCAAAACATGGAAGCAACCTAAATGTCCATTAACAGATGACTGGATAAGAAAGTTTTGGTATGTTTATACAATGGAATACTACTCAGCCATAAAAAATAATAAAAATAATGCTATTTGCAGCAACATGGATGGACCTGGAAATTGTCATTCTAAGTGAAGTAAGCCAGAAAGAGAAAGAAAAATCACTTATATGTGGAATCTAAAAAGAAAGACCAATGAATTTATTTACAAAACAGAAACAGACTCACAGACATAGAAAATTAACTTATGATAACCAGGGAGGGGGAAAGGGGTGGGAAAAGATAAATTGGGAGTTCGGGATGTGCAGATACTAACTAATATATGTAAAATAAAATAGATAAACAACAAGTTCATGCTGTATAGCTCAGGGAACTATATTCAATAGCTTGTAGTAACCTATGGTGAAAAGGAATATAAAAACCAATACATGTATGTATATGTATGACTGAAGCATTGTGCTGTGCACCAGAAATTGACACATTGTAAACTGACTACACTTCAATAAAATATACACATATACACACAGATATATATGAGGTGGGGATTACACAAAAGTGTGACTACAGAGAGGGAAGGTGTCACTGGAGGCTGCCTCAGGGCTCTGCCCACCACACTTAGTTATCTAGTTAAAGTATTTCACATAAAGCTTTATTGATGACTGACAGATTTAGTCCTCCCAGGAGATCACTGCCCACTCTGGCTACGTTCCCACTTTCCATTACAGAAGAAAAAGGGTCAGAAAGTTGATACACCTCATTGTCATTTAACAAATACTCATTAAGCCTCTACATGTGGTCGGCACAATGGTGAGGAAGATAAATGTGAGAGGTGAGATTAATGCTGTACAGGGTTCTGTGGGAGCATCCCAGGAAGACCTAATCTGATCCTAGCAGAGGTGACAATGGGCAGACAGCTGGGAGACCAGGAGGAGCTGGTCAGAGGACACGGAGCGGGCAGTGCTCCTGGCACAGAGAACAGCAAGCAGAGGCCTGAAGGCAGGAGAGAGCGCAGTCCTTTCCACAGATTGAAGGAGCTCTTGCTGGTACTTTTTGTTGTTGTCTACACCACCCAAGAGCAGAGTCAGTTGACCTCCCTTGTACTAACATTTACCTCATCCCAGGGCAGCCCCCGTCTCTAGGCCCCCCCTTAGACCTCAGCCTCAGGCCTGGCTGAGGAAGTCACGTACATCAGTTGCCTCTGACATGTGTCTCTCCCGGGGCCTTTGGGATTTACTGACCCACCAGGATGCCAAACTGACATTGCTCTGCTGGACCCAGAATTCCCACAGGGCTCCTGACAGCTCCATCCTAGCACTGTTTTAGTCCAACATGATCCTAAAGCCAAGGGCTGGAGCTTGAGATCCATGGGGAAAATTACGTCTTCCCAGTGGTCTGGGCTTTTCTCTTTCTCCTGCTCTGAACACAGACAACATCGAAGTCTGGTTTCCATCTTCCTCAGAAGGCATGTCCTGGGCTGTCATCCCGGGGAAGGGGCCTGATTATTTTCAAGCTGATGGTGGGCAGTAGGTTTCATTTTCTGACCCTGGAGTTTTAGCCACATGTGCCTGTCCACCCCCGTCCCTCCCTCTTGCTTCATCCCCCATCATCATTTTCCTATTAAAATATTTGCAAAGGTTTAGTCTCATGTTTCATGTTAAAGCAACCTATTTGTTCATCTCCGGTCTTACGACCCTGACCTTCGGTCCTCAGGCAGTGATGCCTGACCCAAATCTCACTGAGCGAGATTATTGAGTACTTGCCACGTGCTTAATGCTGGGTTGGCCCTCTGAAGGGACGACAGGTAACTGTCATACATTGAAGTGAGTGTGAATTTCACAGGCCATACTCAGGCCAAAAAAAAAAAAAAAATCTGTAAGTGGCCTTAATTTCCCTCTTAAGCACTAACTGTCTGAGCCGGACACTTAGTCTGGGCCAGACACTTAGTCTGGGCATTTCCAGGAAAACTCTGAAGCCAGTCACTTCAGAGATTATTATTCCCCTTCCTGCACCAAAAATGAGTGCTATGCCTGGAGGACTCAGGCTGGATGCCGTGACATCGGCAGAGGGGTGTCCACGGCTCCAGGTTGATCTGTGCTGAAGGCATCATGCCCTCTGCTTGTGGCCAGGCCTCGTTCTTGCAGGCAGCATCCCTGTTCCGTGGCTGAGGCTCCCCCAGCATCCAGGGTCCACACCTGACCTCACTGAGGCTCCAGTTCCTCTGTGATTGAGAGGCAGCTTTAGGTGTATCACCTCTCACGGTATCAGCCTATGGGAAGCGTTCAGCTGCATTGGATTCTTCCTTGAGGCTGCCCAGGCAACCCAAGAAATGACCTTTGTTCTGGTCCCCTCGGCCCAGGAAAGGCCACTTCTGTGATCTTCTGCATCCCAAACTGTGCTGGCTCAGGATTCTCCTGCCAAGCCAAGCATCAGACTTCCTTGCCTTTTCTCCAGATTCTCTCACCTCTCTCCCACCTTCCTTATCTAGTTTGCACTGTGGCTGAAACTGCTAGTTCTGGCTGGTCATCATAAGCACTTTCCAAACTAGAATAAATTGTATGCTTTGTTATTTGCCCCCACTCCCATAAAAAATGACCAGAAAGCAGAGGCTGATGGTAATTTTAAGGTAAAAGGGAGAGGTGGTTTCCCAAAATACAGTGATTAATATGTGATAATGTTATCTAGCCAAAACAGGACTCCTGAAATGGTTATAAACTAGTTGGGAAGACAAGATACATACCCTGATAAAGTAAGTAATAGTAAGTGTTTTATAGCCACTGACAAAAATAGAAGAGAATATTTCACAAGATAGAACATGTCGAATTTTCAATGGAACATTATTATAAAGGTTAAACAGTAGTAAAAATAGCAAAAAGATTTTGTAGTAATGGATAAGCCACATTTTGTTGGTTCATGCAGCAGTCAATGGGCTTTGGGGTTGTTTCCACTTTGGGCCTATTCAGCAATTGCTGATGGACATTTGTGTACGAGTTTGGGGTGGGCATAGGTTTTTATTTCTCCTCGGTATATACTCAGGAGTGAAATTGTTGGATCGTATGGTAAGTTTATATTTAACATTTTAAGAAACTGCCAAACTGTTTTCCAAAGTGGTGGTTCCATTTTACAGTCTGTCAGCAATGTACAACAGTTCTCGTTTCCTCACAGCCTTGTCAGTCGCTTTGATTGTAGCTACTTCAGTGGGTAAGTGGTATCTTTTGTGATTTCAATTTTCATTTCCCTAGTGGGTACCCATGTTGAGCATTTTTCATGTGATTTTCAGACCATTTGTACATATTATTTCATGAAATGTCTATTCAGGTCTTTGCCTGTCTTGTAATTGGGTTGTCTTGCCTTCTTATTCAGTTATAAGAGTCTTTATATGTTCTGGACACAAGTTTTTTTTTTTTATAGTTTATTCTGTTTTTATTTCAACTTTATTGAAGTATAATTGCTATATAAAATTGGAAGATATTTAAAGTACACATTGTAGTGACTTGATACACATGTACATGGTGAAAGGGTTTCCTCATCTAGTTAATTAACACATCCATTACCTCACATATCTATCTTTTTATGTGTGTGTGAGAACATTTAAGGTTGTTCTCTCTCAGCAAATTTCAGCTATACAATAGTGTGTCACCAACTATAGTCCATGTTACATTAGATCCTCATACCTCATAGCTGAAAGTTTACACACTTTTACCAACCTCTCCCTACTTCCCCCACCCTTCAGCCCCTGACAGCCACTCTGCTCTTGGTTTCTGGGTTTGACCTTTTTTTTTTAGATTCCACATACAGATACCATGCAGTGATTTGTCTTTCTCTGTCTGGTTTACTTCACGTAGCATAAATAAAACAGCAGGATTTCCTTCTTTTCGTGGCTGAATAATATTCCATTGTACACATATGCCACATCTTCTTTATCCAGTCATCTGTTGATGGACACTTAGGTTGTTTCCACGTCTGAGCTATTGTGAATAATGCTGCAGTGCACAAGTAAACATAGGGGTACAGATATCTCTTTAAGATCTTGTTTTCATCATTGGATATATACCCAGAAGTGGGGTTGCTGGATCATATAGTAGTTCTATTTTTCATTTTTTGAGAAACCTCCATACTGTTTTTGCCTAGTGGCTGCATCAGTTTACATTCTCACCAATACTGCACAAGTATTCACTTTTCTCCACATCTTTGCCAATACTTATCTCTTCTTGATAATAACCATCCTAACAGATATGAGGTGATATCTCATGGTGATTTTGATTTGCATTTCCCTGATGATTGGTGATGTTGAGTACCTTTTCTTGTATGCTTGTTGGCCATTTTATGTCTTCTTTGGGAAAATGGTCTGTTCAGTTCGTCTGCCCATTTTTTAATCAGATTGTTTTGCTTTTTCACTATTGAGTTGCATGAGTTCTTCATATATTTTAGATATTAACTCCTTATCACACATATGACTTACACATATTTTCTTCCATTCAGTAGATTTCCTTTTCATTTTGTTGTTGGTTTCTTTGCTTTACAGAAGCTTTTTAGTTTAATGTAGTTCTACTTGTTATTTTGCCTTTCTTGGCTTTGTTTTTGGTGTCAAATCCAAAAAATCGTTGTGAAGACCCACAACTTCTTTATCAGAAATAACTTTCAATTATTTTTTCCAGTCTGTGGCTTATCTTTTTATTTTTCTTAGTGGCATTTTTTAAATAATAGTTTTGTTAAGATATAAGTCATCTACCACACAATTCACCCTTTTAAAGTGTACAATTCACTAGTTTTTAATATCATCACAGAGTTGTGCAACCATCAGCATGATCAATTTTAGAACATTTAATCACCCCCAAAATGACTTCATACCTATTAGCACTCACTTCTTATTCCTCTCAAGCCTCCAAACCCCAGACAACCACTAATCTACTTTCTGTTTCTGTGGATTTGCTTATTCTGGACATTTCATATAAATGGAATCAAACATGTAGTCTTTTGTAACTGGCTTCTTTTACTTGGCATAATATTGTCAAGGTTCATCCGTGTTGTAGCATGTGTCAGTACTTCATTCCTTGTTATTACCTAATCGTATTCCATTATAAGAATGTACCACATTGTATTGAAATCATTCATCAGTCGATGACATTTGAATTTGTTTTCCCTTTTGGCCATTATGTATAATGCTGCTGTGAACATTTGCGTACAATTTTTTATGTATACATATGTTTTCATTTCTCTCCGGTCTATACATGTAGGAGGAGAATTGCTGGGTCATATGGTATTCAATGTTTAACCTTTTGAGGAACTGCCAGACTGTTTTCTAAAGCAGCTGCACCATTTTACATTCCTTCCAGCAGTTTATGAGGGTCTCAGTTTCTCTACATCCTTGTCAACGTGTGTTATTACCTGTCTTTTTTTTTTTTTTTTTTTTGTAGCCATCTTAGTGGATGTCAAGTTGGATCTCATAGTGGTTTTAATTTGCATTTCCCTAATGGCTAATAATATTGAGCATTTTTTCATGTGTTTATTGGACATTTGTATATCTTCTTTGAATGTCTATTCAGATCCTTTGCCCATTTTAAAATTAGGTTATCTGTCCTTTTATTGTTCAGTGTCAAAGAGTTCTTTATATATTCTAGATATAAGTCCCCTATCAGATATATGATTTGCAAAAATTTTTCCCATTCTGTGAGTTCTTTTTTCACTTTCTTAAAGGTGTCCTTTGAAAAAAGTTTTTAATTATAAGTCCATCGTATCTGTTTTTCTTTTCTAGTGTTTGCTTTTTGTGTCATATCTAAAAAGTCATTGTCTAATCATTCCTTCTAAGAGTTTCATAGTTTTAGTTCTTATATTTGGCATGATCCATTTTGAGCTAGTTTTTGTGTATGTAAGGTAAGGTCTAAGTTCATATTTATTTGTATCATGGGAAGATCTCAAAACGTATGCTAGGCGATAAAAGCAAATTGGAAAATGATACGTGCAGTATGATACCCATTCGTGCAAAACTTAAAAGCATGAAATGTCATCTATTATTCATAATTACATATGTACACATAGGTAAGAAGTTTCACACCAGAATCTTTGACAATGGTTGCCTCTGAAAGGAAGATAGGAGGGGACTCAAAGAATTGGTAGACAAAGGGGTCTTCAGATTTATCTGCCGTGTTCTTAGGTTGAAATAAATTTGACACAATATTAACAATTATCAATTTGGGTGGTCTGTAATGTTCTACTTCTAAGCTTTTCATGTTTTTTGAGTTTCTCAAATTAAAAATGCACACACTAATCAAAGCAAGAACGATGGACAACAGACCATTTCCGTGTAGCCCAGTGCTCACACTGGTTGAAGCACTGAGGTGATGCTTTGCGCACAGCCTGTCAGCCTGTTTGGGGCAGATGCTGTTTGTATGTGGGGTTTCTGAGCTAGATCCCAAAAGAGACTGATCTTCCTTTGAACTCATTTGCACACTTTGGTTTATATTTTCCCAGTTTTGCTTCCACAGAAAAGCCCAGTCTACATGCCACACTCAGTTGCCCTTCCTCTGAAAAGCAGCAGAGCCCAGATCTCAGCAAGCTCCCTTTAACAGAAGTTTCAAAATTTTATCCCATTGCTCCAAGCTTTCTCCAAAACTATACCAGAGCCTTCACAAGGAAAGTTTGGTTCCCACTAAACATGTGTTCATCCTCACCCAGTCCCCACTGGATGGCCTGCGAAAGACTTCACTGTGTGTGTGGCAAGTGCAGTGTGACAGCCAGATGAGCCGGCTCCAGGGAACAGCCTGCAGCTGGGCTCCCAACACGCAGACGCGGGTGTGGGTGGCGTGTGTCCCTGTGGCAGCTGCAGAGGTGCTGGGCCGCTGTCATTGCCCTCGGAGTGGAACGGCTTGTTCCACTCCCTCCCACTGCCGGGCTGCGCGGCCTGACACCGAGCTCTTACTCTCTTCATCCTGGGTTTTCTCCAATAAAATGGATACAAAAATGTATGTCCTTTCTACTCACAAGTTGTTGTGAGGCTCAAATGAGATAGTGCCCATGAATGTGTTTGCAAACAAAAATGAAAGCTGTTGGTGTACTATTTCCAGCTGTGTGACCCCCAACCCCTGATCCTCCGACCAGCCACTCTGCTCAGTCTGGCCACCTGCAGGGCCTCCGCCTCCCTCTGCAGTGCTTTCCCTCCCTCTTTCTGTCCATTCTTGCAGTGTTCTCGCGCTCTCTTTTCTCTCCTCCCCTTTTGTTCTCTCCTCATCTCCCTTTTTTTTTTTCTTTTCTTCCTCTCTCCAGCCCTGGAGGCAGCCTGACTCCTTCCTTTCACATGTGAGTGCAGTGAGTGCATGGCACCACTGAACTGAAGCCCTGGGCTGGCTCAGACTGAGAAAAAGGACTTTCCCCCCTCCTCAAAGAGGTAAGACATCTGAGATAATATCCTTTATCTCTTTGATTCTCCCAGGCTCAGGCCACAGGATCGCCACATACATCACCCACTCACGGAGGCAGCCGCCCAATGCCCATGCCCGTGCGCTCCACGTCGGCCGGCTCCACCCCAACCCACTGCCCGCAGGACTCGCTGGGCAGCGGGGACATGCAGGAGGCCTTCGCCCAAGGTGAGTGCGAGAGCAGGGATAATGGAGAGCAGAAGGGGATTTGAAGCATGAGCAAGATTCCTACTGAGGCTTTTCCAGTTTCTTTGTGCGCTTAGCTTTAAATGATCCAATCTTCATATACAGTAAAAGTAAGTCAAATGCTGACCCCTTCTCATTAGATGGGCTGGTCTCCAGTGGAGGTCTGCAGGCTTTGTATGTGTGCTGAGTACAAACCTCCTGGGCTTCTATGCTCTTTTTCCCCGGGTTTTGGGAAGTGCCTTGTCCTTTGGGCTTTGCTTCCTCTGGAGGAATTTGATGGATTCATTCCAAAGCCACGTGTCGGCCTGCAAAATCTTTACAGCAAGCAAGAGAAGGAAGAGTGGAACTCTAAGTAAGACTTTGCCGAAGGCTCCTTGTCCACGGAGCTGATGGCCAGCAGTGTAACGTGGTTGGGGGAAGACGAGGAAGGTTCGGATGGAGACTTCACTCCACAGGGAAGCGGAGGTGGAGCTGGAGAGTAAGACCTGCCTTAGGCTAGGAGCACCTGGGAGCAACCCAACTCTTGATTGTGGCTGAGAAGCATGGAGTTGACAGGGCCCTGCTCTGCAGGTGTAGAAGAGGGAGGACCATGGACTTGGGTACCCGATGCTCCTGATGTGCCTGGGAGCGGGCGGAGCTGCGTGGCCCCTCTCCCCTTAGTGCGCACCATGTCCACCCGAGGGCCCGGCCCACCGAGGCATTTGCTCAGCCCTCTCTTCCCCACCCACCCACCCGGCATCGCCATCTGCTCTGACTCCCCTCAGGTACGAGGAGGAACCTCCACAATGACCTGCTGGTGGCTGCTGACTCCATCACCAACACCATGTCGTCCCTGGTGAAGGAGCTCCACTCAGGTGACGCCCAGAGCTCCCGCCCGGCCTCGCGTCTCCCCCTCTGCACCCAGGCCCTCCTCACCGCCTGGCCACGTGGTAAAACGTCGCCCCGGAGCGCAGGCCGCCACCTGTCACCCTGCGGTCTTTTTGCCTTCTAGGACACGCTGGCTCCCCGACCCAGAGCCGCTCCCACGCGGGACCATGTAGCGGCAGTCCTGCGTTTAGGCTTCTCTTAAGAACATGCCTGGTGCAGCAGACACAGTGCAGACTTGAGAAAAATTCCCACCTCTCGGTGCAGTCAGGCCCCTTCCTCACCTAATTTGTCTTCCATCTGTGCTTCGTCCACAGCTGCTCTCTCCTCAGGCCTGCTCGGCTGTCTCATTCCGGAGCTTTCCTGGATGACTGGAACCGAATCAGCCACAAAAGCTTCTGGACTTTCTCTCGCTGCCTCTCTGCTCTCTCCTATTTGACTTGGTTTTGAAACCCTATTCTCTCTTTTTGTCCACGATGAGGCTCTGATTTCACTGGAAGTTCATGACCCGCGTCTGTTGCTTCCTTCACTCCTCATGTTCAGTCTTATCTGTGACTCCCTTCTGTCTGTCACCTGGCTATTTCAGTGATTTTCCAGAGACCCTTACCTCATGGAATATTTGCCCTTACATAAAACCGAGGAAGGAGAGAAAAAATAGAAGGCTGTTCCCATACCATCAGTATCTTAAGAATCCCCATGATTCCATCAGTTTTGTAGCTGCCAGATATTTTACTATTTTTTTTTACAGTGGTCATATTCCCATGTTATATATTAAACAAACAGACTCCTTTCCTAAGTGCTGTAGGTCACTCGTACAGATGGCCCTCTTCTGTTTCTTTTCACCTAATGTAGTGCTTTTAAATACCTTGAGCTAGCTTAACAAGATTATTAAATAAAAATACAAAGCAGTTTTTCTGTGGGCTGTTCAGACACAAATACTTATCCGAACACATACACTGAAATCATCAGTCCACGCTCTTAGGGAAGGCAAGCCTTGGGTGTTTCTTTAGACCTTCATAGGAGAACACACACACCTGTGGTGTTACTGCTCTCAAATCTGCTGTTTCTGTTTAGAAGAGAATAAGTGTATGGCCTGGGTTGGTTTTTCCAGTGCAGTTAAGATAGGTTGCCAGTTCTCCTGTGCTGGGAGTTATGGTGACGCTGTCTTCAGTCTGGTACCATTTCTCAGCCCCCGTTAGAAGCATTGCCCCCTCCACATACACAAACCGAAGAGCTGACGTCATGGGTGATTAGAAAGTCCCTTCCCTAATATAGCTCCCCACAGATGCCAGAAATCCCACTTTTGGAGGGAATTTCCTAGGGGATTTCAGGCCGTGGAAATTAACCACACTTGTGCCTTGTGGCCACTTCTTGGGGTTTGTGCAAAATAAGTGGTTCGTGAGCTCATCACACTGATTTGAGAGGTAACTGGATATCATTAAACACAAAGCACACAGAGACAAAATAGCTTCCTAAAAAAGTAAGTTTATGGGGACACCCAGCAATCTCTCATAGGAGGAAAGGATGGTTTTTAACAAAACTATGCAGTGTGTTTAGAAGGTACCTTAGAGATTACACTGTCTACTCCTCTTACTTTAGAAATGCAGCGAGTGGTGATCAGAAAAGTGATTTGCCTGAAGTTGTGCAGCTTGAAGGGGCAAAGCTGGTCTTAGAGCTTATGTCTGAACATTAAGCTGATGCTGTTACCACCACACTGCCTTTATCCCCACGCAGGACAAGGTGTCAAATCTCCAGTCCCAGGAGGGCCCCTTTCACTGATGCTCCATTCTCCCAAGCCCTGAAGTCCACAGGGAGGTGTGGACTAGGCCCACACGTGGCACAGTGTCTCTATAAAACACAGAAGTAAAACCCCTTTACGTGCGAGGCTGCAGTCTCTCGATGAGTGGAAGAGCCTCGCCCGACACCAGCACCATTTTACCATCACTGTCAAGGTCTCTGTGAGGATGCGATTAGATGTTCACATTGTGTTTACATGTATTCTGCACAGCGCGGACGTACTATTTATACCATAGCTTGCCCACCTCGTCTTTTTTGAAATGCTTTCAAAAATAACGGACTCTTAGAGTTGGAGAGGATCTTAGAAGTCATTTAATCCAACTTGCTGCTCAGTATAAGTCCTCTGTTTGAATATTTCCGGTGAGCTCATTCATGACCAGTTCTCCCCACTGGGAAGTTCTTCCTTATCAGGGAGCCAAAACCTGCCTGTCTGTAATGCCTGCATTCTCGTTCCACTCTCTGAAGTGACCCAGACTGAGCTCAGTCCCTCCTCTTCACGTCAGCCTTTCAAGTATTTGATGGCAGATGGCAGGGTTCTCCCTCCGCCTTCCCCACTTTGGGCAACTGGTCACCGTTCCTTCAGCTGTAACTCATGCGGGTTTCACCGGACCATCCTGCCTGCCCACACCAGGATGTGGCCAAGTGTTTCAAGGCCCCAGTTCAGAGCCAGTTCCCAGGGCCAACACCCTTCTGCACGTCGCGGGGGTCTTCCCCCTGCAGAGCACAGCCGGCTGCCGCCTCCCTTGGTGAGCCCCCCAGGAAAGCAGTCTTAGACAGCACTCCCCTTCCCCACACAGCCACTTTATGCTGTTCAGGCATTTTAAGTTTGTTGTCAGCTAAAATGTCTAGATTTGTTTTTTTAACAGAAGGCAGCATTCACCTAGGTGTCCCCTACCAGGTACGTTTACAGTTCTTTTCTTGAACCTGAATGCAAGGTATTAGCTGTATCCCTAGCGGATGTCATCACCTCAGGGAAGCCAGCAACAGAGCCAGCAGCCACGTGGGTGACATCAGACTGCACATTTCTCTGGGCTCAGGGCTTATGGGGACACAATACTGGGGTGTGGGTGCTACAGGCTAGGTGATTTAAGCACCCTTGGAGGCCTGCAGCCGTGAGCCTTTAGCTAGGGTTTCATCCCACGCCTCTCAAGTTACTCCCTTCTCCCTCCTGCCATGCTTATGCCGTGCGGAAGGGTCACTGGCCTCCTTGGACTTGTTTTCACAGCAGAGGAAGGTGCAGAGGAAGAAGAAGAGAAGATGCAGAATGGGAAAGACAGAGGTAAAGGCAGCTCCACAGGACCCCTAGTCTGAATGAGAGCCAGAGCTCCAGTCCCTGAATGAAACCCTCCTTGCCCTTTTGTTTCTGCCTTTCTTCCAGCTGCCACCTTTCCCCAAAGCTTTCAGACCCCTACCGTTCCTTCTCCCTGCTGTTCCCAGCTGACCGTCAAGTTTTTCTCTAGAGATGGTCATGTCAGTGGATCAACAAAAGCTTCCTGATTTCCTGACGCTCTTGAGAGATGGGTGGCAGGGATACAGGAGGTGGATCCAAGTCAAAGACCAAACATGACCCCTTGCCTCCGGGAGTTTATAGGAAAGCAAAATTAAAATATGGAAAATAAATAAGAGATAAAATGAAGTGGCAGGAAAAGTCAGTCGTCAGACTTTGAGTGTAGGATTGTAAATGCAAGAAGTGTTTGTGAAAAGGAAGAGATTGTTGTGGACAGAACAGCCAAATGGTTTTGTGGCTTCTCAGAGGAATTAAAAGCAATAGAGAAAGGTATCAGCAAAGGACAGTAATGCCTTCCTCATTTTATTGTCTCCAAAACCTCCTTAATAACTTGTTATGTTCAAAGAGCTGTGCTAAATGGTTTCCATGTTTAATCTTACTCAGTCCTCAACAACCCAGTGAGGTGTGTAATATAATAATATCTCCATTTTACCGATGAGAAAATAGGCTCAGAGAAATTGAGATCGTGTAGCTATTAAGTGGTAAAGATTGGATTTGAACTGGGTCTTTCTGACTCCAGACTTCATGCTCTTAATCTTCATGTTTCTACGTTACCCTGAACAGATAACAATGCTCTTTGGACATTTGAGAGTTAGCTCTTATTTCTGTGACATATTAATACATCTGTTACTGGATTCCTTCAAAATGTAAGATCCACAAGGCAGAGATTATGGTCTGTTTTGTTCAGGTTGTATCCGCAGTGCCTAGAACAGTGCCTGGCACGTAGTGGGATGTAAGTAAATCCACAAATCTAAGGAAGTAAATAAACAGGGTGGTGTGCTGGAGAGCCAGTTGTCAGGGAGAGAGGTGGGTGGCCACCCTGGGGAGGCTGAGGGGTGGAGCTTGAGAAGGAGCCAGCCCTGCTCTCCCAGGTCCCTGCTGGATGCTCTGCACTTAACACACCCTTCCTGTTTGATTCTTTAGCCCCTGGAGGAAAGGATTCCAGACAGGGCTCAGGGCGGTTAAACAACTTGCCCAAGTAGTGAGTGACAGAGCCTGGACTCAGCCCAGGTACCTCTAACGCCAGCGCCCAGGCTTTAGTCTGAGCAGACTGGGAGACCGAGGGAAGTGAAAGAAGTCTTAAGGAAGGTAGGAAGCCGTGGATGCAGGAAGGGAGGCTGTGATGGGGAGGGGGGCACACCTTGAGGGGCGGGGTCTGGAGTGTTTGCCCGTAGGGTCTGGTGCGGACAAGAGAGGGAGGGTTTTGGAGTTTGTCAGCAAGGAGACTGGAATTGCCAAGGAAGAAATGGGGAGAAAAAGAAAAACATACTCCAGGTGCTGAAATCATCGAGTGAGTCAGAGCGAGGCCTGGGAGAAAGTGGACAATAGTACTGATGAATTGATGAGAATGACGTATTTGGCATGGCCGTCCAAAGGTCAGAAGGAGAGGGCAGCAGTGTTTGAAACATCTAGAAATGCTGCAAAGAAATGGAGAGAAGACTGACTTCTCTGGGCCGACAGGGCACTAGGAAGAAGGCAGAAGGGTTGTGATGCAGGAGGTGACGAGAAGAGGAGACACAGAGATAGATTTACACTTATGTAAACACAAGCTGCAAACAAACGCATGCACACTCACACCATCCAACCAGACCCCGGCATTCGTGTGGAATGTTCTTGGCTGAAGACATAACAGCTGCTGTTTTGGCCTCTCTTCCCTTATACCCTCCCTTCCCCCATAGCTTTTCCCATGGCCTCTCTTCAGTCTCCCCCACTCCCCCGAAGCACACAGAGGACTCTGCCCTGACCACTTGGGCCTTGCCCTGACCATAGACTCCAGCCTGTAGTCCTGAGTCTGGATGTAGGCTGTGTCTCACATATGGACTGGGTACGGTTTCCCTTGTCTGGTACCTGCTGGCCCCAGGGGCCCTCTGTCTTTGCTCCTGTGTTGCCCTGTCAACATCTCTTTCTGTCCCTCCTGCTTTGTATGTCTATGGGAAGCCTTTCTGTAAGGATGCCTCAATTTTCATTTCTGTGGCTTTTAGGTATCACCCCCAAGGGGAAGAGTGTTATGAGTTGGGATGAGAGATGGGTAGGGTTTAAAAACAAAGTTTGACTCTCAACATTGTATAGGTCCTCAGATATGCCCCTGTAGCTAACTTGTAGCTGTTACGTGGGTATAGTTGTAAAACCAAGTGTTTTTATGATGGACCTTCTGATTCTCCACTGTAAACTTGGCGTGAGATTTTACTGTAGACTGAGGTAGCAGTAACTACTGTCACCTAGGCATTAGAGAGCAATGTAACTGCCAACCACAAAAAGACAAAAAGATTTGCTTCTTTGGGGGTTGAAATCATGCTGACATAACATGAAAACAACTTGGTCGGCACCCTGTCGTACGCAGTCTGCTCAATGCAGAAACTGTGAGAGCCAAATGGACATTTCTGAAGACTTGATGACCAAGCCGGGCTTCCCAGCCACATTCACCCCTGCCCCGGGCCTCGCCCTGCCCCACCCCGGCGCTCAGTCTTGCTGCATCCTGGGGAATGCTTCTGCTCCAGCTGGGGTACCTTCCTGCTTGCAGCCCCTCACCTTGAGTGGTACTTGTCACCAGGGCTACACAGATGAAGCACAGGTGAATGTAACTTCCCCCATATGACATCAGAGCCCTAAATTCATCTCAGCTCCTCCCAGGCCACATGCTATGCTCCTGTGTCCTTCAGAGTCACCTCTCCCAGAACCTGCCACCACGGTGTTGGGAGCTGTAAATCCAGGTTGCACACTTAAGGCTGGTGCACGTCTGGCAGACTGTGAGCAGTGGTCCTTGGTGAGAACAGATACAGGCTTTTGAGGTTCCAGGCGGTGGTTCAAGATTCCAGGGTGAGCAAGAGTATGACTGAGATTTCCCAAGCAGATACGTCTGCAGGAAGGAAATACTGTTCTTATCAAAGTTTGAACATTTTCACCTTGTTCACTTTCAGAAGCAGATGGGCTGTACCCGCTAATGTAGCTGCTCCCTAGATTTCGGGTGCATTCGTTTCCATTTTAGTGTTATCATTTTCTTCCTCCTGCGAGGCTCTTGTCTCCGAGGCTGTTTTATGTCAGCTGCAGTTGCTGGTTATAGGTAGTGTGACCCCCTGTTTTCATACCTGGTCGGGGAAAGTCAACCTACAAGGAGCAAAGGGGAGAGGCGAGCCTGGGAGCCCATGGGTATGTGGGTCAGGGAGGCCCGGAGGAGACCCCAGGTGTGACCGTGGTCTGTTGTTTGTGTCCCCGCTGCACAGGTTAGCAGAGGAGCCAGGACAGAGAGGATGCGCGGGTGAGTACGGTTTTCTCCGCCTTCCCCCACTGCCCCTTTCCCTCCTCCCTTT
The DNA here is from genome assembly GCF_009834535.1 of Camelus ferus. Taxonomy (NCBI): domain Eukaryota; kingdom Metazoa; phylum Chordata; class Mammalia; order Artiodactyla; family Camelidae; genus Camelus; species Camelus ferus. The sequence goes on along the minus strand of NC_045710.1, from coordinate 17,395,741 downwards.
CCTCAGTAACACGTCCCAAGCCAGAGCCACCCCACCACGTGAGAGCCAAGTTAGGGTTTCCCTTCTGTACTCAGCTGCACGTCTTCTCTGTGTGTAGCCCACCGGCATACCTGCTTGGCCCCATTTCCATGCCCAGACCCAGGACGTCTTGCACTGCCCCAGGCCTGGGCCTCAGGCAGGCCTTGGTGTCACCTGTGTCGGGAAGCAGGGGGCAGACCAGACACTGCTGGCTGAAACAGGCTCTGGGGGCAGGGGTCAGAGGTCACTTCCCAGGGCTGCCTATGCCTCCTTGTTCCTGATTTCCCACAGCCACTGTCATTTCTCTCTAGAGGTCCAAACCACAGTCCGTGCATCCCTGGGGTTCCGTCACCCAGAGCTGTAACCTGCCACGTGTTTCTGTCGTGTAAGACCAACGGACCCCATAAAGCCGACCAAACCGTTTCCCACAGTGCCTGGCCAAGCTGTACCTTCTCACTTCCTAAAAGTATTCATAAAAAGTACAGACTTCCTCACAAGCAAATGCCCATCACTTTAGGAGTTACTCTTTCACATTTTTCCATCTCAGGACCTTAACTCTTATCTAGTCCCAGTTTCAAGGCAGTGCAGCTTCTGGGCCTGCGTGCTGAAAGCAGGGATGAAAATAATTGGACAGCCAGTCTGTTCAGAGAGTTCTTCCAAGGATAGATGCCATTGGTGCAGCCGTGAGTTTTCTCTTTATTTTTCAGTCTTTTCTTCCCTCCTCTCCCCCACCTCTTGTGTTTAAAAGTTAGGCCATCTTCCTCAGTTGCAGATCTTTCAAGCAGAAAAACCAGGGCTGCAGCTCATAATCCAGAAAAGGAACTTCCCCAGGCCCTTCTGAGTAGTCTCGTTCTGGAGCAGCCTCCGGGCCTTTTCCTGACACCCCGCCTTCCCCCATCTGCACCAGGCCCTTGGTTCTGTCCTCGCACCCCGGGACCACCTGTCTCTGAGCCTCCACTGACTCAGGGATCCTGCAGGCTGAAGACGGGCAGCACTCGAGCTGCAGACATTCTCTTGCTGCTCTGGAAATCACAGAGCCGCCCAGGCCGGGACAGGCTTTTCCCTGCGCTCACTGCACACGCAGGCTAGGCCCTTCCTGACAGCAGGCTTTGGCTGCCGCTGCCAAGGAGGAAGTCAGGAGCTGACTTGCCCTTGGGGAGCCTGCCAGAGCCCCTCTCTCCAGGGTGCAGAGGAACTGGGGGACAAGGAAAGCGTGGCAGCCATCTGGCCCACTCCCTCTTCATGCACACGAGGAAACTAAGGCCCACTGCCCAGGAGCTTGGTGCCAGACCTGGAATCAGAGCTGGGTCTTCTGCTGCTAATGCTGTCCTCTGACCCATCAGGAGTTAGGAGAAACTTACCAGTAGTGGACAAGCAAAAGTATAAAAACTCAGGTGGCTCAGTTTCATGAACCCTTACATTGTGCTGTCCTCGGGCATGAAGCTAAGGCTTCCTCCCCTTCTACTCAGTGTTTCACGGCACATCTCCGACCTCTTTGCCATTCTCCTCAGTCACAATTCTCTTTCCCATAAAACCACCACATTCCAAACCTTGCACTGCAAACACAATTCTTTCCTTCCTGGAAACATTTCCTGACCCTGTGACCTAAGCAAAGACTCCAGGTACCCCTAGAAAAGAGAACACCCTTTTCCCTAAAAGGGGGCGTGAGTACTGTCAGCTCTTTGCGCGTCCCAGGTTGAAAGGTAAGCGTCCCAACCACGTCATTGTCATCCCTGTACATTTTGTCCCCAGCAGACATTGGCAGCATTTGTTCAGAGACCCTTGGCAGTGCCCGTGAGTCACAGTGTGTCTGTCCCACACAGGCACAGGGGACGTGAAGTGAGCTGGCACCGACACGAGAAGGCGAGGTCCTCCCACAGAGGCGCGTTCCTGTCCATTTTCCCACTGCACACCTGGGCCAGGCTTGCAGGCTGCCAGACGTCACCACCTGCGGGGGAGAGGGAAGTGCAAGCCGCTGGGAAGTGGGAGGGAGCCCTGGTGCCGCCGCGGGCGTGCCCCCACCTCGCACAGTCCTGCATGAACTAGCATCTTCATCACTCCCCTCCGGGCACAGTCTCATCGCTGCACCAGGAATTTACTGGAGGTTGAAAAGAGAAAAGAAACAGCACGAATCTCCTGTGTGTGTGACCTGATGGACTTCTTGCTGGCTTCTCACCAGCTCGCGGGGTGCTCCCCAGGGAGTGGGGCACAAGTTTCCTCCCTACCTTTGACCTTTAGAAACCCAACATGTTTTCTCCCCTCCGTCGTGCAAAGACAGCTTCGGGCCTTACTCAGTTCTACAAACATTCACACCCTGGCCACAGTGCTAAAAATAGCCTTCCTTTCTCTCACTGCTTAGTCTTCCGCCGGGTTCGATGCTGCTGCTCTGCAGCCCAGGCGGGAAGCGGGAGCAGAGAGAGCTCTGCACTGTAGCCCCGGACGACTCCTCCTCCGGCGGCGGCGGCAGCTGCGGCAGCGGTGCTGGAGGCTCCCGTGCAGCGGAGCACCGGAGCCCCGGAGCCCCGGAGCCCTGGAGCCCCGGACTGGCCCCGCGGGGCGCGCTGACCGTGACCGCCAGGGGGAGCGCCGCCAGGATGCCGCTCGCCCAGCCTCTCTCTCTCGGGGTCCACTCTGCTCCGGCACTCAGGATAATCAATCCCAATTCTCGGTGATTTTCATTTATTTTTTCCTCCTCCCTGGGCTCCAGGATGTTATTTTTAGTAGAAGAACTGCTATAAATATTTATAAAGGGCAGTGACTGGAATGAAGCGAGAGGCCCCACAGCTGGCTCTCGGCGCCCCCCCTCCCCATGCACACGGTTCTGCAGACCCCTGCCCGCTGCCTGCGGGACCCCGTGGCTCCACCCATGGCTGCGCGGGACCCAGGGGAGCAGTCAGGGTGAAACCACAGGGCTAGGCGAGTTCGCCACCCTCCCCTCCCCACGGTCCCCTCTCCCTCCATGACTCACATTCCTAAAGGAGGGCCAGGCTCCTGCAGGGGGACAGTGCCCAGCTCCTCCGTGTAATGAGACAGGTCGGAAGGCTCCGGCTGTGGGACAGCGGGAGGGAGCGTGGGAGCTGCGGAGCTGGTTACCCCTCAGGTGTTAAAAACACCCACTCTGGGCTTCAGGAGAAGCCCCCGGGCCAGGTGCCTCCCACGGCAGCTCCTGGGCCCTACCGAGGCCGACGCTGTGACCAGCAGTGAGCTGAGGCTGCGGCAACACTCGAAAAAGACAAACATGGGTGTAAAGGTATGCCCACGCACTCAGGAAACGGGGGTCCCGGCTTGCCTGGAGGACCAGGAGGAGCAAGGGTGACAGTAGCCAAATGGAAAGGTAGGGGGACACTCAATGCGAACCAGTCTCACCAATGGTGAAATCAGGCGTCTAAGGGCTAGACCAGGGCCCACCAGGTGACACTATTCGGTAACCATGTGCTTCTCCCACAGTCCTGACTTCTCACACTTCGTACCCCATTCCTGAGGACAGAGCAGAATCCCAGCTCCCGGTTCCTCACGTGAACTGCTTGCTTCTTCCAGAGCAAAATGATTCAAAGGGACAGTCAGATTAAGAGCGCCAGTGGCTTCAAAACAGCCCAAGTGCTCGGCCCAGGTGCAGTGCAGCATGCTGATAGCCCTGTCTCCTGGGTTACTCCGCGCCTGGGCCGCAGGACCACCCTCCATCCGGCGGGCGCTCTCTGCCTGCCTTTGACAGGAAGTAGCACCAACATCTTCGAATATAGGAGAGGCTCCCAACTCCCAGCCTCCCGCTAGTTACCAGCACCTAGGGGGTGGTAAGGGGGCTGGAGAGCGCCTCAGATGAGTGAGTGGTCCATTTCTATGTAAAAATCTCAACAGTTGATTTCTTTTCAAGTTAGAGTATCTACCATGATCTAAGGCCCCTGAGGTGCCTCCCGATGGCTTGGCACCTGCTTTCGAATGCAAACCCACATCAGAATCGTGAAGTTGGGTCCCTTTCCTCAGTTCTGACCTGGAACACAGGTGGTCACCCTGCAGTGGGCATTTCCTTCTTAATTGCTCTGTGACCATTTAGGAGTCTCATTTAACCTAGGTAGATGATCTTTTGAGAGAACTGACATATGCTGTTAGCATCGTGGGCCTCCTGGCCTGGTGCTGGTTTGTAGCTGTGAAGACCCCTGGAGAGGTGCCAGATGCACCCTAGGTCTTGAGGAAGTCAAGGCCCCACCAAGCTCAGGTTCATCAATCCGAGCCATGCTGCAATTCTGTTTATTTTCATAACCTCCTCCTCTGCTGGGCATGCTTTTTCCACCAGCAGACTCCCCCTCTTCTGCATTGCTTACACTCTGCTCCTGTAGTCCATGACAGCTTCGGAAAGGTACCGTTGCTATGGCAATGCCTAGAGCCATCTGAATTCCTGCTGCACCTTCTGGAAAAAAGGGCGTGTGAGGAGCCCTGCAGTAGATTCCAAACCTAGCCTTCGCTGGCCTCCCCTATTGGGGGGGGTCAGATGACTGCTACAGGTGGAGCGTGGGAGCCCATCTTCCTCGGGCACAAACTCCAGCATCACAAGCCGCGTGCACCTGGACAGGTTCCCCATGTGTGGACCAGAAAATCAAGTGAGGTTTCCTGCCAGGGGCTCTTAGGTGTAGAGACAATGCCAGTGTTCTCAAACTTAGAATCCCCTGGGGGGCTTGTTAAAAATCTGGATAACTGGGTCTCACCCCCAGAGTATCTGATGCAGTATCTCTGGGGTGGAGCTGGAGGATCTGCAGTTCTAACAAGCTCCTGTGTGTTGGTGCTGCTGTAGGTTCAAGGACCACATTGTGAGGACCGCTATACCACCGATTTATAAGGAGAAAAGCATCCACGTCAGGTGGAGAAAGGCTTGTGTCAGTTGTCTATTCTAGCGGAAGAAAGGGGAGGGTTGTGGGGAAGCAGTGATCTGTGGTCACATTTCTTGGCCAGAATCCCTGGGGGACTGGTGATCCTAGACTGTGTTTCTTTTTGGTCCCCACCAATCAATAAACAGAGGGTGGGAGCAGCGTCATAGGTAAGGCCTTGAACTCGTGGAAGATCAACCTCACGGATGCCCAGTGTCTGAGTGGGTCCTGCAGAGTCTAGAGTCTTAGCGGCCGGGGAAACCAATGACCTGCCTGGCTCAGGAGGGAGAGGAAGCGAAGTGGGGTTGCTATCACTTAGCTCCTGCAGTTGGAGCTTTTATACCAAGAGGCTTTCTGCACATTGCAAATACCATACTCTACACTAAACAATATTCAGACCCCAGCTGGGCTGCTTACCTTCCACCTGCCTGAAGCTCCAACTCCCAAGGGTATTATTCTAAAAGAAAATGATGACTAGAGAACCTGATAGATGTAGCAGGCCCTCCCAGTTACAAACAGCAGATGTCAAGGATTCTGACGCCTTTTCTGTAGACTTAACCCTGCCTGGAAAACCAGTTCTCTCGGTGGCAGGCTTGGTGTCTCCCACTGTGGTGTGCCTGCAAACAGGTAGAGTGTGCTCACTGGTGCCATCTCCCGTCTCCTGCCTCAAGCCGGGGACAGCTGGGTTAGGATCAGGCATAAAAGAAGTGGGCATCAAGTTGGTTTACCAGTTCCAGAAAGCACTATTCGTTTCCCAGCTCTCAGAAGGTTTGGATGGGTGTGACTGTTTCCTTTTGAAAATGTAAGATCTCCAAGGGAGACCATGAGGAGAGCTGGGACTTGCTGGGGAGGGAGATCCTTTGAAGACGCAGACACCAGATAGACATGCTTGATTTTCTGAAGTAAATGGAGCCTAGCACTGCCAAAGGTAGAGATTAAGAAGGAACATGTAGCCTAGCATAGGACTGTCATTCATTTGAGAAGATATTTGATGAGAACTATGTACCGGGCACCAGGCCCCGCGGGTCTTCAGGCCTCACTGAATGCAGGACCTTAGAGGTTAAGGTTGAAGCCTGGTCTGAGGTCACAACTAGGGAGCGAAGGGGGCTGGCAGGAGCTGCACTGCCCTCTGAAGCCCATCAGCCTCAGGATGGTGGGTGCCAGCTGAGGCCACTGCAGGGAGGGAGGGAAATGGCCACTTAGAAGTTTTGGGCTTTGGGCCTGTGAATGGGAGAAGAGACTGGGAAGAGTGTGTCCCCATGAATTTAAGGGTCATGACTAATACATAACTTGATAGCCCCCTGGGGCCCAGGAACACTGCCAACTAATAAGGAGTTAATTATAATTCATAATGAGTTATAGCCTGAGTCCTCTGCAGGCCCAGCAAGTGTCCTCATACACACACACGTGCGCACCTGTGGGGCCCTCTCTGGCTTGCAAGGTTTAGGTCACAGGTGCTACGGTTTTCCCTGAGGAGAGCAGAGCCTTAGGCCCGGCACCTGACTTGGGGCTGCAGGCCTCAAAATCACCTGTGCACGTTGAGTTTTTCATTCAGGTCCCACTCACAGATCTTGCCTTCACCTCCACGCCTGGTCCCAAGGCCTTCGTCACTTAGTCTTTCCCTCACCACAGAGATGGCATCCTTGCCCACCAGGCACTCACTCAACCCCTAATGAGGAAGAATCCAGTCTGGGTCCTGATTTCAAGACCTCTAGAAATCCTCCCCGCAGCGCCTCAAAACCCCAGGCCCCCTCCACGCTCCCTCAGCAAGCAGGCCCTGCGGCTCCTCCCTCCTCTACAAAGCTGGTGGCCACTGGGTGGCGATAGGTGTTGTGTCTTTTGTTCACCTCATCAACCACCTGAGGAACTCTGCCCTCTTTGGGGCTCCCCTGATGGGACTGGTCTTTTAGAGGAAGAAGTAAGCCTGAGGGCTGCTGAGAAGGCAGTGGGGCTGGGGAGGCTAGGTATGGACCAGCAGCTCTGGGACGGGGCAGGAGCTGTGAGGGAGTCTGGTGGGGACCAGACAGCCTGAGTTCCCTCTGGACCAGCTCCCCAGGATGGGAGTCAGGCTGGACCGCAGGTGAGGGTGAGGAACAGGGACTCCAGGCTTGGGATCTTCTGTGGGTCACCCTCTTCCCTTGACTGTTGGTCAGTGTTTGTCCTACCTTCCACATCACCTCAGCAACGATCGTGCGTTCACCCTTCACCACTAGCCTGTCCTGGGAGCCTGGAGCCTGGCTCTCCCTGTCAGAGGAGGGGAACGGGATGGAGGACCAGTTGGTGACATGCGGGCCAGAGGACTGGGGAGAGGAGAGTGGGAGAGGAGGAACGGGATGGGGGGAGAGGAAGAGCCCGAAGGTGAGGCAGGGACATTTCAGGGGATACAGAGGATACAGGGGACTGGACTGCAGGTAGAGACTGCGGGTAGAGAGGAAGGAGGAAGTGAGGAGAGGCTGAGGCAAGCAGAGTGGGGTGGATTCTCCTGCCCTGTAGCCCTAGGCTGAGGACATCTCATCCTGGCCACAGCTTACTAGCTCCACATTTGACCCTAATTATTCCCACTGGCTTTCTACCCCATCCCCATGAGCTAGGGCTGGGGACAGGGCTGCACGTGCCTTCCCCTGGGACTTCCCCCCACCCCCAGCATGGCCCCTGCCTCAGGCACAGGCCTCACCTGGAAGGCAGAGGCCTTATCTCCCCCTCCCTCCCTCCTCACCACCTCCCATCCTGACCCCAGCCCGTTTATGGAGCCCCTGCAGCCTCTGAGGGGGTTGATGGAATTTCCCTGGGGGTTGTCTGGTTCAAGGAGTCACTTATCTTCCAGCCTTCAGCCATCACTGAAGAGTAGAGGGGAGTTAGACTGGGGTCACTGGGAGGCCTCTGGAGCCAAACTTTGCAAACCATGGGGTTTAATGCTAGGGTGGAGCTGGGAGAGGCCCTTGTTTAATATTTCTGTTTACCGAGGCCGACCCTGACCTGCCCATGGCCCACCTCACCTAGCTGGTCTTTTCCTGCCCCTGTTTTATGACGGAGATTGGGTCTTTCTTCCCTCTGCATATTCTTTCCAGGGAGACAGCCCCCTGGACAAGGTCACTCTCTAGATGTGTCACACACACAAAGCTGCCCTCACAATGGCCTTCTGACTCAGGCACACCCAGGCACACCCAGCACAGGAACTCAGAGACCCAGAGACCCGGAGGAGCCCCGGGCCCTGCCAGCCCCGGGTCTGGAGATCACTGTGAGGAGGTACAAATGAAGGAAATGGAACTCTGCCTTGCGAAACCAGCCAACAGAGCAGCTTGAAGACATCTAGGGGGGAGTGAGTGAGAGAAAATACTAGAACGGGGAAAACAACCAGATACTGACACACATCATCAGCTGTGCAAGACTATGAACGTCCAGCTCACCGATGTTGCTCGGTGAGGAGAACCCACTGGGCTTGTTTAAGAGGGCTTTGCTCTAAAGGGAAGGGAACAAACATATTAGGCACCTACTGTGTGCCAGGCGTGTTCAAATATGTGCTCTTTAGTGTCATCGCCCAACAAAGCTGTGATGTAAGTTCATCAATGCTGAGGAACAAGGCTCTGAGAGGTCAAGTAACTTGCCCGAGATCACACAGCTGGGAAGTGACAGGCCCATCTGTCTGCTTGACTATAATGCAACTCCACTCCCCACTATGTCAGACTGCTGAAATGGCAGAATTTCAGCAAAATTTCAAGGAAGAGGAAAAATATCCCAAGTTTGGGGGAAAAGGAGCAGGGGCATGGCTCAGGGAAGAGGAGTGGAGTGTTGAGTCAACTGACTTAACCAGAGCCTGGTTTGCCTACTTGGAAAACCACAATGGAGAAATAATTGCCCAGATTTGCTGATTTTTTTTTTAAAAAATCGTGACCAAGATAGTGTCTAATTCCTGCTGCCACCTCCACCTCTGGGTACCTTTCTCCTGTGCTCCCCAGTGCAAACCAACCTGTACCTGCCACAGATAGTTTCATTTGTTTCCCCCCAGATATAGACTCTGAGACAAATCCAGCAGGAAGAGAAGGCAGGGGCAACAGCACGAGCCAGCAGGTGTTTCACGCACACATGCCGCTCTAAGCACATTACCTAATTGACGACTTGCCCTGAAAGCTGCGGCTGGCACCACCATCCCCTGCCCACAGCTGGAACAAGAGAAGCATTTTGCCAGGGACACAGGGGTGACAAGTGGCAGGGACTAGAATCCAGGCAAGCTGTCTCCAGAAGCCTCTCCTAACCTCCACGCTCTGCCTCCATGGCTAACAGACATTGTCTGAGCAAGACTTGGCCTGGCACTCTGCTGGGCCTTCCGCACATTATTTCACTCCAGCAGGGAAGGAAGAGGTGGAGTCTCAGCTCCGGTGCAGCCAGGAGGCCTTTCACTAGGCCCACTCTGCGATTTGGACGCTTCACTCATGTGGACCAATATTGCCGTCTGGGGCCCCTCCGTTTTCACCCTGACTTTGCAGGACAGCATCAGAAGGTCCCTATCCACCTGCCACATTCGGCCCTCCCTGACCAGGCCTCACACTAAAGGGACTTGCTGGGGGCTCCAGCAAAATGGCAAAATTACCCCCACCCCTATACACACGATGGGGAGGAGGAGACATCTACAGAAATGTAATCGTTAGCCCTACTGAGACACTGGCGTTGCCACTGCTATTCGAAGTTTAGGGCAAGCTGGAGAGCTAAAGAGTGTGAACAAACCATCTTGATGACCCAGGAAACTGACGCCAAGGAAATCAAATGGTCTAGGGCCACAGAGGGATGTGGCTGATGGACGAGCTCTTGGAAAGATGTGCTGGTCCTCCCAGGATCCCTGCTGTTAACATGCATCAAGGGGACTGTTCTCTCTGTTTAGGGTCATCCTGAACATTAGGACACAGTGTTTAAGGGCGCTCCTCCAGGAGAACATAGCAATGACTCCATACTTCACTTTATAACCTGGTCTTAGGCTGCTGGGTGAGCACTGACCCACCCCACCCCCGCCTAAGCCACTGTCACACAGCATCCCCATTATCTGACAACGTTGCTTCTGTCTGATCACCAGTCTTTCCCAGAACACAATATTCACCCTCCCAGGGGAAGGTCTGCCTGGAATGTCATCCAGTGACTGGCCTGAACTAACCTGGCCACACAGAGGGGATTCCCCCTCCTTTCTGTTTCTTTTAAGAATCTTGCAAGATTAGAGGGATAAATAGGTGCATGCTGCATTAAAATAGAGTTCCTAATTTGCCATCCTTACTTGGTCATGTGTGTAAAATGCTGTCTGTGCCCTCAAGAGGTTACAGCCTGGAGTGGGAGGGTGAACGTGGAAAAAAGGCAATAATACAAAGTGTTGCTTATTAATTACTGAACACAGGCTACAGGAAAGTGCTAAGGGAATTAGAGAAGGAAGAAGAGTTCCATGACAGGAAAATAAAATGATACCCAAAAATGAAATAACAGAAATAACGTGTTCCCCTCATTACAGTAACTCACTCCTTTACTGACACACACAGCCTGTCCAAGGCTGCTTTTAGATGGCGTTCCAGTGAGTTCTTTTACTGTTTTTTAACACTTGTAAGGCCTGGTCCGCTCCGTTACCATCTTCATGTTTAAAAAAAAAACAAAACAAAACAAAACACTATTTTTGAAGCAAAGCCTTCTTCCTGGGATACAACTTTCCTTCACTGGCTCTTGCTTTTGAAGCCTCAGGTACCCTTCTCCGAGCCAGCCCCCTTCTCAGGTCTCTTACAGGCTGGAGGCCTGTCGGGGGTCAGGGTGCCTTGCCAGTTTTCAGATAAACCCCTCCAGCTGAAGCGGAGTAAACGGCTTCAGCAAGTTTATCTTCCAAAGAGTCAATCTTATTTTGAACGAAAACAGAAAGCAACTCAACTGACAACACACACAAAGTAAATAAACACATCTGTTTGTGGATTTACCTGAAAAATTACAAGGGCAAAGCAAGACGCAGAGGGCCCACAGGGCTTCCAGGGAGGCGAAGGGGATGTCTTTCAGTTTCCCCCCAGCGATGGGCAGGTGGATGTGGCGAAGAAATGGCAGCACAAACCCATGTCCTGGCCTCAGGGTGGTCAAGACTGGACTCAGGCCTGGGAAGGTTCTGCCTCTTCCGCTTCCGGGCCCAGGATTAGGGCGGGCTGATGAGAAAGCACCCATTTCACCTGCTGTCTCCTGCCTCCTCCTCCTCGCCTGCTACCCACATGGGGCCTGGAAGGGTGTCTGGCCCAAATGGTTGTGGCATCGGAGACTGGGAAGGGCGACGCTCACTCCTCAGGCCCTCGCAGGCTGACACCTCCTGGGTGGGGGTCAGCGGGTGACCCACCTGGACACTGGCACTTGCGCCTGTCCCAGCCTCATTTGCCAGCTTCACCCTCTGGGGAAGGAGCGCTCTTGAGAAGCACATCACCCCAGGGGCCAAGTCCTTATCATTGGGACTAAAGGGGCTGACACTCTGCTTGCTGTCTGGGGACTAAATTGGAGGTTATAACAGAGGGTGGCTTAAAGCCATTTTCTTTGGCCCAGGAGGTATTTTTAAAACAATTTTGTGGGTTGAAAATGGTGAAATATCAGAAGATGTCACAGAAAAATCCAGATTTACAGCTTCTCCGGAAGAGTTGGGATATCTGGTGGTACTTAGTGGCCCCGCCCATAATTCTTATCCCATGGAACAAGCCTGCTACAGACCCTCTGAAGGCTCTCGGACACCCTCCTCTCTCCTCGCCACGCCTGTGTGTCCTGGGGCGCCGCTCCGGGGGCTGCCGAGGGCATGGAACTGTCCATGGGCTCGCTCTTGCTCGTGGGGGTGTCCCTGCAGCCTCTGAAGCCCCAGCCAGACAACTCCCTGCCCTGGCCAGTCCCAAGCAGTGGCCCAGAGGGGCCTCTCTCTGACTCCGAGGGGAAGAACAAACCATTTTAATAAGAGCCAAGACAACTGAAGTTCTAGGAAGCGCAGACTTGTGGGAAAGCATGCACACTCACAATTAGCCCACCCCTTTACCGTGCTTCTGTGCAGAGCCAGAGTTCTGGGGCAGAAGGGCCAGAGAGGGGCCTCGCTGCTGAGTTGGAGACAGTGCCCTTGGCCCCGCTCAGCTGCTCCTAGCGCCTGCTGTCACTATGCCTTCGGCCGCCATCACTCAGTGCAGGGGGAACTCCAGCGGCAAAACCCATGCACCCCCACCTATATGTAGATCACACTGTTTTGCTCATCGGTGGTCAGTGCAAACTTTGCATAGGCAAATGCCACACGGTGGTGTTCCTGGCAGACGTGACCTTGGGCCGCCCCATGGTGATGGCTCACTTGCTCGTGACTGTCCAGGATGGCCCTGGGCTATGAGCAGGAAAGGAGAGGTAGTTTTAGAGGAATAAGCAACTGAGCAGGACTCTGAGGAGAGACTCTTCGATGATGTCACATTCGTGAAGTTGGCACCCACCCAGCTCGGATGATGGTCTTCCTGGAAACATTTATGTTTCAGGTCTCCAGTCCTTAACACATTCATTCAACATGGACATTCTGAACCTTGGTACTATTAAACATATGCTCTTCTTGTCTTCGTGAATGGACTGTGAGCTCCCTGAGGACAGAGATGGTGACATATTTCTTCAGGCCTCCCTACAGCCTGTAAATCTATGCTTTCCAACATCCCTGATGACCAAAATGACTGCTTATGGACAAATGCCAAAAGTGCAAATGGTTTAATACATATAGACAGAGATAATGTAGATAATTAAATTTCTACAATCAACACTCATGAAATTCTAGGGTGTGTCTGAACTAAGTTTTTTTTTAAAGAAGTATTTTTTTTCTTATTTTTTACTGAAGGGTGGTCAATTTACAATTTAGTTTCAGGTGTACAGTAAAGTGATTCAGTTATATATATACATTTACAAGAAATTACATTACAAGAAATTGAATATAGTTTCCTGTGCTATACATATATTGTTGTTTACCTATTTTATATGTATATAATGTATGTATATCTGTTAATTGAACAAAGTTTACAAATAGTATTACTATTTTATTTCTTTGAAAAAAAAGAAAAGAAAAATCCACTTGCAATCACCTGTCTTCCTGAATGCCCTTCCCCTCCTTCCCCCGACTCCCATCCAAAGTCAGAGCATCGCAGCTACACGCTCTCCTCCAAAGGAGCCCATCACCTCCTCAGGATTCTATACGCACAAGCTCCTGCCTAGAGGCACCTACTGGGTAGGTGACAGACAGTCCAATCACTCTGGCCTACGTAAGCCATTTTGCACTCTGTAGCAGTGACCACTGAGGACAGTCCCACTTGGGAACACCCAGAAGTGTTAGAAACCATCCCTGACACTACTAGCACCTTGAAGCACAGGAGAAGGCACACAGAAGACAGTGCTGGGCGCGTGGCGGGTGCCGATTCTGAGTGCACAGGAGGCTGGTGTATGGGGACCCAGAGGCTGCACCGGCCAGGAAACACCACTTAGATTAGAACCTAATTCTTGTGTAGACTCTTCTAACTGATGTGGATAAAAGACTGCTTTTTGGTGCAGTTAATGAATATGTGGTTTAAGATGTTGCAGGAAGGTGTCCATCTCCAGAAAAAAAAAAAAAAAAAACAACTCAGAGAGGCTAAAGGGGGTCTTTACATTTCAAGTAAGAGGGGAGTCAACTCTTGAACCCAGGTCCGGCCACCCATCTGGCGTTCTCTCAGCTGCCTGGAGAAGACAGGCTGTCTGTGGTCCCAGGCCTTGTGCCAGTTGTATGGGGCTCCCCAACTCTTGCTCTAGGTCTCTGAGTTCTAGCATCCTGCACGCGTCCATTTTTCCTTTCTGTTCACTGCCCTCCAGCTCACCTGCCCATGGATGTGAGCAGCCTAGCTCCCTGAGGATTCACAAGGGTGACTGTTTGCTCTGCTCCAACTTTGTCCCAAGTCATCCAGCCCTGCTGCGGTGTCTCAGGCTGCCCTGGGCTTCCCCAGGCTTCCCCCACGCCTCCCCACACCTGGCCTAGACCTGCCACCTCATGCCTTGTTTTTCCTTGTGGATCTTCTCTCTTCCCTCTCCCTGGGAGCCTGCACCCTGTGCATCCCTCACTAAGGCCCCCCCACCCACCTCTGTCTCTGCTCCCAAGTGCCCTCACCAGCAAGGGCCCTGCCCTCTGCAATTGGCCCATCCTCTCTCTCTCAGAGGTCTGGCTGGGTTCCTACCCCTCGGGGCGGCCTTCCTTGGGCTCCCCACCCCAAACCCTGTCTTTTGGGGCAGCTGTGGGGTACAGTGGAACTAGTGTGGGCTCTCGGGGGCAGATACGCCTGCATCTGGATCCTGATGCCGCTCCGCAGGCAGGTCACGCCTTACTCTCTGCATCTACAAAATGAGAAGGTAAGTCCAACCCGCATGGTTGTTACAAGAGTTATATTGAAACACATGACACCTGGAACAGCGCTCGGTACACAGTAAACGCTCAGTAGCCGTTCTCCTTCCTTCCTCTGACGCGGCAGGTGCTGCCCTTTCAAGCCTCTCAGCCTCGTAGAAGGGCTCCTGAGCCACCTGGGCCAGGCCCATCCTGGGCTCACAGGCGAGAGGCTGTGCTGATGGGGATGTAGGAACCTGGTGCTGCCAGGGTCGGAGCCCCACACCCAGTGCCAGGGTGCTAAGTCACCCCACGGAGTCTCACCAGGGCTGGTGGGGGCTGCTCAGGCTGGGGCCCTGATTCACCACCTGCCCCCCACAGACATATGAAGGGCCACCTTCTGAGGACAGAGGGTGGGGTCTGGAGCGCAGAGCCAAACCTCTGCCTCCACTGCAGCCTTCACATCACAGAAAAAAAACACTTTAGGGGGAAAGGGCTGATCCAGAAGTACCAGGAAGGACCAGGACAGGCTGGGGAGGGCCACCTCACAGCCTCACTTACCTCCACCAAGTACGTGCACACCCCTCCCTGGGGAATAACTGCTCTCAGTGGGTGAGGCAGTTTTTTTTCAAGCCTCTGAAACACCAAGGTCTTGCCCAGCTTTTGCTCCTAGGGAGCAGAGAGCCCTCCCAGGACAACGTATCCTTCGCTGGAGATCCCGGCTTTGCACACATCACATTTAGAATGAGGGAGGGTTCTCTGCGGAATGAGAAGAATCTGCCTCATTCATTCACTTAACAAATATTTATTGAGCACCTGCTAGTGCCAGACCTACTCCAAGCCCTGGGGATGCAGTAAGAAGGAGATAGGGTGCCCGCCTCACCTGCTCCCAAGTGCCGTCACCAGCAAGGGCCCTGCCCTCTGCGATGGGCCCATCCTCTCTCCCCTAGAGGCCTGTCTCCTTCTAGTGCAGGAGACTGTGTGATGTCAGGAGGTGGTAAATGCTCGGGGGAAATGCGTGGTGGAAGTTTAGAGAGTGAGTCATGGGGGGAGGGCAGTGTGTGAGCTCTTCAGGGCGCTGGGTCTCTGCCTCTACTTTTTAGGTGAAGAAAGAGCAAACACACAATGATACTTGGCAGGAAATTCCCCTGGTAGGTCTCCAGGTGAGAACAAACTCTCTTGCCTTCACCGTTTATGACGCTCTGGGTCATGTCCCACCATTACCAGCTACCTCGGCCAGACTCTCCCAGCAGCAAATCCAGCCTGGGACTAACACCTTCCTTCCTCCTTTTTCTCTCCTCCTTCCCTCTGCAGTTTACACCTGGGGCCTGGACTCCAGGTCTTTGTTTCACATGCCAGGTGGTTATTTATTTGTTTTGCCAGTCCTTTTTGGCCACCTTCTCTAGTGACAAAGTTTCCAGTCCCTTCATCATATCCAGTCCCAGAAGATGGCTTTCTATCTACAGCAAGAAGAGAATATTACGGAAGTTACACACTTTCCAGTGCTTTCTCCACACTGACCAGACAGGAGGCCAGGTAGCCCCACCTCAGCTGGCCCAGCCCTCAAACCACCTCCAAACACTTTCTACTCCTCCTTGGCTTCCCCACCTTCATAAAGGAGCCTACCAGGTCTGAAATGAGATCAATTTAACTTCAGTAAGTGCTCTTTGGGGGAGTGGCTCTGCTGAGCCTGTACTCAATACACTTCCTCGGAACTCCATGCTCCTCTCCCAAAGCACTGGCCACTTCTCATTTACTGCCACAAAGGAGTTTTTAAATTCGCCGTGAGTGTTTGATTGCTGATTCGTGTCTGTGAGCTACTTGAGGGGAGGGCCCAGGTCTCTTTTGTTCATGGTGACTGTTTTGACACAGTGCAAAACCCTGCCCATCGCCTGCCAGAAAGTGGAAACTTAACAGGTGTCAGATGTGCAAATAAAATACACCCACAAGTACAATTATATTGGTATACACACAACAGTCAAAGACTAAGGAAACATGAAAAAAAGACATAGTTAAGGCTGAGTGGTAGACCCTAAACTTAAGTTCCCTTACAAACGATATCTAAGAATTTTTCCTGGTGTTCATTTATTAGGTATCTCATAAAGGTATGAAAAATGGAAACTCAGTTAATTGTAAAGAATAAAATAACATCACACATACACCTTCAGTAATTGTAAAACCTATCTCACACACACACTCTTCCCAACAAACATCTCAAACACGCACACGCACACGCACGCGCACAAGCACACTCTCTTCCTCCCGCGTAGCTCAGGCGATTTTAACTGGGTGCTCTCCGTAAGACCTGCTCTGCGCACGGAAAGAAAGCAAAACCAAACCCAACCAATCAGAAGTCAGCACCTCCAAGGCCCCGCCCCTTCCACATGGGTGACAGACAGCATGCTCCGCCCTAGGCCAGCGCCACCTGGAGGTCAAGGCGAGCAAATGCGACGCCTGCCGAGAGACTTCTCCGGCAGGCGGAGAGCGCTGAGCTGGCTGGGGTCTCAGTGGCTGGTAGAGATGCGACCCCCGCCGCCGCACCATTCAGGGGGCTCCTGTGGGGTCATTGATGGAGGAGCGGCTGAGGAGTTGTCAACAGGCCTTTAACCTGTTCAGTCAAGAGATTTCCCCCACTTTCCACTACGTTCTGTTGTAACTTATCCCTTCTTGACCAGAAGAATGGGTTTGATGAGGAAAAGTGGCTCAGAAAAGTGACACAATAGTGGTTGTAAATGCTTCAATAGCATCTCTTTTGGGCTTAACCTCCCTTAAGCAGAGTGGACCCAGAGAGGGAGTGGCACCTTCTCCCTGGTCCCTACTCATTGGGGTGCACAGGCTGCCCTCCTCCAGCTGGTGGCCTGGACATCCCAGGGGGAGCCCAGACTGCGGCACTGCACCCAGACCTCAAGGTCCGACAGCCAGCATGTCTTCAGCTCCCCTCCCCAACCATGGGCTGACTGGGTGTTGGTCAGCCCTGCCCCCCTCACCTGATCAGGGCACAGAACTAAAATAATTATTATTCATCTCATGTTCCTTGTTCCTGATTGGAAAGGAGGGCTGAGTTCACAGTAAAGTAGCCTGTGCTGGGGGTAAACTGAGAGAGGGACTGCTGGTGCCCCTGAAAAATATTCTTTCCCTCTCTGGTGTAGCCTAACACCTAACTGCCTCTATTTCCCCTCCTAGTTCCAATTTCCTCCTAGTTCCCTTGTCCCTGGGAACATGCAAAACCCCAGTTTTGGTCTGAAAAATTGGCTCCCATGGCCCAGGTTCTCCCCCACTCCAAGCCTCTTTTTCCCTCTCCATGGCTCTCCCACTCCATTCATAGCCCCCAATATTCCCAGGGCCGTAGGTCATGTTCAGCTCCTGGGAATTTATTAATTGTAGAATATAAGGCTTGGTCTCCTGTAAAGAGATTTCAAGATTTCTGGGGGCAAGTGGGTTTTCTAAATGCTCTTTGAATGCTGGGAACCTGGGGTGCTGTTGGGGGAGGATACTGAGAGGGATGGACTAGGGTTAGGCCACCAGGGGACAGAGTTGTGAGCCCAAAGTCTCACACTCAGCAGATGAGGAGCCTGAGTCCACTGCCTCAACCATCCTCACGTGCTCGGAGGATCCCTGGCCCCCTGGGAATCTCCACGTGGGCACAGAGTGGGGCTGGGAGCCGAGATCTGGCCCTGCTAGGTCACTGAGCTGCCAAGAGACCTTGGAGCCTCACTGGCCTCATCCTTAAAACTGGCATAACAATCGCTGGCCTGAGTGCCCTTGGGATTGTAATTAGGATCTAACAAGAATTTGATGTGAAAGCCCATCTCAACCATTATGTCCTATTAAGGGTGTTGTCCTCATTCTTCTCTCGCCTTAGGAGGCAAGGGATAGAGAGAAGTGGGGAGGCAACTGGTAAAAGTAGTTAGCTGGCTTTGCTTGCTCACTCTGACGAAGCCAGCTGCCATCTTGTGAGCTGCCATCTTGGAGAGGCCCATGTAGGCAAGGAACTGGGGACAGCCTCTGGCCAACAGCCGGCGTTGACCTGAAGCCCTCAGACCAATAACACATGAGAAATTGAATCCTGTCAGTGACCATGTGAGTAAGCATGGAAGTGGACCCTTCCCCATCAAACCTCGGGATGACTGCAGCCAGACACCTTGATTGCAGCCTATGAGAGACCCTGAGCTGGAGGACCCCACCAAGCCACCCACAGATTCCTGACACGCAGAAACTGTGAGGTAATACATGTTGTTGAAGCCAGTAAGATTTGGGTTAGTTTGTTCAGCAGTGTAGATAGCAAATATACTCCTTTCTCCTCAACCCTGTTGCCTGGTCAGTGCTGTCTCTTTGTTCTTGGCCTTCATTCACTCCTCTGGTTCTCTCCTTGCCTCCTTGAGGCTCCTCTTCCCTTTGCCATTTTTTTCTCCCACTCCCTAACTGTGGTCTCCCCCAGCATCTCTGTCTCCACTCTCTCCAGAGAGCCCCTCACTCATGGCTTCAATAATGAGTAAGTATTGTGTCTTTAGCAATATCCTTCCAGTCATTTCCCCAACCCTCCTGCTCGTCTGCATTCAGTTCCATTTCCCCTCTGGCCCCTGAATATATATTTTATCTGGATGTTACTATAACAACCCAGATCAGTTAATATGTCCCTCCTCGTCATCTCTGTTTTCAGTCAGCAATAGATGTTCCCTTGGGAAGGTGGCTCAGCGCTTCCCTGTATCCTCTGCCAAGTGCAAATCTCACTTCTGGCTGCCTTTCTCTAATTGAGATTCACCTTCTTTACACATGACTTTCAAGACATCAGGTCATCAATCACTCTCAAGTCTCCATGCTTCCCACTGAACCTGCCTGGTGTTTCCCACCAATAGCCTTATGTGGCTCATGCAAATGGCCCAGGGCTCACACCACACACCAGTTCTCCCATATTCTGCCTGTGTGTCCCATGCAAGTTGGTTCACCTCCCTGGCCTCAGTTTTCTAGCTTGTAGCTAAAAACTAAAAATACCCGAGATGTACTTCAATAGGTAACTGGTTTAACTTGTACAGCTGTGCCATGGATTACTACTCAGTGATAAAAAAATGAAGGCACTATTGATACACACAACAGCTGGGATGAATCGCCAGAGAATTGTGTTGAGTGGGAAAAAGCCAATCCCCAAAAGTTACAATAATGTATGTCTCCATTTATAGAACACTGTTGAAATGAGAAAACTATAGAAATGAAGAACAGATGAGTAGTTGCCCAGATGAGTAGTTGGAGTGGGAAGAGGCAGCGAAGTAGGTGTGACCATGCAAAGGCATCAGGAGGAACCCTGGGCTGATGGAGATGCTCTGTACCTTGACCATGTCAGTGTCAATAACCCGGTTGTGATATTACAGTTAGGTTTTGAGAGATTGGGGAAAAGTGGTAAAGGGTGCAGGGGGTTTCTCTGTAGTAGTTCTCACAATGGCATGTGAATCTAAACTGATCTTGAAAGAAAATGTTTAGTTAAGAAAAGACACCCCATTTAATGAACTGCATGGAACTTAACTCATAACCTAGAAGGTACACGGCCTAAAAAAAGAGTATGAATGAAAAAAAATCATTGCTTTTTACCCACTAAAATGTTGGTATTTGAAAAGTAGTAACAGAACCACAGGTTTCTAATCTTGTACTTTGACCTCGAGTGGCATCCCTACAGAAAGCTTGGTGGACTGCAGGGTGGCCCTCCATGCTGCTCTGAGACCACGAGATCTGGTTCAGTAGGTGGCAGCTCCGTTCCTCTTCTCTCTGGGGGAGCATGAAAGGCAGGAAGAACTCAGGAAAGGGAGGCTGCTGCAGAGTCAGGAAAGTTCTCTAAGGCAGGGTAACTGGGTCTCAGGGTGTGGACTAGTGACAGAGGGAGAGAGATTAGGGGAAGTCACCACGGGAAGGTCAAGTTCTCACCCTCACTGTGCCTCCCCTCTCAGCCCGGGATGCCCTCGATGACCAAAACCAAACTCCAGCCCTGGCTCAGCTCCCATTTCCTCAAGGACTCCTTCGCTCCAGCCCAGAATCCTTGTTTGAGCCTCACGATTATCTGGCTAACATTGGTCTGGATTGTGATGTGTTTAAACTTCTCACAGGCAGAGACCATCTCTCCAGGCTCCTCCACATAATGCTAGGCATAGAATACACTATACAAAAATAACTCGGCTTGTAACACAGTCAAAGGGGCAACCTCCATAATTCGTGAAAAGGTCATCAAAATCAGGAGGAAAGAGACCCACAACCTGATAGAAAAGTCATCAAAAGACAAACTGAGAGTTCTGTTTATAAATGCAAATGGCCCTTAAATGTACAAAAAGAAGATTCAACTTCTCATAAGAAGAGAAATGCAAAACAAAAAGTATTAGAGAGATCACTGCTCACCCAACAGAAGGGGTAAAAATCCAAGAGTTTCACAACATACTCAGTTGACAACATTCTTTTTCATATGTATTCCTGGTGAGAAGACAACATGTTACAAACCCCTGGGGGTAATTTTTAAAACTTTTAATTTTAAAACAATTTTCAAACTAACAGAAAAGACGCAAGTGTGGTAAAATGAATGTATTTTTTTCCAAACCATTTGTAAATGTGTCAGCACAGTGCCCAATTACCCCCCAGAAACTTTAGTATAGGATGTATTTCTTTCTCCTATACTAGAAATATATTCTTACAAATAAGGGCAGTCTCTTTTGTAACTGCATTTCAGACATCAAAACCAGGAATGTAACATTGATCCAGTACTACCATCTAATCCTCAGAGCCCACTTTCATTTCTCTAGTTGTTCCAATAATGTCCTTTATAGCAAAAATATCCAGAATCACACATTTACTTGTCACGTCTCTAGTTTCTTTCCTTCAGTCTGAAACAGTTCCTCAACTTTCCCTGACTTTCATGATGTTGACACTCTTGGAAAATACAAGTCAGCTGTTTCGTAGAATAGCCCTCATTTTGGGTTTGCCGTAGTTGTGTCGTCTCAAAATTCAGAGGTTGAAAGCTATCCCCCAAGATGATGGTATTAGGAGGTGGAGCCTTTGGGGATGATTAGGTCATTCAGGCAGAGCCCTCATGGCTGAGATTAGTGCCCTTATAAAAGAGACACCAGAAAGCTGGCTTGTCCCTTCCATCATGTGAAGACACATAGAAAAGATGGTTGGCTGTGAACCAGGAAGTGTCACCAATCATCGAGTCTGCTGGAGTCTTCATCTTGAACTTCCCAGCCTCCAGAACTGTGAGAAGTATCTGTTGTTTATAAACCACTCAGTCTATGGTAATTTGTTATTGCGGCCAAATGAATTAAGACAGGGTTTGTCTGATGTCTTCTCTAGATCAGACCCAGGTGGTACATTTTTGGCTGGAATATATATCACAGAAATGATGCCCTGCCATTCTCACTGCATCCAGTTAGGTGTTTTACCATTTCAATTTGGTCTATCACTGACATGTTAACTTTGATCACTTGATTAGAAGGCTTTTCTGTAGTAAAGTTACTCTTGTTTTTTTTCTTTTTCCATCTTAACCATTTTTAAGTATACAGTTCAGTAGTGTTAAATATATTTACACTGTTGTGAAACAGATCTCCAGAGATTTTCATCTTGCAAACTGAAACCCGATACCCATTAAACAACCACACCCCTTCTCCCCTTCCCCCACCTCCCAGCCCCTGGTATCCACCATTCTACTTTTTGTTTCTGTGATTCTGACTATTCTAGGTATCTCGTATAAGTGAAATCTAAAGTTACTCCTTTCCCCCTTTGTAATTAGTAAGTATTTTGCTGGGAAGTACTTTGAGACTATATAAATATCTCATTCTTTATTTTTTCTCATTCCTTACAAAACTTACAATTTATTCATTTCTTTGTTTCTAGCACTGTGGCTCATGGATTCCTATTTTATGCAGCGGGATTATAATCTGTTGCTATCAGTATTTATTTTGGTTCTCAAATTTTCCCATATTTCACCAGCGGGAGCCCCTTCTGTGTCCCATCATTCTTTGAGCACTTCCTTAATTTTTAAATGTGACATGTTCTGGGCTCATCTTGTTCCTTGCTTGACCCAGCTCTGGAATCTGACATTTTTCCAAGAAGGTCCAGTTCCTTTTAGTAAAGAATGGTATTTAGAAACCAAGATCTGGGCATGAGGTGTACTCATCGCTCTTGAGGTTCCATTGCTTGCACGTGCTCTCAGTGGACAGGAAAAGGGAATACATATACATATATAAAAACGTAAGACACTCAAATATACACACATACGTTTTACATCTATATTTATTTCTATATCTGTCACTATACAGGGTGAGGCTCATGCTGGAGTGAGAGGCAGAGGCTGAGGTGTCTCCTGGAGGAGGGGACTGAATCAGCATCTAGAAATAGGGACGATTTGGCAGTTGCTGTGGGAAATCCAATAAGAGGGTAAAAAGAATTGAACAAAAGGACTGTGTACTGGCACATGTAAAAGCATACAGAATGAATTTGTGTCTTTATGAATTTCTCCATGAGTGAGGATAATGGCATTTTACGGGTTACAAAGCACTTTTATTTCCACTCTTTGTTTTAACACTCAAAACTTGTATGGTGGGCCTGCAGAGCAGTCTACTCAGCAGCTCTTGGTCTTTACAGGGGCTAGTTGCTAGTACCTGGAGTTCCTAGGAAATGAGCTGACTGGCAGCTGGCTAAGGTTTTAAGGAAGTGATATCGCAATCCACAGACCCATGGGTTGCCCAACCTCTGAAGGAATCCCCAGGAAGTCATGACCATGCCAATGGGGAGCTGGCCTTCCCGAAAGGGGACTTCTGCCCTGTAGGCTCTAAGGCACAGCCATGGAGGACAGTGAACCAGGGAGATTCTCCCAGGAAGTCACACCAGGACTTGGCTCCATCTTGGGGAAGTGACTCCTGGCTGCCCTGCCAGCAGGGTGGAGAAGCTACCCCCTGTACTCTTTCCCTTCTCTCCTCCAAAGTGAATCCTCATTGTGGATATTCTAGTGTATCTCCACTATCATCGATCTGGTGTCTTTATGGTGGTTAAATTATAACTTAGCCACTGTTCCAGGTAATAAGAAGCCACATATAGACCGTGGAGAGGAATGCACATTACCTGGATCCTGATTATCTTCCTTTGGAAAGAGGAATAAGTGGAATTTGAGTTGTAGATGGTGAGGGTTCTTAATTTTAGTAGAAACATTTTTTAAAGTAATCTCTTTATTGAGGTGAAATTCATAGAACATCAAATTAACTGTTTGAAAATATACAATTCAGTAGCATTTAGTACATTCACAATTTTGTGCCACTACCACCTCTATCAAGTAGCAAGAGCATTTTTGAAAGTGCACTGATGGGGAAAAGAAGGTGTACATGGATGCTGGGCGGCCACTGGGTGGAGCGCGGTGCGTTTGCCCCACACCCCTTGCTTTGGGGAACAACCCTGCCCCTTCTCCATGGGCTGCTGGCTGGATCAGTCAGTCCTGATAACCACCTCCTGCACCCACTTTTGGGCATATGACTCACGCTATCCCACAGGCTGTAGAACCTGGTCAAAGTGGGCTTGTGACCATAATCAGAACAACTAAAGTAACCCTCGGGACTCTTCTGCTAGGGATTGCACTGTGAGTGAGGGTGACACTGAAAAACAAAGCAGGACAATCGTGTCTCAGAACTTGAGGCTCAGGGGTTGGGGAGGGAGTGTTGTTAAAGCACATGGAGCCTCATGTTCTAGAAGCATACGGGGGCTTCTTGAAGGAAAAGAATCTACGTTCTTCCACTGGGATTCTAAGTTGGGAGAGTGTGAACCTGAGACTGCTGCCCACCATCTTGGAGTTGTTTAAAGTAGGGGAAAGTGCCAATGCAGTGGGAAGCAGACAAGAGTCACGGAGAGAGAGCTAGCTCTGGAGCTGGCATTTGAGTCCCTGGATCTACCTATTCCTGAATCCCCAGCCCTGGTCTTCTCAATTGTCTCAACCCTAAACTAATTAATCCTTTTGTTTGTTTAAGGTGGTCTAGGTAGGATTCTGTCACTCGGTTGTTACTGCAGGATAACCTAGCATAACCTGACTGATACTTTTCCTCACCGCAGATGATCTAGGGTCAACCAGGATACCGATCAGGTCACAATGGGGCAGACACAAATGAGGGGGCTGTAGGAGCCCAAAAGCTAAATCAATCTGAGCTGGATCCAGTGTAATGTGTAGTGAGGCGGGCCCAGTAGGGTTAGTTAGCACTGACAAGTCTCTTCTCAGGACAACCTGGAGGGTGGTTCTCAGGCCAAAGACGTCAGGAACAGGCACTGGAACCAACCATGGTTGCTTCTTACTGGACATAAACAAACCCCCTAACATAGTCACCTTGGGCCTCTTGACACCAACAACACAGACACCCAAGGTCACACACATCATGGGCTCCCAGTGATTTCATCGTGAACAGTTCTACTGAATAGAAACTTAGAGCTTCCCATCTTGATTCTCAGAATTTCATCTTGTTAAGGGTAACTATAATGTTTTAAAGGAACTCTAATGATTTCCCAGTCAGATGAACCACACTTTGAATCCTAGCTCTGCCACTTCCCTACTGTGTGGCTTTGACTGAGCCTCAATTTTCTCATCTGTAGAGTGAGAATAATACAAACTACCACAGAGGGTTGGTAAGGACTGAGGGAAAAGTGCCAACCTGGTGCCTGGTGCACAAGAGACATTCAGTGAGCTGTCAATGCTATTTGGGGGCAGTATTGTATAAGCCCTTAAGGAATAGAGCCGTATGGCAGCCATCTTTCTAAACACAATCTTTCCTTTAGCCAAGCTTTAGCGTGCCTGTAGATGCCCAGCTTGATGTCGAAAGCGAAGTGGCAAGAAGCCTACAATGCACAGATTAATTCAACCAAAGTTTATTGAGAACCTACTAAGTGCCAAATGCTGGGCTACAGAGATGACAGAGGTGGTCTCTGTCTTCATGGAAGGATCATCATCTCTGAAACTGGCCAGGTGGAGACCATGGATAGCAGGGCCTATCATCAGTGGCATGGGGTGACCACCTGACTGAGGGTGACACTGAAAAAGACCAGGACAACTGTGTAGAGAGTGACCTCTGACCTTGAGGTACGGGGAGTGGGCAGATTGAAGGACCTGAAAGCATTAGAGGGCTTCCAGAAGGAAAATCTCTTGGATGAAAGATCAGCTCCATGTCCCAGAATTAGGTATCTCTGTTCCTGTGACCCTTGAAGGGGTGAAGTTGGAGGAGGGGGACGGAAATGTAGGACTGGTCTCAGTGGTGAGGGATTGGGTGTCCACAAAGGGATAACAGGTGCCTGGGGAAGGGAGCATACCATGTCCTGGCACAGGGAAGGTGAAGTAGGAGACGACCGGTGGAGGTACAGGCAGAATAGGGGAGCCAGGGTGGGGAGTAGGGAGCCCAGCACCAAGCCCTAGGTGTGGCAGCTGAGAGAGTGATAAGCAGAGGGTGGCTGTGCTGACGAAAGTAGATGCCCCAAGTCAGAAATCTGGAGCCCTGGGAACTCTATAGGAAATGAGAACAACCCCCACAGCAAAGGGGTGAGTAAGCATGAGGGTGGAATGTAGGTGTGCACAGAATCTTCGAGTTGGAAGGGATCTTCAGTGTCATTTAGTTCCACCTCCAACCCATGAAATCTTCCAGTCTTCCACTGACCAACTGAGGGCACTCAACTCTACTTGGACACCTCCAGGTATGGGGAGCTCACTCCCTTTAAGGGGGCTCATCCTATAGAGGTGCTCGAGCCTCCAAGACGGCCTAAGATGGGCCTGGCGCCCCGACCTTGGCTCTGCTGAGTGGGCTGGCGTCCACTCGGCGGCGGCACCTGGCTGGGGTGGCGGGTGGCGTGGGGGTTGCGGCGCGGATGGGCCGGCGCTGCTGTCCCCAGCCCCAGTGCTGAGGCAGGCAGAGTGCAGTGGGCTCTGGTGGAGGTCCGGAGAACTGCAGGGCGAAGGCCGCCGGGGGCTCCGCGGGCTGCCAGGGGGGAGGCACTTGACACCGGCCCGGGGAGAGGAGGGGCCGCTGTCCCTGCGGCCAGTGCTGGATGCGGGGACCCAGCGCAGAGGCAGTGCCAGGTAGCGGGGCGCCCCGTGGAGGGGAGGGCTGTCGCAGGCCCCCGGCGGAGTGGCCCGGAGCGCGGCCGAGGCGGGGTGCCCGGGGCCAGCGCGGGGTCGGGGCGCCGCGGGTTCTGGTCCTCCGTCCCGCAGGGTGCGGGGACCCCCAGCGGGGCAGCAGGGGCCGGGAAGTCGGGCCGAGGGCGCTAGGACCGGCCGCGCGCCCAGGCCGCTCCCGCCGCGGCGCCCCGGGGCCCCCCAGTCGGCGCTGCCTCCCGGGCCGGCTCCGCAGCGCCGGGGCCGGGGCCAGCGCGGCCGCGGGGGGCGAGCAGCGGGCGGAGGCCTGGGCCCGCGGGCGGCCGGAGGGAGGGAAGGAGGAAGGCGGAGAGAAGGGGTGGGAGGGGGGGACCCGGCGGAGGAGGCGGAGAGAGGGAGCGCGACAGCGAGCGGAGGGAGGGAGCGAGCGAGCGAGGCAGGCAGGCGGGCCGGGAGGGAGGGAGGGCGCGCGGGCGGCGGCGGCGGCGGCGGCGGCGGCGGCGAGAGCAGAGGACGAGCCGGGACGCGGCGCCGCGGCACTAGGGCGCGCAGCCGGGCCGGCCCGACCCCACCGGCCACACGGTAATGAGCGCCGCTGCTGGCGGCCCGGGAGGCCGGCCCGGAGGCGGGTGGGGAGGAGGGGAGACGGGCGGGGGGCACGGCGGCGGGCAGTACCCGGCTCGGGGCACGCTCTCGGACCCCCGCAACTCGGCGACGGGCGCTCGCGGGGCCAGGGCTGCGGGCGGCGACGGCGGGCCGGGCTGGCCGGGGCGGCGCGGGGGATTTGAGGGTTTGTTTATGTCCCCGCGGGCTCGGCAGGCGCCCCCTCCCGTCCCGCCCGCTCCCGGCGCGGAGCCCCCTCCGCGCCCCCACCCGGCTCCGGGCTCAAGTTCAAGTCTATACAATGCCGCGGGGGGCCCCCTCCGCCACCCGCCTCAGCCGCGGTGCCCGGCTCGGCGCTGCCGCAGGGGCCCCGGCCTGGCCGCCCCCGCCTTCCGGGCCCTGCCCGAGTCCCGGGGCCCCGCCTGGGGCCTGCGGCCGGGGCGCTGGAGGGCGCAGACCCCGACCCGGAATAATCGGCTCCCGCCGCGGCCCGCAGGGAGCGGGGGAGGGGGGCGGGGGCCGGGCCCCGCGCAGGCTCCGCGGCGGCGGCAGAAAATGGCAGCCTGGCACGACCCGGCCCCCCGCCCCTCCCCCCGGCTCCCGGCCCTCCTCGGCCCGGCGGGGCGGGGGACCCGGGAGGCCCCCGGGGGCGGGCCGAGGGGTGATCCGGGGGCCGGGCCGGGGAGCGCTTCGCAGCGATCCTCCTCCGGCCACCTGTGGCTGGGGGTGCGGGGTGCCAGCGGATCAGGGAGGGGCGGCGGGGGTGGGGAGAGTGCCACTTGGGGGGCACACCTATCCGCGGAGAGCCGGGCGGCGCGCGGGGGGGACATCGTGCCTGGCTCCTCCCTGCCCCCGCCGTGGGCCGTGGGAGCCGGGGCGGCGGCGGCGGCGGCGGTGGCGGCGCCGCAGTGTGGGGGCGGGGCGGGGGCGGGCGAAGATCCCGGGCCCGGGCCGCGGGGGCCGGAAAACGCAGGGGTGGTAGCCGCGGGGCCGGGGCCCAGAGCGGTACGGGGTTGGGGGGCGCCCGGGGTCGCCCCCTGCAGCAGCACCCAGCCTCCCCCCCGTACACACTCACACGCACGCGGACACACTCACGCACACGCACCCCCGCTGGGCCGGTGCAGACGTGTCCTTGAAAGCTTCGCATCTGCACGGTGAAGGACGAGGCCTCACCAAGGCTGCGGATGGGGGTCTTCGGCCCCATGTCCCTGCGCCCCGGGAGACCCTAAGCTTCGGAGCCGCAGGCTGCCTCGGTCCGTGTCCCGCCCTCACCCCGGCTCCCCTCCCCCAGGCCGCCCTGCCCTCCCTCCTCCTCAGCTCGGACCGAGCTGGCAGGGGTCCAGGGCCCGCCCCCGGCCTCCCCCAGCCCCCCATCGCTGGGGCCCGCGGCCCTCCGGCTGCCAAACTGCATTTCGCTTTCCTGGAGCCTCCCTTCTTGGGGGCACCCACTCCCTTCCCTGCCCCTTTCTGTTATTTCCCCCTTTTCTCTCCATCCCCTCCGTCCTTCCTCCTCTCTCTACTGCGAAGCCAGTTGAGTAGGTGTTGGCGCACTAGGTGGGGAGTGAGGGGCTCTCTGGTTCTCAGGGGCTCTCTTCCCCAGTTGGAGAGGGGAGCCCCCTGTGGCTGCACCTTGACCCAAGATGGCGTCCTGCACCCAGCTGGGCAGCTCAGGCCTGCGTCAGGCGGGGGAGGAAGGGCCTGGGCCCCAGAGCCACACAACTCGCCCCCTCCCAAACCAGCAGGGACAGGAGCTTTCGGGAGAAGAGCCTGCTGCCCTGTGACCCAGCTTGCCCCTCGCTGCCGTGCCCAGAGACTGCCATCAGCATCCCTGGGGGACTGTTCAGTCTTCATGTTTCACCCTGGGCTGCCAGCGGCTGAACCAGCCTCCTGGGCTGGCGGGCTGCGAAGGGATCCTGGGATCAGGTGCTGCTCCACTGTGCCTCCTCCCTCCCAGGCAGATGTGACAGCTGCAGCCAGGGAAGCTTTTCTCCTTAGGCGTTGCTGCAGTGTTAGGACTGGCCTGTGGGATTTGGGGAGCCCAGCTGTCAGACCCTTTTTGGGCTGTCCCCTCTGCTGGCAGGGGCCCTCTCCTGGGGGTTTCCTGAGGCTACGTGGGTTTGGAGGCATGGGTTAGGAGTTCCTGCTAAGTTTCTGGGATGAGGTGGTCCTCCTCTGCCTCCAGGTCCCATTGAAGCCCTGGTTGGGCTGTTTGACAGGCAACTCTGTGAAAGTGTGAGTCTGTGTGCATGTGTGCACATGTGCTGCACGCCGGCAGGGGCCCAGGCAAACTTGCGCAGCGGGTCTGGCACCTGCCCGCCTCCCTTCCCGGCCCCACTTCTCCGGGCCCTGGCTCCCTCTCCAGCCTCTTGTCCAGCTCCTTGGTGCTTGTCTTCAGCTACTCATGAAAAGCACGGCCCCTGGCTCCGGCGGACCAAGGCTCTCCCTCCCAGGCTCGTGGGCCTGCAGTAGGAAGCCGACCTTAAAAAAGGTGAATTCCTTCTAGACTCAAGGAGTGACAGGTCCGTGGTTTAAGGGCTGTCCCCTGAGCACCAGAGAAGCGTAGGAGAGGACAGCCACGGCCATCTGTCAGGGTGTCTGTGGACAGGATTCCTCTGTGGGGTGGGGGTTGGACTGCAGCTTCAAGTCCATTCCAACATCTAAATTCTATGGCTCTGATTCTAGTGGTGGAATTTCAGACCCAAGAATGGGGGTGGCGTGGTCTTTTTTTCACCACATAGTGATAGTCAGGAGTAGCTTCTGAGGACGGGAGGTTTGAGAGAGAGCAGGGCCTCCTGGGGGATGGGCCTTTGAAAGGAGAAGGTGGTATGAGGTCAGGGGGCCCTTCAGGAGACAAGTTTGTCACATCTGACTCCATTGAGGGTTTAAAAGTACAGCTTCCGGTTAAGCCGTCACATGTGTGTGTCCTTCTGTAGGTTTATGTGTAAATTCGAGTGTGTGCATAATTTCTGAGATTTCCTTCCCGAGTCTAATTCACAGTGAGCTCCTGAGTCTCTTAGGGATATTTTACTATCACAGTCACATGTCATTGCCGTTGGTCCTCCCAGAAAGCCCGCAAAGAAGACAGGATAAGCTATAAAATACTTTCCCTGGGTGACCTGGCTGGAAGGAAGTGGGGCCAGGCCTGCTCCCTGGGGAACTTAGACTGTCCCCTGCGACAGCTCTCCTGGGCTCCTGCACTGCATGTCAGTCTTTCCTCTCTGTGGTCTCCACAGGACAGGGACCTTGCCCTGGCCGCCTCTGGGTCCCGCATCCGACATTTAGCTCGGCTTCTGTGAGCGTCTGCTGAGTGGCGGGAAGCTGGCTGCACATCTGTGTTTTCTGTCCCTGTCCTCTTCCCAGCGGCAGGTTTAGTGGCTGGGCTCTCTTCTGCTTGCCGCTGCTGTGGCCGTCGCATACTTACAGACCAGTTCCTTAGGCTCCAGCCCTTCTGAAAGACCCAAATTCTTCCCTAGTGTGAGCCTGGACTCCATCAAGCCTCCTTTTTTTGGGAACCAGATAGAAAGGGGACTCGGGAGCAGTCTTGCCAGCTCTCTAATGGGTGAGTTAAAAATAGACCACCCTCTCCCCATCCTTGGGCCTCAAATGTTACCATTAGAATCCAAGCCCTAGAATTTAGGGTTGAAAGAGAACCTGAAGCTCTGAGAACCCCTAGCTCTGGAGCTAGGTGGGGGCTGTTTGGGTGTGGGGCCAGGCCCAGTTTCTTCCAGGGTTGGAAGTACTGCTCAGAGCCTGAGGCCAGAAAGGCCAAGTGTGTGCCTGTCACATGCTCCCCTCCCCTCGGCACTTCCTGCCACCTTCCACTTTCTGGAGCCTGGGGTCCCTGACTTGGTGCCTATGTCATCTTCCCTCATCCTGTGCTCCATTGATGGTGAAGTGTGTCTCTGGCCTCTAACTTGAGAACAGGCAAAAGTTAGGGCCAGAGAATGGCCCATGGGACTTGTTTCCACTTCCATTTTGGTGTCTAATGGATAGTAGAGCTGGTCAGCATCCCGCCTGCCCTTTGAGGCTGGGCGGCTCTGTGGGCCTGTGTGCTTTGCTGTGCCTGAGCAAGGCTTATTAAGTAAACAAAAGGTGCCAGATTCCTTTCCACTCAAATTTTGAGGGCTTGTCTTCAGTCATTTCCCTCCCTGACTCTTTTTCCCAAAAAAAAAACCCTCCCAAATCTGAGATCCATGCAGTGTTGCGGATTTGCATGTGTGTCCAAGCCTGCGTCCCCTTGGCTGAGTGTGTGGGCAAGACAGGGTGTGGTGCACGTGTCTCCGTGCTGATTTCTGTGTACATGGTGTGCAGTGCAGCCGCGTGGGGATAGGTGGGACTTGCTTGGATATGAGCCTCTCTCGAGGCAGCTGAAGTGAGGGCGCTGGAGTTGGAAGGAGCAGCATTCTGACCCTTCTCAGCTGTGGGATGTGGAGTGGCAAACTCAGTTTCTCTGAGCCTCCGTTTCCTCGCCTGTACCACGGAAATAAGACTAGGCTCTACTTGTAGTTTGTTGTAAGAATTAAACGGGAATGTGCCTTATCTCTTGGCGGAACGCAGATGCTCAGTGTTAGCTGGCCTGGTTATCGTCATCATTGGGACGGTTCACATGGACTGGTGCTGCAGGAAGTGCTCTGAGAAGGCTTGTCCATCTTCCTGCCTCTTTTGCAAAATCTTAGGCAGATGAGTAAAGTGCTGATTCTGATTGAGAAACCTTCAGAGGTGGGAGGCTCCTCAGCACTGCTTAGCAATCTGTCCCAGAGTTGAGCAAATCACACTGTCAACAGGTTGTCGTTGTATCCACCTTAAATCCCTCACGCTGTGGTTTCAGCTCTTAATTTGGATTCTGTCCTGAGTGCAGCCTTTTTGCTTCTATTTACCAGAGATTTGCTGAGCATTTCCTGTGGGCAAGACCCTGTGTTGTACTTTGAGGGGACACAGAGTGAGTTTAGGATGTGCCCAACTAATTAATGACCGCAGACCAAGGTTGCAGTAGAGGGAGGAATAAAACTCTTAAAAGACAGTGAGGTCACAACCCACTGAGGGGATCAGGGGAGGCTTCTTGGAGGAGGTGGCACCTGACATGGGCCTTGAAGCACAGAGATGCGGCTTCTAGGCCAAGGGAAAGAAGCCAGGCTGTCAGGGATGCCATGGCTGGAGTGTGGGGGAGACTCGGGAGAGACTCTGGGGAGGTGGAACAGGGCATCCGTGTACTGGGGACCAGCCATTGATTTGAGGAGAGCAGGCCCCTGCACTCTGTAACTCCTGTGTGGCCCGTGGAGAATTGCTCAGAATTTTCCTGCTTGTGGTGGCTGTAGGGGGTGGGGTGGGGAGAAGACAGAGGGAAGAAAGGGAGGGCAGGGAAGGGGCCAGCTGAGCTCATTTGGTATAGGATCTTGATGATTCCTTTATATTCTGTAGACTAGAGCTTAAGAGCTCAGACTTGGAGGGAAACAGAGCAGGGTTTAAATTACACCAACCCCAGGGGGTCATGGCGATTAAGGGGAACACCAGCCGGGGGCGAGGTCTCTGTCGGTGATGGCAGTCATGATGTGAATGGGCAGCAGGAGTGTCCTTGGCCTGGCCTCCCAGAGGTCTGTGTGTCCCCTTTTGCATCCCCTCCCTCAGGCTGAGGCACCCCAGCATTCAGAGAAAGTGGGAGGTGGGGCGCAGCAGACCCTGACTGCACCCTGCCCTCTCCCCTCCCTCCTCCGCGTGCAGCAGAACTGAGCCCCCACCGTGGAGGGGAGGTGCCCTGGGCTGGCCTGGCAGCTGTGCCCCCAAGTGTGGCCGCAGGTGTCTGGCAGTCCCTGGCAAGGACAGCCAGCAGGCTGGGCCGCCAGGCCGTGTCTCCCTTGCTGGTCACATCGCAGGCCTGTCTGGAGAACAGCGACAGCGGGGGAGTTGTGGGGAGGGCGGTCAGAGAGGATGCCTGGGGCTCTGCTAGCAGAATCCTAGCAGGGAGTGGAATTTTTTTTTCAACCATAGCTCTGCACTGCCCACTCCCATCCTACTGTGGTCCCCTCTGACCCCCAAGGCTTCCTAGCCTTATTTATGTCTATAACCAGGTTCCTATTTCCTCTTTCCTGCGGTCATGGCCCTGCTCACTGTCATCCCTATTGATCTTCCCTCTCTGTTTCTATTTCAAATGTCAAGGTCATTTTTAATTCTGAGCCGGTTGTTAGCTGTCCCGTCTGGGTGCACAGAGTTGGATGGAGGACCATCTCTCACAGCTAGTAACTGGAGGGCTGGAACTTGGGTCCTGACTCCTAGTCTTGTGCTCTTCCTGCTGTGCTACTATGTAGGTGGATCTGGGGATCAGTGCAGAAGATGTTCTAGACCTAATAGATCAGCTCGATCCCAGTATGCCAGCGGTCCTTACTTGAAAATGTTAAAAGATGCTCAGAGGACGATGGGGTCAGATCTGTGGTTTACTGAGCCGTAGGTTGGACGTAGGGCCTGTCTTGGTGAATGTTTGGAAATGCCTGGGCTGGGA
This sequence comes from Camelus ferus, assembly GCF_009834535.1. Lineage (NCBI taxonomy): Eukaryota > Metazoa > Chordata > Mammalia > Artiodactyla > Camelidae > Camelus > Camelus ferus. Next base: position 17,362,346 of record NC_045710.1, on the reverse strand, counting down.
GGCTAGGAAGCCGAGGGGCCCTGGGAGCATACCTCCCCCTCAGAGGTTCCCCAGAGGACCCTGGGAGGAGCAGGTGAGGGCGCTTGGGCCCAGGCCAGGTGACCGGGGTCCTCCAGCACTCCAGGAAACAGAACCTGTTGGCACGGGGCTTCTTGAGGGAATGGTCTTGTATGATTAATTTTACAGATTCTGAAAGGATGCCTAAATTTATGGATAAAGAGGAATCTAATAGACGCCCATGATATGGTATGGGTTTACCCCAAAAGCAGTGTGAAGAGTGTAATCTCATTTTTTAAATTCCTTTAAAATTTATACCAATATGCACATTTATAGGTCTGTACATGCTTAGAAAAAGTCATTCTGGAAGGATAACCCAGCAAACGTGTCGGCAGAGTCTTTGCCATTTTATTCACTTTTGTAACCTTCGAAAAAATGTAAAGGTACATGCATTCCTTTCTTAATGACAACAACAAAAATAAAACTGCACTTTTTAAAGCTTCTGGATAAGAACTTGAAAAAAATTTGAGTCACCCTTGGGCTGGAAGGGTGGACTCTTTTATAATGGATATGAAATTGGCTTGAGGACTGACAGTAAAGGGTGGGGCTGTTCAGGTACTTTGGAGTCTTTTCTGGAAAGGTTGCAGGGAGATTTATTGCAGACCCTGAGGTCTCTAAGCGAAGGCCTAGGCGGGAAGGGATTGCATGAGAGTGGAAAACAGGCAGCTGGCTGCATCCTCGTACATGCTGGGGGCCGTGGACCAAGTTAGCTTTACAGGATGGTGACTGGAAACTCAGTTCTGACACAGGATGGGACACAAATCCTTGAGGATCTTCCCTGAAGGCTTTGATCTGGTCGCCCTTGTGACCTGGTACAGCCAGGGCCTAGTCCCCGCATGGAGCTCGGGTGACCCAGCCCTGGCGTAGCCTGGGAGCCATGTGCAGGGAGGACAGCATGGGGCTTTAGGAGGCCCCGCCAGGGATGGAGGGGATGCCTGCTTGTCTGGCATGTGGGCTCAAGCTGTGCCCGACTGTGATCTGGAGGCCCAGGAGCAGGTGGCAGTGACCCGGTGACAGGGCGGAGAGGTGAGGAGGGGTGATACAAATTCCTCTGTCTGTTGCTTGGCAACAGCGCCCACCTCCCATTTTCATCCGCCCATGGGTGCCCTCTTGGAGGTTGCTTTGGCTTCTGAGGCTGCCCCTGGTAAAGATGACATGAGAAAGGGCATGTGGACTTCTCCAGGCCTGCTCCGCCCCCCCCCGGAGTAAGGCAGGAAGATCAAGGGCAGCAGCAAGTCCTCTGGGGACCACCCGCAGCCCCAGGCCGGTGGGGGACAGATGTGCAGGGAAAAGAAGCGACCAGGAGGTGGGTGGATCCTGATTTGTGTTTCAGCCCTACTGCTACCACAGCTACTGCAAGATCTAAAGTCTCTGAGCTGTGGGTTTTTCATCCGTGAATCAGGGATAAGAAGAGCGCCCGCACTTCACCAGTGTTGCTTGAATCCAATGAAATACTGTATGAAAACAGTCAGCACTGCACCTGGCACTTAGCAGGTGCTCAGGAGGTGTGAGTTCCTTTTCTGTAAGTGGGGTCATGACAGGGCTGCATGAGGGTGACTCTGGGGATGAGGCAAGGAGACCTCATGCAGGCCCCTTTGTGTTCTAAGACCCCCCCCACCCCCTACAAATGTTGCTTGTCACTCTTATCACCACTTAGGGGTCGTGGGGCCTCCATTTCCTCGGCCATCTGATCTCTGGACCTTTCATTTTGATGTCCTTCCATCAGTCTCTTCAGAGCCCATGCCCACTGGGGACCCAGCAGGTCCCTCCAGCCCTGGGCCCTCTCCCTCCCTGCCCTCTGGTCTCTTTAGGCCCAGAGCAGGCAGTGGCCTTTCCTCTGGTTGCTGAGCCTGCTGGCAGGGTTGACTCTGTCCCTGGCCCACAGGCAGGGGAGGGTCTAGACCACAACCAGGCCTGGCAGCTGGCGCCCAGCAATGGTTCCTAATGGTTTGGTTACCAGCAGTGATGTGGTATTTGTTGCCATCCTCTCACAGGCCGGGATTCCCGGCTCAACTAGTGGTGGCCTGTGGGACTGCCTGGTACTGGAAGCTCAGCCAGGAAGCCCACTGAGGGAGACGATTGCCTCTGCATTTTCTTTCGTCAACACCTTCGTGCAGCCTGGACTCTGACAGTCTGGTGAGGGGCGGGGGCCCCAAGTTGGCAGGCCTGGCAGTTCTTGCGTTTTCTCTCCAGAGGACCCTTGCTTCAGAGCCACAAATAACACTTATCTCTTCATTTATTAAAGACCTACTATGTGTCGGGCACTGGCTATAAAGATAGAAGAGACTGCGCTGGTCCTTCAGGAGCCTGCAGCGGAGGTGAGAGTCTGGCAAGGTGGCCATCACACCGTAGGCGGGTGGAGAGAGCTCTGCAGTGTGTGCTTGGGGCTCCTAGGGGCTCAGAGAAGGGATATCTCATTCAGGGGAGGAGGGACAGTCGGGAAAAGTTTCTAAAAGTGAGGGTTAAGAAGAATCTCAAAGGATGGGGAGCAGTTAGCCAGGTGGTCAAAGGCGTTTCCTCACCTGGTGTGGCGGGAGTGATGGGGTCCGAGGACTGACGGGATGTGAGGCCGCAGGGCCAGGCCAGAGCTGGACCACCGAAGGCCAGGATGTTACCTGTTGACAGCTGTTGGGCTTGGAGTAACATGCCTATATTTGTATCTGACAAAAAGATCACCCTGGGGCATCAAGGAGGGGAAATTGGACAGGTGAGGCTGCGGCCAGGGAGCCCGGGCAGAAGGCAGGTGTAGAAATGGAGAGGAGCAGCCGTGTAGGCATGGAGGGGGCTGCTTTGTGAGGCATTTGGGGAGGAATGGCTGGGTGATGAGAGGGTGTGGGGAGCAGAAGTGACTGGTTTCTGGCTCAGCCAGCTGCATGGTAGAGATGCCGTCCATTGAGAGGGCACGTGTCAGAGGGAGTCTGGAGAGATCTGGGGGCGTTTCACATGGGAGGCAGGACCGGGGCTGGGACTGAGGGTGGTTAGGATTTGCACAAGTGGGCCAGGCTTGCAGAAGGAGAGAGCACCTGTGTCACCAGGCCCAGATGTGGGGGCCCCAGGGAGGGGCAGGGTCCAGGTGATGGATTCGAAAGGTAGGCACATTTTATTCCCAAACTGGTAGCAATCCCTATAGATTTTTCAGGAGGAAAGTGACTTAACCAGGTGTTCAGACCACGTGCATTGGGGATACTGATGTTTGGGGGCTTAAGTGGGGCTTCTGCTTCTCTGGATCTCCCCCAAAAGATGAGCCACAAGGCCAAGACCCTGTTCCTCAATTCCTCGACCACAGCACCCCAGGTCGGTCTCATCACCCTCTGACAGTGGTGTGTACATTGCAAAGCTGACATCCACCTTCCATTCAGAGGCAGGTCTCCCAAGGTAGGTGGGGATAAGCTGGGGAGAGCAGTTTGGGTAAGCAAAGAGAAAAGAAACAAAAACTGTTTCTCTAAAGTAGAAATATGAGTCTTTTGTGTGTAACAGGAAGGGCTGTTTCCAGAGAATTTCTAGAAAAATGATGTGAGCCAGGTCAGCATCACTGAATCCAGGCAGAGGCCACGAGACTCAGTACTGAACAGACAGTGATTTCCCCTCAGTGTTGCCACCTCCTACCCAAGTCCTCAGGCAGATAACTTAACCTCTCTTAGCCTCAGTTTTGCCACCTGCAAAATGGAGACACCTTCACAGGCTTGGGTTGTCATTTGTTTGTTTGTTTCAAACACTGCTTCTTGTCCTAAACTTGGATATTTTATGTCACTTGTGTTTTAAAAGAATCCTTCTGCCGTTGGTCTCACAGGTGTTTGAGGATTAAAATTCAGCGGAGCCTGGTCCCTGCCTGGCTCCGAGGAGACACAGACCCCCGGGCTCGCCCTTCTCCCTTCTCACTTGCTGAGCCTCTTCTTGCTCTGTGCCCCCCGGGAGGCCGGTCCTGCCTGTCCCCCTGTCAGCTTTGAGTTCCTGGTTCCTGGGAAGCTCCACTTACCATGTTCCACTGACTCCCTTGTTTCCCAAACCTGGGTCACCCCAGTGTATTTGAAGAGCATCTGCTAAGCTAAATGGGAATTGGGGTAGGGCCAGTTCCTTTTCTCATTTTAATGAAGGGAGGAGGGGGTCAGCGCAAGGTGGCCATGGCTGTGTGGGGAGCAGAGGGCGAGGGAGGGAGGGGCTCTGACCCGTCCAGGGCCTGGGCGGACCACAGCTGGGACCTTGCCCAGTAGCTGGCTCCATGTGCTAGGGAAAGGGGTGCAGGGCCCTGGTGGAGTCTGAGACATGAGTTCCGGGTGACTTTGGTCTGGATGGTGAGGCTAGCTTCCTCTGTGAGCGGGCACCCATGGTGGCCATTGGGCTGTTTCCTGGTCCCTGCGACGACATGCAGCCACACCGACGGGGAGACTTTTGAAGCATCTCTGCCTTTCAAAGGAGGCTCTGGTGGGAAGATGGCTTCTCAGCAGGGGCGTCTGTGGTGGTGACATTGGCAAGAAAGCCTGGGCCCGAGTCAGGCTGTCTCTGGCTGGGGTGGGTGTGGTGGACGGGGACCACTGTCAACTTGAGTTTGGAAGCCAGTGTTTCTCTGGTCGCTACAGACCTGCGCATGTCCCCTGGTCACAGAGGCAGCCCTCTGGAAGCTGGGCATACGTGGACTGAGGGTGTGGGGGTGTAATCACACGAAACGTACAGCCTAATTAATCTGGCATACCCTTAATGGTATGCATAATTGTGCTGCATGGTAATTAGGTGTAAATGGCAAGCAGTTCACATAAATGTTTTTGTAATTGGTATTAATTTTGCAGAGGCAAACTAAGTTTATGTGGTTTTTCTCTTCTTGCTCTGTTAGTTTTCTAGCACAGGCGATTCCTAGCTCTTGGAGAAATTCTATTGCAAATGTTTGTTTATAGGGCAATGTTTTGTATTTTCTCTCAGAACAATGTTACGAATGGTTATGAGGTTCCCAAGCTGGTTTCCAAATGCCTCTTTGGCCCACACTTTAGGTGAAATGTGCGACGCATGTGTGGGGAGGCCTCGTCGGGAGTCCTCCTGCTCCAGGATCCCGGGGCCTGGTGTGTGAGAGAGCGTGTGTCCCCACATGTGTGAGCGCGTCTGTGTCTTTGTCTGTGAGTCTATATGTGTGTGCATACGTGCCTTTCTGTGTGTGTCTGTGTCTGTGTGAGTGCATCTGTGTGGGCCGATGTGTGTGTCTGTAGGTGCCTGACCCCTAAGGCCACTGTGGCAGGTTAAGGGTGCAGGTGAAGAGGTCCTTTATTCTGGTTGCAGAGGCCCTTGGGCTGGGGATTAGGGGAAGCCTCGCGGCATTAGCTGCAGAGAGGACACTGGGTCATGCCACAGCAGCCGCACCTGGGAGCCAGTGAGAGCCATTCCTGGGTGTGGTCTTAAGCTAGAGGCTAGGTTTCCTAAGGACACTTTACCAGCCTTTCGCCCTGATTAATGACGTAATACTTTTTAAAAAAATTAATATTTTTTGAATGCCTACTATGTGCCAGGCACCATGCTAAACACATGACTCAGATTCTTTTGTATCTTAAAATAGATGTAGGAGGTAGGGCTCTTATTCACCCCATTGTACAGATTGGTAAAGTGAGTGGCAGACCCAGGGTTTGAGGTGGATTCCCTTTGAACCCTCTTAGGGCTGAAGGGGTGGATGAACTGCACCAGGGCTGCTGGGTCAGGGGCTAGTGATTCTGGGATGTGCTGCCCAGAATCCTGGGCTTTTCTCCTCTCGACCTCATCCCCACCCCCTGCAACAATAGGTTTGGTTTCGGTTGGCACAGAAGGTGAGGAGAAAGCAAACCAGGGACAAGTGGGTAGTTCTGACAGCAGTGGGCTCTTTCCTGCTTTCGTGGGTGGGGAGGGGCTGTGCTCCAGCAGCAGCTCCCGGACCCTGAAGCCCCTCTGGGGGAACCTCCTGGTTTGGACCTGGGAGGGGGTCAACTGGATGGTCTCGGAGGACTGTGAAAAAGTGCAGGTGCGGAAGCATTGTGTGAATGGTGTGGGAAGAGAGTGGTCACAGGCAAGCCGGGGACCAGCCCCGAAGGGCCCGGGCTGGTGGGAGGCCAGCTCCCCCTGCTTCCTATGGCTCACATGCACCCTGACCTAGGACCCTCATGACCCCCTTGGCCCTGAGCATCTGGGGGCTGGTGGGGCCCTCAAACCCCATAGCAGGTGTACGTCCTGGCCCAGGGAAGGTGGAACAGGGGCCTTCCCGTTGGCACAGTGCCTTGGGGAACTCTGCCAAGCGACCCCTAGAATGGGGGTTGTGGGGGGTCACTCTAGGCACCGCAGCACTGTGCTGGGGATGTTGCAGCTGCCTGGGAGTGATTTCACACAGTCCTCTCTGCCTCCAGAGTCACCCAGAACAGGGAGGAGAGAGAGGGGCGGGTGGCAGAAGAGCAAGGTGCAGGACAAGAACTCTGACGTCATCTGTTTGGGAAAACAGACGCATCCATATGCATGTGAAAAGCTAGATAACCACACAACAGACACTGATTACAGACCCCTGGATGGGTGGTGGAGGAGAAGCAATAGGGGTTAGGGGATGCTGAGAGCTGGGGAGAGGGGAGCTGGGAGGTCCTTTGGGAGGAGCTCTCCTCTTGGAGGAGAGAATGGTGTGAGTGGAGACACAAGTGTGGGAACAGGGGATGTGAGCTGGGGGCCAGTGACTGGCCCTGGAATGATGGAGTCTGCTGGGAGAGGTGGGGGCCAGGTCAGAACAATAGGCTGAGGCCATACTTTTCGAGCCATCGGTGTAGGACAGAGCAGAGTGTAGGTTTTACAGTGTGGGAAAATCACTGGCATCATAGGGATTTTTAAGATAACAGCTTTATTGAGATATAATTCACATACCATACAGTTCACTCATTTAAAGTGTGCAATTTGGCGGTTTTTAATATGTTCATGGAGTTGTGCAACCATCACAATGAATTTCAGAACATTTTCATCAGGCATCAGAGGTTTTGATTAAGAAAGCCTTGTGTAGAAGATCTTTGCTGAGAAGCTGGGGTGAGAGGTTGAGATACCAGAGGCAGGGAAACGTGTTACGGAATACCTGCCAGGGTCTAGACCTGTGGTGCTGAGAGCCTGGAGGGCAGGGGTGGAGAACAGAGGCCCGAGGATCAGGCGCCTGGTGACTGAAGTGGGGGGTGGGACCTCAGTTCTCTCTGGGGTTTGGGGCACTGGCAGCTGAGGGGAGGGTGCTGCCACTTCCACACACAGGAGCTAGAGGAAACATTCTGGTTCTAGAAGAGTAGGATTTTAGGTAACTGCAAGTCATCCAGGTGGGGATGTCCAGAGGATAAAGATGGAAGCCTTGCAATAGAAGTCTGCATTCGTTTAAGCCCAGGTGTCTGAGCAGAGAAGAACTTAGAGTACAGCTGAAGCAGCGTGCGACCAGAGAGGGGTACCCACTGTGCAGTAAGTAGTGGGAGCAAGACCCCAGTCAGCCCAGGAGACAGCGGAGGGGGCTGAGGGGTGGGAGAGGACCCAGAGCATGGTGCCAAGTAGGGAGACAGCCAGAGAATCCCCTTGCTTATGGACTTGCAAAAGCAAGGGTCACCTGTCACCCCAGTGCCCAGCTCTGCGGTGGCACTCAGTAAATGATTGCTGAGTGAGTGCTTGAAGCAGGAAATGATTAGCTGGCAAGGAGGCGGAATTGAGCTCAAGGACGGTAAGGATGGAAAAAGGCCCTTTGAGGCCGTGGGTGACTGTATCAGTCAGGGTCAATTCAGGAGACAGAAACCACATAGTGATGTGAACAGGAAAATTTAATATAAAGACTTATTAACGATAACGGGGGATTGGAGTATTGAGAGATTGGCTGGTAAGAAGTAAAAGAACTGTGAAGAATACAGAAATAGCATATATGAGAGCAGCCACTGCTCCTAGGGTTGCCATGGAGAGCTCAAGGAAGAGGCCCTGCGGCTGAGGTCCTGACCTTGATGGAGAGGGCTTGGTCATGGCTCCCTGGATGACAGAGAAGTCAATTGGTGCCATGTTGGCAGGAAACCTGCCTCCTGGAACTCACTGGAAATCCATCCTTTTGGGTCCCAAGGAGAGTTGTTCATCAGAAATTTTCTTGCTGGAGGCACAGTGCTACTAAACTACCCACGGGGAGTGTTGGGTGAAGCGGCTGGCTGCTGTTGACAGTCATGCACTGCTCGAGCTGGGTGCTGGAGAAGCACCTTTGCTGCAGGAGCTGGGCACTGGGAAGTTGCATGCTGCAGGAGCTGCGTGCTAGAGAAGCTGTGACAGGACAGGATTGGGCACTAGGGAAGCCAGAGGGGCAGCAGGATCTGGCTGCTGAAGTTGTATGCAGAACAATGCAGGAGTTCTTCCAGAGAGTACATCGGTTCTAGGAAAGGAAACACCACCTTCAGTGTCTCTCTGCTGCCCTCTACTGACAGCATGATGTCACACCACCTGGCCAAAGGAGAAATACTTAAAGGGCCTAGCTCAATTTTCACAGAGCAGGTGATGAAGGGTGAATAAATTAACTGGCACAATCTGCTACTTTGGCTACCCAGCGTCCATCTGCACCCTTTTACACACATTTGTGCTCCGCTGCAACAACAATATAGTTGTACTTTTACCTATCAAGACACAGCTATCCTGCTTGTTCTCACCCTTTCTTCCAAAGGAGGAGTCCCAGCACTCACTGTATCAACACTGCCTACACAGATAACATCTCAAATTCAATCTCAGCCCCATTAAGTATTCTGTTACCTAAAGACTAAATTATAAAGCTAACTTCCAACAACTTGTATGTAAAGTGATGGGAAGAAGGAGAAAAAAGAAGAAAATGGTTACCATGTACAAACAAACACACATATATATCAAGTAAACAGAAAATATACAAAACTACTACGGTTCTCATTTCTATATTTGTTCACAAGGCCACATCTAATACCCGGCTTCCTTCTCTCGCTTCCCATCCTGTATTTCCTCTGCACTCAGCTGGAACCTCAGCAGGGCGGGCTTTCTACCTGGTGGAGTGACCCAAGCCTTGATTCTTGAAGGATCTGAATCCTTGGCTGTCCTGCCCTTTTTTTGGTTTGTTTTGTTACTGTAGTTTTTCATTAACTCTTACTTTTGGGTGTGGAAGTTCTAAGAGGTACCTGAGAGAATCCTCTGTGTTCCAGGAATTATCTTCCTGCCCTCTACTCTGTACCAGCGAGCCAGTTTCTCCTTGGCAACTAGGATCAATGACTCCAGCTCTTGGAGTAACTCCTTTTTTTTTTTTTTTTTTTTGTCTGTTGGTTCAGTGGCATAAGGGGGTCCCCAAAAGCCAGGTAGATGACTTGTCTTCTAGTAGAATCCTTGTGGTGTCCACTTGAGGGATTACAAAATTTAGTGCCCCAAGAGTGCCTCAGGGATATGGGGAGGGGGGGGAACCAAACACAGGGATCAAGGGGAGAGTGAGCGAAGAGGCTCTGGAGCTGGAAGTGTGGACCATTCTTTAGAGTAGGCTTGTAAAGCTGAGAATCACACAGGTGTGGGCCGTGGGCCCCCTGGGGTGGGGGAGGGGGAGATCACAATCAGCCAGACTCGTGGCTTCTCAGACAGCAGACCCCACCGGGGCCCACGTGGTTGATTCTCACATGGACTTGCAGCCTGGCCACCCTGCGCGCTGCCTCCCGGGGTGTGGGAAGCCCATCCGACTGCCTAGGCACACATGACCCCCAGTAGGGCTTCTTCTGACTCACCACGGTCGGAAATGCGTGCTCCTATATGGAACTCTATACCAGCTCATTTTGGCTCCCGAGAGCAACTTCAGCTCCTTACCAGCATCTATTTCAGGCACAAACCTTTTTTTTTTATCCCTGCTTTTGGGGCTGTGTCATGGTAACATGAGTATGAGCAGAGGAGTCTGATTCAACCCATCTCTGCCCATGTGGCCACCACCGTAGCAGCATTTGGGTGATCATAAATGCTCGTGCTGGTAGCACCCTGGCCTCGAGGGTGGTGTGAGAGCCGTAAGTCATCTTTTTGTGACTCCAAAAGCCAGACAGATGGGCTTTGAAGTGGGGAACAGGGTGGCAGGACTGTTGGCCTGTTGCCGCGGTGGCTTTTGGTATTCTCCGGGCAGCTGGTGGTTTGGGTGGGAGGGGTGTTTCTGGAAGTACAGAGTGATGGCATGATGACGTGCATCTCCCTCGTGTTGAAATGGAATGACCAACAGAGGGTGGCACTGGGACCTCCCCTCCTCCAGATCCAGCCCAGTCTTGTGACCCAGAGAGGCTGTAGCGGGTGGGGGGAAACTTGGCAGATAAACATCTCCGTCTAGGAGGCCGTGATGTCTCCCCCAGCTTTCTGCCGGCCCCCAGCTTACCAAGCTTATCAGCACCCTGGCAGATGATTGGGCGGGTGTGGGGCACACAAGACACTCTCCTGTCTTCTGTCACCCACAGGACTCACTTGTACCTCCTCCCGAACTCAAGTAGGAAATCCAGCCATGAGGCTGTTGTCTGTGGGCTGTGGGCTGTTATCACGGGGGCACAGATCGCTGATCGGGGGTCTGTGCTTATGCTCATCCGTGACTGGGTGTCGCCGTGTTGGTGAGGACTCTCAAATTACATGGACCTGAATTCAGAATCCTGCCCTGGGACTTTGTACCCGCGCTACCCAAGGGAGGTAATAAATGTCTCCAAGCCTCAGTTTCTTTTTCTATAAAATGGAAATAATAATAGAACTGACTTCATGGGATTGTTGATGAGGATGAGACAGGACAATGCACGGCCCTTAGCACAGTACCTGACACACAGTAGGTGCTCAGTAAACAGTGGAAGGAATAAATGAATGCATGACTCCCACATTGGGCAGGGCACTGAATATGGTGATTAGAAGGTTGCACTGCCTGCTCCCACCCCTCCCCCTGCCCTCACAGTGGACAGGCCTTACCAGGGAAGGGAGACTAACAGGAAACTTTGCTGAAAGTTAGTATGTCTGCAGCAGTCCCGTGCTAACTGGAAGAGCTCGTGTTGGAGTAGGAACCAGGGGGCTTCAGCCGGGGAAGGGTTTGTGTCTGGCTGCACCACTCACGAACTGTGTGACCTTTGGCAGCTTTGTTAACCTACACCTCATTCTTCTCATCGAGAGACTGGGGGTAAAAACAGTCTCCACTTCAAAGGGTTGGAGTGAGGCATGAGGATGAACAAGATGTTGAAACTGTAAAGTACTGTGCACAGGGCATGTTGTCAGAACACAGTCAGTTCACGCCCCGTTTGAAATCCTGTTTGAGTAAAGTACACTCATGGGATTTCAAGAAAGGAGAGAAAACTGTGGTCTGGATTAGTCAGGGACTAATAATCGTTAATGTTTATTGAGTATTTTCTTTGTGCCAGGCACTCTTGTAAGCATTTTTACCACATCTCATGTTAACTCTCACAATAGGCCCGTGAAGTGGCTACTGTTACTTTCCCCGTTTTACAGGTGAGAAAACTGAGGCACAGTGATGCCTCAGGTCAGACAGACAATACTAACAAGGCTAGGATTTGAACCCACGCAGCCGGGCCTCCCAGGGAAGACTTCTGGAGGTCGAGATTAGCATATGAGTCAGGGCTGTCAGCCGCAGGCACAGACTCACTCACACCAAAGTCAGGAAAGACTCACATTACCCGAAGGTTCAGAGATGCCCTACCTCCAGGTACAGCTGGATCCAGGGGCCCAGACGGTGACTCAGTGTTCCATCCCTCTGTCTCCATCCCTTTGTGCTCAGCCAGCAGCTCCTGACTCACATCCTATTATCTTAGCATCTTTCCTTTGCACCAAAACATTCCTGGGAGGCCTCTGATTGGCCCTACCTGAACACATGCTCACTCTGTGACTTGGGTGAGGGGTGGGGTCAGTGCAGACACCACAAGCCCCCACTGGAAAGGAGGGAAATGTAACTAGAAAGAATGAAACCAGCAAAGCCCACCACGAGAAAAGCAGTCTTCAGATAGAGGGGTAAAGAGGGACCTGGTCCAGAGATGGTCAGATATTTTTCAGCAATTCAAGTAGAGGACTTGAGATGGAGCAGGAGGGGTTCTTATGGTGGTAACATTAGGATTGCTTTTGATGGAGAGAGGATTTGGGTCTGTGGGCAATTACGGTTTTGTTTCTGTAAGAGGATAATTCCACGTGGGCCCTTGTGGAGGTGAGACCGTGGGGTGACACTCTAGTTGGCGCTGGTTGGAGCAGGCTTGGAGGTGAGACTTTGGGGTTATTCGTTCAGGGGGTGCTGATGGGGTTGGGGTTGGGGAGGAGGGTAGGAATGGTACTAGGGATGGTGTGGTGGCAGAGGTGGGCGTTGATACAGCCGGGACGGTCTGGAGGCTCCAGGAGATGGTTGAATTGTGGGTCTTGGGTCTGAGATGTGCTGATGAGTGAGCCGGGGCTGTGGTTAGGGATGTGGGCAGTGATGGCATGGGGTACAGTTTGGGAGGAATGTAGGGGAGGCACACCACGCTGTGCATGGGCTGGACTTGGTGGAAATGATGTATTGGGAGAATTAGCATTTCATGAGGGGCGTGGTGGGGGTGAGGAGGGAGGTACCACTTTTATAGCTGGTGATGGATGGAACTCTGTGTGGGTGTGAAGAGATGATGATGGTTATTATGTGGAACGTGATGGTTTCATAGAGTTAGAGAGATGGAGGGACTTAGCTGCACTCTTACGGAGGAGGGTGGAGGGTGCAGCCAATGGTTGCAGCTGGGATGTAGGCCCTTATTCCCAGACCCATTCTCTCTTTTTAAAAATTATTTTTTGTTTTCTCACAGTAATGCATATGATTTAAGAAGTCAGATAGGACTAACGTCTCTTCACCAAATACAGTTGTTCCTTGCCTGTTCCCACCTTCTTCTTCTAGAGGAAACCACTTTTAGCTGTTCCTTCTAGTAACTTTATATCTCATGGATCTGAGTAATGTGCGTATTTTTGACTCTTCCACTGTAGACATTTTCCATTGATTTCCTATTTAGTAAATAAGGATTTAGCTCTCTCATATGGCCGACCATGGCTCTCTGCCCAGCCACCCTCCTAAGTCATTCTCCTGGTAGGCATACTATTAACAGTACCTTACCAGGGTTTTTGGAAAATGTTTTATGCATTTAGCAATATCTGCATATGTATGCATGTAGCAGGCAGGGTAATGGCCCCCCTAAGATGGCCATGTCCTAATCCCCTGTCCCTGTGAATGTGTCACCTTCTGTAGCAAGAGAGACTTTGCAGAGGTGATTAAGTTAAGGATCTTGAGATGGGGAGGGAGGTTTATCCTGCCTGAATCATCTGGGTGGGCTCTGTGTCATCACAGGGTCCTTAGAAGTCAGTGACAGAGGCAGGAGAGTCAGAGTAACGCAATGGGAGAAAGACTGGCAAAGGGAGAAAAACTGGCCATTGTTGGCGTTGAGGATGGAGCGGGGCCAGGAGCCCAGGAATGTGAGCAGCCTCCCGAAGCTGAAAAGTCAAGGAAATGGATTCTCCCCAGGGCTTCCAGAAAAGAACACAGCCTGCCAACACCTTGATTTCAGCCCAGTGACGAGAACCATTTTGGACTTTTGACTTCCGGAACCGCAAGACACAAATCTGTGTTGCTTTAAGCCATTAATTTGTGGTAACTCGTAACGGCAGCAATAGGAAATTAATACAGCACATAATCTATACACATCCACACTGCGTACGTGTGTGTGTGTGATATATACAGCGTTATTTTTTAAATCAATGAATGCAGCTATTCACAGCTGAATCTTACGTTGTCCTAGAAAAGTTTCCTTTTTCTCCCCCCTTGAAATGAACAATTACCTCGTTTCCTCCCCTGCCTTATTTTCTTTATACCTTTCGCTAATTCCTGCCACACCTTCTAATAGCTGTCTGTGTGGCTTTCCACAAGGGCAGTCACAGCAAGTGTTATGTTTCAGTTCCATTTTTTGAGTTCTCCACTCTCTTGCTCTCTGGGTGTGGGGCACGTTGTAGCTGCCGTTCTGGGATGTCTTACGTGGGCATCCTCAGCATTCCCTTCCCCTTCCTCCTGGTTGGAGTTCTTGTTTTCTGGAGCTCACGTTGTCTTCTTGCTTGGTTAACGCTCTTGTTTGGAGTCCACTGCCTGGGACAGATACCTATCTTTATTCAAATCCATTCAGTTTCTGAGTTCAGACAGCAGACTAAGAACAGCGAGTTGACACCAGTAGTTTTGTCAGGTTCAAAAGCCGGTTGGTGGCAGAGGACCTGGCTGTGACAGCACTCCACGTGCCTGAGTCCCAAGCCCTGTGGCCATACATCTGAACAGTGACCTTCTATGACTTCACCTGGACTCTGTGCACCTCATCCCAGAGCCTCCCTTCCCTTGTCTGCTGTGTCTTAAAGGACATCTTCCCCTGCTTCTTGAGAGGAGTATCTGAAAATACCTTTATTCTCCTCTCACACTGAAACGATCATTAGGCTGGGTTAAGAGTTCTAACTGGAGAATTGTTTTAAGAATTGAAAGGGTATTGGTCCTCTGTCTTCAGGCTTTCAGTATGAACACTGAGCAGTCTGAAGCCATTCTGATTCCTGAAACTTTATACAGTCATTTTTTTCTCCCTTTAGAAACTTGTAGGATCTTCTCTTTGTCTCAGTGTTCTGCAGTTTCACTGTGATGTGTCTCGTGCGGGTCTGTTTTTGTCTGTTTGGGGGCAGTCAGGGGGCCTTTTTGATTAGGTAGCTCATGTCTTCCAGTTCTGGAAAGTTCTCTTGAATTATTATTTCATTGGTAACTTTCTCCTCTCTCTCCCTCTTTTTTTCCTTTCTGTAACTCCTATTTTACTGATGTGGAAACGTATAGACCAACTCTCTCATTCTCTTTTCTTATTTTCTATTTTTTTTTGGATATACCCCCTCTGTTGACTTGTGTATTTCTACTAGCATGATTTTTATTTCTAGGAGTTGTTTTTTTGCTCTCTGCCTTTTTTTTTTTTTTTAATAGCATCGCATTCGTAGTATCCTTCTCTGTGTGTAAAGTCTGTTTCCCACAGTTGTGTTTGGTTTTTATTTTGGTTGATTTGTTCTGGTCTCTGTCTTCTAAGTTCAAGGCTTCCCT
The DNA here is from genome assembly GCF_009834535.1 of Camelus ferus. NCBI lineage: Eukaryota > Metazoa > Chordata > Mammalia > Artiodactyla > Camelidae > Camelus > Camelus ferus. Next base: position 17,347,234 of record NC_045710.1, on the reverse strand, counting down.
TGGATGTCTAGTGGTCCTTGGTTGTCCTTTCAGGATTAAGAACAGGGAGCTAAAAAGCTGATTGGAAGCTTTGAACACGAAGGTGGGGGCTGGCTGACTTGCAGATCCACCTTGGTTGACCATTTGGACATCATTTGGATTCTGGGGTCAATATCTGTATCCTTAGGACTTTCCTCTTGCACTAATTAGATTCTCCAGAGAAGATAAAGGTCTCTGAGCCCAGTGGGGAAGATCGCCAAGGGGGCTCAACATTAGCATTTGAAATAACCTTCATCTCTTTGGGTTTGGTTTATTACTCTTGCTCATAACTGTACTAGTTGACTCTCTATGCACAGACCCTCTGGTTTGCACTCTCCAGAGAGGAAACTTTCAGACTTCTGGGGGAGGTGGACCTAGGAACTTTACTTCTTTTCTTTAAGTCCTTTTTAATTTCACACGTGCATCCTCTTCACCCCTTGTCCCAGAGACACGTGGTGCTGTCATGCCAAGTGTCCTTAAAGGACTCTGTTAGAAATCACTTTGCATGTGCTGTCTGAAATTTGCCTGTCACCAGTCTGCTTCCCAGACCCCTAAATTTTGTTGCTGGTGTCTCTTCTCTGTTCAGCACAATCTTGTGACTTTATGTCTTCTTAAAAACAAACAAACAATTTTTTGCTAAATTGGATTTAGAATGTAGCCAAATTGGGTGTATATATTCAAATCCCAGTCCTTTTGCACAACAGTTTTGTAACTGAAGCAGTGATGATGGTGACCATGTCAGTTATAATACCAGGACATTTTCATGATAGGAGTCCTCAAAAAATTTTTTAAGTTGTTTTAAACCTCATCCATGGCCACTGTGGACGTTAGAACTATAAAGGAGAAAACAAAAGCTAGTTAAAAGTATAGAGGAAAAACTAAAAGCTGCCTGTCAAGGTGGTAGGGTTCTTGGCAAGGGTGTTTATTTGGTGGTGGTTTTGTGGTGCAGCCCTTGGCGTGGGTGAGGACGATTCCTTGGTGCCAGGAGCAGCAGGGCTGTGCTTGGCGTAGGACCGCTATGGTAGACATATGCTGCTGTGTTGGGACTGTGGGCCCGGGAGCAGGTCTCTCCCCTTGGCATGGCTGCTTGGAAGAAGAAGGATGCTTCTAAGGGCAGGCGGGAAGCACTGTGTCCAGGCCTGGACCTTGGCCATGACAGTGGGCGCTGGAGCTGTGCAGTGCATGGCCTGCCTGGATGGTGCTGGATGGTTTTAGATGACGCTGGGTGACTTTGAGGGACACTTACTGACAAGTCTGATTGATTGAGTCACATACACAATGGAACCTAGAGACTGACCTGGGTCAGCTGCGTTTGTTGTGAGGACAGTGCATGCTGCTCATATCAGGGGGTAAGTGGAGGGAGGGGAGGAGGAAAGAGCATTTCCTTTCCTCTCCTTTTCTTTCCGGGGCGTCTGCCCTCAGGGTCAACACCCTGTGACATTCTGGTTTTCCCTCCTGTTTCCTTCCTCTTCTCACTAGCAACCAGAGGTTCTCTGAAAGTGTTTTTTCCTACAGAAGCCCCTGGATGTTTCTAGGCCTCAGGGCAGCATTGAGACAAGGATCCTTATCTGCCTCTGACTTTGTGCAGGGCTCTCCAGGGGCTCCTGAAGTTGGCCCAGCCTTGTCTGCTCCTGCCCTTTGCCCTTGGGGCCTCCAAAAGTGAAAAGCTTGGCTGGGCAGAACTAGAAGACATTCTTGAGCATCATCTAGTCCAACTGTCCCATTTTATGGTTGAGGAAGCTGAGGGCCAGAGATGCCAGAGTCAGGATGAGAACTCACATCTGCTGACTCCGGCTTCAGTGTTCTTCCCAACCAGGCTCTGCCTCTCTCAGCTTCTGCATCCTTTTGAAGGTTTTGATGTGGGGGTGACCAGGGAGGTCTGTGCTCACAAATGGGGAGGGGCTTTGAGGGGGAATCGCTGACCGAGGGTGGACAGAGGCCTCGTGGAGTTCTTGGGTGGGACTGGCTCTCTGGTGGGCTCTCGGGAGTTGTCTCTGTGGGGTGGTGTGAGGGTGTAAGTCGGGGATGCCGCTTCGTAGTGACCCCCTCAGAGCTTTAGAGTTGAGAGATCTGGATTCAGCCCTCTGCTTTGACCCTGGAACATGGACAAGTCCTAGACTTTTTGAGCCTTAGATTCAACAGTAGAGAGTAGGAATGCTAGTAGCTGCCCAGAGGAGGAAGGCCCACCACATGCTTCACACAGCGGCTGACCCAGGGGGCTGCTCTCAGTCTTGCTGTCTACTCACCTGTGTATTCAGGCAACAAATTAGAAACAGCTGTGCTGAGCTTAGACGCGTGCATTACACCTGCGATTTCTGTAGGGCTCACCTGTGGGGCAGGGAGCAGCATCAGCCTGTCCCGGGCTTTAACTGATGCCCACCCCCCCCCACCCCCGTGTCCTGTCCCCAAGGAGGCTCCTCCCAGCTCCAGCTCCCCATCCACACCTGCGGCAGAGCTGGGACTGGGGCCCCCGCCTCTGGGGCCCCTGGGGAGGGGCCGAGCCCGTGAGAGACCCGAGCCTGTGTCTTCTCCGGCTCCTGGTTTTCCAGGGAGCCCTGGCTGGAGGGGGATGGGAGAAGAAGTCCAGGAGGGAGGGGGAGCAGGGAAGCAGAACCGGGAACTGGAAGGGGAAGGGTGTGGGTGGGCCCAGATCCAGCCTGCCTCCCTCTTTCCTCCTCCTGCCAGTCCCCTCCCCGTTCTGGCTGGCGCACTGGAGGCGGGGGCTTGGCCTGGGCTTCTCCTAGGGGGTGGGGAGCAGGAGAACTCTGTGTCTCCGAGTGACGGGGGTTGAAGCCACAACACCCCCACCCCCAGCTGAGGCCTGCGGCATGGGCTTTGTTAGTTCACTGGCTTGCGGCCCATACCTGAAGCGGGGAGGCTGAAAAGCCCCTAAAATTCAGCCCTGTGTGTACGCAGGGCCCCCTCGAGCCCACCAGGTTCCCAGGGCAGATGGGGCTGGTTCATGGGGTTGCGGAGAGAGTGGCCTGGCATCCTCTCCCGGCCAGGGCGTCCCCTCAACAGCCCTGCAAACCTAGGCCTTCAGCCCGAGTTCAGCCGCAGCCCGAGTTCAGCCTCAGCTTTCTCTGGGCCCAGACGCTGGTCCTAAAGTGAGGTGACATTCATTTCACTACATCCTGTGACTGCGGCTCACTTCCTCCACGTGGTGGGAGCGGTGTGGGGGTGGGGGGTGTGGGGAGGACAGATTAGAAGGAAAACGTAGCTGGGCTGGGGACCTCTGGGATTTCCCAGGGGGGTGGTTGGGGTGGGAGGGAGGGTGCGGGAAGCTTTCAAAGGAAAGAACAGACGTGAATGAAGAGAAGGGAGGAGGCGGGAGGCAGCTGGAGGTCCCAGAAGTGGCGCCCACTGTGCCACAGCAACGTGGAGGCTGAGGGAGGCAGGAGGCAGCCCTGAGGGAAGCCAGGCGGGACAGTGCACCCAGCTGGCCTCAGTTTCTCCACTCCCGGGGGTGCTGGGCTGCCCGTGAGCCTGGGAAAAGGAGTCAGGTCAGAGGAGCAGGCCTCACAGGCCAGTGTGGCCCTGGGGCTGAGGGCCTGGCCCCAGGAGGGATTGGGGGGTGCCAGGTGGAGCCTGGGTTGGGGTGCTCTGCCCTGCTGACCCCTCTTCTCTTCCCCCACAGGTGGAGCCATCGGAAGCCCAACCCCACAGGCAGCCTGAGGCCGAGTTTCACCAGTTTCACTCTGCACTCACCACACTGGGATCTATGTCTAAGTTTTAACTCCTGCTGACCAAGACCACGATAATTCCTCCCCCAAAGCCAAGCAGCCCCCCAGCCCCACACAGCCCCAGCCTGCCTCCCACCGCCCAGCTGCCCGCGATGCCCGCGATGCCAGCCAGCGGCCCCGGGGACACCAGCGGCTCCGCTCCGGAGCGGGAGGAGGACCGCAAGGTGAGCAGCCGGCTCTACTGGGGACCCTCCAGCCGAGCCTGGGAAGGGAGGGGAGGGCAGGGCCCATCCCCAAGAAACACAGCTCTGGGGAGCGCTGGGGGCCGTTCAGTCTTCACACAGGGCTGTAGGGAGGATGGGCCTCCTTGTGTCAATGAGCAAACTGAGGCTTGGAGAGGTTATGTCCTGGTGGTCGGGCCCCAGGACGCAGGCTTTTAACCCTTGTAGTGCTTGAGCAGAGCTTCCAACCCCAAGTCTGTGCAGTTGTTAGGGGTTGGCCTAGCAGAGTCCCCAAAACTGTCTTCCTTTCTGCGTCAGCCTCTTATTACTTGTGTATCCTTAGGTGAGTCACCTTACCTGGTTTAGCTGCCTGTTTCCCCAGGGTGTTTGGTAGCTTCTGGGAGGCCAAAGACAAGTTTGGGGGCTCTTGATGTTAGGCCCCTTGAGGGCTCCCTCTGCCGTACAGACAGGCAGGCAGGCTCACTCAGTGCTCTGTGTGCTCAGGGCTCCCCCGTCACCGTCACCGTCACCGTCACCGGGGAGACGGTGATTTCCCGCCCCCACCCCAGGCTCCAAGCAAGTGTCACTTCCTGGCCATGGAGCCAGTGATCTCCGGCCCTGTCAGGGATGACCTCTTCACACTTCTGCCGAACTCCAGTATGGGCCTAAATCAGCTCAAGGAGATCACAGCAGACATAGGAGTCCCTGCCGGGTCCCAACGGGTGGCCTTGGAACCTCAACAAACAGTGTCCACCTGTAGGCAAAGGCCCTCAAATCCCCAGCACTTGGACTCTGTTTCCCCTCTGTCAGTGGAATGATAAACCCCACCTGCTGATCCTGGTCTCCACAGTTCTGTCTGCCTGCTCCCCTTTCCCTGAGCAGGGGAGTGGGGTATGATGCTTGGTGGTATCTGGGAGTAGCTGGGCATGCTCATGGGTCACACTATGTCTCTTTGGAACCAGAGTGGACCCCTGGCACCAGGTGTGGGGCCTCTGAGCACTCAGAGGAGTGTCCACTCTGCTGACCCACCATCAGGGCAGTTCCCAGATCTGCTCCCTGCTTACCCTCCCCCAATGCATGCTCCACTCCTTTTGGGCTTGCTCATTCATAGAGCCAGTTTCTGTTTTCTGGGTGGTTTCCATCTATTTGGTCCTTGAGGACAACCCTTGAAACAAGTGGGGCAAGGACAGATGGCCATGGTTCGCAGACAAGGAAGCTGAGCCTGGCTACTCAGCAGTGGGTCCAGATGAGAGCCTGGTCTCCTGCATCAGAGCCTTTCCACTGCTCCACTTGTGTGGGTCCTGGCTTGGACACACACATACACACAGGCAGGCATGAAGGCCAGACACCTGCCTTCTCAGCCCAGAATTCTGCAGAGTGCCACGGGATGGGGGCCACTGGGCAGGGCTCCTAGGAGTTACAGGTCAGTCCCCTTCTTTCTGATCCCACAGCCCTCTGGGCTACTCCCACCTAGGACTCAGGCAGCAGCAGACCCAGACCCTGCCGCCACAGAGTCGGGGCCACCTGCAGCCGCCTGTGCTCTTGAGTGGCAGCTGTGGCCATAGATAATGCCCTCCCCTTCTTGGGCCTGGCTTTGCTCCTTTGTTAGATTAGGTGACCCTGACCCCTCTCCCCCTGTCTGATGTCCTGACTGGTGCTGACACAGCTCCGTGTTCATGCACTTGCAGTTGGTGGTCAGCTTACCCGCCTCCCCCTGGTGGGGGCGGTGAAGACAGCTGGGTCACATTCCTCCTGTTACTGAATAGGGCTTTCCTAGGCTACAGAGCCCCCAGCTCCTCCCCTGGGGAGCAGCAGACAGGCTCTCTATCACAGCAGTTCAGGACATAGAAAAAGCACTGGACGGAGAGTCACAAGTCCCGGGCCCAAGGCCTGAGTGTGTCACTTACTGGAGATGTGACTTCAGGCCCTCCGGGCTTGCGTTTGCTCAGCTGTAAAATGGGGATAGTAACTCTAGCCATGCCTGTTTTATGGGGTGGTTGTGGAAGTCAGATGAGGTCATGGGCATGGAGTGCCCTGCAAACAGCAAAGTCTGGTCCAATTATGAGGGATTACGATTGCTATTATTATCCACCCATAGTAACTGCTCTGGCTCGAGAGGCAGCACACGCACACCCAGGCCCTGAGCTGGGTGCTGATGGAGGGAGCTGATAGACAGGGGCGGGTGCCCCTCCCCGGCCTGCACGCTGGCTCACCTGGCACACCTCCCTGGCACCTCTGGGCTGGCTCCCGCAGCTCCAGGGAGCCGCCCTGGGAGGGCGGGCAGAGGCGCTGACAGCCACCCACTGCAGCCTGCGAAAGCCAGGCCTGGGGCAGGGGTGCTGCGTGGCTGCAGAGGGGAAGATGGGCTTGGGCTGCGGCCCAAGGAGCCTGGCGGAGTTTCCCAGGGCACCTGGCACAAAGGAACTGTTGGGTGAGCCAGAGGAAGGGGTGTGGCTGCCCAGTGGCCCCTTCACCACCTGGCCCCACATGCCCTTCCCGCCGCCCTCCCGGCCACGCCTCGTGTACCTTTCACTCCAGGGCTTCCTGGAGCTGCCAGGCCTTTGTTTATGCTGCGTCCTCTGCCTGGTATGCCCTTTCCCTGATTTTCTTTCCTCCTGTCTGATCAAAGGCCTGGCTTCAGTCTGCCTTGAATCACAGAGAGAACCAGCGGTTCTCCAAATGTGATCCCTAGACCAGCAGTACCAGTGGTACCTGGAAGGGCTAGACATGCCACAGCCCGGGCCCCACCCCGGCCTGCTGAGTCAGGAACCTGGGGACAAGACCCAGCAGTCCTTGTTCTCACCGGCCCTCACAGAGACTTGAGAAGTACAGTGTGGCTAACATCCAGCCCCGTGCTGCCCCTGGAGGGCAGGGCCCCAGCCACTGCCGTCTGACTCCTCAGGCCTGACTAGCACAGAGTAGGTGCTCAGGATGTGTTTTGTGGCTTGGATAGAAAGGAAGTTGAGAGTGATAAGACCTCTCCACAGGAGGACAATCCCAGAACCCGGATCAAGCCGGCAGGGGGAGGCGGCCATGCTTGTAGCCGGGACTGTAGACGTCTGGGTATGTGGTGTCCTCTGGTGTCGGGCCAGCATCCCTTCTCCCTGCAGCCTCCCCCACCCTACCATGCATACGTTGGGCAGGGAGGGCTGAGCTCTGGGGCTCTGGCTGGGGAGGGTCAGCTGGGTAAATGTGGCCACAGAAAAGGGAGGGGGAGCCGGGCAGGGAGGTGAGCAGCAGGGAGGCCAGGAGCCTTGGTCCTGACTCAGAGGGGATCATGGAGCTAGGGTGCCAGGCCTCGTGCGGAGGAGGGAGAGGGGAGAGGGAGCAGGAAAAGGGACCAGGAGCACTCCAAGCCTTGGGGCTGGTAGGGCGTCCTCAGATGCCCAAATGTGAATCAGTGCCTGGCCATGAGGGCAGGCCCCGGGCTGGGCCCCTGATCTTAAACTCCCCCTTCCCTCTGGCCTCAGAAACAACAGATGCATTGAGTGCTGACTATCTGCCAGGTGCTCTTCTAAGCTCTGTATTTGCATCATCTTATTTCATCCTTACAATTTCTCCATAAGGTAGGCTCTATTATTTTTATCACTCTATCCTATCAAAGACTAAACTGATGCTCAGAGAGGTTGGGTCATTTGTCTAAGGCCACACAGCTAGCAAGTGGTGATGGTCCTGGAATTGAAACCCAGGCTTCTGTGCCTTTCAGGCTGCCTACTGTGTGGAGGGGGATAGAGTGGACGGTGCCTCCCAGCTGTGAGGTTCCATAGTCCAATCCACGTTCTTCTGCTGAAGGTTCAAGAAAGTGTATGTAAACAAAAAGTCAGGATGGTTGGAGAAAGCTTTTCTCTGCGTAGCTGTGCTCTTACATGAGGTGGAGGTTGGGAGCACTTCATCTCCAGCAGGGGTTCACGTACACCGGCTTACATGCGTGACCATGGGTGCATGTGCACACTTGCATGCACACACACACAAGATACACACTTTTCCCTGAAGACACAGCTGGGACACATTGCTTCTTTCTCTTTCTCCTTTCCTCTCTGTACACATAGCTTCTCTTTCCTCCTCTTCAGACTTAGGTACCTTTCCAGGTACCTGGTACACAGTAGGGCTCCACAAATCTGTTGGATGAACAGAATAAACATTGCTGGAGGACCTAGTAAAGGGAAGGGGATAGGAAGATACAAGGATGAGTAAGCCATGCCTGGAGGAGGGAGGTCCTCCTTTGTGCAGGGGGAGCACAGCAAGTGTGCCCGTGTGCGTGTGTGTGTGTGTGTACATGTGTGTATGCACCCATGTACAGCCAGCGCTGTGGCTGGGGCTCTTCCCTCTTCACCTAAGTCCAACCCAGAGGCTTGGTGTGTACTGATTTCCCTTGGGTGGCGACCACTTCCTGTGCTCTGGTTCTCAAGCTCAAGGGCATCCTTGGGTGGGTTCCCCCTGGCTCCACTCTCAGCTGTTCCTCCTGGCCCACAGATCTGGTGCCCGCCCCTGGGCACGCTCTGCCTTTAGTGCACTCAGATGCCCACACTTGGCCACTCAGGGCCTGCTCTTTGCTTTATAATCATCACTATGGGGGTCATTGAAATAGCATCCCTCTGATGCACTTAAACAGTTCCAGAAAAGGTAGTTCTGCCCTCACCTCTTCAGGAACACAGCTGGTAATAACGGCGCATCCGTTTTCAGCTCAGTGGAGTCGATTAGATGCTCCAGTGTGGAGAGCAGACAGTGATGTAAGTAGTGCCCACTCCCAAGCTGACCAGGACCTGTATTTTAAGCTTCAGTTTCTCTAAGCTTCTCTAAGTTAGATGCTCTTACATGTCAAGTTTTACTTTGCAGTCAGTGCAGCCTTGAGTGGGGGTCACTTGGACTCTGGAGACAGACCTGTGTTTGAATATGGACTCAGCTGCATGACTGCTGAGCAGGGAAATGAGAGGTTTACCCGAGACAGCATGTGAGAGTGGTTAACACAGGGACCTGGCACAGCTGAAGTTAGTCTTAGAATTTATTTTGGACAATTAACTAGTTGTCTATCTACCAACCTATCAACACACTTGCGGTGAAGATGCACTGTGGCCCCAGAGACTGCAGGGCGTGGAGAAGAGTGGGGAAAATGCAGGTGAGAGTGCGAATGGTGTGGGTTTCAAGTCCCCTGAGAAGCTGGCATGTGGAAGAAGGTTACTCGTCCCAGTGTTTGCAGGCACAGCAGGCCTGTGGGCCCCTCTTCCCTTTACCCTCGAACAGAAGCGAAACTGAGGCCAGTTGCAAGATGACCTCACTCCTGATGGCAGGGGCTGTGGCCACCTTCAGAGGCCTGTGTGAGGGGCCACAGCTGGGCTCCAGGTCCCTCAGGTCCCTCATCCCCGACCAGGCTGGGGATGGGGCCCATCCTGGCCAGGAAGCTGGTGCCCCAGGGCCTAGGTGGGGAAGCTGAGCTCAGCTCTGCAGAGGGAACTGGGCTGGAGTGGGTGTCCCAGGACAACTGAGAAATGGGGGGATGCCCTTCCTTTCTGGCACCTGGGTTGAGCACTGGGCCAGGTCTTGCCCTGCAGCTGCCTCTGTGCGAAGCCACAGGGCAATTAGGGCTATTACTTATAATCACCCCACTTAACATCTAAGGGAGTTTCCTTTGTCCGACAGTTACCTCACGTAATCTTCACAATAACTCGAGGCACCCACTGTCATTATCCCCATTTCACAGATGAGGAGTTGAGGCTTCGAAAGGTTGAGAAACTTGGCAAAGGTCACATGGCTATGAAGTAGTTTAGTCTGGATTCTTTCCCTCTAGGTTGCCTAGTGAGGTGGGGATGAGACGTGGGGCTGCACAGAGCCTGATGGGCTGCTGAAGAAGTGAATGAGGGTGGGTTTGGGGGCCACGGAGGCGGCTGCAAGCAGAGTGGGTGTACTCTATCCCGACCCTCAGCACAGCGTCAGGCACTTGTGTGTCTCTGTGGTGTCTCTCCTTCTGAATGAAGTTCTCTATTTGCTTGTCTTTATATCCAGTACACAGTAGGTGTTCAGTAAATATTTTGGGGCATACCCGCGGGCCTGGCCTCATGGTGGACCTAGGGCCACAAAGGTGGGCACAGCTGGGCTGTGCTGGCCTGGCTGCATGCTTGGGGAACTCTGGAAGGCAGTAGGGCCCCTGCATGGTGCACAGGGCCTGGGAAAACCCACATGTGCAGGTACCTGGGAGCTGGGGGGCCTTGGAGAGGCCGCTGCTCTTCAGGAGAGTGACCTTTTGGAAGGGATGGGAGACCTTCATCAATAATTATAATACAAAACTCACCAAGCAGTCAGTGAATACTTGTTGAATAATGTTGATTTGTTGAAACAAAGTCCTGGTGAGCTTTGGGAGGTGACGGAGAGCACAAAAGGCAGGGGCTTTGGGGGGCTGTGTGGAAGCCCCTGCATCCCCAGCGGCTCCTGGTGCCCCTGCCCCGCCCGCCTGTCTTCCTGCAGCACGCCCTGGGGTGCAGCCCTCTGCGAGCCTGGCCTGGGTGCACCGGTCTGTGCGTGTGTGAGCGCGGTGTGGTCTGCAGGTCCTGTGTGCCCGTGCCCCTGTGTGCCTGGTGCTCAGGCGGCCCAGAGGGGGCCTCCGCCTGCCAGAGAAGCCAGTTTGTTTCACTGAATTCCACGACCACAGACAGGCCCTGGGAGGCCGGCCAGCCAGCTGGCAAAGGCTGTACGTGCTTCTTGTCCCAGGGGGCCCGGGCAAGTGGCTGACTAGATCCGGCAAGTTCATCCCCTCGACTCACACACCAACTTGAGACATCTGCTCAACGGATGCTGGGTCCGGAGCATCCGGTGTATGTTCTGAAGGGAGCACGTACGTCTAGCTGTCTGTCTCTGGGTGAGGGCCTTGGGGGACGTGTCTCTCTTAGGGGGTGGGTCCCTGTCTAGGCATGAGGCCCCTGAGACACTCTGTGTGGATGTGTGCATGTGAATGCCAGTGTAACCTTTACCGTCGCTTGCCTGCCTGCTCATGGTCTCTGTGTGTGTGTGTGTGTGTCTATGTCTGTGTCTACGCGTGCACACACCTATGTCAGTAGCATACGGTGTAGTGGCATGTTGCTGTGGAAAGACCCCTGGGCTAGGAATCGAAGGACTTAAAATTGGGTTCTAAAGGCCTCCCTTCCTGGCTCTCTGATCTCTGAAAGTTAGATAATCACTCTGAGTTTCAGATTTCCCGCCTGGGTAATGGGAAAAAATAATGCCAGCTCTGCTTTCTGTAAAGTGTTAAGAATGAAATGAAATAACGTATGTGAAAATGCTTTGTTAATTACCACATACTGTACAAATGAGAGATTATTATCGTCATGGCCCAGCTCATCAGAATGAGAAGTTGTATGTGGCTTAAAATAATCCATCCAGTGAGCTGTGTTAAAATGTAGGTCAAATCATAGCCTCAGAAGTTGAGAGAGGCTGATGGTAACTACCTAATCTAACAGGCCACCAAATGTGAAGGGGCTTTGAAAGCTGTAAAAAGTTACATAAATGTAAAGTGACATGATTATGTTTAAGCCTAGAAGATACATTTTAGTCATCCTGTTTCCTGATTTGGAGTTTTAAAGATCTGAGCAGCACTGGAGTCTCCTACCTGGTTGTACTGGTGCAGGTTTGTTGATTTTTACAGGTTGCCTCTCTCTGTGTGTATGGACACGTTTACTGAGCACCTACTATGTGACAGTCACTCATCAAGTATTTTGAGTGCCTGCCCTGTGCCAGAGCCTCCCTCTAGGCACTAGGGATGAATGCCAAAGTGAATAAGACATAGTCTCTTCCCTCGAGGGGCTTGTAGCCTGGCTAGAATGATCGCTGGCGGTTTCAGCACTGGATTGTGGGCACTTGGATTGTGGGCGCTACAGGAGAGGGAGGACACATGGACTCCGTCTAGGTAGGATATGGGAGGAGGGACCCAGGGGAAGGGAAGTGAGGTTGGAAAAGTCAGGGCTTGCTGGCCAACCTGAGGAGACGGTAGTCAGGGCAGAAGGAAGGGTCTATGCCAAGGTCCCAGGGAGGGAAGCAGCCTGCTTTTGCACCTGGCATGGTCAGTTTGCGATGGGTTGCAGGGCAGCAGGCCAGATCTTAGGGGCTTCCTTCACCGGGGCTAAGGAGCTTGGCTTGATCCTGCAGGGCCCTGGGAGCCCCCTCAGCAAGGGCTTAAGCTCTGCAGAGTGACATAATCAGCTTTGCATTTTGGAAAGACCATGGAGCCCCAGTGTTCCCGAGTATCTCACTGCAGCAGGACCAGCCAGATGTTGGGGTTTGTCTGTAGCCGTGAGTGATGGCTGCACATGCGGGGCGGTGAGCTGGGATCTGCCTAGGGACAGGGAGGGAGGCTGGGGAGGGAGGGAGCAGAGGAAGTTAACAATTCTTGAGTGACTCTCACGTGTCAGCTTTCCACATATTACTTCATTTAATTGTTATAGCATTACTGTGAAGTAGATATTACCCTCCCCGTTTTATAGGTGAGGAAAGCGAGACTCAGAGAGGTTCAGTAGCTGGAAGGGACTAGTGAGTAAAGAGCAGAGTGAAAGCTCAGCCTGCCCCCACCCTCTCCAAAGCCCATCTCACTAGACTTTCTGCCCCATGCCTGCCGCCACCCACTGGAAGGACTGACTAATTCAGTCCCCTCACTTGACAGATGAGGAAACCAACCTGGTCTCAAATCTGTTCCTGCTAAATTTGTTACTGTTTTCCAGCTGCTCCAAGTCACTGTGGATCAGATTCTTCCCTTTCAGAGTATTAGTGACGCCTCCTAGCTCAGTGCTACTTGCAGATTTGATAAGCATATTTTACATTCCTTTGCTCAACCCATCAGCAAAGATATTGAATGAAATAGGCCCCGTGACAGATGCGAGAATGAACCCCTCGATACGCCTCCTTGAGGGGCACGGCCCTGAGCCATCTGCTCACCCTGCTCAGTGTATCATCCCTCTCACTCATGGGTGTGAACGTAGGCAGGCCCAGAGCAGAAGGTATTGCCGCCTTCCTTCGCCCTGCATGGCACTACACCTTGGAAGAATGACATGTTGGCAAAAAAGAACGTGCATTTCACAAAGTTGTGCTTTAGGACTGGATGGAAAGTGTTGGCTGGAGTCGCTCAGACTTGGGTGCGTGTCCTGACCTGAGCTCTCATGGAGAGTTGGTTTCCTAAGCACACCCCAGGGTACCTGAGACCCGGGTGCTGAACTGGGCATTGAGTGCTGTGCCACACACACACACCCCAACCCCCTGGCCTGAGGAACAGGCTAAGTGTGCGGCCCTGGGGGCTCCCTGTTCTCAACGTGCCAGGACCTGGATAGGTGGTGTGGTGTCAGGGCCCTCCACCCCTTCCTCCTGAGAGTGCCGCACTGAATTAAGTTCAACAGGGAAGATGTGCTGAGCATCTCCTGTGCAGAATACATGTGTGGCTTAAGGTGAGGAATGACAGCGAGTCTCCAGATGGCACAGGGGTGGCCTATCAGGGGCCCTCAAAGACTTTCTCCATATGCCAGTGGAAGATGGGGCTTGCTGGGCAGGTATCTTGGTTTTAGTGTGGCCTAATAACCATGCTTCCTTAGTGCTGATCTGTGGCTTTGATTGGCTTTCATGTCTCTGATTAGTTCAGAGTAAAAGTTAGAAAAGCAAGTGGATCTCTCTGTAAGAAATGCAGTTCATTAAAGAAATAGTTCATAGCCCAGAATTTCTGGGTGGTAGGAATCTTTCCAGACTCCATGGCTGCCCCAACTGGTCCTGACCCACCTCAGCACCCCTCTGGGCTGCAGCCCCGTGCATTATGGCCCCATGGGCCCAACCACCAGGAACAGTCAGAGGCTCAGCCAGGTCTGGCCTAGTGCTCTCTGGGCAAGCATAGGTAGGAGGTGAGCCTCCTGCCCCTGGGGAATATGTAAGTCCTCTCATCTGGGGACATGTGGAAAACCCTCTAAGTGCTGGGCCTGCTCTTGGCTCTGGGAATTCAGCAGTGAACAAAACAGACAAAGGGATAAACCATTTGTTCATCTGTCTTCTTAAAAACCTGAGAAGCAGGCAGAAAAAAAAAAAAAATCACCTTCATACCCCCATTTTACAGATGAGGAAATTGAGGCTACGAGAGAACAGTCCTGGATCTAGCACATGGACAAGCCGGTCTCATACCTATTTCAGTTTGCTCTAAGCCCTGTTAAGCCCTGTGCCTTTCCACAACTTCCCATGGCCTCCAACTGTCTTATAAATGCTGAGTTACCTGGTCAGCATGATTAAGGTGGCGTCCTTTTAGCCACGGTAGAATCAGACCAAAAGCACCATCTCAGCCTGAAATTCACCTGCACTTGTGTAGATACAGTCAGGACCTTCACAGATATTAAGCTGCATTAATTATCAGAGAAATGCAAATCAAAACTACAATGAGGTAGCCCCTAACACCAGTTAGAATGACCATCATTAAAACTTCCACAAATGACAGGACATTTTTCACAGAACTAGAACAAATAATCCTAAACTTTATATGGAATCACAAAAGATCCAGAATTGCCAAACCAATACTGAAGGAAAAAAATGAAGCTGGAGGAATGACCTTCTCAGACTTCAGACAATATTACAGAGCTACAGTAGTCAAAACAGTGTGGTATTGGCAGAATAACAGACATATTGATCAATGGAACAGAATAGGGAGCGCAGAAATAAACCCACAGACCTACAGTCAATTAATCTTTGACAAAGGAGGCAAGGATATACAATGGAGAAAAGAAAGTGTCGTTAGTAAGCGATGTTGGGAAAACTGGACAGCTGCATGTAAATTAAGTTAGAACACTCCCTCACACCATACATAAAAATAAACTCAAAATGGCTTAAAGACAAATATAAGACAAGACACTATAACCTCCTAGAAGAAAACATTGGCAAAGCATTTTCTGACAGAAATCTTAGCAGTGTTCTAGGGCAGTCTACCAAGGCAATGGAAATAAAAGTAAAAATAAACAAATGGGACCTAATCAAATTTATAAGCTTTTGTGCAGGAAAATCATAAGCAAAATGACAATTTGTGGGGAGGGTATAGCTCAGTGGTAGTGCATGCGTAGCATGCATGAGGCCCTGGGTTCAATCTCCAGGACCACCATTAAAATCAACAAACAAACAAGCAAACAAACAAACAAACCCAATCCCCCTAAAAAAAAAACAATAAAATATTTTAATTAAAAAAAATGAAAACCTACGGAATGGGAGAAAATCTTTGCAAATGATCAACTGACAAATATTTAACTTCCAGAATATATAAACAGCTCATATAACTCAATAGTGAAAAAACAAACAACCCAATCCAAAAATGGGCAGAAGACCTAAACAAGCAGTTCTTCAATGAAGACACACAAATGGCCAATAGGCACATGGAAAAATGCTCAATACTGCTAATTATCAGAGAAATGCAAATCAGAACTACAATCAATGAGGTATCACCTCACACCAGTCAGAATGGCCATCATTAAAAAGTCCATAAATAATAAATGCTGGAGAGGGTGTGGAGAAAAGGGAATCCTCCTACACTGTTGGTGGGAATGTAGTTTGGTACAGCTGTTATGGAAAACAGTACGAAGAGTCCTCAAAAAAGTAAAAATAGACTTACCATATGATCCAGCAATCCCATTCCTGGACATATACTCAGAGGGAACTCAAATTTGAAAAGATACATGCACCCCAATATTCACAGTAGCACTACTTAACAATAGCCAAGACATGGAAACAACCTAAATGACCATTGACAGAGGATTGGATAAAGAAGCTTTGGTATATATATACAATGGAATACTACTCGGCCATAAAGACAATATAATAATGCCATTTGCAGCAACACTGATGGATCTGGAGATTGTTATTCTACGTGAAGTAAGCCAGAAAGAGAAAGAAAAATACCATATGATATCACTTATATCTGGAATCTAAAAAAAAAAAGAAGATACTAATGAGCTCAACTACAAAACAGAAACGGACTCACAGACAGTAAACAAACTTATTGTTACTGAGGGGAAAGGGGGTGGGAAGGGATAAATTGGGAGTTCAAGATGTGCAGATACTAACTACTATGTATAAAACAGATTAAAGACAAATTTCTTCTGTATAGCACAGGGAATTATATTCAATATCTTGTAGTAACCTATAATGAAAAATATGAAAATGAATATATGTATGTATATGTGTGACTGAAACAATTGACACGTTGTAACTGACTATACTTCAATTAAAACAAAAAAATCCACAAAGGATAAATGCTGAAGTGGGTGTGGAGTAAAGGGAACTTTCCTACACTGTTCCTGGGAACGTAATTTGGTGCAGCCACTATGGAAAACAGGATGGAGAATCCTTAAAAAACTAAAAATAGAGTTACCATATGATCTAGCAATCCCATTCCTGGGCATTTATCTGAAGAAAATTCTAATTCGAAAAGATACATGCTTCCCAATGTTCATAGCAGCACTATTTACAATAGCCAAGATATGGAAACAGCCTAAATGTCCATCAACAGATGAACAGATAAAGAAGATGTGGTATAAATATACAATGGAATATTACTCAGTGATAAAAAGAATGAAATAATGCTATTGTAGCACCATGGATGGACCTAGAAATTATCACACTAAGTGAAGTAAGTCAGAGAAAGACAAATATCATATCTTATCACTTTTATGTGGAATCTAAAAAAGTGTCACAAATATAGTTATATATGAAATAAAAACAGACTCACAGACATAGAAAACAAACCTACGGTTACCAAAGGGGAAAGGGGAGGGGAGGGTAAATTAGGAATTGGGTATTAGCAGATACAAACTACTGTATATAAAATAGATCAACAACAAGGTCCTGCTGTATAGCACAGGGAACTATATTCAATAGCTTGTAATAACCTATAATGAAAAAGAATCTATCTATATCTATAACTGAATCGCTATGCTGTACACCATAAACTAAGACAATGTTGTAAATCAACTATACTTGAATTTTAAAAAATTAAGCTGTCTTGGTAATATTTCCTCTCTGTATGATCCCAGTGATTGTTTCTTAAATGGGGGTTATCTGTGGGGTCTCAGAAGGCAGCTCGGCACCAGCAAGCCTGGCCTTACATGGGGCGTATGGCCCTGGGCTCCCCAGGTCTCTCATGGAGGCCTCCCCACCCTTGGCTGTCCCCCACCTCAGCCTTTCTGCCCTCACAGCTTCTCTGCCGTGTCTTCCTGAAAAGAGTTTCTCAAGGGTCTCTGGTCACAGGGCAGCCTTTCTCTCTCCACCCAGGACCCTGCTCTCTTGTCCACATCCGGCTCTGGGCTCCCTGTCCTTGGCTTTTCCTTCAGACTTTTCTCAGCTGGGCTCCTTAAGTGGTCTTTTTAGCCCCTCCCCAGCCATTCGGTCCTCACTGCCATGCCATTCTGCACAGCTTATCTCTAAGGCAGACCATTTCCATCCCTAACCAAATCACTTTGTTTTCAACAACTTTGCCTCTGGGGTTGGCAGCTCCCTTTATTTCTTGCACACACAATACACTGGTGTCCTCTTCCTGCTCCTCTGAACACACTCTCCAACTCCAACTTGACTGTAGCTTCCCCTCGGTGCTGAGGCCTTGTGCCTCTGTCTTACATGTCTTTGGAGGACTGGGAACCGCAGCTAAACCCTGAGTCTCCCTTCTGGGTGGGTGTGTCCCAGACATGCCTTGAGTGGATGGATGGACAGAGGGGGCCAGTGCTTCTCTTGCCATTGGTCTAACGTCTACAATTGGTGACAGTAGGTTTCCATCTGCGTGTCCCACCATCACTTGAAAATTAATGTGGCAAACCACAAGCTATTTTGAAATCACAAAAAATGAAAGTCGAGTGGGACTTTGAGGGCCATCGTGATTAAATCCCCTGGGAATCTGTGCACCTTCCCTGCTTTTCCATGGCACCAGCACGGCTCTGGGCTGGCCTCTCCGCAGGAGGACATGAAGCCATCTGTGGCTCCTGGCATCATGCAGGGCATGACTATGGGTCCTCTACTGGGTCAGGGTCTTTTTCTCTCCTCCTTCCCCAACACGCTTTTTGCTCGTGATTAGTCATGCTGGAGCCCGCTGAGTCAGAAGCGACTTGTGGGTGGTTTGTGGCCAGGCTGGAGCAGTGAGGCACGAGGACTTTCTAGGTTTATGTGTCTGCCCCATGAGACAAGCACAGCAGAGCCCGTCCCTGGCAGGTGCCAGGTGAAATGTGGTGACAAAACCAAACTTCTGGTCCAGAATTCAATGAAGGAGGGGCATCAAGATGAACCAAGATGTGATGGTCCCTGAGATGCTCCTGTGGGGTGACAGGAACATGCAGTGTCAGCACCACATGGCAAGTGCCTCCGGGCAGATATACATACAGCGGCTGTAACGCCCTCCAGGTCCGTGACAGGCTTCCTTCCAAGGGCTGCATGTACTTCCAACATACACCGCTAAATTTCTTATTTCCCTTCATGTGATTTTCTTTTCAATAAAAGCAATTCATTCAGTATATAATTAATTTCATTTTTGTACTTGTGTAAGTTTTTTTGTATAAATAAACTTATATTCAGAGACAAATTCTTTGTCGGAGCATGTGTTATGATTCTGTGGTTCAGAAAATGTGTCCACCAGGAGGGAGAGCTGTGTGTCCTGCTGGGGCGGGGTCGGCCCTGAAGTTCCCCGAGGCTAGACTTAAATGCGGCCCTCAGGGCGGCTCAGTTCCTCACCAGGCAGGAAGCGAGGTGGGGGGAAAACCATCCCTGCCAGGGACACCTGCGTGGCACAGCCCTGGAAGTGCGGCTGCCCCAGGGGTGGGATGGTGGGCAGGGCTCTGGGGTCCAGCCCTGGCTTCACAGGCTGTGTCTGTGCCCACAGGAGGGAGAGGAGCAGGAGGAGGCTCGTGGCAAGGAGGAGCGGCAGGAGCCCAGCACGACTGCACGGAAGGTGGGGCGGCCTGGGAGGAAGCGCAAGCACCCCCCGGTGAGTGGTGGTGTCCCCGCAGCACGCATGCGCACGCGCGTGCTCTTAAACGCCAGTGATGTGTGTCCTGCAGGGACCTGGGGACGCTAAGACCAGGTGATGTGGTGCGCCCTTCTAGCTGCAGAGCCCAGTTTATTCCCCATTCTCTAGATCCCACAAGCACCCCCACAATCTTTCTATTTTCTGTATTGAACTGGAGGCCCTTAGAGGCTACGGGTCTTGTGCTGTGGGTCTTGTGGGACTTGAACCAGACCCCTGACTCCCGGCTTCTTTCTGGAAGGGCAGCAGGAGGGCAGGACGTTTCTCCCTCGCTTGCCTGCAGGGGCTCCTCCCTCCGCAACCAGACACCCACTCTCTCTGCCCTACCTGAGAGCTTGGGGAAGGGAACTGAGGTCTGGGAGTCTGATCAAAGTGAACAGGCAAGAGATGCAGGCTGATGAGACCCTTTCTAAGAGAGGAGGAGGTCTGGGCGCTGTTTAGATCTAGTAGAAGTGTAGGCCCCAGGGCTGGCCCACGAGCCCCAGGCTTCTGGGGACCATTGTCTCTGAACCTGGGGAATGGGGCTCTGGGGTTGCCCATGACGGAGAGTACTCCAGAGGGCAAGGCCTGTGGGCTGTAGAAGCCTGCAGCCTTATGTCTTAAACTCAGAGGCAGAACAATAATTTGCCGGCACCAGAGACAGCTGGTCCCTTTCTTTTAAACCCTTCCAGCTGTGAATGGGAAACTTGGAGCAAGAAGGTAAGGACAAGCCAGGAGCCCTTCAAGGAAATGTTCTCAGTAAGGCAGGATTTTCTCCCTTGGGGCAGAGAGTCCAGGTGAACAGTGGCCACAGTGAAAGAGGACAGCGGAGGGCGGGAGAGAGGGCTGCACCAGCTGAAGGAGACGGGGTGGTTCTTAGAGCCAAGAGGTTTGGGAATCTGGAGGGTACTAAAGTGCACTGCTGCCAATTCTGCTTGGAGATTTGGAGGGGAAGGGGGGCAGAAGTTAAGTCATTTAACTGGTAAGTAATTTTAAGCATTTTAATATGAAAGCAAACACGGATATTTCATGGCCCGGAATGAAAAATTCACATGCAGTTGAAAGATAAAATGGGAGACTTCAAAGGAATTTCCAGCTTGCAGCAGACTCCAGGCTGCACTCCCAGATTGCCAGGGCATCCCTCCACTCTCCTCCCTGCATTGGGCAGCTTGTGGGAGAAAGTGGAGGGGCGCAGTGCAGGCTGGAGTGGGAGGGGGAGCCAGGCTGAGTCAGAGCCCACTGGTAATTCCATATCTGATCTGCATGTGTGTCCATGATCTGCAGGGCAAACTCCGCCTTCCCTGGTTTAGGTGCTAGGGACGGGAGCCACTACCTGTAGCCAGTGAGCCCTGGCAACCCTCTGACCCATCTTTTTGAGTCCCTGGAACCAGAGGGAGGGCACATCACTGAGAGGTGGTGTGAGGCCCCAGGGACAGAGGGTTCAAGGAAATTAGAGGCAGGTATGTGGAAGTGTGTCCAGAGACAGACAGATGAGAAGGAAGAGGGGCATGGCCCAGTGGGCGAAGGGTCAGTGCGTCATACACCCCTGGCCTGAAGCAGGGCCCAGCTGGAAGGAAAAGCACAGTCTTTAGAATCCAACAGAACTGGGTTTAAATCCCACCTCCAACACTGACCACCTGTGTGGCTTGAAAAAGTCATTGCCTGAACCTCAGGTTCCTCTTCTGAAAAAGAGAGATAATAAAGGAGCATTCCTCCTAGACCCCTATGAAAATTGAATGGATGAAAACACCAAAGAGCCAGTGGTCAGCAATGACTGGCCCTGCCCTTACCCGAAACAGAAGCAGCAGCACTGGATTTACTGCTTCCCAGCTGTGTGACCTTAGCAAGTTACTGAACCTCTCTGAACTTTTGCTTCCTCATTGGTAAAATATAGCTGCCAATAATACCTGCCCTGTCCACCTCCAGGGGTGCTTTGCAAACAGCAAAGAGGAGTCTAAATGCACAGGGCGGGCAGTGTCATAAACCTGCCCCCCTATAGGGGCCAGTGGACCAGGGTCTATAAGGCCTTTCAATGAGAGTTTGGCATCAGCCTCTCATCAGCTCCAGTGGGAGTGCACATCCCATGCAGGTCAGTCTGGATGTGGTCCAGCCCATGTCCTAAGTGACACCTGAAGCCACCTGGACTTTTGAGAGAGGTCCTGGGTTGGGAGAGAGAGCATGGGGAAGGCAGTGCTGACTGGGGAGGCAGGGGGCCGAGACAACTGTTGTGAAAGGAACCCTTTGCACACTGAGGGGAACAGAGAAAACAGCCTGCAGGTCTTCTCTGGCAGCAGGCTCCCAGGCCCCTAAGGGAGCCCATGGGGGAGGGAGGGTGGGACTTCGTGCTGCAGCTCAGGGCCAGCCCACAGTCCCCCGGGCCTCAGGCCACCTGGTTTACTCGTGGAACAGGTGCTTGCCCAGGCCTCCTCCCTTCCCCAGCAGAGGAGAACAGCAGGGAGGGCTTCTGGGGACTTGGTCCAGCTGTGGCCCTGGGAACAGATTGACCAGGGAGCTTTAAAGCAGCTGAGTGTGTGTCATCGAGCTAAGCCTGGAAAGGCGAGGAGCTTGGCTCAGATCCTGGCAGGTGGAATAGAGGGGGCAGCCCTGGGAAGCAAGAGAGGAAAACCTGGCTGCAGTCCGGGCTCTTGATTTGTGCAAACGTTGCACATCTCATGCTGGATGAGGAGGGACAAGGTACATCCAGTGGTGTCCTCACCACCCCCTGGCCCAAGGCTATGAAATCGTCTCTCTGCAACTTTTGCTTCCAAGGCCTGTCTGTCCCTGGGTACCTTTCACTTGCTCCTGCATCAGCCTCCTGGCTGCACCCTCACCCAGACCAGATCCCACCTGCCCCCAGCATCTCTCTAGACTCCCACCCCAGCCCTTCTTTTTTCAATGATAAACACATTACACCTACGGAGCACCTGCCAAATAAATAAGACTTATTTCAACCTGGTGTGCTAGAGAGGAGGCCACAATAATTATACTAAATACAGCCCATGGCATGTCTCTGCTCAAGGATCTCCAGGGGTTCCATTTCTCATGGGACGAGACCGGGAACACTCCATTTGGCTCCTCACCACATGCTGTCTCCTGCCTCTGCACTGGTGCTCAGTGTCATCTCTTTTACCAAAGAAACCTCGTCTTCTTGCTGCTCCCTGAATACCACAAGCATGTTTGTCCTACTGCCTCATAAGCTGTTCTGCTGCCTTCACATCTCTCTGCCTACCCAGTGTCACAGCCCACCAAAGCCTGTCTTGCAAGTGAAGCCTAGTGCAGCCATCGTGACCCACACTGGCTCTCCCTTTTGAGCTGTTTGTAAAATTAAAATGAACACTAAGTGGGGAGGCTGCAGCTCAGTGGTAGACTGCATGCTTAACATGCATGAGGTCCTGGGTTCAATCCCTAGGACCTTCATTTAAATAAACAAACCTAATTACTACCCCCCAAATATTTTTTTAGTTAAAAAAAAATAACATGAACACTGAGAAGTAAGACAGGATATCAGCCCACCAGTCCCAGGCTTGGGTCTTCACACCTGACCTTGAGAAGCACCAGTCTGCGAACTGTTTGTTACTCATCTGTGTAGAACTTGTGAATAAGTATTTAGAAACTTTTATATCAATTTGATACTGTTGCCGCATCCATGTGCATGATTTTGTATTTTACAAAAGTATCATTTCCTGGTGGATTGAGAATCTAAAAAACTAAAACCAGAGCCTGGCTTTTCACCCAGATAGTAGGAAAAGCCAGTGGAGAGAGCATGTCTCCTCCATTAGATCTGCTGTTTATGCCACCCTACATTGCGCTGTCCACCCACTCGCTGAGGACAGAGACCGTGAAGAAAGGCTGAGAGTGGTGCAGCACTTGATTGCCTGCAGAGGTCTTCTACAACCATGACTTCATTTGATGCTGACAATAAACTTGTGTGGGGTAGATGGGGGCTGCTGTCATTGCCGTCCTCACATTCAGATGAAGAGACTGAGGTTCAGAGAGGACTGGGCTTGGACTCCACGCCTCCCAACTGCAAAGCCCACAGTGCTCATTGCTCCTTGCCATTCCAGCAGCACCATCTGGAAGACTGGGTATCTAAAATTCCCTTTAAGTTAATACATGAATGCAAGGCTGTTGGAAAGTGTGTGGACCTGGTCCAGAAAGCATCTAGAGAAAATAGAACTGAACAGGGTGACTGACCCAAATACCAGGGAGCCTGTGGGTAAGTGGGGAAGGCTGCGGTCTGAGGAGTGAGAGGTGGGCCCGTTTAAACCCGGCGGCAGCGTGTTGGCCTGCAGCACTGGCCTCAGAGCCAGGATGCTCACAGCCAGAGCAGGCAACAGGAAACAGGAAGCCGGCTGCAGGGCTGGGCGGGGCCTAGGAGGGGAGCTGGCACCTGGGCTCAGGGCCTGTGGGCTGGCCAGTGCCCATGGCCGGAGGAGGGGACAGTGGCGTGCCGGGCTGGTCTCTGCTGGCTGGAGGGTGTGAGCCTGTGTGTGGGTGTGAGTGTCAGGCTGGGAGGAAGAGGCATCTTCCTGTTCACCAGCTCTGAGGACGTTGCAGAGTAACAAGTGAGGGTGTCCAAAGCTGGTTCCTGCCTGGTCACAGGCCCAGAAAACCCTGCGACTGCCTTTGTCCTTCGCGCTGGTTGTAGCTGGGGCTCTAGGAGGGACAGTTTCTGCCCTTGTTCACCAGACCCTGGGGGGGACCAGCCCTTTAGGACTCCCTGCCCTGTTTACTAGGTATATGTCTTTATTCATTGAAGATTTATACTCATCAACTTCCTCCAGGGTTATTTTTGCTCAGTGGGAGCACTTTGAGGTCACCTCTTGCTAAGAATAACCCAGAAAGGGAGGGAGGGGGAGGGGGAGGAGGGGGCTGGGAGCAGGCGCTGAGCTCAGCCAGACCGGCCCAAAGCCAGCGTTACTCACTCCACGTTGGAGGCTGAACCTCCAACGCATTGCATGAGTGAGTGAGTTCACGAGGGCGAAAGTGCCCCACTTCAGAGCAAAAGACTCGGGGTGTAAGCTGTGTGAAACTGGGGAACCTTCTGCTGAAGCTTAAGCCAGCTGGGTACCGTTTAACTCAGCTGTTGGGAATTTGCAGTATTGGCTCATTTGATTTTTTGATTCTTAAGACAGAGCTCAAATTCCCTCTTTGGGTCCCGGTCAGAAGGGCTCCTTCACTAACTCTTGGAATCTTGACTCAGTGTCCCCTTGTTTTTATGTGCAGAACTTCCTGGAAGGGTATCTCCCATTCCTGGGCCCCAGCCCCTCTGGGAGCTTCCTGCCTGTGAGCCTGCATCCACACCCTGCTGCCCGCACCCCAGGCTTCTCATGCTTTTGAAGGTGTGAGGAAAACAGGGCTGTCATACCTCTCATGAGAATAGAGACTTTCCTTGTAACTCTGCCCAGCAGACTTACGTGTAGTGGGGAGACCGGGCTGTGGGCAGACTGGCTTGGCTGAGTGGATGAGGGTTTCATTTAAGAATGCATGTGATCTTGGTTGGAAGAGGTGGCTTGCAGGAAACCTGAGGATTTATACCTTATTCTCTCAAAAATGTGCTGTGTTCATCTGGAAGGTTTTGGAGAGGGTAGGGGACGTGAAGTGATGGGAGTCGTGTTCTGGGAAGCTTGCTCTGGCATCTGGGAGCATGACTGTTGAACGCAGGGAGATAGGGTAGGGTGGGTGGTGCCAGAAGATACCCCAAAGCCTATTAGGGGGCGGCTGTGGTGGGACAGGATTGGCAGGGCCTACACTGCTTGCTGCCATGGACCAGGGAGAGGAAGGAAGGTGCTGCAGGCCCCAGGGACGGCGGCAGTGTTATTGTCAGAGACTGAGACTTCTGGACAGGAGCTAGTAGGGTTTGGCAGGGGCCCTTTCAGAGGCTGCTCGGATAGCTGCTCTTATTAGGGGGAGCATCTAAATGAAATCCCAGAACCTCCATTTTGTTTTTCCAAAAATCCATTTATTTTCATCCCTCCCTGGCCGCTTCCCCAGAGCCACATGTTCCAGGCCACCTCCAGTGAGAGGCCTTCACTCCCTCTGGTGCCGGCCCCCATAGGCTTCCTAGGACCCAGTGGGCTTCTCCGGAGCCCGAGCTGCACCTGCACCACTCCTGCCCCTGCAGGGACCCGCCACACACACATCTGGGCAGAGTTGTTGACGTTGGTCTGCTTTCATCATCCTCACCTAGAGAATTTTGTGCGTTTCATTTCAGGCCACCCCAAGAAAGATTTAACCGGCTGGAAATGCTCCAGAGGAGGGCAGCTGAACAGATCAAGGGGAAGGCCAGGCTGCCAAATGAGGACAGACTAAAGAGATTACGGCTTCTCAGTCTAGAGAGACAAAGACTGAGAGGGGATGTGATTAAAGCTGTGAAATCACCTCGTAGGGTGGGGCAGGGTGAGCACGCCCCAGCGGGGGTGGGTGGGGGCGGGGAGACACCCATCAGAAACTTTAGAAAGGTACATGAAGCACAGACAAGAAAGCACCGTTTTCTACAGTGGGCCCCCAGCTCACCAAACATGTCACTCTGGGCCTGGATGGTGGAGGTTGAAAACAGAAATAACTTCAAAAGAGGTTTACTTAAATGCTACATGGGTCTTCTCTACATAATGGCTTTTTCAAGGGAGCCTCCAGCTCACCCTGAAATCCTTTGAGGTTGACTTCAAAGAGCACCGCCAGGCCTTCTTCCAGGGGGACAGGTATCCCTGCTGGAAGTGGAGCCCTGGTGGGCTGGTCACTCACCAGGAATGTTCGTTCTTGCATCCATTTGCCACAGCCAGCAGGAGCCCCGACCGAGTGACCTCTAAGACTTCACCAAGCCCTGAGGTTCTGTCCTCAGTCTCAAGTCACACACACACACACACACACACACACACACACACACACACACATCCTGGAGAGATCTCTGGTGTGAGGGAGACGGTGGGACCTAGAAGTTGTACCCAAGCTGGGGTCAGACTTTCCATAGTTGGCCGTCTTTGGTCTCTGGTCCTCCTGTCCCCTGACCCCACTAGTGGCACTTTTAGCCACTCCACAAGGAATAAGGAAATTGGAAGGGTCAGAGTCCCAGTTTCAATGTCTTGGGGCCTGACTCCATTCACACCAAGAAGGCTGAGCAGGGAGGCATGTGGGGCCTCTCTCGGGAGTGGGCTCCCTGCCTCAAGGCCACTTCTAGCCAATCAGATCAGAAGGCTGCCCAGGGAAGGGGCTGCAGGAAGGCCTGGAGCAGAGGAGTAGGGGAGCCTGGGCCCAGTGCCAACACTTAGGGGACAGGGCTGCCCTGCTTACGTGAACATTCAGCTGTTTCCTGAAACTGGAATCAACCTGGGAAAATTCAAGTCTTGGTAGGGAGCTTGATGGTCTTGCAGGAGCCGAGGGACTGGAATGAATGGCAGGGGTGGGTGGAGGGGGACTGTGTGTGTGTAGTTGTTATTGACATCACTGTGCGGCATCTGAGCACATCTCTGGCCGGTGAGCGGATGTCTCTGGGCCGTGTGCACCGCTTGTGTGTCTGCCCATGTGATTGTGTCTGTGTGTCTTTAACCAAGAGTCCATAGCTGGCCAGATGCCAGGGTTCCCGGCTGGCACAGAGCTGAGTGCTGCCAAGGGCCTTAAAGGCATAACGGCAGTGGGGGGCTGGGGGTGGGGAAGGCTGAGGAGGCTGAGGTAAGGCCTGGGGGAAGGGGAGGCCACTCCCACATCTGCCAGCCTCTGGTCCTCCCCAGAGGTGCCCTGGGATCTAGGGGAGCAGACCCCTTTCAGTAGCAGCTCCTGGCATGGGAGGAGAGGTTGAGTCAGGTGCCCAGAGCCAGGCAAGGACCTGGCTCTGACCCCCAGGGGATTCTAGTGGGAGAGGCAGGGTCCCCGGGTCTCACCCCTCCACACCTGGGCCCAGGTAAACCTGCATACAGGGCTGCCCTGGAGTGCTGGGCCCTGGGCCCTATCTCCTTTGTATCATTTCCTTCATCTCTTATTTGCCAGGTTTTTATTTTTTGTGTGTAAATACTATAACTAAAAAAAAAAAAAGGCCTCAAAAATCACTTCCCTATTTGGAGCCTCAGCACTCTGCCCCACCTTGGGAGACAAGACCTCACCTCCTAAGGAAGGATGAGAGTTCTGGAGTCTAGTCCAGGCTTCCAGAAAAGGGGGAGGGTAATGCGGGGAGGGGGGACTGGGGAATTGGCTTTGGCCCGGACAGGTTCCCTGCAGAAGGTTCCTTCTTGCTTTGCCTCTGGCTTTTCGTTGTGGTGGCTGCTGCCAGGGAAACAGCCTCGGCCTTTCCCTGGCCCTGCTGAGGCACATCAAAGCCTCCTTTTCCTCCTTGGAACCCTAGGGATTTGAGGTTGGGCTTTTCCGGAGACTCAACCCAGAGGGGGAGCCAGCTTTCAAATGCCTCTCCGATACCTGGGTCATTCTGGAAGCTTCACCACTTAGAAGGTGTATGACCTGAGGCAAGCCTTGTAGCCCTTTTCCTTGGAAAAGTGAGAGTAGCACGACCCATCGGGATAATTGTGATAATTAAGTTTATTAATGGTATAAGCATATTTAGGCTAGGTCCTGTGCTTGGTACTAGGGAGCTGTCGGTGGAGTGGTTGGAAGGAAGAGAAATAAAAAGATAACTAAGGCAAAGCTCACAGTCTAGGAGGGAGACACATAGTAAACAAATAATTAGGTACCGTGTGAGGAGTGCTCTAATGAGATAGGGTGTGAAAGCGCTTTGTAAACAAATGTGGAGTGTGGTGGGCTGAGGGGGTGTGAGTGAACGCTGGAGTGGACTTCACCCTCACTCCTCGCGGCCAGGCCAGACCAGCTGCCTGCCAGCGCCACAGGGGCTTCTGGGGTGGGGGTGGGGTGCGGGGATCGGGGTGGGGACAAGGCTGAGAGCTCCAAAGACCAGGGCCTGGCACAAATACCTGCCAGGAGTGTGTGTGTGTGTGTGTGTGTGTGTGTGACAGACAGACAGGACAGACAGACTTTAGGAGACAGAAAGTGGAATAGTGGTTGCCAGGGACTGGGAGAGAGGAAGGGGGAGTTTTTGTTTAATAAGTACAAAGTTTCAGTTTGGGATGATGAAAGTTTTGAGGATGGATGGTGGTGATGACTGTACAACAATGTGAGTGCGCTTAATGTCGCTGACTGGTACACTTGAAAGTGGTAAAAATGGGAAATTACCACAATTAAAAAAAAAATTTGTTTTTAAATCATCCTTAGAGAAAGACAGTCCCTGGTCAGTGCCCATGCCCTCAGCCCAGGGCTTTTCAACAACAGCACCATCCACATTTGGGCTGAACAATTCTGTGCCGTGGGCCTTGTCCTGCAGCGTGTAGGGTGTTTAGCAGCATCCTGGGCCCCTACCCACTAGAAGCCAGCATTCTGCCCCCCTCACCCCACAGTGCAGCGATCAGAAATGTCTCAGACACATTGCCAAATGTCCTCTAGGGGGCAAAATCGCCCCAGTGGAGAACCACTGCCTTCACTGCTTGGAATAAGCCGCTCCCAGGAGAGGCCCAAGGAGCAGGTGGGCAACAGAGAAGCAGGCAGTTGTCCTGGAGTGGAGGGGTCTTACCAGGAAGGAAAGCAAAGGTCAGCAAACTCTGAGGGACCCCAGGAGGTGGTGGGCAGGATTTGAAGACCAAGAGTGAGGCATACTGGGCGGGGGCAGGTGCACAGTGCAGTTAGGCTATACTCAAATCTGTTGCACCCACCCACCCTGGGGGGAGAAATGAGGGGGCTCACAGCTGCCATTCCCATTCTGCCACCAATCCTGGCCCCTCCCCCATCCCCACAGGTGAGACGCAGAGGAAGCGGAAATTGTCACTACAGCTGTTGGTGGTGCCTTCTAAAAGGGCTGGGGGCTCCTGCTGCTACTCCCCCTCACCACCATGGGAAAAATGAGTGTCTCAGGGCACACTGTCTCCTTTCAAGGCAACTGTAAAGAATAAAAGCAAATAGAAACAGAATTTTCAACAGTTACATCTAACATGCGACAAAGTTGAAAGTCCCCCTTGAATGGGATGCTCTCACTATTAACCTAGTCTTTGGCATTAAGGAATCGATTATGGATACTGAACACCTGCCAGGTGCCCTACTCCATGCTGAGTCTAACACAATAAAGCAAAGTCCCTGCCTCCAGGAAGCCACAAGCTGGTGGTGACAGGGGAGAGGAGGGAGCTGGAAGGAAGGTGTGGAGGTGGAGGCAGAAGGTGCAGGCCTGGCTGGGGTAGCCTCTTCTAGTGGCTTCCAGGTGTGGATTACACTGCTCTCACCCGAGATGCCCTTTTAGGGAGCATCCAGCTCCTCCCTGGTGATTTAAAGTTGCTTCAGTCCACTTGCCTATGGGCCTCCTTCCTTCCTCTCGGTGGTTTCTTCTAGGTGGGTATGACCCTGGGCCCCAGAGAGAGGGCCAGTGAGGGGCCACTACTGGCTTTGGGTGGGAGTTCTTGATGGGTAAGATAGATCAAGAGTTGACCGTGGTAAGAGTCAGTGGCTCCCCTAAGCCTAGAGCCTTGGGTGCCTCAGGCTCATGCAGGACCAGAGAGGGTGGGCAATGGAGGGTGGCCTGGTCGGGAAGAGAGGAGGGTGAGGACTGGTGAGAACAGGGCAGATTTCAGCCTGCTGAGCTAGCCCCGGGGTGCAGTGCTCCCCCACCCCCCCTCCACCCACCTCTGGAAGGATGGTGCACCTCACGCTTCTGCTGCCACCGCTGCAGACCAGGATCGTCAGGGGCCAGCCTTGGAGGGGTGCTCGATCAGGGGGTGTCGGGACCCTGGGGCTGGGTCGGGTCTCAGAGCAGGTCCTCCTTGTTCTCTATGCTATGGAGCTGGCAGTCAACAGGAAGTGAGTCCCAGGGTGAGAAGAGGTTGTGTGGTCCCAGGGCAGGAAGTGAGTGACAGCCCAGTTGTCTGAGCAGCTTTGTGGGGCTGGGAGCCTGCCCTAACTTGAAGTGTCTGTGGGGAAGCAAGTAGCTAGAGGAAAGGAGGACATGGCCATGGTAAGAAATTAGTGTTTACCTAACCCTCTCAGCCCAAGTGGGCCAGCCAGACCCCCACACCCACCTCCCTGGGAGTGCCATGTTTGGGGTTCTGTGGCGCCTGGCAGAGCTAGACCTGAGGGTGGCAGTGGGGGCCCAGGTGCACCCCACTCTGCAGGCTGCCTGGGCCATGTGACTCTCATGCACACGAGCCTTGAGGGGTGAGAGGATTTACACCAGGGAGGGCACTCTAGGCCAGGGAGCTCACTGGCTTGAGAGGGAGGTAGCAAAGAGCTTCTGAGTCCTGGACAGAGTGTGTGGGTCCTGACACATGGGCCTGCTTGCTCCACTGGCTGGCCTGTGTTTGGCCTCCGGGCTCTGCTGGCTTCGGCCCCAAGCTCCCAGGCCTCGTGGAGGATGTCTCCCTTCCGCCGGAGGCCAGGGGCCTCCTCTTCCTCTTGCTGCGGCCCCCGCCCCCGCTGCTGGGGAGCACGCACACTTGTAGCTTTCAGTGGGCGGTTTTCTTCCTGGAAGCAGGCCTGCCCAAGCCGCCCCGCGCAGCCAGGGGCAGCAGCTTGGCAAGGCCTCTGGAGTCCCCTCTGCTCACCCTCGGGCTGTTCTGCGGAGGGAGCTTCACCCAGGGAGGTCTGGTTTTTATTTTTGTTTTCTCCTAAGGCTCCCATCCCTGTTTGCCACCTCTAGGGGTTCCTCACCATACGTAAAAGTTGAGATCGTAAAAGTTGAGATCCGCAGACTCTTGGAGCAGAAGCAGCCTTGGGGGTTGCTGGGCTGTGTGACAAGGATCTGGGGAAAGAAGCACTCTCTCAGGCTTTGGGGTATGCTTCAAGGGTACGACTTTCTGGAGGAAATTTGGCAGGGTCTACTTACGCTTAGAGGGCCAAGTCCACTTCTGGGACTCTGGCCTGCAGAAATCCACACGTGCACAGCACTATCAATGCAAGGGGGTCAATGCAGCAAAAAGCAAACCAGCCCAAAGGCCCACCATTAGGGAACAGGTTGAATAAATTCTGGACTGTCCATTCAGTAGACATTGAATGAGACACAGAATGAGCCAAAATGAGCCAGATCCACATGGAGAGATGCCCGCTGTGCTTGTTAAGTGAAAAAGCAAGATGCAGAACAGTATGAGTAGTATGAGCCCCCTTTAAGGAGAAAAGAAAATGAGGATCTGGATGTGCGTATAAATACATATGTGTAAACATGGAACTTACACGTGATTGTAGATACATAAAGAAAAAGTCTAGAAAAGATACTCGTCAAGCTATTAATAATGATTCACCTGCAGGGAGTGATTTTGGATATAAGGAATTGAAGGAGGAGCTTTAACCTTTTAACACTACATTTTTGTGTGGTTTGGGTTTTTTGTTTGTTTTTGAGGGAGGAGGTAATTAGGTTTATTTATTTATTTATGTTTAGAGGAGGTACTGGGGATCAGACCCAGGACCTCGTGCATGCAAAGCATGCACTCTACCACTTGAGCTATTCCCTCCCCTCCATTTTTGTGTGGTTTGAATTTTTACTCGTGTTTGACTTTTTAAATAGGAAAAAAAAAAAAAAAAAGCACTTAAACAGAAAGAAACCCTCCTTTGGTCTTGCCTAGTCATCTGGCCTCACAGGTGGGGAAACTGAGGCGCCCTCTTGAATGGCACCTTCCTGAGGTGTTTGCTGAGCACATGCAGCTCCCGCCCTTCTCCAGGCAGGCATTCTGCAGTGGAGCTGGCGGGCAGGTTGCTGGGGATGGCCTGGTGCCCACAGGGGTGGCAGAGCTCCAAGCACGATGTCTCTTGCCTTTTTTCACCCCAAGCAGACACCTCTGTTCCTTCTGAGATGTCCTGGCCTAACTGTCCCCAGATGGCCAAGGACCAAGTGCTCCTTGGATTCTGTCTTTACAGAGTGTGTGACCTCAAGGAAGTCACAGAACTCCCCAAGGAGGTGGAGCCACTCTGAAGGGGCAATGCGTGAGAAGTTTTGCCCACCGTGCAGTGACACATAGGAAGGACAGTCGTGACTACTCTCAATGTGATTCTGGTAGCAAGCTCAGTTCTGAGGCTCCTGAGGACAAAGCAGTACACTCCCTCTTAGAGGGGGATTGTGGGACCACGTGCTGGGGAGGGCTGGCTACAGAGACTGCGGGTTGCTGGCTGGGGCCTTGGCTCTCCTGGGGTCTGAGCGCCCTGAAGAGGTTGTGGGGTCAAAGCTGAGGGACCGAAATGGCACTAGGCTTTG
The DNA here is from genome assembly GCF_009834535.1 of Camelus ferus. Lineage (NCBI taxonomy): Eukaryota > Metazoa > Chordata > Mammalia > Artiodactyla > Camelidae > Camelus > Camelus ferus. The sequence continues at coordinate 17,315,119 of NC_045710.1, read as the reverse complement.
GGGCCCAGAGGAGGCCCCCTTTCATCCTCACACTCCACTCACCAGGCAGCAGCCCAGGAGACCAAGAGGATAGCCAGGAGGGCTCCAACAGAGAAGTCAGATCAGCCCGGTATTACTAGTCTTCTGAGGAGGGGTGCTGGCTGTGAGGAGGGCTAGCGTGAGGAGTATTTGTTTTCAGCAGGGGCCACAGAGGAGGCTTGGGGACCCTATGTCACCTCAGTGAGTGGGAATTGCGTGGGGGCGAGTGCAGCTTGCAGTGGAACCAGGCTGTCAAACCTGCTTGGATTTTTCTCCTGTTTCTTAAGCTGGAGCCCACAGACCCCTTGACTTGAGGGGGTCAGGCCCAGGAACTTATAATCTGAGAGAAAAACCGTGAGTGTATTTGCCTACATGAACCTTCGTGAACAATCTTCTGGACAGAGGGTGTGTAAGTCTCACCAGAATCTCAGACAGGTCAGTGATCCTAAAGCAGCTAAAACCACTGGTCTAAGGCTCCCTTTGTGTTTCTTTCTCTTTCCAGGTGGAAAGCGGTGACACTCCAAAGGACCCTGCGGTGACCTCCAAGTCCCCGGCCATGGCCCAAGACTCAGGGCCCTCAGAACTGTTACCCAATGGGGACTTGGAGAAGCGGAGTGAGCCTCAGCCAGAGGAGGGGAGCCCCGCTGGGGGGCAGAAGGGCGGGGCCCCAGCAGAGGGAGAGGGTGCAGCTGAGACCCCGCCTGAAGCCTCCAGAGCCGTGGAGAATGGCTGCTGCACCCCGAAGGATGGCCGGGGAGCCCCCGCGGAAGAGGGTGAGTCCCAGGCACACGGGGTAGCCTCTGCTGGGCTGGTGGGGACTCCCCTGAGGGCTGGACCCTCCCGGCCCAGCAGGTCCCAGGAGGCCCCGGCCGGGCGTGGTCTCTGAAGGTCTCCTTGCTAAGGCTGTGCTCTGCAGGCTCCTGGCTAGATACAGCCTGCACACATGTTTTATTTGGCCCACATAGTGCTTTAAACATTTAAAAAAATTAGTTGCCAGTATTTAAAAATCAAGAAATTTCACATAAAAATCTGGAGTTTTGGCTTCTCACGGAAAAAAAAAAAGCTGTATCTGGCAACAGTGGGTTTGCAGAGTGCCAGTGGTTGCTGGACTGGGGTGATGACTGTCCCCCCACAGGCTGGTTGTACGCCTCGTTTCCCTCAGCCTTTACCTGGCCTGCTTACTCTTCCACAAGATCTATGGCTCTTAGAGGTCGATGCGTTGGTAGCCCCTGGCCTGGGCAGCAGATGTCCTGTGGCTGTTAAAAGCCCAGTCAGCCTTCCCCAGTGCAGATGTCCTGAGCGCACTACAGTTTAGTGGACTTGACTAAAGTTTGGTGGTGACAGAGTTGGGGAGAGGAGGGGCAGGCGGGGGTGGCTGTACGCAGCTCAGCCCAGGCCTTGTCCTCTGGGGACTTTTTGGCCTAGCCCTGGGGTCCTGGAAAGTTGCCCACTTTTCTCTTTCAGGTTAAGCCAGGGATTTCAGGGCCAACTGAGCTGTAAACATGTTAGTAATGAGGACAACTAGCATTTGTACAGGGCTTCACAGTTTACAAAGCGCTTCCTCATACATTATCACGTTTGATCCTCCCAGGGCCCTGCCAGCTTGTTTTACATATGTGCATTTTAATTTCAGAAATTCCTCCTTCCAAGTGTACATGATGGAATGAGTCAATCGATTAATTGGTGTAACTTAACTTCACATGCATCCAAACCTAATATTTGTGCAGAGAGCATCTCCAGAAAAGAGATTTCCAAATTTATTTAAAAATACATTTCATTCATTTATTACTCAACTAATATTCACAACGCTCCCACCATGTGCAAAGTGCTTTCTGAGATACTCTGCATTCGTTGTTTTATTTACTCTTCCAAACAATCTTCTTCAAGAGGTATTATTATCCCTGTTATAAAGTAGAAAAAAAGTGAGGCTTAATGAGATGAAGTGACGTCCTCAGGGACCCCAAACCTGTAAGTGACAGATCCAGGATTCATTCTGCCTCATTCTGTCTTGGTCTCTAGCTTCAGAGTCTGTGTGCCCTTCCAATATCCCCTGCTGTTCTGGAATGGGGCTTGGGGCCGGCTGGTCCTGAACTGAGCACTTCCGGGGGTGTGTTCTGACTCTTGGTGGGAGTGGCCAAGGGGCCTGAGTGGAGTGAAACAGGAGGAGAGGGAGAAGGCGCCATCCTTCTGTTACCGAGGCCACATGTGCAGGAGAGGAACCTGAGAACCCGTCAGCTCTTCCCACCAAATAGGCAGCTCCTGGGACCCCACCATGGCTGGCACCCAGTTGCTGCCCAAGGCCTGGGCAGCCCTTCCTGCCTGGCGGGATGGAGCAGCGCTCCAAGGCTGCTCTTAACCCATGCGGGTTTGCTTTCAGTTTGGCATTTCCCTGTCTCCCTTTCTGTCCGTTCTCAGGAGTGACTCCTTCAGTCAGTCAACAGGGGCTTATTAAACACCCATGTGGTGTGTGCCAGGATCTGGGGAACAAAAACCTGGTTCTTGCCTTGGAGGACCTCACAGTCTGCTGGAAAGGCAGACATTAATGAGAAACGCACACTTAAAAAGTGTGTGATTCCTCACGGAGATAAGTTCTCTAAGGAAAAATAAACAAGTTTCTCTGAGGAGATGTAACAGAGGGACCCCAGCCAGCCTGTTCCGCCTCAGCTGAAGGATGAGCTCGGGTTCACCGGGGTGGGGAGGTACAGGGAGGGGTGAGAGCGGGGCATCCAGGGACCCGGCAGAAACCCATGAGTCAGGAGTGGGGGGAGGAAGGGAGAAGGGCATGAGGTAGCAACCAGCACAGCTCCAAGGCTGCCCTCTCAGGGGGTGACATGATCCGCTTTGCGTTTTGAAAAGATCCCTTTGCCATCTGGATCCTGGAATGGAACCGAGGGGCCGGGAAGCAGGATGAGCGGTTAGGAGGGAGGATCTGGAGAGCGGTGAGTGAGTGCCAGGGACATGAGGGGGTGGGGAGAGATGGTTCAAGGGTGACTCCTGGGTTTGGGACTTTCACACATTGAGTGGATCTTTCTCAGAATCTAGTGCAAAGTGCAGCAGGCAAAAACACTTCAAGCATCCTTGATTTCCAAAATTTGGCCTTGGAGCATTCCTGTGTGGCCCCAGCTATCCGGGCAGTGGAGATGCTGGCAGGGATCAGAGCTGGGATCCCTGAAGGTCGCCGTGAATCTCCTGGATGCTGAGACTGGTGAGGTGTTACCTTGAGGGGTGGGCAGTGGCCTTTTGGAGGCTTGGCCACTGGTCCAGCAGTCAGCCGCACAGAACGCATACTCAGCTGCTTGGTTCCAAGGAGAAAGGAGACTTGGCCCCGGGGGAGGAAGTGACTTGGCCGTGGTCTCCTTTCAGTTCCTCTCATTCCAGAGCTCTTTTCAGAGGCCCCGCACATCTCTCCCGGAACCCCTCTCATTCATTCCTATGCAGGAAAAATGGAGGACTTTAAGGCAGCCTTGGCCTGGGCACCTTTCTGTGTACACGTAGGAGCCCCAGATTCTGATAGTACAGCCAGGAGAAAGGAGGGACAGGGGAGATGATGAGTAATAAGGGCAAGAGCCACCTGGACAGGCAGGTGGCGGCCTTGGAACTGCTCCTACACTCCTAGCATTAGGGCCATCATGATGAGGGTAGTAACGATGGTAATGTGGCCTTCTTTTACTGAATATTGACTACGCGTTGAGTGTTCTATATCCTTGCTACTCAAAGTGGTCCATCAACCAGCAGCATCACCTGGCATCACCTGGGATGTTAGAAATGCAGAATCTCAGGCCCCATCCTAGACCTACTGAGTTAGAACGTGCATTTGAAAGAGATCCTCATGATTTCGATGCACATTAAACTTTGAGAAGTCCTGCTCTTTATGTAACTGTCTTATTTAATCCTTGTAATCATTTGAGAAAGACATATTATCCCCATTTTTCAGATGGGACTGAGGGTTCAGAGAGGTTAAGTTATTCACCCAAGACTGTACAAATAGTGAAGGACCAGATTAGGATCAACACAAATCCCCTCTCTGCTCAGACTGAGCACACAGTACTGGGCTAGTGACTGTCCTCTGGGATAAGCCTGGCCTCCGCCCTGTCATTGAGATCTGGGTTCATTTTAGAGGGAATCCGGGGTGACCCCTGAAGGAGTATAGCCTTCAGACCAACAGGTAAGTGTTAGAAGCACCCTGGCCTGGCCTGCCCTGCCCCCAGGACCTGAGATGCCCTAGGGTCATGTCCAAGCCTGCCAGGGCCACCCTGGAAGGCACATAGCCACCTGGCCAGCCTGTGACCCTGGGTCTGGGCCAGGAGCAGATGGACCACAGAGGGAGTGTCGAGAGAGCAGCTGACCCTCCTTGACTCATGACAAAGTGCTGCATTCTGAGGCAGCCCAGTTTGTTGTTTTGCTGGGCCTGGCTGGAAAGTGTGTGTGTGATGTCACTCAAGTGGGCTTGCGCAGAGTCTGTCTGGAAGAAAATTCCAGAAGGATGCTAGTTAGAAACCACACGAAGAAAAGTAATTCTGTTTGGGGGAATATGGGGGCCGGGTATAAGGAAGGGGTTGGGGACATCAAGGTGGTGCAGTGTAAAATGAGTTAGCTGCCTGGGGAGTCAGGTGCCCTGGAATCTGCTCTCAGCTCTGGTAGTAAGTCACACGGCACCCCAGCCTCTATTTCTCTGTCAAAGGGCTGGACAAATACCCCATCAGCAAAACTTAAGGGCTGGACGAGTACTCTGTCCTCGCCACAGTTCCCTTCATCCCTGATATTCTTTCATTCTAATGAATAAATGAATCCCCATAAACCAACTGCCTGTAGGTCCCCTGTAGGAAACGGCTGAGGTCCAGGAGACCTCTGGGCTGCTGCGTGATCTGAGGGTGGGCGCCCCCTCCTGGCAGCCCAAAGCCTCACCGGGTGGAACGTGGGGGTCTGAGAGGAGGGAGGACCCCCGGGAAGGAGGGAGGCCCTGAGAGGGCAGGAGGGGGAGTCGGGCTCCAGGGGGCCGGAGAAAAAGTTGGGAGCTGGCTGTAGTGAATCAAGAGGACCTAAAGGAAGCTCAAAGGAAGAGACAAAGTCCGGTGAGACATACCTTAAAAGGCATGTCGCGTACACAGCATTGGCGAGTATGCACCCCCACTTCCTCCCTGCCCGCGGGGTCCACACCTCCCTGCCGACCATCCTGCAGCTGCTGGCCCTGCCTTCTCCGACCCCACTCCGGGGCTCCAGGTCGCAAAAACCCAGTGCAGAGCCCCAGGTGAGAGAGGAGAAAGAAACATCCTCTCTGGGGGCTGAGGATTCAGAGACCTTCAATGCTGTGGCTGGTTTCCGCCTCAGAGCCAGGAGATGCAGGAGGGGCTGTTTTTTCCGTTCTGGGCTCTTTGTCTCCCCCTCACACCCCCACCCCCACCCCCAAAGCTACCCTGAGCCAGCCTTAGTGACCTTCCTGCTTTGGGCCCAAGCTCAATACTCTTGGCTTCAGACAAAAGAGTTCTGGGGCCCAGGTGAGAGGAGGTTCACCCGCCCTGTCCTCCAACAGAAAGCTTGAAGGTCTAATTAACCCAACCCACAGGCCAGGCCAGGGCTGTGTTGGGCCTGGGAGGGGCATCCAAGAGATGAGGACCCTGAGATGCAGAGGACCCTGGTAGGAGTGCGGGAGTGTTCTGGAGTGTGACTGCCCTCCTGCTTGGGGCCTGGAGAAGGATGGAGAGTTCAGGCCCCCTTTAAAGGCAGTACTGCTGGGGCTCAGCCCCCAGGGGAGCCTTCCCTTCCAGGAACTGGAATCAGGGCCCATTAAGGAGCTATTGGGAAAAGGAGCAGGGAGATGCTGTCTTAGGGAAGGGGAACAAAACTCACTATATGCCAAGCCCTGCTCTGGGCACTTAATGTTCTCAGTAACCTTAAGATTTTAGAAGGGTTATCTACATTGAGTCAGTGAGGAAAAGACCAGGGGAAGTTACCCAGGTCACATGGAGACGGCTGGAATCCAAGTCTTCTAGGATAAAGGCTGAACTCAGGGACCTGAGAATGGGGTGCAGAGGCAGATAATTCATGCTAGAACCACAGCTCCAGCAGCACTTTAGACACCATCTCCAGCATCTTTATTTTCGAGATGAGGAGACAGTCTCCTGGAAACGAAGTTGTTTCAGCAGAGTCCTACTCCAGTCGCCTGATGCCCCACCGCCCCCCAGATCATCTTGGCCACACCCCACACATAGAAGGCAGCACTCCCTTCCAGGGCTGGGAGGGCTGTGCAGTCTGGCCTCTCCTCTGGGAAGGGGGTTCTGTTGACTGGGAGCAGCCGAGAGGGGCTATGTCTAGACCTCCTTCTGTGTGGCTGAGGCACTCAGTGGGCCAGCAACCACAGCCTTGGCTTTTCTGTTCTTCGGATTCGGGCCTCCAACCCTGCCCTCGTCCTGTCTCTGCCCTGGCTGTGCTCTTGAGTCCTCAGGGCCAGCGTGGTGTCTGGCGTGCGGTGGGCCATCAGGTTTGACTCAGGGACAGCTCAAAACAGTTGGAGAAGCCCTGTCCCTGAGACAGGGAGCCCAGGCACCAGGCGAGGCCCCCGAGCCATCCCTGTAACTCTGCGACGGTCCCTTTGTTCTTCCCTCTCCACAGGCAAAGAGCAGAAGGAGACCAACATCGAGTCCATGAAAATGGAGGCAAGTGTTTTCCTCAACCCCCAGGGGCTCTGTGGATCCTGATTCTAGGAGAAGAAAGCCACCGCTCTGACCGACTGTGGCGAGTGTGTGTGTGTGAGGGGAGCCCGAGGTGGCCCCCGTCCCCTTCTTTATGTGTCATGCTGTGAGGAGCAGAGGAAGTGGGTGTGGAGGTTGGAAGTACCCCAGCAAGGCAGCTGGCTTGGTCCCCCTCCAGGACCGAGCACCTCCCCTTCTGGTTTATGTCCTGCCCCCCGTCCCACCATCCATCCCTCACTTTTCCAGCCCAGACAGGGGCCTGGCCCTCACTTGCAGGGCTGGCATCTCTGGCCAGGAGTCAGAGCTCCTGTGTTCTGTTCGAGGTGAGTGCCTCCTCAGTTTCCCCTCCAGGAGGAGCAAACCCTGCAGCGGGCTGTCTGTGCCCACCTTAATGCTGGTGTGTCTCTGTGATCTCTGTCCTAGGGCTCCCGGGGCCGGCTGCGGGGTGGCCTGGGCTGGGAGTCCAGCCTCCGCCAGCGGCCCATGCCGCGGCTCACCTTCCAGGCGGGGGACCCCTACTACATCAGCAAGCGCAAGCGGGACGAGTGGCTGGCACGCTGGAAAAGGGAGGTGAGGTGCCTTCTGGCCTGGGCCCCAGCCCGTCCCATGGACCCAAAAAACTGGAAGTTAGCTTCAGCCGCTGTCTGCGGCTGTTGTCAGGCCCTGGCTGGGCCTCGGTTTCCCCTTCAGTTTCACCTTTCGCACTTACAGGGAACTGCTGGATCAGTTCCCAGCAGTAACTAGTTCCTTTGTTCTTTCAACAAACATTTATTGAACACTTACTGTGTAACCAGACAGTGTCCCAGGCTCTGTGCATGTATAATCCCTGCCCTCATGGAGCTGACATTCTTATGGGGAAGACAGATAGAAAACAAGTCAACAAGGGGCTGAAATAGAGGGTAACAGAGGCCTGCTTTAGGTAGGGTGGTCAGGAGAGGCTTCTTGGAGGAGGTGGCATTTAAGTTGAGACCTACAGAAATAGAAGAGCTGGCTCTGTGAATTGTAGGGTCGGGGAGACTATTTGAGGCAGAGGAAACAGCACAAGCAAGGCCCTGAGTTCAGTCTGAGATGCTGAGGTGCCTGGAGCTTGGGGCACAGGGAGGTCCAGGCTACAGATACAAAAGTGGGAGGGCGTCAGAAGCAGAACCTGGCTTGTAAAGTCCACGAACACTGCTGAGCTCACCTAGGAGACAGGGATAGAGCAGAGACAGAGTCCCAGGATTACATCCACAGAAACCGAACATTTATGGCTAAGTGGAGAGAGGGAGCAGCAGCAGTGGGACTGAGAAAGGGCCTGGGAGGAAGATGAGGGAAGAAGAGCCATGTCTCAGAAAGGAGAGAGTGGCCACCCAGCCATGCATGTGGAGGCTGAATTGAGACATGCTATTGTACCTGGAGGTAGCACGCTTCCGTGTGGATCTGGAGGGAGGGTGGATGCCAGCCCGTGGAGGGCTTCAGCAGTGAGAGGAGGTCGGTGAAACCAGTCCATTGAGCACCATTGTAGGGCTGCTCGCCTGTATGTTTGACTAGTAGAGAGAAGGCATGTTGACCTACTGGCACCAGGAAGGGAGGGCGACGCGGTCACTGTCTGTTGCCACCACCTGGGGCATTCCACCTTCACTCTCACTTGTCTCTACCCCAGGCCTGCAGAGGAAGGCGTTACCCTGTTTGCATTGTGTGAGAGCTTGCTCTAGAGAAAGTTCAGAACAAGGCAGGGGTTTGGCTACTTGATTGTTCCCAGTTCCTTTGGGATCTAGGAAAGCAGAAATTTCTCTCCTGGAAGAGCCTGGAAAAGGGACAGCCTGTCCAAGGTCTAGGAGAAGAGAGGCACTTGACTCTGAGCATTAAGTGTGGTCTTTGGGATGGAAATAAGATGACCTGGGGCTGTTCTCTCCTTCCTCTGCCCCTGTTTCGCTCACTCTCTGCACCCCCTTCCCCTGTAGCCTGTGGGAAGGGCTTTGCTTTTTGACCTCTTGTTAATGTGTGGTCTGTGTTTCTGCTCTCCCTTAGCCAGAAGTTAGATGTAATGACTTTTAACCTTGAAAAGCTTCTAGAAATCTGGTGATCCTCAGACTGTGCTCCCTTGAAGAAGCAATAGGGAGGACTACCCTCAGTTGCAATAAAAAAAGAGCAGTCTTTTCTCAGCTTACAGGGAAAAGTAAGATAATAGGTACATTTTCTCAATTTAAAATTTAAAAAGACTTAAAAAAAAAAAAAAAAGTAAACCCGTTCTGACACAGACTGACAGACTAGTATAGTGAACCACCAGCTACCTATTGCCAAGCTTCAACAACCATTAAAAGCTTTTCTAGGGGAAAAAAAACCCTTTATGAGGGAAGGGCGTAGCTCAAGTGGTAGGGCGCATGCTTAGCATGCATGAGGTCCTGGGTTCAATCCCCAGTACCTCCTCTAAGAATAAATAAATAAACCTAATTACTCTTCCCCCCCCAAAAGAAAACAAAAGAAAAAAGATACCTTTGGTATCTGCTTCCCCCAACCAATAAAAGTCATCAATGAGCATGAGAACAGGAAAAAAAATTTTAAGGTGATTTAGTTAAAATGTTTTAGGGATGTGTGACTTGAGATGTAGAGACTTGTACACGGAATATATTTTCTGCTAGTAGACTGTTCCTTATTCGCATGATACAACTCAAGAATTCCACGGCTTCTGGTACAATCACTACAACCCCTGAGCCTCTTACTTCAGACTCAGGGGCTGGGGCCGCTGAGTCACGTTCTGGCCTCGAGCTCACCCAGGGAACAGGAAAGGGGCTGGAATGGGATTTGAATTCAGACTCCTACTGCCATGTGGGGCCTGGCCCCAAAGACCACAGTCACCTCTCTTGGGCTCTGCTAAGGTGCTAGGGAGGACTAGCTGCACGTAAACAGAATATTGGATAAACGCAGGTGGCTTTCAAGATTCCCAAGTCCCCATCAGGCTAAAGAGCAGTAACCTTCGTCATCAGGCTGTTTTCTAGGTGGCTTACCAAGGGGACAGAAATCCGTCCTCCTTTTGCAGTCTCCTGTTAGTTGCCTTCAGCGGCCTTCCTGAGCTTGTCCCCAAGGTTCTTCCCCATTTCCTCCAACTGCATCTTCTCAGGATCCTCCTCTGTCCCTTAACTGTGTCACTCCCAGATCTCTGCCCCCGGCCCTCGGTCAGTCTTGATCCCCTTAACCACTTACGTGTTCTCATAGATCCTACTGCCCGCCCTCCTCCCAAAAAAGACACGTCCTCTTCTGCCGAATCCAAGCTGTTTCCCAGGCAATGCTACTGGGAGGTCCTCCCAGCATTTCCAAACCTCAGAATGTAAGACCTGCCCTTTAAAGTTGCTGCAGGCATGTCACTGAGCTGACTGCCAGAACCCTCCCTGCCTGAGCACCATATAAGAAACTAGAGCTACCGGAAGCCTAGGGGATTCCCGGTTGTCCCATGATAGGGCAAAGAGTTGGGCACCTCCCGAAGATCATCACCAAGGAGTTTAGACTAATTCTGCCTGGGGTCATCTGCACATCAGCAAGGAGTGACTTTTGGCTTTTAAGGGATGAACTTGAATTTAGGAAAAGGGGGAAGGGCATTACAGAAAGAGACACACAGCATGTGCAAAGGTTTGGAGGCACAAGAAAACATGGCCTTTTCATGAATGGAAGTTCATGGTGGCAGATGATGGAGCGCAGGGTGTGAGTGCAGCCCTCAGAGCAGCAGGAAGGTGGCTGGGAGGGTGCGTGGGGCCAGGGCGGGGCCTGAGGGCTTGTGTGCCCTGCTGTGGGGCTTCACCAGACTCCAGTCTGCACCTTTCCCTTCCCTGGTCCACATGCCTCACCTGTCTTCCCTCAAAACCTCCCCCTCAGCTTAATTCCCTTTTCCTGTGACCACCTTGTCAGTCAGTCCACAGTTACTGAGTGAGGTCTGCTCTTTACGCTTCTGTCCATCTGAGATTACCTCCCTCCCCAGGCTTTTCAAAAAAAAAAAAAAATTAAGAAGACTTAGAATATCATAAAATAGATGAAATTTAAAATAAGTGGATGAGGAAATAGGGCATTTCCTCCTTCTCCGAGGCTGAAGTGAGAATTCCTGCTGCAGCTGGGACGCTATCATGAGTCTGTTCCATCTCCTATTCTCTGCGCCTCTTTACTAGTCCTTTTAAGGATTAAACTCTGCTTCAGTCATGACCAGGCCCTGCTATAGAACCAGCAATAGCTCTAAATTGTCTCCCCATCATGTCAGAAATCCTCTGTTTCTCAAGGCTTTGACCCTCACTGTGACTTCCACAATGGCCCCACCCCACTTCTCTACCATCCTCTAATAGGAAGGTCCCCTGTGAGGTACCAGTTTCCCTTTATACTTCCTTCCTCCCTGCCTTTGTTCTTGATATGCTTTCCCCTATCCATTCTTCGAGGTTGAATCTAAGAGCTGCTGCCTCCTCCAGGAAGCTCTCCAGAATTTCTCCAGGCCACATTGCCCTCTTCCCTTCTCTGCACCCCTTTAGTCCTTACTGTTAACATTGTTAGGTTTAGCACTCAATTATATTTTGTAGAATATTTTCCACAAACTCTTTATTACACATTATGTCTTCTCCCATGATACCCAGTATGATACTGGGCAGGGAGAGCAGGCTCAACAAATACCTGTTGGTTGGCTAAGCAGTTGGGAGGTAGGTGAATATGGGATCCCTTCTCAGGGAGCTTGGGCCCAAGCCCTTGGTTTCCAGGGGTGCTGACAGGCGTACCTGGAGAATAGCATGGGGCCGGGGAACTGGGCAAGCTCCTCTGGGTAAGGCAGTGCTCGAGTCTTCTCTACCCTGTTCTCCTGCTGCTCCCACTGGGCCTCTGCTGTGCTTGAGCCAAGGAGAACCTTACTTGGTCTGGCAGGGCTGGCCCAGGCCTGGGTGGCGGGGATGGCAGAGGCGAGGCATCTCTCCTGCCAAAGGAGGGCAGTTCCAGCTCCTCTTTCTAACTATTTTCAGAACAAAATGACCCTGTGGGAGCACTTTAGGCTTAGGAGGGGTTTCTCACGGGTGTTATTGCATTAACCCTCAGCATGGCGAGGCAGAAGGCAAGGCAGAAGAAGGCGTGCGGAGGCCAAACAGCTGAAACAGTCATGGAGCCAGACGGCCTGCAGATTCCCAGTGTGTATCACTGCTTGTGGTTTTAGGACTCAGTTATGGCTGGGTGATGTTATGACTCTCATTAATCTCTTCACCCAACCGAGTGTAAATTACTTCAGGGCAAGGGTCCCATGTCCTGCTGGTCCTTTTCCTGGCTCCCAACCCAAAGGGAGGGACTTATGCATCCTTAGACTTATTAGATGCTCCATACATCTGATAACTGATAAATACTGATAACAAGTAATCTGAGGTCCAAATATCACAGCCTCTCCTTCCCTCCACTCTCCCTCCTGCACTCAGACCCCCTCCCCTCCCCAGAGGCTGCCCAGCAGACAGCATAGCCTTCTCTTAATTGGTAGTGAGATGCTGACTCAATCACTTGCTGGTTATGGCCCCTTCGGCATCACTTACCCTCCCCAAGCTGAGGTCCCTGCACTGTGGCTAGACCTGGCTGTGCTCTGCTCTCCTGTGCGTGTCTCATCTTCATGAGAGCAGCACTCACCAGTTCATTTTCTGCTTCTGCCCAACCTGAGCTTGTTCAGTGCAGGCCCTCTAGACACCTCCTCAATGGCAATTCAGGAGGTACTTGGTAAAGGTTTGCTGAATGAATGAATGAATAATTCTAATCTCAGAGTTGTGTGGGTTAATAAGGTATACGTAACATTTAGAGCACAGGGCTAGCATGTAAGAGGACATGGATGCTTTTTTTCTTTTTTTTTTAACTTTTCTTTGGTTGGGGGGAGGTAATTAGGTTTACTTGTTTATTTGTTTATTTTTAGAGGAGGTACTGGGAATTGAACCCAGGGCCTTGTATATGCTAAGCATGTGCTCTACCACTTGAGCTATACCCTCCCCCAAGACATGGATACTTTCTGAAAACTGATTTTACACAAATACGTTCTGGAAAAAAAACCCAAAACATAAACTATCCCTCCCTCAATGATCTTAATTCCTCCACCGGAGGTACCTGATGCTGTCAGTTTGGTGTATATACAACATGGTTTTCTCTATCCATCTATGTGTGTGTGTAAAGATATAATTTTGCTTCACAGTTGCTTTTTTTTTCTTTTCCTTTTTTATATAAATAGAACCACACTGTAGTTTTATTTTACAGCTTGGTTTTTCACTTACAATAAGTCTGGGCAATCAAGCCACGTAATTACTGTTTTATTCTACCATATGGATTACCACAATTTTATTTAACCATTCTCTTATTGGTGGACATTTGTGTGGTTTACAGTATTTTACTGCACAAGCACTGCACAGCGAACATCCTTGGTCATGCCTCTTTGTACATCTGTTTCTCTAAGATAGATACCTAGAAAGAGAAACACTGTGTTGAAAAGAATGCGTATTTTGCATTTTATACAACCTGCCAAATTGCCCTCCAAAAAAGGCAGCGCCAATTTAGGCTCCCATGAACGGGGTATGAGATTTCCACCTTTGCCAACATCAATATTGTGCTAATGTAATGGGTGGGAAACGGTACCTTGTTATGATTTTAAGTGACATTTCCCAGATAATAAGTGAGGCTGGACATCTTTTCATATGTTTGTTGGCCGTTTGTGCTGCTGCTTCTGTGAGATGAGCAAATGTTGCTTCCTCTTGCTCTATAACCCTGCAGTCTCTACAGCCCATGCTTCCTGTCAGCCTGGGAAGGACAGCCTGTAAATGTCCGGAGGGTCATCTCCTGCTGCGCTAAATTCCTTCCATTTAACAAGCAATCCCTAAGCACCTACTGTGTCAGGGGGCCTTGTGCTGGGGGTTTTGGGAAGAAGGAGATGAATTAAGCGTGATCTCCTGGGTTTTAAGTACAGGAGATGTGAGAAACGGCAACGCAAAGTAGACCAATGAGGACTAAAACCAAATTATTAGCAAACTATCTGCGTAGCAATTTTCGGGGATTCCAACTGGCAGACATTCCTTGTTTATTCACCATATATAAACTAATGAAAACCTGAACTCTTGCAGGACAGCGTCAGTAACAACATCCCCCTTCAAGGAAATGATGCCATTTGGAGCAGGCACAACAAGTTTACTTTGCCAAAAGGCTGAACACATTTTAAAGGGACTCCTCTGACAGCCTGTAATCAGCAGTGACTTCCAGGGCTGGTAGTTAGGACAGGCTGTGAAATTGTCATCATAGAGGTGCCCCATTGTCTCTCAAATGGACTGGCTGTTTGCACACTCCATCTTGGGGGTGCAGAGAGAACAACTCTTACTTCAACCCCAACTTTTTAGCAGTGAGAAAATGGTGGCGGGCTGGGCGGTAGTAACTTGCCCTGAATTCAGCAGCAGCCATGGCCAAGCCTGGACTAGGCCAACGTGGTGGGACTTTACTGAGCACCAGGCACTGTGCTGGGAGCATTTACTTTCACCGCAATCCTAAGAGATGATAAATTTGTGTTATCAGGATTCACAAAATGGAGGCCACCCCAGTGGCCCGGCCCACATCACAAATCTAAACCTAGGTCAGTCTGCAGTATAGGAATCCTGCCAAGGAATCCTAACATCCATCAGTCATGATCCTCCAACTCTGTGTAGTTAGCTCACCTTCCCCTAGGAAACAGAACCTGCTGCCTTATAAGGAAACCCCATATCTCCTAGCCAGTCACAGCCTGTTTCTGCAGTGCGTCTTCTAGCATTCTCTGTAGCTCACTCTTGCCCAAAATCCCTGGAGCCCAAAGAGTGCTCCTCTGCCTGTGAGGCACTATACTCCCCAGTCCATGGATTGTTCTCCCTTGAATAAATGACATCAAACTTGTTACTAAATTATTTTTGTCATTTGACAGGTGTATTATCCACAGTTCCTATGACAACTACTTTTTATCCCTATTTTACTACTAGGAAGCTAAGATTCCCCTAGGTAAGCAGGTAAGAGCCATGTGGATATCCTTGTAGAGAGACCTTTGGGCAAAACTGGACTCCAGATCCCATGCTGCTTCTGTTTTGCACCTAAATGGCTCCACTAGAACCGGGTCTTCCTGGTTTCCAGTTTTTGCTTCCCCTGGAAATACAGTATAGGGTGGGAGGGAGCCGGCTGGCCCAGCCCTCAGCCAGGCCAGCGCCACCTTGCCCCACCTCTGCGGCTGCAGGTGTTCAGGCTTCTGGTCTTGCCAGGTTTGGGTCCTTTTCACCGTGGGGACCCTTCCCCCACTTCCTCCCGCTCCACTCATCTGGTCCTGAGCCCTTGCCCTTGAATTACTGTTTTCTCATGATCGTACGTTTGATGTTGTGAAATTGGATTAAATGAAAGGAATGAGATTCAGGAGGCCTGCTTGCTGGGCTCAGCCTCTGCCCCTGATCAATTTGAGGAGGCCTTTCTCCTCTCTACGCTTAAGTTTCCTTGTTCATAATGTGACACAAATAGACCAGACGACCCCCAAAATTCTGAAATTTCATGATTTGGGGGAAGGAGGACTGGAACCATGATCTGTAGCTCCTTTTGTCTCCTATACGACCTCCTACGTTCATTCTACAGTAAATATTTGAATGCATTCTCAGGCTTCCCATATATACTTTTTTTTTAAGAGGCACATACATAAAGCATCCTGATAAAGATTCTTTAAAAAAAAAACTTTCATAAAATTTACATGTCTTGTGCTTGAGTCTAGCTTTCATTTCCTCTCCATGATGGCCCCCTTTTCTTCCTCTGTCATTTTCTGCCAGGATCAGAAAGATGGTTGCTCATCTTTAGACACGAGGCCTAGGTGAGTGAGGGGCTTGAATTCATCTCTAAAAAGATGATATTGCAAATACACCCCAGTCTGACATGCACGTCTTCCTGGGGCATTTCCTTAGCTCAGGAACTCACTTCCCTGCCGTGGTTTCATCATCTTCCTAGGTCTGCTCTTTACCACCGGTTTCCTTTTCATCAATCACATACTCATTTGTTCATTATTTTAGAGAGTTACAAAGTATTTGCTCAGTCTTTCAGAAAACTCCCTATGCATCTGGGTCTCTACTATGTACCTACATTTTCTAGAAACTAAAAAAACACATCTAAAGGAAAGTCAGAGTCCCACCCTGGGATGCCACCCTCCTCTGCGAGAGGTAGGCAGGTGAGTGCTGCAACCCAGTAAGAGCTGTGATAAAAATATGAGGAAAGGGGCCGTGGGAGCAGCGAACTAGCCCTGCCCAAGGACCCCAGGAAGGCTGGCCAAAGAAGGGACATCTTGCAGGCCCACCACCACTGGGACAGGAGTTTGTCCAACAGGGACAGTAGAGGAAGGGCATTGAGTGGGATCCTGAGGTAGGTGGTCCAAGAAATCCTCTGGGAGCTTGAGGTCTAGAGCACATCAAGATTTCCTGCATATTTAATTCAACTTTTAGAGGCCCTTGTGTTCTCAAAGCCCTTGGCTGAGGCAGACAGAGAAGATACAATGGTGCTGTTCTCTCTGCTTCGTGTGTTAAGGAGGTCCCAGGGTTGCTCAGGCACGGGGGGTCAGCTGGATTCTGAGACTCTGTGACTCTGTTAAGGAGCCAGTGCTCTAGATGGAGGAGTTCACAGGCTTGAACTAGTATTTACTAAATACACACAGCACCGTGCTGGTGCTGGAGGAGACAGCTGGACATAGTCCCTGTTCCAGGGGCACACATGGTCTAGTGGAGGAGGCGGGGGGATTCCTGTGACCTTTCATGCCACTGGAGCATGGGGCTTGTTCTGGGCTCCCGGCATCAAGAGTCTGGTGAGCACAAAGGAGGGCGAGGGAATTTCTGGGGGAACTCCTGGAAATGTTCCTGGAGGAGGTGTCCTTTGAGAAACCCAGTAGGGATAAATAAGGAAGGTATTTCAGGGAAAAGAACCACTGAGGGCCAAGTGAAGGAGGCATGAAGCTTCTGGATTGTTTAGGGAACAGCAAGAGATCTGGTCACCATGTATGGGAGTTGGGGAGGAAGTGTAAAAAGAGAGAAAACTGCAAAGGAAGGTGGTCCGATCAGATCATCCAAGGCCTTCCTGTCATAGTGAGAAATGGAGGCTTCATTGTGCTGTAGGGAGCTGGAATATGAGAGACCTGGATGTGTATCTTGGGAAAATAACCCTGGCAGCATTGTCAGGGGGCCCAGAGCTGGGAGGGTTAGAAGGACCAATTAGGAGGGCATTACATCTGGTTTCGATGGAGGGTCCAAGTCGTGCAAGGCAGACTTGATAGAGCTGATGCAACTTGTGTCTGGTTGGAGGCAAGGGAGACACCTGCCCAGTATTTGGGGGGAGGGCTCATTATCAGAGGTAGGGAATCCTGGAGGAAGAGCAGGTTTGGGGCAGGAAGGTGGTATGGACTTTCGATCTTCTTAAGGATGTATTTTGATGAGCAGAAGCTTTTGATTTTAATAAAGTCCAATTTAACCGCATTTTTCTTTTATTGGTTAGTGTGTGTGATCTCTAATAGTTCTCTGCCTACCTCAAGGACATGGACATATTCTCTTCAGAGAAATGGACATTTGAGTTAGGTTTTGGACAAGCTGCTTTTGAGAAGGCAGCAAGGTGGCTGTCCTTGAGGACAGGGTTAGTGGGCATGCAGGAGTCATCCACCAGGAGGGCAAGTGCAGGCTGGAGAGCAGGGAGGGAAGAGCCCAAGGCATGGAGGGCAGCCCTGGATTGAAAGGACCAGGGCAGGGAGGGACAGGGACGTAGGGCTTCTGGGAGCAGCTGGCAACCAGGAAGGAGTTCCAGAACCAACTGGAGGACCACTAAAGGCCCCCTTTTCACCTATTTCTGGAGCCCTTTCTAACTCCCATCAGGTCTCTGGCCACCCTGGTCCTCCATGTCTCAATTTACACTCTCCCATGCCAACTGCATGCCATGTGTTTGTGTGTGTGTGTGTGTGTGTGTGTTTTACTATTTTTCTGACTTGCCATTCTTGAATAACAACTTTTCACAGATGCCATTTGACTCTTTAGTCAATGAATGGGGGGGCAGTATATTTTAATTTTTCACATCCAACTCTGATGGATTAAACAAAAATAGGGATAAAACAGTGCAGTCTCCTGTATATTTGAATCTAGATACTGTTTAAAAGGCAACTTTATGGGGCAAAC
The DNA here is from genome assembly GCF_009834535.1 of Camelus ferus. Lineage (NCBI taxonomy): Eukaryota > Metazoa > Chordata > Mammalia > Artiodactyla > Camelidae > Camelus > Camelus ferus. Next base: position 17,297,268 of record NC_045710.1, on the reverse strand, counting down.
AAAAAACAAATTGAGTTGGACCTGCTTCATACATACTAAGGATGCTATTAGAGTTCAGTTTCTTATTGGGTGGGTTTGTATATTACTCCATTAGAATCACCAGTGCATTGAAAAGGCACCTTCCCAGGTCCTATTCTGAACCTAAAGGCAGAAACTTTGGGGTGGTCTCTAAGAAATCTGATTTTCTAGTCAGGTCCCCAGATGGTTCTGGGGCTTGTGAAAATTTGAGAACCACTAAGCTTTGGATGATTCGAAGTAAACCAAATCTGACACAGAAGAGATACCCCCAAAGATGCATTTATCGTATCACCTACCACCTCGTCACCCACATCCAGGGTCTCCCTGCACATTCGGATCACCTGGGTGTTTTGTTTTTAACCTCCGCTGCCTGGGCCCCTCGCTCTGGATTCATTACATCTGGAATTTAGTGATGGGTCATTTTTAAAGCTCTCCAAGTGATTCTAAAATACAGCGTTGAGGGGTTGAGACTCTCAGATCTTGAACACAGAGCTGAGGAAGAGGCCAGGGCTCTAAGGCTGGCTGAGCTAAAGGACCATTTCCAAACATGGGTGGGGGGAGAAGACCGGAAAGGACTTGGTACAGGAATTCAAATTTTTCCTTTGGGATGGAGATGGTAGGCGTTCCTGCTGTTTTCAGCAACGGTTTATGGCAATGCTTGTCCGCTGGGCTCCTCCTGGGTCTTCTCTTTGGACCCTGAAACTTGAGAGGGTCTGCATGCCTGAATCTGAATGGTGGTCCCTGAGGCCCCTCCCTTTGACCCCTGGAGCCTGGAGATGGGGTGGGGGAGGAGGGGAGAAAGCAACCCTGGCCGTTCAGGTTTACCTGGTTCCTTCTGACCCACACCCCCTAGGTATAAAATTAACATTTCTCTCCAGAGTCAAGTTTCTAAAGCAGAGTGACAATATAGACATGTGCTTAAGCAAACTTGCCATAAGGTTCTTTCCACCTCTCAAATGATACGCCCTCCTGACTTCCTTTGATCTTATCTGTAATATTCAGCAGATATTTGTGGTCCCATTAGACTGATTAAGAAACTAAGATCCAAAGAAGCTAGGCGCTTACTGAAAGTCTTGTCATCAGCTGTGATCCTCGACTCACATCCTGCCCCTTCTGTTCTTTTTCCTGGCAAGGGGCAAGTGAGGTCTGGGAACCTGCAGCCACCGCCACCACCACCCTTGCTCCCCGCCCAGACCCCGCACACTACTCACAGGTGGAGCTGGGCACCCAGCAGCCCGGGGTTAGGGGATGAAAGTGATGAGGGGAGGGGGAGGGAGATGGGTTTGTGAAGAAGCCTTCCCCTTAGGAGCAGACCCGGAGCTGCAGGGAAAGAGAAGGCAGATAAGCGCAGTCAGGAAGGAGATAGCAGCTCAACCTGCAGGAGCCTAAATGGCAGATCTGGCAGGGTAGGGCTTCCAAGCATACCCCATAACGGAAGTGTAACAAGGACGGGGAGAGAATGGCAGAGCCAGGGAGGAACAAGGGCTGCTTGACATAGAGGCTTGCAGAGATGGAGAAACGAAGCGGCAGCTAGGAGGTGGCTCCTGGAGCCTGCATTTTACTCTCTGGGTCAGAAGAATGTTTGTGAGTGAGTGGATCATAGAGCAGGCCGCAGGCAGCGCCCCTCCCTAACAAGTGTGCGTGCAGCTGTGCTTGTGCTTCTGTTGGGAAGCTAATGCGATTGCAGATGCCCCCAAAGAGCTGGCCATTCCCGCCTGAGAAACCCGGGAGGTTGGGCCCAGTGCTGGTTCACCCTCGCTCAGCCTCCCTCGTGTCTTCCTGTCTTTACTGATCCCGCCACCTCGGATTTCCTTCAGCACGTGGAGAAAGCATCTCTACCACATAATTTACCATCTAATTGCATGCTGTCTTGAATGAGGGCTGTGGTTTCGTGTGCGGTGGGTCTTGGGCACACGATTAGGCTGTGTGTAACAGAAGGGTGGAGGCCATCTCCTCCACCATCTCCTCCCCCTCCTCAATGTCCTCCCCAGCCTCGTGCTGCAGGTGCTCAGGACTCCGAGTGCGCCTGGATCCAAGGGTGGAAGTGTGTTTCAGGCAGACTCAGAGGTCGGCTTCAGGGTAAAGCACAGCTTCTTTACAGTTCTCAAACCAGACTGGCGGCAGTTGGGGCTGGGGGGGCTGCCCCTGCCCCATGACGTTTGCCTAAAGCTACGCCTCTCTTGGGCCCAGGTTTGGGGATGGCACAGAGCCCAAGCGGGCTGGCATGCTGCAGTTGCCATGGTGACCCTTTTGCTTTCCTTCCAAAGGAGGATGGATTTCTCTTTCAGCCCAGATCATCTGCCTGGGCTGCCACCATTCTGCACACTCCGGGCAACAGACTGCCCAGCCCCACTACCTTCCGCTTTCTGCCGTCTGTTGAGAGGCTCCGTTTTCAATCATAGTCCAGTATCAGAAACAGCGTGTTCTGGTTTGAAGGGGAAGCAGGAGATGAGGCAGCTCACCGCAGACATGTGCGCTGAGGAGCTCCCTCTGTGTCTCCTTCTACCTTCTCCTCCTCCTCCCTCCAGAAGACTTCCTCTTCAGTCAGTGGCTCTGACATTTTGGGTGGGCTCAGACCCCTGTAGGCCTGTTTCCTCATTTGTAACAGGGACAGCCAGGGCCCCTGGTGGTCTCCACACCTGGCTGGTATCAGAATTACCTAGGGAGGTTTTAACTGGTTCCCGGGCCCTACCCTAAGTCAGCTGATCTCCATAGGTGGAGCCCAAGAATCTGTATTTTTAAAAACCTCTTTGGGTGATCCTGATACAAATGAACTCAAGTGAATTTGGGATTCTCCTGGCAAGATGACCTGTGAGGCCCTTAGGGGGAGGAAAGGAAGCTCTACCCTGTGCTTAGGACTGACTGCCCTTCTGGGGTCCCAGGAGCTTCCGAAGAGCCCTGTGTAGGTCACTCTTGTCAGGAAGCCGGTGTTTCCTGGTCATGCTGCCTAAGCCAAGACCTGGCCCCCACCTTTTCCCCACAGGAGAAGCCAGGAGAGAGAGAATGACAGGGTGGGGGGGGGGATGTTGCCATAACAACCAGCTCCAGGCAGAGGCCTCCCTTCCAGGGGCTGGTACTTCACCCCAGCAATGGTGGTTTCCATGGAGATGGGTTACTGAGGGACGGGGGAACATTTGCCCCACTTAGAGCATTAGTCAGGAGCTGCCAGAAGGCAGAACATCTCTAGGTGGGATCCTTGGACCCCTGTCAACTTTGAGGGCCCCCCTCCCACCATGGCCTCTGCTCTCTGGGTGCAGGTCTGACGCTTTCTCCCTGCTTGGTTGCTCTCTCTGCGACGGTCTCCCTAGCAACAAGTCCTGCTAACTCCTTTCTGTTGGCTCCATGGCTATTTTTAGCTTCACTGCCAGCAGCCCAGTCCTGGTCATTTGCTTGCAACCTCCATGTGGATTGCAGGGGAATAGGAAAACAAAGATTCTGGCCTCTTTCAGGAACCTTAGACCTGGACCTCTTAGCACCTATTAGAATTTTGCTGTGGAAAGTTATGTGTCCCCATCTGGGAACTTGGTCAGTGGACTCTGGACGAAGCTCCTGAGACACTGTTGAATTCAGTTCAGCAACCACAGCTTTCTTTAATCCTCTACAGTGTGCGAGGGGCTCTGGTCCACACGGCTTCCATGTGAACCTGAGTAAGATGCAGGCCATGCCCTCTAGGGGTTTTTAATGCCATGGAGGAGAAAGATGAGTACATGATCACCTAGGTACAGGCAGGGTGCTAAGAGAAGATTACAAAGTGCTGTGGGACTGTGAAGGATGAGGAGGTACGGGGTGATTTTTCAGTGGGGAAAGATAAGGGCAAGGGGCTGCAGCAGCATGTCTGGTAGAATGTTCTGTAATGACAGAAATGTTCTACAAGCTGCCGTTCAGGACAGTGGCCCCTAACCCACTTGGGCTCTTGGACACTTGGGATGTGACCAGTACAAGTGAGGAACTGAATTTTACTTTGAACTTGATTTTAATGAATTAAATGGCACACGCAGCCAGTGGCTACCTGATTGGCCAGTTCAGGTCCAGAGAAACCTTCATGGTGGAGGTGACTGGTGAACTGGGCCTAGAAGGATAGGTAGGATTTGGGCCGGTGGAAGTTGAAGGGGAGGAGCAAGGGACAGCATGAGCAAAGGCCCCAGAAGCAGGGAAAGGGCGTATCTGGGGAATAGCAAGTAGGCGGCAGAGTGTGGGCCGTGTGATGTAAGCGCTGCAGATTGCGGGGGGCCTTGAACGCCACGCAAGGAGCATGACTGCAAGCAGCAGGCAGGCAGAGGTCTGTGTAGCACTGAGGCTTTCGAGCTGTAGGTATACGGGCAGGATCAGAAGAGACATCCATCTTGATCTCATGGCCTCTGTCTGGATAAGGTCTCACTGGTCTTGGGGTTAGTGGGAATGTTTGTGTGGCAGGAAATGCGCAGCGTCCTCCCAATATATGGCTTTGTAGATGGCTTCCTAGGGACTGTGGCTTCTCTGATTTTGAGTAAAGGGACTCAGGTGGTAAATGTCCTGTTTGATTGAAGCAACGTGACCTCCCCACATCCCGCCAGCACTGGATTTTCTGACAGAGCATGCCACAGAACACTCAACTTTGAGTTAAAATCAATCAGGCAGGCGTGGCATTCCCACCTGGGCCTGTGGGAGTTACTGCTCTTGGGTGGAGAATCACGACTTAGTGTCTCATCTCAGTTCCCTGAGCTGGAAAGTCAAATTAACAGCACTTCTTGTGATCATGGTCTTCAGGGACACAGGAGGGTGATGTGTACCAGGATGTTAAATGTACAGATTTGTAATAGGACTTGTCCTTTCAATGCAGATCCCAGTGCTTGTCCTGATGCTTTCTGGTAACTTCCTGGTATCAGAGTCAGTGGAAAATGTAATTAAAATTAGAAGTTTGCTTGATGAATACAGGATCAGTCCTGAGAGAGTCAGCTGTCCTTAAGAGGTGTTTTCATCAGGCCTATTGGAACACTGCTATGTGCCTGCCAAACAGGAAATGTGCCCTCTTTTTTAGGTCAGCCCTGTCTTTTGGACCATGTTGGATACTTCCTCGCTAACACTTCTTTTAGGCTCTTGACATCCACCAGATCTTCTTTTCATCCAGGGGTTCCTCCTTTCAACATACTTTTAGAACATTTCCAAGAACCTGGCTCATTTTACGTGACCCTGCTATTTTAGATTGACTATCTTTATCTTAATCAAAAGACCTATCCCAGTAACCACCTTGGGAGGGTTACTTTGGAAGGTCGAGGACATATATGACCTGAGGATCCTCGAAGGCTGCCCTAGTTTTTTCCTGACCTTTGGCTAAAGTCACCTCTTTTCCTAGATCTTGGGGTCTCTTTTGCTTTGAGGTCTCTCTCTGCCTACTGAGTACAAAGAAGACATGAATCTCTGTCCGAGTGACTCACGGTATAAAAAGGGTAAACTTTCCTGTCTGTACAGCTATAGGAGAGGGGTAGTGCCCTAGGTAGCGAGGGGACAACTTTGAGTTTGGGCTTCTTTTTGCTTAAGTTGGGAGCTATGTGGAAGAGGTAAGCTTTAAGCTTAATTTTATTTTGAATTTTTTTATTGAGGTATAGCTGATTTATAATATTATATAAGTTTCAGGTGTACCACATAGTGATTCACAATTTTTAAAGATCATATTCCATTTATAGTTATTATAAAATATTGGGTATATTCCTCGTGCTATACACTACATCCTTGTAGCTTATTTATACGTAGTAGTTTATACCTCTTAGTCCCCTACACTTACCTTGTCCCTCCCCCCAATTTGAGCTTAATTTTAAAGAATGGGAATTAGGAATTTGGGCAGCCACAGGGAGAGGCTACTTTATAAGTAGGCCAAGAGAAAGTGAAACTGATGGCCCTGGTCTGTTCTGACACTTTGAATCCTGGCTGCATGCAGAGGCATCATTACCTACTGAACAAGTCCCAAGACCACAGAGTGTAGAGTCTAAGGTATTTAGCCATCTAATAATGGAAAAGGAGATGTCATAGATGAGAGAGAGTGTCTCTTTAAAAAGAGCCAGCCAAGCCAGATCAGAAACTTCATTTTGAGAAGAGGCCTGGGGTAAGGTCTAAAGCGGCCTGTTAACAGGGCCTGGGCCTGGATGCCGGGGAGGCATCAGTGAGAGAAGCCAAGCAAGTCATATTACATTCCTTAAAGGGTGGAAGCAGGCAAGAGGTATAAACTCATGGCTTCTCAGCTCTACTTGGGGAAGTCCTGAAAAACTATACCAAGCAGATACCTTCACTGGTTTGAAAGATGGGTTAGAGCAGAACAGGGCCTGTGTTTTGTAGAATGGCTCCTTCTCCTTGGTGTATGGATTCTGGGTCTCAGTTGGTGTTGGGAGAGGAAGTTTGTACTCTCTAATGGCTCTCTGATTTGGAGTCCTCTCCCCTTTTTAGGGCCCGCTTGTTCTTATGGCCCCCAGAAGGGTGCTGAGCCCAGGAAGGATGGTGGGCTCTCCTTCACAGCACATCTTTTGACCTCATTATACCAGCACCTGTTCCAGCTGGTTTGTTCCCACTGACTGGCTGGAAGCCAGGCATCTGGGGCATTATCTCCTTAAGAGATGCTGGTATTCAGGGGCCTAAGAGGGCAGATGTCATCACTCCTGTTTTGCAAGTGAAAAAACAGACTTTTTGGAGTTAAGTGGCTTGTTCAAGGTCACGCTGATAGAACTAGAACCCCAGTTCAAATCGTCCAATGAGTGCTGCTGGTCAAACAGCCCTCCCCCTGCTGGGAGCATTTACCCTCAGTTCCTATGCTCTTCTTTCTAATTCATCTTGCAAACTGAAACCAGGCTAATCTTTCCAAAATACTCATTCACCTCATCTTGTCAGAAAACCTACGGTTATTCATCACCATGATGGATGTATCCACTGACATCTCTCATTGCACCCTTTAGCTTTAGTTGTATTGGGGGTTGGGAGGTGGAGGTGGATAAGGGTTTTCCTCCCTCTCCAGCCTAACATCTCTTACTTTCTACTTATCCAGCCTCATTCCCAGTCTGATGCATCCTCCAGGTTCAATCTCTGCTCCTCACTAACCTCCTTAACCTCACTTACCACTCATACTACCCATTTTTGGTTGGCTTCTAAGCCATCCTGGCCCATCTGGCTTGGTATCTGTGATAGAGATGTTATCTTTAAAGACGTTTTTCAATGATCTTTTCCAATCTCTCCAAGTCTAGTTGAATTTGTCAGCTCCTTGAGGGCAGGGCCAACAGTGTCTCTGTTTCTCCATCTGAAGTGGGTAGTGACACACGTGTGTGTGTGTGTGTGTGTGTGTGTGTGTGTGTGTGTGTGTGTGTTCTCTTTGGGGGAGGGGCCTCTGCTCAGGAGGAGGGAGCTTGAAATGGTTGAAGCTGCACCTGGAGGCTCCACCTGGAGGCTCCAGAGGAGGAACGTAGTCTTCTTGAGCTGCAGATGTTTGCGCCTGGGAATGAAGGAACTGCTACTTTTGTACAACTCCTCCTCACCCCCGCCCCACCGGGCACCTCGCAAACAGGAAAACAGACATCTAAGGCAGACCCAGAGTGACCTAGAGGACCCAGGGACTTGGCCAGGAAGAGATTTTCAAAGCCCGAACTCCTCAAGCCAGGCTGTTTAAGGCACCGCTCTCTATCCACCTGTAGTGAGAAGAGGAGAGCCCCCCCACCCCCTCGCCCCGTTCTCGGTCTGGAGCGCTCCCAGTTCTGTGCGGGTGCCTTCTGTCCATCTCTGTGCTTAGCGTTTTCCTGCAGCCTCCCGGGCCTCATCGCTCATCTGTAAGCTTTTTCTTTCTTCCTTTTTTTTTTTTTTTTTTTTTTCTTTTTTGGCTGTGCTGCCGAGAGACTCACTTTTAACAACTTTCTCCTGGCTCTCCCAGACGGTCCGAGAGCTCCTCTCTCCTTCTGACTGCTCCCCTGGCTCTCTCGGCGCTTGCAGCTCACCTCCGCAGCTGGGGAACAGCCCCTTGCCTCCCGGCTCCCCGCCTGCCCTCCCTGCGCTGCCCGCGGGGTCCCCGCCTCGCCCACCGGCTCTGCGCGGCGCTCTGGCCCAGTTGGGGGAGAAGGGGCGGGGAAGGCTGCCCGGTTGGAGGGGGCGGGCGCCGCCTCCAGCCTGGCCTGGGAGGGGCCCTGGGAACGGGCGGAGGCCCAGCCGCGCCCCCAGGCCCCAGCGCCGGCCCGCGCCCCTCGGACCGGAGGAGAGGGGCTGGCCCACTGCCAGCGTCTGAGAGCCGGCCCCCTCCCCCGGCCCGCTTGCAGCCAACCAGGCACTCCAGCGGGGCCCACGTGACCTGGAGTTCTAGACAAAGAAAATGTTCAATCCCTCCCCCCCACAGTCCCCCTCCCCCTCTCTCTGGCCCCCTCCGCCCCCCAGCCCCATCGCCCCCTTCCCCTCCCCCAAGACGGGCAGCTACTTACAGAGCTTCAGGGCCGGGGCTCACACCTGAGCCGGACCACAGAGGGGCTGCACCTGGCCTTATGGGTAGGTTCCTGGACGGAGCCCTGGGGAAACTGGGGGCGGGGAGGCGGCAGGGGCCGGTGGGAGGATCTCTGGGCCTGCAGCCCTCTGGGTTTCAGAAGAGTCAAGTCTGCCTACCCGGCCCGCAGGAGCTGGCTTCCTCTGCCCGGCCTGAGTTCTGGAGATGCTGAGTTACTGCTGTCCCACCCACTCCCTCCTCTGGAACCCCAAGCCCCACTCCTCCCTGCGCTCAGGTGGGACCTGGCCGTTCAGGGACCTGCTGGAGCAGCCCTGGTGTGAGCCTGGGGCAGTGGTCAATGAAGGCTGGGGGGCAGGCCCCGGCAGTGGAGTTGGGCTGGAAGCAGCAGTTTTGCTGAGCTGGTTGGCAGATGGGTTTTTGGCATTTCCTTGCTGACCTGTGTTCCTGGCTGGTGGACTACGCTGTCCTCAGGCCGTGCCAACCTTGCGGCTTCTTGAGAGGGACAGTTTCCTCTCCTGCGTGTTCCTGGGAACCACCATCAGGCCACCAGAAAGAAGCGGTGTTGGGGTAGAAGGGAGCAGTGCAACCCTGACAGGGGGCTGTGGCACTTAAGCGGGTGCCGTGGGGCACAGCCTGATGCCGGCCTGTGATGGGAGAGATGCCTGGGACAGCCCGAGATCTGCTGCACCAGCGGGAGTCCGCGTGGGTCCCTGGACCTCTGACCTTTGGAACGGGAAGCAGCCTGAGTCGCAGAGGGAGGTGGAGGCGGGACAGCTGCCTAAAGAGATGAGACTGGATGGGAAGGCCTTGCCTCCATCAGAGTGGAGTTACCAGTGGCTTTCCAGTCTGAACAAACTGCAGACCAAGTGGCCTCCTTGAGCCGCCGTAGTGGGGGCTGGTGTAGTGTCTTCCCGATCCTGCCCAATCTCTTGGCTCCTGTGGGGTGGGACCTTCTGAACTGAGATAGGGGGTAAGAGCCTTTAGCCCAAAAGCCCAAGCCCAGAGTTAACCCTTTCTTCTCCTATTGTCTGCCCAGGGAGGAGGGTTGGCGTGAAAGTGGAAAAAAGCTTTCCCGCACTGCCCTAGGCAAGACTATTCTAATGAGCCCCTCCCCCACCCAGCCACCCTCTCTGCCCCTTCTTCCCCTTTCCTCTTGCCTCCTGCTGCTAACCCACCCCCTTCTTCCTTCCCCCACCCCTGCTGGCCTAGTCCCGATGGAGGCCCCTTCCTCCTCCTCCGCCTGCCAAAACCGTGCTGGGTGCGTGTTCTCTTGCACCTACTGGGTTGGGGGTGCTTAACAGCCATCAGCAGCAGCACCTGACAAGCTGGGGAAAGTTGTGGGGGAAGAATAATGTTCAGGAACTCACTGTGGAGGGGTTGAGAAGAGAGACAAAGGGGCTGAGGGGGAGTAAGGAGGGTGGTGTCAAGCACGACTCCCTCCTAGACTGAGGGAGGCTGGGGGGAGCCCGGCACCCACCTGATGCTGCTTGCTGTGGAAGTGACTTCAACTCCTTTCCCCAGAAGGCTCCTCGCCCCCTCTGCCCTCTGCCACCTACACACCTTGCTCTGGCTTCAGGGGCGCATCACCCTTGGAGATGGAGTCTTTGGGTCATCCAGAGCAACACCCTGGTCTCTATCCTTAACCATGCCTGAAGTTCGCAGAGGCATGGTGGAAGGAAGGGAGCAGAGACTGCTAGGCATGGCGTGTCTCTGAGTGGGTCTGGCACTGAGACAGTGCTGCTGCAGCTGACAACCCTCCTCTCCTCTACGGGGTAGAGTGGACACCTAGACGCACCTAGGGAGGAGGTGGTAGATAATTGATTTTAGGAAGGGGTGGAGCATAGTCCCCCAGGTGAGAGTGGGGCTTGGAAGGAGGAGCAATTACTCTGCATTCTTCCGCTCCCGGCCTCCCTGGCCTCCTGGAGCTCATTCTCCCAGCTGTTTGTGGGCTGGGGGAAAAGAATGTATTAACCCATTTTAGAATTTGTTGATTCAGAGAAAGAACTGGGACTTCCATCCTCAGTGTTTTAGGAATCGGCTCAAGAAGTAGATTTGGTCTGCGGCTAGGATGCAGACTTGAAGATTGAACAAAGTAAAATGAAGCTACAAGACAGGAGACCATTGAGCTTAAAGGTTCTTAACCTGGGACCCTGGGATCCGAGGGCGCATTGACAGGCTTTGTAAAGTCCTTGGAATTCTTGGAACGTATATACATTAGACTCTTAAACCAGTCAGAAAAAGTTAACAGAAATCCTTCAGATCAAACACCTTTTTAGGTTGGAGCAACTTGGAAGAGAGGGGACTGCTCCAAAGTCAGCAGTAATTAGTTGCAAGACTAAGACAGGAATGTAGTTTAATTTTGAGGTTGGGTTTATAGTCACGGTTGTAGGCTCCAGGGGAAAACTTCATGCTGAAAGGCATGTTGAAGGTGAGACTTTTCTCCCCTCTGAATCTGGTGTGCTGCAAACCGCTGCGGAGCCTTGAAGTTTGAGGGCCATGGGTCCTCAATTCAGTAGCCGGGGTGAAATGAGGGTGAGATTAGGTTGAATGGCCCTCTGAGCTACGTATCAAGGCTTTTATTCTCCTCAGTAGGGTGATAGCAATTCTGGAGCAAGTTTTGAGAAGGAATGGGCATGCGGGTCATAGTCATAGACTGAAAGATGAGGGGGAGGTGTGAAAGGATGGAGGCTGTTCAGGTGGGAGCATGCTTGGGTCTAAATTAATTTGTCAGTGGGATGGCAGAGAGGATGCTTGGCTATACCATGGCCTTAGTAAATAACTGTTGAGAGAATAAATGTATTTATGGGTCTGGAAGATGCACGTAGAAAGAAGGAGTTTAATCTGGGGACAGCTTACGTTAGATGTGATCCTAAGAACTCCAAAACGGCACATGAGCATGGGAGCAGGCAAGCTCTTGTGGGGCGTTTGGTGGTGGTTGAGCAGGTGGGGAAGGAACTGTGCTCTTTAAATACAAAATAGTGATTTCATCATTAGGTATCACAACAAAACTAGAATTGTGGTCCGGAACTTAGGAATAGAAAGGGTTGATTGCCCAGGGAAACTGGAGAAACAGATGAGAGGATCCATTTCTAGAATGGGGAGTAAGACAGGACAGGATAGAGCCAAGGTCTGTGTCTAACCTAGGGTGCGTGACTAGTGTCTGGATAGAATGAATCTTTCCTTATCAGAGGGTGGGCAACTGATGATGCTGACAATTAAGGAAGATTACCTAAGAGGCAGAAGAGAAGGCTGGAACTGAGCCAAGTGATTTGAGTTCACCTCTCAACTTCAAATCTTTCTGTTTTCTCAGGCAAGCACTTGGGTTGATGAGGGAAGAATTCTTCTCTCCAGCCCCTTACCTTCTCTCACTGTCTCCAACCACAGAGAGACTGAGAAGAGCCCCCTGAGTGTCAGGCCAAGGTAACTTCTGTTCCTTGTTTCCCCAGGCTGAGAAGAAAGCCAAGGTGATTGCAGTAATGAATGCTGTTGAAGAAAACCAGGGGTCCACCGAGTCTCAGAAGGTGGAGGAGGCCAGTCCTCCCGCTGTGCAGCAGCCCACCGACCCTGCGTCCCCCACTGTGGCCACCACACCTGAGCCCGTGGGGGCCGATGCCGGGGACAAGAATGCCACCAAAGCAGCTGACGATGAGCCAGAGTACGAGGTGAGCAGCTGGCTTCTGCAACTGCCTCGTCCAGCTCCTCCCGACCCCAGGCCTCTTTTTCTCTCCAGTCTTGCTCTGTCTGTGCAGATGGAGCCCCCTCCCGGCTGTCCTGACCCTCAGATGCCCAGGGCTGGGGTTGCTTTGGGGGGAATCCGGGCGGCAGGGTCTCGTGACCACCGTGTAATGACTTCTGCTCCTTGGGGCTCCAGGACGGCCGGGGCTTTGGCATTGGGGAGCTGGTGTGGGGGAAACTGCGGGGCTTCTCCTGGTGGCCAGGCCGCATCGTGTCTTGGTGGATGACGGGCCGGAGCCGAGCAGCGGAAGGCACCCGATGGGTCATGTGGTTCGGAGACGGCAAGTTCTCAGTGGTGAGTTATGGGGGTTTGGCAATAGCTTGACATGGGGAGGAAGGGGTTCTGGTCCCAGGGCCTCTGGTTTCGGCTGGGGGCAGGTTTAGAATTGGGCTGGTAGAAAGGGGCTCCGCTTGCCCCCACTCTGTGTATGTGTGATTGGAAGAAGCCCTGGAGAGAATGAGGTTCCGCTCAGAGAGTTAGGATGCCTGCCGAGTTAGTTTTGCCTTCTGGGAGCCCCATACTCAGAAACCCTTCCCACCTGCGTGCAGGTCCTCCCCCACACTTGGGCAGGACTCCTTCTTTGCATTATATAATTATGTATCAGTGTGTCCGGTTTTCTCAAGGGCATAGGCTGGGTCTTAATGCCCTGGCCCCTGACCGTGCCAGGCCTGTGGTGGGTGCTTGATGTGTGTGGAAGGAGGCGCAAACGAGGGTGGGGTTGTGCCTCCAGGTGTGTGTGGAGAAGCTGATGCCGCTGAGCTCCTTCTGCAGTGCTTTCCACCAGGCCACCTACAACAAGCAGCCCATGTACCGCAAGGCCATCTACGAAGTCCTGCAGGTGAGTGCCCCTCTGAGGGACTCAGAAGCGGGAGCTTAGATGGAAGGGACCACTGTTGGTCTTATAGCTGGAGTGTAGGGGTTAGGCCTGGGCAGAGGATCTGCCTGCAAGGCCCTTTGCCTCCTTTTCCCCTTACTTGACCCCTTCCTGCACCTTCTCCCACCTCCTGCCTGAGCCCACCTTTGCTCCTCTTGGAGTCTGCCCTCTGGCCTGTCCTGACAGCCTCCATGTGTCGCCCTCCAGGTGGCCAGCAGCCGCGCGGGGAAGCTGTTCCCGGTGTGCCATGACAACGACGAGAGCGACACTGCCAAGGCCGTGGAGGTGCAGAACAAACAGATGATCGAGTGGGCCCTGGGGGGGTTCCAGCCCTCTGGCCCCAAGGGCCTGGAGCCACCAGAAGGTAAATGCAGGTGCACCAGCAGCTCCGTGCCCGGGCTGGGAGAGCCATGCTGACCGAGAGCTGCCACGGCCTCCAGCCAGGTGCCCAGTGGGGTTGGCCTCAGTCTCCTTCTCCCTGGGGTCGCGGTAGGGGCAGTGCACCTCTGGGACTCTGAATAACCTGCTCCCCGTTGGCGTGCTGGCACCGGAGAGGTGGGCGCTAGGAACAAGTTGGGCACCCGGCCGCACCCTGTTGTAGGTAGATGGTACGGGGGAGGGAGCTGGGATTCCTTGTCAACCGGTAACTGTGACCTCATCACCTGCTTTCCTGATCCAGAGGAGAAGAACCCCTACAAAGAAGTTTACACAGACATGTGGGTTGAACCCGAGGCAGCTGCCTATGCACCACCCCCACCAGCCAAAAAGCCCCGAAAGAGCACAACTGAGAAGCCCAAGGTCAAGGAGATCATTGATGAACGCACAAGAGGTAGTTGGCCTGGCTCTGGAGAGAGTGGCAGGCGAGACCAGCATTCAGAGGACAGGGCGTGACCCTTGAGGCCTCCTCTGATGCTGGGCTCTCCTCCCCCCGCAGAGCGGCTGGTGTACGAGGTGCGGCAGAAGTGCCGGAACATCGAGGGTGAGTCCCGAGGGGGCAGCTGGGCGTTGACCCTGGGAAGTCAGTAGTCTTGCCCATAGGGCGGGTGTGAGGGCTTGGCCCCTAATGTGGTGGCTGGCAGAGGAGTACAGGTACTGAGAAAGGTGTGATGATGTGGGACGTCAGTACCCGGTGACAGGGCCTGCCCTGCATGTCCCACCACCTCCAGCTGGCTTCACGCACATCTGTCTTGCTCGTGCCACTATCTTCCCTAACAATGGTGTGGGCTCTCAGTAGGGTTTGGGACACTCCAGTGGGTCAGAGAAGGGTGGCCCCTTTTGGATTTGATAGAACTTGGCCTTTTACCTTTCCTCACCTGCCCTCATTTGGTGGTCCTTACCTCATCCCATGTGTCTCCCTTACCCGGTGATGGTGTGTCCAGCTCAGGGCTTTCTGGGCCAGGAAGGATGGGGGCAGGGGCCCAGGACTTAAGGGCTGTCTGCCCAGGGACATCTCCAGAGTAACTCAGGGTCAGGGCCCCGTTCTTACCGCGGGTTCCTGTCCTTGGATCAGGCCTTTCCTGGCAGGCTTCATTGCCGCTCTGGGAGATGAGTGGGCTCCTGAGAAGGGGGCCAGGCTGCCTCCCTGTTCCTTGGGGCGCCTCCCAGACTCCTTCCCACCTTCTCTTCTGGCTGCTTCTCCAGCAGGCCCCTTTTTATAACTTTTCTGAAGCTGGCCTTTGGCCTGAGGTGGTGGTGGGGGCCTTGAGTGACACTCTGCTTCTTCTGCTTTCCAGACATCTGTATCTCTTGTGGCAGCCTCAATGTCACCCTGGAACACCCTCTTTTCATCGGAGGAATGTGCCAAAACTGCAAGGTAGGGGCACACCCAGCGCCCCTGGAGACAAGGCTGAGGGTGAACCTGGGCCCTGGGTGACCATACCTCCTGGCCTCTGGGCTTCAGGCACCTGGGGTAGCTGTGAGGTTGACTCCAAGGTTTGCTCTTGAAGCAAAGTCCAATAAAATGGACCCTTGGGTTCCAAGCATTTGGCTTGCTGTTATTTCTCCTCTGAGAGATCCTTGCCCCCTTCTCGTCACCAGGGGTGGGCTCACAACGTCACGGCCAGTAGTGTGAAGTGAGGGGAGACAGGCTGCCTGATGGGTGGGTTGCTGTGCTCTGGGTGCGGGGGGGGGGGGGTCACCAGGTGGTGCAGGCCACCTCAGTTCTATCCACGGCAGTGGGTCGGGGGACATGGTGTCCCCTTCCCAGATCCGTGGTCTGGGCTGTACCCTGGCTGGATGGGTGGCAATGTCGTGTTACCAGGGCTGTGTCAAGGTCCCAAGGCGAGAGCCCAGAAGCTGGGTTCAAAGCCTGCCTTCACCCTGGCAGGCCTGGGTGCTGCCTGGTGGTCTCTGAGCCTCCGCCCTGCTCCCTAGAACTGCTTCCTGGAGTGTGCGTACCAGTATGATGACGACGGCTACCAGTCCTACTGCACCATCTGCTGCGGGGGGCGCGAGGTGCTCATGTGCGGGAACAACAATTGCTGCAGGTGAGGGGCCCCACCCTGGAGCACAGCCGCCCACCCTCCTTGCCCAGTTCCGGGGTTCTCGCTGCCCGTTCAGCCCTGTGCTGTGGCCGCAGCCTTGCTCCATCCAGACTGACCCAGGACTGAGAGGCCCCTCTGCTCTGCTGGGCTTCCTTCCAGGTGCTTTTGCGTGGAGTGTGTGGATCTCTTGGTGGGGCCGGGAGCTGCCCAGGCAGCCATTAAGGAAGACCCCTGGAACTGCTACATGTGCGGGCACAAGGGTACCTATGGGCTGCTGCGGCGGCGGGACGACTGGCCCTCTCGGCTCCAGATGTTCTTCGCCAATAACCACGACCAGGAATTTGTGAGTGCTGGGTGCCGGGCCCAGAGCATCTTTCCAGAACCAGAGAAGAGTGTCCCCAGAAGTGGGAGTGCTTCAGTTGGTCGGGGGCCCAGACCAGGGACGGCAGGGCCTGAGCTGCGGGTGGGGTGTGCACTCACAGGTGGATGGGAGGCCGGCTCCGGGTGCAGGTCTGGAGGACACTCCTGCACACTCACCCGGCCTGTTGTGCTCCCTGCCCAGGACCCTCCGAAGGTTTACCCACCTGTCCCAGCCGAGAAGAGGAAGCCTATCCGGGTGCTGTCTCTATTTGATGGAATCGCTACAGGTGAGAGTCACTGACATCCTGTCCTGGGACGTGGGAGCTCTGTTTGGGGGGCTGTGTGTGCATGACTCTGGCAAAGCAAAACAACAGTTAACATTGCAACTATTAAAATATCACCCCAAGAAGGAAACTTTTGTGTTCAATGAAAAGTAAAATAAGTGGTAAACCAGCACGTCCAGTGGGCACTTTCGTTAATGGGGTCGCACGGGAGGTGGTGGGGAGGCTTTCCAGCAGCGGATGGAGCGGTCCGTAGTCAGAGATTACTGAAGATTTTCACAAAACCTCAAAGGACAGACTTGGCAACCAAGACAAAAACATAGGCAGTTCTAAGTCGCAGTGAAAAACAAACTATAAACAAGAGAGTTTAAAGAATATTTAAATCACCCATAATCCTATAATTAGTGTTTTGGTGTATGTCTTTTTACATTTTTAAATTTTAGATTTTTTTTCTGTGCGCTTGTGTTTAATCATACTTAGATAAATAAAAGAATAGTAAAATGCATACTGTCTTATAACTTGCCTTTTCATTTATGATATTATGGGTACTTTTTCGTGTCAATCAACATAGAATTACATTATTTATAAATGCTGCATAGGATTCTGTGGCGTGAAAGCACCATAATGTATTTAATGAACCCCCTATTGGGTTGTTTACTTTTCCCCCACTGTTACGAGCAGTGCTGTGACAAGCATCCTTACATTCATCTTAGTGTACTTAAACCATCAGCTTTTAGAGAATACTGGATCACTGTGTAGCCAGTTTTTTTTAACTTCATGTAGTTCTTGACGTGAATACTGACTTACGTCCACCCCTCTGCCCTACCCTGAGGCTGAGGCTTCTCAGTCCTTAGGAAAGGAGTAGCCTTCCTCAGAACTTGTCTCCAGGAGACCAGAGGGAGATGGGCAGGCTGGGCCTGGAGACCTTGGTCCAAGGGCCAGGGTGGGGATGGCACCCGGGCCAGAGGTCTGTCTTCTGTTCCCAGCTCAGTGCTAATGCCCTAGAGAAGTTAACGTACAGCTTTGGTTTCCCAGGCTAGAACCTCAAAGCCTTCTTAAGCCACTTCACACCCCAAGAAGCCGTACAAGCTCCTTGTTGGGAGGTCTGTTGGGAGCAGTGGGAATGGCTCTCTCAGGGTTTGTTCTGTTTCCTTGACTCAATTCAGCAAGCTTTCGTGGAGGGGTCTTGGTCAGGAAGGGTGAGTAGTTAGCTTAGGAGGAAACACATTGAATGTGACCACCCACTCTGTCCTGAAGACATTTGCAACCCAGGAGAAGGGCTGGGTTAGGCCTGCTTGCTGCTCTGAGGTGGAGTGGGTGCTGAGTGTTGGGGTTTTCAGAGGAGGGGAGGCCATCTTAGAGGTGGTGGGCTGAGGTGGGGTGGGCACTGATGGAACCTTTTTAGAGCAGGCGGCATTTACATTGAGTCTTGATGGATGATGGTTGAGTTGCAGCAGGAGGTGACATAAGGGGTAACGGAAGGACGAGTGTATTCAAGATGTAGAAAGAGCAAAAGTCACCTGTTCTCCCTGCCTCCAGAAACCCCCTGCTATCCTGTCTTGACCACCTTCTGAGTAGATCAAACTAGGTGTGAAACAGCCTAGATGTAACAACCTTGATGTCTTTGTTACTGATATTCCAGTTTATCCAGAAGTTTCCTGCAGCTTTCTAGGCAGGGTAGGGCTTGGGCCTGTCACTGACCCATGTGTCCAGCTGGCCAGAGGGATCCCCTGCAAAGACCAGGGTGCCGGGGAGGTGACCCAGTGACTGTGCTTTTTGCTGGCTGGCACAGGGCTTCTGGTGCTGAAGGACTTGGGCATTCAGGTGGATCGCTACATCGCCTCCGAGGTGTGCGAGGACTCCATCACCGTGGGCATGGTGCGGCACCAGGGGAAGATCATGTACGTCGGGGACGTCCGCAGCGTCACGCAGAAGCATGTATGTCAGTGCTGCGGGCCCCATCCCACCCTCTATTCTTCCCTCCCTTCCATTTCCCTGCTTGTTTCGAGAGGGTCGGGACAGATTCCAGCGGGAACTGGGGAGCCAGGCTTTTCGGGCTCAGGCTGCTCCCTGGCTGGTTTCCAGGCCCTCTTGAGTGGAGGGCCATGGGCTACAGTGAGGTTCCCATCTGCCCCCCAGTACTGCTGGCAACAGCTTTGCCAGCCTCCATTTCTGGGGTGCTCTGGCGGGGTCCTACCTGAGGGGCCTCTTGCCCTTCCAGTTATCCACGTCTGCGCCAAGGGCATTTGGAGAGGTTCAGATGGCACAGACGCCCCGCCCAAGGTGCACAGGGCACGAAATACCTTCCATTTAGCTGCCCAGCCTGGGCCGCTGTTCCCCTGAGTGGCTGTTTTTCCTGCTGGGAGCACACTGGTTTCTCTGCTGGCCTCAGAGTGTCCAGTTCAGGCCCTTCACTTTATTATTTAGGAAGCTGAGCCCAGGGAGCCTCAGTGACTCGCCCGTGGCCACACAGTGTGTGTGTAGCATGGATGTCTGGATACACATGTGAAAGTGTGTGTGGTGAGCGTACAGAGCAGCTGGGTCTCTCCCATGCCAAAGTACTTTTTTTGCCAAATTCACAGATAATTTCTCTCTTCCTTTCTGCCTGTCCCTGGACGTCAGGCCCATCACATTACCTTTGTCCTCCCAGATCCAGGAGTGGGGCCCGTTCGATCTGGTGATTGGGGGCAGTCCCTGCAACGATCTCTCCATCGTCAACCCTGCCCGCAAAGGGCTCTATGGTAGGTGCTGTGCTTGCCCCTCCGCCTGCTGAGCTGGTGCTTCCGCACGTCAGTTTCCTACTTGGATATTTCTGCCCTGGGACGGCTACTCCCCATGACCCTGTCCTCCCTTGCCCTCCCCATGCCCGAGCCACACCACTGTCTCGTGCAGACAGCCCCAGCTGATGGCTTTCTCTTCCGACCTCTCAGAGGGCACTGGCCGGCTCTTCTTTGAGTTCTACCGCCTCCTGCATGATGCGCGGCCCAAGGAGGGAGATGATCGCCCCTTCTTCTGGCTCTTTGAGAATGTGGTGGCCATGGGCGTTAGTGACAAGAGGGACATCTCGCGATTTCTCGAGGTATAGCCGGCAACCTTGGTTTGGCCAGCTCACTA
The DNA here is from genome assembly GCF_009834535.1 of Camelus ferus. Classification (NCBI taxonomy): domain Eukaryota; kingdom Metazoa; phylum Chordata; class Mammalia; order Artiodactyla; family Camelidae; genus Camelus; species Camelus ferus. The sequence goes on along the minus strand of NC_045710.1, from coordinate 17,277,962 downwards.
ATGGCTTCTACCTTGGACTGCTGCTTTATCCCTGTCTCATCTGCATTGTGGAGCTGGGGACTGGTGACTTCTGCTTTGCAAGGGGCCCGTTTGGGAAGCTCTGAACTTCCCAAGTAGACAGGGAGGAAGCCCACCCCGGAAAAAACCCATGGCCTCACTCTAAGAGGTGGTATGTGGTTGTGGGCCTCAGCGCCGGGAGGACCTGACTGTCACAAATAGCGTGGAGTGCCAGACTCCTGGGCCTGGGCTTCTGTGTGGTGTTTTGCTGGGGGAACCTTTGAGATGCCAAAATCAATTTTCCCAACCAGAATGGCTTGTCCTCGCTCCCTGGCACCGTGATGGATGCCTTATGGCACCTGGGAAGAAAACATGGCTTATCTCAGTTCTTATTCCCTGTGCTGTGGGTCCCAACTTGGCTCTGAGCCTGGTTTGGGCCATGCACAGAGGATTTCTGCAGCCAGAGTCATGCTCGGGGTGGGCGGTCTGGAAGCCCCAGCCTGTTCTCCTGAGTCTTGAGGTCAGTAACACCTCAAGCTGGTGTTCTGGCTAAATTCAAGCAGGCGTCTATTTGGCTCATAATCTGGATATACAGTGAGGATATCCACACTCGTTGGAACTTTCTCAAAGCCTCCAGGTGAGCTAGAGTCGTGTTATCCAGTGTGGTGGGCATCCACCACATACAGTATTTAAATTAACATTCCTCAGGAACACCAGCCTCCTTTCAAGTACTCGTCAGCCATCTGCAGCTGGTGGGCTGGCGGCTTCTACATGGAACGGTGCAGACAGAACATTTCCATCATTGCAGCGTGTTCAGTTGGATTGTGCTGGTCTAGAATGTTCCAGTGAGAGCATGTGGAAGTAGCTAGGTTTAATTCTGGCTTTTCTTGGGGGCTTCAGGCTGTCCCAGTGTGCGGCCTCCTGAGAGAGAAGTAAGAGGCTTTAAGGCTCTGACCTAACGCATTTCCTGGCACTCTAATATTCCTCTCTCGCTCATCTTCAATCTCTCTCCTGTTTTATAGTCCAACCCTGTGATGATTGATGCCAAAGAAGTGTCAGCTGCACACAGGGCCCGCTACTTCTGGGGGAACCTTCCTGGTATGAACAGGTTGGTGAGAGCTCCGTGCCCGGGGTGGCGGCGAGTTGGTGTCTGCAGGCAGGATGGCTGGAAGAGGGGGACCAGCCCCCCCCCCGCCCCCCACTGGCCAGCTTGCTGTGTTGCCGTGTTCTTTGTTTCCTTTTCCTTGGGAAGAAGGGGAATCAAGGTGTAGAAAATACTTGTCTGAGAAGCTGAGAACTAGTGGTCCGAAATAGGACCTTTAAAAAGTACTCTCTTTCCACGGAAAGACTCATCAAGCCGCTGAGTTATATAGTTGGTTCTCCTATATTGGTGATGTATCTAGAGTCAGCTGGTCCTCAGTCTCCTGAGGTAAAGCTGTGGAGGATGTGTCTGGGGATGGGAAAGAGGGTGGAGGCCGGACCACATCCTGCTCCAGGAGAGAGGACCTTGAAGCAGCGGGCACCGTGCAGGTTTGAGGTGCTGCTCCACTTACTTTCCACACACCTGTTGGCTTCAGGTCCTTTTTTAGAAGGATGCTCTTTGTTTAAGTGATACGGGAGATTTTTAAGTCCAAGAATGAGGAAAATTTTATTTCTTCAGTGTAGTAATTGCACTATAAAAAGGTCAATGAGGAGAAAGGAATTCTGGTTGAGAGTTAGCAGTTCAGAAGCAGGGGGCGACCCTCCCAATCTAGATATCCACTATGAAGAGAAATATTTTCCAGAATGTATGAGGAAAATTTTATTTCTTCAGTGTAGTAATTGCACTATAAAAAGGTCGATGAGGAGAAAGGAATTCTGGTTGAGAGTTAGCAGTTCAGAAGCAGGGGGCGACCCTCCCAATCTAGATATCCACTATGAAGAGAAATATTTTCCAGAATGTTTCGAGCGTGTATTTTTAAACCTTGGTAGACCCTTAATTAGGAACATCATGTAATTTGGCTTCAGTCATCTAATCTGCCCCCCTGCCATTAGCAGGAAGTTTCAGGAACTTCCCCAGCATCATACCTGTTTGGCAAAGCTGCTGTCTTTTGCGAGGGCTTGTTGATGGGAAGGAGATGGGTCAGTGGAGTAGCTGACCTGGAAACTGTCAGTATCCCCCTAATGTTCCCCAAATGTCTGTGCATATTGTAAAAATGGACTGGCGAGTATTTTCATGGAGCCACTGACTCAGTGTCTCCTGACAGACCTTGGTCCTGTGGGATTGTTCTTAACTATTTCTTCTAACTCTAAAATTCTAGACCTCCGAGCTTCTAGGAAGAGCAAAGTTACCTGGTGGGACCAATTAGTGTGTCTGTCTATGTGCGTAAACAGGCAAGAGTCTGGAGGTGTGATTTGACCACGGGCCCAGGTGGTTCCCTCGCAGAGACGGTAGACTGCTATGTGAAACCTTTCTTCAGTAGTCCTAAATGTCAGAAAAGGCCAGCACAGAGGGTGGTATTTCGTGATCTCGTCTGCCCACTGAGAAGTGTGACACGTTTAGTGTCACAAAATTTTAGTCTTCTGGGGACTGTGCAGAATTTAAGTCTTGTTAACTGTACATTTAAGGTGTACAGTTCAGTGAATTTCATCCAGTGTATACATCCATGTAACCATCACCATAGTCGAAATACAGAACATTCTGTCATGCCAAAACTCACTTTGTCAATTTTTAAGTAAAAGATATAAAAATAATTGGATTTTCCCCTTTCTCAGCATATGTTATCTGTTTATTTGTAGCTTGAGACCATGTTTGAATTTACCTTTAAGGATTAATGCTGGGTGGACTTATGTCTGTGTACGGCTGCAGTGTATGTGCGTGTGTTTGAAGGGGTTTTCAATGTGTGTGGGTGACAGGGGGCCTCTTTTTGCTTCCCGATGTGAGGCAGAGGGCTGCTGGGTCAGTGCCCTGGGAGCATCTCTGCTCTTCTGGTTTGTTGTTACCCTCTCTCTTCTGCCTCCTAGGCCGTTGGCATCCACTGTGAATGATAAGCTGGAGCTGCAGGAGTGTCTGGAGCATGGCAGAATAGCCAAGGTTAGCCCCAGCGTCAAAGCCCTCTGCTGGGGGTAAGGAGAAAGGGCAGAGGCAGGATGAGCTGGAGCAGCCCTGGGGCTGTGTCCCACCTGTGGTGAATGCAACTTAGGGGGTTGTGCATCCAGTTAGCCAGAAGGGGAGGGTCCAAGGGAAAGCCTGGAGGGCAGGGAGAGGGGTCAGGAATCCTTGCTGGCCTGCAGCCCTTCCTGGTTGAAAATTGTCTGCTGGTCCTGTGGGAGGCAGACACTAAGAAGTCTTTCCCAAGGTCCCTGGGATCTTTTAGGGCTTTTGAATTATTTGGCCGGGACCTACTGCATGAGTCTTCAGAGCAGAGATTTTCCTGTGATTTGCAAGCTCCTTTTCTCTCTGGAGAAATCTCCCAGGACTGCTGGCACCCCAGAGGTGTCTTTGCACCCCTGAGTAAGTTGGCATCCTTTTGCCTGCAAGTCACTACACCTGGGGAACAAACAGTTCTTAGAAGACTTAGGATGGACAGTGGCTGGAGCTGCTATCTCTCAAGTCCTTGGCCAGTGGGATTGGACCAAGGATGGCCAGGTGACCTCAAAGTAGGAAGGAGAGCAAAGCAGTGGGGTCTGTGGGAGGCTCACGACTGGAGCCTGACCCCGGTCCCTGGCAGGTGCCTGGCAGGAGCGGATGGCTGCTCATTTCTCTTTTCCTCTCCTCATCTTCTAGTTCAGCAAAGTGAGGACCATTACTACTAGGTCGAACTCCATAAAGCAGGGCAAAGACCAGCATTTCCCCGTCTTCATGAATGAGAAAGAGGACATCTTATGGTGCACTGAAATGGAAAGGTACCCATTCGTGCTGGTGTTGGGGCTGTGTGCTGCGTTCTGATTGCCGTCTTGGAGGAGGGATCTCTGCCTCTCCGTACCAGGCTCGGATTCCCTGCAGATACCCCATGAGCAGTGGGTTTTCCCAAACATTTCCCAAGATGGCAGATTCCTGGGGAGGATTCCTGTGCATTATAAGGCTGGTTTAAATTAAGAGATGTCTAGGAACCAACCCATGATGCCTTGGCTCCCCATGGTCCTGCTAAACTCCAAGGAAACATTGCAGTTACTCATTTTAGGTACTTTGCAAACCAGGTCAGTGTGGGGCCAGGTGGGCCTTACAGCCTCAGCTCCCTGACTTGGTGCAGACTGGACTCACAGGCTAGATAGACTCTTCATTCTCGGGGTGACTGCGATTTAGCCAGACAAAGGGACTGTTCACACAAATAGCTGGCACAAGCAGGAACTTCTGACGTCAGGCAAGAGTCAGGCCCTCTTGCAGACAGAGTTCTCCCTCCTCTTAGGCGGAAGATGCTAGGGATGTATATTTATTACACACAGACTCGAAATGCCGCTGTGGGTCTCAGTCTCAGGCAGACTGTGTCGTGGGGGTGTTTTTCCACAAACGCTAACTTTGCTTCTACTGTGTGGTACGTCTCTAGGCAGCGGTCATGTTAACTTACCTTCAAACCCACAGAAAGTAGCTGGGCGCCCGAGCCTGGACTTGGTTATTAAGGACAGAAGATGCGGCGGATTCGCCGGGGCCAGCGTTCACCCCTGCCCTCTGCCTTTTCTCCCCAGGGTGTTTGGCTTCCCTGTCCACTATACCGATGTCTCCAACATGAGCCGCTTGGCGAGGCAGAGACTGCTGGGCCGGTCGTGGAGCGTGCCGGTCATCCGCCACCTCTTCGCTCCGCTGAAGGAATATTTTGCTTGTGTGTAAGGGACATGAGGGCAAACCGAGGTAGTGACGCAAAGCTAAACAAACAAACAAACAAACAAAACACAGCAAAACACATGAGGATGGAGAGAAGTATCAGCACCCAGAAGAGAAAAAGGAATTTAAAACAACAAAAAAACCCACAGAGGCGGATATTCCGGAGGGCTTTGCCTTGCAAAAAGGGTTGGACATCATCTCCTGATTTTTCAATGTTAATCTTCAGTCCTATTTAAAAACAAAACCATGCTCCCCCCCACCCTCCCCACCCCCTTTTTTTCGGTCAAACCTTTTGTTTTCTACTCTTTTCAGAGGGGTTTTCTGTTTGTTTGGGTTTTTGTTTCTTGCTGTGACTGAAACAAGAGGGTTTATTGCAGCAAAAAAAAAAAAAAAAATCAGTAACAAAAAATAGTAACCATACCTTGCAGAGGAAAGATGGGAGAGAAGGAAAAAAGGAAATTCTATAGAAATCTATATATTGGATATTTTTTTTTTTTTTTTTTTTTTTTTTTACTATATATCTTTTTTTGTTGTTGTCTCTAGCCTGATCAGATAGGAGCACAAACAGGGGACAGAATATAGACACTCAGGTGGCAGAGTTCCCTCCCAGCCACTGAGCTGTCTTGCCAGCACCATTCCTGGTCATGCAAAACACAACCCAACTAGCAGCAGAGAGACGAGAACACCACACAAGACCCTTTTATACAGTATTCAGGTGCCTACCACACAGGAAACCTTGAAGAAAATCAGTTTCTAGAAGCCGCTGTTACCTCTTGTTTACAGTTTATATATATATGATAGATATGAGATATATATATAAAAGGTACTGTTAACTACTGTACAACCCGACTTCATAATGGTGCTTTACAACAGCGAGATGAGTAAAAACATCAGCTTCCACGTTGCCTTATGTGCAAAGGGTTTTAACCAAGGATGGAGAAAGGGAGACAGCTTGGAGGTGAACGGTGACCATGGTGGAGTATTTTTTTCCCCTTGGTGTTTAACCAGGTGAAGGAGGGGAATTTGGGAAGAGCGTGCTCCCGCTTCTCCCTGCCAAAAAAGGGGGTGAGATTCAGTGGTCGGGACCGTGGAAAGCTGAGTGTGGGGTCCATCCAGGCTCACGCAATAACCTTTTGATTTTTTTTTCGAAAAGGAGACTCCCTCGGCAAGATGGCAGGATGAGGGGTCTTCATTCCCAATTTCTCACATTAGCCGATTCGAGGGCTCCTTGCGGTGGGATCAGAAAAAAATCCAGAGTGCGGGCAAGTGACAGTTCAAACCCCACCTGGAGCAAATAAAAAAACATACAAAACGTACTGGTGCTTTCCTGTCTAAGTCGCTTTTTGTGTGTTCTTTTATGAGGCCCCCACCATCCACCCTCTGTGCACAAGGCGGCTTCCGGCCCCTGGAACGTGATGTTTTTGGTCATCTCCAAAGGCTGCAGTTTTATACTGGGAGGCTGATGACACCTTTTGTTATAATTATTCTTATGGTTCTGGTTATAATTATGTTTGTTTTCAGATTTTCTTTAAGAAAACAAAAACCCAACCCCCCCTCCCTTTAGGTTTCAAACCAAGGTGCGGGGAGCAGGGTGCTTCTAAGTTAGTGGTGGCCCTGGTGCCCTGGCTCCCCACCCCTCGGGCCAGGTGGGCCACCGGGCGCAGCGGACAGCTGGAGTCCCCAAGGCCGGCCTTCCGGACGCGTCCCTCTTCTCTTCTGCTTCCCTCCTCTCGAGTCACGTGTGTCAGGGCTAGAGGGAGGACCAGGCCGTCTCTCTCCTCGTGTGTGTGATTGGAGTGGTGTGTATTTCTTTTCTAGTACTTGGTCTGATGATAGCTGTGCTCTTACCTCGAGTCAGCAGCACCTGGAGCCCCAAGTGCACGACACTTGGTTCCGCTTCCCACTGAGGCAGGCAGCCTGACGTTGGCGGTAGGCAAGGGCAGCGTGGGTGGCTCCAGGGTGAGGGCCCAACGGGCAGATGCCTGCCTGGACAGATGGGGTGTAGATATGTGGCATATAGAGATATATATTTTATAATGGGAGGGGGGAATGGCACCTCCTGGGACTGGCAGGGCTGGGAGGTGTGCTGTCAAGCACATGGTCCCACGTTCGCATCCCTAGAAAGATAGGGCCTATGGTGATAGGCACTATATAAATACATAGATAGGGTTATGTATAAGAAATATTATGGAGTGGGGAGCGGGGGAAGGAGGCTCAGAATACTGAGTCTTGGACCCCACCGCAGACAAGCCCCACACCAATCAATCAATCCCACACGCACACACAGGAACATGTTTCTCTACGATGCATAACAGATGCGTGTGCGTGCACACACACATACACGCACACACACACGCACACATACACAGACACAGCCAGGGAGCTCCCAGCGCTATTCTCCCCAGGATCCAGGACTTTGCGGAGTCGGCCCTGCAGCTCTTTACCTCTGTTGCCCTGATTGCAGGTAGACTGTCAATCCCAGAAGTTGCTAGGTGCTGAAGGCAGGAAAAGGAGGAGGTTTTCTTTTAGCAGGTGCTCTCCTCTAGCAGGTAGCGTTCTATCTCTTTTGCCCCTGGTGATGTCACAAGATTCTTCTGTTAGCAACCTGTGACACTGACCTGCAACCCTAGGCACCGTCAAGTCCGCCCTCGACTCCCCCTACCTATTCTCCCCCGACCAAAATGAAATTGATGTCCAGGGCTGTCTTGGCTAGGGGGCTTCCATTGGAAAAAGAAATGGGACAGTGAACCTCACCTTTTGAATAAATCAAATTGGTAATTGTGACAAAACTAAACCAAGCTTTGAATCCCTTGCTCATTGCTCAGGAATAAGTTCACAGCTGGTGGCCATGGTCTCCTGCTCCTATTAAGGGGGCTTAGTCCCAGATCCCAAGCTTCTCATTTCCTTGTCAGATTGGTTTTTAAGATCATACCCAGTTGCTTCCTGCCAGCTCAGTGCTGTGATGGCAGGTGGTGCCGGTGGGCCCCCCAGGGTTGGAGCAGCTTGGGGGATCCCGCTACCCCTCCCTTGTTGGAGTCTGTACCTAATTGTGGTGCTCACCCTGCCCCCTCCTCCAGCCCAGCTCCATCTTCCTGGGGAGCCCACTGGCACCACTCTAGGAGGGCTGGGGGAGGAGGACTGCCACAGGCAGTCCAAGGTGCTCCCTCCCCTGCCGGCCAGCGCTAAGGTCTTCCCAGCCCCAGTGTCAGGACAGAGCCTCTTCCTCTGCAAACAGACCTCCCAGCTCTTCTGGCTCTCCTAGGCCTTTGTCCACTGCATGTGTGCAGGAGTTTGTCTTTCCCCGTGGCCCAAGCTCCACCCAGGGGGTTGGTGTGGGGAAGAAACTTGGTAGCCAAGGATGTGGTAAGCCTGAGGGGTCAGTGTGGGTCTGCCAGCTTGCTCAGAGGAGGCCTGGTTGTTGGCTGACTAATACACGTTCCTCCAGGTCCAGCAACCTGACTAGGCCCCAGAATGGACCAGATGCACCCTCGTAGGGATGAGAGTTAACAATCACCAGCTTTTCCTCCAGCCACACCCGTGGGCTTGGTCCCACAGTGGAACTTGGTAGGGTGCAGGGGGCCTCGGGAATGTGCCAGCGTGGCCATGCTGGGGTGTTCTTAATCTACTTCCAACCCTGGGGGGCTTCTGGGGACAGGAATCTGGTCACCTTCTAAAAGGAGCTGTGCTTCAACAGGCTGAGGCAAGATCGTGCTAAGATTCAGGTGGAAGATTCTGTGTGTGAGGCTGAAGGTAGAGGCAGTGGGGCAGGAGAAACCAAGAAGGCCTAGGGAAAAATCAGGAGTGTGTTCCCAGTGGGGCGTTCTTTCTAAAGAGCAGGCCCATTTACAAATCCCTGAGAATGAGGGCCTGAGGATGATGCCCCCATCTGCCTACAGGTGCCAAGTGGAGTTCGGTGCCAAAGAGATCTGTGGCTCTTGTCTGGGGGAGGTAGCCGGGGGCTCAGGTGGGTTGCACAGCCCTGGGTCACCTGCCCGAGGAGGAAGCTAGTCTCCAGCTGGCTGGTGCTGACCCCCTTCCCCAGCGAATGACTGAAGAGCAGTAGGCTGGGAGGCAGCGGGTGACGACGGTCTTGCAGTTGGTGGATGACAGCCTGGGTGTGCACTGTCCGCTTTTCTTTCTAGACCCCAGAACCTTCCTGCTATTGAACGTCCTACCAGGAAGCAAACTTCCCAAAAGAGCATCCAGGACTGCTTAGCTTTTGAGACAGGCCTGGGAGTGGCTGGCTGGCAAAGGTGCCTGTGTGAGTTTTTGGTGAGTCACTAGGGTGCAGATTGGGACAGGCAGACCCGGCAGGGAGGTGGTGGGCTGGTGGACACTGAACTTGTCTAATGAGGACCAGCTCCCCATACTTGCCACTTAGCCGGCAATTCTGGGGACGTCTTGATGGGGATAACTCACCATATCCAGCGTGGGAAGGTCTGTAACAGGAGCAAGGGAGGGACCATCTCAGCAGAGCCATCTGGGGAAGGTTCTTTGGGAAAACTGCCATGGGTAGTCTTCGTCTCTCTGATGATACAAGTATATATAAAGTGGGTCTCAAAGGCAGTTTTGAATTCCTGTTGCTGCTCCGCTTTGTGCAGAGATGCTGTGGCACTGGTGTTGTTCAGAGGTGTCGTTTTCAGGAAGCTTGCATGGTTAGGGCCATGGGGCCTGCCTGGCACCATGAGGGCTGGTCGTTTCCTGTGGTCAAAGTAGCAGCCAAGCCAAGGTGCTGGTGAGAACTGGGTTTCTAGCCAGGCCCCGTTTCGATCCCAGGAGGGGAGGAATCTGAACTGGTCATCAGGTTTGGTCTCATCTGGACGTGTCCAGCACTTGTGATTAGAGGTGACACTGGAGTTGTCCTGCCCTCTGGCAGGAGGCAGCTGAAGCCTTTCTTCCACCTCTGGAGGGATGGCGTGGAGCTGGGATGGCCTTCCCGGCCGTTCCCTGCTGAGACAGGGACTAACCGCGAGTGTTTGGAGGAAACGATAGATTTCTATCAAGGATGGACTCCGCCGTTGTAGCAGAAGCTCTCAAATCTTTACGTTTTGGTAAAGGAAGGCTGGGGTCTTCGGGAAGTGAGGGCAGCCCCTCCTGTCCCTGTTTCAGAGATCCACCCAGCTGAGTGGGGCTGTGGTTGGTGACCACCTGCTCACCGCTGACTCTTGGCAGTAGCGTTTGGGGAGAGGGAGAAACAAGCAGGTCAAAAGCAGGGAGGACAAGGATGGAAGGTCCCTTGGCTAGTGACCGGCTAAATTGCCCAGACGGATGCCCGCAGACTCCTGTAACTCCAGTAACTGGAAAACTCCCCCAATCTCTCCCCCGCAAGGGACGTGGGAGGGCGGCTTCCTCAACCTCCAGTCTCTGGCCTCCAGCCCCGGCTTGAGGACATGAGCAGGGATCCGAAAGCATCACCCGAGTCCCATTTCACTTCACAGACTGATTTGGTTGCACAGCCCTAGAATCCAACCAACCACAAAAATGCCGAAATTCCTTAGAATACGCAGAGGGAGGAGGTGACTCAACAAGGTGCTAAAACATTTTATTAAAAATATATATTGTTAAATTAAGTCTGCTGTCTGGACAATGACTGTTTGTTTTGTTTTCTTGTAGTGGAGTTTAAAAGAGACTATTATTTTACTCTGATATATTATTATTAAAAAGGCATTTTAACTTTGTACTTGAAAACTAAATGAGCGATTTCATGTGTTTTAGCTGAGGCATTGAAGTAGCGGGTGCTTACTTATTTGTGGGAAATCATGTATTCATACTGAAGAATAAACTCCGTAGCTGATTTGGTAATAACTTTTACTGTTACAGACGATTTCGCTTTGACCCCGGCGGGAGAACACTTTTACTGCACATTCCACGCAGCTAAATGCAGGACTTACTCCCCGGACCCTTCCCTCCCCAGCCCTCTTTCCTTTCTCTTCAGTTCCTCTTCTCTTTGTTGTTGCTGGGTTGTTTTTTTTTTGTTTGTTTGTTTGTTTGTTTTTTTTCCTTCCTGGTTCCAGCATCCTTTCACCACTGTATTTTTTTTAGGGTTGCTTCTCTATTTATTGACAATAATAATGTACATTTCACAGTCTGGTTCTGGGACATCAGGGAGGGGCGTGTGCGAGAGGGCCCTGCGCGGGTCCCCACCCCTGTGCCCCGGTGTTCTGTTGTATCTCTGTGTAAGTGATGCTTGTGACATAGCTGTTTATGAAATAATTATAAAGAGGTCAATGCGTACAGCAGATGTAGAAAGTCTGTCAGTTCCGCCTTCATCACATTTTTTTTTTTTTTGTGCCCAGAAGAATATAATAAAGCTCCTTTCTAATGTACTTGTGCTGGAGAACACTTGAATAAATGGACTGTTTTTGTGCAAAAAGAAAAACGGAAAAAAGCACCGTAATAATGTCCTTTTGTCTTGCGTCTCCTTTCCCCTGACATGACTGTCTGCAGCCTTCTTCAGAGGGGGTAAGTGCCCAGATCGGGTCTAGACAACGCAGTTCCTCCCTTAAGACATCACCTGCCTGAACATTCAACAGGGACTGTGAAGTGGGAGGGTGGTTTGTTGGCTTGAAACTCACAGATCAGTCAGAGTGCGGCAGGGTTGCTGGAAAAGCAGATTCTGTCCAGGGCTGAGCAAGAGAAACGTACAGAGTAGAGCGGAGAGAGGAGAGGGCTGGGTGCCAGTGTCAGACGAGCCAGAGGGCTTTCATTATGGGCACAGTTCCCCTCTGTAGGGGGAGGTTTCTCCAACACAAGAAGGACATCCAGAGGAGAGCAGCAGGGTGGTGGGCAGCCTGGACTGTGCAAGGGACCCAGGCATTTGGCCGAAAAAAGGGAGACTTGATAGATGTTTGCAGACAGTGACAGGGTGAGCCCAAAGGGCGGGGACGATTCTAAGTAGTTCCATGTGGCAGGCGGAAGGGGGCCAGGTGGCAGAAGGTGGCCTGTTTCAGCTCCACAAAAGGAAGTCCCTTTTCCGCCCCTGACCAGCAGTGCAGGTGCCACCCTGAGGACAGGGGAGTCCTGGTCAGTTAGAGGCACTGGACAACTACTGCTAACCCTCCTCCGAACCCCAGGTCTGCCGCCTGCTGGCTGACCTGCCCCTCCTCGGTACCATCTTGCAAGTGGACGGTGCCTTGTGGTTGAAAGAGCCCATTTACACACCACATCCCCTTTGTCCTCGTAATTCTTGGCCAGAAAGTCACTAGTTCCCTGTCCTCCCATCTAAGAGACTGATCCAAACACAGAAGAGTTGGGCTTTTCCCATCACGTCTCCTCTCTGAGCCCCCCGGCATTCCACGCTACGTTTCCACTTCCTAAGTGCCAAGCGGGTCCGGCCAATGGTGTTTTATCTTCAGGGAGGGTTATTCAAGGCTTCTTTCGTACATTAGACTTTGGGGGAGGTTTAGGGCTACATCAATTTGCTGGCAGCTTTGGAAGAAATTATAAGGGGAAATTTTGAGAAAAAGGAGAAAATAACAGGCTTCTTTTTTTTCCCCATGGGCACTTTTAATTTTCTTTACAAAATTGTAAATGTATATTTAACTTTTATCCTACTTTTTTCTCAGTACTTTTCAGTGTTGATGTAGAATTCTTTTTTAAAAAAATGGCTGCATGGCATTTTCTTGTTGGATGTTTGTTTCTATATATATGCATTTTATTTTAGCTATAAATAGAGCTGCAATAAATATCTTTATGTGTTGGCTTTCCCCCCTATATTTCGTATTTTTTTCCTTAAGATACGTTCCCAGAAATGACTACTTACTGGGGCAAAGTGGATGAACATTTTGATCGGGTCCTGATGTACTTGCCTGATTTCCTCCCAGAGGTTGGCAGACAGAACTTCAGCTCTGAGGCTCTCAGTTCAGAAGGAAACAAATGGCATCTTTAGTTTACCAGTTCAGAAATGTGTTCATCTCAGTGGGAAAGTAAAGACTCAAGACATTTTATGTGTGTGTGAAGCTAGAAATCTGTATCAAGAAGCCAGAGGTAGAAGCAGCACTGGTCCCTGAATTTTGAAAATTAGTTCACCTGGAGTGCATACCTGGAGTGAGCCTGGTTGGGGGTAGAATCCAGACGGAATCTCTGAGACTCTAGCTCCCAGGCTAAGGAGAAATGGGAGGGTGTCTTTGGTGCCCTCTGGCTCTGAAAGCCAAGGCTGAACACCCAGTGTCATCAGAGCTGGGGTGGGGGTTCTGGCCGGAGCTTATGGAAGGGAGCTACTGGGGCCATCTCGTTAATGAAAACCATCCTGTGAAGTTCCTGGATTTAAACATTTGATGGTGGAGTGGTTGGGAGAGACAGGGAAGAGTCAGGGCTGGGCAGGGGTCAAGGTAGTAGGGAAATGAGAGGATCCGCAGCCCACTAGGACTGCCCTGGGGGGTGGGCTCCGGGGGGGGGGGGAGGAGATGACACACACCCCCGGGCCCAGGCTTACTGGTTCAAGAGAAACTTTCTTGGCTTAAAAACTTCAGCTCGGTGGATTTGGAGTGCAATAGAGGAGGGAGGGCAAGGAGAGGCTGCCTGGGGGCTGGCTGGTTGTGGAGCCAAAGCCGCATACAGCAGGGCCAGAGGTGCAGGTGTGGGCAGTGGGTATACTTCCTGGGGGTGTGGGTGTTAGGGGAGGGGTTGCAGTGAGGGGAAGAAAGTATGTGTTGGAGGTGGGGGCACAGGGAAGTCACATCCAAGGGGACAGGGCTCCCCTAGGACAGTCTCCTGGCATCACCCTCAAAGCTCCATTTCTCTTTAGTTCCAGCACATTTTAAAAGGTCATGGCCCACCCATTGCAGTGGTACCTTTTCCTCCCCTCACACATCCTGTGAGGGTGTGCGGCTGGGTTGGGAAGAAGTGCCTGGGGGTTTGGGAGCCAAGTCCTCTGAGAGGTAGGCAACTAAAACAGCAATTTTCGGAGTTGATTCAAATCTCAGAGAGCAAGACTGCCAACCCCTGCCCGTCAACCCCAAAGTCCTAGGTGCCCTGAACTGTGTCAGAAAAAGGCCACCATTTTAGAACCTGCAGTTCTGGACCCTGTGTGAACTCAGGCAGGTTAGCTTAAGCTTGGGTCTTCCCATTGGAAACCTGGGTTTTGTCTTCTCATCAAGCCCGTGGCCTCCGGTGCCCCCACCCCCAGCCCAGGTGTGGGGATAGCGGTGAGCACCAGGGCAGGGAGGGTCCCTGCCTTTGGAGACACGCCACCGCATGGCCCCCCTGAGCCCAAGGCTTTAGCCAAAGTTGGTGGACTTTGGTTGAGGGAGGGAGCCCAGAGCCTCCAGGAAGCTTTGATCCTGATGGAATCACAAGGTCTGGACTCCGCCCGAGAAAAGGGAAAAAACAGCATTGAGAAATATACCCCCAGCTCTCAGGTAGTGTCCATCCCTTGCCTGGCCCTGACATGGCCCCTGTAACAGCGGCATGAGCCTTATCCATCACCTAAATCTTGCCTGGCCCAGGGTGAGGACTTCGTTCTCTCCCTGTCCTTCTCCCCACACCTGCCCCTTTGGACTGTCTCCAGAGAGAGCTGCCCTGCCCTGCTCCACCACCTCCCTCCACCCGGCTCCAAATCCCACTCTGCCCTCTTCTCCTGCCATGGTTCCCTCTGTCTTCTCCTTTTCTTTAATGGCCCCTCATCCACCTCAAATACACACACACACACTGTCCTCTGCCCCCCATCCAGATGCCCTAATTCTCTGCTCTATTTTACAGCAAACATTGAAAGCACTCCAGCATTTGCCAGCTCTGCTTTCTCACTCCCTGTTCCCCTCCACCCACTGGCAGCGGTGGTGGGGCCTTCACCCGCCCCAGCAACCCCCACCCCATTCCCCTGACCTGTCAGGAGCTGGAACCCATTCTCCCAGGGCTCCTGACATCACACTCCGTGTCTTCCCACCGGACTGAGCCCTTTCCTCTTCCTGTTCTCTGCATGTGCGAGGGGTCTGAGGCTCCCACATCCCCCTTATCCCACCCAATGACTTCTCTCAGGCCCAGGTTCTCATATCCAACTGTCTGCTCAACCCCTTCCCCAACTTGGAGGTTAAACAGGCACCTCGAAAGTGACCTGTCAACACTCGGAATTCTTGGTCTCCTCCCAGCTGGCTCCTAGTCTTCTACGTCTTAGTAATGGCACTTAATTGGCGTCAAAACCTTGGGTCTTCTCCTTTCTTTCACTTCCTACATCCAAGTCACAGCTTGTTCTAACAGGCCTCACCTTTCACTAGATCCTCTATTCAGCCACCTTTCACTATCTTACTTCTGCAGCTTTAGCCCAAGTCCCTGTCATCTTTTCCCTAACTGGCCTCTGTCCCCATCATACCACAAGTCTTGTTGCCTCTGATTCTGTCCCTTCCAGCCTATTCAATACACAGAATGATCTCATTAAAAATCAAACCCTTAAAAAAAGACCCATCAGTTTTGATTTTGCAACAAGAACAAACCCTTCTCACTCTGGCCTCCGAAGTCGTCAGCCTCTGATGGCACTCCAGCCACACTGGCCTTCTCTGTGAACATGCCAAGCTCTTTATCATCACAGGGCCTTTGCACAAGCTGCACCCTCTACTGGGAAAGCTTGATCATCTCCCTCCTTTGTCTGTTTCCCCTTATTCAGGTCTCAGTGCAGAGGAACACTCCCTAACTTCTCTCTATCTCAAGAAGTCTTGTTCCCACTCCTTCCTATTTTCTTCATTATCTTCATAGCTATCACCCTCTGAAATTCTTACTCATTATTTTGGCTTCCCTATTTATTGTCTATCTTCCCCACTATGATGAAAGCTCTGCAAGAGCAGGGACTTGTCCTTGTCTCTGCAGTATCCGCAGGGCCCATTCTGTAGTTATTATAATCACTGTTATCACTAACATGCATTGAGTGCTCACTATGTACCAGAAATCATTCTGTACTAATTTGTCTTCACAACCCTCTGTGCTAGGTATTGTTATTCCATTTTACAGATAGGACACATACTCTGCCATGATCAAAAGGCTCATAATGACAACACCCGAATTTCGAAACCCGTCTGCACACACTTCAAGGCTGCAGGTTGCAGCCCGTTACCTGCCCCCACTTCACCTCTCACATGTCTTGGGCTGGTCTCCGAAGGTCTCTATGGCAGATCCCCGCTCCCTCCTCCAGGGTGTGTAGGCATGGCCCCTCACCCTTCCCTGCTCCTTCTCCATTCACCACCCCAGGGGGCTGGCTCTTTGGAGTTGGGGGGGCATGCAGGAGCTGGAAACCAGGGCACAGGAGAACCCCAGTAAGAGATTTCCTATTTTGTAGCTCCTACTGTGTGCAGACACTTTCACTGGTACTGCTTCCCCAAGAAAGGCTACCCTGGATCAGATTTGGATCCCCTCCCTGTTAATTTTCTGTTCAGCCCCTTGTTTGTTTCCATTGTGGTTCTTATCATACACAATGGATAATCATTTTGTTTACTCATTTATTGTGTCTCCCTCACTAAGATGGAAATCCAGGAGGATAAGCACAGACTCCGTCTTGTCCTTTACTGTATCCCCAGAAGCACAGTACATGTTTGTAGAATGAGTAACAACACCCAGCCCGACACATGTGGGGACCTCACAGTCTCAGAAGTCTCTTGCTGGGCTGAGCAGGTTCAGGGAGTTGTTCCCAATAGTCTGGGGCCTCTGTTAGTTGCAATTCAGCTGCATAAATGCCCAGGTTATGTCGAGAAGAGAAGCAATGTTCATTACTGAGTCCACTATATACAAGGAAACCCACCCTGCAGTTGCCAACGGTGACTGAAATTCCCATGGGTCCAGCTTTGTGCCAGGTCCTTTACATGCATTATCTCATTTAATTTCCACACAAAGACTTTGCACCCAGGTCATTTTGCCCATTTTACAGATGTGAAAATTGAGGCTCACAAAAAACCTCCCTGTAACTTCCCAGGTAGAAGATGGACAGAGGTGCTGTCTGACATCCCAGCCCACCAAACTGTTTCCACCCTCCAGGCTTGCTTAGAAGCAGCACCTGCCCAATGAAAGGGTCACCTGTGCCCTCAGAGCAACCTCTATCTCTACCCCTAGAGAGTGGACCATGGGCTTTTTAAAAAATTAATACAACACGATCCTTTTTCTCCTCCAGCCCTAAAGTTATGCTGATTGAACCAAATTTTTAAATAACCAAAAAAGGGGAAAAGCAAAAAATCATTCATCAACCCACCTCCCAGAGATAACTGCTGTTGGAGTTTGTTTCTCTATTTTTCTTTTGCATTAGATACATACGCATTTTACTAATTTAAAACTGTATTATTCACTAACATACTGTTTTGTAGTAATTACTAACATTTATTGAGAACTCACTGTGTGCCAGATTTTATTTTTCTGTTAACATTCTATTGTGAACATTTTCCCACAATGCTAAATATTCTTTGAAAACATCATTTTTAATGGCTACATACTATTCCACCCCATTGTCGTAGCATGATTTATTTAACCCATCCTCTGGGGACATTTAGATTATTTTCTTGTCTTTATTTTGGAGGGTGCTAATTATCAAACTATATTGAAGTGAGCAAGAGGTCTATCGTGTTCCTTCACTAATCATCGTTCTTTTACATATATTTTTGTAAAGCAAACAAAAAACAGCATAGGAGAAAAGCAGCAGAGAAGAGTATGATGGAAAGGGTGCGGTGTGCTCAGGTATCCACAGCTTGGCTGGATTGGGGGGGGGTGGTCCTCAGGGTCTCACAACAGACTGGCAGCTTTGCCTCCAGAGGGTCCCGGCCGCCTCCCCCAACAGCCTGGGGACTTGGGGGAGGGGTTGGCCTCCGCCCTGCGCGCATGCGCGCACGTCCTCCATCGGCTGCCCTAGCGGCGCTGTCCTTTCCTCGCTGGGGTTTCCTTGGGCGCAGGGAGGTCCCTTCGTACCTGCGCGGGGCCCGGCCTCCTCATCTGCTCTGACGACCTGGGTCCCCCTATGACCGAGACACACTTCTGCCTGGAAGGGGCACACAGTCTGGTGGGATTGTGTTCAGCCTGGTGTCCATACCTGGCCGTTTTCCAGCGAAACGTCTGAAGTGTAATTTCAGGTGAAAGGGCTCTGGTCTTATATTAGCGAACTGGCCCCTGAAAGATTGTAGGCTCCCACCTGAGGAGAGTCGGGGTGCGAGAGGGCTAGCCTCGGGATTTGTGTGACGGGCTGAGAGCAGCTGAGGAAAGGGCAGAGGCGTCAGGGGCCCCCTTTCCCTGGGGAACCTTGGAGGTGTCTCTACGCAGTTCTCCGAGGAAGCACTCTTGGATGACGCAGCGTGAGGTGGTGGGGACTGGGACTGTTGGGTGGTGGCCAGTGGCAGGAGTGTAGTGAGTAGGGGCCCTGGAGGATCTGGGTTGCAACCCTGGTCCTAGGAAAGTAATTTCACACTCTGAGCCTCAGTTTCCTCTCTTAGGAAAATGGGGGCAATAATGAGGTTATTGTGAGAATTACAGGTGACACTGTTGTGTAAATGGTCAGCACAGGGCTGGGCTGGCCTACACTGGAGCACAATAAATGCTGTATATACCAGTGGGGTGTGTGTGTGTGTGTGCATGTGTGCGTGTGTGTGTGTGTGTGTGGTAGGGTCCAGGAATGGACACAGGTTTGGGATACGCACAAGGTCGCCCTGGCCCACAGCCTCCTCCCAGGGTAGACTGAGGCTGTGAATAGCCTCACGTTTTTGGTGCATTTTCCTCTGCATTTGTCCTCAACACCTGCGTTTCCAGGTTAACTGAGTCAGAGGAGGGGGCCTTGATGACTCCTGGGAGTGCAGCACCCCCAGGACTCAGCTGTGGTGGGATCTCTCCCTGGAAGTGGAGAGGGCATGTGGGGTGGGGGGCTGAGGGGTGCTGCTCTCCCTGTCCTAGCTCGCCATGGAGCAGAGTTCTGGCAGCGCTGGGGACCAGGGCAGGAGGTGGGTCCTGCTGGTAGGTGCTCACCCTTTCTGATTGTGGGTGAGGCGCTGGTAGTTCCCAGAAGGAGTAGGCCTCCTGATACGGGCCAGCTTTCACCATCCCCCTCCTGAGTCAAATTGGTAGCTAGAGGGAAGGGGCTGTTGTCCTTGAGGGCTGGGCTTTCGGGCTGCTGTGCCTAACCAGGCCGCTGCACTGCCTGTAGCTCGGAGGAGCCAGGGACCCCTGGACACCTGGAGGAGGTTCAGTTGGGCTCCCCACACCTAGCTGAGTATGACGCATGGAAAGAGGGCTGGACTCCGGGTCTGAGACCATCCCTTACTGGTTCTGACTCTTCACTTAGTGGACCTGTTACTTGACCTCTCTGAGCTTCAGTTTATTCATCCAAAATTGTCTTAATGTTCTGCTTTAACCAGATCCTCAGGGAGTGGCTGTGGGGAGCCCTCGGGGGTGATGGTTATTGAAACCCACGGTCAACTTGCCCTAAGGACTGGCCTCAGCAAGCGTGCAGGACCAGAGACCTAGGACTCCTTTCTCTTTCTCTCCCTCCCTCTCTGTCTCCCTCCCTCTCTCTCTCTCACAGTACATGCTTTTATCCAATTACTCAAGTCACACTTGTCCACTGAATTAAAAACATTAGAAATTAAAGGCACAAGGGAGAAAATTGAAATATCATTTGGCAATTACATGGATGTATATTTTTGTTAAAACTCATTTAACTGTACTCTTAAATACAGTGCAGTTTCTTGTATGTAAACTACATCTCAATAAAGTTTTTATTTTTAAAAATCCCACCATTATTGGCATTTTAGTATATTTACTTCTAAATTTTTATTTGTATATAGTAAATATTCTATTATATATACATATGTAAACGTGTGTGTATAAATGTATGTATACAAACTCTAAACAACTCTCAAAGTATATGTGCGTGTATGTGTGTGTGTGTATTTGCTTTTTAAATAAAAATGGACCATGAAGTGTGTGTCCTTCATGAAGAGCAGCTTTCGTGGACGTGGCCAGCAGCGTGCGCTTTCCACCTTTGGGAGGTCTTACCTACCGTCGCTATGGAACTGGGTAGGCTGT
This sequence comes from Camelus ferus, assembly GCF_009834535.1. Taxonomy (NCBI): domain Eukaryota; kingdom Metazoa; phylum Chordata; class Mammalia; order Artiodactyla; family Camelidae; genus Camelus; species Camelus ferus. The sequence goes on along the minus strand of NC_045710.1, from coordinate 17,258,188 downwards.
GCACACTGGGGCCCCAGCCATGCCACAGAGCTTCGGGAACCAGAGTCCCTCCAGGTGGGGAGAGCCTGCCTGCTGAGAGCAGCATGCCCTGGGCTCAGCCAGGCCTCTCTCGTCAATGTCTCTGGAAGGGGCTCTCAGGCCCTGTGAGCCCCCACAGAGGAGGCACTAGGCCTGTGGACCAGCCTAGGGAAGGAGGGACTTTGAGGTGAGAATGTCCAGGAACGTGGGGAGGGCATGGGCAGGGAGGGAGGCCCACTTGAGGGAGGAGGGGTAGTGATGGCGTGGGCTAGGTCACAAGAGGTGTGAGAAGGAACACAGAGCCCTATCTGGCTGACAGAAGGGGGCTGGCAGAGCTTGGAGGAGGTATGAGGGTTGAGGGATGGGAGGGGAAATGCCTGGATCGATGTGGGGTTTATGAGAGAGGCAGGGCCCCAAGAACTGCAGTCCAGATTTCTGTATGGCTGGGGCCTACACTGGGAAGGTCTGATAGGTGTGCAGGGTCTCCAGGCCTGGCTGTGTAGGACATACCATCCAGCCCAAGGGGCAGAAAGAGTGGGCAGACTGAACAACGGGGCAGTGCCACAGGGGCTGTCTTGATTCCAACAAGGAGATGCGGCCAGCTGTCACCCAGAGAGAAGACTTTCTAATCAGCTCATCCTCCACCCCCTTGAACCCCATGTGGTAAATCTTACTGTCTCTGTCAGGGTGACATATTACAGAATCACATGCTTAACAAAAAGGAAACAGGCCCTCTCAGAGTGAGGAAGGATGCGGGGTTGATTATTCACAGAATTGAACAGACCTCAGGACCCAGCCCCAGGCCTTGGTGCCTCGGCTCTCTCTCCCTCTTCTGGTCTCTCTCTTTTGCTTTCTCTCTCCTTGACACTCTGGCTCTCTCGAGCTCTCTCCACTTCTATCTTTTCTTTTCGTCTGGCTCTGTCTGGCTTCCTTCTGTAAACAGACTGATTTCAACGAGGGGAAAGATGGCCACTGACAGCCCTGAATTTACATGTTTTTGGCTGACAGCCCCAGTGGAATTCTCCCAAAAGCCTTATATCTAGCTCAGGGAAGAATTCTGATTGGTCCTGCTTACTCTGGTACCATCTCATTACCGGGTACAGTCGCTGTCTCCAAAGAAGCTGGGTACCCTGATTGGTCAGGCCAGAGTGATACAGCTAAAGGGTGGTGATGGAGTGGGGCAGCCCCTGCTTCCAGAATGAAATGCAGTTGAAAGGGGCTGGTCAACCCAAAACAATAGCAACCAGATGCCATCACACATGGTTTCCAGGATGAAGACAGCAGAGGGCCTGCATCACAGAGCACACAGTCTATTCAGGGAGACCGGAACACAGCAGAGGTCAATAAAAAATACTCGTGACTGGTGATCCTCAGACCCTGGGAGGCTGCTCAGCTTTTGGAAAAATTAGAATAGAAATGCTGACACCCCTGTCCTGCAACTAACTGACTGACTCATATTTCCAGGGCCACAGCAGCTTGAGGAATCAACTCTAGAAATATGGATCTAATATAGTAAGTGTGCAGTGTGGCAAAGCAGAAGCAGCAGGCAGACCAGAGTTTGAATCCGGCTCTCTACTAGCTGTGTGATCATCAACTTAACTTCAAAGGCTCCATTTCCACACCTGTAAAAGGGGAACAACCAATAGCCAACTTCCTAGGGTTGTTGTGAGGATTAAGACATGTAGGTCAGGTGTGCAACAGAGCACACACATGCGTACTCAGTCAACAAGTGCTCACATTATGGTACTAGTCTTTGGCCCATGCTGCCAACAGTGAAATTGCTGGAATCCCAGCTCCCTCCTTCTCATCTGGGGGATCCTTCCTTCCCAGAAGTCACCCCAGGTGCCTTCCTTGGGCAGAAGTAAGGCCTCTGAGCCCTAGATGGCAGGTGGGACCTCCTTGGATGGGAGAAAGTACTTTGAAGACCTACTTTGGGTTGGTCCGTCCTGCCTTCCTGATGAGTCTGCCCCTGGGCAGCTGCTTTGGCTGCAAGGCCCAGAAACCCTAAGCTACTTATACCAAGGAGGGCTTGGCATCAGCAGTCACGCACTTCAGGACACTCAGCTGGAGGAGGCAGAGCAGGGGTCACAGTAAGGAGGGACACCCAGACAGCTGCTCGCTCCAGCATGCCATCTCTGGGGCCATGTGCATGCTGCCTGTGGCTCTTCTTGATCATCTGTCCCTTTCCCTTGCCTCTGCCATGGCCCCTCTAAAGGGCTTGTGTCCCAGCCTTCCTAACCTGCTGTCCAGGGACCTGCCCCAGCTGACCCAGCCTCTCACGCCACACCAGGTTTCTGAGACAGAATCTGATTGGCCAGTGTGGATGGGGGTCACCGCCAGTCCAATGAGCTGGGATGGAGAATGGCTCTTGTGGTGCTGAAGCCTTTCTTTCTCTCTTTCTCTCTTTCTTCCTTTCTTTCTTTCTTTCTTTCCTTTCTTTCCTTTCTTTCTGGTGTGGCCAGCTCTCAGAGGCACTGGCAGCAGGGAGGTCTGGTCCCTGGGGGAAAAGTCCAGACAGCCCTTGCCCCAGGCTCCCGACTCAGTCACCTACTCATGTCTGTGCTAAACCCCAAGCCTGCCTTGTGTTCTAGCTTCACTAATGACACAATGAAGAAGTATTTGGTGACACATGAGCACCATATGAAATTCAAATGTCAGCACAATATTAGCTTCCTAGGGCTGCCATAAGAAAGTGCCACAAACTGGGTGGCTTACAACCACCCAAACTTACTGCCTCATGTCCCGGAGACTTAGGTGCTGGCAGCACCACACTCCCTCTGAAGCCTTTAGGGGGGATCCTTGTGTCTTCCAGCTTCTGGTAGCCCTAGGCATTCCTTGGCTTGTGGCAGCATCACTCCGTCTCTGCCTCCCTATTCACATGGTCATCTTCTCTCTGTGTCTTCAAATGGCACTCTCTGTGTATGTGTCTGTATCCAATGTTCCTCTTCTTATAAGGACACCAGTCATTGGATTAGGGCCCACCTTAACGACCTCAACTTAACCTAATGGTATCTGCAAAGACGCTATTTCTAAATAAGGTCATATTCACAGATACTGGGACAGTGGGGGTGGGTGGTTAGGACTTCAACCTACCTTGTGAGGGATACAGTTCAACCCGTAACAATCATCTGTAAATAAAAATGTAATGGGCTCACCACCGCATGCATTCTGTGGCTAGCTGTGACAGAGACCATATTTGAAGGGTAAAATACTTACTATCTGGCCCTTTACAGAAAATATTTTCTGTCCCGTGACTTAAAGGATAGGATAAGAATTCAAAGGAGGAGAAGGCTGGGGGTGGGGGTGGGGGGGTGCATCCTGGGCTGAGGGGACAGCAAGGCTAACCACAGTGACGGTCGGGATGTATCTGAGGAACTATGACCCTGGGGTTCTCTCAAACAAGGCATTTCATGAGCTAGACTTAAAACACAGAGCATCTTGTGTTGAAACACCGTCAGAAGCACACCTTGGGGTTTTCTTCCAGGTGGAGAGTCCTATTCTAGACACAAGGCCTCTTCAGCTGGAAATATCTGGAAAGCCCTTTGTCATGTCTCTTGCCTGGTGGAGAGAGGGAGGGCGGCGAGGTCTCCCCTTTTGGTAGCAGCAGGGCTCCCCACCCCAGGGCTCATCTTCCCGCCAGGCTGGGGAACTGACTGTGCTCAGGGCCTGGATGACACTGCCCAAGTTCAGCAAAAGCGACATTGAAGCAGCCCCGTTAGAGAGAGAGGGCCGGCAATGAGCCCTACCTGACCATTGAAAACTGCACCTCAAGGGATTGTCCTTGATTTGCTAAGATCACTCAGCTAGGCCGGGCCCGGCTGGGCGGGCCCCTCGGCCTTCTGCGGCCCTGGTCTGGGCCCCTCTCCTCTCTTGACCTGCCTCTGTTGCCCATGCCTTCCTCCTCTTCTAATTGATAACACAGCAATATTAAAGAGAAACATTTAAAAGAAAATCTCTCAAATCCTACCACCTCAACACATTTCTACACACACACATGAGTTCTTTAAAAAACCATTCCAATGAGATAAAATTGTACAGAACTAAACACACACAGAGAGGAGTGTAATAAAACTGGGAGAAATCTGAATGAGGTCAGTGGATTTTATCACTGTCAATATCCTTGTTTTGCAAGATGTTAACCATCAGGGATACAGTAAAAGTGGGAGCTCTCTGTATTATTTCTTACAACTGCATGTGAAGCCACAATTAGCTAAATAAAACAGCAATTTAAAAAAAGCAATCTAAGGAGCTGTAAGCCATGAGTATGTACCATTTCATTTTAAACCATTTTACACTAAGATGATATTGTAAACATTCCCTGTGTTTCTGCAGCTCTGGCAATAGTCACTTACCTGCTACACAGCGCTCCATCTTGGGGGTGTGAAATCGTTTACGTAACCATTCTCCTTACTAGATCTTTTGAGCCATTGTCAATAATGCCATAAATGAACATTATTATGCATATAGCACTTTTTTCTTTTGAACTATTTCATTAGAATAAATTCCCAGGGAGTGGGAGTACTGGGCGTAAGGTTGGAGCACTGTAGCTATATTGTGTGTTATTAATTTAATGTTATGATACCTTTATTATGGCCTTTTCCAGCGTAGACTGGCTTTTCCCGAACCTAGCGAAAATTGTCTGCTGTGCCTTTCAGCATTCAGATCTGTAGGAAAAACCAAGGACACCCCCACCTGTTTCTACCTACACAATGTCACCTGGGATTTGAGTGGCAGAACGCAAGGGCAGCAAAGTTCAGCGAGAGGCGCTGTCAACCGCGTCACCCTCCCCCGAGCCTTGGCGGGCGTCCCGGGACCTCGCTGCCCCGGCGGGCGCCCACGACCTTCTCCCCAGCGAGACAAGGCGGCAGAGGCGAGGAGGGGCGTGCGACTTTCCGGGAAACAGAGCGGCACTTGCTCACTCTTCGGAGCTCCTTTCGGAGCGGCAGAAAGCCGTTTCTAGAACACACTGGATTCGGTTTAAAAAGCGCCTGACAAAGAGCGGCGTCCTTCGGGCGCCGGGTGGGGAGGGCCCTGGGTGATAGGCCCCCACTTCTCCGGGGAGATCGCCGCCCGGGAGGCGCGGCAGGGTGGTCCCGGGGCAGCGGCTCTTCCAGAGCTTTCTGCAGGCCCCGGGCCACTGTCCCGGAGTGAGCGGCCGCCGCGCGGAGCCTCAGGTGAGCGCTTCCAGGGCCGGAGACGCCACCGCCGGCCGGCTGGACGGCCTGCGGGCGCTAGGGGCCGCCTTCGCCCGCCGGGGGTGTAGTGTTTTATATTTTATTTTATTCTGTTTGTATCTTATTTTATTAATTTATTTTATTATTAAAAAAAACTTAACGTTTACTTTTATTTTTTGTTTTATATTTTTATCAATTTTTATTTTGCATTTTATTTTTTATTCCAAATTCTATCATTTTTTCAAGTGTTTTTTTTCTGTTTTTACGCTTATCTTTTTTTAAAAACTCTTTTTTGGAGGGGAGGTAATTAGGTTTATTTATTTATTTTTATTATTATTATTTTTTAATGGAGGTGCAGGAGCTTGAACCCAGGACCTCATTCGTTCATGCTAAGCATGCACTCTACCACTGAGCTATACCCTCCCCCTGTATTTTAAATTTTTACATCTTATTTTATATTATTTAAAAAATAATTTTATTTTACTTTGATATTTTAATTTTTTGTTTAATTTTATTCTTAATTTAACTGAAATTTTTATTTAATTTCATTAAAACTTTTTTTTTTTTTTTGCAGTTAAGATGTCCAGATAATGTACAGGATGCCCAGTTAAATTTGAGGTTCAGATAAGCAACAGGTAATTTTTCAGCATATGTATATACCCTGTTTGGTATGTCCTGTTTAGTATATGTATGTCCCAAATATTGTCTTGCATTTTAATTTAAATCTGGCAACTCTATTTGTGGTTGAATGCCTTTCTTTGGAGGAAATCTGACTGAGAACCCCAGTATCTAGCAGACAAAGCAAGGTGGTTCGTGTCAACTGGGAGTAGGCAGGAGTGTGTGTCACCCAGTCTCCCAGGTACTGAGCAGGCTCCTACCAGGTGTTGCGGCTTGTACCTGTGAAGGTGTCTTGTACCTGGACAACCAAATGTCTCTCCACAAGCCACTGACAGCCCCTGCGGTCAGTTCACTCCACTGCAGCCCGAGTGATCTTAAAACAACAACAACAACAGCAAGGACACAATTTGGCACTATTGCAAAAGTTAATACACGCTTATTATAAAACCTCAAATCGTGAAGGTGGACATAAGGTGAAAAGTCCGAGACAGAACCCTCTCTCCCTCATTGGCACCCACCAGGCCTACTTCCCAGAGGTAACCAATTTTTCTGCCTACTTCCATTTTTTTTTCAAAGCATATCAGTGCTTTTACATATATGTGTGTGTATATAGTTGCATATACATATACGTGTGTATGTGTGCAACCTCAAGAAACAAACAACGCAGACATCGGCACATGCACTTTTCACTTGCAAGTGTGCACTGGAGCTCTTTCCCTACTGCCAGAGCCAGCACCCAGCGCCCTGCGCCCTGGTGTTCCCAGTGATTTGCTCTTGTAAATAATGCTGCAGTGCAATCAATTCCTAGACGTGGAATTGCTGGTTTAATGGGGACGTGCAATTAATATGTTGATAGCTGCCGGCAGTGCCTCTCAGAAAGGCCTTCCAATTTCCATTTCCACAGTCTGCTCGTTCTCCTTGCCCTCACCAACACGGCCTGTCTCTTTGTCACTCTGATAGGTAAAAACTGGCAACTTATTTTGATTTGTATCTTTTAAATTATGCGTTAGGCTGAGTTTTGAATATAGCTGTTATCCACACACATCTCTTTTTTCTTCTGAGTTGCTCTGCCTTCTCTTTCTGCGGGATTCTTTATCTTTGGCTTTTGAATTCTGAGCATTCTTTGTGTTTAAGGAAATTGGAACATTGTCTCTCATATTGTTGCAAATACTTCTCCCAATTTTCCAGTTGTCCTTAGACTTTCTATATTTTTGCCATGAGAGAGTTTTATGCTTTTTAGAATCAAATTAATTAATCTTATCCTTCTTGGCTTATGGAATTATTGTCATAATTTTCTACTCTACAGTTACAAAAGAAATATGTTCATGCTTTCATGGTTCGATTTTTGCCTTTAGAGCTTTGAATCACCTGCAGTTTATTTTGATGTGAAGGAGAAAAGTATGGATCCGCATTTGTTTTCCAAGTGGCTAGCCATTTTCCTAGTACTGTTTACCAAGTAATCCGTTTCCCCAACTCGTGGAATGCCACCTTCATCACAGTCTACATTTCCACATATAGTTGGGTGTATTTCTGGATTCTCTATTGTGTTCTATTGATCTTTCTGCCTATTCTTCTATGTGTGCCAAGTCACTTTATTTACTCCAGCTTTATAATATATATATTGTTACCTTTTAAGATTATTTTCAGAAACTTACTATTTTCACTTATATATTTTACCAGTAATAGGTAGGCAGCCTGAAATATGTAATCACAAAAATAATTTAATCAGTTTTTTTTTTTTTTAACTTGTTTTGTTCACAGCCATTGCCTGGAACGGTGCCTGGGACAAGGTGGGCACTCTGATAAAACTTGATTGAATGAAAGAACTAGGCATAAAACTGGCATAAGAGTGGAAGTTCTAGTAGCATCAAGTGTATTACTTTTTATTCCCTTATTTTCTGTCTTCCCTGTTGTCTCTTGTGGAGTCAGGCAACTTGTAGAATGAAAAAAATGTTTTCCTTAAGTTTTTGGTTAGTTTTTCCATGATGGCACTGCACTAAGTGGCCACCAGAGGGCAGGGCTGCCCTACTGTAGGGGATTGCAACCACCAAACCAGTTTTCTTCTGAAGACTTTGTCACATGGAGGTTTAGTTACATGCTTGGGGACCTTCCCGGTGACAGGAATCAATCCCATTTCTCCCTCACCCAGATCTCAGCTCCCCAGATTGAAGGCAACAGCTTTTGTGTGAAGAACACAACCCGTCCCATTGGGCTGTGCACCTTCTCTGAACCAACTTTTTATTTATTGAGTACTGAGCCCCTTCTGAGTACCTTCTCAGTGAATGGGACTCGGTTCCCATCCTCACAGAGTTTGTGCCAGACCTGCTAACCTTCAGAGTCACACAGGCAAACTCAGGCCTAGAAAGATGCCTAGCTTGGCAGCAACAACAACAACAAAATTTAAATTTAGCTTGATTTCAGAACCTGTCTTATTTATTTGTCTATTCAGAAAGCAAGCGGTCCTGGTCTGTGTGGCTGGGGCTTATGGGAGGATCCATCCATTCTCCCCAGATATGCACCAAGGGCCTCTTCTGCACAGGCATTGCTCCAGGCACTGGGAAAACAGCAGACCCTATCCTCGTGAAGCTCACAGTTCGGTGGTGGTGATGACTGGGTGGAGTAGAGGAGACAAATAAGTACAGCATGAAGGTGTTGATGAGCTCTGTGAAGAAAAACAAGCAGGATAAGGGGATTAGGAGTGACGGACCTGTGGTGCTATTTTGTATAAAGAGGTCAGGGAAATCTCCAATGAGGTTAATTTTGAGCAGAGATCTTAGTAAAGTGAAGGAGCAGAACTATTGGTCATCTGGGAGAAAGCAGAGGGGACAGGATGTGCCAAGGACCTGAGGCAGGAGTGTGTGCTCAGTTGGGAATGTATGTGTGTAGTTGGGGGTGTGGGTCCCTTAGGGATGCAAGATCCCACAGACCCTATGGGAAGTGATAGGCTTTGCCTTTTGCTCTGAATTGCTGCATTGAGACTAGTCTGTAGAGGTGCAAGGTGGCTGCAGGGAGACAGGTCATCCAGGTAAATTGATGGTGGTCTTACACCTGGGACCCTCAGTTAATGCTTGCTGAATTGATCTAAGCTGTTCTGGTCAGAACCTGCTTGAAATCATGACCACCTGACCCATGACAGAGATTGGCAAAAGCACCACAGGAACAAAACTTCCAAAGGAAAAACTGCCCTGATTTTGGTGGTTGGGATAAAAAGGAAGATTTATTCTTATTCTTCAACAGGAACCAGAGTTCTAAAGAGGGAAAGGCTCCTGGATAGACATTGAACTTGGCAGAAGAGCTGTCTGAAGCCCAGGATGGCGAGGTGACTCATCCAAGGTCACACAGCAGCTTGGTGGCCACCTGGGATTCCGGAGTGAGGACTCTTGCCCTGCATTGTGTATCTCTTGCTGCTTTGTTCCTTTCCCCGGGATCTCAGTTGGGCCGTCTCTGTCCCCACAGTACAAATCACCCCTTGCCTAGGGTTCTGCCGAGCTCCTTGAGTAACTCTGGCTACTTGCCAGCCCCGTCAGGTCACGCCCAGCAACCACAACCTTGCGGTGTTCTCCCGGGACCCTGAGCCAGCTCCGGTCCTCTTTCCATTTGGCAGGCTCCCTGGTTCTCTCACTCCTGATTCAGGACAGAAAGAGATTTGGTCTGTGACTGACGCTTTCATGCAGTGTTAGTGAGAGGGAGAATTTGAAGTATCCATCACAGTTACAAATGCCTATGCCCTTTGACCTAGAAGTTCCACCTCTAGGATCTTTCTTGTAGAGACACACAGAATCACTGCCGAGGGCACCGTGGTGTAAAATAGCCAGATTTGAAGGGACCCTGCAGCCTGGGGCTCTACCCTATCCTGGTTCCCTCCCTCTCTGGCCCCTCCTCTGCCACCCAAGCTTTAAATGTGGCTCTTTCTCCAGGCACTAGGCCTCCACTGCCTCTCCCCTCTGTGTGCTGTCTGGGTGTGACTCTTCGTTTCCTTGGTTTTAAACGTCATCTCTATGCTGACTCTCCCTCCATTAAGCCTGCAGCTCTGACCCCTCAATGGCTCCAGTCTCATTCAGCCAACTCCTTTTTTTATTTGTAAGAAATAGTTCACGTACCATAAAATTTGCCATTTTAAAGTGTGTATGTCAGTGGTTTTTAGTATATTCACAAGGTTGCACACCTATCACCACTGTGTAATTCTAGAATGTTTTCATCACTCCCAAAAAGGCACCCTGTACCCATGAGCAGTCACTCCCTGTTACCCTCTCCCCTCAGCCCTTGGCAGCCACTAATCTATTTTCTGTCTGTTTGGATTTGCCTATTCTGTACATTTCCTGTGAATGGAATCATACAGCAGATAGCCTTTTGTGTCTGACTTCTTTCATGTAGCATCGTGTTTTTCAGGTGCATCCATGTTATAGTGTGTATCAGTATGTCATTCCTTTTTGTGTCCAAATAAAATTTCATTGTATACCATAAATATAAACCACATTTTGTTTATCACTGGATGGATATTTCATCAATGGACGGACATTTGGATTATTTTCATTTTGGGGCTATTATGAGTGATGTTGCTGTGAACATTCGTGTGTAAGTGTTTGCATGACTATGTTTTCACTTCCCCTGGATATGTACTTAGGATTGGAATTACTGGGTCATTTGGTAACTCTCTGCTTTGTTTTTTGAGCAACTACCAAACTGTTTTCCAAGGCAGCTGCACCATTTTACATTCTAGCAGTGTATGAGGATTTCAACCCATGGTCTCTTGAGGTTCCCCCCAAGGGGCTCAGAGGGCTCTCACACTCAATGTGTCAATATCTGAGCACACGCTCTCCTTTGTTGTGATAAATGGCACACCATTGTGCAGGCCAGACACTCGGGGACCACACATCAAGCTGTCTATGTTCTTGACCCCTTCAGCCAATAAGTGCTCTCAATTCTACCCCCTAAATAAATCTCAGGCCTGACAGTCTCTCAACTGCCCACACCCTGTCCACCAACATTACTCACTTGAATGGCCTACATAGTCTCCTGTTGAGGTCCCCACCTCCAGTCTTTTCTCTAGCAGAGTTATTTCTTTAAAATAAATTTTAAAAATAGAAGTAAAAGTTATACAGATACATGGTAAAAAGAATCAACTATTACCAGAAGATACAATGACCCACAAGGCCCTCCCTGATCTGACTGCCAGTTATCTGCCTGGCCTCATCTTCCACTTCTCTCCCCTGGCACACTCCAGTCCAGCCTCGCAAGTCTCCTTTCTGTTCTTCAGACCCACCAGGAACACTCCTACGACAGGGCCTTTGCACTTGCTGTTCCCACTGCTTGGTAAGTTCTCTCCTTTGCCTCCTTCACCACTTTAGTCGTGTCACTAAGTGACGTCATCTCTGGCTCATCTGTCTAAAACTGTAACCTTCCCACCCTCATCCCATCTTTCTCTTCTGCTTTTTTTTTTTCTCCTAGCACATACCACTCTGTATCCTACTTTGGATTTTACTTATTTTATTTTTTCTTACTTATTTTACTTTTTTTTTCTCTCTTTCTAGAATACAAACTCCATTTTTCGGTTGTTTTGTGTACTTCTGTATCCCTAATGCCTTGGAAAAGGCCTGGCATCAAAGTAGCTCAGTAAAAAAGTGTTGACTAAATCAATGAATGAAAATCAATGAAGGAAAAACAATGGTTTCTCATCTCTTTCCCCACCTCCAGCCCTCTAACCCAGGGGCAACCCCTCTCCACTGCTTTCTCTGGTAGTTAACTCAGTTTCTCTAAATAAGATGCCTCTGATGCTGTTTTTGATTAATCTAATTTTTAAACATCTACCGACTCCCTCTGACCCTACTACCTCTTTGGGGATAATGGAATCCCCAAACTGATACTTTACATTTAGTTAAATCATTAGGACTATGGCAATGTTGTTCACTGAGAAGACAAATTTGCACTCTAATTATATTTCCTTCCTCAAACAGCCTTTTGCTTTTCCTCGAGCTTCTAATTGCCTGTGTCATTCCCTGTGATGTTTATTATTATCATCATCATAATCCTGATAATTTTTGTGTTGCCCCAAATTAGAGATTCTTAGGAATTTTTCTTTTCCTCCATGGTACTTACCACAATTTGCAGTTATGCATTTACGTGATTGCTTACTTTCTTAAATAACTCTCTCTCTTTGGAACAAAAGCTTCTAGAACAAAGGCTGCTCTGTTTACCAGAGCATTTCCAGCACCTGGCACCTTGCTCTGTGCCTGGCACATAATAGATCCTCAATACATATTTATTGAATAAATGAGCAGTAGAAACTGCAACATATACAGCCATTGGTAGCTGGGTAGTCAGGCGAATTGTGGATTATCTCTATAATGGAACAGTATTCACCGTTTGGAAACAATGAACTATAAAGCCTGAATACTCCTCTCTAGCATCATTGTTTGGGTTCTTACTGCTGAGTCCTCCAAAGTTTGCAATGGCAAAGTAACCACATTATTATGCTCAAGGATTCCATGGGTCAGGAATTTACCTCCGCGTTAATTGTTGTTAAAACTTAACTTTGTGTTTTGTCTTATAAGATGTACATGGTTATCACAGAAAAGTCAGAAAATGTAAAAAATGCAAATAGAAGAGCCTCCATCATCTAACTCATCTAGCAGTCAGCACTATGAATATCTCCAGCGGGTTCTTTACAGACCTTTTGTATTTCGTTTTCTTATAAACCCTCCCAGACTTAAACAAATGCATATGCAAATCCATCGTGCTGGGCTGTGACCCGTGTTTTCTACTCAGCAATATACTGTAACTGCCTCTGGATACTCGGAGTACCAGACCTCAGCCTCTTTCCTCCAGAATGCTTTACCACATCATTTTATGTTTGTTTATTTGTACCTTCCTTCAGTGAACAAACACCTGCCACGTGCCGGACTCCGTCCTGCATGTCGGGTGTTCAGGGTTGACGCAGCAGATGCTGGCTCTGCCCTCTTGGGGCTTATCATCACTCGAGCACAGGGAAGCACCGTGACTTAATCAGCCAACCTCTAGTTGATGGGTATTTAGGTTGCTTCTATTTTTTAACTCTTACAAACACAAAAGCCTTCCTTCATATATCTTCGTGCATCTTTTCGTGCATTTTCTTAGGATAAAATCCTAGAAACGAGGCTGCTGTGGTAAAGGGCAGGCACATTGACAATATGGAGATGAAAATTCAGGGGGTGGGTAGAGCTCAGTGTTAGAGAACATACTGAGCATGCACGAGGTCCTGGGTTCAATCCTCAGTACCCTCATTAAAAAAAAAAAAAAAAGAAAAGAAAATTCAGATTGCTGCTCACTCATTCCAAGCTGCAAATGAGAGTCAACTTCTTAGCATCCCCCCAGCTCTGGGTATCAGCACACTTACACATCTCTGTGGATCTGAAAGGAGGGAAATGATTATCGTTGACATAAACAAATTTTTTTTTAATTGTTCCCATTGTGTCCTGCGTGGGATGCTGGGATGTGGTGGCCAGGACTCCTGAGGCATTTTATTTTGGATGCGGTAGGTATGTTTTGTTATGGTTTTTGTTTCTTGTTTCCTTCTTGCTGGTGCCCCCCGGTGCTTTGGTCTCTCTGAATGGAGTTAACCATCCGGCCCTGCTGGGGAACAGGCTGTCTCTCCGACCCCTTTCCTGGTCTTTACAGAGAGAGAGCCTGACAGCGTTAAACATGCAGCTCCTTCTTTGCATCGGACTCCCCTCTGCCCTTCTGTCCTCCCTGCTCTGCATTTGTCACCAGCAAGTCAGAATTTCACCTTCCTGTAGGGCTTAGTGTCACCTCTAGCCTTGAAGGGCTGATATCATTTGGTGCCCTCTTTTCAAGGTCATAGATGAGAGTGTTTCCAGAGACCAGTCCTTGCTCAGACCTCTGAGCCTGACCACCGAGGCGAAGTCTTTCTTGCTGTCACGCCGGGTTCCTGTCTTGTCCGTGATCCCACACTGCCTCTCACACGGTGACACATTTTCTCTGAAGCACCTCTGGTGGAGAAGCCACACGTCAAAGTCCCAAAGTATGACGAGATGGGACTCAACTCACCTACATGGTACCCTCAAGGCCCCATCCTTTACTCCTTAAGACAAGGCCTTGACCGAAAGGGTTATTTTGAGATAGGACGGTTTCAGATACCATGGCAGGATGTAAAAGAGGGAGCTTTGTATTTATTTTGTTATCATTCATTTAAAATTTATTATTAATAAAATTGTTTTCTTGCAGAGGGACTATGTACTTATTTTAGAGCATTTGGAAAATTTAGAGACAAATGGAAAAGAAAAAAACAAAAATTCCCGGGACCCCCTGGGTAAGCATTGTTAGAATGTGGCACACTTGCTCCAGGGCTACTAATCTCTTCTGTATGCTCTGTTACAACTGTGAAAATGGGGTCAGACCTTAGATACTGATTTACCACTTGCTGTTTATCACTTGATAAACAGCGTGAACATCTTTCCACGTCATTACACATTTTTCAACTTAATTTGGTCAATTACTAGATCTTCCCTGAGGGAGAGACTGCTGGGTGCTCAGGTCCACAGTGACCCTCTCATCCCCGTGGGCGCCCTGGCCCTGCCTTGCCCTCTGGGGGTGGCAGAGAGGAGAACCCCTCTGGGCCGTAGGCTCCAGCTAGTCTCAGGATGGGGGTGGGGGCGGGGGGGGGGGGACGGGGTGCGTCCTTGCCCTCCTTTGTCACATGGGCGAGCCCTGGGGCTTTGAGTCTGTTATTTCAGATGGCCCAGCTGGCCCCTGAGTGGACAGCAGTGGAGGTCAGTTGTGGAAGAGAGACTCCAGGGCCCCTGAGAACTTCTGAGAGCACCCCCAGCCCCATCTCCCTCCTCCTGCGCACACCCCACACACCCCCCATTCCCCGACACCCCCCCCCCCCGGCTGTTCACATCCCATTACCCCTGGCTGACCGTCATTAGTGTCTAAAAACGTATGTGGGGCCGAGAGTCACTGGGCTCTGGGGCCTTTGTCATCTGCCCACTTCAGCGGAGTGCCGTGGGCTGAAGGCCGTGGGCACAATGGCAGATAGCTCCCAGCCTGGGCTGGCCTGAAAGCCTCTCCCCTCCCCAGCTCATTCCCCCACCGGCGCCATCTGCTAACCTTGCCTTTTCAACCCGAGATGCTTTTTAAAAGCAGAAAGGGAAGATGGAGATGTGACTGCCCCTTTTGTCTCCCCTCCCCACCATCCCCCTCCCCAGTTAGGCCTGTGGAAGGGAGGCGGCAGTGGCCCAACTAGAGGCTAGGGCTTTGTTAGGGGAAGAGGGGCCCGCAGACCCTCTCCCACTGGCTGCAGCTGAAAAGCCAGGGTCCCCTGATGACATTTGTTTCCTTTTAATGACTGTCCCAGGGTTCTCAAGTCCAGGCCACCAGCAGCCCTGGGGACCAGTCATCACAGATGGAGCTGGGGCAGGGGCCGTAGCACGTGCCACTGGAGCGGCTGGATGTGTGGGGACAGCTGCCCTGCTCTGCCGGACCGCTGAAGAAATTCATAGACTCCTTCGGGGCAAACGTAGCCACCATTCTCTCCTCTTTTTTCAATCGGGATATAGTCTACCTAGAGTGAGTTGTGTGTGTGCAGTGAGAATACCTTCTGTTCGCTTTTGACAAATGCATACACCTTTGTAACCCACGAGCATTTTCTCACCCCAGAAAGTTCCCTCTGGTCTCTTCCTAGTCAACCCTCTCACCACCCCCAGGGGCAACTGCTCATCCGATTTCTCTCACCCTAGATGAGCTTTGTTATCATCAACAGAACCATACATACTGTGAAAACTCTCCTGGAGTATTTCACTCAATATAACGATTTTGAGGTTCATCCATGTTGTTACATTTATCAGTAGTTTGTTCCTTTTTTATTGCTGAGTGGTATTTCGTTCTATGACTATATCACAAGTTTTAATTGATTTTCCTCACAAATCACCCCATCCTTTTTTTTTTTTTGATGTATGTTTCTTTATACAGCACCAAATTGTTTTCTAAAAATTTATTTATTTTATTTTTATTTATTTTTTAAAGGGGGGAGGTAATTAGGTTTATTTCTTTACTTACTTATTATTATTATTATTTTTTAACGGAGGTAATGGAGATTGAACCGAGGACCTTATGCATGCTAAACACGCGCTCTACCACTGAGCTGTGCCCTCCCCACCACCAAATTGTTTTTTTAACCTTGAAAATATTTTCATTTTTTTAATTTTATTTTTTGTTTATTTGTTGGAGGGGGAGGTAATTAGGTTTACCTAATTATTTACTTTTAGAGGGACTACTGGGGATTGAACCCAGGACCTCATGCATGCTAAGCATGCGCTCTACCACTGGAGCTATACCCTCCCACCGAAATATTTTTCTTTATAGATGATTTAAGTCCACTTACACATATGAATATGATTTACTTGGTCCTGGTTTGTCAAATTGCTTTGCATTTCACACATTACATTAAATACATACTATTTGCTGTACATACCCAATCCATTTTTTCACTAGACGGACTCTTTTTGTTCTTTTTCTTCTTGTGGCATTTTGGAAGATGCATAGTATGGTTCTAGTGATTATTACTGATGGGTACTTTTATTGCAGAATACCTTTAGTTATCTCTCTATTTAGATATTTAAATATTGTCTCCTAACTTCCTAATATGATCCCATACTGACATTAGTTATGAATTACTTCTCTCTCTCTCCTTTGCCCATTAATTTGTTGCTCAGGGTTTTACCTCTGTAATCTGAAATAAGCATCATTTGATTTTTCAATTTCAAGTGACACTGTTTATTGTCACCTCATAACCAGAGGCCGTCAGAGACCTTATTCTATTTTGTGCTATTGCCTTTCTGGTTCTCCCATGTTTAGTTAGTTGAATTATTTCTACCCTGTCACAGCATCTGACACTATATAGCTTCGTCTCTCTTTGCTCATCTTTTATAGTTTTCAGTTCTTTACATTTAATGTCAACCCTCCCCCTGCCCACCACAGCCACAGACTTATGCTGAAGCTTCAGAACAATTCTGTAATTGCCTTAAACTTGGTCTGTGGTAAGTGCCTGCATGTTCAAATCTGGTTGTGGCCTTTCTACTCGAACAGTAGTTTAGCTAAAGATTAAATCCTTGGTTCACAATTTTCCGTGAGGGTGATGCTTCAATTAAAATATTGCTGCCAAGAAGTCCGATGCCAGTCTGATTTTCTATTGCTTTTCTTTGATTCATACTGGATTTGGACTTTTTGCATTATGCTCAAAGAATATTTTCCTTGTAATTAGAGCCCAATGATTGTATTGGAATATTTGTCAGTATTTAACATTTTGAGTCAATTTTTCAAGTTATGGAATGCCCTTTTAATGTAAGCATTACAACATATGGATATCCATATTTTAAAGCCTTTTATTACAGCAGTGTTTCCTTGAATTACAGTTTTAAATATTCATTTGTTCCATTGCCTTGGTATTCTTTTCTGGAGACGTCAATAAAACATGTCTCTGATCTCCCTTGTCTAGCTTCTTTATCATTTTCTCTAGAACCCTTTTCTTTCTTTTTTTCTATGTGATTTTTCTTTTACCTATGTCTTTTCACACTTTATTCTTTCGCTATGTTTGTAATTATGTGTTTGTGTTAACTTGTTCTTGTATTTCTTCTGGCTTAGTCTTTATCTCTGAAACATCACCTTTTCCTAATACATTTTTAAATTCAATAAGCATTCTTTCACATCTTCCTGTCCCTAACACCCACCCCCACCCCCACCCCCTGAAATGACTCCTTAAGGTGTTATATCATACCCCCTTATTCTTTCGCCTGTTTAGATGGGATGGGGTTTCCTAGACCACCATAGGAGGGGCCCATGGAACGGTGTGAGATAGTAGAAAAAATACGTATGTTGGCTTCTGCCCCTGTTCCTGGCACAGAGCTCCTGAAACCCTTGTAATTTCCTAAGTGATAAGAACACTAAGAACATCCCTTGTTCCACCGAGGTGACTCTGGGTGGGCTCCTGGATAGGGCTGGTCCCCAGAAAGACCAAGCCCTGACGAGAAGCTAGGAATTTTCAGCCCCACCCTTCATCCTCCATAGAGGGGAGAGGCGCTGGAAATGCAGTTTCCTGCCTACGTGAGGAAACCTCTGTAAAAACCCAACAGTGCAGGGTTTGGGGAGCTCCCTTCCAAGTGGGTGAGCACATTCACACCGGGAGGGGGTGCACCCCAACTCCGCCGGGACAGAGGCTCCTGCGCTCAGGACCCTCCCAGACCCCACCCTACGTATCCCTTCCCCTGGCTGTGCTTCTGTGGCCTTTACCTTATCCTTTAATAAAGTGGCAAATGTTAGTGTTTCCCTGAGTTCTGTGAGTGGCTCTAGCAAATTAATCACACCTGAGGAGGAGGTCATGGGAACCTGACCAATTTTTAGCCAAATTGGACAGAAGTTGTGGGAAACCTGGGGACCTAAGGCTTGTAACTAATCTGAAGTGGGGAGCAGCAGTCTGGTGGGACTGAGCCCATAGCCTGTGGGATCTGACACTGTCTCCAGGTAGATAGTGTCAGAACTGAATTACTTTGTAGGACACCCAGCTGGTGCCGTAGAGAATTCCTGGGGTGGGGAAAACCCCACATGTGTTCAGTGAGCAGAAGCGTTGGAAGTGAAATGTCCAGTGTGAACATTAAAGAAGACACACAGGAAAGGAAGAGATGGGAGGAAGAACTGGGTGGCATTTCTTGCACAAAGGGGTAAAAGGTCACATCCTTGTGTCTGGAGGACTCTCTCCTCTTTTGTTACGCTGAAAGACACACATGGCTTTCTCTCTAGTCATTTCTTTCTCAAAAAATCACCCCTTTTTAAATAACAGTCATATTGAAAATGATGCGTATACCATACAATTCATCCATTTAAAGTATACAAGAAAATGAGGGGAGAGGGTACAGTTCAAGTGATAGAGTGAATGCTTAGCATACACAAGTCCTGGGTTCAGTCCCCAGCACCTCCTCCAAAAATAAATGAATAGTAAACCTGATTACTCCCCCTTCCAAATTTTTTTTTTAAATTAAAGAAAATAAAATGTACAAGAAAATGACACTTGTAATATTCACAGAGCTGTGCACCCATCACCACAATCAATCTTGGAACCTTTTCATCACTCTAAAAAGAACTTCATACCCATTAGTGGTCACTCCCCTTTTTCCCCAACACCCCTGGCCCCTGGCAACCAGGAATCTACTTTCTGTCTCTAGGGATTTGCCTCTTCTGGGCATTTCATATAAGTGGAATCATATAGGATGTAGCCTTTTGAGTCTGGCTTCTTCCAATTAGTGTAATGTTTTAAGTATTCATCCATGTTGTAGCATCTGTCTGTACTTCATTATTTTATTGCTGAATAATATTCCATTGTATGGATATATCGCATTTTGCTTATTTACTCATCAATTGATGGACATTTGGGTTGTTTCCACTTTTGGGTATTATAAATAATGCTGCGATGGACATTCATGTAGAAGTTTTGGGGAATACACCTAGGAGTGGACTTGCTGGGTCATATGGTAACTCTATGTTGTTAAAAGATAAACTGAGGCATAGTAAAATTTTTAAGAGTTTATGTGCACAAAATTGATTCAATCAGGCAGAATCCAATCTAGCAGACAGAGAAGTACTCCGAGGAGCTGTCCAAAATGAAAGAATTTTATAGGCAGAAAGGACTGGGAACAAGGAAGTTACATTAGCAAAAAGCAGGTTGGTTATTGCAAAGTTACTTTCCTTTAGGGGATGACAGGGGTCTGTCAGATTATCTAACTAGAGCTGATTAGGCCATTCCTGATTTCCTGCCTGACTGGTTTAAGATCCCATTTCTGGGAGAGCCAAAACTAATTAAGCCTTGGTTTGGTGACATGGGGCTTAGCATAAGCAACTCCATGTTGTGCCTGTTGTCTTGTTTTTAACAATTTTAACTTTTTGAAGAGCTGCAAACTATTTTCCAAAGCAGATACATTATTTTACATCCCAATCAGCTGCAAATCTCCCCTTTAAGAGCAGCTGTTCTCCAAGATCTTATTTACTATCTTGAAATGAAATTTATACATAAGATAAACTCCCCACACCCATCATGAATAGAAAATATTTCAGTATAAAGATCTAACTGTAGTATAAAGGAGAACTAAAAGGAACATAATTGACACAGTTTTTAAAAAATGTGACCCTGGAGTCAGAAGACTGACCTCCTCAAATGACTTAGAAACTGGTCTTAGAGGCGGCTCTCCCAGAGGGGTCTGTCGAATGTTGCAGCTCCGGCCCCACCACTGGCACCAATGATGCCTGCCCAGGGGGCGCTTTGAAGGACGTCACTTTCATCTGACATAAAGGTTTTGGCCATTTTGTTAAAAACCAAACTACTTTCCAGATGTCCTTGCACCGCTCACATCACATGCACACACGCGTGCCAGGCGCATACGCAGAGGAATGGGCTTTGGAGCTGCTGCACAGCAGGTCACTGTGCACCGGCTGCCCAGGCCAGGGCAACAGGACATGAGGGCACGGCATGGGCTCTCTGGGCCTCAGGTCGGCTGCTGGGTTTCGCTGTCCGAGCCGCTCTGAGGAAGGCATGAAAATGGAAGTCAGGCACCCAACAGGCGGGGGTCAGAGATGGCACTGAGCTGAGTGCCTGTAAAAAGGCCACTTCAGGTCCCCTCCATGCAGTCATTGTTGGGTCTGGAGGAAGGAGGACCATTCCGGGGCTTCTGAATGCCTCTCCTGCGATGCACTAATGGATGTACATTATCAGCGTCCTTCCTGGCCCCCACGTCACTCTTCCCCACCTCCACCCCTGGCTGGAGAACTCTGCATTCTTTTGGAAAAGCGGCTGTCATGCCGGAGGTTCTAACAAAGGCATTTCCCCACAGAAAGACCATTATGATAACAACTGCATCAGACGGTGGCTGCTGGTGCCTGGACTCTGGAGAGTCTGCTATGTTCTTAATGTCCATGACATCTTCAGCAAGATCCCACCTCCAGGAATTCTGTTCTGATTACACAGGAATAAACCCTCCATTTGAAAAAGAGGAATTAGGATAAGGCAGTGGCTCTGAATGAACACTCACTTGGTTCCATGTGGCCACACACACATACAGAGCACAAAGGCGGAGAGCCCGTCATTTCTGACGCAGGACTGTAAGCACCAACTCACAGGCCTCTCACCTGGGGTGTTGCACCCAAATTGGACCTGTGTGGCGAAGCAATCACAGGGGCTCTTTGCCTGGGATTGGCCTCCTTCAGGCCTCCTGGACCCCCGAGGTAGCTGCCTGCAAGATTCTTCTCAGTAGAAAAAAAGACAATTAGTCAAGCGACCCCATTGGCTTCCTCTGGAATTTGGAGGGGAGAGAACAGAGAACTGGCTGGCCCAAGAGAGGGGCCTCAAGCAGAAAATTCAGAGAAAAACAGGGCATGAGAAAGGCCCAAGAGACTGATGGACAGAGAGGGCATAGCTCCTCGGCCCAGTGGGCTCTGCTGTCCCCAGTCCAGGTCACACTCTGTGAGACTAGTTATTTTCTACCACAGAGTTTGACTCCAGATCCGATCTTCAAACCATAGGACATCAGGCTTGGAAGGGACCCAGGGGCCATCTAGTCTACATCCCCTCTCCCATCCACTGTCCAGATGAGGAGACTGAGGCCTGGGGGGGCGGTGCTGGCTGGGGTCCCAAGGCCACCCAGCAACAGGGCAGGGTCTGGGGCTGGAACCCGGGTCGGCTCTTCCTGCTCTCTTGACTCTGCTTTGGACCCTAAGGGGGCTGCAGACCAGTTCCTGGGAGGGGCGTGGACTTCGGTTCCTGGGCCCTTCTGCACCCCCTCCCACCCCACCCCGCCTCCAGGGCATGCAGATGGAGGCAGGGTTGTTGCACTGGGGCCCGCATTAGCGGATAAAAGCAGCCTCAAGGGTCTCTTCATAAGGCCCCTTTGGCTGTAATAAAGCAAATTAAAACCCTATTCAAAGGTCAGTTGAAATCTCTTCCATTTCAACTCTGCACAAATTGATTCCTCTTTGCCCTTGGGGTCAAACTGAAGGCTGTTGAAGTGGCCCAGCCACTGTGCTGAATGGAGCCAGCAGTGAAAGAAACCGCAAATGGGAGTGTGTGTTGCAGGGGATAGAGGAGGGCAGGGGTGCCCTCCCCCATTTCATGGGCCGTCTGGGGAGCCACAGACCTTCGCCTCCATGGTGCTCCAGGTTTCAGGGTCCCTTTTTGGAGACTAGCTCTACCTCTGTCCCCCAACGCCCATCAGGCTCCCCTTCAGAGGAATTCATAACTGCTGTTTCTATTGACAAGAATCTAATGGTAGTTAGGGTTTCTCGCACCTGCTCCTGAGTCTTAACAAGAATCCTCTTAAGCACTGTCAGCTGGGGCTTTGGCGGTCCCCAGAGGAACTCAGAGAAATTAGGTAACTTGCCCAAGGTCACAGAGCTCATGGTTTCCTCCTCCAAACCCAGCTGCCTCCCCAACCTCCAGTCTTCCCCAGACCACTGACTGGCACCCGCCCCACCCCCAGCTGCTCAAACCAGAACTCCAGAACCATCCTTAACCACCCCTCATTTTGCTTCACTTCCACATCTTCAAGTCCTATTGATTCTGACTCCTAAAAAGAGGCTGTTGGTTGCTTGCCCTCTGATTGGTTCTCCAGACAGCAGCCAGAGCCCCTTTTCAAGGGATTGGATCCTGTTACTCCATTGCTTAAAACCCAGCAATGACTTCCCTCTGCACTTGGCATAAAATCTAAACTGTCGTCTAACAACCTTCTCAGCCTCCAAGGCCTGGTCCCTCTTGTCCCTCAAATCAAGGACTGCTCCCCGGCCACCTGCTTCCGCTCCAACAGTCCCTGGAACCTCTTATCTTCTCTGCCTCAGGGCCTTTGCACTTTCTCCCTTCTGCTAAGAAGCCTTTCCCCTCCCCTCTCCCACTCTGTTTCCTTCATTGTATTTATCACAACTTGTAATTATTTGCTGACTACTTTTAGCAGTTTCCCTAGAGCTGAAGGAAGCCCCCTTGGGAGCACAGACCAGATCTGACCTGGCACATGTAGGGTCAATAAGCATTTGTTGAGTGAGTGAGTGAGTGAGTGAGTGGGTGATAGAACCAGATCTTCGCCCTACAAACCTGCCCCTCCCCTTCCCTGCACCTAGCAGCCTCCGGGCAAGTCCTGAGTGAGCAGCCCCCCTGGGGTCCTGGCACTGGGCAGAAGGCACACTGAACTGCAGCTGCTTCAAAGTCAATGTGTCTCAGCAATTCCCCAACCCCCCTTTCTAGTCCTCCCTTCTAGTCCTCCCAGTCTGCCCCCCCTAGCCCCACGCCTAAATCCTGCCCGACTTCTCTCTCTCTCCCCCCAGCATCCAGTCAGACCCCAAAGCCTGAGCATGGCCCTTTATTGACCCATCATCCTCCCCAGGTCCCTCAGCTTGTCTGCCCCCCCCCCCCCAGTCTCCACACCTGCTCTGCTCTCTTACTGGGATGCCCTTCTCCCTGGCACCCACATCACATTGGTCAGGAGGCTCCCCCTGTAGAAGGACACTCAGCATCCTCTCTTCTTACCTCTGGAAAGGGAGGTGCCTGGAAGGGGAGAAGCCTGCAGTGACTTAGGTTGGGGTCGTGGGGGCTAGCACCACTCCAAAGCTGCCTGTAGCCCCTGGGCTGCTGCAATCAGGTTGGGTTGAGCTTCTCCCCATCCCATCCCCGCCATCCTCACCAGACACACACATACAGGAGCAGGTGCTGGGCTATTTCTAATTCAGACACAGGAGGAGGAAGATCACCTCTTTGTTTTAGCTTCATATATCCTACAGAGGAGGTTTAGAGTTTTAGAGGATCACTGAGCTTCTGCAAACTGAGGCTTCAGAGGGGCTCCCTTCCTCAGTTACTCCCTCCAATCCTCTCTCTGTAAATACTTCTCGAGCACGAGTTCTGTACCAGGCACCTTGCCAGAACTTCTCATACACTGACTTGGAAACTGTCCCCTTGCAGACCAGGTGCATCATCTAAGCAGCCCTGAGGCCCCCGTGACACAGACACTATCAGAAATGAAGTGCTCCCTCCAGCAGAAGCCCAGGCTCTGCCCAAGGAGCTCTGAGAAGGGACAGTTGTTCTGACCTGAAGCAGGGCTGGCAGCCTCCCCAGCTTGTCCACAAAGACTTGGAGCATAAGCTAAGAAGGGCGGCCAGGATGGGGCTGGGATTCCCTCCCACCATCCCTCACACCGACCCTCAAGGCCTAAGTTGGTGCTTGTCCCAGAGTCTGCGAAAACGCAGGCAGATGGCAGCCTCGTCCCTAAGCCTTCTCTTCCCCCAGTGAAATGTCCCCCGTGGTCTGGCCCCAGGGCTTGGAGGCTGAGGGCAAGGCTGCCCTCCTTGTGTTCCCCCACCCCACCCCCACAACAGGTTCTCAGCACCTCGTCCTTGTTGCTGTCCGCCCAGCACTTCCTCCCCTCGCAGAGGCTGCCTCCACACCTGTCTTCCTAACGCACTCACACCCTGGTGACATCGCTTTTCCAATTAAACCCTCAAAGGTGAAAAGCTGGGGTGACGAGAGCGGCCCTGGCCCAGCACCCACAGCCAGGTGTGAGTGCGTCACCTCAGCCCCAGGATTCCTCACAGTCAACCCCCCACCCCACCAACGAAGCATCAGCTCTCTGTCCAAAGATTCCTGTCTGTTCCCGTCTTCTCCTTCCCCTTCTTCCCTCCCTCCCTCCCTCCTCTCCTTCCCACCTTCCTTCCACTCCAGGAGGCTCTCTTGGGACCAGCACTTCCGTCACCGTCACCGTAAGGATAAGGGCTAACCAGAGGCCAGGCCCTGCTCTAAGATCTTTACAGTTTCACCTCCCTTCCTCCACCCGGCAGCCACGTAGACTGGTGCAGTCGTTTCCCTCATCTCACAGATGGGACGACTCATACAGAGAAGCTGGGAATCTGTGCAGAGTCACACAGCAGGGCAGTGGTTGTGCAAGGTTAGGACCAGGCTGTCTGGCCCCAGAGCTGTGCTCCTAACCGTGACGCCACGTTGTGCCAGCCATGCAGCCATGTCTACCTCAGACTGGGGCATGTCCGTGACTCCTTCCCCAACACTGATGCTGCCTCTTTAGTATTTCATGAAACTGCCTCTGTCTCATCTTCCATGTCACTGCTCCCACCGCTGGCTGGACTGGCCTCCAGGCCCTGGAGCAGAGCACTGGGCCTCTGACCACCCCTGCTGTCTCCAGGCTCCACCTCTGATCATCCTCCTCACTGCCGCAGAAAGCTGGTCCTGGGGCTCCTCTAACTCAGTCCCTAAATGGTCCCCACCTCCTCCCCTCTTCCCTCGACTCTTTCCAGTCTTCTTTCTCCCCTTCTACCACCTGCACCAGCATTCCATGAACATAAGGTTTTTCCTGTCTTGAGCCCTTTGCAAATGCTGTTCCTTCTGCCTGGAATGCCTTTCCTCTCTTCCTCCTGGTGCCCTTTTTTATCAAGGCTCAGCCCAACTCAGCATCCCCTTCTCTGGGAAGCCCTTGTTAACCACCCACCCCCTCCACCTGGCAGAGCTAATCACCCCCAGATGGAAGCGTGCGAGGCCTAAGCCTGTGTGTAAGCTGTCTAGCTCCCCTAAGGCCACCATGCTGAAGAGGTCACGTGGCAAGGCTGCACAGAGATACAAGCATCTGAGGACAAGTGTCCCAGTCTTCTTGCCCCCAGCTGAGTCTTCCCAGACCAGGAACCAGTCATGTGAGTGAGTGGCTTCAGATAATTAAAGGTGCCAGCCTTTGAGCTGCCCGAGCTGATGCTAAGTAGGGCAGGGATGTGTTGGCTCTGCCAAACCTTGCCTGTACTGCAGGTGCATGAGCAAAACAAGTGTTGTTTAGGATTTCTGGTCAAGATGGCGGAGCAGTAGGACCACGAGCTCGCCTCTCCTCGCAGCTACAACAAAACCACAATTGACTCCTGCACAACCATTGAAAAAAAGACTGGAATCTAGCAAAATAAGTGCTATTGTTTAAAACCACCACGTTTCTGGGGTAGTCTGTGATAGTATTAAATAACCAGAACAGCCATTATTAACACTTTGGTATCTTTTTTCCTCTATTCTTATTTCTCTCTCTATCTGCATTTACAGTCATCCCTCTGAATATGCGGAAGATTGGTTTCAAGGCTCATCACAGATACTAGAATTCCCAGATGCTCAAGACCCACAGTTGGTGGGCCTTCCCTATCCTCAGTCCCACACCCATGGTCTAACCATGATCACATAGTACTGTACCAAAGATTTATTGAAAAAACTCCGAGTATAAGTGGTTCCATGCAGTTCAAGTGTTAACTGTGTATCTATGTTTTATCATATTTCCTTCCTTTAACAAACACAGTGGACATTTTTTTATGTCAAAAAATAAACATTTACATTATTTTGAATGGCTGCAAAGTATTCTGTTGATTAGCTTTATCATAATTTTAATAAGTACACTCTATTGCTTTTATAATTACACCCTAGATGTTTAGTGGATTTCATTTTACTGCTACTATAAACAATGTTGTATGAGTGATCTTGAACTATGTTTATAATAACTGCTAAATATTTCCTCAGGATAATCCCCAGAAAATTCTGGGTTTAAAGTTAAAGGCTTTGGTACAGACAGAAGTCACTCATCTTACCATGGCTTATCCTACAAGTCTCCTGTGTCTGCACCTCCTTTATTGGAAGAGGAAGGCCCTCCACTGTTTGGAAGCCAGGTTCTTCCTCTGGACCCCATTTCAGTTCTAAAGACTTGGGTTATTTGGTTTTTCCCACTCCCATCTGCAACATCGATTTCCCCTCTTCCACTGGATTATTCCCGTCAGCATCCTATTCCCATCATGCTCCAGCACCATTCTGCTGTCTTTATCCTGGGTCCTCTGTTACCTTCCGCCACTGCCCTACATTTACCGTTGGATTTCTGTAAAGAGTTATTTTTATGCCAGAACCAAAGTGAGGAGTAGCTAAATTCACAAAATAATGCGGAAATTTAAAAAACGTACATCTATATTAGTAACTAATAGAATAAGATGACAATCAGAGAGGATATAGGTATAGAAAATATACAGAATATTTGAGCAATCATAGAATATATATTCTTTTGACATGTACTTAAAACATTAATCAAAATGGACCATATGTTCATCCTTTAAACAGTCCCTCAAAATTTCAAAGGACTAAAATCAAAAAGAGTGTGTTCAACAAACTTATTTACAAAACAAAAACAGACTCACAGACATAGAAAACAAACTTACGGTTACCAGGGGAGGAAGAGGATGGGAAGGGATAGACTGGGAGTTTGAGATTTTCAGACTAACTAATATATATAAAATAGATAAACAATAAATTTATAGTATATAGCACAGGGAACTATATCCAGTATCTTGTAGTAACTTATGGTGAAAAAGAATATGAAAACAAATATATGTATGTTCCTACGTGACTGATGTATTGTGCTGTACACCAGAAATTGACACAGTGTAAACTGACTATACTTAAATTAAAAAAAAGAGAGTATGTTCTTTGACCACAGAGGAATTATGCTAAACTTTAGTTTCAAAACATAACTAGAAAATCCCCAAAGTTTGAAAATAGAACACTTCCCAATAACCCACAGGTCAATGAAGGCATCTCAATGAAAACAAGAAGATAATTTAAACTAAATGATAAAAAAAATATATAACATATCAAAACTTATGAGATGCAACTGGAACTATATTTAGAAAGGAATTTATAGCATTAAATACACATGTCAAAAGGATAAAGGTCAAATATTAATTATCTGAGTAAAAGCATTTACTTAATATCCAACTCAAGAGAATAGAAGAATAGCTAATGAGAAATTAGAAGGCAAGAAATAATAATAAGAGTAGAAATTTAAGAAATAGAAAAAAGTGTGCATGCTGTAAAGAAAAATCAACAAAATCAAAATTCTTTTTTAATTAAAGTATAGCCAGTTGTGTCAATTTCTGGTGTACAGCATAAGAGTTCAGGCATATATATATATATATATATACACACATATATTCGTTTTCATATTCTTTTTCACTATAGGTATGTATGCTACATTTCATATTCTATTTCATTGTAGTATATCATTACTACAAGATATTGAATATAGTTTCCTGTGCTATACAGTGTAAACTTGTTGTTTATCTATTTTATATATAGTAGATAATATCTGCAAATCTGGAACTCCAATTTATCCCTTCCCACCTTCTTCTTCCCCTGGTAACCATAAGTTTTTTTTCTATGTCTGAGTCTGTTTCTGTTTTATAAATAAGTTCATTTGTCTTTTTTTTAGATTCCATATATAAGGGATATCATATGGTATTTTTCTTTCTCTTTCTGGATTACTTCATTTAGAATGACAATCTCCAGGTCCATCCATGTTGCTGCAAAATGGCATTGTTTTATTATTTTTTGTGACTGACTAGTTTTCAATTGTACACATATACCATAAATGCTTTATCCAGTCATCTGTCGATGGACATTTTGGTTGTCTCCATGCCTGGCTATTGCATATAGTGCTGCTATGAACATTGGGGTACATGTATCTTTTCGAATTCAAAATTCATTTTTAAAAAAATGCTAATAAAACTGATAAACCCCTGAGAAAAACTAGTCAAGAAAAAAGAGAGAGAACATAAACTACCAACATCAGAGATACAAGAGGACCATACATACAGATTCCACAGATGCTAAGAAGATAATAAGATATAATAAACAATTTTAAGCCAATAAATTGAAAAATTGAGATAAAATGGACAAATTCCTAGAAATATATATCTTACTAAAATTGACACAAGAAGAAATAGACAATTGAAATAGTGCTATTAAGTAACTGAATCTGTAATTTAAAACCATTAACAAGCAAACAACCATAAAGACCAAATGGCATCGCTAACGTATCATCTCAAACATTTAAGGAAGCAATAAACACCACTGCATACAAATTCTTCTACTAAATTATGAAAAAAAAAATAGGATTAGGCAGAAGGATTTCAAACTTGTTTTATGAAGACAGCATAATTTTGATACCAAAATCTAACAGGAATTCTACAAGAAAGGAAAATTACAGGCCGAGTTCATAAGCATGGATGCAAAAATATTAAATATTAGCAAATCGAACCCAATGCTATATAATGATAGCATATCACAATCAAATCGGGCTCAATTCAGGAATGCATGGTAGCTGTAACACTAAAAATCAGCAGTGTATTTCACCACATTATCAGAATAAAGGGGAAAATCATATTATCATGTCAGACAATCAGAGGCACCGGCTCCAAGCTTTCAAAGAGGAGCTAGTGATACAAGGAAGCAAGGGCAGTGGTCAGTCCTTTCTGGTGATATTAGCCAAAGTGGGAACGACAACCTCCCAACCTGGGGATAGAAGTGACATCTATGTCCAGTGCCTGTGGTGTTGACAGTGTGACTTGTGACCTCTTGTTCCCAGTGGTGGTTTGGTTTTCTTTCTCATTGAATCCAATCAGTGATTTGATTTTGGCCATGATTCCAGCCACCTTTTATTTCTGCCCACTTTTGGATCCTGGTTGCCAACCTGCCCAGTGATTCTAAATGTGATCAATGGCTTTTCAGTTCACACTGGCCCAAGTTGGTTCTACTGCATATAACTAAGAACTCAGCTGACAGAAGAGGACAGAAGCTGGGTCAGTCTGAGCTTTTCCTGGTGGGGCTTTTCTGGTACCATCAGCTGCCTCTTAGAGTTATACAAATAATACAGAGAAAAATGAGATAAAATCACAATCTGATTGAGAGGGCTCTTAAGCCTGGTAGTGGTAGAGGCAGGAGTGAGTGGAAGAGGGAAGATGGAAGACAGAGTGGAATTGGTTCCAGCAGTGAACATCATGTAAACAGATAAGATGGGAATGGGGTTCCTGGCAAAACAGAGAAGGATGAGTTTTATGCCCTGGTAGGACCAGTGACCAAAAAGGGCATTGGGGAACAGGTGATGACAGATGAGCCAAATCTTAATGTAAGAGTTTAATTTTCCCAGGTGCCTGGAAGGAGGAAGGGTGTTTTTGTTGGTGGAATAACATAGACAAAGAGATGGAGACTCTAGAAAATAGTGTTCATGGGAATGTGAATGTTGTGGATGGTTGAAATGCCAGGATGCAAGACAGAGAGGTGGGAGATGACCCTGGAGAGAGGCAAGGCCAGGTAGTAAAGTACCTTGTTTGCTGTTAAGGAGCTTGAATTTCTCCTGTGGCCCGAAAGGAAAGGATTGCAGAATATAAAGCCAATGTCACCAATCAGAAATTCTCAAGGGAGTCTTGGAGTCCAAAAGAACTTCTGATTGGGAATAAGGAAAATTCCTGCAAGTGATAGATTAAACAAGAACCTTGATTTGAAGTTCAGTTTAGTGCCAGCACTCCCTCCCACCCCCACCACTCGTCACAATTTACTTTTGCTTCTTTACTCTTCCATTGCAGGTATGAGTCCTGTCCTCTCCTCCCTGTCCTGACATGTGGGACTAGAGCCAAGCCAGAACTCCAAGAGCAGACTTGGAGAAGATTGAGAGTCCCCACACCACTCTGCCAGCTCACTGGCACAGGGAGGGATCAGAGGCCCCAGGCAAAATACTTCAGCTGCTCTACACAGAGGACTCCCTCTTCCCCCCATTAATATGCTAAGGTTAACAGCACTTTTTCCTTGGGGTGTGCAGCAGAGGAGGGAGCCTGCCATGGACTAGGCCCTTCACACCCTCAAGAAGGCAATCTGTCCTTGCCCTCAACTGAATGACTCCTGACCTTCTCTGCCCCCGGCCCCTTCAACCTGTAACAGAGGGATTATGATTCCCTGTGACATTTTCACATCACAATTTCCAGACATTGGGGAAATCTGAGGCATTACAGGTGTACTCCGTTGGCAGCGATATTTACGGACAAATGTGAAGGAGGCAGATGCCAGCTCAAGTTCACACATAGGTAACTTCACTCTCTCCTCAACGACCTCAGCAGACGTACTAGGCCTGCCCCACACAGGGGTGCTAAGCCTCCCGCTCGTCCTAACTGGAGTCCCCAAATCATCCTTAATTAAATTCTTTCCAGATGGCTACCAGGTGTGCCCTTCAGCAGGACAGTGTTAATTCCAGCCTCCGGGGGCATAGATTCAGCCTCTTTCCGGGCATGTCTGCCCTTGCGCTCAGTCCCTACCTGGAAACCCCCCTCCTGCGCCCCACGGCCCCCCTTTCCACGGACGGGGGAGTTGCCTGTCACGCTGCAGCTGCCGGGAACTTCACGTCCAGCGCCCCTCAAGTATATAAGGACCGAGGAGAGGGAGCAGGACAAGGCAGCGCGAAGGAAGAGAAAGAGGGAAGGAAAAGTGACCGAGAGGTCACCGAGAATCCTCACCCTGGTGCAGCGGGAGTCGCCCCGAGAGCAGCCTCCCCGCGAAAGGTAAGGGCGCAACGGCGAGGAACCTCGTCTTATCTCCGGAATCCCTGCTCCAGGGCCTCGGGATGCTCTTCCCCAGCTTCCATAGCGGACTTGAGGCGCCTTTGGCTCGTGCGGTCTTTAGTTCTTTGAAAACTCTGTACTGGAGAAGAAGCCGGCACCGGAGCGCCGAGCGCCAGCCTCCGGACGGTGGGAGAGCGTCTGTGACCGTGAAAGTGATGCCTTCCAGGGGCTGGCGGCCGCATCTCCCCGGGGGAGGGCGGCTGCTAGGACCCCTGAGAGTCCTATCGCCTTCTGGGGAGATCTCGGGAGACCGTCTTTCGGGTCTTCTTCTGATTTTCTGGGTAGATGTCACTTCTTAAAAGATACCGTATACTCTAGCTTAAATTAATGTTGGAAATGGGGGCAGAAGAGAAAAGGCTAAAAGTCACAATAAACTCCCTGCTTTCCAGACTTTTTTGGATTCAGATCCCCGAATCCTCGTTTCCCTGACCACCTTAGCGCACCCGACCTGGCTGCGCTGTGATACTGACAGTCTCCATTACGAGACCAGCGGGTGTTAAAAAGAGGTAGCCCGCATGGGAACTGTCCACGGTCCTGAACCACCCTGACACTGCCCTCCATAGGACCGCAGAATGAACTTTCTGTCCCACAGACCCTAGACAGCAGGTCAGAAGCAGCTGCAGGAGCTGATGGAGGCTCAGGCGAAGTGGGGGTGGGGTGAGTTCCCAGTAAGGCAGGGAGAGTCAGCAGAGCATGTAGATCTCCCAAATTCTTCATGTATAAATGGGGAAGTGGCTCTCACAGAACAGTTGGAAGAAGCAAGGAAAGTAAAAGTGTGCATTTGTTGTGTCCATTGTTAAGATATGTACAGATTATGGCTTATTTAATGACTTAATATTCCTTTGACATTTTGTTTTGGGACTTGATGCATGTGTATCATGGTGCAAGGACAAAACCCTGCACCTCTGCTCTTCTAATCTTTATGGAAGGGCATGGTCGATGTGTAATTTTAGAGTAACAAACAAAACGTTTTGTTTAGCTCATAGAGAATTCACCTACACATATGAAGTTCTAATAAGTGTATATAAAGTTAATGTCAAGATTGGCAAATAACAAATTTCTATTTATTTTTCCAGTCTTTCAATTATTGGTCACTCTACTTACAAAAAGCACACTTGACATCTCCCCATTACTTTATTGCTTTAAAAAAAAAAGACACAAGGTAATATTTGTTTATTGTAGAAAAATAGAAAATACACAAAAGCAGAAAGAAAACAAGTTACTTTCAGGAAGCTATCTAGCTTTTTAGCAGGAGAATGCAGCTCTAAGAGGGTGGGGAGTAAGAATGTTACCATGTTGTACAACTTAGCCAATGGGGAGGAGAGAAAATGCTCTCTGAGGCTTTTCAGGAAGGCCTGAAATCATGAGGTAGGTTTTTAGGAAATGGAAATCATTCCAGAATGGCCAACTTTGAGGAGAATTGAAATATAGTTGAGGGGACTGTCAGACCTGTATGATTTTACTACTTTCTCTAGTAATATGTTAGTTTACACTTGCCTACAGTGATAAAAAGCTACCCTTTTTCTGCTTCTCTTGAAAATCTTGGCTTTTTTTTTTTTTTTTCTCACTGAAATGTGCTGTGTGGTCTCAGAGCTTTAATATAAATTGCTTTGGCCACCAAATTCATGCTTCATACTTGAACTGGAGCACTTAAAGTCTACAACGGGAGCAGCCTCTCCCTGGTCACTAGGTTGACCAATGCTCCCCCAGTGGCCCCTTCGAGATGCTGATGGGCTGGCTCCCTGGCTGCCAGCACCACCTAATGGCTGCTCCAAAAACAGACAGTGCCTGGCAACCATTCAGAAGGGAGCCTTGAGCTGGCAAAGGAGTGGGGTGGGACAGAGAGAAGGAAGTGACTTCCTGAAGTAAACAATGAGAGCCAGGGGAAACTTTCACTTCCAAAGCCTTCCCTATAAAACAGATTTGGCCCCTGCTTCCACAAATATGAGACTTCTTTAGGCAAATATTTTTAAACTAGGAGAGACAATTAGTCATCTACACCTTAATGTGAATTACTTTTCTTATCTAATTAGATTTCTTCCTAACAGCTGGTTGAAAAGATCTTAAATCCAAAATGATTGTGGGGTTGGTTGTGAGGGGATGACAGAACTCAGGGTCATTTCAGAGGGCTGATCTGCACGAGGGTAGACATGGCAGTGTGACAGCTAAAGGGCTGGGGAAAGGGTTGGGCACAGGGTGCAAAAGGCAGCATTTATCTTCCCCTCTTTACTGTATCCTGACGTCTTGAGCTCAGTATCTGTCCACAGGTACTTCCTGACTTCTCTGAGAAAGTATTTTTGGTAGGTGTCCACAGTGAGAGGTACTTTCCTTCTGCTCTGTGTGACCATCACTTCCTTTCCATCCCTTCAAGTCCAGCTATTTCAGACTACATTTGAGTGACTTAGAGAACAAGAGGAGGTCTGACATGTAATGTGTTCAGAAGATGAGCCAGTTTTAAAAGAATAGGGATCTGCTTTAAAAATAAGTATCTCCAAGGTTACAGGGGTCTGGGAAATAGTGATCTCCTGAGTGATTTGTGTACAGGACATCAAGCTGGGGTTGGCTGATGTTTTGGCTAAATTGGCCAGAGGTTTTATTTGCCTTTACACAAAACTACAATTCATAGGAAATGAATTTCTGAGGAATAATAGAATCATGGTAGAGGAGAAGCAGATCATCTTGAGCAGGAGTTTCAGAGTCCTTTGTCTTTCCCAAGTTATTCCTTAGATCTAGAGTGTTAGAACTATAGCTTCCTGAAGATGATGAAATGGAAAAGCTCTGTGCTGGAAACAGGAGAACTTAGCCTACCTCATCATAAACACCCAAGTCATTGTCTCTCTCTGGGCCTCAGTTTCCTCATCTCTTAATTAGGCGGCCAGAGCAAATGACCCCTAAAATAGTCTTCAGCCCTAATATCCTTTGGGGTCTGATTTTTCATAGGTGATAAAGGGGGAAATTGGACATAATTTACCCAGGTCCCACTGCCCTCCTCTCTACCACAACTCACACAACCACCCTGCACACCAAGCTGCTCCTTGAGCCGCTCTTGTCCTCAAAAACCCTTGAGCTCCACAAGTGAGTGTATTGTTAATGTTGGCTCAGGGTCCTTCCTGATGAGTGGCCAACATTGTTCTGCTCCTAGCAGGGGTCCCACTAATCTTGTTTGCCTCTGTAGAGCCTCAGCCTGCCTGGAAGATGCTGAGATTGTGCAGGAGCCGCTCGGGGGCCCTGCTGCTGACTTTGCTGCTTCAGGCCTCCATGGAAGTGCGTGGCTGGTGCCTGGAGAGCAGCCAGTGTCAGGACCTCACCACGGAAAGTAACCTGCTGGTATGTGGGCCATGGCCGCCATCTTGGTTTGGGCATAAGATGGGACTGGGGCTGGGGCTGGGGCAGCACAAAGAAAGAGGTATGGGGAAGGGGAACTTCATTCCCAGAGATAAGGGTAACTCAACCCAGGGCAGGAAAAGGCCTCTAGTCTGAATTCAGAATTGGGCTGAGGAAGGGAGGAAGCAGCTTCAGGGAGATGGGTCTGGACCTCAATTTCTGCTTGATTATCTTTACTTCCTGCCCTGTCTTCTTGTATAGAGACCCACTCCATTTAACCTATTTAGAGATAATCCTATTAAAATAAACACTAATAATTGCTCTCTCAATTGATCCTACATTTTCAATCTTTTCGCCCCCATATTATTTGTTTTAAAATAACTTCATATCACTTGCCATATCCATTCCATTTTTTCTTCCCTTTCTCCCTCCTACCAGTTACAAAGCCAGCTAGGTAGTACCAAAAACCCTCTTTAAAGGGAGAAGGAAAAACCCAGGTGCCACGTTCCTCTGACTGGTGCCCAATGTCTCATGCTTCTTTTGGAGGACTGACCTTCTGCAGCCTTTCCAGAAGCATATAAAGGCCCTTGTGCCAGGCTGGAACTCCCTCCCGGTCACCACTGTGTGTGTATGTGTGTGTATTTGTATTAGAAGGCATAAATGAGAAACAATACCAATTCAAGGCTGAGAGACACACTGCGGGAGCCCAGGACTGAGTTCCATCCTGCTGCCTGTATCTGCCTGATGAGGGTGGAATATAAGTCACTACATTCTGTGTGTTTTGTCAGTAGAGAAGCTGAGTTAAGGTGAAGAGAGAGACTTTCTCAAAAACAGAACAGATTGCATGTGGAATATAATATAGAAACAAAGAACCCAGGGAATTCTGTGAGCCCTAGAGCAGAGAGACCCAACAGGCTTTTTTTAAAAAAAAACTTTTTCAGTAACTAGGTTTATTTATTTATCTTTTTTTTTTTTAATAGAGGTACTGGGGATTGAACCTAGGACCTTGTACATGCTAGAAACATACTCTACCACTGAGCTATACGCTCCCCCTCCAAGAGACTCCTAAATAGAGACACCCACTGCCCAGCCTTTCCTGTTGAAAGCTCACCAGGGAAGGAGCACTGGCCATGGTGAGAGATCATGGGTTCTAGTCCCAGCTCTGACACCAATAGGCTGTGGAACCTTGTCAAGTTCCTTTGTCCTCTCTGAGCTCTTGTTTCATCATATGCCCAGGGGAGAGGAGTATGAGATAATTTATTCCCACTGTTAATATTCTGCAATGTTATACTTCTAAATTCCCGGAGTATGAAATTCCAACTCAACAGAGTGAGTGGGATCCTTCTGTTTCCTTCTTTGCTGTCCCAAGTAACTGAAAACTAAGGCTGCAGCCTAGAGGTCATTTTCCTAAGCAAATGTGTACCACAGTTGAGTTGTCTAGTTACAGGGAGCAGAGGCACAGGTTCCATGATCCCTACAATGGAAATAATCCCGACTTTCTGCCCTTCCACGCAGTTAGAATGAGGTGACAGGGAAGTGAACCACTCCCTCTCAAAGCTCACTCATTGGGGAAAGTACAGGATTAGCTCAGAAGACTTGAAAGAACCAGAGAAAGTACCAGATGTGTGAAGTTTTGAGGGAGATGGCTGGGGTAGGGCATGAGACAGGTCTGCAGACCACTGGGGGAAGGCTGAGGCATTATTGAAAATACAGGCCCTAAAACTCAGACTTCTACTTTTCTCACCTGTGGAGATTCTCCCCTAAATTTCAACCCAGTGCTCTTCCCAGACTCGAACTGAACCCTATTTATGTATTCAGTATTCATTATTGCCACCCACCTGCCATTTATTGATGAATTCCTATATATCTGGCATATAATGATTAAGACGTTGGCCCTGCCCACAAAGCCACGAGACAAGTAAACCGCCAAGTGGAAAGGGGATTTTGTTGTAGCTGCCGGGCACAGAAATCAGGGGTCCAGGAGACAAAACAGGCGCTGGCCGAGCTGTGTCCGGGACGTCCGTGGGTGCCAAGGAGCGGGGGTGGACGGACGTCCTCGGCAGGGAAGCTACCGCGCAGAGGCGCCGCGTTCGCGGTCCGCACGTGCGGAGGGCGCGGAGGGCAGACGCGCCGCGGGGAGGGGGCGGCGGGCCGCGGGGCCTGATGTGATCGCCGCTCTCCCGCAGGCGTGCATCCTGGCCTGCAAGCCCGACCTATCGGCCGAGACGCCCGTGTTCCCCGGCAACGGCGACGAGCAGCCGCTGACCGAGAACGCCCGGAAGTACGTCATGGGCCACTTCCGCTGGGACCGCTTCGGCAATCGGAACGGCAGCAGCGGCGGCGGCGCAGGCCAGAAGCGCGAGGAGGAAGTGGCGGCGGGCGCCGGCCCCGGGCCCCGCGGCGATGGCGCCGAGCCGGGCCCGCGCGAGGGCAAGCGCTCCTACTCCATGGAGCACTTCCGCTGGGGCAAGCCAGTGGGCAAGAAGCGGCGCCCGGTGAAGGTGTATCCCAACGGCGTCGAGGACGAGTCGGCCGAGGCCTTCCCCCTCGAGTTCAAGAGGGAGCTGGCCGGGGAGCGGCCCGAGGCGGCGCTCGGCCCCGAGGCCCCGGCCGAGGGCGCGACCGCCCAGGCCGAGCTGGAGTATGGCCTGGTGGCGGAGGCCGAGGGGGCCGAGAAGAAGGACGGGGGCCCCTATAAGATGCAGCACTTCCGCTGGGGCAGCCCGCCCAAGGACAAACGCTACGGGGGCTTCATGACCTCGGAGAAGAGCCAGACGCCCCTGGTGACCCTGTTCAAAAACGCCATCATCAAGAACGCCCACAAGAAGGGCCAGTGAGGGCGCCGCGGGCCAGGGGCTTCTCTTCCTGGGAAGTCAACCCTAAAGCTCCTCTCCTTTCCTTCCTTCCTGCCACGTCGCAGCCTAGGTGTGGAGTTGCCCAGGCGGTGATGGTGGCAGGTATTCTGTCTCTTAAAGCTGTCTGTAGCTAGGAAATAAAACCTTTCAAGTTTCACTTCCTACTCCGACTTTGAATATTGATTGGGTGAATAAAATAGAAAAACATATCCATCAAAGAGCAGCACACATTGGAGGAGAGCTCGTGGTTTCCATGTGACCAAGTGGTAGTATGTTTCATAGGATATAGGGGAAATGAAAAGAAAATGTACTTTCTTCCCCACTCCTAATAAATGGGTCTTCAAGGGACCAAACGGTTTGGGTGATGCCTCAAGGTGGCTGCACTTCCCCTTCTCCACTGGATGGGAAAAGACTGCTCAGTTAGCAGGTGCGTCAAAAGGCAGGATTTCTCCAAGGTGAGAAGCTGTGGAAATGCCTCCCATATGGCTTCTAGCTATCTGTGGGGCCTTAGGCAAGTCTCTGAACTTTTCCAAGATTTAGTTCTCTCATTTACCCTTTCCTTCCTACTGTAAGAGCTATCGTGAGGATTAATGAGAAAATGGGTATGATCTTTTTATCACCGAGAGGCTTAAGTGTGAGAGCTGAGGGTTGGTATCCCTTCATATTTGACTGCCCTCCCAGCCTACACACACAGATACTCTCCTACACAGGGTCTCATCCACATAGATACACACCCATGGAGCCACGTCTGCATAAATACAATGCAATATGCACGGATGCTTCTTCCAGTCGCTGGGGCTCAAGCTATGAGGTTTATCTTTCACCAGTGTCGTGGTCATGCCCAAGCTCTCTCCTCCCCATGTGGCCCAGCCGCAGCCTTCTCTTCATCCTCGGTGCTCCTAGCTCAGGCCTTGACTATCCTAACGGCTTCCTAACCAACTGGTGTCCTCATCTCCAGTTGTCTTCCTCCCCAACCCATTGTACAAATTCTTCACATCAGTGTATACAAAAACTTGCTTTTTCCACACTCCCTGACCCAAGAGACAAAAAAGTCGCCCCATCCCACTTTTCCATCAATTCCAAACTACTGGGCATGGCACATGCAGGGCCATTGTGGGTCAGGTTCACTCTCCTTATCAAACCCCATTTCTGTGGTGTTCTCACTCTTCTCCCGATCTCTGTCACCCTCTGCTGGGAATTCCCCACCATCCCCTGCAGTTTTGAACGTTACCCTTTTTTTCACATGAACCCAGGCTCAAGTCCACTTCTGCTGGGAAAGTTGGGATCTCTTCCAGCCAAGCCTGCTCATTTTCAGCATTGCTGCAGTCAGCCAGCCCCCCTGTACTGGAGGGAATTCAGTCCAGCTCAGATGGCAAGTTTCTTCCTGCACGTATGTCTTGTGCTCTTTTCCCAGGGAAACTCTAAGCTCCACAAGGGTGGAGGCCAGGGGTTGTGCTTCTTCTGTATGTCCCCATGGTGTTTTCACAATGTTGGGGCCACAGGTTTGTAGCCACACACATTTACAATTCACAAGAGACTCATGGACACTTGATACACAGACAGGCACACTTCCATGTCAACTGCATCAGACCCACCAGTGGATGATACAGATCAAAGCCGGCTGGGGAATATTTCTGTATGGCCCTCCCATATTTTGATGCTCTAGGGGTTCACAATTAAAGAAAACTGGAATGCAGCTGGGGAGTCCTGGTATAAGGGGAACCAGAAAGCCAGAATCTCCCCCCAGTGTGGGTTACACGCAATGGGACTAGATTCTAGTCACTAATGAAGAAATGGCCCTGGCCTTCCCATCTGAGGATGCTCCCTTTTTGGGAATCCTGGGCCTTGTGTGTACATCTTGATAGCACACTCTCCTTTACCCTCCTTCCTTTTGAGGCAAGTAATGGTAGGTGGGAGTGGTTAATGCTGGCGATATTTTCAGATCCTGTTCGCATCTCAAAAAACCATTTACTTTAAAGAAATCAAATAGACAACCGTGGAGTGACAACATTAACATTTATTTGAAAAGGGCATTGTGACGGCTCATTGGGAAACCACGACTAATAGTCCTAAAGAATAATCTTGCTAAGAGTCCTTCTTCCTCCACCCTCCCCCCACTCTTCCTTCCCCTTCCTTAAAATTAAACTAATTTGATTCAATGAGTTTAAAATACAGAAAACTGCCACAGACACTAAATCTGCACTCACATATAAATACATCAGCTATTATATACACACATCGTCAGCTATGAACTACATTACACACACATGCACACACATGGGCACACACACCCTCAGCCAGGTTGTGAAGGTCTGGATGGACATGGACATGTTACAATGTCCGTGTAATGCTGCAGCATTTATGGATTTACAACTCTGCACTCTATAGGCCAGAACCAACAGCCACAGAGGAAGAGCCCAAAAGGGGAAGGTGATGGGCTAAAACCCCAAAGTCCCCTGAAGGAGAAAAGACCTGGTCAACCTGGCTGGTGCTAAAGGAGAACACAGAAAACTGCCTTCTGGCCCTAACAGGCCACAGAGCCCCTCCCACAAGCCTGTGTCCCCTCCTCACTTCCCCAGCTGGCAGGCCCCATCATGACCATTCTTCTGCCAGCTTCAGACATAGGCCAGATTTGGGATAAGGGGTACTTTAACTAGAAGATTTCTAGGGCTCGTGAAATGAAGAAGTATCACACTGCTTTAAGCCTTCTCCCCAGATGTAAGGAAGATGCCTTGTTTCAGCACAAAATTAGATTTCAGCTTAATTTACCATTTAATTGTCTGTTCCAGTTAAGGCTCACCTTAAACTTTCTGATTCTGAAGCATATTTGGCCAGAATCTAGATTCTACTCCATGTCACTAGGCAACCTCATATTCTACTGAGTTTAACTTTAAACTGAAACTGTGAAGAGGGGCACTCAAAATTTGGCCAGGTCTCCAAAAGAAGCACATGTTTGCTAGGGAGTGGTGATGTAAAGAGAAAGCTGCTTTGGACAGGCACAGAGGAAACAGCACTGGAGTGTATGAAGAATGGGAATCCTGCACCTTTTTCTTCCCTCTAGTCCCCGGGTGGGGATGAGGGAGAGACAGCTGAGTGGCCCTGGAGGTCTCTGGTTCTAGTGCGGGCTCTAACAAGAGGCTTCAGGAATGACTTCCAAGTCCCAGAACCAGGGCCCTCGGGCAGTGCTCAGGCTGCAGGTGCCATGGGGTGGACCCTAAAGTCAGACAGACACGAGGGAGAAACAGGGTTTCTCACCCAATCTAAGTAGGGGAGAAAGACAGGACAATCCAGTGAATAAAGACATATTTGTGGCTCAAGATTTAGATTTTCTGTAAAGTTTCTTCCAAAGGTTATTGGTCTTTACGCTTGTTTCTAGTTATTTTAAATTTGCTTTCTTAATAAACAGATATTAAGGTAAAGAGAAATCTCAGTTCATGCTTATAAAGTTGAGTTGGCATTAGCCAAAAGCCATAGAGCAGAGCCAAAGCCGTGGGGGGGGGCAGAAGCCCTGCAATCGTGTAGCCCATCCAGAAGCCACAGGCTCACAGCACAGAGGCAGTGACCAAGGGGGGAAACTATAGGAACGAGGGTCAGACAGCCCCCCTGCCCAAGAAATGTATTGCACATGTAATGGGAAAGTACATATGTTGAGATACTCCTGCTTTGGGCAAATACACCTCTCTGTCCTGATAAGCAGGCTCTCAGTGCATCTGTGCAGGGCCACGTATGTGGGTGTGACCCGAGGGTGTCCCGAGAAGACTGCCCTCCCTGTAGCAGAAACAGCCTGCTTCCAACCCTACCCGATGCTGCGTAAAGTTGTGCCCTACAAAGGGGTTCCTTTGGATCAAGAAATCTACTCACCCTCCCTCTTTTCAAAAGCAAATTCTCCAGGGAGGAGACCATTCTCACTTCACTGTGAGTCATATTGGCTCAGGAAAGTCAAGGGAAGTTTTGACTGGAAAAGAAGAAAAGGGCTATTTTGGGTCACAGGTGCTGCCACAGGCAGAGGCCCAGGTGAGGCTGGGCCAGAGGTGGCTCTGGAGGCACAAAGGCCCCGGAGGGAGGGAAGGGACTGGGAGCGGGTAGAGTGGGGGACGGAGAACACAGCAAACTTGGCCGTCAAGCTCTGCACTAGCTCCTGCCCCACACAGATGTGCAGGTGGCACTCAGGGAAAACAGAAACTCAGAACCCAAAGGGGTCTACACTGCCTCTCCCCAGGCCTCCAGCTTTGCTAGCTGTGCTGACGTCCAGACTCTGTGACTGGAGTGAAAAAATCACTCCAGTATTAGGTGCTGGATCCTTCTTTCCCCGAATGAAACATCTAAAAGGTTGACTTCTGATATCCTTGAGCCCCAAAGAGCTACTCCCTCCACTCACCTCCCTTCCCATCCTCCCAGCCAGGCTGGGAGCCTCCTCTAGAGGAGGTGATGTAGGCAGGCCTAGAGCCCCCACTGTCCCTCCTCCTTTTGAGTCGTCTAGAACCAAATTATATTGTTCTGCCCTCCCCTAGCCCCAGAGGCTGTAGAAACACATTGGGATCCTCAGGAAGAAAGGCATCAAAGAGAAAGAACTCAACTCAGAAGAACATCCAGAAGAGAGAGAACCACGGGAGGGCCAAGCAAGCTCCCTCCGTACAGAGGAGGGGAGATGCTACAGATGGCCGTGGATGTGCCCACTTCTGCCTGCTACTGCTCTACAGGAGAGGGGACCATGCTTCTGCTCCCTGGTCCTGCCACCCAGCCTGTGGAGAGCAGCCCCCTCTATCAGTGAGCTGCTGGCCCTTCATTTACCCTTAGTTGCCCCCCATGGTGTCTCTACCCCAGCCCCTGCTATAAGAACTCAATATTACTTAATGATAGAATCATGGAGAAGCAACCGGTAGGGTGAGCAGGAGAGTGGAAGAGACACCAGAGTGTCAAGGGCTTTAGAATCCTCAAATGGGGAAGGAGGAAGGGGATGCTCTGAAGGAGATCAGGGCCCCTCTTCTGGCTGGCTCCCTGCCGCTTTACAGGAGGAGCCAGCCTTGCTTCCTCTTTATTGTAGTCTAAGGCTTCCTTTGAACAACGGTGTCTCCATCTGGTTCCCTCCTGGGGAACTGGCAGCTGTGCCCCACCCAGGTCCACCCCCATGAAAGCCCTTCACTTACTACACAAGCAGGAGCTTCCTGGGATCTCAGCCTCTCTCTGGAGACCCCCACAACTCTCAGTCCCAGGCGGACACAAAGGAGGAGACAAAGGGCACAGGTGAGATGCTTATTGGCCCCAGAGGAGCAGGTAGCCGGAGCTCCCTCGGGGAAGACAAAGAGGAAGCATGGAGGCTGAGAGGGGGCAAGACGGGATCCGCCTTGCTCAGCTGGGGAAGTGCCTTTTCTCTGAGAGCCCAGTTAGATTTCCGTGCTGTAGGGGTAGGTGTGAAGGCAAGCCCCTCCTTCTAACCCCATCCCTCAGAGAAGCCTGTGTCTTGGAATTCAGTATACACACAGATCAGGAAACTTCATCTCATAGACAGGGATGGAGTGGTTCTGAGACTGGCCGTAGGCTGCAGTGATGGTTCCTGAAGGGCTTGGTGGGGGCCTGGGGCAGAAACACATGGAGGAGAGGGCATGAGGAGGGGGTTCTGGGGTTCCTCCCATGCAACCAACAGAGCAGCTGATTGGGATTTCTCTTTGAATAGGGACCAGTGACTTTGTCACCCCATGGGGTCCCAGGTTTCAAGCCGTTCTAGAATCTACAGCTTGAAATCAAGCTTCATTGCAGCTTCTACAGTGACTCTGTTGCTTTCGAAAGTGAAGTACCAGCCTGGGACACAAGGACTCCCAGCTCTTTTCCAGGGTTCACTGAACTGTCTCTTTCTCCCTTCAGTCTCTGTCTCCTTTTCTGGAGAGAGTTGGTACAACTCCAGCCCTGGAGACAGAGGCTGAAGTCAGGGAGGGCTGAAAACAGGTGCGAGAGTAGGACTTGGGGGAAGGGGGGAGTCCCTATGCTGAGCCACAGAGGTGGGGTTCCCTTGCCCAGGGCTGCCACTTACCGGATGGTGATTTCAAAGATCTGATTGAGTTTGCTCTGCAGCAGTGATGCCTAGACATAAACAGAGGGAACATGAGCTGGGGTCTCCCCGCATCCCTGCCAGCTGACTCCCAAGCCCACCTGTCCAGAGCATGCACTGCAGGTGCAGGGCAGTGAGCTTTAGGAAAGAAACTGGTGGGAGCTCGTTTCCAGCACTTCTCTGTGGACCCTGGCAATGGGTTCAGATCAGGCAAAGCTGCCCAGCAAAGGCCTGCTGGGGACAGCACAGAGGCCAGGAGCGCCAGGAACGACTTCAGCAACAGTTCTGGAAGGACCCTGGGCAGGGGGTCAGGAGGCTTAGAGCTCCTTAACTCCCACAGAGCAGCTGTGCAAAGCTGGTGTGTTAGGGAAGATGCTCTCTGGTTTCTTCTGACTCCAAATAAGTCCATGTGCGCAGAGAATGAGACTGAGTGTGTGTTCAGTAACTGGGCCTCAA
Source organism: Camelus ferus (assembly GCF_009834535.1). Lineage (NCBI taxonomy): Eukaryota > Metazoa > Chordata > Mammalia > Artiodactyla > Camelidae > Camelus > Camelus ferus. The sequence continues at coordinate 17,214,224 of NC_045710.1, read as the reverse complement.
CTCTGAGCTCATGAAATAGGCAGCATCTACCTCTCGAGATGGAACAAAACGTTACCAGAATGTAGGCTCAGAAAAATCTATATTATACTTACACGTATTTATATATATATTATTATAATTCTATTACTATATATAATTACTATAAAATATGAGAAGTATATATATTAGAAACATTTAACAGGAAAGAAAATTACATGTACTTTTATTGAGGGGGAAAAAGTACAATAAAATATCAGTTATTTGTAGATTTTGGACGTTTACAGTTACGTTTCATTGTTACTAAGATGGACACTGGGACTAACCAATCCTGGCATATCATTTTGTGCTCTTCCCGAAATTACAGACACAGTCCTTCTTTCTACTTGTCTGGTACTCTCTCTTTCAAACCTCTTTTTCAAGAGGTTCCATTCCACCCACCAGGGTCGCCCCGTTGAAAATGGGCCCTTTTGCAAATGCTGGCCACCTTTCCTGTGACCCGGCCCCTTCCCGTCACTCGGGAATCTGAGGATCCTAATGGCAACGTCCTTGCAGAGTTGTCACGAGAAGGAGATAAACTGATAAATGTAAGACTCTCCGGTGCAGAGTGAGAGCTATTTCTGTAAACTTGCTCTGACGATTATAATTATTATAATCTGTCTGCTTGGCCCTGGAGATCCTGAGTTCAGGACTTCCTTATATGAAAACTGTGATGTCTGGAGGGGTGTATGACTGATAGCTTTTGGTTCTGGGGGAAACAATATAGTGCCAGGGCATTTTGGGGATCAAACTCTAATTTCTGGATGACAACCAAGATCTCCTACAAACTCAGTCCTGGCCTGGACCCACATCCAGTGTCTGGTCCCGGGATCGGCCCTGTTACGCTTCACTTACCCGGGCCCCGCAGTGCGCTGCAATCTCCTCAAAGGGTGCCTTCTGGAACTTCTCCACCACCTGTCGCCGCCGTTCACGCTCCTGCTCCTCGACCGCTACACTGTCCACTGGGGCAGAGACCCGGGTCAACCCATGGATGTGGTCTGCGATTGCAGCCCTGCTCTCCCCTCTGCTGATGAGGGGCTTGGGGCATGGAGGGTGCGGTGCCATCACTTGGCCCCAGGGAAGGCCAGACCCTTTCCCGATTCTGCCTGAAGGTTCAGCCCCTTTCCTTGCCTATGAGTTTGAAAACTAGTTAAGTGGACCCTTAGGCAAGGCTAAAGCCCCATGTAGCTGCCCTGCCACTGGGACTCAAACATGAGTTCCTGGAACAGGAAGTACTCAGGGTAATTTGAAAAGGGACATCAACAATAGGAAAGTCAGACAGACCACAAAGGCCAGCACAGAGCCCCTACAGCAGAGCAGTCTGAGGCCATTTAGTTTAAGGCTTCTACATACTCTACTTCTTATCCAAAATGAATAAAAAAGGCGGGGGGAGGGGGAGGGCATCAAATACATTCATCGCGCCTAGCTTAAGGAGGCAGAGCAGTGGGGACGTTCAGAAAGAGTACCATCAGTGATGACAGAAATAAAAAAGGCTTGACATTTTGAAGGCATGATTTGTCATCAGTTATCAGAAAAATCCTCTAATTCAGGATACTTCACAGACCAATAATCCAGATGAGGTAATACTGCATCTCAAAATCTATTGCCATTATTAAATAAATATTGCTATGGTTTGTTCTTAATAGCTTTCATTGGTCAACTTGTTCTTTGTGTATCACATGCCACCAAAAAATTGTCAAAGTATTTATACCAAATAAAATTGCTTTTTACCTGTCTGACTGGTCAGGACCCTCAACTGACTGCTCTTACCAGCAGCCATCAATAGAAAGAGGGTTCCTGAGATAGAAAACTGACCCCTGTGAGAAGAGGGGGACTTTTAATTGCAGGTTTGGTAGCTGTGAGGCGTTTAGAGGAAGCCACCAGCCTCTGCCCTCATGTCTGTGCTGAATCTTACTTGGAGGCAGCAGATGGGGAGCTGCACACGCACCCACCTCCCCAGGACCCAGCCCCGCCCTCCCCTCCTTGGGGGCCCCCCACTTACCAATGGCTTTCTTTAGCGTCTCATAGGTGATCTCCTCGGCAGGCACTCGCTGAGGAGAGGGGAAGAAATGCTCAGAAAAGTGGAATGGGGGCGGGAAGAAGGCAGCTTTGGCTTCCTTAGTTACCTGGCAGTCCTTCCATTTCTCAGAAGGATGTCCTGATGGGCAGAAACTCCCTCGGGACACCCATATTCTCACCAGTGTCTCCAGAATCTCCCCGAGCAGTCACAGAGCTTCCAGTTGAAGGAGAGCAGTGAGATGTGGACTTGGGGAGGCTGAGACCCCATCAGTCACAAGTCCCACCTAAAAGAACTCACTGCCCTCTTCTTCTCCCCTCCCTCCAGCTGGTCCCATTAAGCCCTGGGGTGGCGGTGGGGGGGTGGGGGTGGGGACGGGGACACTGTAATGCAAACAAAACTTTAGAGAAGGTAACAGAAAATATTCAAAGCAACAGAAGGTAGTTAGCAAATATAATCTCAAATGAAAATTTCAAGAACTGATTAACATTTTTGAAGACTTCTGATTTTAAATTATCCACCAAGGTGATCCAAGTATTCAATAAAGGTAAGACACACTGAGGCTGGTCCAAGCTCTGGGTCACAGGATCTCAGTCCTCTGCAGAACCCATAAAAGGAGGTAGGAAATAATAAAACCCAAAGAAGGGTGCTCCATGGATGTGTTGCTTAGGTCAGATACTGAAACTAGTGAAGGAATTTGGACTAAATTCCAGGAATTCCCACTAGACTATGAATTCCTTGAGGTAAGACCTGTGATTTACTCATATTCCATCACTTAAAAGTAATATTAAGTGAAAGAAGCAGACAAGCAGAGAATTATTTCACTGATACAAATTTCAAGAAGTGACATAAGTCAAGCTAGTGGCTGCCTTTGGGAAGGGGGTGCAGAGGCAGGAGGCAAGGCAACGTCCTAGTCCCTGATCCAGGTGTGAGTACACGAGCATATTCACTTTGGGAAAATTCACTGAGCTTGGCATTCCACAAATGCTTGCTTGAGCAGGAATGGACAGAAGTGTAGGTATGGGACAGTCATTCAACAAATTCTAAGTGAGCACCCACTATGTGTAGGATTCTTGGCTAGTCACTCAGTTAAAATGGTAAAATTTGTTATTGTAAGAATTACACGCAAGAGAGAGCTGTACTGAGCATCATTCACTCTGAAGATTCATCTTCTGTATGTACATCCACCCATCCATCCACTGTCAGCACTGACCAACATCAGATATTCACAGGTAACCATGTGGTGATGAGAGAAAAAAAGGAAGATAGATCACTGGATGAAGGCAGGTAGACAGAAGCTGATGAAGGAGATGGACCACAAGGTGGGCTTTAAAGAATGGGCGATTCACGAAAGCAGAGGTGGAGAGGAAGGGTGATTCCAACATGAGATTCCATACTAGCAAACACGTGGAGATGGATGAGAGAACATGGGGGAGACAGCAGACCAGCCAGCGTGGGGCTGTGGATGTGCACCAGAGAGGAGGGGGAGAGGAAGTGAAATGGTAGGGCATTCCTGATAAATGGCTCTGAATGCCAGGCGTTGGGTTTGGAATTTGACCAAACCAGCATTAATTAATCACCTGCTATAAGCCTAGCATTAGCATTTGAGGCTACAGGGAGCCACCATGGGATTCCAGAGGGGTGGGCATGGGGCACGGTGGGCTGGAAGTGGAGAGAAGTGTAGTACAGCAGAAGGGTGGAGACCCCCACACCCCTGCTTTAGCCCTGGGCTAAGCCGAATCTCGAAAAGGGGAAGGAACCCATGTTGGACCTAGGAGGCCACGAGGGAGCAGGTGGCTGTGTCCCCAGGTAAGCACTTCTCCTCCTCCTTCTGCTTCACTTTACTTACCAATTCCTGAGGGTCTCTCAATTCTTGGGAAGGGAGAATTACAACAATGGAGTGGACAACAACCAACTCAAGCTGTGACCCTAACACATGTGAGGTTCCCAGTCTTGCAGAGCTGGAAGGGCCTTGGAGGACACCTGGCTCAACCTCATTTCACTTCTCCAATTAGCTTGAGTCTGAGCTTCCTTCTTTCCATGGGAAGGTTCCAGACCAAGGAGCTGTGGGAATGGCTGAGGGCGTTTAGAGGGAGGCTTGATCTTGACCTAACTGACTTCTTGCTCCAGGCTCATTTGCGGCAAGACTGGGTGTCCAGGCTCTTCTCCATGGCTGTGCCAGGCTGTCTGGACCCAAGGACCCCGAAAGTGTTCTAGTCCCAGTCCCACCCAGATGTGCATCCTCCTCACTTCTTGTTAAGTTTCCCCACATCTCCATCAATTCCCTTAATTGGCAGAGTCACCATTAAAAACAAGCATATTAGAGGGGACGGTACGGCTCAGTGGTGGAGCACATGCCTAGCATGCATGAGGTCCTGGGTTCATCACCAGTACCTCCATTCAGTAACTAAATACATAATTACCCCCCCCCCAAAAAAAAACCAAGCATCATGCATCTTGAGGACTCCCTTGTTACTGCGATACTCACCTCCTCCTTCTCTGGGCTGTTCCTGGATTCCACCTCCACCTGCAGGGAAATGGTTTCTCCAATGCTCTTCCTCTTGGATAAGCGATCCTCATCTGGGAAACGAGAAACCCAGAAGCTAGAGCTGCTGGCCCTTGGAGAGAGAGCCAGGATCACGCCTCCAGCACCATCTCCCAACCCCTCTGCCTCTGCCTGGTCTGCAGTCCTCCGAGGGCTCAGTACACACTGAGGATACAGCTGGGGTTTATGGAAGCACCTTTCTCTGCCCATCTTAGAGTGGTGAATTTTGCTCTTTGGGGCTAAGATTTTGAAATCATTGATGGTCACAAAAAAGCTGCTTATGACCTCAACTTGCACACATGCCATCTGCTGACAGCACCAGAGGCTGTCATTTGTGTAGCATCTATACGTGCATTTGCCTCTACCCTTTAGGGCAGGTGCTGTTAATATCCCTATTTTACGGTCAAGGGAACTGAGACTCAGGAGATGCCAAGGGAATTGAGACTCAAGGGATGCCAAGGGACTCATCTAAGATTTTTCAGGGAGTCAGTTGCAGAGAACTGGGTCTCTGATTCCAGAGCCCACGTGTGCTCTTTCCGGCACAGTGGGGCCTCTCCCGTGCATGGGCCAGGCTACCCCACGGGCTGGCTACTCCAAAGGGTCCTGCACTGAGGAGGAGTGGTGGGGAAGTCAAGAAGATCTCACCATAGATTTGCACTGTATCTTTCAGCTCTTGTATGACATCCAAGGTACCATGGAAGACGACCGAAGGACTCTCAAGTCCCTGACATTCAGGCCCTTGCCTGGCCAAGAAAAGCCAGAGGCAGGGTTGGATGTCCTCGAGCAGAGCTCATACCTGTCAGCTGAGGGACGTAGGGCAGGCAGAGCCTGTCTGAATTGTAACCACTGCCCCCCAGGACTTCACTGATCTTGCTCTGGCGGAAGAGAAACTCAATCACCACTCCATCGAGGTTTTGAGACAGCCTGGAGGACAAAGGAGGGAGGAAGCAAGTGAGAACCATGGGTGGTGAGAATGATTTCTTAATGACTTTCTTTATTATAAAAGTAACGTCCATTATACAAAATGACAGAGAAGCAAAAGGAAAAAAAATCACCCACAGTCCGACTTTCTTTCTTTTTTCCTTTCTTTCTTTTTTAATGGATTTACTGAGGATTGAACCCAGGACCTCGTGCATGCTAAGCATGTGTTCTACCACTGAGCTATTTCCCTCCCTCTTTACAGTCTCACTTTCCAGGGAGAATTGCATTCACATTTTGTGCAGAATCGCTCAGTCACACACACGGATGCACACACACAAACACAGCCCCGTCCCTCACAGTCCTGTTACAGGATCTATTTTTTTTTCTCCTATTATATAGTGAATATTTCACATGGACTATTCTTCCAGAACACTGTGGATGGGCTACCAGTTGTTAATGGTGTGGATGGGCCATAATTTATAAAGCCATTTCCTATTGTGGGATTTGTGGGATATTTTGTTTTTTTCAGAGTGTCTTTTCCTTGAGTTCCTCTGATGCCGAAATGATACCGGCCCACAGAATACAGTCTGAGAAGGCCACTTGGATTGATGGCAGTGTCTTATCAGGAAGGACTCCTCCAGGATGTGTTCCCATGGCCTTGGCCAAAGTTCCCAGAGGATGTATCCCATACTCTACGGTACAACATGCCAGGAAGGCCTAAGGCATGGATTACAGTCATGTAAGGGGAACCAGGATGTCCTGGCCACAGGCAGGGTCCACTTACTGCTCCTGAGTCCCTGGCCTCCCACTGCCCGCCTTCTTGCTCAGCTGCCTTGGGTGCCTTTGACCATGTCCCCGGGGTGCTCCTCACCTGGGCCTCTCCACAAACACGTCCTCAGGGAGCATGTACGGAGCCTCTTTCTTCCTGGTCTCTATCACCTGAGGTTTGGGAGGAGTCACAGGAAGAGCTGGGTTCAGCAGGGAGAGGGAGTTTGGAGCAGGAAATGAAGGAGCTCCCACCCACTAAGGGCTTCCTCCCTCCCACAAACTCCCGGCAGAGCACCGACAGCTGGGCTTCTGAGGGAGCAACTCAGACCAACAGGGACCCTCAGGGCAGCCTAAGAAACCCTGCTCAAGCTGTCCCCAGGGACACACATGCGTTAAGGTCCTCCCCATGCAGAGGTCTTAGCTCCCAAGAAAGTTCTGTTTCTTGCTCCTGTGCTCTATTTTCTTGTTGAAACACGAAAATGAGAGCATAGGTCACACTGTTCCCCAAACCCAGGGGCGCTGCAAAACATCCTGATGAAGAGTGACATGCTGAGTTTCCCTCAACATCCTTTGCAAATTTTTGACAAGAAAGGTGACAGCTATTAAGATGGTGAGAAGTGGCAGGACAGCTGGCATGCAAATTCGTGCAGGAGGTGAGTAAGACTCGATGCTACTACTTTTAATGAGGAGGATGTCGGGGCATTGCCTGTCCTGCCCTCCTGTATCAGCCCAGCGACCGGGGATTCCCTGCCTCGCTCAGGATGGTCTCGGGCAGGGCGATATCTCACCTTCCTCCGTGACCCGAGGCCAGGCCAGGCCAGCTGAGACTTGGGCTTCCTTGTTTAGTTTTATTTTGTTTTGCTGGTGTATTTTAACATTAATCCTACACATTATATGATTCCACTTATATATAGTTTGGTGTGTTTTAAGATGTCTTTTTGCAACAACTAAGAACATCTGATTGCAGACTGGGTACAAGATAACAACACCAAGGGATAACTGATCATTTAATTAGGCATGTAAATCACATGGAAATTATGTAGGAAGGTGTCCATGTTTTTTTAGCCACGAATACTGATATATATAGGGGTGAAATGACATGATAGCTGAGGCTTGTTTGAACATATGTCAGCAAAGGAAAAGCAAAAGAAAAGGAGACAGATGAAGCAAATGTGCAAAGTCTTCCTAACTGCTTAATCTGTGTGATAGCTGTGCAGATGTTTATTGTTTTACCCATGCAGCTTTTGTGATATTTGAAAACTTTCATAACAAAATCTTTTTTAAAAGTAGCTTTAGTCCCAGACGACCTGAGGGTGTGTGCACATGCACTTCCAGGAGCGGGGGAAGCACAGAGGGGCAGGAAGTAGAGGGGGGCAGGTAGCAGGTGGGGAAGGGGTACAGGATACCGCCCTGTGCTGTGTCATCTCCTATAGGAGGAGATGCCAGCTCTTTCTCACTATCATTAGTTCGCATGCCTAGACCATGCACAGGGCTCATGCAATTAAGGAAAAGCTGTTCTGGGGAAACCCCAAGTCAAGGGCCCCCCGAGCTCTCTGGGTAGCCAACCTCATGGATGTGCTGGCAGAAGGCAGGCACGGTTGTGAGCTGGCTGATGAGGTTCAGGTAGGCGGCGCCCAACGCATAGAGGGCACAGCGGTTGTAAACAGGCAAGTTCTCTTCGTTGACCTGGGCCACGTCCTGTGGCGACACATTGAAAACCTATACTGGTGCCCCACCCTCAGCACCCCAATTCCCAGCACCCTGGAAAGTCTAAAGGCCTATCTAGCGCCATGCTGGCTCCCTAAGACTCAATGAGGGGGGCTTGTTGAGTCTCCAGGTCCCCAAGCTTGGGGACAGAACTCCAAATACATATTTTAAATAAGTGCTCAAGGCGATTCGAAGCACAGCCAGGTTTGGGAACGAGATGATCTTTAGACAAACAAGTTTGTTTCGGGATCACTCCGGGCTTACAGGTACCCTCTCAGTGATTCCCGGAGTCTCATTCAGAACCTTGCAAGAGACCTGAAATACTAGGGGTGAAAGGATGTTTTTAAAAGACCCTATTTCCTGGGTCTCCTTTAGTCTGAAGATGAGGCAAAGTCGTGAATGAAGCACTCTTCGGTGGGTCCCTAAACAGGACCCTGGTTTGTGGTCTTTATGGAGGAATGGCCAACCAGGGTGTGACATTCCTGGGCTCCAAAACAACTGTTAAGGGGTGGCTACCTGGCACTCAGTAGTGCTTGGCCAACACAGGTCCCCTCCCCTGACCCCAAGCTCTATGTCCTGCCCACACCGGACCCCACCTGAACGGCCAGCACTAGGCGGATGAGGTCTACCACCACCTCCTCGTTGGCCAGCTCAATGCTGATGAGCGCCAGCAAGCCGTAGAGCGCCTCGTAGTGCTTCTGTATGTTCGTTTCCTCCTTACAGCTCAGGTAGATGTGTCTGTAGAGCTGCTGGGAGTGCTGGAGATGGGGCAAAAGTGGGGGCAAGGCCATGGCGGGCGGGATGGGGACAGGAGGGGCACGAGAATAGGAAGATCAGTCCTATTAGGAAGGAGTGGCACAGCTGTGTGTAACCCACCTCCACCTCAGGGAGAGGATGCCCTTAAAGCAGACCGCGGTAGAAGCCAGGACATGCAGGAGGACATGTTTAGGGAAGGGCGGGTCCAGTGAAACCAGCAACAAGAGCTGCTGCTGAAATCTGGTTTTAGGAGAACACAGTCAAGGGGTGGTCCTCACTCTGGCTCTAAATATGACCCGGGAGCTTGATCCCCTAGTGGGGTCGGCTTGTTGTCTGGACTAAGCATAGTCAAAGGGCGGTGTGGAGAGTATAGCTCAGTGGTGGAGTGTGTGCCTAGCACACACGAGGTCCTGGGTTCAATCCCCAGTACCTCCACTACAAAAAGAAAAAGAAAGAGGAGGAAGCAGGCTTTGGGGGCCTAGTCTGGGGTGATCTGGGGGCTGGAAGGCTGGGATCCATAGGGCCTGGCCCACCCAGGGTTTACTATGTCTTGAGGTCACACTTGCTAACCTTCTTCATGAAAATGGTGTCCTGTCGGGAGCACTTGTCCACTTTCAGCTTCAGGACAGAGATGTCACTGAGGGTACTGCGAGGGGACGAGAGGCCACCTTAGCCCTTGTATGAGGCCAGCTAGAGCATCACGTGGCATTGGTTGTTCCAACGCCTCCCAGTGTTCCTCCAGCCCTGGTTCTTAGCCTGATCTCCACTTTCTCCCAAGTTCTCAAGTGCTTGTCTCTTTTTCTTAAATACTGATCCAGATTACTCTCTCCTTCGTCTCTTTCCTCCTTTTAAGCTCCCCTCCCCCAGTCTCTACTGATAATCCTGCATCCCCTTCTTTCCTCCCCACCTGAGAGCTCCTTTTGGTACCTGCTCTGTGTCTCTCAAATTTCCAGTCCCTCCCTCTGCTTCCTCCCCGCCAGGTGGAATAGCCCTTCCAGTCTCTCCTTCCCTTGCAGGGCCTCAGGGTCCATATCCATGATCAGCTCCCTGGTGGGTCCCACTGAAGATCTGAATTGTCCTTCCACCTAGGTGTGAGGTCCTAACAGGAGTCTTCTCCCTCATCACACATCAGCTGGAGGGGAGACTCCAAGTTCACCTGATGGTAGAGAACTTGTGGCGGTTGCCATGACGATCAATGAAACTGATGAGAATCTCTAGAACGAAGAGACGGATCTCTGCATCCTCCATGAGGGCGGTGGAGAGAAGGCGGTCAAGGAAGTTGCTGGGCAGAGCTGACATCATGTTGTTGCACTGGAAACCAGTGGATACCTGCAAGGGAGCCCAGGAGAGTGTGCTTAGGAACCTTCTTGGCAGCAGCGAGGAGATGGAGGAGCAGCCAGCAGAAGTTGGGTCTGAAGCATCCATCCTCTCTAAACACCTCCCATCCCAGCTCCCCACATCCTCCACCTTAGGCAACTTTTTTGAACCCTCCAACATCTACCCAGGCAACCTGCTCAGCTCAGTTTAGCTGACCTGGGGGGGGGGGGGGACAGCATGCAGAAACATTACGTTGTTAAAAGCAAGCAAATGATGAGCACAAGAGGCGGGCAGAGGCCAGGGAGCTTCAGAACCTAATGTTCCAGCCCATTAGGGCACAACTGACGAATATTCACCACAAACATGCCTCATTAGGAGCACGGACAGTCACAAAGAAATGGAGAGACAGCGGGAGAACTTATAGCTGGGCCAAGGAATCAGAACCCACGCACAAGGCAACAGCCAAAGCACGCACACAGCACTTGCTTACACCTCTTCCAGCCTGGCCATGATGCGGGGCTTCTAATTAAAGCCAGTTGGCACAGACACTTCATCCATGATGTTGTCAAAGCAGTCAAAAGCAGCAAAAAATATTTACTGTTAAGTCCATATTGCAAAACAATGCCTTTGATGATCTAACAGGCCGCTGAGGCTCTAGTAAAGCCTAGTGGCATCAAGAGTAAACATCAATGTTCACTGAAGGGGGACGTATGTGTGTGTGTGCTGCAAACTGTCACGTTGGTGACATGCTGGGCACAAATTAATGAGGGCAAACTCAGCAAAGAAATGGTAGGAGTACATAGACCCACAAGGTAACCAGATATGTGAGCACAAAGAGCCTTTATAAAAATAAAGTGATGCTGAGCGGTGGGAGCAGCTCAGTGGTAGAGCGCATGCTTAGCATGCATGAGGTCCTGGGTTCAATCCCCAGTACTTCCACTAAAAAAAAAAAATAGAGTGATGTGAACAGTGGGGCTGGGTAGAGGGAATAGAGGGAAGGGAAGGCATGAGGGAAAGAGGGGGCGGTCAGAGTGGCATGGTTAGAGCAGAGACGGGCTAGGCGTGATGTAGGGGAGTCCAAGGAGGGAAAAGTGACTGGGGACCTTCAAATTCAGTCTGAGAAGTTTGAAATCTGAATGCACATCAGTTAGAACCTGAGACTTACTCTTTAACAAGGAGCAGCATGTGGGGGACAGCATTTCTAGAAAATTCTTCTTGGTTGTATTTATGATAGGTGAGGAGAGGTGGAGCAACTATGAGAATAACAGTTGGGAGATATCCAGAGTTTAGGCCAAGGCTGTGCCTAAGAACACCTGGGGAGCTTGTTACAAAGACACATTCTAGGACCTCACCCTGACAGTGCAAAATCTCTAGAGAATCCATATATTAAATAAGTTGGTTATATGAATAGCATTTGAGAACAGTAAATCTAGGCTCCATTGATGGCTGCAAAGAAGGAAAGAAGATGAATGTAAGGGGGGAGGGTATATAGCTCAGTGGTAGAGCACGTGCCTAGCATGCACAAGGTCCTGGATTCAGTCCCCAGCACCTCCATTAAAAATAAATAAAAACCTAATTACCTCCACCCAAAATAAAATAAGAAGATTAATGTAAAAAAACTAATAAAGGATATATGTATAACTGAATCACTATGCTGTACACCAGAAATTAATACAATATTGTAAGCCAACTATGCTTCAATAAAAAAAATTAAATTAAAAATACTAATAAAGGGAAAGATGGTAGCTGGGAGACTGAGGTGGGCACAGGTGCCAAGGGAGAAACAGGTGGAAGGGACCTGGGGAGGTCCTTGGAGGGAAAAGGGGCAAGAACCAATAGATTCCATCTCAATACAGAGATAACATTTGGGTGACAAGGCCATCAGTAGCTGAGAAGGTACCTCTGTGAAAGTTAGAAAGAGGTGTCCTGCCTGTTTTGGATAATCCAGCCCTGTGAGTACCCAGCCTGGCTAGTGAGTGGAACACAGGTTGGATTTCAGCCCCCACTCACCCCTTTGGCTGGGCATATTTGTGCAGTGTGCCACCTGCAGCAACTGTATGTGGTAGCCTTCTCTTGGTCCCTTGGAAGGAGCTGCCTCCTGCAGAGGCAGAGCAGGAATGGGGACAGGAGGCTCACCTGAAGGAGGGATTTCAGCAGCATAATCTGGGTCAGCCGGTTTCTGTTCTCCCTATAGACCAGAGACACAAATACTCACCAGGATGGTGATTATGGGTGAGTGAACACCCCACACTTGCCTGCCCAGTTCTCTCTCGTGATTAGATTCTCTATGAGGCTTATCTTGTTGGATTACCCTGGACAGTGACCTCCAGAGCCAGGATGCAGACTAGGGAATTACTGGCTCCCCTCCTTATTGGCGGGACAGCCTGAGGAACTGTTGTGGGATCCAAAGGCCCACGAAAGCCTGCTGAGGGATCTGAGAGTAGAATGAGAGAAGACAGTGAGGGCAGCACCAGGAAAGTTGAGGTGCAGAAAGGAGAGAGCTGGAAAATGTGCAAAGGGGAGTCTGGGGTGGAATCTAGGCTGGGAGAGGAAGAGGGAGAAAAGTGTGGTAGACTCACCCTGTCCTCCCCGTCTCCACGGGGTGATGCAGGGAAGGCAGCGGGACCTTGCTCATGATGAAGAGGATCACCTCGGAGCGCTGGTACGTGGGCAACGTGCTGGCAAAGGAGCCTGGGGGAGCAGGGAGGGCAGAGGGAAGGGAGGAGAGGGTTGGCCCAGGTAAGGCCGCCAGCTGCCGGGGTCTCAGCTCAGCCTTTCAGCTGAACAAACTACTGCAAAGAGTGCAGGCTGCTTCTCTAGAGAGACGATTAAGACTCAGAGGGAGACACCTAGGTAACTGCAGAGGACTCTTCCCGGCTCCCGTTCCTTCACTTGTTATTTCTGAGACTGGTTAAGGTCTCCGGGATGGAGAGGGGAAGCTCCAGTGACACAAGGACAGGAAGGATCTGAAAGTGATGGGCCCTTACGTGCACGCGTGGGCTTTACAGCCCTCTTCCACATCCACGTGCTTATCCACGGCCTTCTCCCTTTCCTATTCTCTTCTTTTTCTCTTCCTCACTCCCACCTCCCCTCCAATTACTCCACTGTGGAAGCATCAGGCAGGCCTAATAGGGACTGGGGTGCAGGAAGAGTTCGCCTCTCTTAGCCTCTGATCTGAAGTCCAGGCTGAGAAACCCAGGGAGATTGTTCTGTGCACTCACTCAAGTCAGGCCCAGGCCACTCTGTACGCTGTGCGCACAGCGGATTAACTCTATTTTCCGCAGTGTTCGTGAGTAACACAATGTGAGTGGATGACAATCCTACGCGGCCCTGCCGCCCCTCTGTCCCATCCTCCGCGGGTCCAGGCCAGGGCCCCGCCCCCGCCCCGCCTGGGCCCCGCCCCTCGCCCAGGCCCCACCCCTCCCCAGGATCCACCTATGGTCTTGATGACTGCCTCCTGGAACATGCGCTCTTCGTGCTCCTTGATGATCTTGGTGCCTAGGCTGATCGCCCCATCGTAGCTCCCGGTCAGGGCGTAGTCGATGCTGAGCCGCAGCTGCCTCAGCAGAGTGTTGAACATCTCCAGCACTGTGGGTCCTGAGCGCAGCGGGGTGGGAGACCCGAAACCCCGGGCTGGCACCCCTCGCTCATTCTCCCCTGCCCTGTATTACCCGGCAAGCCTGGGCCCACTTCTAGCCAGGGTCTTCCTCTGCCTGTCGACCTTCCCTGGATGATATCTCCTCTTGAGGAAAACCGGCTCTGACCCCTCCCTATGGTGCCTTGCCCTTTTCTGGAAGGGGAGGCAGCCTACTACTAAGGGCAATTCTTTGTCCTTGGTGGGGGGGGGGTGTCCCCAGCCCCCACTCCTTCACTGAGGACCCCTCTTACCCACAGAGCCGGTGGCGGCGATGACGGCGGCTTCCGACAGGACCTCCACGATGCCAGCCCGCACCGTGGCCGCACTGCGGCTGTTGGCATCCAGGTGGCTCAGGAGCTGCTGGATAACCAGGTGGGAGTGCTGCGGCTGGGGGGAGGAAGATGTGCTGGTCCCCAAACAGCAACCTCCACATGGCCCTCTGAGCCAGGGCCGCCCTCGACGGGGACCCAGAGCAGGGTGGACAAAAGGCAGGTCCCAAAGCTAGTATGTAGGCATTGGAAGAGGCCCAGATACCCTGGTTTCTTTTCCTGAGTCCTTCCCCCAACCTTGGTCCAACAAGAAGTTGAGTCAAATCCTAGTGAAGACCTGGATTTCCACTTTTCTCTTGGGCCCTTTCACTTCAAATGGATCAAAAGTCAATTTTAAAATACTGTCTTCCTTCTCATTTTTCCCGGGTCCCAGGTTTTATTGGTAAGGGCCACGAGAGGCCACGTGGCTTAGTCCAGTGCTGCTCAAAGGGTGGCCTGTGGTCTGCTGCCAATTCAAGATCTGTCTGAGCCTGTTTACATTGAGCTAACTGCAGAAATTGAGAGTAAGTGTTTAGTAAGCTATCTGACAAAGCCATGGCAGCCAGTTATGGTCTATGGGCTTGTATTTTGTGTGAGTTTTTCATTTACTTTTCCTAGGAGTTCTTTGTAATTGTGTTTTATAAAGTATGGATCTGTGACGTATTAGAACTAAAAACTAAACTGGTCCTTCTCCACAGCTAGGTTAGGCAGCGCCGTTTTGGAAAACTAGGGGCTTAGGAGCCACAGAGGACAGCTGGCTTTCTCCAGCTATGCACCATCCCGCTCCCAGAGGTGCCCTTGGCCAGGGGGACCAGGGGAGCCACCGTACCTGAATTGAGTACATGATGATTTTAAAGCAACGGATGGCGAACACCTTGGGTTCCCAAAGAGAATGGTTATCCAGATGGCTGTGAGGAAGAAGATATGGGGAGTGACTATGCAATGCAAGTGATGTTAGGGAGGAGAAGTTTGGTGGGAGAATGACACCTCCTGAGACATCAGGCCCCTCTCAAAGCTCCCAGGGGCATAGCAAGGGCTTTCAGGGGTAGGTGAGAGAAGGGAAGCATGAGGGACCCCAGAGCCCTCCCAGCCCCAGAGTTGGAGGGTTCCGTAGCTGTGGACCCAGGAATGAAGTCAGGTACCTTCCTTCAGCCTCAGGGGCTCTTCTGCCCACTTCTCTCCCCAAGACTGCACTGGGCCACCATGTGGTAGCTTTTGATGCCACAATGCAGGGCACACAGGCACAGAGAAGGGACCAACTTGGCCACAGCACCACAACCATAACACCTCCTCCCCAAGGAGGTTCCAGACCCGAAACAGTTCAAAGCTGAAGGCTGGTGGTGGTGGGGCACTCACATGAGAACAGGCTTGATGGCATTTTTGATGTTGCCAAAGGCCGCCCGGCCCAGCAGTTCCCGCAGGCACCTCTCAGCCAGTTCTGCCGGGTTCTCCTTTTCCTTCTCTGGTGCTTGGAGGGGTGAAGGGGACCGGCTGTGGGAACACACAGCACACAGGTGAAAGAGGGAATGCAGAGCTGGGAGGCAGCTTTGTGCAGGCCTGGGTTTCTGTGCTTCACTCATGCAAATGGTCACAGTAGGACAAGCCGGAATTTGATGTAGGCTGCACTCAGTCATGGGGACGGGGGAGCAGTCTATGCTGTCTGAAGTTAAATGGGGTAAGGAAGCCCAGAGAGGAGGAAGATTGTGGGAGGCAGGATAAAGTTCTTTTTATGGAAATCCTTAGGGATAGGCCTGATGTGCTTCTGTGGGAAAGATAGCTACCCTGAGCTCCATGGGCCTGGGTTGGGGCGGGGCACAGACCGAGAGTGTCTCCATGCCCCCAAGGCTTTGGAAAGAAAGAGAGATGAGATCAGAAGAGATGGAGGCAGATAGTCGGAGAAAACAAAAGAAAGGGGGAGAAAGGAAGAAGCGGAGAGAGTGAGAGGGAAAAAGGAAGGCATGGGGGTTGGCTGAAGTGTGACTCAGTGGCACTCAAGTCACAGGAGGTGAGCCCAGATCTGGACAGAAGGAGCCCCAGGATTCCTCATCCTGAGACCGCTCTAGACCTCCGAGGATATGCTATTCCAGGAACAACCACCAGAGGGCACACTAACTTTCCCACCGTCTGTAGCAGCACTGGCTCAACTGAAAGTAGGGAAACCAGTGCATCTTTTGAGTGGCCACAGGCTGGCCAAGCAGGCATGTTGAAGGCCCTGAAACACCATTAGGAAGTGAGGCGGAAGAAAGGAAGGGTCCTCATCAGCAACTGGAACCATGAAAGGCATTAAAAACCTCCTTGGCCTGCTGCTTCCTCTAGAAGACCCAGGAGACCCGACTCTTGGTTCTTACCCCAGGGAGCCCCGCACCTTCAGGAATACAGACCTTAGGAAGGTACAGTGGCTGGTAGAACACCAGATCCAAGGCTCCTAGGGAACCAGCTTTGGACTCACTGTAGAACAAGTCACAAAAACTGGGATCCCTGGCCTCTGAGCTGGGTTCACCAACCAGCCCCAGCCGCGTGGTTGCCAAGCACCCAGGGGGGCTGCACGCAGCCACTGTACAAGCTCCTCCCTCACCTGCTTACCTCTCAGCCTCCTCCACGTGTTGCAGATTGAAAAGCAGTGATGGGACGATCTTGTCCATGTGCTGTGGGTCCCAGATATTGGCCTGCAATTCGTCATTCACTGTCTTTCTTACCACCCCTTGTAGACCTTTGATGCCCGACATTCGGATTCTGTAGGGAAAAGGGAGACATGGGGCCAAAAGTCCCCAAGCCCTGACAAGTCCAGCTCCAGTGATAAGAAGAGGCGCACAGCATGGGGAGTAGGGATGCATTCAGCCATCAAGAGGCAGAACCGAGCCCAGCTTCTCCTCTTCGTGTGACTTGGCCTCCTGGCTGGTCAGCTTCTTGTGCTGGTGAACATGAGCCTGAAGGCTGTGCCTTCTGGTCGTCTCGGAAGTTCCCAGACTGCCCTTGCCTGTATCACCCAGGCTTCATCCCCAGGGTGCCAGACTCTTTAGTACCCAGCTGGGTTTTCTCCAGCCTGAGCCCAAGGTTTAAGAGCCCAAAGTGCTGCCAAGAACTGACGAGGCAGAATCTAGGGCTGTGAGCAGCTTAGAGGGGGAGGGTGGCAGGAGGGGGAGGCACAGAGCTCAGGCTCTCAGGC
Source organism: Camelus ferus (assembly GCF_009834535.1). Taxonomy (NCBI): domain Eukaryota; kingdom Metazoa; phylum Chordata; class Mammalia; order Artiodactyla; family Camelidae; genus Camelus; species Camelus ferus. The sequence continues at coordinate 17,197,067 of NC_045710.1, read as the reverse complement.
ACAAGGGGGTCTCAGCTGGGACTAAGCCGGTTGAGAAACCAGAGGGGAAATGAGTAACAGCACAGAGGGGACCCCTTTTACACACCCCCAGTCCTCACTGCACTCACCAAGTCAGCATGGCCCTTGCAGGAGGGGGCCCTTTTTACTGGCTATTTATTTTAGTCTGAAGTTCCTTTTTAAAATCTAATTATAAAACAATACATGCTAATTATAGAGAAGTGTAAAGACGATTTACCCCTGCCACCACCACTCGAAGATAATTATGGCATTTTGGTGTCTTTCTTTTATATAATATATAACAGAATTAAGAACCTATTGCATACATAATTCCCCCCCCCCATAGCATTCTATCACAAGCATTTTTCCACAACATTAACTCACAAACATGTTGAATAGTTGCCTGATACACTGTCAGATAAACTTTCTAAACTACTCTCCTATTGGGCATTTAAGTCATTTCTAAAATTTTTGCTTCTGGAATAGTGCTACGATGGACATCACTGTACAAAGTGCTTTACTACATTTCAGATCATTGCCATGAATCAAAAGGTAAGAAATGAAAAGCTCCCAATATTCCCTGATTCCTCTCCCCACCCCCAATGCACAAGCCGCAGGAGACCGCCATCCTCACTGTTCCCGCCTCAGCACTGGGGATCTTATTTTAAACATCTGCTCTAATTTTGTGGCTCAGAAAAATCCTCACATCTTGGAGCTATTTCAGTTCATATCCTTTTGATGATTATTGTTTGTTTTTTTTAATGGAGGTACTGGGGATTGAACCCAGGACCCCATGCATGCTAAGCATGCTCTCTACCACTGAGTTATTTTCCTCCCCAACTTTTTTTGTGGGGGGAGATAATTCGGTTTGTTTGTTTGTTTGTTTGTTTTTTATTTAATGAAAGTACTGGGGATCGAACCCATGACCTCATGCATGCTAAGCTCCTGCTCTACCACTGAGCTATACCCTCCTCGACCCCCTTTTGATGATTATTGGAGTTGAGCTGTTTTTCTAAATATTTCATTGCCATTTGTCTTTTCAGCTTCAGTTTTCAGTGCCGTTACCAGGGCTACTCTGGGCTTTCCCCAGCGACCATGACTGGGTGCTGGGAGGTGCCTAAGGCACCAAGATCCCCTGGCCCAGGACCAGTTAGGGCTGCTGGCAAAGAACAAGGATTCCCTGGGCAAACACTCCGCTACTTTGATCTTGACCCCCAGTCAACACCCAGAGCCTGGGGCTGTCCAGACTTGAGAACAAAGTAACTGGAAAACAATTCTGCTAACTATTCTTGGCTCCAGGTTAAAAGGTGTTCCCTAGTGCTCTGTTGAAATCAATCCCAAACGTGCTGGACTCATACATTCCACCCAAGAGAGCCTGGCTGGCAGGAAACCAAGCCCGGGGAGTGGAAAACTTTCTACCCAGGGCTTCCATATGTGTGGCTGTGAATTAATTTTTCCTCTCTCTTTCCATCTCCCCAGAAACCCTTCTACATATAACCCCTTCCTGGTTAAACATTTCATTCCATGACGCCCAGAGCTGACCGGACCCTTTCAAAATAAATTTGGAAGATCAGGCCTGGGGGAGAAGAAGCCTCTTACTGCTCCTTGGAATGAGCTCAGTGGGGGCCTGCCCATATGCAAGGGACCTGGGGAGTCACTGAACCCAAGGGGACCACACACACACACACACCCCGCACACACCTATTTACAAGACCCAAGGGTAGTCCTTGGAAAGGAGCTCTGGGTTCTGCAAAGGCTGTGAATGGACAGGGCGGGGGTAGGGGGGGTGGCGGCGCTCAGGGAGAAGCGGTACAGCGAGGGTATGGAAAAGAGACCACAAGAGAAGCCTGATGCAAAACTCCTCCCACTCAGCCGCCTTCCTTTCATGGGCGGCAGGGGCCACCCTGTGGGTGCTGTTGGCACTGCCTTGTTGCCAGAAGCAAGCCTCAGCACCCTTCTCTTGGCCTTCAGTCCACTCTCCATGCTGTCAGGACAGTGTGACCGTGTTTGCTTCTGAGCCTTCTCCCCTCCTACCGTGGATTGTGCGTGTGTATCTGTGTGTGTGTGTGTGAGAGTGTATGTGATTGTGTGCATGTGTGTGGTTGTGCATGTCATTGTACTGGTGTGTGGTTTGTATGGATTGTATATGTGTGTGTGTGTGCAATTGTGTATATATGTGAGAGTGTGTGAGAGTGTGTGTGTGTGTCTGTAGAGTGGCATGAGGAGTGTCCCCTCCCAAAAGCGTGGCACCACCTGCATGGTCAGCACCCATTACAGCCACACCTGGTTACAGTCCTGCACCTTCCCCATCACCTGCTTCCTGGACCCTTCTGCCACCTTCTCCAGCCCCTCCTCGGCCTCTTCATAGCCATCTGGAGTGAGGCTGCTGCTGAGGGAACCAACACTAGGGGAAGATAAGGGGCTCCTTTCTCCCACGACCCACACTGGCCTCATCAGAGGCACTGCAGCAGCATAGCCCCAGGGGACCCCTGACTCGTTCAAGAAAGGGGAGACTGGGGAGGCCAGGACATCTCCCATCAGTCATGTGGGGTCCTGCCCTGAGCCATTCATTGGCTTGGAAGCTTTGGGAACCAGCAACCAGGGGGATGGAACGGTTCACTTCCTGTTCCTCCAATGTAGACCATCATCTGCGGCCAGCAAGCACCCGACCCTGCTGTTGTACATCATGTGGCACTCGGGCCCCCACAAGGTGCTGACGTGATGCAGGAAGGAGCCGTCGGATGAGCTCCAGAACAAACCCTTGGACAGCTGGCCTCCTGTGGGCACGCTGGGCCCCCAGCCTCAGCCCCCAGCCCCTTCCTTCTCTGACTCCTGCAGCTTTAGTTGATAAGGACAGCTCAGCCCTTCTGCCTCCTTCCTTCTCCTCTCCCTCTGATCACATTCTCTGGTTTCACATCGCCTCCCCAGGGGGCTAATGCACTCTCTGTAGGCAGGAGTTTACTTCTCATCCTTTGCACCTTATAGTTCTAAGGACGATGCTTGACACAAAACACCGCTTTACTGCTTCACCAGCCTGATGCAATGGTTGTGTTTTATTTGTGTGGATTTCTTTGTGATTATATTTGAGGGCTTTTATTTCTATGTCAATGAGTGTATTTCTGTGAGTTAAGTATTTTTTACAAGTGTGAATACTATGTGTGTGTAAACGTGTGTTCTTGTAATTCAAGATGTTTATCTGAAAAGCATTCATGGCATCATTCACTTACTCAACAAGTATTTATTGAGAGCCTGCTGCTCTCCAGGAAATGTTGTAGCACTTGGGATGCATCAGTGAACAAAACAACAATTCCTGCCCTCACAGAGCTTACATTCTAAGTGAGGAAAGACGGACGATGAATGAGAAACATAAGTAAATTATGAAACATGTTTGAAGGGGATACATGCTATGGGGAAATGAAACAGAGCAGGGTGAGGGAGAAGGCGAGGGGGTGTGTGGGGATGTTCAGGGGATGGCACTGTTGACAAGGGGACATTTGAGCAAAAGCCTGAAGGAGGTGAAGGAGTGAGCAGTACCGATCCACAGAGGAAGCATTCCAGGCACAGGTGCAGATTGTGCAAAGGCCCTGTGGCAGGAATGTTCCCATGTGCTTCCAAGACAGCAAGAAGGCCTGTGTAGCTGAAGGGGAATGAGCAGGGGAGAGAGGGGAGGAGATGAAGTCAGGAAGGCAGCGGGGATCGGCAAATGTGAGATCTTTGGCTTTTTATTTGTGGGTGTATAGTTTGATGGAGAGTGGTGAGTGGGAGTGTTTCTAGGGTGTATAAATGCATGAATTTCTGAACAAGAGAGCTTGGGTGGGTGCACATGTGTGTGCTGTCCCTGGCTCAGCAGACCATTATCCTATATCTCACCCTGTTTTCTGTCCCTAGAGGCGGTCCCTTTAGAAAGCACATGCTGGGCACCCAGCTCTGCCTATGCACTCACCGAAGTCCCGCTAGGTACTCTTTCCCCACCGCAACGTCAGAGCGGAGGCAAACACCAGTGACATCAGACACGCAATCCAGACTGGGAGCCCTGCAGGACCCACTGATGCTTCTGTCATTAGAGGCACAGCCTCCCCGCCTTGCCTTATACTCACTTAGTCTTGATCTCCAAGTCCTCATGGCTGGAGTGGCACATTTCACTGAAGCGAGACACGAAGAAATCGTAGCTCCGATGGTAGGATGGGGTGTCCTCCTCGATGTTGGCGAACTTGACAAACTATGTGGGAGGAGAGAGGGAAATGCACTGAGAGGTGACCCACCGTGCCCCTCGCCTTTGCGCTCTGGGACTTGGCCTTCCCAGATCCTTTGCCGTAGTAAAGCCACAAGAAAACACACCTTGGGAACCATGCATCCCAGGTCTACCTCCCAGAGCACACTCAGGAGCTCTAAGTTCCAAATCCTGCTCCCCTTTCCCACCTACACAATAAGACTGGAACCCCTGGCCCTTCTCAGCCCTTCCCTGCTGGGTGAGCAGAGGATGGAGAAGCGAAAATGAAGAGGGCCCGTTAAGCTCTTGCACCCTCTTACATTCAGAGCTGCACCACACACTCAGGCTGAAAAGTTGTTAGGAGTAACCCTGACACTGAGCGAAAGCCAATGCCAAAGCATATAGCACCGCCCTCAAATGCGTTCTGGGAAATCAGTACAAATCTGAAATTTGATTTTAAAACAATTACATTAAAATTTTGAGTACATTTTAAAGGTACTGCCATTTCAGTTCAGTTCATCTCGCTCAGCATCCTCAGCTGCTGGATCCTTTCTGCCATCACTGTGCTAGGGACTCGATTTCAACCAAGTCCCGCAGAGAAGCAGGAATCACAGACTGAGTGGAGTTAAATTACTAAAAGTGCAATATAATTCTTCTAGGTTATTTTGTTTACTGTTGTAAATTTAATACCACAAACAACTCTAAACAGACTAGACCTTGAATAGATTCTCCATTATTCTGCCTCGTTATTATTATGTAATTTTTACAAATCTTTTTTGGTTCAAAAAGGATACAGAGTTATTCCTAAAGTATCTCGTTAGTGCACTCTCATCTTATTCATTGTCAACTGTCAATCTACAGCCCCATCTATTTAAAAGTTGCTCATAACTTTTTGTGGATGAAAATTAGCCACTTCCACAAACATCATTAGTTATTGTAGTGTTTTGTTCTTGCAGTAATAAGTATGCATTTGTTTGCTGCTGACTCACAGAATCCCAACATGCAGAACAGATGAGGAAATCTTGCCTTCTGAGGCATACCTAAAATGCGTGCATGTATTTGGACAGGAGTATTCTGATATTAGCAATAAATCCAGATGACATCGCTTGCATTATTGATGTGGTTACGTAGACAAGGCTAGTGGTAATCCATGCGATCACAGGATAGTTGATTAGACACAAAACTCAGGAGTTCCAGAAACAGTAAGAGGGCTGGCCGTTGGCTACGTGACCTCCTAAGCCCCACAGGCTCGAACACGGACTTAGGCTGATGCTGGGGCCGATGCTAAATTTGGGTGCATCGCTGCTTGTAACCACTGACAGGATGTTCCCAGGCTGCACTCACCACGGCCGAGGTCTGGCTTGGTTGGTCTACTGAGATGGGTCATGCAGCTCCGGGCTTCTAACTGCAGATCTACCTCTGACTGGCGGGGCGAGCTCTGAGTGGGACATTTGACTTCTCTCATGTTTTGGTTTTCCCATGTGTGGACTGAGCTGCCCAGTCTTCAGTCACTACATCTTTTATTTATACTGTATCCACTTCAAATATGATGAGGCAGCTTAAGATAAGCCTACGTATATGCAAGAGTGCATGCATTACAGAATAATTAAAACAAGAATGAAAATGAAAAGAGGCCAGTAATAAAGAGGGAGAAACAATCAAAGACTTTGCCCCTTGATATTCAGTGACTGTGTAGACCCAAATGCATGGCAGGAGAATGAATAACCAAACTTCATGTTCAGCGGCGTAGGAGCTTCTGGGCTAATAGCAGTGGTGTTTAGAACATTCGCGTATCAGGTACTACCCTAAGCATTTTACATACATCAGCTCTTTCATTTCTTAAAATGACACTAAGTGACAGAGATACTGTTCTTCTCATTTAACAGACAAAGAGACCGAGACCTGCAGATGTTATGTAATTGCCTGGGGTCCTGCAGGGGGAACCTGGGCCTCACACACAGCAGGCCTGAGCTCTGCCCAGAAAACCTCCTGGCTTTCCTCCTGCTCTTTGCTTCCTCCTGTGCCTCAGACCAAAGGACCCAGGAGAGTTGCTCTGGGGATGGGGGCGGTGGATACTGTCAGAGAGAACAAACAGAGGATGAAGAAGCCACCGGGGGTGGTGGGGGGACCTTACTTTGGCCTTATCAAGAGGGCTGGAAGAGTGAAGGCGCTGGTTTCCAAACCCTACGGTACAGAGAGTCCAGGGGGCTCCATAACGCAGATTTCTGCCTCCAGCCCCAGACATGCTGGGCCAGCCTTGGAGGAGGCCTGGGGGTTCGCCAGCTAGATGGTCTGAGGCTCACACTGGAGAAACACAGCAGGATCGCCGGCGGGCAGCCTGGCCACCTCCCCTCCCCTCCAGCCCCTCTCCCTGCCCTGAGGCCTCTCTGAACCGACTCCTCATCTCTGCAGATGTGACAGCCAGTCGTCTTCACATTCAGCTCTGACTTTCCTCTTCCTCCCGTCCGTCCTGGGAGCCACGAGCAGGGCTGGCGGCCAGTCAGGCGTGGCCAGAGCCACATTCGGGCCCAGTCTGTTCTGACCGGCTGTTAGCCATGCTGTCCAGGCCGCTCAGTATTTCGACTAGGGCCCCCTGGCTGTGAGGTTAAAATTGAGATTACAAACACTGTTTAAAAGCAGAAAATTCTGTGACAGCCACGGAGGTAACGCAGGGTAGAATACATGCATGGAGACTCCTTTTCTAGAACCACAGAGGCTTTTTTCTAGATTAGCCCAGCAGTCGCTTCTGAGTCTCTCCCAGCCGGGCCAGTCCCAGCAGGTAAGCTCACTGGAAAATTCCCTCACTCTTTTCTTCTGTGACTCTGTGCATCCTTGGAGTGTCACTCTTCTTCCCCGGAAATTTAGTTTTGAGTCTCCTTCTCAAATTTCGATTTTAACATGATGGCTCTTAAGAGTCCATGTAAATGTCTACTTAAATATAGACTGCGCCCCCTGCATCTGCTGGGCTCACTGACACCCATCTCCTGGCTCTGCCTCTGGTCCTTTGTGCGGCTGGGGAGGTCATGTAACTTCCGAGCCACTATTTCCTCATCTGTAAAATGGGGATGATAGGGCCTATGCCACGGGGTGGTCACCAGGGTCAATGAGGGGATGTGTGCAGTGCCTGGCGTACAACCTGCCTGGAGGAATGCCCCTCACTGCGCTGTCCACCCCACTTCGCCAGAAAAACAGCTTCAAACATGGTCACTGGGCAGCACGTTTGCTTTGTTTTGATTCATACCTTGTTCTGTTGGAAGCTTTCAAAACATTCAAAAGACCCAGGTCCTTGAGGAAGTTATTTAGAGACACAGGACTTTGCGTCAGGAGGAGCCAATGCCCCATCTTTAACACTGGGATGGCAGCAACACGCGAAAGAGGGAGTTAACACCTATTTTCTGAGTAATGACAGCATTAAACGTTTCTGTGGCTCCTGCAGTTCACGCACCCTGTTAGTCTCCCCAGCCTGCATCACTCCAATCTCTGCCTCCGTATTCACATCGTTTCCTCCCTTGGGGCAAATCTCCCTCTGCTTCTCTCTTACAAGACCCTTGAGATGGCACGTAGGATCCTCCTGGATGATCCAGGATAATCTCCCCATATCAAGATCTTTAACTTGATCACCTCTGCAGAGACCCTGTTTCCACAGAAGGTGATGTTCGCAGGTTTGGGACATATTTGGAGGGGCCATTTTTCAGCTTACCAAAACATCCATTATCTGATGTAACTTTTGGCAAGCCAGGGAGTTTAGTAGGATCTGCATATACTGCTCCCATTGTGAAGAGGAGGAAACTGAGGCTCGGAGGGAGAAACTGAATTATTTCAGTTTAACCAGAGTTGTGACAGGCGGAGCTGGGCCTTGCACTCGGGGATTCCGATACTCTGATGCTCTTCGCCCTCCACCAGTGGTTTTTCAGTTTTAATGTGCAGCAGAATGACCTGGGAAGCTTGTGGAAAGTGCAGACTTTGGAGCCACCCCAGGCCTGTTGGACAAGACTCTCAGAGGGTAGGACCGAGGCATCTGCATTCTGAACAACACCCTCCACCCCAAGTCCCACCCTGCAGGTTCTGGGGCAGGGCATCTAAGACCCCAAGTCCTTTGTCTCTCTACTGGTAAGCTGGACTAGTTGCTATGAAAATGACCCAAAGCAGGCTAAGGGGGAGAAGCATAAGCAGTATGTTGGCAAAGTGTGGGAAACCATGTCCTGGATAATCGAGGCCACCCAAGGCTGAAGAGATGGCCACCTCCTTTGAACTGGGGTGGTTTGGGGTTGAACCAAGGGTCAGATGGCTGGCCCTGCCATGGCTCCATCTCTGAGGCCCAGAACTGCAGCCTCCAGGCTCATTCCATTGCCTCGCTCTGTAAGATGCTTGCTCTATTATGAGGTCTGGTGATGAGACCGCCACTCAGAGGGTGTGTCCCTCATTTATTACCTCCCAGGTGGTGCCAGGACTAATAAAACAGGCACCTTTTGGTACCAGGATCTCTGAACATCTTTGGGGACCCTGGGTTTCATAGCTTGATGGGAGGAGCTTCCCTTCCCTGAGTCTGGAAGTGCAACAGCACAGATTACCCGCCCAGATGACCTGGTCACAGAACGTTGGCCTGCAGTGTCCCCACTGGGGCAGCTCTGAGGGAGAGCCCACCACAAGCTGCTCCTGAGTTCTCCAGGGCTGCAGGAGGAGGCCCAAATGGAAACTTTGGTAATTGTGGATCAGAGGATCAAATTGGGCTGCTTCATGGGGACCCTGCTCAAGGGACCACACCCCCTGCGGGAGTCCACCTGAGAAATGCACTAAAACCTGGCTGAGATGGAGGTGAGGCTCTAGGGCTTAAAGTAGAGACTTCATCTCTCGTGTTAGAGGCAGAATAGTGTTACGATTATGAGAAGAGGTCTGGAGCCAGGCTGCGTTTCTGAATCCAAACTCCCACTTAGTAGGAGGCTGATCTAGGGCAGGTTACTTCAGCTCCCTGTGCCTCAATCACCCCACCTCTAAAATGGGGCTGACAAGAGCAGCTGCCTTGTAGGGTTGGGATGACCAGCCCATTACAGTGAAGAGTTGCCACCTCATTTTTCCCCCAGTGGATTTGTGGCTTGCTGTCAACACTCCATGAGTTTTCACTGGGCCCATTTACCTGTGTGACTCACTAATGTTTTTAAATGCTTGATACAGCAGGAACTTCCTGTCTACATCACCCCTACCATTGCCAGTTCATACCTTACAAATGGCTTTTGTTAAAATGCTACTTGCCTCATGCACGAGATTGTGAAATAATAAAGTTGAGGGGTTTTATTTTTTTTTAAAGATAGCATAATGATGAGGAAGGTCTCCATAGCAACAAACTGAAGACTGTGACGATGTGACATTTCAAAGGCCATGGGCTCCGCGAGGGCCACCCTTTCAAGATCAAAGTTGCAGCTTTTTGTCCACAACAAAGGTGCCAAGCTTGCTGAAGGAGATCGCCAACCCTCCGGCACAGGCAGGAAGGAGCCATAGTTCTGTGAAAACTGAGGGTTACGAAGGGGCTGGGTCAACAGAGAGAAAGCAAGCTCCAAATATTGACATTGCAAAACCAGCTCTCCCCCGGTCTGGAAAATGGAAACTGAGCTGGTCAGCCTCACTTCAGCGCTAGCCAAGTCTCCCCAGGCAGGAGTCAGCCTTTCCCTCTTTGGTAGGTGGGCGTCCTGAGCCACATGACTTCCTGCCATCAACTACAGAACCACAGCTGAAAATCCTGGGCCTAGAGCGAACTCCAGCTCTCTCATGGATGTAGGGCTGCAGGCCTTTTCGCTGTGTTTGCCTACAGCAGGAGAAAGGGGAACTGCTGTTTTGCTGCACCAAGTGGAACCCTAGCTGGGATAGAGCCTGTAAAGCTCGTAACTTTGACTTTAACACCCCTGCCCTGTTCTCCCAGCTACTCTTGTTTATAGTGATTCCCGAGGGCATTTTTTACTCAAGTCAGAGGAACAGTCCTGCAGGGACAGGATCATGCCCTGCAGATCTCCTGGCGGCCAGCCAAGGCGCAGCAGTTCCCTAGACCTAGGATGTCCTCTCCCGTCTATCCATATTATGCCCTCCCTCCTTCAAGACTCTTTGCGAAACTGACCGTGGTTTTAAAAACCCCTGGGAAAGCCCAGTCTTGCTGCCTGAGAAGGTGATCCCTCTGGTCCCAGGTAGCCCCATGTACTAGCCACTAAGGCCTGCACTTGGGAAGTGCGGACCTAGGGAAGCACCGGCTGCCTCTGCTCTAAGATCCCATCGTTTGCTGATGACCCCCACTGGCCTCTCAGTTCTACCCTAACCTCCCTTCACGGAACCCACCTCTAGCCTGCTGGTCTCCAGTAGTGCTGATTTCCACACTGGGGTGGGAGATGGGAGAATTTCTACTCTATAGATGACAGTTAAAACCACAAGAGTTGATGAAATTGCCCAGAGGGAGCATACAGGAGAGGATGGAGCCCTGACCTTGGAGACCACAGACATTTCGGGGTGCATAAAGGAAGACAGTCATTGCAGGAAACCATATTAGTTTCCTATTGCTGCCGTAATCAATTACCACAATTTAGTGGCCTAAAACAACACAATTTTATTCTTTTCTTTTCTTTTACTTTATTTTATTTTATATTACCTTACAGTTCTGGAGAGCTAAAATGGGTCTGCAGGGTTGCTTTCCTTCTGGATGCTTCCAGGGAAGCAAGTCTCCTTGACTTTTCTAGCTTCTAGAAGCCACCTACATCCTTTGGCTCATGGCCCCTCCTCCATCTTCATGCCCAGCAGAGGAGCATCTTCAAATCTCCTTCTCTCTATCCTTACCTTCTGTCTGACTCTGATCTTCCTGCCTCCTTCTTATAAAGATCCTTGTGAGTACAGAGGGTCCACCTGGATGATACAGGATCATCTCTTCTCAACATCCTCAACATGATCATAATCTCAAAGTCCCTTCTGTCCTATAAGGTGACATTCATAGGTTCCAGGGATCAGAATGTGGACATATTTGGGGGACCATTATTCAGCTAACCATAGAAACTCAGAAGGATGAACCAGGTGGGAAGGGCTGGGTGACAAGGCCAGGACGTCAAGGAAGTATGAAGAAGGTGCAATCAACAGGGAGCAATGCCACCAAAGATAAAGACATCAGCTAAAAAATGAGTAAAGAATGGGTTTTTTGCATGGTTTCCACAGATTTCTAACTGCAAAGACCAAAAAGTATATTTACAATGGAGAGCAGTTGGCTGTCACCCCTTGAACCTGGCATCATCACACTTAGCATCCAGAAAAGTGGGCACCAGACACTTACACTCCTGTTTTGACGCTCAGCGTGGTACCCAGCACCGCCCTGGAAGTGTTACGGCCCAAAGTATTTAACTGCATCCAATCACACCTTCAGATCAGATTCCAGGTTGCAGGAAGTACAGAAGACAGGAGAGCAAAACGAAGGGCACCACAAGGAAACAACCAGACACAGCCAGTGACCCTGTCTCTTCAAAAGGTCAATGTCACAAAAAACAAAGAGGGGCAGGAGAGGGGTTGGGTCTGGTTAAGAGACACAAGAGACACAGAAGACCAAGTAAACACATGGTCTTTACTGAATCCTGATTTGAAGGACAGCAGTAAAAGACAATGTGGGACTACTTGGGGAAATCTGAATTTGAACCAAATATTAAAAAAGAAAATCAGGGAATGATTGTTAGTTTTGTCAGGTGAGCTAAGGGTATTTTGCAGTTATGAAGACTAACTTTCTTTGTTGTTTGTTTCTTTTTTCTTTCTTTTTACAGCGGAAGAGACCTGAACTTTTATTTAGACTGAGGGAACCAGAGAGGGAGAAAGGGCAGAGGCACGGAGAAGGAAATAAGGGCTGTAGGGAAGTTCCTGAGGAGGAAGGAGCCTTTCTGGGGAAGGATGCTTGCAGCAAGGTGAGGGACCCCTAGCTGACAGCCCCTGTTTTCTCAGTGGGCAGAAGAAGGCCAGGCTACCTCTGAGACTGAAGAAGCAGATCTGCAAAGGCACTTGAGAAAACAGAAGGTTTGCAGGGACCACTGAAAGGGTGAGAGAGGGTGTGGCCAATGAATGGAGAGGGAGCTGCCCTGAAAGCCCCAATACAAACGTAAAGCATGGAGCTGTGGTGGCCCCAGCTTCACGATGTGTGGTTCTGAGGCGGTTCTCTGAGCAGAGTGATGGGGCGGAGAAGGCGGGCATGGCTGCGGCGGGACCAGGAGGTGAAGGCAGGTGGACACAGAGTATGGTTCCCACTGGGTCCGGGGTGGGGAAGCCAGGAAGGGCACCTCAGTGGGAGCTGAACCTGGGAGATAACAGAAGGCATCTGGGGAGGTGAGGTCTCAATGAGACAAGAGGGGAGAGAGGACAAGAGGGGAAGGACAGAGCCTTTGGCCAGTCACCCCAGGAAGGAGAGCCCCAGGACCCCCTCTCACCCCAGCGTGCTGCAGGAAGCTGCCCTCCCCTCCTCAGGGACTCACTGTGGCACCGTCTCTGAGCGTGCTGGACTTGAAGCTGTGGTGCAGCACAAACATGATGCCTGTATGTCAGTGGGCTACTCTGAGATCAAAAGGCCATTTTTTGAAATCGGGGTAAAAGTCACAAAACAGAAAATCAACCCTTTTAAAGTACACATTTAATACCTGCACAATGTTTTCCAACTAAAGCATTTTCATCACCCTAAAAGGAAACCCACTTATTAGTCATGAATCAGTTGCTTTCCATTCCTCTCTCCCCAAGTCCCTGGCAAACACTCATCTGTTCTCATCTCTATGGATTCACCCGTTTTGGATATCTCACATAAATGGAATCATACAATATGTGACCTTCTGGGCTGTTTCCACTTTTGGGCTATTGTGAATAGCGCTGCTCTAAGCATTAGTGTCCAAGTGTTTGAGTATCTGTTTTCAGTTCTTTTGGGTATGTATCTAGGGAGAACTGCTGAGTCATATGGTAATTCTATATGTTTAACTCGTGGAGAAACCACTGAACTGTTTTCCACAGAGTCTACACCATTTACATTTCCACTAGCAATGTACAAGTGCTCCAACTTTATCCATACTCACCAAGACCTGTCATTTTATAGGAATTTTTTTAGTACAGCCATCAGTGGGTGTAAAGTGGCATCTCATTGTGGATTTGATTTGCATTTCCTTACTGATTAGTGATGCTGAGCATCGATTCATGTTCTTGTTGGCCATCTGTGTAACTTCTTTGGAGAAATGTCTATTCAAGTCCTTTGCACGTTTTTAATTGGGTTGCCTTTTTGTTGTTAAGTTGCAGGAATTTCTCACATATTCTGGTTACTGGACCCTTAGTAGATATATGGTTTGTAAATGTTTCCTCCCATTCTGTGGTTGTCTTTTCAGTTTGATAGTGTCCTTTGATGCACCAAAGTTTTCAATGTTGACGAAGTCAAATTTACTTATTTTTTCTTTTGTTGCTTTTGTTTTCACTGTTATATCTAAGAATCCATCGCCAAGGTCAAGATCAAAAAGATATACACTTAAAGTTTCTTTTAAGAGTTCTATAGATTTAGCTCTTATATTTAGGTCTTTGATCTATTTTGAGTTAATTTTTACATAAGTTGTGATAAGTTAAGTTTTACATAAGTAGGGATGAAAGCGCAAACTTTAAATCCATGACCCTTTGTGATATTTTATGATTAACTCTAGGCTGATATAATAGATTGTTTATGTAAAAGGCCTTGGCATTCTCAAAATGAGTATTTTCAGTTATCTTTAGCGAATGACTTCAAAAGGTCAGGACACACGGTCATTGCACTGTCCTGAAACACACACTTGGACCCGTCAGGCAGCGAGTCAGGTGTCCAGAAGCAAATCCCTAAGCAAATAACTGAGCTTATTTGGCCTTGGCTCCCCATCTTCTCCTGACTTTCCTGGTCCCAAAGTGTTATCCAGGTTCAGATATTCTCACTAGACTTGAAAGTGTCACTTAAATTCTAAAAATTATACTTTACTGCATATAATGTGCAGGAATGGTATTAACAAAATAGACTTTTTGTGACAAGTCTCAGCACAGTCTCAGTCCTTGGGGTGGCCAAGTACAAGTTGGAGAAATATCCATTAAGGATGAAGAAAGAGAGAGAGGAAGAAAGAAAAGAAAGGAAGAAAGAAGGAAAGAAGGAAAAGAAGGAAAGAAAGAAAGGAAGAAAGGAAGGAAGGGAGGAAGGAAGGAAGGAAGAAAGAAAGGAAGGAAGAAAGAAAGAGGCAGGGAGGGAGGGAGGGAGAGAAGAGAGAAAGATAGAAGGTCCCAGGCTTAGAGGACTGGAAAGAGCAGCTGGTTGAGAGACGCCACTAGCAAAGGCTGCCTCCAAAGCTGGACTCTGAATCTAATGCAATTATCTATTGACTCAACTTACTTATAATCACCTGTCCTTATGTTGTCCCCGCTGTCTGCAGTACAGTAATCATTAATCAACTCGCCCTCTTGCTAATGCAGTGATTCACTGCTCTGGGGACTCTAGGAATTTGCAGGATGCTGAATTTTCAAGGCTGTAGCTAACAAAACGCCTTCCTGGGCCAGGATGTGCCGTAGGGAAAGCAAGAGCTGGCAGCCGCCTGCCTCTGTGTCCCCCCTAGGGAGGTGCCCTCTGGCCGCATGAAGACTGGTTTATTTTCCATTCAGATGTTCTCTTCTAGACTATAGTTATCTTAAACAGGGCAAGTGAAACAGTATCTGAAACCGTTGCCAGGGCAACCTGACAAAAGACTTTACCCTCGGTGACAGTATATGTAATTTGTCAAAGGCAGCTGGCTCAGGGAGAGAGGAAGGAGAGAGGAATAGGTCGTTACTTCTGGTCTTTGAAAGGAAAGCTGAAATACTATCTTCAGGTTAAATCAACTGAAGCAGAACAGGAAAGCAATTGTGACCTGTGCAATAAACACTCAGAAAAGTCAGTTTGGGAAGGCTGAGAGGCAAACCTTAAACCTTTTTTTCCCTGATGATCTCTGTAAAATCGTTGCATGTCAGGGCTTTTAAAACCAAGTGGCTTGAAGACCTGGAGCTGAAAGTAAGCTCCAAAGAGGAGAGAACAGGAGAGAGGGCAAGAAATTGAAGAAAGCAATCAGGATGTTCAAGTACATTAGATGCATGGAAGCTGGGAGTTCTTGACACATCTGCTAGCTCTTCTCTCCCCAGACCATAGCCCCCTTCATGAGAGCAGCCACTTGTACTGAGACCAGCATCACAGAGCTTGGACCAGCTTCAATCTGCTCATGGTATCACTGAAAAGACAGGCCCATGAAAGATAACCGGCTCGAGGTTACCCAGCTAGGAAAGGGCAGAACTAAGCCCAAAGCCCTGTCTCCTGCTTCCCCGTGATCTTTCCACTTATCTGATGCCTCTGTCCTGCGAACATCAGTTTATTCTATCTTTGAAAGAAGCATAACCTGGACAGCTTTCAAAGTATGCCCCATGGAGACAGGGGCCGAGCTTGGAGGGCACCGGGCATCCCTTGCTCTCAAAGGTATACCTCCCTTTCTGTTTTTATATCTATGGGGGCCCCACTGAAAATTATTTAAGGGAAAATCATTTTTAAAAATCAGAAACCAAGAAACTTTTTCCCTCACCTATAATGAATAGTGTCATAATAAATACTTTCTATGTGTTAAAAAAAGAAATCGGAAACCAAATTGGAATGGATCACAACAATGCTGACTCAGAGGTTCTACCCGCCTCTCCCCACCGCTCCCACCTCCAGAGCCCCTTGGGCCTCCTTACCGAGTTGGTGCCCAGGATCTGCAGGTTGGGTTTCTCCGACTCAAGCAGCTTGGCCACCATCTTGAGGAAACTCTCCACGAAGAGGTTGATGCTCTGGCAGTGGCAGGCCATGAGCAGCTGGTCCAGGGCCTCCATGGCGATGCACACGTACCTGGGGAAAGTAGCACCATGGCCATCACTCCGCCTCACGCCCACGCCACCCCCGCTGCACCAGCTGGGCAGCCTCCAGGTAACGCAGCTCTTCCACAGGTTGTCAATGTCTGGAGAGCTGTTCCAACAAGTGCCCACTCCGGCCCAGCACAGAGAATCAGAATGAATCAGAGCTGGAAGGAAGCCTAGAGGCCAATTTATTCAGCCCTTTATTTTATAGATGAACATGAGGACAGACAAGGTATACCATTTCATGAGTAAATACAAGCAGAGAGGATTGATGCCCTGAAGAGCAACTTCTGAACCCAAACCCAGTGGGATCAGAGAACTACTCAATCTAAGTCATGAAGTGTTTGTTGAGCATCTGCTGAGGAAAAGCTCTGTCCTAGTCAGTGCAGGGGTGCAGGTGTGAAGAAGTCCTTCAACTTAAGGAGTCTGGAGCTGGATGGATACACGGATGTCTCTTCTAAAGGGAAAATAGGAAATGCTACAAGAAAACCACGCACGATGTCCCACGAGGGTTCCAAAGAAGGAAGGAGGCTCCAGTGGGGAGGGAATGAAGAACTTTCTGCAGAAAGTGTGAAGTGGCCTGGGTGAGCAGACTGCAAAGGCTAAGGAACATCAAACTGCAAGTTTTGCACTTGAAGCCCTCAGAAGTTCTGCAGTGAAGCACTGCGCAAACAGAATGGTTGACAGCACTACCGTATCTGGTGACACTTACCCGGGGAGCATTTTTTCCTCTGGAGGATGAGATAGACACAGAATAAAAATTCTTTTCTCCTTATGAAGAAGGTACTCTGTGTCAACTCTGAGTCCCTAACTACTTAATTCTTCTAAAGTCTAAAACCTGAGGGAATACGTTCAGAAACTGGGAAGACAAAACACCCAACGGAGAATAGCTTACCAGTTACATCTGCCCATCCCATTTTTTGACAACCAAATAAAAACTTCTTCACATTTCAAGCAAACCCTAATAATCTCTATCCTAATTCACAATTTTACTTTTAGAAGCAGCGAAAAAGAGGGCTGAACCCTTTTCCTACCTGCCAGCCCTTCAACCACTGGGAAACAACTATCTTATTTTCCTTGTCCTTGTCTTCTCCATGCTAAAAAGACCCAGTCCTTTCCAGACCAGCCTTTGCAGGACAGCTCCCAAGTATCGTCTTCGCCAACACCTCTCTTAAATCCCAAGGAAAATGCCACAAATCAAATTCCTACTGAGAATTAGGAATGCACGTCTAAGCTCAAACCCAATATATGTCCCATGGCAGTGACCTAACAGGCATACGGTCAGGTAAGGTGCACCCCACCAGTTACAAAGCATCTGCAGTCTAAAGAGAACTAGGTAGACAGACACAGAAAAAGGTTACCTTACATAACTTCTAATAAGGGAGCCTCTGCAAAACTGCTCTCGTTAAAATTTTTATAGTTTTCATTAAGGAGTTAGGTGTCTGGGGCAGAATGCTAGATGTCTCTCCAGGAATCTATTCCCCCCCCCCCTTTTCCCTAGTAATTTAGAAGTTTTGCCTAGCTGTGGCTGCTCAGTGGGAACATTCCCCAGCTTCTCGTGCTGCTAGTTGAGGCCACGTGATTTAAATGTTGCCATTAAAAGGAGCAGAGTAGGGGAGTGAGGTGAGCAACACCAGCCCTCCTCGTCCTCTCTTCCTGCTGGCTGCAGGGTGGCAGCAACTGGACAGTCAGAGGTGAAAGCACCTGGGTGACCTCATGGAGCAGAGCCCACTGATCCTGCCTGGACTATTGCATGAGAGAGAGAAAAAAAACACTTCCATACTGCTGGAGCCACCATGCCTTTTTATACCCTAAATAACCCACGTATCTGATAAGCAGGTTGCGGAGTGCTTTAGAAACCCGAGGGTACAAATAAAAGTGAATCCTGAGCAATCCAAAGCAACTCAAGTAACTGCCCTCACAGGAAAGAGAAGTCAGGCTGAAGATGCCTCCATCCTGCCAGAGGAGAGACTGCTGCAAGACTTCCTGGACATGGGGTGAGGCTCATGTGCCCATCACAGGAGATACCTGGGTTGCTAAGGAGTCAGACTGATGCCTCTAAGTCAAAGCAGTAGCAAAAGGCTACTCTTAAAGAAGACGGTAGAGCTGTCACTATGGGCTTTTCCAATGTTAAAGCTGCCCGATGCTCTAAAGCCAGGTTCATGTGCCACGTACACCAAAGAGGATGAATGAAAAGATTTGCTCTTCTCTGTGTCTTGACCCAAATCATGTCTATCGTCAAAGGTGAGGCAGATAGCACAAAATTCTTGATTAGCTCATCTTTGTCTTTTTTTTGTCTTTGCTTTTTTTTTTTTTAAACAAAGTTTGGTTAAATAAAAAAGAAAGCACAGAAAGCATGACGACAGGACAATTTCTGGAGATACAAGGTCATGACTCAGGCTTCACAACACAGCTTGCAGCAGCCACTCAATTTCAGACACTGTGTCTCCAAACTGCCTCGCACAAGAGCCAGCTTTGCAAATTTAAATGTATAACATAACAGCAGTCGAGATGTTTTCTAAATGCCTTTTTTTTTTTTTTAAAAGACATCAGATACTATTTTTTAGGGACCTCTGGGCTAACTTCTCTACCAAGAAACCATTAAAAAACAGCCTTTCTACTCTGAAATTTTCCTTTCTACTTCGGTAAAATGTTTATTTTGTTTACCTAAAGGAACCAAATCAACTATTATTAAATTAAAAAATTTAAAATATTATTAAATAGCTGTCTCTGGGCATATTCACAAATGGATCTGGTCACAATCATGTTCTTGTCTACAGAGTGTCTTTCAAATACAAAGACTACACTGGGTCTCTGGGCTCTTTTGGTGAACTGGAGTCATGGTCCTCCTGCTCTGGAGGGCCGGCCAGTCCTGCTTCACGATGGCCTTGCCCTTCACAGGCTGTCCTGGTCCCCGTCCAGGGTATCTACTGTGCTTTGCAGACCCAGTCCCAGCATGTTTCTGGTCCTCTGTGCAGGCTGTGAAGCGGACTGACTCCTGCAGGTTTGGGGAAGCAGCCTGGGCCAGGGCCCTTGCAAAGGGACAGGTTTTCCCTGCAGAGGAACCCGGACACTTTCCGGCAACCAAACACGGCGGGTGGGAAATGAGAACAGGCACTGTGGAATTCTCTTCTTTTAGGAATCATCCCAGCACCCTTCTGTAGGAAGGGTTTCACCATTATTTTACAGAGTTTAAATGAGGGAAAGGAAGGGGTGGGTGGGGCTTGGCAAGAGAAGAAACTAGAAGGCCCCCCCAAACCCCAGAGCTTAGATTGCTGCTTTTCCTTTTCCTGAAAAAATTCCCAGAATATCCTGATAAGGAAAACCATCCTTTCCTAGCCAGAGGGGGGAAAATTGGCTTCTGACCAGGAGTGGAAATTTTGATGGAAAATAAAAACTATGGTAGACGTGAAACTGAGAAGTAACAAAGTTTAAGGCCTGCTTCTTGAATACACTCTCCTTCAACCCCCATCTTTGATCCCAGCAGTAAGGATGGAAGGATTGTAATTATGAACTTGAACTTTTCAAAGTATCTTAGAAGGTTGGAAATCAATGGGACCTTGGACCCTTCTAGTCCAGTGCTTGCTGCATTGGTCCATCTTACCATAATCTCCCTGGGCACGTCTTCTCTGTGAAGTCTGTACTCCCAAAGGGAATAGAGCACAGGCTTCTTGGGGTATATCCACTGGGCTTGGTGACCTGAAAGGGGTCAAATGTCATAACAGGTCTGAGAAACTGGCCTGACTGGGTTGTTGGAGCAGGATGGGTCAGGAAGTCGCTGGTCAGGACTGGCCCACTGCAGGGGCCCAAGGGAGAAGGCAAGAGCAGGTGACGGACCACAGCAGAAAATGACAACCAAGAGTTCTGGGTCCACTCATAAAGCTTCACCCAGCAGGTGAAGAAGGCAGAACCCAAGGGATATGGGATGGACCGGGATCCGTGGGCTGCAACCAAGGTCAGGCCAGGACATTGGGCAGGTTATAACAATAGGAACTCAGGGTCATGGGCCAACCAAGGTAGAAGGTGAGGAAAATACACAGGGGGCCTGATGCTTAGGAGTGAGGCAGGAAGTACCTTGTACTGAATCCCAGAATAGGCTGCTGGTTCTGCTTGAACACCGTTCACTCAGTCAGGAGTGGCCCTAGGACCCTGCAGGAAAGGGGACCCAGACTTCACTGGAGAGGAAAGGCAGATCCAGGGTCAGAGATGGGGACCAGCAGGCAGAGAAAGGGGGCAGCTTTAGTGGGGCCAGTCATTACCCAAGAATCCCTCACAGAGCAGCAGACAAAAAACCTCTTATTCTGGGCAATTTGAACATATTTAGTCATGTCCCCACTGCTGGACAGAATCTTCTGGGTTTTAGGAGCCCAGAAGTAGAGGCTGACCTAAGCCAAGTGGGGAAGGATGAACCCCCTCATCTAGTAGGAACCTGTGATACCTCTTTCTGAAGGGTCAGCTCCATCCTACCAGGTTCAGGATCCTTCTGGGGACTGTGCATCCCTCGGGAGCCCCACCAGGTGAGCTCCAGGGCCAGGCTCCTTGCGGAGTAGCCCATCCCATTTTGGCATGGGCGTCTCCTTCCTCCACAGTTTCAGGCACTGGGGAACCTGACAGGTTCTAACGTGGCCTACTGTACGTGGTCACTGCTCTGTGGTCACTGTCCACTGACCCTGAGTCTCACCCAGCACTGCCGTTACCTCCCCTGTCCTTGAGTTTCTAGGGGTGCTTTAGCAGCTGGGCTGAACTGGAAGGGAAGAGGGCAAAGAGGAAGAAGAAAAATATCAGGAATTCTTGCTTTTTGTTGCTCTGCACATGACTGTCCATCAGAGTCACACAGAGCACCAACACCGTGGGAAACCTGCATCTTATCCTCTCTCTGCCCACATTTGCTTTTCACCCCTGATGCTAAACACAAATGAGCAGAGTTCACATACATCTGGAATGGGGCAATTCTGCAGGGAGACAATGGGGCAGAGGAGGGTAGATCTGCCACTGGGTCCAACACCCAAGGTTCATGCCCACATGGTCAAACCATAAACACAGACGCCTGCAAAAGCAAGGAGACAGCTTCTCAGGTTGCCTGTGTGTGAATATTTCGCTCCTCCAAAGCCGCCATCAGTGACGAGGAAGGTGATGATGACTGTGGCGTCGGGTAAGGAAAGACGAGGAGGGAGAGGAGAGAGAATAGGAGAACAGATCTAACAGATTTTTCTTCTCCAAGCGTTTATGATTAGAGCCCCCTGTGAGGCTGTTAAGACTTTAAATACTTAGACGCTGCAATGGTTATTTTTAACAGAACGATACCAATTTTGAATTGCAGTTGTAAGGGCAGTGGAATGTTTCCAAGCGGCTACAGGACATTTTTACTGAGAGAACCATCGCTGCAGATAGGGCAGGCAAAATTAGCATTTAATGTTTAATGTTATTGTTTGCATATTAGTTTCAGGTTCAGTCTAGGATAAAGTCATTTTAACGTGCTTAAGCCTGCTTTATAATATGTCAAGGCAATTTATATAATCAGCATGTACAGTATACTCATGCCCTTTTTATTGCACGTGTAACCTAATTTTATTATATAAAGGGATCGTAGAGATGAAGTGTTTGGGGTCCTGCTTTTACACCCGGGATAGCTTGCTGTAAGCATGGCTGGTGGGTCCTGTCGAGGTGTGGACCTCTAGATCTTGTCAGCACAAGGCAGACTTTTACACTCTGGTTCTCACTCTACCTTCCTCATCAGGCGGAAGGAGCCTTGGAGGGCGATGGGGCTGCTGGCTGGTAGGCGTGGGGTGGTGCTGAAAGGGCTCCAGGGGAGAGAGTGCCGCAAAGGCTCAGAGGCCAGAAAGCCAAGGAGGGGTCGTCAGCTAGTCCGTCTGGAGCGGGTCTAGGGCAGGCACGGCAGGTGAGGTGGGCAGGGCTAGGGGAAGGCAAGTTAGGGGTAGGTAGTGGAGGACCCCAGAAATCAAGATGACAATCTTGAATTGTATTCTGAAGGAGCCAGGAAAGTGTAGCTTTGGGTCGGTGTTGTAAAGATCACGGCTACCAGAATTATCTGGAAGGACCAGACCAGGAAAGACGGGAAGCAGGGAAACAATTTGAAGACTACCGCCATAATCCAGAGTCTGTACCAGGAGAAAGGCAGGAGCAGAGGAAAGTAGAGGATGGATATAAAAGGCTTCATGGAGAATAGAACGAGTGGGACTTAGAAACATCTGCCATAAATCTACTCTTCCGTCTGCCCCATCAGCAGTGCCGCCAGGGACGTCTTGAGTTCTCTCCTCATCCAGTCCCTGCCCAAACTGTGGTGTGACGGGAGGGCAGCAAACACGGTAAGACCCGCGCTTCACTGGTTTCACTGTGGACATAACCATGCTCAATAGATAATATTTAGGAAACACACAAAAAAGGTAGATGGAAAACGAAAAAAAAAAAGCAAGAACTCCAGCCACACTGCTCACAAACAAGTACTCTTAGTATTTTGGCATATTTGTTTTTACTATATTTTCTAGTCATTGAGATTTGTTGTTGTTTTTAACTTGATTTAAACACTGTGTTTGAATTATGAATTCTGTTTTTCATTTACTCAAGGCAGTTTCCATATTATATGTGAAGTATGTTTATAAACACCATTTTCATTGACTAGATGGTATTTCCCCAAGTGATAAACACCAAAATTTACTAAACTATTCACCTCTTATTAGACATTTATTTCTACTTTTTCAGTGCTCTTCATTACACAATGAACATCTCTGTGGGTAAAGTTAGATTACATTTAAGATTGATTCTTAGGGCTACATGAATAGAAATAGAATTATTGGATCAAAGGGCATAAGTGTTTTTGAAGCTCTTGACATATACTTAAAATTACTTTCTAGAAAGGCTCAATCAATTTGCACTCATTCTAGAAAAGTATGACAATGCTTCTAATTTTGCCATCCCTGGGTTAATCCTGGGAATTAGATATACTTGAAAAAAATCAGTTTGATAAGTGAATGTGGCATCTTAGTTTTTCAATCCTCATATTGGATTATAGGTTTGTTAAATATTATCCCATGTTTGTAATCAGTTCAAGCTCCTCTTCTGTAAGTTGGTTATTTGGGGCTCTTGCCTCAAACCATTTCAAGTCTCAGTAGCCCACACTATTCCTTATGTGCTATATGCTACTAATATAAGAGTTTGAATCTTTTTATTTTTTAAAAATATTTCTTTTGGTTGTTCATCTTTTACATTTTGATGGTTTCTCTTTTATATCAAAATATTTAAAATTTTAAACCATTAAATCTCTTGGTCAGTCATTTTCTTTAAGATTCCTTCTCTCTTCTAAACATAGCAAGTCCTTCCCTCTTAGAAGATTGATGACTATTTCACTTAAGTGTATTTTTGATGGACAAATTACTAACTGTGTCTTCTCACTAGAATGTAGATGGTTCCTTCTTGGGTTTTAAGACAGTGAGTTGAATGAGGCAGGAAGAGTCTGATGAGGATAACGGCACATTCTGAGCTAGACAAACTTTTTAAGGCCCCAGATGGTGTGCGAGGGCTTCTGGATGGAGACGTGGGGGATAAAGGGATGCTCAGAGAGGTGCTCCTAGGAAGCCAACACCCCCTTCTTCCTGAATCTTAGCAAAGCATCGCGTTGGACCTTTTGGAAGAGCACAGGAACGCACTCCTCAGTGACAGCCCCCATTTTCTCAAGCTGTTCAATAGTCTGATCTATTATATTCCTAAAAGGATCCTACATTTTGCCCTAAAAATATAATATTATATAGTTTCTGAAAATCTCTCTCCCCCTCCCATACCACGTACCCATATCGATGACGACCCACGTCGCGGATGAGCCTCTCGGAGAGGTAGGCGCCAATACGATCGAGCTTTTCTGGGGCGGAGAGGGCGTAGAAGGTCAGCTTCTCCATGTTGGTCTTCACCAGGCCATCCTGGAAGACAGACCAGGCTCTCGGTGGCCATGCAATGGCTAGAAGAGTTCAAGTCTCAAGGGAAATGATCATTCAATTTAACCAGCATTCAACAGAGTGCCTATCATATATGTGACAGACATATGTGGCATGATTTCAGGGATACAGAGATGATTAAAACCTAGTTCCTGCTCACCAGGAACTCACAACTTAGCCCAAAGTGTGCTATCTATAAATAAAAATAGTGGATATAAATGTACATATGTGTGTGTGTGCATACTACAGGGATTTACACATGTATGTGTATATGTACATGAATGTGTAGATATGTATGCATGTGTGTATAGGGAGGGCCGTGTGTGTGTGTGTGTGTGTGTGTGTGTGAATGGATGACAAGGCTTCAATGAAAGCAACTGGGAATTAAGATGTATTGGATATATGACACCAACACACGAGCAGGAAGAAGGCAGCTCTGCAGCTCTCAGGGAGCTGTCCAGGGGATGCTGGAAATGGGACTCTCCACTACCCATCAAGGAGCGGTCATTGATTCCCCAAGAGCAAGTCAAGTACATCAGACCCCAACATTTTTGAACCACACAACCCATAATGCAGCGGGACTGTGGAGTGGTGCCTTGGAAGCCAAGAAGCCTGGTGTCCTGTGTGCACACCCGACACCTGGCAGACACCAGAGGGAGCACGGAGCAGACGTGGGCTCCAGAGCCAAAACCCAAGAAGGGAAGTGCTCACACTTAACAGCCAGGAAAGAGTACCATCAAGAGAGCTGGCTGCTCAAGGAACTATCACCCAGAGAGACATGAGTGAGAAGGATGTTCAGCAGCAGCACAAAGCATGCCAAGACAAACTTCCAGAGCCCTCTGCAGATTCTGACTTCAGAGTGGTCCAAAAAGCTTCTCAGTCTTCAGGCTCCCAACAGCTTCTGGCCATTGACCAGGGCTGTGGCCACAGTTTCGGTTCCTCTGAGTGGGTCCTGGGGTGGGGGTGGGGGGCCTGCCTCCCATTGCAGCAGCCCCCAGGGCCCTGTGTGGGGTGAGAAGGTGAGAGGCACGATGATGGCAGGAGATGTGACCCACCTCAGGATCCTCTGGGAAGATGTTGTCAACCAGCCTTTTGTACCTGGGGCGCAGGGCTCCGCAGCAGCCACACACACCTGGAACAGCAATGAGAAAAACCTGTGAGCCAAGCCTCCCTGGTCAGGCTGAGGGGACCAGGCCCCCCGCTTGTTAGAAACCAAACCCAAGCTGGAAACAGAATGGTCCCTCCCTCAGAGTGCCAGGGCCTTATCCTTCCAGGGCCTCATCCTTCCACAGCTTCCCCACCCCCACCTCCACCCCCATTCCAAGATGTGTCTTTCCTTCTTGGTGTCTTTTGCTTAGGGATCATGCACAAGTGCCAGCAGACCAGCATTTGTTCAGGAAGCCAGGGCATAGAGCACACACATGCATGCACACACGTATGCACACAGGTACACACATGTACACACACACACACAAGCATGAGCGCTCTGGGACAAGACTATATATAAAAGTGCCTCCTGCAGCCTAAGAATCTCCCGCGGTGTCCTGGGAGACAGATGCGGCTTGGAAGAGCGGTCGCTCTACCTACCCTGCCCCCTCACTGGCTCCCACTTCTTTTCTACTCCAGTCCTCAATCTCCTTTACCATCCTCTCCCCTGGGGCCATTTCCATTATAGAATGTTATGTGAAACTATGACAAATTAACATGGCCATTAATTATTCACATCTGAAAATACATCTTTACTGCTGCGAGACCATGGTGTTTGAAAACTGTGGTGTTTGGGAGCTGGAGGGCCCGGTGGGGGGACGGGCACCAGTCGATGGTTCTCAGTGCCAGCCCTCCCCCACCTCATGAAGTTTTCACCAGTCTGGGGCAAAATGAAAAACTGAGTATAATGTGGTACATTTCTAGAAAGCTGAACCTATTCTATTTAGAAGACTAACACGACCTCCTTCTTTGTATTCTGGTGCTGTGAAACGACGGTGTAGGAAATCAATGATAATAAGACAAACTTTGGGAAAATAAAAAGTGGACAAGCCTAGGTCCCACCATAAAAAGTCTTCAGTTGGAACCACTGTTCTTCCTCAACTGTTCCTCCCGATGCAGACACTCCCCGCCTGGCACATCCCAGCCGCACACTCACTATGTGTGTTGAGGTGGGGGGGACAGTGTGCCTTGGGGAAGGGAAGAAGGTGGCAGGGAAGAGTCTGGGAGCCTGGGAAGTCCACCCCCTCAAAAAAAATAATTGGCTTCTCATTCTACCAATTAATGCTTAATTCTGTTTGTACAAACAGTCTACTTGAAAAGCAAATGGATCCTGGAAGGATCAAGCCTATGGATCATTCAAAAAAGAATGAATTACTTTAATGGGAATTACTTTAATCACACAAAGAGCTTTACTGTGGCCAGAAAAGCTGCTCTCAGGGACTGGGCAGGGGTGTGAGGCAGCAATGCCAGGAGGAGGAAGGACCTCAATCTGGGCTCCAGGGGACACTCGGGTGTTAGGGAACGAGTGTGTCCTGGGGGGCGCCCTGAGGGCAGCTTATCAGATTCATGATATCTAGGGACCCCCGGGGTCCCACCCACTCTGGGCACGGGGAGGATGGCCAAACAGGTCCACGGCTGCAGACCGGCCTCTAGGTTCAGTCTCCTGGGCTGGCCCGGCACTGGCGTCTCCTTATCTCCTCCCTGCCCCTGGCTGGAAGAAGGTGTTAGGGACCCCACCTGGCTGGCATCCAGGGTTATTTCTCATGACAGGGACAGCTCCCTGGGGTCACGTTGCTCCTCTTGGGCCTCAAGGCCCAGGATTTAAACTTGCCCTCCTGCCCTCTGCCCAGGACAGCCGCCAGCTGCCCTCCCCTCTGCATCCGCCAGGCCCAGGCGAGCTGAGTCTTTGCACAATTGCTAGCTGGTCGATGCTCGCCGGTACATCTTACTGCGGCTTCCCCACTGACCACTTACTCAGCAATGGCAACCAAGGCCAAAGGAGGGCCAAAGGCCTAAGAAGTGAGAATCCCAGAACGTTCCTTCAGAAGATCAACCCTCCCTGGCTTGTGGGTCCAAGATAATAACTTGACCTCAACTCCTAGTCACTGCCCAGCCGCCTTCTCCAAGCTAGTGTCCCTGAACCTTCCTGACTCAATGCAAATATGACACATCACGAGTGCACACAGCAGACCAGAGTCAAATGCTGTCAAGAGATAACGTAAGAGGCTCACTGGAGAGGATCCACAGGACTGGCCACTGGAGGGTGGCCAGGAGAGCGCCATCGTGTGTAACTAACAAGCATTCCTCACGAAAGGGTCTGAGGACAAACCTATGAAATCAGATACACCAAGTCTTCCTATTTCAAATTTGCAGGCATATTAGCTTATTAAAGCCCCTGAAAACTCCTAAGGTAAGGAAATTGACTTAAATTTGTTCAAATCAACATCTCCCCACTTTTCTCTGTTATAAATACCACTGCAATGAATACTTTTAATCTTCTTTTTTCAAGGTATATGTATTGCCTACTATGTGGGAATGGAAAGGTACACAATACTGTAAATGTAGTACATTGGAAGCAGTGCTAATTTTAGAGTTTAAGAAGTCCTAGGTTCAAGTCCTGTTTCTCCCATTTGATCTTTGAGACTCAGTTTCCTCATCAATATTATGAGAAGATTTTCCCTAAGGTACAATTCCATAATTGAAGTCCCAGGCCATTTGACATAGAATCTAGAAAGGGAGAAATCACCTTGAGTTCTGATGGTTGGGGGAAGGCTTCCCAGGAGAGGAGGGACAAGAAGATGGGGGCAGGATTCATGGAGGTGAAAAGGACAGTGGACACTTTACTCCTGTGCCAGGCGCTGGGCTAAAATACTTTATAGGCATCAACTCGTCCAATCCTTACAACAACCCTATGGGATAGGTTTTGTTTTTATCCCCATTTTACAGATGTGGAAGCTGAGGCACCAAAAGGTTAACCTGGCTAGAGCCTCACAGCTAATAAGTGGCGGACTAGGATTTGAACCCCCCAGGTCTACCTCTAGAGGCCACGATGTTCTTCACTACTATACCAGGGAAGGCATGCACTAGCGCTCATCGAATTAGGGAAGGCTTATACCGAAGAGGAAGGACCACCAAGGCAGTGCATCTTGAAAAAAGACAGAATATGTCACCCCAAAATATGCCTCTTTGACATAAAGATTATCTCCAGCTGAAGTCAATTAAGCAGCAGCAAAAGGCAGAAAAAGCTCTCCCTTTTCTGCCTAAAGATGGGAAATAAATTCTCCTTTTACTGGAGACAAGAAGATTCTTCCTTTTAAGAAGTCACCAGAGGAATCTGCAAACAAACCTTGTGAAACTAACTCTTACCTTCCTAGTCATTTCTTCACCATTTACTACCCGTAGCCCAAACACCTTTGTCTGGTCAATTCTTCACAAATATATTGTTTCTTTGTCTAAAAGGTATAAAAGCTTCCTTCTCTGGTCACTTCTTTGGGTTATCCTCTTGTAAAGGCTCCCACACACACGCGAAAATTTAATCAGATTTGGATGCTTTTCTCCTGTTACTCTGTCTTTGCAGTTTAATTTTCAGACCCAGCCAGGGACACTAAGAGGGCCGAGGAAAACTTTTTCTTCCCTTACAGTTTCAAACTGTAACTGTACACTTGTCAACTGGGGAGCTTATTAAAACGCAGATTCTGTTCAGAAGATCAGGGTCAGGGCCTGAGACTCTGCATTCCCACCAGGCCCCAGGTGATGCTCATGGCCCTGGTCCAGGGACCACACTTTGGGTTTGCAAAACACCAGAGCACAGTAGCTAAGAATTTGGGCTCTGGGGTCAGACAGGCTTAGATTGAAATCCCAGCCCTTCCTATTTCTTACTGTTTGATCTTGAATAAGTTACTTAACCTAAATCGAAGTTCCCTCATATGAAAAACGAAGATGGTAATGGTTCCTTCCCAGGGGCTGTGGTGAGGATTAAATGATAACATCTCCCCAGCTCATCCTTTTCTAACTCCCTTGAAGCAAAGATACAGAAGACCAGGCTGAGGCCAGACTGAGGACAGCTTTGAACAACAGGCTGAAGAGTTTAGGTTTTGCCTAAGTTAACTGGGAGCTTTGGGAACCTCGTGAGCAGTGGGTGACGTCAAAGATCAGTCCAGAGGTGGCATGAAGGATGGGATTGGACATAGAAATTTGAGACAGAAGTGTGTGAATGAATCACCCCTGGTTGGGGGCAAACACCCGAACTGAGTGATGTTATCCAGACAGGAGAGGAAGGGGCAGAATCAGCAAGACCTGAGGGGTTCTGTGAGGAGGAAGAGGAGGAAAGTACGAAAGATGACTGTGGGCTTTCCTGAACAAGGACCAGAGGCCAGCAACCCCTATGACTGAAATGGAGGAGACAGAGGTGTCTGGGGCTGGGGGAGTGGGGACACCTAGGTGGGAACATCCAGGTAGTCGTGAGGCGGGCTCCAGCTCATGGGAGAGACCAGGGCTGGAGCTGGTCACTGGCCCTCAGTGACCACTGGTGCTGTGAGAGAGGACCTGATTGCTCCAGGCAAAAAGGGACGGGAGGAGCAGAGCCCCCCGAAGATGGCTGCCTTGTCCACTCCCTCTACCACTTTCTTCCTATTTCCCCACCCACTACTTTTCTATAAAGCCTTTTCCCTCTCTTTTTCTCATTTCTCTGCCCGTTTCTTAAGGCCCTACTGGGAACTTCATGCTGCCCACATGATTCCAGAAACATGCCCTTATTAGCACCCCCCCTAAAAATCAAAATTCCCTGTCTCAGTGATCTGATTATTTAATTCACAAGATGCTAGTAGCTGATCGATAGTCTTCTGAAGGGTATATGCATCTTTTAAATGTTATAGATAAACAAAATAATCTCTAACAGTTGAACCTTAGAGCCATTTGGGTTGGGGGAGGGTATTTACATGAGAAAACCAGTATACAAATGTCTGCAAACTGTTCTGCTATGTTGGGCTCTGGAGCTTGTTTGCTTGCTTGTTTTTAACTCTTTACACACTCAGTTTTAAGGAAAATAAGGTAGGGAAGCAAAATTAATAGCCTTGTTTTTTTGTTTTTTGGGGGGTATCAGGGGGAGTACAGAAAAAGTTAATAGCTTTTTTGTTTGTTTTTAAGCAACCACACTAACTTTCAAAAGAAGATGGGGCAGACAACTATGAAGCCACATAACTGACAATGTCCTAATTTAAGGAAAGAAACACAAGAAAGGATTATTAGGGAAAATAAAGCCAAAGCTATTTACCATCTTATCTGCTCTACTTTAAAAGAAATGGATCATATAACTAAAGAGATTTTTTGTAATCTCAGCCAGAAGGCAGAATACCTTGAGAACCACTCCACACTTCCTGGGTAGGTAATCAAAGCAGCAGATAAAGGTCTGCTCTCTGATAAGGCATAGAGGGCTTGGTCAGGAGCTCCCGCTCTGCGTGCCAAAGTATCTGCTGAATGAAGAATGAGTGTGTGATTGAGAGGAAAGCAATCCGCATTTAGCAGAAGATCTCCAGGTGCTTGCAATTCTCCTAGGAGGACTCAGGGGAATGTTCCCTTTCTTCATATATATAAATAATGTTACATTTTATTTTATTTTTCAAAATGAAGGTACTGGGGATTAAACCCAGGACCTGATGCTTGCTAAGCATGTGCCCTACCACTGAGCTATACCTTCCCCTGGGAATGTTTCTATTGGAGAACCGTTGGCTTGAGTTCCTGAATCCTGCTCAGCCTGTCTTCTGGGGTTGCCACCACCTGTGGCTCTTGAAGCCAGGCTCACTAGGGCCAGTCTCCCTCTAAGTATGTGTATGGGGGATGGGGAGTGGGTAGCCTGGGGTCAGGGTTCCTTCTGCCCTGCCCCTGCCTCACTCCGGCCCGCTGCTGACCAGCCCCAAACCCCCCAAGCCCCGCTTGCTGGCTCCTGACTTGGCCTGATTGCTTATCAGAATCACCCTTGAGTCTCTGAGGAGGGGCCAGAGGTGATCCTCTGATTCTGACGCACAGCCAGGGTGAGAAGCACTGGCCCAGCTCTCTGCCTGGCAGCAGGTGATAACAGACCTCATGGCTGCTGGCAGCCTCCATGGACTCTGGACTGCTCATCTGGCAGCAACGGTGTCCTCATGACTTCTACATACTGCAGCCCTGCTTCTCTTTTGCTCTGCTTGCCTGATCCTATTTCCTCGACTGATCTGTCCCCTTGATCACAGCTGCCCACTACATAGGGTGATTGGAGGTCTGAAAAAAGCAAAAAATTCTCAAACACTAAACACATCATGCTTTTCAACATCTAGGCCCACTTCCTCCCAATTCCCTATTTCGAACTCAGAATCATCTCCCAGGACCCCTGAGATACATTGTTACTTCATTTAGATATAGATTCCTTCCTCTTCCTCATCACTGCTCCATCCCCTGTCATGCTGATCTTTAATATCTAAAAAATGCAAGGGTTTACCACCTCCTCTACGCAAAGCACTTGGCCAAGCACTTCACAAATATTTTGTATAATATTCATAGTAATGCACTAAGGTATGTACCATTATTCTCATTTTATAAAGAAGCAGGATCCGAGAGGTTAGGTGCCCTGCCCAAGGTCACACAGCATGTGATTTTCTGCCATAAGGCTCCCCTAATTCTCCCATCACTTTCCCCAAAATATATCCTCAATAATTTCTCAGGTTCATCCTGTGCTCTCATCTGCCACAGCCACCTTGCCAGAACACCTACTTGACACCTAATATCCAGTCCTTATAAATGTCACTTGGCCAGTTTCCTTGCTTCAATTCATTCTCTAGGTAGTTTTGAGGCAAATCTTTGCTTGATTTAGTTTGCTTCACAGCCAAGCTGTTTGTATGGCTCACGGTTACATTAAATGTCAACCCTTCCACTTAGCATTCAACAGGAGCTGTCCTGAAACAGTGGGGTCATTCTGTCTTCATATCCTTCCTCCTGGCACAGCCCCTGTCCAGCCGCCAGAGGCCACATCAGAGTCCAACTGTGAGGAGGGCTGGGCAATCTGAGGGGCAGAGTAGGGTAACCATCCAGCCATGGACAGCCCCACAGCTGCAGATGAGAGGACATTCAGGTGACAAGGAAGCTAGAGATGGTGATGGAGCCTGAGAGTCAGAGCCATGATCCTGGAGGCCTTGAAGTCATCACACTGAGTATGGGGTGAGGGGGGATGCTGGCATACCGTGGCACCTGCTGAGTCCTCCTTGGAAGACCTTCATTAATAACACCCCCAACTCTCAGCATTACTTTCCCCTCTGCCACCTAACTTCTGTATATCCTTTGCACTATATGAGCTGACACAGTCTTCCACCACTGCTTGCTCAGACTAAGTTATTTCAGGGACTCGTATTTTCTCCCCCCAGATAAACTGTAAATTCCTCAGGTCTCATTTCCTTCTAACTTCGGTACAGTATTCTGAGCCCAGCAGGACTTGAGGAAAGCTGTCATGACGTGTGATGCCTTTGATCAGCGTGAGATCCAGGGAAGTCACCTCCTCTCCCAGACCTTGGTTTCCTTTTTATAAACATCAATGCCAGTATCCCCATTCACCAAGAAAAATGCCTTTTTGCTCAAAATAGTTCATATTTATTTTCTTAGCTTTACAATTCCTTTGTAAAGGCAAGGGTTGGGCTTGTGTATCCCTACCAAAGCAAACTGAATTCTTTTTAAACAATTTACAATAAAATTTAACCAACAGCTAATGGCACAGACACTCCTTTCAAATGAATTGGAGGAAACAGAACAAAGTTCAGAGAGAAAGGGGTGTTAGATTCAAGTACCTCCTGTGAGGACCAGGTCTTGTGTCCAGCTGATGTTAACTGAACCTCAGCACTTTGTACAGTACTTGCTGGGTGGAGTGGGGAACAGGAGGAAGTTTAAAATATACAGGTTCTGCCATCAGAAAACTTACTCTCTGGTTGAGACGCATCCACATTTAAAGTTGATGATGTATCACAATGAGACTAAGAAGTCCATAAAACTGAAGAAATCTCTTGGAGTTTGATGAGTCCAGGAAGGCTTCCTGGAAGAGGCAAGACTGAGCTGGATCTCTAGGGGTGGAGAGAGCTGGTAAGAGCTGGTAAGTACTGGTGAATCCATGAAAGGAAAAATCAACAGCATTTCAAAGGGGAAAAATTTAAGAAAACCAAAAAGGTTTCCTTTGCTCTCTTTCCCTTTTTCCTTATTCCTGATTTTAAAAGGAATACATGCTTGTGTATATGTTTGTAAAATAGGAAAAAATTAAAAGGAATATAAACATCACTTATAATCACACTATTCATGATTATAACTGTCAAAATTTTAATGTATTTGTTTTAGTTTTTATTTCTGTGTTTATCCATATTTTTTAAATATACACATAAAATTGGGATCATACAGTATAGTGTTAAAACCCATTTTCTTCTTATCTTGTGAGCATCTATCATCTCACTAAATATTTTTCAGAACCTCATTTTAATGGTTATTTACTATTCCATCTTTTGCCCAGGCCCTGATCTAATCATTTCTCATTGCTGTTTCCAATTTTTCATTATTCTGAATGATGCAGCAATTTGCCCTTGGTAATTACAGCCAGGAATTGTACAGGGAGAGCCTGGTTCAGTTTTATCCGTGGTAAGGAAATGATACGGTGCCATGTGGCTGCAGGGCCAGTAGTGCCGGGGAGGTGGCATCTGCTGGGGCCAGGACCTGGCTCTTGTTGTCCAGGGAAGAGTCGAGATTGAAAGACCAGGAGGAGGTGCTGACGCAAATGTGCTTGGAGAAGGAGGCAGAGTCCGAGTTTCTAGACAGATTTTATTGGAAATGGAATTAAACAGCAGCTGAATTCTCCCTGGGGAGACAGTTTGGACCAGACTATGTCTGAATTCACAGACAACAGTAGCTGTCTGTAGCCCAACCTTTTGGAACCCCCTCGCTTCCAATACGCTCAATGCTTTCTGGCCAATCTTGGTTAATCTGATTGCCACCTTAATTGAGGATGGGGATTTAAAAACAGAGAAATGTGCCCAATTGATTTAATGTCAGGGCTTCTATTCTTTACTAACTGTGAGCTTCCCTGGGCTTGAGTAACAGAGAAAAATGAACAGAATGTTTTCCCATTTCTTGTCTCTTGGAACCGCTAACAGCAGGAAAAAAATGTATCCCAACTTTTATCAGAAACCAGACAACCTGACTTCCAACCCCAGTTCCAGCTCTCATAAGCTGTGTAAATTTAGGCAAGGCTCTCTGTGCCTCGGGCTACTCATCTGCAAAACGGGCACAACAGAACTGACTTCATAAGGCTGTGGTGAAGGCTGTGGTGAAGATTAGATAAATTAACACAAGTGAAGTTCTTAGGACTTCTTGGCATATAATAAGCACTCAAAGAACATTAGCAGTTGTCATCATTGATATTATTATGATAATAATTATTAAAATCTTCCCTAACTTAGGAGACAGAGGGCAGGATAGAATAAAATGGAATTTCAGAGCAAGAATGATCCTTAAAGGCTTTTGGTTTTATTTTATACTTGTAGTGTGAAGCAGAAATAGCACAACATTGTAAATCAACTATGCTTCAATTAAAAAAAAAATAAATCTAAATCCAAATCCAGGTAGACATACATCCCCTCTCGGATGCTCAGAGACGAATCTCTGAGTAGAAACACAACTGAGCAGGTGTCACCATGACCACCAGCAGCAGCTACGGTGTTTCCAGTTTGTCTGTGCCAGGCACCAGGCTGTTTCACCTGCGTTCATTCATTTACTCTTTACAGAAAGTCTGTGAAACCCCTACTGTATAGCACAGGGAACTACAATTTCTTGTAATAAGCTATAATGGAAAAGAATCTGAAAAATACATATGTATATCTATAACTGAACTGCTTTGCTGTACACCTGGAACTAGCATTGTAAATCATCTACACTTCAATAAAAGATAAAATTAAAAAAATAAAGTTAATGATAGAGTAGATCTGAACAGTTCTCATTACAAGGGAAAAAATGTTTTTCTTTGTAATTGTATAAGGAGATGGATGTTTAAACTTATTGTGGTAATCAATTTGCAATAGATATAAGTCAAGTCATTATGCTATACCCCTCAGACTTGTGCAGAGCTGTATGTCAATTATATCTCAATAAATCTGGGGAAAAGGAGGGGAAAAGTCCATGAGGCCTGATACAATTAACCTCGTTTTGCAGTTGGCACCAAACCTAGGCTCTTATCTAATTTGTTGACGTGTAGAAACTAAAGCATGGAGGTCTTAGCCCTCAAATACCTCGCACTGTTGAGAGGCAAAAATAGAAACGAAAGTACACGCAACAAGAATGTGGAACATTCAATCAGGATCATTCTAATTAAATGTTACATGTCCACAGAATGGGATTGCTGAGGTAACTAGAGATGGGATGGGAACTTGTCAGAGGAGACTAATTTTGAACGTTATTTATAAGAGAAGGATTCCATTCAATTGTGAGAAAGAGGGCTTCCCAGGTAGCAAGAGGGAAGAAGGAAAACACAGATATTTCCTGAGAGCCTATTACATTATATGCCTAACCTAAGCACAGTTTTTAAAAAATCTCATGAGGTGTTGTCACTTTTCAGGTGAGAAAACCAAAGCTCAGAGAGGCTTGTTAATTTGCCCAAGATCACGCAGGGAGCAAGGAACAGGGCCAGGAACAGACAACGAAGGCCCTCTGACTTTGGAGCAATGGTGTGTATAGAGATTTGAAGTGAGAGTAAATATGTCAGGCAGGGGATATAAAGCAAAAGAAAATTAGAAAAAGCTTAAGTAGAAAAAAAATTCCTAAGATAGATGATTAAAAAAAAGTTATGTATAATTGATGATGAAATCTGAACCAGGTCTGTGGATTGTACCAATGTTGATTTCCTGGTATTGATACTGAGGGAGGCTGGGGGAGAAGGGTGCAGGGGCCCTTCCTGTACATTTCTTTGCAGTAACCTGTGAGTCTGTATTTCAAAATAAGAAGTTTTTTAGAAGGTGGCATATAACAAGGCAGAGTAGACCTCCTCTGAGTGGAGGTGGTACCTGGCAGAGGACCTTGACGTAGGACTCTGCCTGCTCCTGAGGGCACAAGAGCCAGTGTCATGCCAGAGCCTTCCCACAACCCCTTTCGGGGCTCTTACAGCCTAGCTGGACAGAAAAGACACAATCAGCAAATAAAATATAAGCCGGCCTGGGTGCACTGATGTTTCTCAAGGAAAGTTTCATGTGTTACAGCGACTCAAAGGGAAGTACATGCTCCTTAGGCTGGGTTGGTTAAGGAAGACTTCTCAGGGGCGGTAGAATTTAGGCAGAGCCTTTAAGGATGTGTCAGGGAGGAGGAGGTGCAGTCCAGGCAAGAGAAACCATTCAGTAAAGGATTATGTGTAGACGTAGTTGTGGAACTCAAGCTTGCCTGGGAGCTCTTTGGCATCTAGCTATCAGTGTAGAATGGGCATTCAATAAAACTGTTGAATAGTTTAAAAAATATTCACAGGAAACAGTTTTTAAAGATTCATCCTCAGTATTGTCAGTCCAAATAGGAATTATATCACAATGTAGATACAGTTTTGTGTTCTATAGCACAGAAAGAACACACTTTGGAATTAAGCAAAACTGGGACTATGGGCTGTGTGACCTCAGATCCAAGCCCTCTGCTGGTTTCCTCATCTGTAGGAAATGAGCAAAGCACCTACTGTGAGCTGGCACACAGCAGGTGCTCCATATATGTGAACGCTCTGGTCTCTTCATCTACTTCATAAGTATTTTTCCTGTTGCTGAATTGTCATCATAATTATCACTGTTAATGTGGCTTAAAATTCCATGGAGAAGACCTATAATCATTTCCTGAATGGCTTCTGTATTATTTGACACTCATCTTGTTTATACTTTCATGCTATTAAAAATAACGTTGAAATGAGTGTGTATACATTACAGCTTTTTTCACTTTCTGGATTATTTCCTTAGGATAGATTTCCAAAAACTGAGTCAAGAGGTATGAATATTTTTAAGGCTCAAGAATTTGAACAGCCTCTTCAGGGACAGGAATGGCTCAGGGTAGATGGAGAGGAGGTTCCAAGCAGAAGTCTTGCGAGTCCTTAGGGCACAAGAAGCTCTGACCTCCTGGGGAAGGACTCCGGACTTTATCTTGCAGGTGAGGGACAGCTGTTTGAAGGTTTGTTGAAAAGGAGGGGTGATGGACATAGAAAACAAACTGTGGTTACCAGGGGGAATGGGTTTGGGAGGGATAGATTGGGAGTTTGGGATTAACAGATACAGATTACCATATATAAAATAGGAACTATACTCGATTTCTTGTAATGAGCCATAATGGAAAATAAACAGAAAATATATACACGTATATATATGTTTATGTATAACTGAATTGCTTTGCTGTACACCTGAAACTAACATTCTAAATTGACCACACTTCAATAAAAAATAAGAAAACAAAGTCTATCATCTCAAAAAAAAAAAGAAAGAAAGAAAAGAAAAGGAGGTGTGAAAGGATGCAACTAGTGTATTCTAGGAAGACCCATCAAGAGTAATGGGGGACGAGAGTATAGCTTCAGTGGTAGAGTGTGTGCTTAGCATACACGAGGTCCTGGGTTCAATCCCCAGTACTTCCATTTAAACAAATAAAGAAACCTAATTACCTCCCCTCACCAAAGACAAACAAAAAAGACTAATTGGGCCATTTGAACCTGAGTTTAGAGACAACAGAAGAAGGAAAGCCATCAAGAAAAGGAGCTGGCACCAAGACACAGGGAAATGCAGGCAGTGGGAAATGAAAGAGAAAGGAAGAGCCAGATGGGCCAAACCTGCGTAAGAACAGCCCGTGGCTGTGACTGACAGCACAGAGAGGGGGCAGGAGTCCAGAGCTCCGAACTAGTGATGGAGATGGGGATGCTTTCCCACCCCTCAACCCCACCCCACCCCAACCCCCGTCCGTGGTGACACACTAACCACACTCGTCCTGGAAATGGGATTAGAAGCTCTTCCCACCACTGTGGGATGACAGTATCAGTAATATCACATCACCCTAGAGATGTGCAAGGCTTGGGACCAGCCAAGAGAAAGAAGGTAGGTTGGGGCCAGAGTCTGAACATTGCCCAGTAAAATCAGTGCACCGAAGGCTGATTACAAACCTGGAGGGCAAATAACGGAAGAAGCCTTCCAGCATCCGCACTGTACTGTCAGATGTCTAGTAATCACAGGCCCAGGATACACTACCACCATGACGTCTGTAAACAAAGGAACCTAGAGAAACTTCGCCAGCTGGCTGAAATG
Source organism: Camelus ferus (assembly GCF_009834535.1). Taxonomy (NCBI): domain Eukaryota; kingdom Metazoa; phylum Chordata; class Mammalia; order Artiodactyla; family Camelidae; genus Camelus; species Camelus ferus. Next base: position 17,158,734 of record NC_045710.1, on the reverse strand, counting down.
CATGTGAATAAATAATTTAAGTGCTAACCTCATTGGCATACTTTTAAAGACTAGGTGACAGCATGGAAAAAATTTCTAGGATGAAGTGTTTAATGAGAACGGTATATATGTGGATATACTAAACTATATCCACATCACGGCCCTAAGCTATGATAATTATGATTAAATTAGGACAGGGGACAAGGAGAAAACAGTTTGAGCTGTTGAAGTATCAAACCACCATCAGTTTTCTCCTTGTCTTCATTTTCATGAACGCTGTATGGATATTTGCAACCCCTCTACCCCGACTTTGCTTGTCTACAAGCCTGGTGAGCAGGGTCTGTTCCCCCTGAGCCTCTGGCCCCCTTACCTGTGCTCACTTCTCTCCTCTCCCATTTCCCCAGTTCTCTGCTGCTCACTGGCCGCTTTCTGCTCCTGGCTGTGGTGGGACATTTCTAATTCAAAGGATGCTATGGGCTGTTCACCACTTCCATCCTTGATTTTCTGTCCCAGCTCAGCCATCATTAACGCCCCCAGGGTTGAATTTTAAATCACCATTGGGAAAAAACTTGGGGTGGAATCTTTAATAATTTTTACTTAAGCATGCTTTGAAATTGGTGGGGGAAAGAACTGCGTAAGGCCACTGCATACTGTGGCCACCAGAAGCAGGCAAGCACTTTTCTCCTCACGTTAATTTACACTGACTCCCAGCCATTCCCAAGGCCTGGGCTTCCTTTTTCTCATTTAGACAGTGACTCAGGTACAGATCATACAATGAAACTTTGCTTTACTTTGCTCCACACTCAGGAGCAAATGCTCGCAAATACATGGACTTTTAAACCCAGTTATCTTATATTTGTGCCCCAAGATGGGTCTAATGAACATGGTTCCAGAAATCTAACTCACATGTGGGGCACTCAGCATTACAGATTGCCCTCAAGTCGGCACTGAACTCAGCTCGCAGATGAATGCTGTCTGTGTCTGTCATCTTTCAGCTGTTATTAATGTCTTAGTATATTCAGAGCTCATCACAGCCTGTTTGATAAAAATCTAGGTTTCAGCTTCTCAGCATGGGGAGTGAAAACAGAGATCGGAATAGAATACAGCTGCCAGCTTCCTACAAAATGACAGTAATAATAATAACAGGTCCCCTTCACTGTCCCAGACGCGGGGGCTGGGAGGGCATGTCGGCCCGGACCCTACATGCTCGGGCTGGGAGAACCAGGGCTGGGAGGACCACAGTGGAATATCAGTACTTTTCCTCTCCTTGGTTCAGAAATCCCGTTCTCAGTACCTGCACCTGCTCATATGCATAGAGAAGCACATAAGAATGGATTGGTGACTTTGTTTGGAAACAACCTAAACATTTATCAGTAGAGGACTGATAACTAGACCAGGGACTATCCATGCAATGGACACTGCAGCAGCTGAAATGCATAAAGCAGAGCTAAGGGCATCACTCTGACAGCTCTTCAAACACATTGTTAATTTAAAAGCAGGCTGCAGAACCTCTATGGAAAACAGAATGGAGGTTCCTTAAAACACTAAAAATAGAATTACCGTATGATGCAGCAATCCCACTTATGAGCATATATTTGAAGAAAACTCTAACTCAGAAAGACACATGTACCTCAATGTTCATAGCAGCACTATATACAATAGCCAAGACATGGAAGCAACCTAAATGTCCAACAACAGATGAATAGATAAAGAAAACGTGGTATATTTATACAATGGAATATCACTCAGTCATTAAAAAAGAATGAAATAATGCCATTTGCAGCAACATGGATGGACCTAGAGATTATCATACCAAATGAGGTAAGTCAGACAGAGAAAGGCAAATACCATATATCACTTATACATAGAATCTAAAATATGATACAAATGAACTTATTTACAAAACAGAAACAGATTTAAGACATAGAAAACAAATTTATGGTTACCAAAGGGGAAAGTGGGGTGGGGGAGGGATAAATTAGGAGTTTGGGATTAGCAGATATAAACTATTATTTATAAAATAGATTAACAACAAAGTCCTACGGTACAACATAGGAAGCTATTTGACATCCTATGATAAACCATAATGGAAAAGAATATAAAAAGAATACATACATAATTGAATTGCTTTGCTGTATACCAGAAACTAGTAACACAATATTGTAAATCAACTATACTTTAATAAAAATTTGTTTAAGAAGGAGGCTGCCGAACACACATGGCATGATGCCATTTGTGTGCAACACTCACTGGCCAGACTTGGCGCTTATGTAAGTATGTGTGTAAAATAGGCTGTAACTGCACAGAGACCTGTAAGAACACGCAGCACAGGGTGATCAGTGGTTACCTCTAGCATGGGGCCCGGACCGGGAGGCCTAGGGATGAGACAGCAAGGTAGCCACCAGTTACTCATTGATATTTAAATTAAATAAAATTTAAAATTTAGCTCCTCGGACACACTAGCCACATAGTACATGTCCAAGAGCCACAGCTGGCTAGTGGCCACCTTATTGGACAGCACAGATATAGAATATTTGCATCTTTGCAGAAAGTTCCTTGGATGGCTCTGACTTAGAGCTTTAGTTTTTATTTGAATTTTCTCCCCCCAACAGAAATGTTTTATGTACTCCTCATTTAATTTAAAATAAATATAATTTTTAATGTTTCTCTCATTTTCTCTTCAGGATGAAATGCCTCACAAAATCTAACAGGAACAATTTTCTGCTGAAAGATTTGGAATCCAAGAATTTCAAACACACACACACACACACACACACAGAGGGACTGTTTTCTGTACTTGCTCAGCTCAACTTGGGCCTTGCTGGAGCTGATTAAAGACTGAAGAGTCATCTCATTTATTCATGCACACATGCTGGCATGCAACACAAATGCATCGAGTCCATTAGACATAGATAAAAAAAAATCTGGAATGCGTGATTCCCCCTCCCCTTGGGAATGCGCTCAAGCCACAATAACAAAAGGATGAGTGTCACTTGAGTCAGAGAGGCGCGTGCTGGGACATCAGCGGGGGAGGTGTCATTTCCGTTTAGATGCTTCTCAGTAGAAATGAGGTAGAGACAACATGTTCACAAAGAGAAGGGAGGGCTTTCCAGGCAGTGGGAACAGCAACAGCAAAAGCTCGGAGGAGCCAAGTCCAAGGGAGCATTCGGAGAGCAGTCAGTGGTCCAGTTTGTCCAGGCAGTGCGAGGGAAGCTGGGGAGTTAGGGAAAGGCCAGGTGCTGAGATGCCCTCAGATGCCAGACCAAGATCAGAGAACCATCATTATACTAAATAACAACCACGGTCACCTTTCATTGTGACTTAGAATGTGTAAGGAACCTACTGCCGGGGGATAGATGGGTAGGGCATGGCCAGGAGGCTATGGAGAATGTGACTGTCCTGGCAGAAGAGCTAGACAAGTCCCTGAACCTGAGGTCCAGCTGGAGGTGTGGAGAACTCGGGGGAGTCACACTGGGTGGGTGTGGAACATCAGTGGGCAGAGCATATTCAGTCTCTAGCCCGCAGTGAAGTGGAAATCAGTGGAAGGGGAAGTCAGGAAGGAGCAGAGGCTTCTGACTTGTGCCTCACCGGCCCCAGAGCCAAGTGATGACATGTGGGATCAGAGGACAGAGATGGGGTGGGCTGAGTGCAGGCTGACCTTGGCGTGTCTCCCTCCCTTTACTCGTGAGGCCACCAGAGCTGACAGCGAAGGAGGAGTGGAGGGGCTTTCCAGGGGAGACATTAGAGGCAACAACAGCAGCCTGACAGCATCTGCACACACAGCGCCCACAGTCACAGAGGGAGGCGAGGACCCGGAGGGCACGTTGTCATGGCAGTTTGAGGGGGCAGGTGGGTTTCAAGAAGTGAGGCGGTTAGGAGAGGGAAAAACAGCGAGAACTAAGAAGGCGAAGGCAAACAGCTCAGCACTTAGACCTCCACTGGCGACCTTCTGGGCTGGTTTCAGTAGAGAAATGATCTTGAAATCTCAACTAGAGGGAGTCAAGCGGGGAATGACTATTAAGGGAAGAGGAGAGGCGTCATCTCAGTTTCCATGACTGCTGGTTCAGAAGCATCAGAAAATAGTATATGAAACACTGATTTAAAAACAACCAGCAACCCCGGCAGCGCTTGGTCGGCCTCGGCACTGAGGCAGGGGTCACGTGGCTTTGGCAGGCTCGGCCCTGCACGTGTGAATAATGGAGCAACTCTGGGCTGCTTCCCATATCAGAAGCAGCACAGACCCCCGGGCCGGGGTGAGCTCCAGCCCTGAAACCTTCTGCTTCCAGAGTGGCCTTAGGACCCTGGAGGTATTCTGTAGCTTCAATGATAGAATTACCCTTAACAGTTAGAGCATTGTTGGGACCTTATAATTTAATGGATACTCACTTCATAAACACTTCTTATCAGTATAAGCAGTGTACTGGTTACATATATGGAAGGAAGTCCTTTACAACCCAAGGAAATCCAAATAAACTGATCAAGTTTGTGGTGGGTAGGGGGTAGTTAATGCTTATGTGCACAGCTGTCCGTCAGGTGTTTTGAGCTCATGGTGAGAATTCATTCATCTGAAATTTATCCGTCTGACTACCTAATACTTGGCACTTTGAGGCATTTGACATATTTTTTTAAGAGCGTATGAAGCATGGGGGAATAAGAAGGTTTCCAATGGATAACTCTTGCCCTCAACAAGTTTGCAGCACAGAGAATAGAATCCACCATATGAAAACAATACAGTGTTAGAAATTTCACTGGTGATTTGGTTTAAGTTTGGAGCTAAGAACTAGAAATCAGGACTTAGGATTTCCAACACATTGATGCTTTCCCCCTTCCCATAATATGTCCGGTTTCCTACTGCGATCACCAGGCAGCCTATAAAAAGCAGGGTTACTCACCTCTAGCTCTCCAAATGAACACAGTGTCAAATATAGAAACTGGAGGAAGCTTCATTGTTATGGAGCCAAAATGATTGAGAGCAAGTGTGAGGGCTGTAAATATACAGATGAACTAACAGATTTAAGAAGCAGACTCTTAAAGGCTAAGATTCCAAGATCAATCATTCAAAAGTCCAAATATATAATCAGAGCGTCTGTCACAGTGGGAGCAGTGGTGCCGGAACACAAAACAGGCACCATGCCCAGGGCTGCTAAAAGATAAAGCCAGGGCCCTGGTGACCACAGTGCCAGAGGGAAGTTTCAGAAGAATCACTTTTGAGATGCAAAACAGAATTAGGAGCAAGCACCAGAATTCTGCAAAAGAAAAAAAAAAAAAGCAAAACAAGTGCTAGGTTGAGCCACACTAAAAAACTCCAAGTAAGCAGCAGGCCAGGCACAGCCAAGACCCATTTTTAAGGAGGCAGTTTCAGCATGCATGGGCATTCTGGGCATACCTGCACGGGGGAGGAAGTCCCTCCAGCAGGTCCTGCCCACGTTGCAAGAAGCAAAAAGCAGATAGACTGAGAAAGCAGCTAAGCACAGTGGATCTCTGAACGCAGAAACCCAGCTGGCCAGGGATAGCTCCTTAAAGAGCTCTAACTTGAGGCGTGGAGACTGCTTCCTCCAAAGCAGATCCTCAGCCTCTGGGGAGGGTGGCTCTGTTACCACTCTGTCATCATTAAAAAGGATCTGCTGGTAGTAAAGTACGTATTATGACCTCTCCCCCACTAACGTCAACATCAGCTAACAATAAGCTCTCCTTATGCGTCAGGAATTGTAGAGAGGTTTGAATGCATTGTTTAATTTAATCTTCCCAGCAGCACTAAGGTGGGGTCTAGGTCCCCATTTTACCGATGAGGAAAACGAGGCTTAGTGCAGTTAAAAAACTCATCCAAAGTCACACAACTGTTCCCTGGGACAGTGGGATTCAAACCCAGGTCTATCTGACTCTAGGGTCTTCACACTTAACTCTGGGGCTGCAAAGGAGACACTCAGATTTACTCGTTTCCATGTGCTATCAGGAAAAAAAAAAGTCCATTTTTCATTAGGGAGATGTAGGTCTTTGTGCAGAGATGTCACAAGCCAGCACATTATTAAGAAACAGGTGAATAATAAGGCCATTAAAGGCTATGAATCCTTCGGAGAACGTCATCACTGCCAGGTCACAAAAGCCCCAAGGAGGAAATGGAAATCAATCCTGCACACGTACCTGGACCTGCTCAGCCATCAGCCGTGACTCTGCTGGTACTGAGGCGAGGCTGAAAGCCTAGTCAAACCGAGCTTTGCTCTGTCCAACGAGAGTCAGCAATGCCAAAGGCAGTGCTCAAAAGGCCTTACACCAGATGGCCCTCTTTATGCGCCCTCTGCCCACTGCCCTGCCAGCACCATCAACCTCCCAGCTGCTGACGCCAGGCTGGACTTCCTGGGTCAGCCTCCTCCACTCTCTGCTCAGCACATAAGTTTTCTAGCAGCATGCGCCCTGAGCAGCAGCTCTCAATGAGCTCTTTTACTGGGGTGCTGGGGACAGTGTTGGGCTTCGGGTAAGAGCCCTGGTGCTGGCTGGCACAGGTCCGTGGCTGGCTTCTGGCACACCGGCTGCCAGAGATGCAAAACAGACCCGTGATTGTTTGCATGCATGTTTTCCCCTTTCCCTGGGTTTCCTGCTGTCTTATCACAATATAATTAACGTGCAGTAGATGCACAGATCTTACCAGTTCAGTGCCTTGAGTATTGGCAACTGTTTATACACTTGTGTAACCAGCACTCAAAAAGACAGAACGTTTGGGATGCCCTCAAAGAGTTCCCCTTTCCAGTCACTCCCCTCACACAGCCACTACCTGATTTCTCATTTTTATCAGCAGAGTTGTTTTTGCATGTCTTCTTGCCTAATCATGTCTAAAACATAATTAGAAGATGTTAGATAACCATCCACAGATCTTGGACGATGAAAAACACTTTTTCATCGTCTTTTGATTATATTTATGTTCTGCCATTAAAACATATGCTCACTCTATAAAATGTGAAAAATAACCAAATAGTTTTTAAAAGAAAAATTTTAAATCATCTGTGATCCTATCACCCAGAAATAACCACTGTCATTGTTCTAGTGGGCTCGTTTCAGGATAGTACACACACATTGATGATAGGCTGGCTCTCTGGTGTGGCATTAGCTTTTTTTGTAAATAAATAAAGCATGTTGCTGCTGACCTCAGTTAGCCATTCAGAGCTGCCTATGTGAGAGGCAGCTCCATTAAAAATCAACCTGCAATTTCAAGCACCAACCCTTGTGGTTCCTTTGGGGCTGAATTTCTGAGTTCACCATTTTGTTTTCTGCAGTGGAATATGTCTGGCAGTCCTTTTCCCACTGGCAGTCACATGGACCTCTCCTGGTACCCCAGTTTCACTGCTCAGAAGGACAGCGGCTAGCTCCTTGAGACGCACCTCCCCCTGCAAGGTGAATGATGCATTTGCCATTAAATCAGACCATCTGTAACATAACCTCCAAACTTGATCATCATTCCTCCAGCCACTTTCACAAAAATGTAGTAACAGACATGCCCTCATACATAAAATCTTACATAAAATTTCCTTCTTTGGGGGGAGGGTATAGCTTAAGTGGTAGAGTGCATGCTTAGCATGCACAAGGTCCTGGGTTCAATCCCCAGCACCTCCATTAAAAATAAATAAATAAACCTAATTACCTCCCCCTCACCCAAAAAAATTCTAAAAAAAAAATTTTCTTTCTTTGAAAAATGTCATTTTAATGACATTCTTAATTTAAGTTGGGATTCTAAAGATCCCAAGAATATGATGAGGTCTGTTTCTGGGTCTCCTTTTATCCACACCCCAAGCAATAAGGTGACTGAGAGGTCATCAGCCCAGCCTGATTTATGCTCTAGAACTCTTTTCATCTTGCAAAACTGACACTCTGTACCAATTAAATAACTCCCCACACCCATCCCCTCAGTCCCTGGTAACTTCTATTCTACCTTCTATGAATTTGACTACTCCAGGTACCTCATATAAGTGAAATCATACAGGTTCTGTCATTTTTGTAACATTTTTGTAATATTTCATTTAGCATAACATCCCCAGGGTTCATCCATTTTGTGGCATGTGTCAGGATTCCCTTCTTCTTTAAGGCTGAGTAATATTCCGCTGGGTGTATATCCCACAGTTTGTTTATCCATTCATCTGTCAATATATATGCTTAGGTAGTTTCCACTTTTGGCTATTTTGAATAATGGAAGTATGTGTGCAAATATCTTTTTGAGGTCCTGCTTTCACTTCTTTTGATATAAATTCAGAGACAGGATTACTGGATCATATGATAATTTTGCTTTTAATTTTTTGAGAAACTGCCATTCTGTTTTGCATAGTGGCTGCACCATTTTACATTCCAACCAGCAGTACATAAGGGTTCCAATTTCTCCACACCCTTGCACACTCTTGTTATTTCCTGTTTTTTTGTTTCTTTGTTTTGTGTTTTTGGCGGGGGAGTGGCAATTAGGTTTGTTTATTTATTTTTAATGGAGGTACTGGGAATTGAACCCAGGAACTCGTGCATGCTAGGCTTACACTCTACACTGAGTTATGCCCTCCCTGCCCCATTTCCTGGTTTCTTGATAATAGCCATCTTAATTGGTGTGAAATTGTATATCACTGTGATTTTGATTTGCATTTCCCTGGTAATTAGTGATGTTGAGAATCTTTTCATGTACTTCTTGGCCATTTGTATGTTGTCTTTGAAGAAATGTCTATTCAAGTCCTTTGCCCATTTTTAAATCGAGCTGTTTCTCTTTTGTCGAGTTGTAGGCTTTCTTTATATACTCCGTATAAAAACGTGATTTGCAAATATTCTCTGGGTTGCCATTCCAAGGGTTGCCTTTTCACTCTGTTGATAGTGTCCTTTCATGCACAAAAGTTTTAAGTTTTGATGTAGTTCAAGTAATAACGGTGTTTTACATGAGTCCATTTGGAATAGAAATGAATAGTGTTGGGAGAAAAAAAAACCCAGACCTGGTTCTTTTCTTAGTTATGCCATTTAATGAGCTGGATGATCTCAGACAAGGCATTTAATTTCTCTGAACTTTATTATCCTTATCTGAAAATGGGAGCGGGGAAAAGAGTACCTACCACACAGGCTTTTGTGAAATGTGAATGTAAGTGAGCAAGAATCTGGTGCCCAGCACCTGGAAGGCACATGCCTCTCACCAAAGCTTGCCTGGCGTACTTGTCAGTGTGCATCATTCCATTCAAGGACCCCAGCACATTTGGAATGAACAAAGGGATCATCACCCCGGTCTTATCAGTGAGGAAATGGATGCATGGCGAGGTTACATGAAGAACCGAGACCACAGTGCCCGCATTACCACCTAGATTTTTGGGAAACTCCTGCTGTGGATGCACCCCCCAGTCCCTGCTGTTTTACCCACGGGATAGACCAGTCACCCCAACCCATTTGCAGACGTAAGAACTGGGAAACCCTTAAAGACCGTCCAGTCCAGCTCTCCCAACTTAAGGATGGTGAACACAAATGAGACGGAGGTTGAGAATCTTGCCCCAATTCACACAGCAACAGAGCCTGAGTCAGCCCTGATGGCCCGCCTTCCCCCTCCAGCGCAGAAGTGAATGTCCTTGAGAAAGCAGACGGGAGGCGCTGTACGCCGTCCAGCACCGCCCACTCCTCTCCAGAACACTCAGCCCTGTTCTCCTCCAGGCGCATTGTCGGGGGAGAGGAGCGCATTCCCAGCAGCGCTGGGGAATAGCTGTGGGCTGAAACTTCTCAAGACAGTTGGAAGGTCAGATGTGTTTACTATATTCAGCAGCCATGGGGCCCAGGCCTGCTGGGAGGACCAGGCCCTCCCAGGGCTTTGAGGGAAGCAAACGGATGACCCTGGTAGTTTTTCTCTTTTCTACTCTGTCGGTATCCGCCGAGGTCACATACTTGCTATTCCATACGGTGCCCACAAATGGAAGGCACACAAGGCTGCAGGGTCCTTTATCCAGGCATGTTCAGCCAGGTGCTTCCAAGTAACGAGAAACAGACATTTCATTGCCTTTGCCTCAAACCTTTTCATCTTTCTTGTTTTGTGAAAGAATAGTGTACAAACGATATGAATGGAAGTCAAAATAAAGATTTACCCATAATTACGCCACTAAGTGACCTTCCTTTTCAAAGAACATGATTGTAGCATTTATTCTGAGCCCCACAAAACAAGAAGGGAATACGTAAGAATGACTCTCTAACTGCCCAGTCTCACCAGTAGGCAAAGTGGCTGTTGTCATGATGAACACATTAAAGTCTGGAGGAAAAGCCAAATGGTTATATTCTGGCATATTCTTTATTCTATACAAAATTACGATCAATGTGGGAAGGCAGAGCAAGATGATGAAAAAGTATTGTCACTCTAGGATTCTCTCTGGCCTTAAAGAGATTCCCCAGCCTGTCATCACTGGTACCCTGGAAAAATGGGCTGCTAGGCATGTATATATGGTTGGGTGAATGATACATACAATTATTTTTTTAATGGAGGTGCTGGGGATTGAACCCAGGACCTTGTGCATATTAAGCATCACTCTACTGCTGGCCTATAGCCACCCTCCCATATAATTACAGTTCAGTACAAACACCTGAGCTCTTACTACAACCCAAAGATCTCTCCTAGATGCTAGGAAAAACAACGATGACAACAGAGGTTGTGCCCTCAAGAGGTTCACAGATTTAGTCTGCAAAGAAGTAAGTGACATTCCGTGTGACAAATAAATGACAAAAATAACAGCAAAGTGTAAGAAACAGTGGGGACACAAAGAAGGCTTGGCAAAGGCTGCAGAGCTCCAGATTTTTTCAGCATCCATCCTGTGTGATCCTGCTCTAGAAGCACACCTCCTGCACAAGTAGTGAGAAGCCAGGAGGCGCTGGGAATGCATGGCTTTATTACAAGCCATTCCTTTCGAAGAGATCTTCACCCAAGGTTCTACAAGTGTTCTTGTAACTTAGGGATTCTTTATCGTATTATTTATAAATGTTATTTCAAGTATTAGTCACCTGAAAAGGAAGTTGGAACATGGAGAGAAGTCTCTCTGAATGGTTATGACGAAGCTTGGAGCCCTGCCAAGCTAAGAATCTAAGACTCCTGGTTCCCATATGCTTGAATGTATTTGGGTCCTTCTGTAGGGTAATGAGAAAGTTAGCATTTGAACCCAGGAATCCTAATTCTCAGATTTACAGGCAGACTGCAGGACATGCATTAGGTCACTGAGCTTCACAGTCCTCATCAGTACCCATATTCCTAGATGTAAAGCCACAACTAAACTATGTGAAAGCTACTAAAATATTCAGTTTGGAATTCTTCTCTTGTGGTAAAGCTTGCTGTTTGACATAAGGCACTTACAACTGCCATTAGGTACAAAAGCAGTGGGGTTTATGCTATGTCTTTTTTTTTTTTTAATTAAGTCTAGCTGGTCTACAATGTTGTGTTAGTTTCTGATATATAGCATAGTGGTTCGGTTATATATATATGTGTGTGTGTGTATTCTTTTTCATATTCTTTTTCATTATAAGCTATTACAAGGTATTGAATACAATTCCCTGTGCTATACAGTAGGACTTTGTTGTCTATTTTATATACAGTAGTTGGTATCTGCAAATCCCAAACTCCGAATTTATCCCCCCACCTCCCCCAACTTTCCTTCCTGGTAACCATAAGCAGTGTTTTAATCTCACACAAAGCTCTGTGAACACTTGCTTAGGAGACAATGGAGAGAATGAACTTCAACCAGCTGCATGACCCTGGGCAAATTATTGGTCTTTTGAATCTGTGTCCCCAGTTCAACCAGAGACATAATGACATCGACCACCAAAGGGTTGTTCTGAGTGGAGGTAATGAATAGAATGACACACAATAAACATCGCTAAGTTTTAGTAACTTATAAGAATTTAGCATGATCTAAGGATTTAGATAAAGATGTCACCTCTGTCCTCTTTGTGGTCTAAAGAGACTTTCTCATCTTTCTGGCATGGGGATGAGAGGGACACAGTCATGGACAGCCAATTTGCAGATTGTTCTCTAGGAGACAAGAAAGTGCTCAACAGAATCAGTGTCAGGGCTTCCACTCACAGGGCCCCTGTGTGGCGGGCAGACTTCCCAGGGGCGGGGACCCACCTAGCCAAAATTGCAGCATCTCTCTGGTTTGATGTTCTTATTACCAGACCCTTCTGTCTAAGGATTTTAACAAACATAGTCTAAATATGACATACGCATCCTCGTCAGCAGGGATTGCCACTGTTTCTGGAGAGGGAGTGGCCATGCCCCAGAAACATCCATAAGAATTGCTTAGAGAGTGATAATATCCCCTTTCGTAGGTATAGTGTTCTGTAATGCAAATAATGTATGTGGACATTTTCTCATTTGACCCCCTCACCACACGAAGCAAGCTAATTATCCCCTTTTTATAGGGGAAGGAATGGGCTGAGAGAGAGAGGAACTAACTGCCCAGGGCCCTATGGCTAGAAGGTGGCCACTGGGGACTTGGACCACTGTCCCTCTCACATGCAGTCCAGTCCTAACCACCCTTCTCAGAGGCAGGAATCACTGCCTCCAGATTGCCTGGATCTGAAGATGCAGGGAAGGGGTTTTAATTCACAAACTATCAGAAAAATAGAAGCTGCTCCTATGAACAAAGGTCCCAGTCTCTGGGGTCCTTTGTGGTCCTCCAGGCCAACCAGTGACTATGGACCACGTTCTTAAGAGCAATGCCAATCAGGCATGTGTGTGACTCAGCGCTAGCTGCGACAGCCCCCCTCCGCTTGCCTGTCCCCACTCCCCACCCCGCCCCGAGCTGCATGCCCATGCTTCCTTGATTTTCGTGCCATCACTGGCTTTGCGTTCTGTCTCCCAGCCTCACCACCCTACTCTCCTGACTTCTCTCTTACTTACCTTTCCTCTTCTAGGTCCCACAGACACTTCTGAGGCCCTTTCTCTCTCTAACAAAGCAAAACAATGATAAAGGAGGTGGGAATGGCGCCAAGAGGCAGAGGCTCCAACCAGAAGTGAGACCTCCCAGCCTTCCTGTTGACATGCCTGGGGCCAAAGAGAAGGCACGTCCTCCTCAGGAGTTCACACGACTGTGCACTCTCCTCTCTTTCTAAATTAACACGTGCAAGTCTGTGCAGGTACAGTGAGCTTTGCAAAGAAAAGACCTGTATTCTCTGAAATACTCTGAATACTCTAGGGACAGCAGTGTAGAAGGGAGGGTGAGTCCACACTCCAGAGCTGGAATGCCTAGGTTCAATCCAGCCCGATCACGTAACTGTGCAGCCACAAGCTCGTCACTAAAACTCCCAGCACCTCAGTTTTCTCATTTCTAAAATGAGAATAATAATTCCCAATTCACAGAATTTGAGGAGGATTAAAGCAATAAATACCTAAAAAGTGCTTAGACTAGTGGTTAGCTTATTGTGGTACCCAAGGAATGGAAACGAAATACTAGTAATTATACTGTTATTCAAAACACAGTTGAGGCTGAAATGTGCAGAAGGTCAGAAGTTATAAAGAGGTAAATTTTAGAAACACTATCTAGCTCAGGCTTCATCCATGCAACAAGGTTTCTGAGCACCTAACCTGTACCAGGCAGTGCTCTTGCCTTCTAAAGATGTGGTAGGGACCAAGAGAAGTGAGCTCCCTGCTTTCATGGAGCTGATGGTCGAGTGCGGAACATGGACAAGAGAATTACTAGATTGTGGTCAATGGCTGTGCAGTGAATTAAAATAAGGCACATGAATGAGAGGGACAGACACCCCCCCTGGGTTATGGAGGCAGGAACAGCTTCTCAAGGGAGCAAACTCTCAAAAGACTCACATTCATTCGTGGAAAGAGAAATAACAACCACAGCTGGAAGAAGGGGCAAGAGTCTCAGCAAGTCCTGGCTGACGGCAAACCAGGAAGGAAGCTGAGAGCAGAGTCAGTGGTAATTTCAGAGCAGAAAGGAATCAGAACCCACAAACTTGCTTTTGGACCAGTTTTCACTGTCTACTAACTGGGATACGGACAACAAAGGAACTATATTTTCAAAAGAAAATTCTAATTTAGACCAATATTTATGAAATACCTGCTCTTTATGGGGGAACTCGGGGAGGAATTACTTTCAGATCTCAGCATCTCAGAAAGCTGTATTTGTCCTAGGCAACTGCATTTTAAAAAAATTTTTATAGATGCCATAAGTCTTGCAAATGACTTTTCTCCTCTATTTTGGCCTACAGGAAGCTCAAAAATGAATTTGCAACAGGCCTCTTGATAGGTTTGTGTTTTTTTCCTGATATACCTTTATTTTTGGCTTTGTATTTTTTCTACTTAACTCTTAGATTTTCTTTGCATTGATCTCTTTATTTATTATAGCACAGGTGTGTGTGTGTGTGTATATAAAATATATGCTCCAAATCCTCTCTAGAACTAGTTATAGTTAGATCATAATACGTTTACTGCTCTAGGTAATTTAGCACCTATTTCAAAATAAACTATCTTTTATATCTGCTTATATAACCCACATTTTATGTACCATGAGATTTTTTTTTTTAAGTTTTAATTCACCTTATCCCCACCCACACCCCTCCCACCCACCCAGTCCTACTGCTTTTTTTTTTTTAAGGGGCAAACATCTTCCACAGCATATGCACAATTATAACTGGTCCAGAGATTTCTCACTTCTTAGGCTACTGCCTGTGGCTGCAGCATCAATTTCCTCCTCTTTCCTTCATTTTCCCATCACATACCCCCACCCCCCACAACCATTCTGCACATTGGTCCCCAGTTTCATTTCTTTAAAACATCAATTGAGCAAATCAGCCATTTGACAGTTTTAAACTCTTCACCGGCTCCTACTGCTCACAGGCGTCAGTGAAAAATCCTTATCATGACAAAATTTCCTTCTCCATCACATAATTCTCCACCTACCTGCCCAAATCCAGGTAGGCAGCTCCCCTGACTGTCCCCAGACAGGTCTTCTCTTTCTCCTGCTCCATCCACTTACACTGGTGAGTACCTACCTGGCATGCCCTTCCCCCCAACCATCCCGCCTCAGAATCCCACACAAATGCCTGCTCTCCTTTGAAGCTCTCCCAATGGCTCCACCTCCCAGTGGCCTCTTCCACGTCAAGGTACTACTGGCTGATCATTTGAAGAGTAACTCCACTCCACCTTGCAAAACCGCAATTTTACTGAAACTGTCTTTGTATAATTTAACTCATTTGCCCACTGAAACTGGAATCTTCTTGATAGAAGGAACTTTTATACATTTGTTTATCCCCCATGATGCCCTATATCGTATCATACATAGTTGACACCCACAAATACTGGGTGGTTTATGTCTATTTCCCTTCAAAGCACAAAGCATCAAGCAAATGACAGGCAAGTGGTTAATATCCTCAATAAATAAAGCACTCAGACGCATATGACAATTCACTAAAATGCAAAAGGTTAGAAAAATAGGAAATGTTTAACTTCACTAGTAATAAAGAATACAAGTTAAAATGTTATAATTTTTCTATCAAATCAGCAAAGATTAGGAAAAATTCTAACTTTTAGACAGGTACTCTCATAACTGCTAGTGGGAGTGTAATCAATACAAATTGAAAAAATTTGACAATATGTAACAAATCTTTTAAAATATCTATATACCTTCATCAATCCATTTAGAGGGCTATAACCTAGGGATATTCCAAAGTTCAGAGAAAGCTTTGGGTACCAGGTACTCCTCCCAGGGTTATAGTACTGAATCTTTGTGAACAACTTAAAATATACCATAAGGAAATTGGACATCCATTCTGTGCACTGTTACAAAGCATTAAAATGGTATTAAAAATGGCAGCCAGTGAGTTTGTACTAATTTTGGGGGGGATGTTTATATTCTAAGGTTAAGTAGAAAAAAGTAGAATACCAAATTATGTAAAATGAGTAATTCTAACCACATAAAGAAATTCATGGAAAGAAAGATTAAAACAGTAAAAACAATTAGTTATATTTGTTTATGGTTTACTGTGCTGTCCAGATTTTCTAGGATTGGCTGACTCCCAGAAAAAAAAAAAAGATGCTTTTCAAAGTAGATTTTTCTTTTGTTTATACCAGGAACAGTATCACAAGCACTGTTTATTAAGATTATGTGACATAAGTTTTTGTTTACTTTTATTTTTGTCCCTTTTTAAAAATTAAGAAATGGCGAGAAGAGAGAGTTGAAGAAAGAGAAGGAGAAAGTAGGGGCGGCTCTCTTATCTTGATTAATCCCTGCCATGAGGTAGGCGTTGTCATCTTGGAGAGCCAGGAAACAGGCTCGAAAGTCAAGCCCAAGGTTACCTGAGGGGCAGAGCCACCATCACGACCAAGGTAACACACCAGAATCAGGCAACAAAGAGACACAAAAGTGCAAAAGCAGGCGAGCACAAAATCCTAGGGGTAATTTATACAACAGGAGAAAACGTTGGTTCTAGAGGGTAGGATTGTGGATGGTTTTTTCCCTCCTCCCTTCTCCAGATTTTCCATAAGGTGGTATTAACTTTTTATTTTTATTTGTGCACAAGATGAAAACTGCAACCGTTTGAATTCCCTGAACTGTGAGCAGCAAGAGAGAGAAACGAGCTCTACTCACCCCTGACCCCTCCTAGGGGAATACAGTCGGGAGGAGAAAGGTAGGGGGACAGGCCACCCAGCTTCCACCTGAACTAGCCACACACTGCACCACGCGGCTGTCTTAAGATGTGGGGGAAGAGGTCGGAGCGTGCGTGCGTGCGTGTGCGTGCGCATGCGTGAGCGTGCGTGTGGTGGGAGGCACCTGTGATGAGAGCAGCAGGATCTATCGAGCTTTCTGCAAAGGTGAGTCTCTGTCCCGCAGCCCCACCCCCCGTTTCTCCACACCGCCCAACACAGCCCCCCCCCCCCCCCCCGCTCCACACGTGTGCTCTGTAACGCGCATTTATAGAAAGTTGTGCGCCACTACTGTTTTCCCTACAGTCAGCTTTCTTAACCGCAAATCATGAAGAAAGGCATCCGTTGGGGCTGAGGCAGCACGTAGAAGTGAGGAAGGATTCGTCAGAACAGCATTTGTGTTCGTGGGATTGGGCTACACAGACAGTGGTTCCGGGGAAATCCCTCCCAGTCGTCTTTGTGGCCGGCTGCCCTAAATCTGGAGGCTTGTATTTCTTAGAGAGCTCGGCCTCACCTTGGTGGGTAAGGGGGATGCTCTCAGGCGGGACCACCATGGCTCCATCCCAGGGGAGAGGAATAGGAAAACTTTCAGTTATGTAATTCTAACACACACACACACGCACGCACACAAAACCTAGTGGGAATCCATTTTTTTTTGCAGAGAATTTGCGCACAATCTTCCTCCTCCGGTACAAAGTGCTTTTATTTTTCCAGGTCCCTTGTCAATCTATGTTCATAAGTATAAACAAGAATGTGGAGAGTCACCTGTATCCTTTTGGAGAGCCATTTCTAGAAAGTGACTAGGGTTGAGGGGTGAGTAAGTAAGTGGTGAGGAGGCAGCTGGGTGAGTTTGGTGAAGGGAAGTCGTTCAGTGGCTTGAGTGGCTAGGTAAGTCAAGGTGGTTTGTGTGTTTAAGCTGGGGTGAAAGGGGATGCAACAGGCATCTTCAGGAGCCAGTAGAGAGGAAGAGAGAAGGGGAAAGGCCCAAGAGGACCTGAAGGGCATAGGCTCTTGAGCAGTTGGTCTTGTGTGTGCAGAATCTCTTAAAATGCACTGTCACATACAGTGTCCAGTGCTGAGGCTCACAAAGACCTGGGCAGTAGATGGGCCACTCATTATTTTATATAGAGATATAATTCCACTTGTCTGAGGTGAAATAGCTGCAAACTGGCTCTAGGTTGAGATGGGCTGACCCCAGATCTAGGATCCTTTCTGTTCCAGATGGAATTGCGTCCTCTCACAGAGAGATGGGGGCCTTATTCTCCCACAGACTGAAGGAAAAGATGGGGGAGACTGAGGACACAGGAAGGCTGAGTTGCTGGGGGCAGAGGTAAGGTGAGGAGGAGACAGAGGGGAGTTGAAGATCCGTCCAGGAGCATCAAGCAGCTGAGAAGTGGCAGTGGGAGTGAGATTAGACACATTTATAATGGATCCAGTAACCAAGGTGAGTGGTCAAGGGACACCTGTACTTAAAGCTCTTAGGTGACTCTTGGTTCTACATGGGGGCCTCACTGTCCATCAGTTAATAAAATCCCTGGTGGCATTTTCCTGATGAGCATTTACCCAAGGCATCAGGGGAGGGGAAGCGCACTGGGCTAGGAAGCCCCAGTTTTGCTTTTGCCTTATTCCATCAAACTGTGTCACCTTGGATAAATCACTTGGAAAATAAGAACCAAATATAAAAAGTCTATGATTCTATGCCTTCCTAACCTCCCTATCCACATCTTTTTTCATCACTCTGCTGTCTCTGAAAAGGGAATGATAGTAAGTATGACATGGACCATTTCTTTTCATGAAAGTCAAGAAAATACTAAAATCCAGGCCAATGAGCTCTCCCCTTGGAGAGTGGGCACCTCTCACACCAACAAAGACAAGGCTTTGCACTAAGCAAGAAATTATCATCACCCAGCCAGCACTGGCGTGACTTTGCTGCAGGCAACTGCCCAGAGGATTCCTTCTTTGTAATCTTTCTATGAATGATTCAGGGGTAAAGTACCATCTCTTTGCATCTGGAGGCATAAGAACGTATTACAAAGGAGAACTGAAAATCTGTGGTGTATCCAAAAATAGCACCCAGATATGTCAGCTTCCTGGTTCACCTTTCTGTACCATCCAACTCTTCGTTGACTTGCTTCATACAATAGAGGCAGAGTGGGACCCCCCACCCTCACCCCAATGCTCAGGTATCCTGGGATCAGTTATCCAGTGGTGTCAGACTACATGCTTCGAGGTGACCCAGCAGAACTAGGGTTCCTAACTCTTCCTCATTCTGATGGGCCTTGTCCCAACTCCTTCCCCACTGCAGGTGCCCCTGCAGTCACATGCTTTTGTCAAGTGATCTGCAGCTTTAGGCTGCTCACTCTGCAGAAAAGAATGGGGGAAAACAGAGAGTAAGAAAATATAGCTCTCTCCTGGGAACCTCACAACCTCCTAGCTTATAAAATACAACCTCCTTGTTACCTTCCTGCAGAGTCCCCACTGGCCACCAGAACATGCTCTGAAGTCAAGCTCCCCTCCCACCCCACTCCCCAGCTTTGGCGCATCCAAGAGAAATGATACTTGCTGAAGGGACCTGCTGATGTTTCGACCTGTTCAGAAATGCACATGTGACCAAGGGGGTAGGAAAGGAAGCTCATTAAAAGGCTGAGTGTCTCTAAATAGTGAGGCCCACCGACTGCTAAGCCTTTGCACCGTGTTCACAGCTTCCTGTGCCTCCAACAAACTTCGTGACTCACCAGTCTGGCTGCAGAGTTAGGCAGCTGAGCAGCCTCAGCGATGGGTTAAATTGGGGGAATGTGCTTTTCTTCTGACACTCACCCTTCAGGTGCGGCCTGAGCCCCTACCTGGCAGTAAGGGTGGAAACTGAGCACAGCTCTAGCTCTTTTGCTGGTCCTATAGAGCTGCCAGAGCCCGAGTTCTGATGGACTTAAATCCATAAGGATCCTCTCTCTCCTGTCTGTCTGTCTGTCTCTCTCTCTCTCTCTCTCACACACACACACACCAGCTCAGAGCATCTGGAGGCTCTGTAATGCAATTGATTTCTAGACTGGTCGGGGTCTCCAGTGTTCCATTCGTCAGAGCTGCAATCTGGGACCCAAAGTGCTCTTTTCTTCACCCACACTGCCTCCAAAACCAGAGGAATTCCTGGAAATTTTAAAAGCAGAACAGTGCACCATGAGGGTCTGGCTAACTGTTGCACATCAGTTAAAGGGACAGACGGGGAAGGGGGCAAGAGGTGTCAGGGGACAACAAGAGATGGCTACCCAGAGCTGCGCGGCACCCTCAGCAGCATCTCCCCCTTTCATCGCAGCGGAGGGCATATCTGGAAGTTCGGGAGCCTGGGTCCCACGGGCGGCAGAGGCAGGCGGAGGCCAGGTCCATCCATGGGCGGCGAGACCATACACCCAGAACTGGCTCGCTGTCCAGCCCTCTGCACCGCGGGCGCCACCTCCCACATCCTCGGGGCCGGCACAAGGCAGGCAGCGAGCGTCTCCCTGCAATCCCGGACCAGCTTCCCGCATAAAACTCCCCAGCACAACCCGCTTTGTTAATTCTGCGAATGCTGTCACACGACCACCTCCACCAACACTCCCTGTCTGCTCGGCTCCAAGGGAGACTCGCTCTCCCCAGAACCCAGCCGCTCCGGATCCCTCTAGGCCCCCGCCCCCTGACGGACCACCGCCCACCGGCCCCAGCGCTTGCAAACCAGCGACCCGAAAGACCTCGAAGACCCCAGGGTCCCCGGCCGTGAGCATCTTTGTCCTCTCAGCGCAGAAGCGCGCGCACAGAACCACAGAAAGAGCCTAGCTGGGCACCGCGTTCGCGCCCCCTGGCCTCGCCGGGGCCCCACAAGGGGACAAAGGTCCGCGTCCCGCAAGTTTGCGAGCCTGGAGGCAGAGCCCTCCTTACCGTACATCTTGGCGGGGCGAGCGCCTCCCGGGAGGCCACGTCGCCTGCAGCCAGTCCCCGGCGGCGCCGGCCTTTCATTCACAGCCGAGGCGGCGGATGGCGGCAGCCGGCGGAGGCCCGGGCGGGGCGGGAGCGGGAGCTGAAGCACGGGCTGGACGCGGGAGGGCCGGGGCCGGGAGCCGCGCGCCCATTCAGCAGCCAGGGCTGAGCGCGGCCGGCCTCCGCTCGGGTTTCTGGGCAGGGCTGCGCCGAGAGGGGCGGTGACTATGCTAATTAAGGTCCCTACCCCCGGGGCTCGGCCACTGCCTGGCCGCCCCGCCCACGTCCCGCCCCGCCCCGCCCAGCCTCGCCCCCCCGCAATTCCCCACCTCGGGTAAACCCAAATCCCTAGATGCGCTCTTCTCAGGCTTTCAACCCTAGGTGCTGGGTGGCGCGTTTTCCAACCGCAACGTCCCCCGGAGGAAGTGATCCACCCGAACTCCCTGCTCCGGTTGGAACGCTCAGGCCCGCAGCTGAGATCTCCCATAACCCGCGGGCCCCAAGAGTTGGAAGGGACACTGAAATCTGCGGAGGTACCCACTCCCCCAGATTTATCCAGGATGCGTTGGCTGAGCCAGGGGGCGCCAGGAAGAGGAATTGGGGGAATAAGCCTCCGCTCTCCCTTGACCTCCTTAATAACCCCCTTCCCTAATTAAGCGCTCAGTTGTGGCCCTCCCTGTCACTCTTGGCCAAGTGCCGGCTACCAAAGCGCGTCCTCCCTGAGTCAGGTACGCAGGAAACGCAGCCCTTCCCACCCCTCAAGCGCTACAGGAAGTCAGCTTGCTTTTCTTCTCCCAGATTCACAAGTGCAAATCACAAGCTTTGCAGCCAGAATCCTCTCTACCGGTGCCCCAGGGCCGACTTCACCTTCTGTGACCGTGTGACAAACAGACACAGATGGACAGAAGGCTCACGCCTGAAGACATCTTCTAGCCCAGCTCTGAGCTTCTCTAAGGCGTCTCACTCAGACTCTACATTTCACACATTTATCTGTGCTTTTAACATCTATTCCTTAGTTTCTTCCTTGGCCCATGATTGAGGGGTTTTGTCCTCAAAATATTCTACTAGTAGAAGTTGGGGAGAGGAGAACCTTAAAGATGGTGTAATGTCTCCCATTTTAATGAAGAGAAAACTGAGGCTGTGAGAGATTAATTTATGTTCTTTTTCCTTAGATACACTGAGCTGTGTGTCTATAGGCCAGTCATCTCCCTCTCTGAACCTCAGCTTCCTGCAGGACTGTTGGGAAATTTATGTAAAACCTATATGAGTGTACACAGTGGGCATTCAGTGTATTTATTTTCTTTCCTTCCTCACCCAAGGCAGGGACAGAGCCAAAGAGAGAATGCTGGACTTTCGGATCAGTGCTCTTTTCTGTTGTACCCCAAACCCAAGCTTCCTATTTCTCTCTGGCTTCACCACTTCTTCCCGCTCCCTTGAGGTTCCTTTTGTTCCTTTTGCTTTAACCCTTTACCTCTCTTAGCAGACAGACAAGTCCTAGAGGCCCCATGAAAAACTCTGGGAAGGTTTCTGGAGCTCATATGTAGCCTTTACCCTCGGATGACATACAAAGAGTCTCTGCTTTCTACTCTCCAGTTCTAGAACCAGGTCAGGGGACTTTGAGATTTACTGAGAGTCACTTTTGCCCTTGAATCAGGGCAGTGGGGAGAATTTGGAGTCTAATTTGGTCTGGACACCTAGAGATATCCCTACCCCAACAATCTGTGCAACACAAAATATACTCATTAAACACTGCAGTCTGCAGCACAGTGGGAAATGCAGTGTCTGTCTTCACAGAAATCTCTAGGAGGGAGTACAAGACAAATACTAATAAAAACATTGCATGACAATGAAGAATATGGTGAATTGTGCATGAGAAGCACAGACCTCTGTTTAGACCTTCAGAGAGCTGATAGGCTAATTCATTCTTTTTATCAAATATTTACTGCTCTCTTCATACTATGTGCTAGACCCTGTGGAAGGTGCTCAGGAGAGGGGAGACATGCAAAAACTACAATAACGTTTGATAATTACTATGGTGGAGGCCCATAGAAGAGGCAGAGTAGAGCTTCATGAAGAAAAAACATTCAAAATGGGTTTTGAAGAATGGGCAGGATTTCTAGATGTGAAGATAACGTGAATAATTCCAGCCAGAGGGAATACAATTTGCTACGGTCAGAATGGTAGAGGATGGAGAGTCTTATCTGGCTGGAATAGGGTTGAGGACGGGGAGCAGAAGTAGGAAGGGAAGCTGGGAACGTAGTCTGGGGCCATGTTGGGAGGGCCTTGAGCACCCAATCCAAAGGCTTTCCTGTTAAATCTAGGGCTGCCAGATTTAGCAAATAAAAATATAGAATGACCAATTAAATTTGAATTTGAATAAATAAAGCATAATTTTGAGTGTATGTCCCATATTATACTAAAAATTTTTTTGTTTAGCTGAAATTCAGATTCAACCCATGTTTTATCTGGCAGCTTTAGTTAGTGCCATCCTTTGCAAGGGTGTTTCTGGATCCTTATGACTGAACCAGATCTGGAGTTTTTCTCCCCCTCCACCATTGGCATATGGTCCCTAAGGGCACCAGGATGGGGTCACTCTGGCCAGTCTGCATCCTTTGCCATAGGTGCTTTGGCCCAAAGATTCTGGCCCCCCTGGGTCTATACATTCAGTGGTGAAGGAATCTGACCCAGACCCAGCTTCTCTGAGGTCTAGTTGAGATGTTTAGATAAAATATGTGCAGGAAGTGGTACTGTATAAGTCCAGGGAGTGCTATTACTCACACACGAGGAAGCTGAGACTTGAGGGGAACACAATCTTCTGGCTCACAGTTTAAAACAAAAGAGTACAACCCAAGGGCCCCAATATCCAGAATAGTGCACCCATGGAAAAATGCCAAGCAGATATCAGCTATTTAGGAGAACTAGGGAAAGGAGGGAAAGTCAGAATTAGGATTCCCACCCTAACTAGGTCTTACTTTATCTGCAGAAATCCAAAACATGGGATGGCTATGACAGAAAGGAAAGTGGAGAAGAAATAACATTTAGTGCATGCCCACTGAGCCACAGGTTCTGTGCTAGCACCTTACACGGGTTGTCTGATGCAGCGCTCCCAGTGGCCTTGCAAGGTCCGTACTAATATTCCCATTTTACAGCTGGGAAATGGAGGCTCAGCGGGGTGGGAGAACTCTCTAGTAAATGAAATGGAATTCATTTCTGGGCCCCCCCCCCCCCGGCTGTGCCCTACATACTCTCTACCCTCTACCTTCCTGACTTTGCAAATTGTATTTCCTCTGGCTGGAATTATTATTATTTAAATAAATTTTTTTTGGTGGGTGGAGGTAATTATGTTTATTTTTTGATGGAGGTACTGGGGGTTCTACCCAGGACCTCATGCATGCCAGACACAGACTCTACCACTGAGCTATACCCTCCTCTCTGGCTGGAATTATTTACATTATGTCCACATCAAGAAATCCTACCCATTCTTCAAAGCTCATCTTGAATGGTTTTTTTCTTCACAAGCCTCTGCTCTGCTTCTTCTATGGGCCTCCTCCATAGTAACTGGGATTCTAGAAAGTGAGCAGGAACACAAGCCCAGGAAACTCTCCCCAAGACCCATTTCTTACCACCACACCATGATGCCTTAAATAACCACTGCACTTTAAATTGAGCTGTTCTTCCTAACGATTCCTAAGGTGGTCTAAAGCACAATTCCCCGTTCCCTTGCTTTGCCTGCATTTGCTCCTCTTCCTCACCTGTGTTTCACTCTGCCACTACATGGGTTTGGAGGGAATAGATTAGAGAGCGTCTCAGGCTATCCAGATCAAAGTGGTGCTCTAATTTCCACCCCTTTCCTAGGCCATCAGTGATGGACCCCCTGTGGCATTGGCTAACTTCAGAGCTGGTGGGGTGGGGGGGCCCTCCTGGGACTGTTTGCGTCAGGCCGGAGGAACTATGCCCCAGAAAAGGTTATTATTCTTTGGCCTAAGCTTGCCCTGGTTAACACAGTCACTCTGAACAATGTCCTTTGTTGCAACAGCTCAAATGATCCCCTGTGCTGTGAGCAAGCACCACAATTCCCCGAGTTTCCTTTCCAACCAGAGGCTGAATTTCCCTGAATTTCCCTGAATTTCCCTGCGTTACAGAGGAAGGTATCTAAGCAGGAAGCAATCTACAACCATTGCCTAAAACCCAGGACCCTCACTTGCATCCCAGGCTCCACAAGCCAGCCTGTTCTTTAGCCCTGGAGTCTGGCTTCCTGATGCTCCAGCCTCAAACAGCCCACCAGCTCTAAAAGCCTCTAATCTCCCCATCAGCCACACAACTGCAGCAGCTCTTGCTCGGGACACCAGCCTGGAGCAGTCAACAGCTTTAAAGGGCCTTCCAGAGGGAGGGAAGAGGGAAGAAAATGACAGCCCCAGGGAATCCAGCTTCAGGGTTAAAAATCATGAGACCTAATGAAGAGCTGAGGGATAATCAGAGGGAAGAATGGGCCCTTGAGATTGTCATGTAGCTGTTAAGACTGAAATAGAACTCAGGATTCCTGACTCCAGGCCTGGTGACTTGAACCCCTGGCACTTCTCCCCTAAAGCTGTTACCTTGACCTACTTCTCAGAAGCCGCAGGGGAAAGAACAGCCTATAAAAACAATACCCAAGTATAGGAACAGGTGTGTATCCAAGGGCTGAAGAATGCATCTCCACAACACAGAAAACAGCTCAGGAGCCGGGTCAGTAGGACATGCTCTTGGCCAGGTTCCTGAGAGCTGCCTCAGGCTGCAGGAGGGACTCTGGGGAAAGAGTGGCCTGATGTCATGAGAGCAGGGCCTGAGTGTCTGAGGTGGCAAAAGCTGCTGCAGATAGATTTTACTTTCTTTAAACCAGATTTCACCAGAAAGTGAGGGAAGTTTGAGATACTGATTATTGACACATCAAGGTTTAAAAGTGCTTAGCCAGTTCTCCCAGCCACCATCCTTTTCACAGCCTCCAGTTTACCCTGTGTTCACTCTTCAGGGTAGGGTCAGGCTCCCTTCATTAGCTGCTGCTCCCTATGGTCCCTGGAGAAGGGGCTCCTCTTCCACTTGAAGCTCAAATCACTGTCCTCTTGCTCCTGGTAAAAATCTCAGACATTATCACGCCCTTAGCCTTGACTCTTCTATCCTTTCACTCTCTCTTTGCTCCCAGCTGTCAGGAGGAAACTGTTCCCCACCCATTACCTCCACCTCCAGCCTGTGGGATACTGGCCCCTACTGGGAGACCCAAGCCCACCCACACTTCAAAGGCTTTGAAAGCCCGTGGTTGATAGGCATGACTTGGAAGAGAAAAGAAGACACAGGAAGTGGATAGTTGGTCAGATAGGTGATCTCGGAAGGTCAGATCCGGCTTTCCAGGCCAGGCTAAGGAGACCTGCCTCTCACCACGTATGGAAGCAACAGGCTTGCCCAGAAGCTGGCCAACCTGGTCAAAGAACGGTTTAAATGAAATCAACGTGAGGAAGAAAAATACCTCCAGAAAGTTGCAAACCTGGCTACTGGGGAAGAAAACAGAAGGACGTGTGAGATGCTGAACTCTAAGACCTTAAAAGTGGTGCTGGCGGAGGAAGAGCCCTAGGACTTCATTGGGGCCAGATGCCAACTCTCCTAGGAAATTTCCCTGGCCTGCCTGAGCCAAACTCTGGCTCCTCGGCCTTGTCTATTCACTGCCTCAGATTGACTTTAGACCCTGAGATCACCCCTCCTTCTCCTCCAGATGATTCTGACTTAACATTCACTTGCTCAGCTTTTGTCAGCCCTGCAGTTAGGAATCCTTGGCCCATTTCCCCCTTCCTGGATTCTGCTGGGCCACATGACTCCTCTTGGATAATAAGCCCCAATTATCAGCTTCTAAATCTCCAGCCCAGTTCTCACTTTTCTGGCTGATCACTCACTTCAGTCTCATGACAAGATGCTCAGCAAATCTGAGGTGAAAGTAGTGGAGACTCTCAGACATCTATATACTAACATGTGTATAATGAAAACAAATCAATTTGATTTTGAACCCATGAGTATCTGAGGTCTGTTAGAAGTCAGTCATGTTCTGATTTACGCATTTGTCGAGAGTCTGCTACATACAAGAGACTCTGTTAAAAGCGGGGAGAGAGAATTAAGAATGTCCTTGCCATCCAGAAAACTGACAGTTCGGGTAAGTCAAGACAGAAATTAAAGAAGAGACAATAAATGGAAAGACACCCATGTTCATGGATTGGAAGACTTAATATCATTAAGATGTGCAAGTATCCAAAATGACACTCAGAGTCAGTGCAATCCCTATCAAAATTCCAATGGCATTTTTCTCAGAAATAGAAAAAAATTCTTAAAATTCATATGGAACCACAAAAAAAGACTCTGACTAGTCAAAGCAATCTTGAGGAATAGCAAACTGGAGACAAACTTCCTGTTTTCATACTATGTTACAAAATGATAGTAGTCAAAACAGTGTGGTACATAAAGACAGACATATAGATCAAAGGAATAAAATGGAAATCCCAGAAATTAACCCTCACATGTATGGGCAAATGATTTTCAATAAGGGTGTCAAAGCCATTCAATGGGGAAAGGACAGTCTCTTTGACAAATGGTCCTGTGAAAACTAGATACCCACATGCAAAAGAATGAAGTTAGATGCTTATTTTATATCAGACACAAAAATTAACTCAAAATAGATTAAAGGTTTAAATATAAGACCTGAAACTATAAAACCCCTAGAAGAAAACAATTGAAAAAGCTCTTTGACAATGGTCTCAGCAATAATTTTTTGGATATGACACTAAACAAAAAGGTAACAAAAACAAAAATAAACAAATGGAAACCCATCAACCTAAAAAGCTTCTGTATCACAAAAGAAACAATAAAATGAAAGGCAACCTATGGAATGGGAGAAAATATTTACAAACCATATAGCTGATAAGGGGTTAATATCTAAAATATGTAAGAAGCTCATACAACTCAATAGCAAAAAATGAAATTAAATAAATAACCTGATTTTAAAATGGGCAAAAAATCTGAATACACATTTTTCCAAAGAAGACATACAGATGACCAACAGGTATATATAAAAAGGTACCCAACATCCCTAATCATCAGGGAAATAAATGTAAATCAAAACCTCAATGAGATATCACTTCATGTCTGTTAGGATGACTATTATCAGAAAGGCAAGTGATAACAGAAGTTAGTGAGGGTATGGAGAAAAGAGAACCATTGTACACTGTTGGTGGGAACTTAAATTGGTACAGCCAATATGGAAAACAGCGTGGGAGTTACTCAAAAACTTAAAAATAGAGTTACCATATAACTCAGCAATTCCTTTCCTGGGTATATATATCCAAAGAAAATGAAATCAGTATTTTGAAGAGGTATCTGCACTCTCATGTTTATTGCAGCATTATTCACAATAGCCAAGATATGGAAACAACCTAAGCATTCATTAATGGATGAATGGATGAAGAAAACGTGATATATATATATATATACACACACACACACACACACACATATATAATTTTGTGGCCCAATATATGATCTATCCTGGAGAATGTTCCATGTATGCTTGAGAAAACTGGATCCTGGGTAGCCAAACATCCACATATACCCTTCTTCCCAAATTTCCAACATAAAAACATTCCTACATAATATAATGCAACAATTCCTTCTACAATTAAAAATATACCCATATCCTTCCCAAGAGGAGAAAGCCCTAGCTTGTCAGTTACTGAATTCAGCTCCAAGTCTAGGGTCTCAGAGTGATATCCATTGTTCCTCATTTCATCACGATCTTGTCTCAATATTTGCATCCTATAAATTAAATGATAATTTTAACTAATGCTAACATATTGTATATAAAATAGTGGACAAGAGAGGAAGAAAAAGGTAGAGAGAATTTACTTGAAGTAGATGAAGTATTTAGTATATCAAGGAAGGAAGCACAAGTCAAAATGGACTTGGTAGGGGAAATTTCCCTGCAGTTGGGAAAGCCTCCATCCCTGCCACCATGAGCACTTTGATCCCTCTGAGGAAGCACTGGGGTAGCAACCTGAAGGATGCCTACAGAGTGAGTCATCTGTTCACCTGATTAACTGGGTCCATTCCCTTAGGTTATTCCACATTCTTCTTCCCCAAATGACTTGCCTCAAAGTGACAGTGTTATTTCTGACCAAGAGGTCATTCTAAATACCTCTTCCCCCAAAATTTCCTGCAGTCTTGTTCTCAGTTCTTGACCATGCAGCCGAAACACCAGATGCTGTCCATGATAACCTCAGGTTATCTCTTCTTTCGGACTGTGAGATATGCTGTGTGAAGTTCTGCCTACTAGGATATTCCATCTCAGTTGTCCTCTGGGACTAATCTGAGTGGGGTTGTTACTAGGTTTGCCTGGTTGGGAACTCTGTTACAAGATCATGGAGTTGAGGAAGGGGCAACAATGCAGCAGAAATTGGAAGTGTGACCAAACTTCTCAAATAATTTATTGGGCCTTAAGGACCTGCTTGGACCTTTTCGTATATACACTACTTTCCAGTGTTCTGCTAACCGCACCCAACTTTATGGCATTGTGACTCAGATGATACAAAATTCATGATGGATATCTCAAGATAGCATTGTCACCAGGTGCTCCACAGTTGACATTCACTGCTTTTTCAGAAGCTGGCCAAGAAGGATCTCTCACAAAGATACAGTTGCTTGCTGAAGGGGTCATAGATTTTTGCAGATCCATAAGGGTCTCCACAGTGATTCTCTCAATCAGGTTTGCTACAAGCTCCGTTTAGTGACTCAATCTGCCACTGATAACTCAAGTACCATTTGAATCCACTGGGTCATTAAGGCCACATATGCTGCAGCCTGGAGAATATTTTCTTTCTTTGGGTCCTACTCAAAACTTGGAAGTCTTTCAAGTCACTTGGTAAACAGTTTGGAGAAGCACACCAAAATGTGCAGTATGTTACCTGGGAAGTTCAAGAAGGCCCAGTAAGCACTGGGCCTCTTTCTAGTGATGGGAATACAAGGGGCTAAAACTTGCTCTTTAGTTTGTGTGAGCTCTCCTGACACGACTTAGATCAATGAACTCTAGACGTCACTAGGGTCACAGTCCCCCGTACTTTCTTAGAATTGTCCCTTTCCCCTCTCTCTTTCTTGCATGTTTCCCTCTGCACCCTCCCCTCCAAGGTACCTAAGGTACCTAATACTCCTAGGTCTCCAGATCGGATCATCATGATGTCTTCAGTATGTCACTCTAGCATGATGTCCGGTGGGATAGAAAGACAGTGTCGTCTGCATATCAACTGTAGTACAGAAACAGAGAGATGACATAGTGTTGAGGAAGGTGGTGTATTTCTCTACCAGGTGTTTTCTCTGGTGTTTTCTAATTACTGGAATAAAGAACATTAGAATCTTACAGATCAACTGCCATCTTCTGGGTACCAGAGGCTACAGTGATTTGATTCAGCAGGAGATCCCAACTGGAACAGCAGACACAACTGGAGCATCACCCGGTTAAGCTCATAAACCCAGGGTATTGAGGACCCATGTTATTTTCCAGGATCCAGCCATCTTCTTCATTAGCCTACCTAAATAGTTAAGGGAAATATCAAACCCTGTACCTTGCATCTAACAAGACTATTTTGGTGGCAACTGTACTAATAGTGATTTCCTCGAGGATGTAGTATCACTTTTGACTGTTTTTGGTTGGTTGGTTTGGTAGGAGGGGTTGCAGGTACTTCTACATGGCCCTGTTTACATAAGTCTTATTCCACTGGTGAGGAATAAGATTATGCCAATTTCTCTGATTATGCCAATCTCTGAGAATGTCTAGTCCCACTCTATACTCAAGAACTGAAAAAAAAAAAAAAAAACACAACAAACTGTGGGATTTCTCAGGGATTCTAGAGTCTGCTGTGAAGTAGGTTCTGGACAAAATTCCACTTATAACCCAGCTTCCATAAACCACACTTCAACCAGCAGGCGATGGCAGTATTAAGTGTTCTGAAGGATTAGTGTTAGCTCAAAGTCAGTGTCCAATAATCCATAAAGGATCCTTTTATTTCCTCTCAAGTTACCTTGGTAAATGGCCACCATTCCCTTTGGGAACGTGCAGAGGAAGTATAACCAGTCTGGACTCGTGGTGGTCCTACAGTGTTGTTCTTCAAAAGCACCCAGTCTTTCCCTTTATTCATGGAGTCTTGGGTCTGATGTGGGGCTGTCACTCTATTGTATTGACCTGAGTCAAGTGTTTTTTCAGCAGACCTGCAGTTTGGTTTTTACATTTTTGAATTATTTGTTTTTTTAAATATATTTAAAATCAAATGCGATCCTAGTGGCTAATCATTTATTTTGGTACTGAGGACCAATGATCAAAAAACTGAGAAATAGGTAAACAACAAGGACCTAGTGTATAGCACAGGGAACTATATTCAATTTCTTGTAATAAGCTATAATGCAAAAGAATCTGAAAAAAAATGTATATGTATAACTGAATCACTTTGCTGTACACCTGAAACTAAATTGTAAATCAACTACACTTCAATTTTAAAAAAGTTTCTGATTATCATCTGGCCTTGCTGCCCCAGGTGGAAACATGTCCCCATACCACTGGCAATTAAGTACCAACATAGAGCCTCTGCTGAGCCAGGATCTGTGCACTATGATTGAAATAAGGGAGGAGGGAGCATTTCAGTAGTAGCATATCACAGGCATTCCTGGCCTACTTAGAACAGCCACTAAAGCACTCTCAAAGATTTCCTTCCTGAGCATTTTTGGGGCCACCTTGGGGACATAGAAAAAGGACATGATAAATGCCCTCCAATATTTCTGTCTTCCAATGTCTTTGAATTTCTTCCTCAACATTATGTCACATTGTATCTCAGCTTCATTTAGAATTCTCTATTGTGACTGGGTTTTAGGCAACCTACCAAGAAAATATTTAGAAACACTTCCAACTACTCAAACCAATATGCTAAATTCAAATTTCTAGCAAATACACTCTTGTTGATAAATTCAGCCTGAATCTAAAAGTTTGGGTTTTTTCCTCCTTAGAAATCCATTCCCATGTGTGTTTCCCCATATTCATGTAAACTAGCACATCTTGGTGTGTGTATGGGTGTATGTATGTGCACCTTGTCCACAATGTGTGCTGATCATTAACTCCTAGGTTATACTTTATAATTGGCCCCCCAGGAATGCTGGTACCTAATTCTGGTCAAAAGTTTGGAGATAATGAGGAGTGAAGGGAGTAGAGCATAAGGATAATTGGCTTCCTTTTGCAAGGTAACTCCCTTCAGTACATCTTCATGTAAAGCAATAATAGCTTCATTAGACATAGGAGCAGATTCTGTTTGGGCTGGTGATGGAGGCTCAGTGAGGTTCAGGGTTACAGGGTTCCCCGAGTTCTTCAGATATTCATAACATTCCCATTTTGGTTCTCAAAATGCAACAGTTTCCTGATCAATGCCCCAAATTTCACTTAAGAGACTGAGTGAGGCTGTGAATTCAATGGACTTTGTAACTTGACAACTTGGCTTTCAGTAACCTCTGTCCTGTGGCTGTAAGAAACAAGTTTCTTTTTCACGGAGCCTTAGGAACATGTTGTAATTTGTATCATGATCTGAAAAGAAGGATATGAGCTTGCCATTTATTTTGTTCAAGCAGACTAGATCCAACAGAAGTGACACTGCCCTGCCGCCCTTTAGTGCCTTTTGACTTTCCTGTAGTTTGGCAGGAGCGAAGAGTTGCTTCTAATGAGCAGTGATCAGAGACTTTATCTATCATTTAATTTTTCCTACCACTGTATGTCATGGACATATCATCCCCTTATACTAACAGGGTATTTACTGCTCTTGGTCTTAAGTAACCAGCTAGCAGATTCCCTCTTCCATCCATTTCCCCAAGTTTCTGTTGCCTGCAACAATCTGCCAGCACCAATTTCTCTGTAATAGTCAAGGTTTTTGGTCCAAACAACATTAACTCTGGCTAACTTAAGCAGAAAAAGAGAAATTCATTGGAATGGTATAGGATCACAGGGTTAATGGAAAGCCCAAGATCAAAACACAGCCAGGAACCAAGGGAGACTGGGCATCCAAATACAGTCAAATTCATGCCGCAGAATAAGGCCACCATCACAGGCACCATCACAAGTGGCTGCTTGCTGCTGTCACTCCTGGTGTCACAAAGGATGCCCAATCCTCACTTCTGTAATCTAGACTCCTCTGCTATTGCAACAAAAAAACTCGCACCTTCTGTATCTTCACATTCCTTCCTCAATATTTAAAATCCTGTGCGACAGCATCTGACTCACTGTGTCTAGATCACATGCTGATACCTTTGGTAGAGAACAAGGAGAGCTATCCCCTTTGTCTCCACCATGGGAGGTGGAGCTTTGCCTCCCACATCTTTTGGATTCCCTCAGATGAGAGGTGTGTTTGGATGCTAGGTGGTCCCACTCCACTCTCCCCCAGAAAAAGTCTACTATAGTCTTTAAAGTGAAAGGATTTAGAACAAACATTGCAAAGAGAGAATTATAGCCTAAGGTAATATAATTTATTAAAGTTAATTACTTTAATAAATTTAAAATTTATTTCAAATTAATTATTTAAAACCTTCATGTCTAGACAAATTTCTTCCTAAGATGTTAAGAAGACTTGGAAAAGGGATTGCAAAGTAACTATCAATAGACTTTAAAAATTCATGAGAAACTAGAGAGGAATTAAAATTGAGTTGACCTTGTATGAAGGGAAAGAGTAGGTTCTGCTAATTACCAGCTTGGTGTGAATATTGACAATTAATAGAATCCCTTGGTTAAACAAGGTTGCTTGCTGTGAACACCTAGAAAGTAATTAAGTGAACAGTTGGAGCCAGTGAGAATTTGTTAAGGACAAATCATAGTAAGCTTTACTTCCTTTTTGAATCAATTAATAGATTTGTAGACCATTGGTAGACAACATGAGATTGTTATAGGTACTGTGTCTTTATAAAGTTAAAAATACCTTGATTTACTTTTAGTGTAAAAATAAAACTTGGTAATTATAGAAAAGGTAGATAATTTTTTAGTGAAATAACCCCAAACTATTATCTCTGCTTCCTTCCCACTGAAAAACACTAAAATTATGTTAAAGGAACAAGAAAGATAAAAACCCACAAGGATAAAGAGATTAGGAGAGGACATAAAAGGACTAGAGATGACAACCAATGTTTGGAACATGGAAGATGAATGAATGAATGGTAACTGATTTGGCAGTGCAAAAATGCTGAACGCCAGTGCCTACAGAAGAAGACGCCAATGAAAGCAAGAAAATTTGGGCAGCAGAACCCCAGGATGGCCCAGGAAGGCACTAAAACCTCAGATGTAACAAGTAGAAATTGAAAACAGGAGAACTGGGTACAAGCCCTGCCCATTTACATTTCTGATAATCGTTTCAGTGAGTTACTTTTTAAATGTAAACTGACAGCCAATCAGACCTTTAAGAAAAGCATCTAACATGAAAGACAGAGAAAAAAAACCACAAAACAGATAAACAGTATAAAGGGCTCATAGGATATAGAGACAGTGCAGGTAACAGAAGAAAACTTTACATTTTATATCAGCAAAGAGAAAAGAGAAGATTTTACATCCATGAAAGATGACTTACATTACACTGTATTTGTAGAGCCTTATCAGTTTATGGTACAGACTAGAGAGGTAGACAAGTAGATAGACCTCCTATGCCCAAGAGCACTCCATTTCATTTGTTTTAATGGGATTTTTTAAATGGCTTTAATTTTTTTTTTATGGGCTCTAGAGTTAGAGTTTTTGATTGTAAGCAACAGAAACTAACACTGGATAACTTAAGCAAAAATGCAGTATATGAGAAGTTCGTGGGTAGTTCACCAAATCAAAAGCATAGGTGAAAAATCAGAATCAGAGAGGGCAGGAGCCAGGGGAGCTCTGGGCTCCTGGCAGCAGGAATTAATAGCCATTTGGATCAGGGCATGACTGCTGTGATGCATCAGTTCCAACTGGTCTTTGTCCTTTAAGTGCTAGAAAACAGAGCCAGCCCAACTGTCCTAGGTTGGGCCAGGTGTACACACTCTGGCTAAGGAAGCAGAGATATTTTGTTAGATGGTTTCACTAAAATCAGCAGTGGGAAAGGGAAATTTTCTTCTCAAGAAAGTCAGTGTGATATCATCAGAAGAGGGAATAAAAACTAGGGAGCAAGACCTACCAAATTTCTATAGTATCTATGGCTAAAAATATTTTTGGAAGCCATGATCTGCAGGATTCTTTTTTTTTTTTTTTTTTTTTTTTTTTTTTTTGGCAATGACAAAAAATAGTCCATCAAATGTACAAAAATGTATTAATCAGTTACCTCTTATTGGACATTAAGCTTATTTTCTATTTTTTGCTTTCACAAACAGTGCCTCAACAAACATCCTGAGAGCCCAATTTTTGCAGACATCTTTATTAAGAAGTGGTAACTTTTGACATCTTTATAGAATGATTATAGACAAGATAGAAACTTGTAGGCTGAAAGGATTACATATGAAGACTGATACTGGTCCACTCGTGTTGATTTACAGAGACTTTACTAAAGTTACATATTACTTTATGTTGATTTTGGCTTTTGTTTTTTAACAACTTAATGGATGATTTAAATATAACATTAAAAGACATATTTAACAGAGTTACAGATGACATAGATCTAAGAATGATAACAAATATGGTAGAATGTCTTCAAATTTCAGAATGAGCTAAACACTGGGTTCAAACCAACAAAATTAAAACTAATAGGAACAATTTAAAAGTTCTGTATTTGTTTAAAAAAACACAATCAATTGCCCAGAGACAGGAAGGGTAAATGTTACTTGGACAGAAATTCACATGAAAAGGTCTGAAGGTTTTATTAAATGCAAGGTCAATATAATTCAACAGTATGATATGGCTGCTAAAAAACAAAAACAGTGTAATCTTAGAATGTATTAAGATAAATAAAATATCTAGATCTTGGATGGTGCTAGCCCCTCGTACCTTTTGCCCTAGTCAGGCTAAATGGAGTTTTGGGCTTAATTTTGAACTGGTTACACTTTAAAAGAGCTATTAACTAACTGGAGTGTATGTAGAGAAAGTCATCTAGAAGCTATTATGATAATATTACTGAGTGCTTACTATGTACCAGGCACCATACTGAAAACATTTCAAAACCTATGAAGTAGGCATAATTTTATACTTATTTTACAGATGGGGAAATTGAGCCATGGGAAGTTAAATAAATTGCTCAAGTTTAAACAGCTGGAAAGTGGGACTGAAACCCAGTAGTCCAACCCCAGAGACAGCTGTCAACCACCCCACTCACTGCTTCTCTATTTTGTGAAGCAAAACAGGTGATCCTGCCACATAAGTGTGATCTGAGGGACTCTGAGCAGATCCCCTGCAGAGAAATATCTCTCTGGCTAGTTGGAACATACAAACAGGCCTGTTACACACTTGCTTTTATAGCTCTTTTATATCTAAATCTAAATGTCTAAATATTATACAAATTGAAAGTCAGCTGAGAAAAGATTTTGATAAAAGGGAGAATTGCCCATGGGTGCTAGACAGTAGAATTGATTCATTCAACAACTATTTATTCAGTGCTACATTGTACTTCACAGTGGTGTAGGCTCTGATAACAGAATGATGAAAATGGCTAACATTTCTTTGCCCAGCAGAGTTTGCCTCCAATTCAGGACAAAAGAGAATAAGTGATAGTAGCAAGTGTAGCTGATGAATAAGGAAAGGGGTAACTATGGAATCACACGGTAGGGAAACCTTCCCCAGTCTGGTGGGGTAGGAGTTTGGGGTGGGGTGCCTTCCCTGGGACGTGAAGGCCAAGTTGAGATTTGAAGAGTGAGTCAAGACTTTCCCCACAGAAAAGGATGGAGAGGGAGAGAGTTTTCCAGGCAAGGGGAGCTGCTCAGATAATTCCAGTAAGAGATGATGATGGCTAAGTCATGGGCTGTGGGGTGAAGAGAGGATGGAGTTTCTATAGAATGGTGTGCATAGCATTGATCAATTCTTGAGATTATTTCAGGCCCTTCACAGATATATACATCCTTTTACTAATGGTGTGTTTATTTTAATATGTATTCAAAAAATATATAACTAGCAAATCAAATCTGTGATTTCCCAGATACTGTTGTTTGAGATGAAACTAGATGCTTGAGTTTTAGAAAGATAGTTTAAAATATTAAACAAAAAAGCCAGTAAAAAATATTAAACAAATAGTGATATTGTATTTAGAGAGCTCTTGGTGGGGAGCCAGGCTGCAAAATGGCTTGGGTGCCCCACCTTGCCTAGGGTCAGTCCCGCCGGTAACAGCCATGTCCTGCCCCTCCCTTTACCCTGGCTCTTGGACTCTTTCTCTACTCTGTGCTTGCCCCAAGTTTTGTCTTCCCTTGTCTTGTTCTTGAAATTTCTCACTCTGCTTATGTGTGAACACCTTTACCATCTCTTCAATACTGGCTTTTGCAGCCTTCTAATTCAGACGGTTAACATGAGTTTCAGAGCTCTTAATAGCATTTTCTTTCTTATTTTATTTAAACATTTATCATTTTATCTTAAGGTTTGAGAGCATGCCTCCTTTGAAACGCAGAGTAAACAATCATCTGATAGTTCCCACACTCCTCTTCGCCCCGCCCCCCAGCCACTTCCATTCTCAAGCCTGGCGTGTCTCCCAGCCTTTCCAGCATCACTGTGAGTTCTCATCCCAGCTTGTGTTGTTGACACCTCAGCAGAATTAGAGCTCCGTTCCAGTAGCGATAACCTACTGTGCTTGGACCGAGCTTGGCTGAGCAGGATGACTGAGACTCGAATGACGTTCGTATTTGAACACACTCCCTCCCCGCTGCTGCTGGGACAAAGCTTTCATGCAAACATCAGAACCTCATATTCCATCAAGGAATGTGTGAGAGGGGCTGCTCTGCAAGTGTAACACACAACAGAGAACATAGAGAGACAGCAACACACACACAGAGTCACACTCAGAGGGCCAGGATCTGTCTCACACCTCTGGCCTCAAGCCGGGGAAATGTGCGACACCTGATTCAGGCTCAGGATAACAGGAGACAGCTGTGTCATCGCAGTGGCCTGGAGCAAGCATGCTGAGTCGAGGAAACACGCTGTCCTTGCTCCTTTCTCCCTGTGACCCACAGACAGCTCTGGGAATAACCAGTTCCGGCCCCTAACTACACGGTTTAAAGGACAGCCAGAGATTTAGTTCTGAGATACCACGATGACTATTTTGGAACAAAGAGGGAAATGGAAAAGCAGAGTGCTGGTAACAACATCCCTGGGGACTGACAGCCCAGCTCTCAGCCACGTTTCTCACGGAGAAGGCCGTGTTCCTGGGATGTCCCAGGTCCCACTTCAACCTTGAGCCAATACTTTTTTTCTCCTCTAAGACCACAGGATTCAGGTGTTCAGAATTGCTGGGGTGACATGGAGATTTCCAAGGGCAATAGAAATCACTGGGAAAGAGTCCATGAGTAAATTGTTTTACAGTCTCTTTTTAACATCTAAAAATACGTCATATAAAATAATGTAACTGAACAAAGTTTAACAAAGAAAGACCACAGAATGTGAAAATGATTCATGACAAATGTGATTTGCAGAAGCTCACATTCCTTAAAAAACCCCTAGATTTAATAAAAATGTATATGGCTAATTCTTAGCTTCTACTTGATGATTGGTCAGAGTAGAAAAGGAAAAGAATAGACAATTTTATACACAGGAAAATAGATAGAAACCATCGTTAGATATTAGATAAACTATCGAATTCTAAACTATTGATAGAAATTAGGTGAATACAAATCAAACAGCTTAGAGGTTCTATTATATACTTACAAGTCTAGCAAAGGTGAAAATAAAAGTCAGGATCAATGAAACTCAAGAATCCAAAAGGAAAAAAAATTATTTGCACAATGATGCATTCATAGTATCACTTATTATGCTTAAAATAATTTAGAAACAACCCCTAAAGCTCTCACAATAAAGATATGGTTGAATAAATGATGGCATGGCAATAAAATGGAATATTATATAGCCATTAGAAATAGTAAGTGTGATGGGCATCAAAGTATTATATCTGGAAAAAGTGCAGGAAGCAGGGAGTATGCAGGCAGCAATTTCAAGTGAATGTGCACATTCTAACAAGGGTTAGAAGTGATTTCAGAGTGATGTTCTTGGTTTATGGGGTTTCCTTTTCTGTAAAGATAAGTGCATAATAAAAAGTGTATATAGACATTTATCTTATAAAAGAGGGGGTGGAGAGTAATTTCTTCTCTTTCCTTGCTTCCCAGGGGTGTCATAAGGATGAATTAAGTGGTTTGAACATCTTGGATCAAAATATTAGATGCTTGAATGGGTGAATGATTCAGGTACTTCCTTGGAGACATTAAAGACTATCCATCTGTCAACTGGTATGATGTTTTAAATTTAATTAATTTAATGACATTAGAAAATGTTTATGATTAATTCTGTTTTTTTTTAAGATTCTAGAATGCATCCCCCCTTGTATGACTCCCCCACCCCTCTCTCATACACACACACACACACACACACATACAGCATTAAAATTAGACTTCACTATTTGGCGTTAGTAAGAAAGGAAGAAAAGGAATCTCCAAAGTAGTTACCATATGTGCCTCCACACCTATCATATTTAATTCATTTCCTTACTCCTCCCACTTGGCTATCCTTTATTGCCCACTCCACACACACACACACATACACCCCTTACAAACTCCACCAGCACCACCCAGAAGTGGTTCTATGGATCTGCCATTAAAGATATAGTATCATAAACTGAGAAATTCTAAATCTATTTCTTCCTCTTGTCCTTTCCCTATCCTGGTATTTCTCCAGTAGTATTGATGATGTCCTAGGCCAGCCTTACATCAGAACCAGAAGAAATGAGCAAAGTTGCCAAATCATTGGGAAAACATTTTGTATGAAAACAGTCTTTTATTTATATGAGGAGATAATTATATCATCATATAATGATAAAGAAACATATTTAAATATTCAATTTTAACATTACATTTCTCAAATACATAATGTGTTTCATTATATTGAGATCTGTTAAAAATGAGGTTCTGAGGGAAGGGTATAGCTCAGTGGCAGAGCACATGCTTAGCAAGCACGAGGTCCTGGGTTCAATCCCCAGTACCTCCATTTAAAAAAAAATGAGGTTCCAAAATGACATCCCAAGCTTGTAAAATTATGATAAAAGAAATTAGAGATGGCAGTCTGTCCCATTCCCCTATGAGAGAGTGGTCAAGATATGTTATTAACTTTTAAAAATCAGAATACAAAATAATGTATATCGGGATGGATGGAGGTATAGCTCAGTGGTAGAGCATGTGCTTAGCATGCCCAAGGTCCTGGGTTCAATCCCCAGTATCTCTATTTTAAAAGTTATGTGTGTGTAAGAGATTAGCTGTGCAACATACACAATCATATCCATTCAGAACAAATTTTAATAGTGGCTACCAGTAAAATGGTGGAATTGTGAGTAATTTAAATTTTCTTCTATATAATTTCTCAAATTTCCACATTTCTACCATAAGTGTGTGTTAGCTCTATCACAAAGAGAAAATCAGAAGAGTTATTAATAGAAAACAGTATCCAAGTGTCTGGGAAGAAGCCGTGCTGTGAAGTCAAGGGGTAGACAGGTCAGGAGTGGAGACTATTATAGCTCCACTTAAGGAGCAGTGCTCAGTGAGGACCATGTCGGGTCAGGGACAGGCTCTCAAGAGAGGGTGGCCACATAGGGCTGGAGAAATAAATCAGGACTGAGAGAATGAAATGGCTGAGGTTACAAAACCTCATGAATGCTTAGCTCGGATGGCTCTGAGTAGCATCAATAAGGAAGAGTGGCTGTACTATGCACATGTACGAGGTTAAACAGGACCTCAGAGGACATCGGGGCCAATCTCCTCATTGTCAGAGAAGAGCAACAGAAGAGCTAAGCACATTCCCTCTGAGCCGCTTGGTGGGAGAGCTGGATTAGAACTCCAGCATCCTGAATCCTGGTCAGGGCTCTCTGCCTCCCAGTGTGGTGATTTAAGCGCTATCGTTACTGTGATTGTCACCGCTGGTCACATTGTGAAAGGATATCACGTAATCTTTGACCAGAACTGGAAATCCTGACTGGGCCTCTTTCCCAAACTTCACTCCAGGTGACTGGGACAGATTCCCAGCATTTCTGTAATTCTCTTGGCTCCAACCTTCCTCCCCAAACCTATCACTACTGTCTTGGGTCAAGCTTACATTAGTTCTTCTCCTTTTCCAGCTTCTCCTTCTTTTCATTCTTCCTCATAGTCTTTAAATCTACAAACAAACAAACAAACAAAAGCTGAAAGAATAGTACAAGAACTCTCACATATCCTTCTCCTAAACAGAAAAATTGTTAACAGTTTGCCACATTTCCTCTCTCTCACTCTCACACACACACCATACATAGCATATACCCTCAAAGGTCTGATTTTCTCCCCAAGTCATCTCATTTACTCTCACTGGCTCAAAAACCATCAATATGCATTCATGCCACCAGCTGATGTCCATCTGATGCTGTGTATCCTAATTATATCTGACTACCTGCTGGACAAGTCTGTCTGGATGTCCCACAGGTGCTCTGTAGTCAAAACTGCACTCATCTTCTTCCCCCAACTCTGATTCTTCACTGTAGCTGGTGGCATCATGATTCCACCCTGTCCCCAGGACACAAACCTGGGAATCAAACTGATCCCTCCACCTGCCTACACATCCCAACAATCCCCAGCTCCTGCCAATTTCCCCTCAGAAATAATTCTTAACTCTGTCTTGTCGCTTTTTCTCCACCTTGGCTTCATATCAGAATCATCTGGGGAGCTCTGAAAAATCCCCACGCCCAGGCTGCACTGCAGGCCATTTAAATTGGGACTCAGGCATCAACAGCATTTTAAAGCTTCCCAGGTACTTCCACTGAGCAGCCAAGCCAGGGAAACCCTGGTTTAGCCTTTCGTCCGCCTCTCAAGCCTCAACTTGCAGTGTCCCTGGCTTTCCACGTCCTCTCTAGCAAGAGTGAACTGCTTACACTCGCACCTCTCCTCCTCCACCCGGGCTGCTGCTTGTCTCTGTCGTCCTCTCCACATCCCACCCTCCAACCTGGCTTCCTCCTACTTCTCCTATGGATCTGGCAGTTGCCTCCTCCAGGAAGTCTTCTCTAACGCACCAATCTACAGTTGAGTTATGTTTTGCTCCTCTGTACTTTCTTGGTACCCAGTAAACACCTATCACTGTGCTCAGCATGCTGTTTTACAGTGATCTGCTTATGAGCCTGCTCCCCTTACAGAGTAGGTACTGCCTGAGGCCAGGACCACCTGACCCTCGTTTTCATATTCTCTTCACCTAGTGCTCTGCATCGACTTATGCAAATACTCAACACTTGTTAGCTGAATGACTTTCCAGAGATGAGGAAAAGTTTTTTGGAAAGAGGTTGTTTATGCCAGACATTGATGGACGGGTTGGATTTTGACCCATACCTTTTTTCATTCCATGCACGTCATACATATATCATATAAATGCAAAAGCATCCATGTATATCATATGTGTAAACATATATACATTATACATTTTCTGGAACTATTTGAAAGTAGGTTGAAGACAGCAAAACAGTTCATTCCTCAATCCTCCATTATCACCTAAGAATAAAGACATTCTCTGACATACCTATGATATCATTATCACACGTAGGAAAACTATAGCTAATGTTTAGTGCATATTTTTTAACATTTTTTATTGAGTTATAATCATTTTACAATGTGTCAAATTCCAGTGAAGAGCACAATTTTTCAGTTATACATGAACATGTATATATATTCATTGTTACTTTTTTTCTCTGTGAGCTACTATAAGATCTTGTATATATTTCCCTGTGCTATACATTATAATCTTGTTTATCTATTCTACATTTTGAAATCCCAATCTGTCCCTTCCCACCCCCCCCCTTGGCAACCACAAGATTGTATTCTATGTCTATGAGTCTGTTTCTGATTTGTATTTATGGGTTTTTTTAGATTCCATATATGAGCGATCTCATATGGTAGTTTTCTTTCTCTTTCTGGCTTACTTCACTTAGAATGACATTCTCCAGGAGCATCCAAGTTGCTGCAAATGGTGTTATGTTGTCAGTTTTTATGGCTGAATAGTATTCCATTGTATAAATATACCACATCTTCTTTATCCAGTCATCTGTTGATGGACATTTAGGCTGTTTCCATGTCTTGGCTATTGTAAATAGTGCTGCTATGAACACTAGGGTGCAGGTGTCATTTTGAAGTACAGTTCCTTCTGGATATATGCCCAGGAGTGGGATTCCTGGGTCATATGTTTAGTGCATATTTAAATTTCCCCATTTCTCTTTTATAGCTGTTTCAAGTTTTGGATCAAAGATCTCATCAAGGGTTACAAATTCATGTGCCTGTTGGGTCTCCTTAACCTCTTTGATTTAGACCA
Organism: Camelus ferus; assembly: GCF_009834535.1. Classification (NCBI taxonomy): domain Eukaryota; kingdom Metazoa; phylum Chordata; class Mammalia; order Artiodactyla; family Camelidae; genus Camelus; species Camelus ferus. The sequence goes on along the minus strand of NC_045710.1, from coordinate 17,115,652 downwards.
GTCCCCTCACATTTTGTTTTTATTTCTATTTTTCATGATACTGAATTTTTGAAGAGTTCCAACCAGTTTTCTTAGCTAATCTCCCACATTCTGGATTTGTCTGATTGTTTCCTTATGATTAGATTCAGATTAAACATCTTTGGACCGATTACTATGTAGGAGATGTTCTGTGTTTCCTACTGTATCACATCAGAAGGCACATAATGTCGGATTGTCCCACTGTGCTAAATTGGAGGTTAAGTTGAGGGCCACCAGACCTTTCTAACTTAATTTTAATTTTGGGGGGAGGGGTAATTAGATTTATGTATTTATTTATTACTTTTGATGGAGGTACCAGGGATTGAACCCACAACCTCATGCATGCTGGGCATACACTCTACCACTGAGCTATACCCTCCCCTCAGACCTTTCTATTATAAGGGTACAGTTTCCTGTTTGTAATTAATAATCCATGGAGTGAGTCTTTGAGACCCTATGAATATCTTAGCATTTGTTGATAATCATAGTCCTTGCTTGAAATGGGGTTGCAAAATGGCGCTTTTGCTAATTGTCCTATTTTATTAGCTGGCATTCTCGGGGAAGCAGAAGTCTTCATCGTGTCTGTGTGCTCTCCTACATTAGTCTTCTGACTACTCTTCCTGCCTCCAGTCTGGCTCGCTCCTCTCCATCTGGTGCCAGAAGCAGCACGCTTAATTGCAAATCTGGACACATCCAGGCCCTGCTTAAAATCCTTCAGGGATAAGTTCAGACCTGTGATCTGGCTCCTGCCTACTTCTTTGGGTTCATCTCCCTCTGTACCCACTCATGTACTCCATTCAGTCTCTCCATACCTCTCCAAACTCAGAACCCTCCTTCACAGCCCTGTCCTCCACACATGCACACTAGTCCCTCAGCCTGTGAGACCCTTCCCCACCCGCCAACCTCACTGGACCCCCACATCTTTTCCCTGCTGGCTCACGCATCAGCTCCTCTGAGCCTAACGTTGAACAGGTGCCTTTTGGGGGCTCTCGTGACACCTGAGTGCACGTCTATCATCACATGTGTGGCCCCGCGATTAAAGACGTTTGCTTGTTTGCTTGTCTTTCCTACTTGAGTGACACTCTCTGTGGGAAGAAGTTGTCTTTCATCTCTGGATGACAAGAATCTAGCCTGATGTCTGGCATTAAATAAGCACTTGGAAAATATTTTCCAGTGAAGTAACTCAAGTTGCCTCAAATTCTTAAATAAAGAATGTGACCAGCTTCCAGACAGCTAGTTTAAATGCTCTTTTAAGGACAAAAAGCATGTCTTATAAATCTTGTGTTGCTCACATCTCCCACCCCATTGCTTGTTCATTTGAATTAGCTTTCAAGCAAGTAGGTTGACACTTATCAAACAGTATGGCTGTATTACTTCTTATCTGCCCAGTATATTTTCCTTTTAAGAATTGCTTCTCCTCTACCTACCAGGAGGGCCAATCCCTTGCCTGGTCTTCCCACACATAGTGGGCTCAGAATGTGAGCTAGTCATTAGAGAACTTCATCCTCCTGGCTCCAGTGGCTGGTTCACGTAAGGACACTTGGCCCAAGCCAGGCCTATTAGACTCGTCCTGGGACCTTTGAAGTTGCTAGCGGGAAAGACAAGCAAGGAGAGCAAAGTTGTAGCCATTGCTGCTGGGGGCCACCTTTGTCACAAGGTGGAGAGAGGCTACATGAGAATGAAGCCACCACCAAGGCAAAAAGCCAACAGTAAGGAGACAGAACTAGTGACATTATCAAAACCCTTAAACCCAGTCACATCTGAAGGGTCGTGTTTTAGATTTCCTGGAACCTGAGTCAACAATTCCCTTCCTTCTTGCCTTTTAAGTTGACAAAATCCTGACAAATAGACAAGATCTGATTCCATGACATTTCGTATTTGATTAAGCAGATAAACTGAGATGGAGAATAGGAATTTCACCTCCATTTTGTTCTTTACCGATTTTTGAGAAATTATGTAGAGATGAGGGATTAGGGTTCTCCAGAGAAACAGAACCCATAGGATACAGATAGGGATGGAGACAGAAGTAGAGATAGAGAGATATAAGAGGAGATTTGTTACAGGAATTGGCTCACACCGTTATGGAGGCCAGGAAGTTTCACGATCTGCCACCTGCCAGCTGGAGAATTAGGAAAGCCAATGGTTTAAATTAGTCCCAATCTAAAGGTCTGAGAGTGTAAGTCCAAGTTCACAAGCTTGAGAATCAGGGGGTCAATGGTGTGTGTCCTGGTCCATCTTCAAAAGCCTGAGAACCAGGAGTGCAGCTATCTGAAGGCAAGAGAAGATGATGCCCCAGCTTAAGCAGAGAGCACAATTTCACCCTTCCTTTGCTTTTTTGTCCTTTTGGGGACCTCAGTGGATTGGATAATGTCTGCCTGCATTGGGGAGGGCATATTCTTTACTGTCTACCAATTCAAATGCTAACCTCTTCCAGAAACGCCCTCACAGACACATCCAGAAATAATGTTTTACCAGCTATCTGAGCATCCCTTAGCCCAGTCACGTTGACACATAAAATTAACCACCGCAGGCACCTGAGTCAGCACCAACTCTGTAGCCCCTGACAACCAGGAAGAGAGATTTTATCTAGGCTGCTTCTCACCTGCCTCAGAAGAATTTGAAGTATATTTGGGCGCCCCAGACTCACGCTCCTCTTACCTAAGTCTCTTCCAAAGAGGCAAAGCAGACCAAGAAAACATGTCATAAATGGTAAAAGCTGGCCAGCATCTTCATTATTTCTATTGTGGGAGATTACTGAATCCCATCTCTCACAAATGTTCCATTGTATCTAATTTCTTCTAAGGTCTACTCCGTTTCTGCCAGCTCTCAATTTCTGGGGATGTAGGAGTTTGTGGTGGATTGGTAAGGATCAGGACTACCTCCTAAGACAGAGATCTAGGTATCCACTGAAGGACCTGTCAAGTTAAAAATGCCAAGTGCATTTTAGGGACCAATTTCTCAGTGAGGCTTAAGAGGTGGGGAAGAGAGGCTGGCCTTTTCTAAAGTTGTTTGCAGAGCTCATCAACCAGGGAGAGTCTTGGTTAAAGGAAGATTTCTTGGGTATCCTGTGTGGCTATTTTTAGGAGCAAGAGGAAATAGCCAAGCTCTTTAAGAAGAGTATTTTCATGACTTTAATTTGAATTAGCTTAATTAGATGCTTTTCTCCTAACTGTCAGCTAAGATAAACCATCTAAGGGAACCAGGGTAGTGATGAAGTGTGGAAGAAGGAAAAGAAAGGAGAAATCACTTAATAGTATGCACTTCTGCCCTAGGAGGTCTGGCTGGGCATTTCTGGATAGAGCAGTAGGGGGACAGAGTCCTGAACAGAAGTAAGTGGGAAGGAAAAGAGAACAATGCAAAGGGACCGGGGGAGGGGCACAGAAAAGAGAGGAGGACACTCAAGGTAAGCTATAATTCTTCCCAATTTCACTTAATGCAAGAGCTGCTGGTCTACCCCAAATCTGTCCTTTCTAGAGATGCAAGGAGGGAAGATGGTAAGAGAGGCCCTCACGTTATGTCTCTGAGTTTGGTAGAAAGTGAGACAGTCATCCCCACCTACATCCCCTAGGAGTATGTTCTAACCTTGGACTTTCATTTTCTCCCCCCTTGCTACCAAATTCCCTCCCTAAGGATGAGCCAGAAACCTGGTCAGAACAGTGACAGGAGATGCAGAAGAGCAGTCTATCTCTTCCAACCTATTTCCGTGGTCCCCTCCAAGCCCCACAGGCGCCCCAGGAGGCACATCTCTGTCAGGCAGGAAGCCACACCCTTCCAGGCATTCTCAGCTTTTGTGTCCCGCCTCCCATGCACAAAAGCAGTGGGCCCAGTTCTGCCCCAACTCTAAGTTGAAGAAGACATGCAAGGGTGATGACTGCAAGTTTCAAAAGAACGGCTTGGCGAGCTTAGGGAAAGGAAGGGGAGCGACTAATCTTCCTTCTTGCCCACAGGACTGTTCTGAGAGCGCATTCATTTCCTCTGAGTCCCCTGGCTTATGTAATTCGGGTACCTGGGGATTAGAGAGCATCACTTCATTGCAGCTATTAAAAGGAGCTATTACCAGGAGCACTGTTTCCCCAGAGGGAGTGGGAGGAGGGATGAGAAGTGAGGAATCAAGGAGAGAGAGGGAAGGCTAAGGGCCCAGGCACAGCTGCAGGCGGCCTCCCACTCCTCCTCATGCCTGGCCTAGGGTCTAGGGACACCACTGGCCCATAATTAGCTTAATATCTGCACTGTGGGTCACATTCAGAGGTTTCTCCGGGCATGAGGGTTAGAGCCCTGCTCTGCTGTTCCACCTGTGCACCTGCCTGGTCTCCAAGCAGCGTGGCCCCTCCTGCCTCCCCTGCACAGCCGCCGTCAGCTTCCAGTGCCAGTTCTCCTGTTGTCACTGCTGCCACTGTGGCTATTGCTGCCACGGCTCTGGAGGAACCGGGCTGTGCAGAGCTGCCCCTGCAGTCGCCCCAGATGCCTGCAGAGAGCCAGCGCCACCTGCACAGGCTCTCCCCAGCCAGGGAAAACCAGGGAAGGCTGGGCCTGCATCCCTGACTAATGATCACGCTTTCAAGACGGGATGCAGCCTGTGACTCAAACTGTGGAGGCACAGCAAACGGAAGAAAGAGTGGGAGGAGGAGAGGGACACGGAGGGAAACACAGATTGGGGGGGGGGGGCGGAAGAGAGAAAAAGCAAAGGAACAAAGGCCTCTGAACTTTGAATTTGTAAAGATGCTATCCCCCTTGGCCTCTGCGGTCATTAAAGTACATAGTGATGACATGAAGTACCTTCACACAACGGTCCAGCAGTCCAGTTTGATGTCACTTTGGAGGGAAGAGGGGACTAAAGTTATTAAAGGATGTTACTATATTTGCAACGACTGTAACTTGCAGTACAATATAATGTATACTGCTTCTGCAAATTCAGTGTTATATAGACTGAAATCTTAAGGACAGGAGCTAAGCTAGAAAAGGAATAATATACACCAAAACGGTTTAAGTTTGGTCCCCTTCCAAGGATACAAGTCTGGCAAGGAAGGATATTTAGAGACCAGTTAGGTTCAGTTTTTCCACAGGAAGCTGTTATGTCCTGGGATATATCATTTGACACCTGTTATATCTGATTGCTTGTAATAACAAGCCGTGTTATCAGAGGGGATTTGCTTTGTATGGGCAGGATATATGGACACATGGATACGTGTGTAGATTATACTTTCACGGCTACATTTAAAATTCATGTAATATTCTAAGACCGTTGTTTCAATCCTGTAATCCATGAGCTTTTTATAAAAAATATTTTCCTAGTCTCCATTATTATTTTTAAAAATATTTTTCCCTCTCTTTTTTTTTTAATTTTTTGGGGGTAATTAGGTTTATAAAAAAATTTTTGGTGGGGTTTGTTTATTTATTTATTTTTACCTTTTTTTAATTGAAGTATAGTCAGTTTACAATGTTGTGTCAGTTTCTGGTGTACAGCATAATGTTTCAGTCATACATATACATACACATACTCCTTTTCATATATGTATTTATTTATGTTAATGGAGATACTGGGGATTGAACCCAGGACCTCGTGCATGCTAAGCAGGCACTCTACCACTGAGCTGTAGCCTACGTCCCAGCATTAGCTTTTTATTAAAAGTATCTGTAATATACTGAAATGAAATTCATAAGCAATATAACCCACATAATCACATCATTTCCTAAAGCTGATATATACCTGTGATTTAAAGGAGAAATAAAAGTAATTTATAATAAAACAAATTATATTTCAGTACATAAATACTCAGCCACAGCTAAACTAGAAGATATAATAAAGCAGACAGATGCTTGTACCTGCTTGTAATGAATGTTTGCATTTAGGAAAAGTAACACAATATTCATCTGAATACTGTTGGTTGATCTTTTCTTTGTAGTTAACATTTGGAAAGAAAGGTTAAACAAATATGCTTCTACATATCCATAAAATCACCATGAATCAGAGAGACACAAACACAGGCTGATACAGATATGTTGATTCAGATACCACGAGCAATGTTGTTGCCATCAATGGTATGATTTTCTGAAACTGAGCAACTCTTGGGAAAGTTCCCAACAAAACCAAACACAATCTTCTCTCCATTTAACTAGCAGTTGCATTTTTGGAAAATTCAGAAGATGATAAAACCCACATAAATGTTTTGTGTGTGTTTACACGTAAAATGGAGTTCATGGCTAGGCTTAGATAAGTATAGAAAGGTCTTTTCCCTATATGAATTTTTGGCGGGCATTGGAAAGTTGTGTGGGAGACAGGACAACCCTACATGTGCAGGCTGTCCACACCCTGTGGGGCATGCAGCATTTCTGGCCATCCAAGCCACCAGGGCTTCTCAGTCATTGTGGCAACCAGAGCGCACCCACAGGATTCCAAACACTTCCCAGGGAGATTGTTCTTCATTTTTAAGGTTGTTTCCACGATTCAAGATTCCTTGAGATTCCGTATGAATTTTAGGATGGATTTTTCTACTTCTGCAAAAAAATTGTCACAGGGATTGCATTGAATCTGTAGACTGCTTTGGGTAGTATTGACATCTTAACAATATTAAGTCTTCCAATTCATGAAAATGATGTCTTCCCACTTCTTGTCCCATGACCTTTTTGAATTTTTAACTCTTAGATGAAATTTTCTTTCCTTTGTAAGGATTTGGTTTTTCTAAAATTTAGGATACTGGTCTGACTATGCCCCAGATCCTCACCCTTTCCCTCTATCTTCTCACCACTTCTACATTAGGAATCAGTTCTCTCCCAATATTTCTTGATAAACTATTGGTAAGGCAAGTCAAGAATCTATCAAGTGTCCTTTCAGCAGACTGAGATTTCCATTAGGAATGTTGATGGAAAGATTCCAGAATTAAGTGAGCTATTAACTTTCTTACATAAACTTCTCCAATTCCAAGGTTCTAAGATGTCTTATTTTTACCCCTTAGACCATGGGTCACAAACTTTTTTGATAATATTTAATAAATATTAGTAATTATTTTAGACTCAGCAGGCCATACGGTTTCTGTTGCAACTTTGTTACTCTGCCAACATAGTACAAAGGCTGCCATAGAGCCATGTAAAGAAGTACAAATATATGGCACAAAAATGAGCCTTGAAAACACTGTGCCAAGTGAAAATAAGCCAGGCATAAAGGGCTGTATATTGTATGATTTCATTTGAAATGTCCAGAATAGGGCAAATCAAATAGAGACAGAAAGTAAATTAGTGGTTTCCAGGAGCTGGGTGACAGAGGAGAATGCAGAGTGGTTACTAATGAGTATCAGGTTTCTTTGGGGTGTAATGAAAATGTTCTAAAATTAGATAATGGTGATGGTTATGCACCTCTGTGAATATACTAAAACCACTGAATTATAAACTTTAAAAGGATGAATCTTATGCATGTGAGGTATATCTCAATAAAGCTATTTTTAAAAAGCCATAGACAACATGTAGACAAATGAGTGTGGCTATGTTCCAATGAAACTTTGTTTACAAAAGCAGGCTGGACTCGACCGTTGGGCTGTGTTTGCTGAGCTCTGCACTAGAATGTAAGTTTCCCATAGTCAAGTCTGCACCTTGTTTATTGTTAAGGTCCAGGACCTAGTACAATACCTATCAAATAAGTTAAGTGTCCAATAAATGTTTGCTGAGTGAGCGAATGGAAGGCTCAGTTTGTCCTACAGGGAACTATGCCTTTAGCGAGTATCTTGGTAATTCTCTCTGGTCTCTGCATAAAGCCATGTCCAGATCAGTACTCCTGGACTTAGCATTTCTAAGCCACACAACCGCTCCTAGTCTCCATTTCAATCCTCTCTAATCTCTCATCTTCCAAGAACAATGACTCCATTTGCCCATTTATTGCTCTACTGCTATGTGATCAACTGCCTGCTCCTTTTATGTTTCATCTCTCCTCTTTGCTATCTGCAATTTTTCATTAGTTAACTAATTTATTCCTTCACAACAAATATTTATAAAGCATAAAATACTGTTACTTATATTCCCTACTCTTCTAAGAAGGGTGGAGCCTGGCGTAACCCAGATGTAAGCCTGCGCTCCAAGCGTCCCCGTCATCCATGGTATCACAGTCAAATCAACAGAGTCCAGCAACAAAACGTATTTAAAAGAAGTTGCAATCCCTTCTTGCCTCCTTCAAAGACTATTAATAAAGACCTATTCATAATGTACAGTAATATTTCATATCATTCTCTTTCTCCTTCATTCCTCTTAATCTTCACATCTTTCTCTCCCCACTCTCAACTCTTTTCCTCTCTCCCTAATTAAACATTTGTGCCTCTTCACAAAGAGTGATACATATTAACTTCGACCATCCATCATTTTATATTTATACTCCAACCCCCGTTGGGGAAGTGAGATTCTTAACGAAGGCCTCTAGAGCTGCTGCCAGATTCTTAGTTATTCACAGTTTCTTCTTGAAATCCTTAGGGTTGAGGAATGGTGCATTTCTCTAGGAGAAGTTATATTGTCACATGCAAGAAAGGATATGTTCACTGGGCGAAAATCCGCAAGACTGCAGGCTCCCACTAGCTGTTCCTCTTTGCTATAACTGAACCAAATCTGGGGTCATCCTCCATCTGCACAGATTCCAAACATGGTCAATAAATTGGGGGTCTGAAAAATGCCAAGGGAACGGGTGACCAAGGATTCATAGTGACACATTCTGCCACCCTGCAAGCAAATCAGCGTATGGAGTCTCCAATCTGAGCGCAGATGGCTCTCAGAGCTCCTTGACTGGGGTTGGAGGACCACTGTCCTCCATGCGCTAAGGCTCACCAGCCAGAAATCTGGCTCAAGGGGCAGAGGCCCAGCTACACCCTTCCTCTGCTGCTCCAGATCTTAATTCCTCCACCTGTTCTTTTTTTCTAAGAGCCATCCTCATTCCTTTTCCTCCTCCCCAGCCCTGAATAATTCCCTAATACTAAGAATTCGGTGGGACTCTTGGGGTTGTGTTACGTCTTTACTATGTACTTCTTAGTCCACAATAATTCTTACATTTTCTTGATTCAAGTGTCCCTGATCCCCCAGACCTTGTCCCAGTGACCCTTGTGAATAGCCCGCTCTAGTATGGACACATCAGTAGGTCTGTTTTCCTCTCTTGCTGGTTGTGATTTTGACATTTTAATCCACCAAATTATCCATCCATTCTGCTGTGCTTTCTTCAAAGAGTAAAGAAACTTCACACTAAACTAACACGTGTCCTGTTTTGAAGTCCATGAACACCTTCTCAGGAGGGGACTCTGGAGATTGTCACTTGGTTGGTGGCATTTCTCTGCCTCCCAGGCTTTTTCACTCCTGTCCCAGTGCGTTGACATGTGTTGACTGTGACTTAAGCACTTTTCTCAGATCTTTGACCTTGCCCTTTATATACATTTCTTGGATTTCTGGCACCAATCAGCCTGAAGCAGCATTTCCAAAGCCTGTTTGATAGCAAGTGCCACGGCAGCTGTGGGTCCCCAGGATGGGGTCCCCACAGTGGAGCTGGGCAGAAGCCGTGAACTGTCACAGACCGCCTCTCCCCTTCCAGCAGAAAGCGGGTTAAAAAACAAGTGCCTGGTTTGCAACTCCACGGTGGGGGGGGGGGGGGGTTGGCTTCCTCAATTTAGTGTGATTATTACTTTGGTTCTCTTTTTGGAACCAAATAGCCAGTGCTGAACAACTAATTCTCTTCCATTTGTAATTCTGATCTTTTCAGAGGTGTTTAATTTTTCAATTGCGTAACTTGGCTCTGTGCTTCCTCTACTTCACACGTTAGTTGCAGATCTTTTTGATGGGGTTAGAAGGTCTGCCCTGAAACACATTCATCTTCGTCTTAATGAGGAGTGTGCTGTCCCTGGCTAGTTTTCCTTTTGGCCTCCTAAGATGTAGCACAAAAAATCCAAATTCTGTTCTTTGGCATTCTCTAATTTGTTGTTGGATTCTAATCTCTATGCTCCTTACTATTTTCTCTTAAACACTTATTTTTTGACTAGTTAATAGCTACACAAAATACAAAAGGTACAAAAAGTATTCAGAGAAAAATCTCCCACTCTTCTCTCCCAAACTTCAGTCCCTCTCCTCGGTTACCCACAATTACCAGTCTCCTGCATGTTCAAAACCACGAGTGTGCCTGTTCTTAAAACAAACAGATAAGAAACCCACTCATTGTGGGTGGCGACATTGGTCTGCGCCTTGCGTTTTCCTTGTCTATCTCTTGGAGAGAATCTCCTCTCACCGGTACAAAGCTGCCTCCTTCTTTGTACTAGCTGCCTATGGTGGTACCATAATAGAACCCGAACTCTTCCTGACAGACAAACAGACAGTTACTGATCTTTTAGTCTCTGTTTTCATGATCAGAACCGTTAACCAGATGAAGAGAGGTGAAAACAGCTCTGATGTGCTAGCGGCAGTGTCAGGGTTGCCGCTGATCCTGCGAGGTTTTATCAGACTCTATGACATTTCCTACACAAATCAGCCAGTGAGTGTTTAATGCCTCTTGGTAGGCATTCTGTCAGATCTTGGATACGTGCTCAAGGAGACCGTCTACCTCCTGATGAGGTATCGCAGGCGACATATGGCCCATTCTGAATACCCCTCTCTGGTTCCCTTCTCCCTTTTGTCCTCTTTTTCAATTCTGTATATGATAAAATAGAGAAATAAATGACAGAAACAATAAGGAGCACGAGAGTTTGGAAGAAGGAAATTTATAAGAGCTGAGTAAGAACAAAAAAGAAGATTTTGAAGGTAGTATTTGAGCATGGATTGGTTGAAAGGTAAGATTTGTGAATTAAAGGCAAGGAAAATAGAAAGAGTAAAGGCAAGGTGGGGCAATAGCCCAAATTTAGAAGATGAAGAGAAGATTAAATAGATTGGAGCAAACATTTCAGGCTGAGGAACAGTGGACATTGAGGACAGGCAAAGTGGAGTATGATTATAGATGATCTGAATACATGGATGGTAAGTTAATCTTTAATCTTGGAGGGTTTATAGTAAGACTTGTTATCTGATGGGGCATGTTTCCCCAACTTATTCCTTCTCAGGAGTGTCTTAACAGTTATTGGTCCTTTGTTCCTTTTTTTTTTAACTTTTTTTTTTTTTTAACATTTTTTGGTCCTTTACACAAATTTTAGGATCACCTTGTCACGTTACTTTTGGGATTATATTTGTAATGGCATTGATTCTAGAGATTAATTTAAGGAGAACTGACATCTTTAAACTTCAATTTTTTTTTAATTCTCAGAAGATTTCCTTTTAATTCTCAAAAGATCCCTACAAATAATTTTCCAACCCAAAGTCAAAGGTAACCAAGCATGGAAGGAAATAGGACATGAGTAAGGTTCAGCAGAAGCAACAGACAGTAGAAACAGACCAGCAAAGGCTTCAGGTATAGAACTTTTAGATGCGGACTGTGATAGAACTATGCTTACTGTATTTAAATCAGTAAAAGAATAGCTTAACATATCTGCAGTGGTAAGGAAACTATAAGAGTTGGCAGAAACTTGGTTTTATTCACTGCTGTATGCCCAGTGTCTGGACCATTGCCTGACATGTAATAAGTACTGAGCAAATATTTGTTGAGGGACTGAATGAATAGTTACACCCTAAGCCTCCTGCCTCATCACATATCTAACTGCCTGTTGATATTTATTAGGATTGTTTTTTTTTTTTTGTCACCCTCAAGTTATATCCAACGAATCCAAAATGTGCAACATGTTCAAAACAGAGCTCACCAGTGTTTACCTTGTTTCCCTTCCTTATTTCTATCAGTGCTATTCCCATTGTCTCAGTCACTCAGGTTTTAAAACTTGGGGTCACCCTTCCTGCTCTTTCTTTGTTTCCCCCATACCTAGCAATCACCAAGAGACTTCTTTTGCATTTCTTTCCTCCCTCCCTCACTGTCTATTCCCATCACCACTATAGTTGAGGTCTTTTATTACTACATACCTGGGTAACTACTGGGTTTCTGATTGCTAACCATCCCCACTTCTGTCTATTCTCTATACTATTCCTCAATCAGTATTTCTAAAATGGTATTCTGCGCACGTTAATCCCCTTTCCAAAGCGTCTATCAGTTACACAGAACAAAAATTACATGTGCGCAGCTTTATCAGAATATCTATTGTGCTTTTAGTCATTCAATTCTTCAGCAAATACTAATTGAACTTCTGTTCTGCACCAAGCTTTAGTGCTGGGAAGTAAGTGAAATACAGAGACTCAGTTCTTGGCCTCAGTGAACTTGTTGTCTAGTGGGGAAGACAGCCACTTAAAATAACAACTCCCTTTCAGTGTGTCAAGCGTTGTCACAGAGGAAGTTCAGAGGTAGTGTAGAAGCCCATGGCAGAGGCAGACTTGGGTCAGTTGGGTAGAGAAGGCTTCCCAGAATAAAGAATTTTCAGTCTCATTTCTCGCTATTCTCCTATTGCAATTTTCTGTTGCATTAGCCATCATTCCTTCTACATCTTATCTTTCCTTCAAGAGCCATGTTAAATTTCTTCCCGGGTCTCACATCTATAATGTCATCTCCTTCTTGGCTCTGACAGCAGTACTAATGTGGTACAGAGGGTGTGCTCGGTTGAATTTATGTATATGTATATATATACGTGTACATGCATTTACACATGAGGTTTTATCATACAAAAAAATCACTGAATATTTAACCATTCTAAACCCACAAAAATGGCAATTCTATATGGTCCAACTATATGACTTGAAAACTTTGCCTAGGGCTATCCCTACATCAATCCATTATACAAATTTACAGTTTAGTTCAAAGATACAACCTTATAAGCAGACTCACAAATGTTCTCTCATACAGATTCCTCATAAGTTGTAAATTCTCATTTACATTTTTACATCTGATCACATGTATGTAGATAAACACATAGAAATGACAAACTCATTCACAAATGTCCTCACACAACACACACCCAAAACACACACCCAAAACTGACAGATGCACAAGATGCAAATCTACACACATTCTCACACACATTCATCGGAACCAACACATTGGTACACACATGACTTCTGCACATGCACCTGCATACACATACTTGTATCTGGATATATCCAGAGTAAGTCTCAAACTTAACAAAGCCAGACACCTGTGCATCCTTAAGGGCAAATTTCACGTACCCACTTCTGTGTCTTTTTGTGGACCCAGAAAATCAGAAAATAAGGGGATATGACGATGTTTAAAGTAAGAATTAATAAGCTCTGAGCAAGGATCTGAAGAACTCTGCTGTAAGTAACGTGATTATGCTCTGGTGCAGAGACTCTTGAACATTCACTATCATTCACATTTCACTAAGTTATGACAAGCGATTGTCACAGTTGTCACAGGTGGGGCTGTTGCTTTAGCAGGGAACTGGCTGACTTCAGTGGGATCTGAAAGTCCAGGGGGAAGAATGTGCCTGCCGAGTGTCTATTCCTTTATCACATGCACTGCTTCCCCAGGCGTCAATCCCATCTTCCTTGCCTTCCAACCACGTGTTCTCTGGCTGGTTTCCATGGACACCAAGATCCATCACAGGAACAGCATGAGAAACTCTGAGCAGAGGGAAACATTTGGCCAAGTCTGCTTTATTAGCGCTTAGGCCCTTGTGAAAATTAGGTAAGAATTGTTTTTATAAACATTTGTACGGAAGTGTAACAGACTACAGAAAAATACACAAATCATTAGTGGGTAGCTTAGTGAATTTACACAACATAAACACACCTTTGTCACCACCACCCAGATCAGGAAATAGACAGTGACCAGCACCCAGAAACCCTCTTCACACCCCTTTTCATTCACTAAGCCCAAAGATAACCAGAATCCTGACTCCTAATGCCACTGATTAATTTTTCTGTTCTTGAACTTAGTGTAATTGGAATCATCCAGTACATACTCTTTTGTGTCTAGCTTCTTTAATTCACCATTATCTGTATGGGAGTCATAGCTGTAGTACAGTATTGTATAGCAAAAATATAGTATTCCATTGTAAGAATATTCCATGCTATCCATTCTGCCACTGTTGAGCAAATGAGTTGTTTCCAGTTTTTGACTATTACTAAGAGTACTGCTATAAATACTTATGCAAGGTGTATATATTGGATAAAGGATATATATCTAGAATATATAAAGGATTCTTATAAATCAGAAAGAAAAAATAAACAACTCAATAAAACACTGGACAAGATAATTGAACAGGTACTTTATGTAAGAGAAAATGGCCTAGAAACATGAAAAGGCACCCAATCTCATTAGTCATCAGGGGTAGAAAAATTAAAACTACCATTAGATACTACTACAAACCTGTAAGGAAGTCTAGAATGAGAAGACTGACAAAGTTGAGGACCAGTGAGAATCCGGAACAACTGGAATTTTCATTCACTGTTGATGGGAGTGTAAATTGATAAAGCCACTTTGGAAAACTGGTAGCACCTACCAAAGCTGAACATGTACATACTCTATGAGAAAGCAATTCAGCCTTGTAGAAATGTGAAGATGTGTAATTTTGATGGACTTTAACTGCGAAATGTTAAAGTTGCATTAAGCTGCTAATAGGTATGACTAATCAGCAGCAGACTGATCACTTTAAACCTTCTTTCAGTTGTCCATCGTACTCAGCATGGTTCCTACCTTTTTATGGTTATCCACAACTTTAGTCAACATCCCTGCTGTATCTTTACCTGAAATAGTAATGAAAGCTGGCTCAAAAAGCAGAGTCTCATGGCATAGCACTAGAGATTTCCTTCTTTCTTTCATTGTACTTCTTGTCATTTTATTTCTTTCTTTCTTTCTTTCTTTCTTTCTTTCTTTCTTTCTTTCTTTCTTTCTTTCTTTCTTCTTTCTTTCTTTCTTTCTTTCTTTCTTTCTCTTTCTTCTTTCTTTCTTTCTTTCTTTCTCTTTCTTTCTTTCTTTTTTCTTTCTTTCTTTCTTTCTTTCTTTCTTTCTTTCTTTCTTTCTTTCTTTCTTTCTTTCTTTCTTTCCTTCCTTCCTTCCTTCCTTCCTTCCTTCTTTCCTTCTTTCCTTCTTTCCTTCCTTCTTTCTTTCTTGACCATGTTATTAGGCTATTGGATGTCATCAACGGCAACTGGATGTGCAAATAGAAATGTCAATTTGTGCTGAAATCTCTCTTCCCTGGGTAACCAGATCAGTATGGCCAGAGCACCTGGAGATCTGACAAAGAGCTTTTGAGGCAGAGGGAAACTAAGTACCAAGTCCATGAGGTTCAAATGAACCTGGCATTCAAAGAATAGGGGGAAGATGGCAATAGAGCTCTTTCAGTAGTTCAGCTGGCACCCTAGGATGTCTCCCAAGGAATTGGCACCTTGCTCTGAATTCAAATGCCTTGGAGGGGGGTGTTAATGGTAATTTTCTACTGTCGCTATATTACTGAGTATCACTTGCCACATACTCCTTACCGCTATATCCCACTTCTTGTTGGCATCCTTGTTTCCCTGGTTTGGCACTTTCAAGATGTCTCAGTCCCATGGCTGGCAAGTTGGTGCTAGCAGTCATGTGGGAGCTCAGCTGTGGTTGTGGATGGGGGTGGGGGGCCTCAGTTCCTCTCAATGTGGGCCTCCCCATGAACTGCTGGGACTTTTTCACACTTTGATGTCTGGATTCCAAAGAGTGAGCCTTCCAAGAGAACTAGAAGGCAATTGCATTGCTTTGCATTACCTGTTTTTGAAAGTGTCCTAACATCAATTACACCATGGTCATAAGGCCACCTAGATTCAAGGGAGAGAAGACATGACCCCCCCCCACCACCACCACCACCACATCCTCTCAAGGGGAGAAGTGTCAGTCCCATTATAAGGCTATCATATGGGAAACTTGAAGACACTATGCTGAGTGAAATAAGCCTATTGTAAAAGGACAAATACTCTGTGATTCTACTCACACGAGGTGCCAAGAGTATTCAGATTCAAAGAGACAGAAGTAGAATTGTGGTTGCCAGGAGATAGAGGGAGGGAGGAGGGGAAATTAGTGCTTAATGGGTACAGAATTTCAGTTTGGGAAGATGAAAAAGTTCTGGAGATGGATGGTAGTAACAAGTTGTGCAACAATGTGAATGTACTTAACACCACTGAACTGTACACTCAAAAATGATTAAAATAGTAAATTTTATGTATATTCTCCCCATATGGGATGGGGAATATTGTTTCAGCCACACAGTTGTTGGGATGAAGTAGGATGAGTGTGTAGATGTCTATAGAGTTGCATAATAGCCGTGTCCTTTGATAGGGTGTAGTGCACACTCAGAGCTAAAAACGTGTAGATTAATACATAAGATGGAAAGGCTAATCAATCAGGATGTTCCAAGGTCCTTGTATTGCTCAGGAGAAACTCATCCCATGCCAGTCACTTCTCTGAGTGTTTTTTTTTAACTCCCCTCCGTCCTCTGCCTGATTAATATTACTCTTCAGAATCCCCGGGTAGTTCCAGAGTTTGTAGTTATCAGTGGGAGACTTGGTCTGTATGGACTTTCACTGCCAAACTGGAAACAGAGCTTCTTAAGAAATTGAATCTGTAGACAAAAACTTTTCAGTGTGTGTATTAGTTTTCCATGGCTCTGAAAGAAATTATTGCAAACTTAACAGCTTCAAACAACAGACATTTACCATCTCATAGTTCTGTAGGTCAGAAGTCCTGGCACTAAGTAGCTGGTTCTCTGAGTCAGAAATCTCACAAGGCTGCTGTGTTCTCATCTGCAGCTCAGGAGTTCCTTCCAAGCTCATGCAGGTTTTTGGCAGAATCATTTACTTTAGGTTGTAGGACTGAGGTGCCCATTTTCTTGCTAGCTGTTGGCTGGGGGTCACTCCAGCTCCGAGAGCACACACTTAGGTTCTTGCTATGTGGCTCCCTCCATTTTCAAAGCCATCGATGGAGAACCTCCCTCACATTGAATCCCTCTCACTTGTTGAGTATCTCTTACCAGAAAAAGGCCTGTCCCATTAAGAACTTCCCTTAGGAAACCTAGGTCTGGCCCAGAAAGGATAATCTCCCTATCCTAAAAACAACTGATTTGGGACATTAATTCCATCTGCAAAATCCCTTCATGGCAACACCCAGATTAGTGTTTAATTAACTGGGAGAAGGTATGTGGACACCAGGGGCCACTTGGAGGCCGTCCTGGAATTCAGCCTGGTATGCCCTGGTATTGTGGATATGTTTGTAATTAAGAGCTTTACCTTCTAAAGATACATAAGATGAATATTGTTACTGATGTTTGCCTCAAAATAATCTGGAGAAGGAGGTGGGTATAGATGAAACGAGGCTGGCCACAGGGTAATGTTGCTGAAGCTGGGAAATGAGGCATTAGCATGCTGTGTGATTCTCTCTGCTATTATAATGCATGAATTTTGTCACATAAATTATTCCAGAGTACATAAAATGAAACAAAACCTCCAAACTTTTTTAACGAAGTAAGTATAAAATTAAAATTTAAACCAGGTAAAGTCCTCACAAAATTAATTAATTTATTGTTATGTTACTTAAGAATATTACTTAATTCCAGTATTACTTAAGGACATGGATGCAAAAATTCTCAAAATTTTACCTTACAGAATTTGGCAAAATACAACAAAAGTAAACGTGTTACCTCTGACCCAGTAACTCCACTTTTTAAGAAATTTATCCTGAAGACACACTGACAACAATATGAAAATACATAAATGCTCATAAATATATTGATTGGAAAAACATGGCATAGCCACACAATGGAGTACTGAACTAAGTAACTGTTAAAAAAAATGAGTATGATCTTTGTGAGCTAAAATGGGGTGCTTTCCAGGATATACTGTTAAGTAAAAAAAGCAAAGTTCAAAAGAACACACATAGAGAGTTACCTTATGTGTAATAAAGAAGGAGAAATATGAAAAAATATATATGTAACTGCTTACTTTTTATAAAAAGAAACACAAGAAGGAATAAACAAGAATCTAATATGATTGGCTGCCCACAGGAGCTAGCAGAGAAGTGAAGAGGATTGAGATAGGGAGTGGAAGTGACACTGAGTATACCAATTTGTATCATGTTACTTTTGAAACTACATTAATGTTTTACATATTCAAAAAATTAATAAAGTCAATGGTAATGAAGGGGGGAAAACTAAAATAAAGTACAAACATTAACAAATGAACTTAATTGTATTTTAAATGAAAACCATAACAGAACCAAAGAGGACAATAAAAAAATTAACCCAATTAACTTTTGAACATAACACTTAATACTCTGTGAAACTATATGACAAACTATATTTGTCAGTTTAAGACAAAAATAGCTATAAACAAATACTGAACTCTAGTTCAAAGAGTTTCTGTTTTTTGACATAGTAGGGGTTAACAATTCTGAAACTGCTTCCTCTGTATTTTAAGATTGAGCAAATGAATAAATATACTGAGGATGAGAGCCAGGTTTCTTACTGTTAAAGAAGGGAGTAATAATTATGAAAGGGGGCAGACTAAAATGAATCCTGCTGTGCTAAAATGGATTGGGGATATCAATATGAACTATATTTTAACATATGGATTTATTGTCCATATATTATGCATAGATGCATGTATGTATGCATATGTTTTTGTTTTTGTTTTTTGCTTAATCAACTGAAACAGCCCAGAGCAAAGACACTCCAGTATCAAGAACACCTGCAGCACCCAGATCTTGGTTTCTAAATACCATTCTCTACTAAAAGGACCTAGGAAACCTGGGCTCATTGTTGTGCTGGAAAGCAGGGAAGTGCTAAAAAAAAAAAAAAAAAAACAAAAACGGGGGGGTAACATAACAAAGTGATATAACAGCCAGCTTCAAAATAAATAATAGTAGTAGTAGAATATTCATGGAGTAAAATAAGAATAAATGAGTCCATCCTGTTATAAATTAATAAATTAATGAATGAGAAAGGAAAGCTTTCACTTATGGTAGACTATTAATAAATGTAGGAGAAAAGATGAAGTTTGAAAATTATCATTTTGCACACATCATAGTAATATCTCTTCAGCCATGAGTCATCATTGTATTCTTAAAACTTTGTGGATGAAAGTTCAATGAAGAAAGGACAATTATATAATCTCAGAGTATCCCCTTACAAATTACTTATTACAAAGCAAAAACATCACTTAACTGTGAATTAACCTAGTGAACACTACCTTATACCTTAACCAACTAAAGTTTATATCATTAATAAATGGAATATATTTACACCACCAATCTTCTGATAATGCCCTTAAGAGGACATAATGTCTTTCCTGTGGTATTTCAACTAAACATAACTGAATCTATTCAT
This sequence comes from Camelus ferus, assembly GCF_009834535.1. Classification (NCBI taxonomy): domain Eukaryota; kingdom Metazoa; phylum Chordata; class Mammalia; order Artiodactyla; family Camelidae; genus Camelus; species Camelus ferus. Next base: position 17,096,357 of record NC_045710.1, on the reverse strand, counting down.
AAGAATCCACCAAACACAAATTGAGGGATATTCTAAAACTAATTTCAGATAAAAGAACGCTGAAGATATATGACAACTAAATGATGCTAGATTAGACTCCAGACCAGGGGTAAAGAACATAGTTATAGAGAATACTACTGGAATAAATGGTGAAATGTGAATAAGGATTGTGAATTAGTTCAAAGTTTCCCAAATGCTCTTGGTTCAAGGTGCCCTTAGTGTATCAATAATTTTTTCATGGTGTTCCTTGGCCAAAAACAAATCTAGTTCCAAACAACTTATTAAATATTTATGCCCGAGCAATTTAGTTGTCATTTGAAAAAAATAATATACATAAATTGAAAGAAAAAAATGATATTTTTATTTCATTCTTAAATAACCACAATTACTTACTAATGGGATTTATACAGCTGTTGTGCACTGCATAACTTCTCAAACCTTGGAATCAGATTGGACAAGACCACCCTCATTTCCTGTTCTACACTGATTTTTGCCCTGTACTTTTTATCACAAACACGGAAAAAACCCAGCTTCCTAAATATGACAGATCCAAGTAATATGGCGCCATCTATTGTTCAAATAGTGAATAACCTCGAGTAAGTAGTTTTGAATAGTTTTGCTTGCCTTGAGAATTTAGAATGTAAAATATCGCACAAATATGGGGCACCTCGTGCACAGCTTGAGAACCACGGGATTAGATAATAGTGTTGTATCAATGGTACTTTTCCTCATTTTGATAAATATACTGTTGCTATGTAAGAGAAAGTCCTTGTTCTTAGGAAATATATGTTGAAGTACTTACGGATAAAGAAAGATGTCTGCAAACTATTCTCAAATGATTCAGAAAAAGGAAAGTGTATACATTTGTGTATGTAAAAAATGTTAACAATGAGTCTGGATAAAAGGTATACAACATCTTCCCCCTACTATTCTTGAAATTTTTGAAATTATTTCAAAATAAAGATTTCTGAAAGATGCAATATAATACTACATTTCAAGGTGTATGTACATATGTAGTGAAACAATTTGTAAATGTCTGGAAATTAAAAGCACCAATTCAGACAGTTGCAATGTTTTGTAGAGCTGAAAGAGGGATGTACATTTGCAGAAAACTACAATATCAGGGATATTTTATTTCTTAAGGTAGGTGATGGATACACAGATATTCATTACATTATTCATTACACCTTTAAGTAAGTCCAACATATTTCATAATTTATTTTAAAGGATATGTAGAATCTTTCTTAATATGTAAAACTACAAAACATGAGTAAATGAAAGCATATGGTTGCTGTTTATTGGGGATTACCATGTAATTCATGTGCATTATCTCCTGTAAACCTTACCACCATCATATGGCCATGTCATGGCAACATAATGTAGAAGAGGGCTGACTCCAGAGCTCATGTTCCTAACCCCTATACCATATCCTCCAGCTCCATACACAGCTATTTCATGTTTCTCTTTCTTCTTTTTATCTTAGGCTAGGAAAGAAAGCTAACTAACTTTCTTGCTTTTTCAATTTCAAACTAATTTAACACACCTAATAAACAATATGGCTATACATATTCAAACATTGAAAACATCAATATGAAAAAATGGTAAGAAATTTTCATCTCCAGCATGTTTTACTGCTCTTATGCTCAATAGTATTATACCTAACTGATCTTTAGAAGAGTTGACATTTTGCAATTATTCTTCCACACCACCAGTTCTATTACAGGGTCAAAGGTGAACTATCAAAGAAACAGATGTCTATTGATTTATCAAATCATACTGAGAGCTCAGCATCTGGAAAATCAGTATAAATCCAATTCTTTTATGCTTTAAATTATCAAAATTCTGACCAGGACTTATATTTCATCTTTGTAAAGAATTTTAGGAGCTTTACTGACTAAGTTATATTACCTGTTGATTATGAAAACACTCCAAAGTAAGCTTTTTTTAAAAACAGCATTTAAGGTTTTAAAATTAAAAAGCTTGAAAATCTAATTTAAATAACTAATACAAAATTTGGAGCCTTTATTCACTATCTGCCTGCAATGTATTTCTTTTGAAAGCTATTTGAGAACAGAATCAATGCTACCTTCGTCCTTGAAATTTACTAGGAAATTGGCAGCCATTCTTTTTCGGGGCACTAAATCATTTATCAAGTTCTATTTAGTTTCTGAAACTAAAAATATTGACTCAAAAAGTTATTTTCTCTCGGATTGATTTTTTTTCCTAGCAGATGCTTTTCTTCCCATCGCTTGGGATGAAAACAGAAAAGTGGTTATCCTAGAATTCATTATTATACTGTCATATAATCAGCTAAAGGAAAGGTGACAACAGAAGATGGGGTTAAGTTTGGATGAGTAGCAGGGAACGTGAAGGAGCTCACAGCTACCGATCACACACTACTTGATAGAACCAGAAGAGTGTAAGAAACATTTAGTCTGAGCTTTCCTCCTGAAAATTAGAACTACGTAATAAAAGATCAAGGACTAAACTAAAACTTACCTTGACTCAAAAGGACAACTTTTTTTTTTTCGTTAATGATAGGAACGAGATTCAGATCTTGCCTAATTGCCCTCTTCCAGAACTAGAGCCCCTAATTCCCCACTTCCCTGGCTCCTGACCCTGCCTCTCAGGGAACCTAACGGGAACATAATATTGGAAGGGGGTGGTTAGTGGACGGGTCCACAGGGACTGAAGAATCCACAAAAAGTGCTCCCAAACGGACCATGGTCTACTTGGAATTTTCAGCGCCGCTGGGCCTTTAACTGGGCCAAAATTCCAGCCACTTCCAGACCGTGGATCTGTCCTGAATAGCCAATGAATTTCTGCCACTCGGCTGTTAATCTAACAAATATCTATGTCCTGACGCCCCTGAACACAAGGCCTCGCTCTCCACGAAGAGTAAACTCGGGCCCCCTCGACGCCACCTTGCTGTCAAAGGACGCAGCCCAGGCAGTCCGCGCAACCCCAAGGAACAGGTAACCACAGTCGCATCCCTGGGGCCTGGCGATGACGTCACGCCGCCCCTTTCTAGCATCGCGAGACTCTCTTCTCCCTCCCCCAGTTCCCTGCGCTCCTAACCGTCCGCGCTCGCTGCCAGGTAGCGGCGGGGATGGCGAGCCGCCGGGGCGGAGGCAAGAACAGGGGTTCCGCCATTGGACGAGGAAGCGTGAGGGACGGGCCGGCGTGGTGAACAGGGAGAGACCGAGGCGGGAGGCCCCGAGAGAGCGAGGGCAATGGAGGCCAACATGCCGAAGCGGAAGGAGCCTGGCAAGTCCTTGCGCATCAAAGTCATCTCCATGGGCAACGCCGAAGTGGGAAAAGTGAGTACCGTGCTGCGAGAGGCGGGACCTCAGCGCGGCGGGGCGACGTGCCGATTGGCTGGAAGGGCGGCCACTCAACAGCCTGGGGCCCAGCCCCCTCCCCGCCCCTAGCAGGCCTGGGTCCCCTCCTGGGCAGTGCGGCTCCGCGAGGAAAACTCTCCTGACCTTTTTGACCTTTGCGTTGCCCTCCTCCTACAGCTAAGACGGTGTCTTGTGTGCCCTCTAACCCCTTGAATGTATCCCAAAGAGAGTAAGGAGGCCTAGGTCCTTATGTCAGTTCTCCTGCATGGGTACCGTTTCTGCGTTCTGGGTGACCTGTCCAGCACTTAGAGGTGGAGAATAAAAGTTTAGTTACCCCCCAGGAGGGCTTCAGAGCCGAAGGGAACTCACGGGGGTGCATGTGAGGATGGGGTTTATAAGGTGTTACTCTGCCGACATGGAGCCCAGAATCTACATTTCATTTGTAAGAGAGCATAACATGCTGAGGGGTTTCACAGGGGAGGTGCAGTGGGAATCAAGGAACCTGCGTTATTTTGTTTTGTTTTTATTTCTGGTAGTGTTACCACATCCATTATCTCAAAGAAGTCTTAGTTGCACTGCCTTTTTCTATGCTGTTTCTATGGCTATCAGCTAAAGCTCTCCCATAGTATGGGGGAGGAAGGGTGAGGGGTGAACGGAGATCTTTCTCCACATGAGTTTTTAGACTGCCTCCTCTTCACCCAAATTGTCTCTCCTTAAGGGTAAGTGAAAGCTGTTGGTTAAGAACCTCCCAAGGTCACCGAATCAGTGACTGAACCAGTACTGGAACCTGGGTCTTCACACTCCCGTTGCAGTGCTCTTTCCCATCATTATATGCTGCCAAAACCAATTACAAGTGAGCTCTACATGCCAGAAGAGCTGTTAATGGGAGTGTTTAGGCTAGTTCTTGCACATAGTTGATGCTCAGTAAATATTTATTAGTGTCTTTTTTTCCCGTTTAGTATTATCTTGTACTATTTATGTGTCTGTGTGTATGTATGTAAGTATTAACATAGCTGAAAGTCAGCATTTACTGAGTGTCAACTATGTGCCAGGCACTGAAAAGAAAAGAATAAAGCCTTTAGAAGGTTATGTACTAAACTGGCTAAGTGAGCATGCTCACTTTTAAAACTTTACTGTGCTTAATGGTACAACATTAGAAATAGTTTAAAATGCCCAGTGTCACAACATTTATATATTATGGTTCTAGATTTATTAACCAATGCAGTTAGATGGGAAAGAAAGAACTTAGGAAACACTGGAAAGGAGAAAGCAAAATTATCATTATTTGTTAATGTTACGGTTGTTTATCTGGAAAGCCAAAGAGAATTAACTAAAAAGCTGTTAGAAACAATAAAAGACAAAATTAATATACAAAATTCATAGCTTTACCATATCAAATTATAATTGTGTAGAATTTAAATAACACCCAAAATAAAGTGCTCAAATTAAAACTTAAGAAGAAATAGGTAGGACCTAGGACCTATTTGAAGAAACATTTCAAACTTACAAAGGGACTGCAAATTACTTAGACAAATGGAAAGATATACTTTCCCCTTAATTAAGATCACTCAATATTTTAGAGATGTCAATTCTTTAAATTATCTACAAATGTAATTCAATTCCAGTTAAAATACCAATAGGATTTTTTTCTTCAAAACATAATAAAAGGTATTAAAGTCCTCGTGAAAAATTAAATGTGAGACTAGCCAAGAAAATTGTGAAAAAGAAATGAGAGGAGACTAACACTACCAGACGTTAAAACATCTTTTAAAGTTATCAAGCTTTTCCTATTGGTACTGGAAAGGAAATAGAGAGACATCAGTGGAACAGAATGGAGTTCAGAAATAAACTCAAACATATAAGGAAATTCAGTTTACAACAAATACAGTAAAACTGTGGGAAAGTAAAGGCCATTTAATAAGTGCTTTTGCAACAACTATTTACTATTTGGGAATGGAGTGGATTCCTATGGAATTCCTTTCTCAAAAATAAATTTTAGAAGATAAAAGATTTAAATGTAATTTTAAAAAAAATTTGCCTTAGTTATGAAAGTGCTACATATGCATTTTTAAAGAATTTGGAAAATATAGGAAGATACACAGATAAACAATCTTAAGTTAAAAACTAAGGCATGCCCTAGTAAATAATCCTTGGATCAAAAAGTAAATCAAAGCAAATGACAAAATAACTAAAAAGCTGTGTAAAGGAGAGAATCCATGCCAAAAGCTTCAGGGCAAATTTAAAGCTATAGTGAAAGGAAAATGTATTATTTTTTTCATTTCCAAAAAAGAGAGATAAAAACTAAAGGAATTTAATAGTTGTACAACTTTGTGAATATGCTTGGAACCACTGAATTATACACCTCAAAAGTAAATATTATGGTATGGTATATCTCAGTTTTAAAAAGTGAAGGAACTTAATACTTGAGACAATAGAAAAAAGGACACAAAATAGACCAAAAGAAAGAATTCCCTGGGAAAATTAGTGAAAAAGAAAAAAATGCCTAAAAATTTATTTAAGAAAAATAGAGAAAGCAAAAAATTACAAGATTAGTACTGAAAAGGAGACATAATCATATACTGGAAGAAATTAAAACAAAGATTAGAGAATATTGCATTCTGTTCTATGGGAACACATTTCAAAATACAGAGGAAATGGAGAATTTCCTAGCAAAATGTGAATTACCAAAATTGACTTAAAAAGAAGCAGGAAACCCCACAGCCAGTCACATAGGGAATTAGAAAAACAATGAAAAGATTTACTATCTAAAAAGGTATCAGAATCAGGTGGTTTCATTAACAAGCTTAATTTAAGCCTTAAATAACACATAATTTTGGTTACTTAAATTAGTCCAATGCGAAGGAAAAGATGAACAGCACTCCAGTTTATTTATATAAAGTCAGGGTAACTTAAATAGCAAAACTTGATACAGTATCAAAAAAGAAAAGTATATACCATTTTCACATATACATAGAGTTGTATAATTTCTAAATATCCACAAATAGAATTCAGCAATATATGAAAAAGATTTCACTGTTAGGAAGTAGGATTTATCCCAGGAATGCAAACTTGGTTCAACATCAAGAAATTAATCAACATAATTTGTTACATGAACTGATTATGAGAGAAAATATTTCTCTGTACTGTAAAAAAATTTGATATAATCAACCTACTAAACACTAAAAGTGAAATTGGAACAAAATGAAACCACTTAAATATGAAAAATAATATTTATTATTAACAAACAGCAATCATTATACCAATAGTAAAATGCTAAGGGCCATTTCCTTTAAAATTAGGTACAAAAAGGATACATACCACTTTCTCTTATGATTCAGCATTGTTTTAGAGGTTCTGGAGATGCAGTAAGAAAAAGGGGATTCCTAAGGGCTTATTCCTTTCTTGGGGGAATGCTGAAATTTCTCTGTGGTATTTGTTTATATCCAATTCAGTTTTCTGTGTTGGCATCAGTTTACCCCAGAGCCCCAACCTAGTTCTCAGCGTCCTCTAGGATCTGATCCTGATGTTCTTATCGTTGTCTCTTCATAGCAGCCAACTCCGAAAATTGCCCTCATTCTAAATTTACAGTTGTATTAAATATTTTCCTGTTGTATCAGTTGAGTTGATTTTTCTTATTTGCAGTCAAAAGTACCCACATCATTCAGTATTGTATATACTTCTCTGGAGTTTGTTTTTTCTCTTTTAAACATAGATTATGTAATTCCTCCCATCTGACATAGCTCCACTCACTCTTTTTTGCAGTTGTGTAATAGTCCATGAGATGCAACTATCCCCTCTATTGATGAGAATTCACTTGTTTCTTTTTTTCCCTACTACAAATAGTGTTAATCTAAGTACATTTCTATGTGTATAAATATCCTTAAATACCAGTACTCTAATTTCTATGGACTAAATTCCTAGGGGTGGAATTGCTGAGTTGAAGAGCACATTTAAAAATTTTAGTAGCTATTGCCAATTGCTCTTCAAAAAGGAGTGTTTCTACCCACAATATGCTGGTATTTTTCCCCCCAAATCCCTGCCAACACAGTATTGTCATTCTTTTGATTACTACTAATCTGAATAGTGAGAAGTAATTTCATTATTACTTTAATTTGCATTTCACTGACCACAGATGAAGTTGAGCATCTTTTCAAATAATCGTTAGACTTCTGGATTTTCTTTTCTTTGGATTGACCAGTTTATACTCCCTATCCATTATTCTGTTGAGTGATGTCTCTTTCATACCTGTTTTTCTGGTTTGGGGACCTTAGAGTTACTGACTTTTTGCCGGTCATTTGTGTTACAAATATTTGCCCCAGTATATTGTCTTTTAATGCTTTTATATTTTACCTTACAATTGCTTTTATTATTTGTATATACTCAATTGTGCCTATCTTTTTTATTGAAATATAGTTGACGTACAATATTATGTTAGTTCCGGGTATATTACATAATGATTTGACATTTGCATACAGTATGAAGTGATCACCAGGACAAGTCTAGTACCCATCTGTCCCCATGCAAAGTTATTACAATATTATTGATCATATTCCTTATGCTGTATAGTGTTTCCCAGTGTCTTATTTATTTTATAGCTCAAAGTTTGTACCTCTTAATCCCCTTCACCTATATGATTTACCCACCCCCTCCGCTCTGGCAACCACCCATGTGTTCTCTGCATCTGTGAATCTGTTTTCATTTTGTTTTGTTTGTTTGTTTTGTTTTTTAGATACCATATATAAGTGAGATCAAATGGTATTTATCTTTCTTTGTCTTATTTCACTTAGCATAATACTTTAGATTTATTCATATTTTTGCAAGTGGCAAGATTTCATCTTTTTTAAATAGCTTAGTAACATTTCATTGTGTGTGTGTGTGTGTGTATCTATATGTATGATGTGTATATATAGATACACACACACACACACACACACACACCACACCTTCTTTATCCATTCGTCTATGGATGGACAGTTAGGTTGCTTCCATATCTTGGCCATTATAAATAATACTGCAGTCAACACTGGGGTGCATGTATCTTTTTACATTAGTGTTTTTGTTTCTTCAGGTAAACGTCCAGAAGTGAAATTGTTGGATCATATGGCAGTTCTATTTTTATTTTGGAGGAAAACGTCCATATGGTTTTCCATTGTGGCTACACAAATTTACAATTCCACCAACATTGGAGGAGGTTCCCTTTTCTCCACATCCTCTCCAACACTTGTTATTTGTTGTCTTTTTGGTGGTAGCCTTCTGGCAAGTGTAAGATGATATCTCATTATGGTTTTGATTTGCATTTCCCTGATGATTTATGATGTTGAACATCTTTTTCACGTGCCTGTTGGCCATCTGTATGTCTTCTTTGGAAAAATGTCTACTCAGGTCCTTTGCCAATTTTTTAATTGGGTTGTTGTTTTATTTTGTTTTTTTGATGTTGAGTTATCTGAGTTCTTTGTATATTTTGGATATTAACTCTTTTATATTGTTTACAAATATCTATTCCCAGTCATTTGGATGCCTTTTCATTTGTTGATAGATTCTTTCTCTGTACAAAAGTTTTTTAGTTTGCTGTAGCCCCATTTGTTTACTTTACTTTTGTTTCTCTTGCTTGAGGAGACTTATCCAAAAAATTTTTACTAAGACTGATGTCAGAGAGCATACTGCCTATGTTTTCTTTCTAGGAGTTTTATGGTTTCTGGGCTTACATTTAAGTCTAATCCATTTTGAGTTTATTTTTGTATATGCTGTGGGAAAGTAGTCCAGTTGATTCTTTCACATGTAGTTGTCCCATTTCCCCAACACCGTTTATTGAAGAGGCTGTTCTTGCCTCTTTGTCATTGATTAATTGACCATGTAAGTGTGGGTTTATTTCTGGGCTCTCTATTCTGTTCCCTTGATATATGTGTCTTTTTTTGTGCCAATATCATACTGTTTTGATTACTGCCATTTTGTAGTATAGTTTGAAATCAGGGAGTGTGATACCTCCAGCTTTGTTCTTTTTCAGGATTACTTTGGCTATATGTATCTTTTTTTTTTTAAATAATTCTTATAATCTTTATTTTAATGTATTTTTAAATTTTTTTAATGGTGGTACTGAGGATTGAACCTAGGACCACCTGCATGCTAAGCATGTGCTCTACTGCTGAGCTATTCCCCAACCCCTATATTTGTCTTTTCTTTTATGGTTTCTGGGTTTTCTTTCTAGCTGAGAAGTTTTCCCTAAGGTTGTACGTATGTTGCACATTTTCCTCTGAAATTTTTATTGTTTTATTTTTAAATACTTAAATCATAAACTTATCTGTAATTTATTTTTGTATATAGGGAAGTTAAGGGCCCAATTACTAAATAAATCATTTTTACTCATTGACTTTATTTTTTGTCTTTTGTGCATTCTTTTTTTATTGAAGTATAGTCAGTGTACAATGTTGTGTCAATTTCTGGTATACAGCATAATGTTTTGGTCATACATATACATACACATATTCATTTTCATTATAGTTTACTACAAGATATTCAATATAGTTCCCTGTGCTACACAGTAGAAACTTGTTGCTTATGTATTTTATATATAGTAGTTAGTATCTGAAAATTTCGAACCCCCACTATGGAATGACCTTAAATATCACCTTATACTTTTTAAATTTCCTTTTATAATGTGATCTATTTCTGAGCTCTCTGTTCTGTTTTACTGACCTACTTGTCTATTCTTATGCCAGTATAATACTGTCTCAATTGGCTTCAGACTATATTTTATTATCTGTCAATGCAAATTCCCACCTCTTTCTACTGTCCTGCCCCTTTCCTGTTTTTCATACTTTGATTAGTTCTTCTCAGATAGCTGTTCTTTCATATGAAATTTAGAATAATTCTGTTAGGGAAAAAAAGATGCAAAATTGTTAAGATTTTACTTGAAACTGCATTAAAAAAAGAAAAATGCCTAAAAAATCTATTTAAGAAAAATAGAGAAAGCAAAAAAATTCTCTCTATATTCATGTTATTTAACTTAGCTTGTAAGATCCTAAGGCCCAGGAACCCTTTGGTTATAGCAAGTGGTTATTTATACTGTTAATTAATTGTGTATCTCTTTAAATACTTAGGACTAGTGTTTGAATAGCGTACGGGAGTTAAAGGACTTCCAGGTCCCTTAATCTTATGAATAATTTAGAAAAGGCTGTACTTATTTTTCTAGGATATTGTGAGAGAAAGCATTCTCAAAGTGCTTTCAAGCTGTTTTTAAAAGTGTAGCCTCTTAGCAGTAGTCACTCCGAAGAAGTTTTTCCTTCAGTTCACAATGACTTATTAAGTACTTTTTAAAGTAGCTGTCCTGTTTAACTTAGATTGAGGTTCATCAGGAAAGGGTTTGAGCAGAATAATCTTCATTACCAGCACTTCCAGTAAATTATGTTTCATGAGTGCTAAGAATTGCTATAGATATACAAGTCATTTTAAATTGGTTTCTCACTGACACTGAATTGCTCAGATATAAAGGAGTAAAATACTGGTGCTTGCCCTCAAGTAGTTTACTGTCTAGCTGAAGAGAGAAGGTAAATATACACATGTGAAAAGAACAACAAGGCAGTGTATGACTGATGGCAAATACGTTATATGCTATGTATATAGTGCATATACATATGTAGTATGTAAAAAGTGCTAGAGGAGTTCAGATGTAGGCAAGATCTCTTATGACCTGGGTGCTCCAGGTTTGTGCTGGGCCTTAAAGGATAAGTAAGATTTGGAAAGAAAAGATAAAGCTCATTCTAAGTAGAGAGAAAAGTCATGAGAAGAGTCAGGAAGTCAGGCCTGGGGATTTGGCAGAAATGGAAGCTTTGTGTAGAAGGATTTTGACAGAGAAGACAGATTAGGGCCAGTTTATGGAGGGATGTGAATAATGGGACAAACGAGTTTGGATATTGAACCCTTGGCAGTGAGAAACCACTGAAGATTTTTGAGCTAGGAAAGCGAAATAACATTAGTGGTGTGCTGTATTGATGGAAGTTGAGAGGGAAAGGAGGCATGAAGACCAATAAAGAATTTCTTAAGAGTTGTGTGGGAGTAGATGATGAAGACCTAAACCACAGTGGTATAAGTAGGAACTGGAATGCGGTGAAAGATGGAAGAAACATTCAAAAGAAGATTTTAAAAGACTCAAATCAAACATGACTTTAATGTTTTAATCCTCTGTAATTGGGAAAATGGGGGCATTATTAACAGAACTAGGATGTCAGCAGGATGAGCTGTTTTTAGGTATAACACCAGTTCATGTTCTGGACATGGTAAATCTGAGGAACAGTGGGGCAGCTAAGTAGAAATTAGTCTAGTAGGTATTTGGAGATGTGGCTCTGGTCTTGGAGGAAGGGCAAGCTAGACGGATGTTTTGGTGTTATTAATGAAAGAATTAAAGAAAAGAGAACAAGGACTGAGAATTAAACTAAAAACATACCCATATCTAGTATTAGAGGAAGAATTTTAAAAAATTTTTCTTTAAAATCTTCACCTTTAGTATTCATTTCACTATCTTACAGTTTTGGCTTCTGAAAAAGCTTCCTTATAGTGATGAATGAAGAAACCATAATGAAGAAATTTGCTTATTTTGTATATGTTCCTAGAGTGTTTTTACTAAAAGCATGTATTTTTACCTTTTTAGAGCTGTATTATAAAGCGATACTGTGAGAAAAGATTTGTGTCTAAATACCTTGCAACAATCGGAATTGACTATGGAGTCACAAAGTGAGTACATTTATTGTTTCCTTGGGCTTGCAAATTATATAGAAATTCAGAACCCTTCTAAATGGATCTATCTTGAAATTGGGTGTAAGTGGGGATTTCTTCGGAGATGAACCAAGGGTGGGTTGAGCTTGGGGAGACAGGGCTACATTAGCAGGAAGCCACACTGCTGAAGAGTGGACTTGGGGTGGACAATGTATGCCCACAGGTGGAATTTCAGGTACTCACTGTTCTGGCCTCAGCCCACCCCTCCCTCCTCTCTTATTATTTTCTTTTCCACACTTTACTCTCTGTCCACACTGAACCTGTGTCATCATACTTTCCTGTCTCAGTGCCATCATTCATTCTGTCCACCTGAAATGTTCTTTCCCCTCCTCTCTGTCAGTCTCCTGTCAACCTGTCAGTCTCCTCAGGTTGTAAAGTGTTGCTGTTCCCATAAGGCCTTCTGAACACCTCTTCTATCAGTCAGGACTCATTTTAGTTGACAGAAATATTAAGATTCTCTGCTAGTCATAGATCTTAGCGTAAATTGTGTTGCGTTCTTATTTGTATACGTTTAATGTCCTCTGCTAGACTATAAGCCCCATGAAGAAGGGGTGTGGAGTATAGATTGTCTCCAGGTGCCTGGTACAGTGTTTATACACAGTAAATGCTCAATAAATACTTATTGTTGGGTAAGACAGATATGTCTAAAGAGGGAGTTTGCCAATTAGAATATGAGGGCAACATTCAAAGAAGGTAGACTAAAGTGGCAGGGGTGTATCTATACTTCAGGGTGCCGGATTGCATCAATGATAATGTAAGATATCCTATTTAAGTCAGTTTTTTGAAATAGCTGATTCATTCATCTAAGAAATGAGGGTTACCATGCTTTGCCATAGAATTGTGGTTTATTCAGCAGACTACAGTCATCCCTCACTATCCAAGGGATATTGGTTCTAGGACCCTCTGTGGATACCAAGATCTGTAGAAGTTCAGGTCCCTTATATGAAGTGGTATAGTATTTGCATATAAGCAATGCATATCCTCTCGACATTTTAAATCATCTCTAGATTACTTATAATACCTAATACAATGTAAATGCTATATAAATAGTTGTAAATACAATGTAAATACTTTGTAAATATTTGCTACCTTGTGGCCAATTCAAATTTTGCTTTTTGGAACTTTCTGGAATTTTTTTTTTCCTGAATATTTTTGATCAAGTTTGGTTGAATCCATGGATACAGAACCCATGGATACAGAGGACTGACTATATTCTGTTTCTGGTTGAAATTTTTTTTTTGCTCATGGTGAGGAGGAGGATATGACTGACAGGAACGTGACTCAAGCCAAAAATTTAAAAAAGGGATATTAACCAATTCACATTATCCAATTATAAGGATGTAGCTGGGTTTCAGAGATTGCTGGAACCAGGGACAGAATATAGCCCGATCATTTCATGACATCTCTCTCTCTCTCTCTCTCTCTAGCTTTTGGCTCCCTGTACACAGCTGCCAGTAGCTCTCAGGCTTACCAAAACTAAACCCAAATTTGAAAATCCCAGGGAAGGTTTTGATTGTCCAAGTGAGTGCAGGTACCTTTCCCCAGCTCAGTTAACTGTTGCTTTCCCACTCGGTTAAGCAAGCAGAGTAGCATCAAAAAAGAAGATGGAAGAACCCATTTAAACCTCAGTTGGGAGAAGAGGGGTACTCTTTTGGGCAGTCAAAACAGTAGATGCCCATTCCGTCCTTCAGATTTCAATATGCTTAAGAATTACTTGCAGAGTTTGTAAAAATGAAGATTCCTAAGATCCATCCACTGAGACTCTGATTCACAGGACCTGAGGTGGAGCACAGGACTCTACGTTTAAAACACCCCCCCCCCTTCTATAATTATAGTGCAGGTGGTCTTCAGGCCACAATTCAGGAAAGCGGTGGATTGAGGTAATGAATTGTCATTTTTCTTAAGTTAATTTCCTCTGTCTGACTTCTGAATTAAATTGACCTCTTTTGAGTTTCAACGTGTGAACATATTTGTTTTACTTCTGGATTTTATAAACTTCAGTTCCATCCCTTCTCAGCTGCTATATTTTTAAGGTGAAATTTTCTAATATAAACTGTTATACAAGATCTTCTCCAGATGCTCTCAAACTCTGTTATTATTTTGCTGTTATTTTGTTATTATTATTTTGCTGTTCTCACACTGACTTTTATAAGATGGATCCTAATTTCACAGATGTTAAAATGAAAACATGTACATCTTAGAATTGATGAAATATGGTAGAGAATTCAGGAATGAAGAAATCTTGATAAGATGATTAGTGATTAGTTAGATTTAAATATATAAGTAATATAAAATAACTGTAGGAGTTTTGGTTTCAGAATAGAAAGTGGATGTTATAAACTTGGGCAGAGACTAATGATAATAATTAATAAACCAGGAAGTAGTGTAGAAACAATGAGAGCAGGTGCTGATGTCCTTGTGTTCTGTTGGAGGGAGTCCTAACAAAGCTGTCTAAACTGAAACATGTTCCTTAAAAAACATAACAACTCTACTCTGTCAATTTATGGTTAATAATCTCTATTCTTAACCTTAGAGGAATCTTTTAGGAAATAATATTTCTGTGGTGAAGAACATTTGTATATAAAGCCCAATAATTCCTCCCAGTTTACTTCAGTTTCTTTTTTTCTTTTGTTAAATTCAATGAAAAGTAAATTTTATATTTTTATTTTAAGATAATATAATTCCTTTTTATAAAAATATTTATGTTTATCAATCTTATCTATGCATATAAAGAAGTCTGAAGTAACATTCATCTAGATTAATGAAGGGTTTTTCCTGAGTGGTAGGATTTGGGATAACTTTTAAACCTTCAAGTGTTTGAGTTGTTTACAGTGTTTCATTCATTCATTTTCCAATAAGTGATTTTTCTTTAAAAAAAAAAAAACTAGAAGCAAGTATGCTCTGATGTTAACAGTAGTTAATTCTGGTGTCAATGGTTGTTATTCCTCTTTTTGTTCTTTTCTCTATTTTCAAATTTCTGAAAACAAATTGACTATTGCTCTTGCTCAAATGAAGATCGTACAAGAATTAAACAAACATTGTTAATAATATACATCTTTGTACCATTTATTTGTACTATTTATTGTACTGCATGGTAACCAAGCATGAAGTAGTAATTAAGATGTCTTACTGAGTGAAATAAAACATTTTGGTTTCCTTTATCTTGCTCCTGCTTGTCCCAAATCAATTTTTTGTTAGTGCCACAGTAATAGCTACCATTTGTTTGTTGCAGGGCGTTGATGAAGTGTCTTGAGGTAAGATGAAGGTAAACAAGGGTGGCTTATGCCAAGTGAGTTCAGTGTTCCTAAAACAGGAGGCATGATTACCTGCCAGGTCGCTGGCTCTTGTTGTAATGATTATCTGGAATCAAGAAGAGGCACTAAGAAAGCCTTTTTAAAATTTCATACATGTAACCTGTTGAAATTCAAAAGCGATATACATGATATTAATATGAATGCACCAACCATTTGGGATTGTTTCTGTTTGAACATTTCAGGGTACAAGTCAGAGACAGAGAAATCAAAGTTAACATCTTTGATATGGCTGGACATCCCTTCTTCTATGAGGTAAGAAAGCCTTTTTGAAAAAAAACCTATATCCAGTATTGTCAATGGGTTGAGGGAAAGATCCCAAATTATCGAAACAACCAATATTCAAGTCATGTGTAAAAACAGGTAAATTCAGCGGGAGTTTGGCTTCCCTTCCGAGCCTTAACTTGATGGATTTATCTGTTGGTCTTTTGTGATCTCTCCTTAAGTAGCAGTGGGAAATTTTATTGCGAATGTTTCAAACACTTACTTAAGAAGTTTTAAGGACTGTTGCTTTTACTTTATACCTTAGCCCAGACTGTGAAAAGATAATCACATTCGTCCTGAGCCTTAAGAATTCAGTAATGTGACTTCTTTGGCAGCAAGGTACCAGAGCGATCTTTCCGGTTCACTGCTCAGGCGTGTGTGGTCCCACCCCTGGAAGAAGCTAAAGCAGTCTCACTCGGTTTCCTTTCATCTGCTTGGCAGTCCTGAGTGGTCTCAGAATGAATCTCATGGCCATTCTTGTTTCTTTTATCTTCCTTAGTTTTCCATTTTCACTAAGCAGGCTCTTCAGTCTTCCCTAGTTTGGCCATTTCACTTCTGCTCTTTTCTTTCCTTCCTCCCTTCTACTTGCTTCAGGATTATTTTGCTCTTCTTGTTCTGGGTTCTTGAGTTGGAAGCTCAGATGATTGATTTGAGACTTTCTTTTCTAAGGTATGCACTTAGTACTGTAAATTCCCCTCAGTACTGCTTAGCTGTGTCCCACAAATTTTGATATGTTGTATTTTCATTTTCACTCATATTTCATTTCATTCATTCAGTGTGGTTTTTTTTTTTTATTTCCCTTGAGACTTTCTGTTTGACCTGTGGATTATTTAGAAGTGTGTTGTTTAGTTTCCAAGTGTTTAGAAATGTTCCTGTCATCTGTTATTGATTTCTAGTTTGATTCCCTTGTGATCAGAAAACACACTGTATGGTTTCAGTTCTTTTAAATTCATTGAGGTTTTTTTTTTCCCATGGCCCAGGATCTGTCTTGGTATATATATGTTGCATGGGCACTTGAGAAGAATGTGTATTCTGCTATTGTTGGATGGAGTGCTCTATAATTATTTATTGGATTCTCTTGGTCAGTGATGTTGTTGAATTCTTTTATGTCCTTGCTGATTTTCAGTTTAGTTATTCTATCAATTGCTGAGAGAGGGTTGTTGAAGTTTCCAACTAAAATGGTGAATTTGTCTATTTTTTCTTTCAGTTCTATCGATTTTTGCTTTGCATATTTTGCAACTCTCTTGTTTGGTGCATACACATTTAGGATTACTATGTCCTAATTATATAATTTTATTATTACATGCTGTCCCCCTGTGTCTCTGGTAATTTTCTTTGTTCTAATGTCTATTTTATCTGATGTTAAATAGGTATTTCTACCTGCCTTTGGTTGATGTTTGCATGATACATCTTCTTCTCTCCTTTCACTTTCAGCCTGCTTATATCATATTTGAAGTGACTTTCTTATAAGACAATACATAGTTGGATCATGTTTTTTTAATCTGTTCTGCCAATTTCTGTCCTTTAATTGGTATATTTAGACCACTTTTATGTAATTATTGATATGTTAGGTCTACTATTTTATTTCCTTGTTTTCTGTTTTTCATTTCTGTTTTCTTTTCCCTGCCTTCCTGTGGGTCACTTGAACACTTTTTGAGTTCCATTTTGATTTGTCTGTAGTGTTTCTGAGAAATCTTTCCGCATAGCTTTATTAGCAGATGCTCTAGTTATTACGCTGCATGAGTTATCGCTGTCTACTGCTCTTGTCATTTCAACAGCTTGAGTGGAGTGTGGAAGCTTTTTCTCCTTTTACATCCCTTTTCCGTCTCCCACTTAAAATTGTCTTAAATATTTTCTCTACATACAATAGAACCACAGCTGACAGTGTTTACTTTTTACTTAACTGTCAAACATAATTTAGAAAACTTAAGGGAGAAGGAAAGCATATTGTATTCACTCCCACTTTTGCTTACTCTGCTCCTTCATCCTTCATTGTGTTCCAGGGTCCTTCCTTTATCCTTTCCCTTCTGTTGGGAGAACTCCTTCAGCCATTCTTTATTGTAGGTCTGCTGGCAACAGATTCTTTTAGTTCTCCTTGACTGAGAATGTTTCCCCTTGTTCCTGAAGAATTTTTTTGGAGGTTATAGGATTTTGGGTTGATATTTCTTTTTTTTCCAACACTTGAAAAATACCGTGCTGCTTTCCTGTGGCCTCATGGTTTCCGATGAGAAATATGCTGTAATTTGAAATGTTTTTCCCCTCACTTTTTTTTTTTTAACATTGTAAATACTTTTTTTTATATGAGATCAGGTCCATTTCATCTTAAATTTAAAATCTCTGCTGTAAAATTGTTTCAGTGCTGCATTAAGAAAGCAGCAGTTTTTTAAACATTGTATTTCACGGGAAAATAGTACATATCACAGAAAACTTCCTACTTTGCTGCTTTCTCTAATTTCAGCTTATTTCATGTTATAGGAGAATCATTTCTCCTCTTATGGTAATTTTCCTTTTCCCTATGTAGATTTCCTGATCGTTTGTGCAGTTATTTGAGGCCAGCTCTTGTACTCACTGAGCCTGTTGTCCCCTGTAATGTCACTGCTCTCGGGCAAGAGTGGGATTTCTGAAGGAGAGGGATGTTTATTGGGAAGGCTAACTTAGTTAAGTTCAGAGAGGTGTCCTTTTTCCTTCTGGCTGCTTTCATGATTTTCTCCTTTGTCTTTAGTTTTTAAAGGTTTATTTATTATGTGTTGGCATGGATTTCTTTGGGTTTTTCCTGTGTGGGGTTTTCTCAGCTGTAGGTTTTTTCTTGAATCTGTAGGTTTATATCTCTTGCCAAATTTGGAAAGTTTTCAGCCCTTAGTTCTTTGAGTACTTTTTCAGCCGCACCCTGTTTCTCCTCTCCTTCCCAGACTCTGATCTTGTTGTAGTCCCCCAGGGCCCTGAGGCTCTGTTCTTTTTCTGTTTCTTTTCTTTTCTTTTTTTAAAGTTTATTTTCTCTCTGTTACTTAGATTAGGTAATTTTATTATTTTGCTTTTCACTGATTTTTTTCCCACTGTCTCCTCCATTCTGCTCTTGAGCCCAACTACTAAGCTTTTTTATTACAGTCATTGCATTTTTCAGTAATTTACTTTTCTAAAATTTCCACTCAGCTTTTGTTTGGGTGAGTGGGGATGGAGAGACAGACTTATGAGGGGTCAGGCTGGAGTAGAATGGTTATCATCTGAAGCTTTTTTGTTTTTCCTGATCCTTCACTAAAGAGAACAGGCTTTTGCTGGACACCTATTGGCAATTCCAAGTTGTACTTCTGCAGTTTCAAGTCTTGGATACATGAGGCAGGAGAAAACCAGGAAACTCACTGCTGTGTCAGGGCCCCAGGTCCCTAGCTTGTATGCCTTCTTCTCTCCACATTCCACAGTCTTCTTATGTATGTTTTACATATAATGTCCAGAATTTTTACTTGTACTTAGTGGGGAGAATAGAGGAAAACATAACTTTTAATGGCTACGAAATCTTCCATCTTGTGACTGTACCCAAATATTTAGGTAAAATAAATTCCTTTTAAATGTGAAACTTTGAAGTGGATTAAATCAATTTCACAAGTATAGAATATTGTCAATGAAAAAGGCATGGAGGCTCTAGGTGAACCCAAATTTGACACAGATTCTACCAGAAATGCTAACAAACACAAGTCTTAGATTACACCAAAGTCATGTCGATGGAGAGTTAGAAGACGCCTGAGAATTAATGTGGTCCAGACCTCTGCCATTGTAAGATTTTTTTCTGCAGCATTCCTGATTGATGGCCATCATTCATTCACCAGATAAGAGAATGCCAGTTTCTGTGCTGCATGCTGGAAATACACAGCCCCTGTTTTCCTGGCACATAAATATGTCAGAGAAGACACATGTTAGACAAATGACAGAATACTTGGGACTTAATACCCAGACCTAGCTTATCTGGAAGGTCAGGAAGTCCTGTTGAAGGAAACTGCATTTAAACTGAGTGTTGATGGATAAGTAAGAGTTATGTAGGTTGGTAGGAATCCAGGGACAGTGTAATACATGGAAAAGTTTTGAGTGGTACGGACTGTGAGAGTTTGGAGAATGAATATCTTTAATGATGGGGTCTCACTGCTTCACAACTTAATCCTTTATAGATTAACAACTTCTCTCTTAGGAAGGCTGCCTTCCTTTGACTTTTGCCCTGGCCTTTTTTTTTGAAGCAACATAGGCTGAGTCTGTGCTCCTACAAGAGAGCCTTTCTAATACTTGTTAACCTGCTCCTTTCCAGGTAAAACATTTTTTATTCCTGCCACAGATAGACCTATCAGCATGCTTTGTGGATCACTGCCAGTTAGCTGGCAGGGAGTTAGCTGATGGGAGTTGAAAACTGGACACAACACTCCAGATGTTGCCTAACTAATGAAAAACACTGAGTGTTCTGTTATTTTCTATCATGAGACACTAGACTCTTGTTATTGGAACCCCAAAATTGCAATGGCTTTTTTCAGCAGCTCACAAAAATAGAAGTATAATTTTAAAAGTTCCCTGAAATCACCACTTCTAAAGTACCTTTTCTCCAAAAATAGTATTAATCTCTCCTTTTCTGTCAAATATTTGCTGTCTGTGGCTCAAACCCTCCTTTTTGACAAGGCCAAAGGCATCATCTTCCTTCTAAACCCTAAACTGACCAGAGTACACCTTTGCTCAGCACACACCTAGTGAAGTACCCACGGCCACTCTCACGGTCCCTGGCTTCCTGAAACCGTATCCTGTCCTCCATTGAAGCTTCCACTGTCACCAGTCCTGGGCCTGCTGAGAAAAGACAGTGTACTTAGTGTGTCAGACAGCAGTCTCAGAGGAAAGTGTCAGGGAGGGGACTCCTGAGGGAATGGCAGGGCCTGTATCTTACCATGAGTCTTGCTTCCACTGGTGCACAAAACTGAATTCTGGAGTCTACTGGGATGAGTCGTGGGTCGATAAAAACTTTCTGAGGCCTGAGTAATATTAAACTAACAGCTTTCTCTAACCTAGAAAGCTACACCTCTGCTTTAAAAATTAAATAATCACAGTTCCTTTAGCATCCTATTTAATTAAACTTTGGATGCAGCAAGTCTTCCAGGACTAGCATTAGAAGGCTGTTTGGGGAGATAATAATAGAACTGTGGAGGACCGTTGAGCATCTACTTTAATCTTTCCATTTTACAGACAAGGAAACTAACATTTGAGGTAATAAAGTCTTACTCAAGGTGACATAGGTAGCTAGTTGAGGAACCCAAACTTGAACTTGAGGCGCTTGAAACAGAATCCATTGAGCTTATTTCTCTTTTTACACACAAAACTCCCTCTGGACAGCATGATCTGCATTTTGAAATTCTTTCTTTTCCCCTTTGGCTTTACTTCTGTTCTCTGCTATAGAATATTTAGCCATTTAATTAAACAAATATGTCTCAGATTCTTATATCTGCTCAGCCCGGCAGTGGACACAAAGATGATGTGTGCCTTCATGCTGCTCACAGTCTAGTGGGGAAGACAGTGGGATGTGCTACTAACTATGAAACTAGACAGGAGGTGATGTGAGCACTGTTAGAAGTACAAAAGCTGTGATAGTCCAGGGGCTAGGGAGACTGCATTCTGTTCTGCAGGTGTAGGGGATTAGACATGAGGAAGAGGGCAAAAAAGCTATATAAAAGATACGGTGTTACAGCTAGACCTTGGAAAATTAAAGATAAAGAGATGTGTTTCCAGATGGAGTAAAGAAGTCATAGAGCAGGCTTAGGGAATGAGAGCTTATCCAGCTTGAAGTACAGGGGACAGGAGGGGGTTAAGACTGGGAAATTGGTGGAGGACTGATCTGAAACTGTCACTATCAGTTAAAAAAAGAATTTGAACTTTGGAGAGTGGGTAGTAGGGAAGCACTAAAGAATTTTTGAGCCAGGGCTTTAAAAAGGTACATGTGCACAGTGTATAATGTTGCTAAGGAGATTGCTTAGAAGACTCTTACAGTCATGCAGTCAAGAGATAAGATAATGTTGGCAATGAAAATGGAAAGGAAGTGACAGTGCAAGAAACATGGCAGAGGTGGCTTCTCTGGGACAAGAGAGCAGCAAAGGCTAATGCCAGGCTTTCAGCCTGAATGACTCAGAGAAGGGCGTGCGACTTTCATCACTAGAAGTTCAAGAGAAGGAAAAGTTTAGGGAGGAATAAATTGAGGGGCATTTATAAATAAACTGTTGTGCATATTGAATTTGAGATTCCAACAGAACATTCAGCTGGGAGAATCCAGAGTTAACCGGAAATGCGCGTCTGGAAGTGCAGGTGAGAGGACTCACATTGGAGCATAGTTGAAACTGTGTGAGTGGTTGGTTCTGCTGAGCTTGGAGGAAGGAAGAAAAAAGAAGGGACAGGGGCCCAGGACAGGATTTGGGGGATTGTGGTGGCAGACTGGAGTGGGAGCAGTGGAGGGAAGAGGCGTCAGAGAAATCATTTAAGAATGTGGAGAACGTGGTGTGTGAGAGCCAAGACAGCAAGAGTTGGGATTTTTACCACTGCAGAGGGGCTAAGGGCCGTGAGTGCTGAGGGGAGAAGATGCCTTCCTGGTCTGCGTCACGTTAAATTTGTTCTGATTTTGTTGGTTTGATTTTAGGGGATAGCTTCTTATGTTTCAGTAAATTAAGAGGCACTTACATTTTTGGTCCAGGTATCTATCTATGTTCAGAAACGTGTAGATACTTCCTGCCAGACGTGTGAGAGAAGTCTTCATTCTTCCTACATATCTAGTGTGAGTCTGAATACTTACTGGAATTTTCTAAAAGGAATGTATAATACAGGGTCCATGTCAAGATTCTTACTGGAATTTTGGCCTGAAACCCCTAATCTCTCAACATTGTTCCTCATCCACCAAACCTGTCACTTTGGTGCCTCTGCCACTTTCATGTGCCCTCTACTTCATGCCACCTCTTCCCAGAATTGAAGATACACCCCAGAGGTGAGTTGCCAAAGGAGGCCAATCAGAGAATGAATGCAAGGAAAGAAGGGAGAAGGTGCTAATACACATTGTTTTCCAGGCACCATTTTGGTGTTCTGCCTTCATTATCTCATTTGATCCTCATAATAACCCTGTGAAGTAAGTAGTATTATCCCCATTTTACAGATGAGGAAACTGAGATGCAGAGAGGTTAAGTGACTTGCCCAAGATCACACAACTAGTAAGTAAGTGTGAACCCAGATGTGACTCCAGAGCCTATTCTCTTTTCCACTACATCACACAGACCCTCAGAGCTTGGAGTTCTCAAGCTGGTGTGGAGACCCAAGAGTCATAGGGAAGTTCTACCTAGCGTCCTGGGGGAAGCCAGCTTTGGGATGTGATCTATAGATGGCTGTACTTCTTGCTGATACTTGTGTCATTTTTGCCTTAAGTTCTTTTTAGTTGTGCATTCACCTTCCTAGTTCTTCCTAAGAAGAACTTTAGATAATTTGTGTTCTTTTAAGACCAACTAAAACAATTAAAGACTGATTGCTTCTAGTGAGTAGAACTGGAGGTGAGGAGGAGTGGGGCAGGAGGCTGTAACTTGCATTACAAGTCCTTCTATACTAATAGTTTTTTTTATCATGTTACTTTGATTTTATTTTTTAAAAAAGCCCTCTAAAGACCAGTAGTTCATATAGAGATATAATAGTAAACACTACAAATACACAAAAGAGCACACTTTGCTAAGTTAATGGCTGCGATATATACTTTTATAAAATCACAGAACTTACATTTTGTGCATCTGTTCTTTTATGTAAAGGTTCGTAATGAGTTTTACAAGGACACACAGGGTGTGATACTGGTCTATGATGTTGGGCAGAAAGATTCCTTTGAAGCCCTTGATGCATGGCTGGCAGAAATGAAGCAAGATCTTGGACCTCATGGAAACATGGAAAATATTGTGTTTGCGGTGTGTGCCAACAAGGTAATTGCTCAACTTTCTAGGTTCCTTGTGGGAAGAGTGTAGCTCTGAGTTTTGGGGAACAAATAAAAAGAAAAAAATTCTGTAATCTGTAGTATATAGGAATCAACAGCTTTTCAAAACATAGTCCCTAAAACAAAAACAGATGAAAAACAAAACCTGGTGTGTCGGTATTTTTATCCTTTTTTGGGGGGTGCCGTACTTGGGGATGCATATTGGTGACTGAGCAGGAGGGTGATTCTAATAATCATACTCTGACCTGGTTGGAGGAGAGGAAGCAGTTAGGTGAAGTGTGGATCATGGGAAAGTATGTAAAGCAGACCATGGCCCTCGAGCGTGGCAAACGTCGTGAAGCCAACTTTCACAGAGCTGAGTGGCAGCAGTTTTCTCGAGGGAAAATGCTGCTAGCAGGCCCTTGTTGTTTTGCCACAGAAAATCAGTCCACATTCAATATTAGCAATTTTTAAATCTTTCTTGGTCCTGGCCATTTTATATACTAGTGCTGGGGTTCGCTTAAGGATAGTTTTTGCCTCAGCAGAGGATTGACAGAGACCTCACCGGGCCTATTCTAGTGGGACAAGTTGGAATCCTCCCTCCCCTCAACCCCAGCTTTCTATTTCAGATTGACTGTACCAAGCACCGCTGTGTGGATGAAAGTGAAGGGCGTCTTTGGGCTGAAAGCAGAGGATTCCTGTACTTTGAAACTTCTGCTCAAACTGGAGAAGGAATCAATGAGATGTTCCAGGTAACCTGGCTTTTTATTGTCTTAGAGTTCGTTATCAAGGCTGACCATACCAAATTTTAGTTTAAATTATGAGAAGCAAAAAATAGGAATTTCTCATTAGAATGAGCTCTTTCTTCTTCTCAGAAGCTGGTAAGAAAGAGAGAATGGGAGAAAGAGAGAGAGAATGAGTGTGTATGTATGTGGTTTTATTTGTCTGCTAATTTAGACCAGACCTGGCTGCTCATCAGAATTACCTGGGGAGGGTTGGGGGTGGGTATAGAGCACATGCTTAGCATGCACAAGTCCCCTGGGTTCAATCCCCAGTACTGCCATAAAAAAAAAAGAATTACCTGGGAATATTCTTGAAAAATCTCTATAGGTGATTCTGATGATCATCAAGTTTAACAAAACATGTTATATACCTACTTAAATTGGACAAATATTTTCCTTAAAACTACCTTTGGTTACATTTTTATACATTGTCAAATGGAAGCCTTGCTTTGGCAAAATTGCTTTGCCATAGCTAATATAATCCTATGTCATAGCCCATGGGGGTGCAGTTAGAGACCAGGAGGCTATCATTGCAGCCAGCCAGTCATGCTAAAAGTTAGATCTCACTAGTCAAGTAAGTAATTAATAGAAGGATGGACTCACATTGCAACCTGAATAGATGGCCACTTTTTAGGACTTACTAATCTTGAATAATTTTAAGGGGATGAGGCTACTTAAACAGCAAATTATAGTCAACTCTTAATTATAGATACATTTGGAAGTTAAGTGGTAGCATGAATAATGCATTTTTTTCTTACGAATATATCTGATATTTTGGGAATTTTTAGCATTTCAAATAATGTAGCTATACTAAAAAGAGTTGTTCTTAATTATCAAGTGGGATTTTACTTAATCTTTTATGCTGAATTTTCTTCTCTCAAGATCTCACCCCTCCTACTAGAAGACAGGTTTCATCCTTGGCTGACAGGCTGAATTGGGCATCAGTAGTTTTTATTTCAAGACCAAATAAGGTTGATGTTGTTTTGCCACTTTTCTATCCTTTTGAGTACATAGACCTATGTGAGTTTGTACCTATATATGTATAATAATGATACTCAACCATTTGAACAGTACTTCACAATTCTGGAGAAGTTTACCTGTTTCATCTCATTTGATACTTAACAATGTGTGGCAGGTATCATTCTCATTTCAGATACAAGGACACCTAAGAGTAGTAGCGATTTGTCCAAGAGGTATAAGTAACTGTTAGAGATTAAACTTCTTTCAGCACTTTAAAGATACAGCCCATTCTCTCCTGGTCTCTGTTGTGTCTCATGAGATGTTAGCACCTGTTCTTACTCATTCCTTTATGTATAACGTGTCCATTCTTTTCCTCCACGGAGTTTCTCCTTATCTTTGGTTTCAGCAGTTGTGCTGTGTGCCTAGGTGTGTTTCTTTTATATTTATCATTCTTGGGGTTTGTTGATTTCTGGATTGGTAGGCAAATGTTTTACATTAAATTTGGGAAGTTTTTAAAAATATGTATTTCTTACAATACTTTTCTTGGCCCTATTCTCACTCTCTTTTCCTTCTGGGACTCCAATTACATATATATTAGACCATTTGATTTTGTCCCACAGTCCTTGAGGCTGTCTATTTTTCTTCCATTTTTTTCTCTGTTTTTCAGATTGCATTGTCTTTAATGATCTGACTTCAGTCTGCTGTTAAATCTACCAAGTGAAGTTTTCAATTCATTACTTTTCAGGTCTAGAATTTGCATTTGATGCTTTTGTGTAGTTCCCAGTTTTCTGCTGAGATTATCTGTTTACTCATTTTGAACGTATTTTTTCTTTATCTCTTTGAAATAGTTATAATAGCTGCTTGAAAGTCTTTGTCCAGTATCTGAATGATCTTGGGTTCAGTTTCTATCGACCACTTTTTTCCCTGACATTTTCTTGTTTCTTTGTATGAGTAGTAATTTTTTATTTGACACCAAATATTGTAGATAATACATTGTAGAGACTCTAGATTTGTTTATTTTCTGCAGAAGAATGTTGATTCTTATTTCAGCAAGCAGTTCAGTTATTGGCAGATTACACTGAACTTGTGTGGTCTTGGCTTTTTGCTTTATTAGCAAGGACCTGAAGGAAGACCAAAGCATTTCCCAAGCACTTCTAATTTGTCAGGACCTAGCCTCCAAATTCTGTTCGTCTTGCAGATCTTGTCAGTTCTTGGTTTTAGGTTTTGTTAGGATGAGTCTAACTCCTAAGACATAGCTTTTCTGTGGTGTCTCAGCTAAATGCTAGAGGTATTAATAAGGTGTTAAGGCAATCTCTCTACTCTGGCAAGGCCAAACTCTAGCGTCCTCAGGACAGCTCTTTCCCTAGCACCAGTAGTTAGTTCTCTTCTCAGCCCCTTAGTAGCTGTTACCTGGTAAGCCTCAGGTGATCTCACCGTATGTATATATAGCCTAGCTCTCAGCTACAAACTGTTAGGGACCCCACATGGACTTCTGGGGCCCAACTCTGCACACCTCCCTCCTATCCAGTGCCCTGCTCTGCAGATTCAAGCCACTTCAGCATCCTCAAGCTCTGGTCTCTGCCTTCTTAGCTCGGTGGGATTTTGTGTCTGCTCAGACTCCAGCTCTCTGACATGGTCAGGAAGTGAACTCCAGGTAGAAACCCAGGAATAGTCTTGCACATGCTATTTGGCCACCTCCTGAAAATGGTTGCCTCATCTGTTGGTCCACTTTTATGGTAGTTTATGGCAGGAGGTCCAGTCCAGTACCCATTACTCCAACATGGCTGGAACTTAGAC
Organism: Camelus ferus; assembly: GCF_009834535.1. NCBI lineage: Eukaryota > Metazoa > Chordata > Mammalia > Artiodactyla > Camelidae > Camelus > Camelus ferus. The sequence goes on along the minus strand of NC_045710.1, from coordinate 17,069,188 downwards.
AAGGAATTTAAACAGACTTTTGACTTTAATTCTAGTATTCTCTATATCACACCACAGCTGGCCTTCTGTAACATTATGTGTTATGAATAAATGCTTGTGCCCTCAGAAATCTGCGACTTTATATTTTAGTCTGACTTATAAACTGGAAGAAAATCTTACTGATACGTAGTAAAAGCAAACATTTGTGCACTGTGATCCCTTTTAGATTGCTTTACTTAGAAGTAATGCTTTCCTGCTGGTTAAATTTAATAAATACTTTGTTTCCTGTATACTTAATAGACACTTTACGTCAGGAAGGAACTTGGTTTTATCTTACGCTGTTAGAACAGAGTAGTATTAAGATAGACTTAAACTAAGTTAATACTTGTCTTGGTATCTGGTGTGACACTCCTTCTCATGGGTCCAGGCTTCTTGTTTAGGTTGCCAAGTCGATTAACTGTTACTGGAGATAAGAAAGAGGAGTCAAAGAGAAAGATTAAAAATTTAATGATAATAGGAACTATCTGGAAAAAAAGAGGAAGAAATTTAAAAAGAAGTGGGAAGAGGAGGTTAGTCAGTTTAAAAGCAGCCATAGTGTATTAAATTAGTATTTCGAGTGAAGTTATTCAGCAGCAGTAACAATGCACAGAGCGTGAATTATGAGTCGGATGAAAAAATAGTTTTCACTTTGAGAAACATAAAAATAGGAAAAGAAGCTCACAGCGAAAAAAATGTGACAATGAATGTATGTATGTTTATGTATAACTGAAAAGTTGTGCTCTACATTGGAATTTGACACAACATTGTAAAATGACTATAACTCAATTAAAAAATGTTTAAAAAATAGGAAAAGAATATGAACAGTTTACAGAAAATGAAAAGATGGATGAACGTATGAAAAGATACTCAATTTTGCTTAATTAAAGATATGCAGATAAAAACTATGAAATACACATCAGGCTGGCAAAAGTGAAGATGTATGGTAATGCCCAGTGTGGACCAGGGTGTGGGGAGTAGGCACTATGGAAGTATAAACTGGTGCAGCCTTTTTGTATGAAAGTTGTCAAAATCAAAAAGTAAAATGCATGTACACTTTCATTCAGTAATCCTTGTTTTAGGGATTTATCCTAAAGCAGTATCCCCACAAGCATGTAGAGATACACAAACACACACACACACACACACAGACAAATATTCACTAAAGCACTATTTGTAGCAAAACACTAGAAACAATTGACCAGTCCAAGAATAGGGAGTTGGTTACATAAATTATGGTACAGTCACACAGTAGAATACTGAACAGTCGTCGAAAAGGAGGAAGAAAGTGTCTGTATGCTGCGAGAGAAAGATTTCAGGATTTATTATTAAGTGAAAAAAATGCAAGGTGCTAAGCAGCCCTCTTTTCGTCTGTGTATATATATTTTTTTATTGAAGTATAGTCAGTTCACAGTGTTGTCTCAATAAACAGCCCTCTTTTATGTAAATGTTTAGTGTTTGGATGTGTGTAAATACTGGTGTGCTGATGGAATGGTTCTGGAAGGATACTCAAAAAATAGTAACAGTGGTTACCTCAAGGAGAGGAGCTTGAGGGTAGGGAGACGGTTTTCATTTTACACTTTTCCTTACTATTTGAATTTTTCTAACAATATTCGTGTACTAATTGTTAATTTCAAGTGTGATTATCTGAGATAAGATTATGAGCCATTTGAATTTTATTCCTTATACTTTTTGTGTGCTTAAACATATATGCATATATATAGTATAAAGGAAAAAATCTTCCAAAGTACGTACTTGCTTTATTGTGAATACTGAGTTACTGGAACGTATTAAAACTCTTTAAGTTGATGCTTAAAAGAAATTTCTCTCTTCACAAAATTAGTTCTCTTCTGGAGTGTGTTTTCTTTTTGCAGACCTTTTATGTATCCATAGTTGATTTATGTGAAAATGGCGGGAAACGTCCCATCACAAATAGCAGTGCTAGTTTCACCAAAGAACAAGCAGACACCATTCGCAGAATTCGAAATAGTAAAGATAGTTGGGACATGTTGGGAGTCAAACCTGGGGCCTCAAGGTAAGCAGTGTTCTCAGATATCAGTCCTGACTTCTGTCATAGAGAGACTCAGCCGTCAGAATTACAGTGCGATATCATCTTGTAATTGGCTAGGCATATGAAGATGTGTGGAAATGTATTACATGACTTTCTAATGCTCTGTCACTGAATTAAGTGAATACCAAAGAAAGAAAATAAAGGGCACAGTTGCCTGATATGGGAACTATGTAGTGAGTATATGTGTGTGTGTGTGTGTGTGTGTGTATGTGTGTATGTACACACATACTTTCTGAAATGGTGTGCTCTGCTTTTGTTGAATAAGAGCCTTGAAGGTAATGTAACCTTAAGAAAACACTTACAAATAGAATTCTTAAATCATAGACTTTCAGAGAATGAAAGAATATTAGCAATCTACTGGTCCAAAAGTTTCATTTCATAGAGGGGAAAGTTGGAACTCAGTGAGAATAAACACACATTCAGGGACCCCAGGAGTTAGTTGTAGAATTAATTCTTGACCCTGAAAACTGTGTGTCTGCGCCTCTGTCTCTGTCAAAAATCCTGCTAGTCCCTTGTCTGTGTGTATGTATGTTAAATTATTTCATTTTAGCCAAAAGAATTATTTAGGAGAAAAAGAAATACAATCACTATTCTTTGTTGCTTGTGCAAGAATAAATCATTCGGTATGGTTATATAACTTTTTTTCAGTTTTATTGAAATATAATTGACATACATACCAGGACTGTGTAAATTTAAGGTGTACAGCATAATGAATTTGACTTAACATATATTGTGAAACAATTACCACAGTAAGTTTAGTTAACATCCATCATCTCATATAGATACAAAAGAAAAGAAAACAAAAACATGTATTTTTCCTTGTGATTAGAACTCTTGGAGTCTACTCTCATAACTTTTGATCATTATGTAACTTTTAATGCTCTAATACTGCTGTTACTGTGCATGTTATTAAAGTTCTCAGATCTTTTTGTTTTATACCACTGCTTTTCTCTCCATGCTTGTCACTTTCTACTTTTTCACCTTGATTCCCATGGAAGAAAACAGTACATCTTGAAATTGCCTTGTCAACATCAGCAGCATTACATATCTCTTCTCCATTTTGGTTTCATAGCATATGTTCAAGTTCAGAAGGAAAGAGGTGGGGGGAAGAGGAAGACAGTTGTTGGTCAGCCTCGACTTGCCAGGCATTACTGAGGATGCTTCAAACATCTGAAGGAATGCAGATGACCTTACGTATATAGCACAAAGTTAACTGATGTCTTTTAAATGTCCTTTTAGACTTCCATAGTCTCATTCTAAATACTTCCACTTAATCTCCAAGAGATATTGGCTCTAAAACTAGTGAACTGTTACTTATTAACTTAGAACAATGTTTATTAGGGAAAAAGAAAGCTTTGGTTCCATATTTGTTCACTGTGGTTAATTGAAATCTACCAAAATTTGCAGGACACCCATAATTTTCATACCCTTAACCAATATAAACATGTACTTTTCTTACCTTTATTCCTCTGGGTCTATCAAGCTAATTTTGTATGACATTAAGCACATTTGGGCAAAACCTAAAAAAAAATTTTTTTTTAATTTATAGAAAGTTTTTTTGTTTGTTTCTTTCTTTTCTTGGGAGGGGAGAGGTAATTAGGTTTATTTATTTGTTTATTTTTAATGGAGGTACTGGGGATTGAACCAAGGACCTCATGCATGCTAAGCACATACTCTTACCAGTGAACTATATGCCCTCCCCACTAAGAGTTTCAATGTTTGTTCAGTTCAGTGTTTGCTCTTCTTGAACTTTAAGAAACTCTTCGTCTTCAGTAGAACTCAGATATTTTTTACACACCTGACTCAGTCTTATTTCTCCAGAAATTTCCTTGGAAGTGTCTTCTGATAGCTAGAGTTCCCGAAAGGGACTCAGCGCAGAGGACCAGGTCACCACTAACGCCGTGTGGACATCTGCCCTCAGGAAGCAGAGTGGCCGGAGGGGCCTCACCCAAGACTCACGGGGAAGAGGGAGGCTGTCGACAGAATGTGATTCTTGTTAGCTAATATCACAGTTATCTGTGTGGGAAAGCTACATGCAAGGTTAACCCAAGAAAATTCAGAAATTCTGCTCTAAAACCAGAAAGCTAGAAAAAGCCTTAGAATGAAGGTATGCCCAAGACATGGACAGGTGTGAACATTCCCCTGTGACTCCCCAAGTTGACACGTAAGACTTTCTTTCACATCCAAGATGTCAAAGACTATCTCCCTAATTTGGAAAGCCAAACTGGAAATCCTTCTAATAAAAAATAAAGAAGAAAAGGTTGGACATTTGGGAAGCACCAAATCCAAGCTTACAAGATTAACTGGAACTTTGAATTACAAAAGGAAGGTGGGAAATAGAACCATCTGGTAGAGACAGAGCCCGACTCTGACTCGGGCTGGCTGGGTACTTAGAAGCCTCTCGGAGGCTGGATACCTGAGGATATGAATTGCTGGGAGGGTTACAGGGACGGGTGGTCTCCACCCCCCCAACAATGGTCCCTGCTCTTTGAGGAGCTCAGGAGCCTAAAGATCTTTCCTGGAGCTTGCTGGTCTCTGGAGAAACACTCTTGTACCGCTCCTTTCCTCTTTAAAGAATGTCAGTTTCTCTCTTGTTTCGTCTCTGGTCTCAGGGAGCTCACTGGAACTCTGAGGTGCTCCTTTCCTGTGTCCCTTTCTTGGTCAGTGGTGTCACCATCTTCCCTGGGGCCTCAGATTCGCTGGGACCCTGGGACTCATTTTAGCCCCTTTTCTTGTATCTTCTCCACCTGTGTATCCAGCTCATCATCTGCTTCTGCCAGTTCTTTCTTGATATCTCCTTGTCTTCCCTTGCTTGCTTCCACAAATACCTTAGTCTGAACTCTTGTACTCATGCTTGGGTTAGTGTAACAACCTCCTACCTGTCTCCTAACTTCAAAAAACAGCTTTCCTAGTACCATTTTGTCATGAAACACCCACTATTGTTATTGTTTATCAAATCTAACTTTTTTTGTTGTTTTGCCTTCAAGGCCCTCACTCACTGAGCCCTGCTCCCAGCTTTGTTTCTTGTTATTTCCCAGTGCCTTTCCTTGTGGAGCTACATGCCCTGTCTGTGTTCCCTCCCAGCCTCTACCAGTTCTCTCCCTGCTGCTGTGTATTTCCCCACCGTCATGTCAATCCCCGAACCCCACCTTCTTCCAGAAGCCTCCTCCTCCAGGGGGCCTGCCCTGATGGCCCCCGTCCCCATTGCTTCAGTCAGCAGAGCTTCTCTGAGTGCCTGTTAGATGCCAAGTACTGTCTGTTTTCATCTGATCACGTTTTTACCAAGTGCTTTCTTCATGTTTGTATACTCACTTTGCATTATATATTTTTCTACTTGTATGTTACATATTAGTTGTTCATTGTTTGCTTCCTGGTCCTTTAGTCCCACCTTTGAGAAAGGGTGACAATTATTGGGGATACACTTACTGCAAGAGATGTCATCCAGACATCTAAAATGCAGTGGATGGAGGGTGGGGGTGGACCCCGTTACTGACACAGAGCTTTGCTTGTTTCCGTAGGGACGAAGTCAATAAGGCATATCGGAAGCTTGCTGTGCTGCTTCACCCTGACAAGTGTGTGGCGCCCGGGAGTGAAGATGCCTTCAAAGCCGTTGTGAATGCCCGAACAGCCCTCCTGAAAAACATCAAGTAGAAAGTAGAAAAAAAGACAAGTGTGGGCCTCGAGTCCAAACAGACTTTCCCTAGAGGTAAAGTAGCCAACATGGGTTTTCCCTGACAACATGTGACTGCTCTTTTAACTCATGTGCTGTCATTTGTAAGTCAGTAATCCAGGTGCCTGTTACCATGTCATAGACATTTTGCAGAGAGACGAAGTGAAGAGGACGACCTGGGATTTTTTTCCCATGCGTTTGTAAGCTCCGTCAGCGTAGCATCCCTTAGGCATTTCGCTCAGGAACGTCCGTGAGGTTTCTGGAAGGAGGACTCTTACTTTTTCTTTACTTTTCTTTCTTTCTTTTTTTTTTTTAATTCATCATCAGAGAAGAAAACAAAAATGGAAGAGACAATATCAGAATCCCTGAAGGTGTGGCGTGACCTCACAAGCAGGTTCCTCCTTTTACAGTGAGTTCCTTAGGTGGTATTTTAAGCATCAGTCTGTAATTGATGAACTCTTGGCAGTCCCCTGAAAGTGAAAAGAGGTGATAACAGTTCTGAGCTGAGCGGCTCTTTTATTTGCTCTGTTCCCCTCCTCCAACCACCAGGGGGAGGGACAAGCCAGTCCTGAGAGAGCAAAGGCGGCGGCTGCCACAGGTTCTGAGTACACCCTGGGTCGAGGCCTTTTCTTGGCCGTGGAAATGGGTGCTGGTAGCTGTAGGGAGCATGGTCACCTAGAAGTCAGGAATCAGAGTCCCAGACAGAAGTGCCTGCAGGTCACACTAGGTTGTTCACACCCCCCAGAGGGCACGGCCGGCCTGTCTCGGGCATGTCTGATGTCCTAGGAGAGCCCCCATAGGGGGCTTATGCCACTTCTTGTTTCTGCATCATCTGCCAAAACAGGTGGGAAAGGCAGGGGTGCTTCTCAACAAGCTGGGCCTCCTCTTCACTTCCTCCCCAGTGTTAGTTGCCTCTTTCTTCCCTCTTCTTTTCCTGTCTTGTTTAATATCACCACACCTACTATCATTTCTCTCTTCTTGAATCCCTGGCTTCTGGCTGCTGCCCCCTCCATCCCCCCACGCAGCCTTGACCTGGGCCTGGTGGACCAGAGACAAGTGTGGATCCTTTGGATGATGGACAGAGAGACCGTAAGGCTGTGTGGGAGGAATCTGTTTCTTCTGCTTGGGTTCCAAATTTCTGATTAGTAATATTTTTACGCTACAGATCATGAAAATTGATTTTACATAGAGAAATACATTCTCTTGCCATAGTGTCTTCCTCAGTATCCAAGGGATGGATGAAGATCAGGTGTTAGGACCGGCCTTTCTTCCAGAGCTTACAGAACCAGTCTCACTGCGGGGCTCATGACCCTGTCACTCTCATGTCACTGCTCGGATTTTTAGCTGTGACCACCCTGCACTGATGGCGCTTTAAAGTATATAAAACATTACTATCTGTGAATTTTAAACAGCTGTCCCATACTGAAGTAGCATTCCCCTTACAACCTGAGAAGAAAAACCACTTTTATTTAATTCAAGGCCCTGAAATCTTCCAGAATCTTTCTCTTTCCAAAGCAGCTTTCTTTTTGTGTGACTGCACTTGGGCTGCATTGAGCTTGCTGTTAGGAAACTAAAACATTGTTTTCTAGCATGAGTTTTCAAATTGGTGATATTGAAAATTTTTTTTTTTAATAAATTGAGATACGAGATATGATTTCTTGTGGGATTTTCCTCTGGCCTTTTCATTTTAACTAACTCCTGGACCTACAGAACTCCAGACCAAAGTTCTTTGGGACCTAAACTTTACTTAAGGCCTTTATCATATGTAAAGTAATTAAACATAGATCTATTCTTGCAACAGAACTTAGGAGTCATATGAATGAGGAAGGTATATGGTGATGTCAGCACAAACTGATATGACAGCTCACTGAGTATGTGGTCCTGTATAAGAACTCGTGCCAGTTTTCATTATTGGCATTAAGTACTAGATTCGTCACGTCATTCACCTCCATTGTGCAGATAAGCAGTTATAGGGGAGAGTTCTTCAATGCTTCCTTTCATATCCTTATATTATGAGTGACTGGTTGAAATTCAGCCTAATCTTGATTCTTAGGTCTTGGGACTCAGTTCCCAACATCTTGATTATTAATATGAAGGATACTACTTTATTTATGTAAAGGAAAGACAAGAAGAAAGTTAAGCTTCAGGGTCCTAGAATTTTTCTGATTTTCATCATCTTTGAGTAGAATATCAAGAGATAATGAAGCATGATCTTCAATGAATAGTTTTTTTTGGTTCTAACTTTATACAAAATTTTATAGACCTCTATGCATTAGTTTAAATTCTTGGTGCAAATATATACTTTGTAGTTCAACATTATTAAAATTCCTCAGCCAGTTAGGATTTCACAGTACATCAGTGAGAGTAACAGCCAGCAGAATAATTTCAATGGCTAAAAAAAAAAAATTTGTAGAGACTATATAGAGAATCTTTTGTTTTTCAAAAAAGAATAAAAAGTTCGAATAGCTATTATTAAAGAAAAGCCGTTTCTTCTGCATCTGAGTCACCAAGAATTAGCACTTTTAAAACTTGTTAGAAATCCCTGGAGGCTTTTGAAATTAATCGTCCAACCTACCTAAGAACTTTAAAAGACACCCTCCTTTTGTTCCTCTGTTCTCTTTTCATGCCTCCTTTTGAATTTATATTCTCAACTGTCAACATTTCTTTTACTTCAGCATTGGCATTTTATTTCTTCATATAAGTACATGCTTGGTTTTGTTAACTTCGAAGTCCAGACTTGGGCAAATTATGCTGCTACAAGATAAATTGCTATAATTCTGTAGATTGCACACTGTTCTTTAAGGCTCACATTTACCTCAGGACACTCACTCTAGTATGTTCTTTTGCATTGAATTCTCAACTGGTAAATATTTCTTTATATTGATAAACTAGTACCTAATTCACTGTTAGAAGTGAGCCATAGATAAGGCAGCTAAATTTCCGAAAGAAAGCCAGGAGCGAGTGAGCAGCCCCTGTAAGCTCTGAATCCGTGATGAAGTAGCTGTTCCTCATTGAACAGTGACAGAGTCTTAAGGGGGAGGGAGGTGTTTCGGTCTCCAGCTGGAAAGGGTGGAGCCGTGTGCCCGTTGCCTTTGACAGGGACAGTGCCCACCCTAAGAGCCCAATTTCAGTGAGCGCCAGAAGGTCACTCCCTTCTCATACCACACTCCATCTAGCTCACTAGGAATCTGCCAATGTTTTTGTCCAACTTTTGAAAAGGAATTTAGCCACAAAATACAGCTAACCACTTTTCATTGCAGGTTTTGCAAAGTGAGGAGAGGCTCCTATTTCTCATGATTGGTATTTAGCACAATTGTAAGAGACAGTTGATACGCTGTTTGTGGATTGGTTTTTCCATTAAACATTTCTAGAGAAAGTGAAAGCGTAAACTTGCGGTGTGAATAAGAGAGTGTGTCTGACAGCAGTGCCCTCTGAGGCCGAGCCATAAAGGCCGTGTTGGTGAAATGACTTGCTGGAAAGCCGGCTGGTGTGGGTTAGCTTCCTGCAGCGATTGCCCGCGGGCTGTCTTCCCTCAGACCTGGAATGCAGAATCTCTAAAGAAACCCTTTGCTCTTATGAGGTAATTTACATATTTGCTTTCTGTTGAAATAACGAAAAATGTTAAATCTAACAGTTATTTATGTCTTGTATAGAGAGTGTCATATGTATTTAAGTTGTGTATTTTTATAAAGTAAAGCCAAATACAAAACACTGGTCTGTGGGCTGCATTTATTTGCTGAGATATAGTCTTTCATGTAGAACATTCTAGTCTAAAAGCCAATCCAGCTCCTTACCAACTAAGATCTTAGATAAAACATCTTGCTTTCATTTCTAGTAGGTAAAATGGAGGAAATTTTATTCATTAGTCCATGAGGCTATTCTAACCCTAATTGTGATGAAAGTATTTTGATCTCTTAAAGAAAGATACCAATATCCTGTTTGACTTTTTAATTCAAATGAAACTATTGTTACCTCATTTTAATAATGCAGTTCTTGGCTGAATGACTTAATAATTAGCTGATTCCTGGACAACCAGAATCCTTAAGTAGCAGATTATTGTGAGCCCAGAATTTGAAAATGAAAGCCTGTAGGGCCAACCCACAGAGAGAAGGCGGTCTGTCTCTGAAGGCTTCAAACCCAAGCTTTAGTTCTCATTATGAATGACATTCGCCATCACATGGGAATGCCCGTACTCTTCTAGGGGCACTGCTCTACCCTTGCCCTACTGCTAACATGTTCTGAGGAGGAGCTGCCAACTCCTACTGCAGGCACAGAGATTGGCCCATGAGATGGGAATGTCACCCAGGCTGAACCAATTGGCATCCCTCCCTGGGGTCCTTCTAACTAGATCTGGAAAACAAAACTCCTCTCAGGACAGGAAGGTAGGAGGTGTCCTGCTGATGCTGGCAACCTCAGTTCCAATCCCATGGAAAGAAGTTTGAGAGAATGAAACAGACGTTTAGAAAGAGACAGAGTCCTGATGGCTAAAGCTCTCCTTCTAGTCCCCCAGGTCAGCCTGAACAGGTTGTTTTTTCAGCCCATCAGCCACACCAGAATCCTTCCAGTAAATCTCCACCCCGCTGTTTTCTACTTAAGGTAGTGGGAGTTTACTTTCTGTTACTCACAACTAAAAGAATATTAGAAAACAATAGTCACTGAGGATCGTAAGCAGGGATGAGAAGGCTAGGGTCTGTAGACTAGTGCAGTACTTGAAGTATATTCTGACATTTTATAAATTAAAATATATCCAAATATTTGGTGTTTCTCACCTAAAGTCTGGCTTTGTTTTAAACCAATAATAACCAGTTGTAAACAGAAATGAAAAATTGGGTTTTATTCATTTTGTTTCAGGGTCAATTTAAGATACACGATATTGTCTAGCTTTTTACTTTCCATTTGATCCATTGCCTGCGAGGGACACTTCTGATTTCTTAAATTTCTAATCCAACTTTATTGTTAATGTAATCATGCGCCATGTACTAACTGAGCATCTTCTATGTGCCAGATTCTGTTCTAGGCACTGGGGATATGACGGAACACAGAACCAACAAAAATCCCTGCCCTGCAGAGTTTGTATTCTAGATTATCGTTCTTTTTCATTGGTGACGTTTTGAAGAAAGGGTCTTTTTTCCTATAAGTTTACTTCTGAAGAGGCAAATTTGCATTTTTGACTGCTCTTCAAGATATGTAATTTTGCAATTAATATTCTGATTGCTACTACATACTGAAGAGCGTGTAGGTTGTTAAAGTGCTGTATTAATATTGGGGGTGGGGAACTTAACTATTATCATTATACAAAGTTGTTTTTCATGTTGACCTGGAGGAAGTAGTACTGCTTTAGTGGTTTCTTTACATATGTTTTATGTTTTAATTTAAATATTAATATACTCTTCCACAGCAATTGCTAAGGTTGTGTTCATTTTGAGGGGAAAATATCTAGAATCTCAGTTGTTTCAGTTAAGCAACCAGTGTGTCTACCTCTGATACCACCCAGCTACAATTCTGATCAGTTCTAAAGGATGCTGTGACTTTAGGAAAGTTATTTTTCCATGGACGTAAAATAGGTAGTTGTTACTGATAATTATAAAATCAGCAGATGCAGCCCAGGAAAGCATTTGTACGAGGGAAGAGAAAGTCTGCTGTGACTGAGAGAAACTGAGAGGTGCCACATGCCTTGGATATCAGGATGTGAACATTCTCCTGGTTTCAGAGAAAAAGGTTCACAAAGTAAGTACTAAAGAGAGAGAAGGCATCTTCATGGTGCAAAAGGAAAGTGAAAGAAAACAAAAGAAGCTGTCTCAGATCTGACTAGCAGGGAGAAAATAGAAAAGCCCCAAGTCAATGGTTGTCAAGTGTTTTTTATCAACAGAACCCTGTATTTCTAGTGAACTCCAACATGGAGCCCTTATATAAGAGTAACGTTTTATTGGGATAAATGTATATGTTCAAGCTTTTAACATTGCTCCACATAAAAGCAGCTTACCAGGCAGTTCTGCCTTCTAAGGGAGATGGCAGCATTTAGGTCAGAAGATGATAAATCCCCACACTGTTCCCTCCTGCACACAGATGCTGGTGGTGAAGCGCCTTACCCAAAAAAGTGATCACGTTCAAGGTAAGTTAAGAGCTTCTGCCAGGCCCTCTGTGCTGCTGGCAGTGCTGGACAGGGACTCTGTTTACTGAAGCATCCTGGTGAAATTTTAGGTATAAGGGAAAGTACCATGGCTTTGTGTGGTGAGGCACAGAGCCAAGCTGCTCTTCATAAGAAATGAACAAGATTCCTAGGGGTTGGAGCTGCCTAAAAGAAAAGTAAGAAAGACTTGATGTGATGGGGCAGGAGGCTGGGATCCAAAGAAGGATAATTAGAAAGATATTAGATACTGACAGTTATTAAATATCAGATAATATTAGAAAGGTAGCCATAGAGAATTTCCCAGTGACAGAAACAATCAAAAGGACTTTTAAGAACATGGACATCTTTAATGTTATCCCCATTTTACAGATGATAAAACTGAGGCCCAGAGAGGTTAACTGACTTGCTCAAGGCCAAATAAGAAGCTATTCAAACCCAAGCTTGTCCAACTTTAGAACCTGGGCTGTCAGCCTGAATGTCTAAATTTTAAAATATTCTGCTTGACGTTCCCAAGTAATATTGTAGCTGTTTTTTGTACCATGGACATAAATAGGCCTGTATTTTTTTTTAGTATTATTAAATTTTTTTAGTATTTAGTATTTTTTTTATAGTCAATTTATAATGTGTCAGATTCTGGTGTACAGCACAATACTTTAGTCAGATAGGAACATACATATATTTGTTTTCATTCTTTTTCACTATAGGTTGCTACAAGATATTGAATATAGTTCCCTGTGCTCTACAGTATAGACTTGTTCATCTATCTTATGTATATTAGTATCTGCAAATCTAGAACTCCCAAGTTATCCCTTCCCACAGGCCTGTATTTTTTAAAGACCACAAAGGTACAGTTTTCCTCATTGATGACACAGGTTCAAATCCTGTGTATGTGCTTAGGAATAAAAGAAACTACTTTCTGAGTTGTGCTCACGCCAAGAGGGAGTTAACATGACAACTTAACAGTGAATTAAAATATGGAATATAATACTTTCAGGTGTATTTATTGACAGGGTTTTTAAAGTGCGATTTTGAACTCTTGCAGAACCTCTGATGTCTCTAGAACAACTTGAGAGTCGTGTCTCAAGGGACATCCACCCTTGGAATCTAAGAAATAACTGATGGGCGGGGATGGACAGATCTCTTTACAGGACATGTCAGCCTGAGGGTTTTGTTTCTGGGTGATTTTCACATCCCTAACTTACTCTTTTGTCATAGTTAGAACCAAAGACGCTATTAAAGGGCCGTTTCCCTCCCTCCTTGCCTCCACCCCAGAGCTTCGTGTGGCATTTTGTGTTAGAACCGCAGCTCTGCAGGAGGAAAAGTTGCTTCATATCCACCAAACTGTACAGAGTGATGGTCTGGGAAGTGGGTTTTAGGGGATAGGATTAGAATGGTTTGACTGCTGCCCTAATGTTTGTCATATTATTTGAGTTTTGCCAATGAATGCCAACTACTTTAATCATCTAAAATGTTATATGAAACCAAAAACTAAATATAGCACCAGATTAAAAAGAAAGAGAGAGAGAGAGGGAGACTCACTCTGAAGCTCTTTGTAGGGACCTCTCAGTATGGGCATGCTGGGCTATAATTAAATCTTACTTCTTTACATTAGTAGAAACTTTAGACTAAAAGGGAAAAGAGCTTTTAGTCACTTAAAAGTTTTTTTAAAAGCTATCTTAGCAACCTGTGCTCTCTGGCTGGAATTTCAAACTCCCTTAGTGTGGTTACAAATCCACAGACTCACTCTCTCCCATGACACGGAAGCAGTGGTGCTGAAATGCGAAGTCCTGGGACAGAGGCTTATCTCTCTGTTAATAGAGCGACCTTGGGCAAGGGGGTCCCCTTCCAAGGTTCTCTTTCATCCATTATTAGATGAGGCTGCTGGTTAGATCACATCTATGGTCCTCCCTAAAGGACCTTTCCTTATTTTATGAAATTTGACAAAGGCAATAAATACTGGACCCCCAGACCTCTTGCCTATAATTCTAGTGCAACACTCCCATCCCTCGAAAAAAAAAAAAAAGAGAATGGAAAAGAAAATTAATTTAGAAAAAAGTTAGTGAATTAGGCTTTTCCTAAAGTTAGAAATAAAAGACATTGTTGAACCTTTTCATTTCTTTTAATAAAGAAAACCTTAAATTCCTGCTACATGAAATTGTGATTATTGGCATCATCTCATTTTACAAAGGCAAATGATGTCACAGGTCTGAAATTTTTAGTGATAAGTCCACAAGTCCTCAAATGTTCAAAGATATTCTTTATTCCTGTAAAATGGAAGTTATCTTGGCTCCCAAACACACGTATTTTCCACCAAAGACAGGAAAACTTAAAATTTGCCTCTTAAGATAAGTTAGTCACTTCTGGTTTAAAACACGATCAATTCAAGATTAAAACTCAGTAAATGCAAGATTCCCCAGCTCCCCTGCCACCTCCGTGCCAATGCTTCCACTACCCAGGGGAGATGTAGAGTTGGGGAGGGGTGTCGTACCTCTCGTCTTTTTGGCGCGCTTGCCATCTCCCACCCCAGTGGTCTCACTGCCCGCTAGCTGGCCCCATCTGATCTGCCACCTGCTGTGGTTACCTGGTGCCATGGCAGGTGCAAGTTCATGCCAGGCTTCCCAAGTAAGTCACAGCCTCTCAGGCTACATCCTGGAAGCCACCTTGAACTTCTCTATCAGGCTCTAGGAGTTCCTGGTGTGCTGGGAAGCTGGCTCTTTGAGGGTGGGGGCAGGGAAGGCCTGATTTGTGGCTTTTGCCCAATTTTTACGGTCTAAATACTCTTCATGGTTGATTCCAAGTTGGAAAGAGATGTGCCAATAAGCTTTCATGAGCCGTGATACAGCAGACTCCAGCTTGGCACTGGTTTACCCCAGGAAAGTGGGCGGAGTGGGCAGGGCTTTTATGCATCCTCCAATATCTAAGCTTTCCTCACACCCCTCAAGAGCCTCTCCCTTTATCTCATCTCCTCAAACAGATTGCCAGCCCTTTGGGGCAGGGCTTACATCTCAGTGTCATCTCTCATAGCCCTTCTCACAGTGACTTGCAGGAGGCACTCATTAATTAATTTCTGTTGACTGATTACAGTCTTTAACAACATTGCCACTAAAGACTTTCAAAACCTCACTCCATTTTCACTATTAGAGGCATAAAGGTGACTCACTTCATGTGATTCTCCCTACAGACCAGATAAAGTTAATCCAATGCCCCAAAGTTCTTCACTCCTGCACCAGAGCACATACCCACCATATTGCCAGGTAACTGAATACAGCAAGGCTTGGGGTTCTGTAAAATGTATTTAGTGGGATGAGTTTGATTGAAATCAGACTAATTTATGTCATATGTAAATTACTAGGTAGGAAGACCTGACTTAACTGACTAGCAGCCTCCAGTCATCATCATCCATGTATTAAGTCTTGGATAATCTTTTAAATCTGAAGCATATGATTCATTGCAGCAAAGATGGATTGAACACTTGCTATTTGCAAAGAATAGTGGGTACTTCAGGAACTGAGGAAATGTGTAGGACGATGATTCTCAAAGTGGGAGCTGGGACCAGCAGCCTGAGCATCACCTGGGAGCTTGTTAGAAATGACAGTATTTCTTGAGCCCCATCCCAGATCTATGTACCAGACTTGGGGGGGGGGGGCACAGCCCACAAAAGGGTTCTGATGCCCTATACAGTTTGAGAACCACTGACATAGAAGAGACTGCTCTGAAAGAACATACAATTTCTTGTCCCCTGACATCCTTCCATTAAATCTTTCCTGCTTAAGTTGACCAGAGTGGTAGGAAAGTATACGTGTCTTATAGTGAGAAGGTGGTCCTGGGTTCAGAATCTAGAGCTGTTACTCAAAGCTCAGTGACCCTGGGTCACTTCTGACTTCGCCGGGCTTCTTTTGCCTTGTCAATGAACCTCTTAAAGGTCCCTCTGCTCCACGAGCTCCTCCCATCTCTGACATTTCTGCAAGTCTAGGCTTCTCTCATTTCACTCATCTCTCTTCCTCTAGCCCTCAGCTATGCCTCTACTGCCGGGGCAGCCTCGTACCTCCCGGACGACAGGGAGGGACTCTACTTAAATAACTCTGGTTTTCCGCTGGGTGTGCAGCTCACACAGGCTCAGCAGCACTGGGCTACCTCCACGCCTCCCACCATGTTCATGTGTCCACTTCACCCTGAAACTCTGTCTCCGTCACTGCATTTCTGGGGCAGCTTTGATTCTGCCTCAGAAGCTCTTACTGAGTCTGACATCACGTGGGGCCCTGCCCAGTGCACCTGTACCATCGAAAAAGAGGAAAACTTTGGAGAGTAACACCCCCTCCACCCAAACACTGACTTTTCAAACACTATGCAGCCTACAGGATAAAATCCAAGTTCCTACCATTTATTGAGCATCTACTATAAACCACTATATTTCCCAACCGATTATGAAAAAAGTCATGGGACACAACTGAACTGATGAAAAGGGGCCTAATGGGAGAGTAAGAAAAAAAGAAAAGCATGGGTGCCCTTAGCGCCCAAATATGTTGTTCATTAACCGATTAATCTTGGTATAATTTCTTGGTGAAATTTATCTAAGTATTTCCCAGGTTTGTAGAAATTCCTCGGAAAAGTGACAAGAGCGTTGACTTTGCCGGGAATCAGGCCTGGCCTTCAAGGGGTACCAGAGTCAGTCTTGCTGATGACCTAGCCAGTAGCATTCCCCCTTCTTCCTTGTTGGCAGAGTCCTAATGTTGTCCAGGTGTCTGTCCCTCCACTGTGGCTCCAGGTAGATCAGGAGTGATTGAAGCCACTCTCGTGGTACCAGCTCTATTGCCAGGGACTGGTTTGGGAGTGGGCATGTGACCTGCTGTAGCCAAAAAGACATAATGGACATTCTTCGAGGGAATTTCCAGGAAAGAATTTTGTACTCCTGAAAAGAGACACATGGGAGGACACTGTTTCTTTTCTTCTGTGGAATGACATCATATCTGCATGTGATGCTGGACTGTGGCACTATCTTGCCAGTGTGGGGAGAGTTAGCCTGTGATGGCAGAACTCATACCCTAAGGGTGGCAGGGCAGAAGACGGAAGGAGCACGGGCCTTAGAGATGGTTTTGAGCCACTGAAGAACTTTAGACCTGTTCTACCCAAAGACTTGTTATAGAGCTGATACATTTTATCTACTGTTTAAGCCATTATGAGCTGAGTTTGGGGTTACTTAAGACAGAAATCATACCAACAATTAAAATGCAACCCAACTGCTGAAAACATCTCTGGCCCCACCCTAGGAGAGCTGCCTGAGAACTCCACCATTTACAACTTACTAAAGAAAGTTCTGTGTGTTGTATTACAAGTTTTACCCTTGAGAGGAATTAATCGCTGAGCTTTTAACACCTTAGAATTTATTCACTTATTCCTAAGCATTCCTTCCTCCATCAAGCACTTATTAAGTGCCTTTTCTACGCCAGTCATTCTGCTAGACTCTGGGATTTAAAAAAAAAAGATGAACAATGAGTATCAATTTATAACTAACATTTAAGTCCTCCTTTATATTATTCTCTCTAAAGCTATTTCAATTTTTTTTTTTTTGGTTTAAAGGCATATTTGAACTTAGACTTGATGTAAAAATCCCTACTTACAGCTACATTAATGCAAAATTGTGAACAAGATGAAAAGACTCCAGCTACATCCAAGTAAATGGACATGACTTGAGGGAGGTTTTTTATCAAGAGAAGCAAGGAAATATAGACCCCTAAAAGCCTGCCCTGTGAAACTTATAAAGAGAAGGGGTACGCGGGCAAGGGAGATGGGAGTGCCCTGCCCTAAGATGTGAGCAAGTCTCTGTCAGCAGGAGGAGGAGAGAGCAGAGGGCTCCAAGCCAGCAGTGAGACTGACTCAACGCTGGCAGCTGCTAAAAATAGCAGAGCAGGGTTATAAGCCATCCTGTCCAGACAGATCTGAAGCTGGCAGGTAGTGTGGGGCAATCCATGAATGGAAGGGTTAGAGCCATCTCAACCACAGAGCCTTCATTGGGGGCTCCGGGTCCTCACTCAGCTATGAGCAGAGCCA
This sequence comes from Camelus ferus, assembly GCF_009834535.1. Classification (NCBI taxonomy): domain Eukaryota; kingdom Metazoa; phylum Chordata; class Mammalia; order Artiodactyla; family Camelidae; genus Camelus; species Camelus ferus. Next base: position 17,051,254 of record NC_045710.1, on the reverse strand, counting down.
TCACTCGCTTCCCACCTGGCAGGGCTGAGTGCGTGTTAAGTCAAAGGCAGCAAGGAGGGGAGGATGGGTGAGGGACAGAATTTCTCGAACCCACCCTGAACCTGTTTCCTTGAAGTGAGTTTTAATAGCGTGAAAAAATAAAATTTTGAAATAAAAGAAAAGCTGTCATTTTTTTTTCCCAAAGGACCAAGTTCTTGGTCTGGTTTTGAAAAAGCTTACACATATTCCAATGAATAGAACACTTTGAGAAAGGTACCTGGCTGTGCCTGGCATCCCCCACGTGGTCCAGCAAGATTGGAAAAAGGATGGTGTGGTGAGTAGCTGATTTATTTCTGCCACAACTCGAGCAGTAAACAGCGTCTTTTTTTAAGAATCCAAGAGGGAAAACAATGCCAGCGTGAGTGATTTAATAGTTATAAAAATCTCTATCTGCAGAAACACATGGATATGCTTAACCACAAACCTGCACGTTCTAATCTGAGTGTAAGTCAGCACGGCACCTCATGCGCGGGCCTGAGAACTCTGCGGAGTGAACCCTAGAGAGCATTACTTAAATCGGGACTACTGTCTTCTGGTGGTTATTATTTTATGCCCTCTGCCAGTTTTCCCTTGATGGTCTTGTCCTTTCCTGAACCACCCTTTTATCGCAAATCAGTCCTCTGAAAGAACGTAGGTGGTCAGGTCACGTCATTTGCTCCAGTGAATTGCCAACAACTGTGAAGTCTAAAGCCCAGACGTAGCTGTTTTAGCTCGGCATTCAAGGCCTTCTGTGATCTGGCCCCTTCCTACCATTCCTGCCTCGCTGTGACTTCCCTTCCGACACCCTTCAGGCTCTCTATCTTCCTCCACTGTTCCCATGCACTGCCTCCATGCCTTTGCTCGCACTCTACCCTAGGTCCTTTCCTCATCCTGGGCAAAGACTCTCTCCCCTCTTCCTTCTCAGTCGTCCCTTACCTTGGAGTGAACATTATGAATACTATTCGCAAACTTCTGCAAGAAGCATGACTTGAAAGGAAGGAGGGAGATAAGGTGGCTGCCAGAGGGATGACGGGCTTAGAAGGGTTGTTCTTTATTTCTGATTTATGGTGGGAGGAATTTCATCTGTTGAGAGGAAAGTACCAGGAAAGAAGGGGAAGGACCACCAGGGAGGCAGGGGGTGGACTCCAGAGCTGGGGAGGGTCCCCGTGTTCAGGAGGCAGGGATCTCTCTATACAGTCTCTGCTGTGCTTTTTGAATCATATATGCTCTGATACGAGATGGTGGCCGGGGGCAGGAGGGTGTTTGGAAGGCCACCGAGCTACAGAGTACCTTCTTCTCTTACCTACTTTGTAAAATCTGAAATGCCACCATTTTGATTTATTCCTTTGACCCATGGCACTCACCATCAAAAGTGTGTGTCTGTGTGTGTCTGTGTGTGTGCATTTGTGCATGTTTGTATGTGTGTGTGTGTGCGCACATGTGCATGTGTAGAGAGGCTGGAGAGGATGCCTCTGGATTTGAACAGACACGCCCTCAGGCAAAGGCCCAGCCTCCCTCCATCCTGCCCACCCCTCCTGCTTTGCTTTCCCCTGATTCACCCACTGTGGTCCAGTGCTAACTTGACCCTCATCCAAGCAGAGGGGCAAGCAATGGGGTGTCACTTCTCCAGTGATTTCTGATGAGGCTGGGCAGGTCAGATTGCACAGCGCTCTGGGATCAGGCTTGTGGGTGTAGACTTGAGCAGTGCCCTTTACCAGCTATGGAAACTTGGGCAAGTTATGAACCTCGTCTCAGTTTTCTCATCCATAAAATGGACGTAATAATCATATTTATGTCATAGGACTGTGAAGATTAAAGGAGATAAGTTGGTTGTGACCCAACCAAGGAAAATCCTGGATGCTAAGGATTTTAGAATTGAATCTGAAGGCAGTAGGAAAACCATAGACATTTTTAAGGAAGTGAAATAGTCTGAACTGTGCTTCTGGGAGACATTCCAAAGGCAACAAAAAGGGTTTGGAGAAGAGTCTTGGAATGAATCCCGTGAACCTCAGGCAATCCATTCTCCTGCCGGGTCCACGTCGTCCTCTTGTTCCCAACCAGCCTTTGTGGAACAGTGGGTCTGTCCTGCTAATGCCGATCAGGTAATGTGGGAGGGAGGAGGGGGGAGCCACAGGAGGGATGTTCCTTTATAGCTTTCTCTTGCAGTAGAAGATTTCAAGGACCTCTTCTCTGTCAAAAGAAAAAGCGCACCTTTTTCATAGACTTTTAAAATGCTTTACAATCTCGATTTAACCTGCTAGTGCCATTTAGTGCAGCATCAAGGTTAGAAACACTGCCTGGAGAGCGTAGCAGGAGCTTCCAGGGACAGGCAGAACACTGTCCCCCCAACCTGCCATCTTCCTCATCTCCAGAAGCTGTGACTGTGATGCCTTACATGGAAAAAGGGATTTGGCAAATGTGATTAAGGGCCTTGAGATAGGGAGATTATCCAGGTAGGTCCAATCTAATCACATGGATCCTTAAAATTGGAAAACCTTTCCTGGCTCTGGGGTGAGAGGGAGGTATGACTATGAAAGAACGGTGAGAGATGCAATATTGCTGGCGTTGAAGATGGAAGAAGGGGGCCAGGAGTTAAGGAATGTGGGTGGCCTCTAGAAGCTGGCAAAGGTAAGGATATAGATTCTCCCCTAGAATCTCCAGGAAAAAATGCAGGTCTTCTAACTCTGTAGTTTTTAGCCCAGTGAAGCCCATTTTGGACTTCTGACTTCCAGAACTGTGAGCTAACAAATATGTACTGGTTAGACATGAAATTTGTAGCAGCTACAGAAAAGGATTACACTTACTAGGGGCCTTCTTGGTGCTATGCACGGGGACATCAGCAGTTTAAAAAACAAAACAAAACGAGATCCTTGCACCAATGGAATTCACGGTCTATGGGAGAGGAATAAGACTTAGGAACAAATGATTACACAGCATCATTTCAGGCAGAAAGCGCTACGAAGAGATATAAAGCAGAGTGAGGGGATGGACAAGAACACGTTGTCCACCTGTGAGGGACTGTCCAGAGTGCGAGACAGACGAACAGACTGCCCCCATAGCAGGGTCCCCAGGGGCCTGGAGATCAGAGAAGATCTCACAGGGCAGGTGACAGGGGAAGAGGGTCTTGAAGGATGAGTAATAGTTTGTCAGGTGCACAAGGGAAAAGAAGAGCTCGGCAGAGGGAACAGCATATGCAAAGTGATGAGGTCATGCTCAGAGCGTGGCATGGCTGGGGGTCAGGGAGCAGGGGCAGCAGCAGGCCCACTGATGGTGTTGACCTTGGCCATCTCCAGCTTCCCGCAGACGTAGAGAGAACCAACCCTTCAGGAGCCTGGGTTGTGAACGACCAAGATCGCTTGTCATTAGATTTAGGTCCACTTGGGTAATCCAGGATGATCTCATCTCAAGATCCATAACTTAATTACATCTGCAAAGATGCTTTTTCCAAATAAGGTCACATTCACGGGCTCCAGGGATTTGGATGTTTTCTTGGTGGGGGTAGGGGTGGGGAGGCATTCAACCACTACAGATCTCCAAGTAAAAAATGACTAATGTTCCTTGAGGAAAACTTCAAAGGAAAGTGACATCTGAGCACTTTACAAGTATTATCTTATTTGATCCCCTAGCATGTGGGGAGGTGGGTGGTCCTCTTATCCTGGGGCAGGGACAGCGATTTTTAAAGAAGATGGGGACAAGATCAGATCTGGATTTGGAATGATCACCCTGGTTGGGGTGTAGAGAATGGGTTGGGGGAGGTGAGAGGAAGAGCAGGGCCAAGGATGATTCCTGAGTCCTGAGAAGGGGCACAAGGCAGGGGAGTAGCTGCTGAGAAGGTTTAGTGTTTTTCATCTGCACTGAGGGCACTGAGCCAGCCCTTCTCTAAGCCCCAGCCTGACCCCCAGGACTCCAGGCACTGGGACTGGAGGGAGAGGAGGCACCGTGGAAATGGACCATTTCTAGCTACCTCTTGTTGTTCAAAATCTTTTTCTGCTCCTTCTAATCCCCAGAAGGCTGGGAGAGGCTCGTTAGCACGTATTTCTCTGCTGCCTCTTCCCGGAGGGGCCCGGGCTTGAGCGCTTTTGGAAACGTGACATTTCCGTAGAGGCCTCGGGATTACTCAGCACTCGCATGTTGCCTCACACTCCATGGGCATGTGTCTTACTCGCCCCAAATTTAACTTGTCTGGGCCTCAACTTCCCCATCCAGGCTGGAGAAGAATGATGTTTCAAGTCTCTTTTGGCTCTGACATCTAGGCAGCCACAGTTCTGCTGCCCCCACGGCTATACATTAGGCCGCGAGTCTGGGATCACAGCGCATGAGTCAGCTTCCCGAGGATCCTGCTGGAGGAGACCTGGATTCCAGCCCTCCCTCCCCACTTCCTAGCTGTGTGCTCAGGAGTAAGTCACCTCTTGTCTCTGAGCCCCAGCTCCCTCGCCTGTAAAATGGGGACCCCATAAAGCTAAAGGAGAGAGCACAGGCCACAGTGCCTGAAGGTAGGAGCCCACAGGAGACAGGAGCTGCTGCCGCAGCTGTCACTGCCCATCGGGAAGCACAGGACCAATGCAGACAGGGGCTGAATGGTTAGCATTAAATTGATGTTGTTTCACTGGCAGGTTATGGAGTCACTGCTCTGTTTCAAATGCTGGGTGGGAGGGACCAGGAGAGTTGGTCCAGCTCCTGAGGAGATGCTCACACTCAGGATGGGGCAGAACCACAATCACCCCCAGCCCAGGGAAGCCAGCGTGGGGATGTGGTCCTCAATGTGCTCTCCCAGCTCCATTTCCCTCTCCCCGACCAGGGGTCTCAGACAGGCCCGAGGGAATGAGCAGGGCATCGTGGCTGTCAGACACGGGAGAAGAAGGTGAGGCTGGAACCGACCTGCTAGGACAGGGTGGCATGGCTGTGCGGGAAGTGGGCGCATGTGCTCATGCTCACCCATCACACTCATCCATCATCTCACACATGCTCACTCACACTCATCTCACACATGTAACTCCCACACTCACTGTCACCCTCTAGCACAAAACGCTCTCACACACACACTCACACACTTGTACACACCCATAGAGGTCCAGCGAGTGACCCAGAGGCAGAGGCCAAGCCAGGGAGACCCTCACATTGAGGCAGAAACATCAGAGACCTAGAGAAGGGCAGAGAGAGACAAAGAAGTGGCACTCAGGCCAATGCCAGTCAGAGAGAAAAACTGCAGTGGAATCAAGGGAGGGACCCAGATGTAACCATGGGGAGGGCCAAGAGCAATGGTGGCCTGGCCAGGCCCTGAGCAGGTCACACTGGAACAGCAGTGCAGGAGCCGCTGGGCGACCCCTCCCAGAGACAGACGGTAACTTCCCTCTGACTTGTTCCATGCAGATTTGCCAGCCATTCTGCTGCCCATTAGCCCTTCTTCCTCCCAGTGACCCCCTCGAGGGGTCTGTCTGTGTCACTGCACCACAAGGACACTGAGGCCTGGGAAGGTGGTCATTTGTCTGAGGTCCCCCGTAGCATCAAGGCCAGTGCCCAAGGCTGAGCTCTCTGACGCCTCAGGGCCTGTCCTCCAGGTGAAGGCACTGAACCTCTGAGCTGGCAGGAGCTGATGAGGGGTCTGGGCCCTGTGCCAGGCACCCTCTTGCCCCATCCATCTACTCCGTCATTGCTGTGGGTACACCCTGCAGGCACCTTGCCTTTCTGCACAAGTGCCCTGTTTGCTGCCCTGGCACCCACCACTCAGCCTCCCTGAGGCTCGCACATACCTGGAAGTACTTGAGAGTAAATCCACCAACAGGTGACCCTATCCAATGTGGGAGGGAAGCAGATGGGTGACAACTCCCTCCTTCCAGCTACGCAGCAAATCACGCTGAGGTGTCTCCTGCATGGCTCCCATGGCAGTGATCACTTGGCACACACCCCTGTATTTACCAGCTTTCCCACCTTCTTTCCCTGGGACTCACTCTCCCAATTAAACCACATGCAGGGCCCATCTCGGGCTCTGCTTCCAGCTAAGGCCCCAGACAGGGCTCTCCTGGGGCCCAGCACCAGGGGAGCTGTGGGTCTTCTCTCCTCCCACTTCTCTTTCCCCAGGACACCAGGCTTCTGCTCTGATCTATTGTTTGCTGGATTCAGGAGCCACCAAATTTCCCAGAGGGGCCAAAGCACTCTTGTTTATCCAATAACAATTCTCAGCAATCATCTCTAGTCTCAAACCATACAAACAAAAGGTGCCTTCCGCAAACAGGTATCCTGTCCAAGCGGATCCTGGGATAGGGTGGGGGCCGAGACGCGCTGCAAGCTTTTACCCACGCCCAGGATTCTGTCTTCACTTTAGGACACATGTCATAGGCAAGTCACCCACACAGCCATTCATGGTCTTGGGTTGTGTGGGTGTGTGCATGTGTGTGTGCGTATATGTTTTAAAGATAGATTTACTGTATCTTTTCATTGCAAAAGCAATGCATGCCAGTTGTCCAGATTACAATGCAAAATGCATAGCTTAGAACCTGAGGGCACCTCCCTTCTGCCTTTTCACTTGAGTATGATTATTGCTAATTGCCCCTGCACCAGGATGTGTTCAGCGTCAATGAATGAGGTCTGTTGGTTCCCTCGGGGACAGCCAGCTGCACTTATAAAGTACCATTTCTTCTTAAGGAAACCATCCATTCAACGGCTCCTCATCCAGTAGGTTGCACCTACTAGGTGCCAGGTACTGGAGAAGCAGTTGTGAGGGAGACAGATGAGACTTTTGTGGCCTGTCTCTGATGAGTTGCGTTTTCCCTGATCTCCTCTTTTGCTCTGCAGTATTCACTCAGTTGCCTCTGGCTCCCAGGGAGCCCCAATGAGGGGCTGCAGCTGTCCTGCTGGGTTCCCTGCATCCACAGGGAAGGGCTGCATGCATAACCCAGAATGCAGAGCAGGAATAGGGCTGTGCTGTGGGTGCTGTCCTGCTGCTGAGCCTTTGCAGTAGCTCTGGCCAGCCAGATCCTCCCCTCTGATCATGTTTCAGGTCACCTGTGCTCAGCTAAGGGTCTGTCTTGTTGGTCGATGTGGTGCCCTGGCAGAGATGGCAGGCATCCTGAGGGCAGGGGCGGGTGGGGTGGTATCTCTGGTCTTTCCTGATGCCTGGCCCAGCTGGGCATCCTGTGTGCTCTCAGCACAGATTTGCTAAGCAGGTGCCCACAGCCAAGAGAGGAGGGTTGTGAGGGGCAGGGAGTGGAGCAGTGAGGTCTGCAGTCAGGGCAGGAAGGGCAGGAGACTGGGGTTTTTACCAGGGGTGTCTCTGTGAGGAACCCTCTCCCTTCACAGGGTGCATGGGCAGGAGAGGCTGGGGCATGGGAGGTGGCAGGAGGCCCGGGAGGAAACCCACAGGACCCAGGAGCTGGGCATGGCCTTGCGGAGCAGGAATCCCCACAGAACTCCAAGGGTGGGCATGTGTGCCAGGAAAGGGCGAGAGACTCACAGAGGGCACCATGTGGGTGTCCCTTGTGGCCAAGCATTCCCAAACAGCATTTATCAGCTTTTTCCCCTTTAATTAACACATGTTCCTTCGTTAAGTAAAAAAAAAAATCATGCCTCCTTTAACATTGTGTAACAATTCAAAATAGATATTTGGATTTCAAACAAATTAAAATAATGGGGGAAAACGCTGCTCTATTCAAATTACCCTCTGCCTAAATCTGATGTTATTTCCTCACCTTTGGAAGCAAAGCCCTAACAAGTTCGGGCTGAGGTCGGCAGGTTTACAGAATTAGTATGAGGGACTGACAGAAACAGCTGTGATGGGATCAATTATCTGATGAATCTAGTCCCTGTGGGATGTGAGCTGACGCCTGAGGTTCTAGAAAGGTCACTCGTGGATAATCTCAGGAGCTCAAAGAGGCATCTTCATCCAGGGCTTGGATGGCTGAGTTTCTCTCTTCTCTGACTTACTTCTTCAGTTCACCCCAGGGAGGGCACCTTCTAATGCTGCTGGCTATCCTCAGCAACTGTTTCTCCCCATATACTTATTTTTTTTCAAAACAACCTATCTCCCTCCTCTCCTTTTATCTCAATTCCTACAGCGTGTGGTTGATCTTGGCAAGATGTTGTCAAATCCAAGGAAAGTAGTTTATACTATGGTGTAAGAGACTGACAACTTAACCACTGAAAGGAACATTTGAGTTTTTAACAGCTTGTGAATTCTAAAACGTCTCAAACAGGTGGAATGTGCACAAGAGATCTTTTTGAAGTAGGGTCTCTCCCAATTCCACGTGCCTACTGGGCCACACCTACCCGCTTCCTTCAAGAACCAGGCTCAGCTGCGGGCCCTTCTGCGGAAAGCTCAGGCCCCGTGCTCTGGCGTTTGGGCTGCCAGGGTGGGCGGAGACACAGCGCGGGCGCGCCCGGCGGGGCAGCCGTCCCCAAACCTCAGCCCCCGCCTCTCCAAGCCCGGAAGGAAGCCGCGGCAGAGGAGGGGGCGCTAGGGATGCCCCGAGGGCGCCTCACCTGCGGGAGGGCACGTCCCGGGCTTTTATCTTCCGAGACGGGGCCTGCGCGGGGAAGGCGCTGATTCGCCCATCCTTCCTACCACCGCCCACCCGAGCTTCCACGCAGCAGTAGCCGCCAGCTCGCCGCCCGGTGCCGGAGCGTGGGGCCGCTGGGGCCCCTCCAACTCTCGCCTCCGCGCTCCTACTGGCCCTTCTCCTCCTTCCCCTCGCCGAGCCGGGTCTGGAGCCTCACCCCCGCACCCCTCCAACTCCGGACGCGCTCGCCGAGAGGGCGGCGACTGCGGGGAGGGAGGGGCGCCGCCCGCCTCTCGGGGCCTGGAGCGCGCGTGGCCCCGGAGCCGCCAGCGCCGCGCGGGGACTCACTGTGCAGCGCGCCGCGCCCCGACTCGGCTGACTCCGCTCGGCGCGCGGGCGGGCCAGAGGATGCTGGCGGGCTTCCCCGGCCTCGGCCCGCGCTCCCGTCGGCGAGGGCCCCGGATGCGCCCCTAGCCGCGCCGCCGCCGCCGCGACCACTGCGGGACCAGAGGGAGGGGGCCGGCCGCGCACGCCGGCCCCGCGAGCCGCAGCCCTAGCGGCGGGCGCCCCCGAATTTTCCAGCCTTCGTCGCCACCTCCTCCTTCCTCCTGCGGCTGGGCGCCTGTGGATGCTGAGGGGCAGCCCTGAGCCTCTGCCGGCCGGATTCCCTGGCTGACGGCGGGAGAGTCGCGCCCGGGCCAGGGGCCGGGGACTGTGGCACTGCCAGAGCGGCGGGGCTCGGCGGGAAGCAGCCCCCCAGGCGCGCTGAGACCTCCTGTCCCCCAAGCCACACGCGTGACCCGGCCCCGAAGCCGGCGTAGGTACCGACCAGGACCACGCTACTCCCGAGTTCCCACACAGGTAAACGCAGGGGCAGGGCCGGCCTTCCGGAGGGCATACAGTGCCCGAGGTGGGGAGCCCGAGTCGCCACGGGCTGGATGGGAAAGGAAGTAAACATAGGAAGATTCAGAAACCCCCAGGATGGCTCTGGTTTCTTTCTAGCATGTTTTATCTTCACCTTTTAAAGCTTGGGCCTGGAGGAGATTTAGGTGAGGAAGTCAGGGAGTGAGAGAGACCAGGGGTGCGTCGGATGGAGAGGTGGCCAGGCCCGTCCACAAGCCAAAGACAGGAAACGGAGTGTTTGGGTGGACAGGACTAAGTGTGCGTGTGTCGGGCGGTGGCGTGAGCGTGGGGGTGGCGTGGGGAAAGGCCCTGGTTCTGGAGCCTCTTGCAGCAGGGATTCTTTTAGGAGGGCTAGGGTGGGTGGTGGGGGAAGCACAGGTAGGAAGGAAGAGGTGCTTCTACTTAGTCATATCCTTTTAAGTTCCAGATGATCAGCGCTACCTGTGCCCCAGAAACCGGCTCTGCGTTCCTGCCCGACGTGGCTGGCCCTTAGCCTTTCCCCGTTTCAGAGCCCCTCCTGTGTTCCCCATCCAGTTCTCCAGAGCCAGTAGAAGCAGACACGGCAGCCAGGATGCCAAGGACCCAGGGCTTCTCTGATCCCGAGTACTCCGCCGAGTACTCCGCCGAGTACTCCGTCAGTCTGCCCTCTGACGCTGACCGAGGGGTGGGCCGGACCCATGAAATCTCTGTCCGGAACTCGGGATCCTGCCTCTGCCTGCCCCGCTTCATGCGCCTGACCTTCGTGCCCGAGTCCTTGGAGAACCTGTACCAGACCTACTTCAAAAGGCAGCGCCATGAGACGCTGCTGGTGCTGGTGGTCTTCGCGGCCCTCTTCGACTGCTACGTGGTGGTCATGTGCGCGGTGGTCTTCTCCAGCGACAAGCTGGCTCCTCTGGCCATGGCCAGTGTTGGGCTGGTGTTGGACATCATCCTCTTCGTGCTCTGCAAAAAGGGGCTGCTCCCCAACAGGGTCACCCGGAAGGTGGTCCCCTACCTGCTGTGGCTGCTGATAACAGCCCAGATCTTCTCCTACCTGGGCCTGAACTTCTCCCGTGCCCACGCTGCCAGCGACACGGTGGGCTGGCAGGCCTTCTTTGTCTTCTCCTTCTTCATCACGTTGCCCCTCAGCCTCAGCCCCATCGTCATCATCTCTGTGGTCTCCTGTGTCGTGCACACCCTCGTCTTGGGGGTCACCGTGGCCCAGCAGCAGCAGGATGGGCTGAAGGGGATGCGGTTGCTGAGGGAGGTGAGTCCCACCTGCCGTCCCACCCAGTGGCTTCCCTTCCCAGCAGCTCTCAGTCGAGGTGGCACCTGTTTTGACAGTTGGGGTGGTGGTGTTTTCTTTGCCCTTGAATCAGAATGTGTGCTGGGGGGAGCTCTGGGGCTCTCAGCTACTTGTACAGGAAGGAGCACCTCTCCTTCAACCCTTGGCTTTGCAGTACAGCTTGTCTGTGCTTGGCCCTAGGGATCAGAGGATGTCCAGACATTGGTCCTCAGGGCCACTCTGTCACTCGTGCCTAGCCTGAGTGGGTGGCAGGAAGGCCCTGCTGGACCTGGTCTCCAGCGAGGCAGCCTTGTCCTGGCTATTCCCTGTCCTTGACCTCTGCCAGGAAGACCTCTGGTGGGCAAGGAGGGCTCCCTTGGCTTCCAGTCTCTAGCCTGTCATCGACTAGCTTTGGTAAGGCACTGACTGCGTGGACTCATTGCCCCTCTGTTGAACGGGGATAGTGTCTACCTGCCTGAAGTGGTTGTTATCAAGATCAAAGGCTGTGGATGATGCGCACAAGGAGACACGAAGGACTGTAGGGGGGGAAGGTGTGTTTGTCATAGATGGCACTTCTGCCACTGGGAGCTCGGGGTGCCCGAGCAGTCAGGTGAGGTGGAGAGTGGCGATCTCCCCACCGAAGGCGTGGTGTGGGGGTGCAAATGGAGAGAGTGGTGCCGGCCACGATGAGGAGGGTCTGCTAGTTCTGGGGGATGTTTTCTGTTGGAGGGGGCGGAATTTTGGCCTCGGCTTAACTAATAGACAGTCTTGTGCTCCTGCCAGGTGCCAAGACCCAGGTAGGTGCTGAGGGGCTGCAGAGATGGGGAGATGTGATTCCTGGTCTTCTGAGCTTATTATTTGGTAACCTATCTTGGGGTGCTGGGGAGCTCCACAGGGCTTAGAGTCGCTGAATTCCACAGTTGTGCGTCCTGCCTGCTATCTCATTTTCTATATGAGCACAGAGATGAAGAGTGACCTCCCTAAGGCCACACAGCTAGTTATGAGAGTCATGTGGCTGGAGCATCCATTGCTTGATTCCATTCCGCTGCTCTCCACTACATCACGGCCAAAGCCATCAGTCTCCTGGGATTGGGGGCTGGGTCTCTAGGGGCACAGTGGTGAGGCAAGAACCCAGTGGGGCTGTCCCATTGCCTCCCACTTGGTTAGAGGAAAAAACAGGTTTTTCCTCTGTTGTAACTTTTTCCTGGTTCTTGGACCAAGATTCTTCCTGTTTTCCCGCTCTGAGTCGTGCAGTGTGCCCTTTTGAGAAGCTTTGGGCCTTGATTCTGCAGGATCCCAGCCCTGGTGCACATGGATTCATGCGGTGCACCAGAAGGTCCCCTTTCCTCCCAGTGCGCTGTCCGTGAAAGGTGGCAGCCTGCCATTCCTCTCATGACTTCCGGGTTAGTCAACTTCAGGTTGTGCCTCTGCCCGCAGAGGGCCCTGCTGGAAGCTGTCGGAGCGAGAATGGCAAGAGGCATTTCTATTGGGAATCAGTGGAGAGTCCAGCCTGGTGGCAGATAGGTGGGCATGGCAGCCTCTGGGGCCTGGGCTCAAACTCTGAACCCTTACCTTTCGCTGAGCAGTCACTTTCCTCTCTGCCAGGGTCTCTGGACGATGTGAGTTTCCCATATGCTTCACTGTCTGTGAAGGGAGCAAATCAGAAATTCTCCCCATTGGAGCCCAGAGGCTGACCCCTTGATTGCTGGTGTCCTTTGGGCACTGCTAAGGAACAAAAGCTCAAAAAAATAGGAAACGGGGAAAAAAAAAATAGGAAAATAAGTAAATCAAGAATAGCAGTATCAGCATCCCAGGAGATCATGATCTTGACATGGAAGCTGGGCCTTGGATGAAGCTTTGGGAATAGACGGGGAAGGGGAGGTGGCGCCCAAGGTCTGTTCCAGAGCCTGAGATAGAAAGCAGGAGGTCCTAGCTTTCAGTGGGCCATGTTCCAGAAGTTTCTGAGTCACTTGTTTTGGGGACTAATGTGACTTCTTAAAAGGTGCCTGGATTCCCAGGCCCACGCACCACAGTCTTAGGTCACAGTGGTCCCTGCGTTTGGCCTTTCAGAAGACAATGGAACCCTGAGCGTCCTGTGGCCCCTCATTGCTGTGGGGGGAGCACCTGGACACCTTCCAAGCCATGGAATGAAACTTGGTTACCTGCCTTTTACCTCCCGGGATAAGGTGCCATCAAGGATAGGAGAGAGCAGGGGCTGGAGGACAGGGATGTGAGAACCGGGTGGCCAGAACCCTCCTCCCCTGACCATCACAGTAGCATCAGGAACCTTCTCCAGCGCCCGACACCTCCCTGCTTTGCTATCTCCTGCCCATAGACTCCCTTTTCCTTTCTCCTCCTAGCACCTGTTGGCTCTAGCCAGGGCCTCCCTCCTGGGTCGGTGGGGGATGAGCCCAGTTTCACGGTTAGAAGCAGACACTGGATTTCCAGGGGGCTGGGAGTGCCTTAGTTGGTGCGGTCACTGGCAGCACTGAAGAAGCATTTCCAAAGCCTAGACTTCCTCCTCTGCACCCTCATCCCTCCAGACTGGTACTTGGCTCTGGAGGGGAAAGACAGAAAGACACAGGGGCCTCAGGGTAGCCTGAAGCGTCAGAGGTAAGCAGTGCAGCCTGCCTCAGCTCTTCTCACGGGGATTATGCGGGTCAGGGTTCCGACAGGAAGATCAAGTGGAGTCGGGGCCATGGGATGGGCTGTGGGAAGGAGGTGCTGTTGAGGCTTCATTTATTAGTGAATGAATGACTATTACTGAGCAACAGGTACGGGCCTCGCGGCCTGTGGGGTCTGGGAGTAAAGGGGGTCAGACTGACGTCAGAGGCTGCAGTGGAGGAGGGCAGGGCTAGGGCTGGGGATCAGGGGAGCAAGCTGCCGCTGACAGGCTTTCCCCACATCCCTCTCCTTGTCTGGGTCCTGGCACAACTTGCCTTTTACTGCCCAAGGCTGCCCCATGAGGGGGTCGAGGGCAGGACCAGGCAGCTGCTGCTGGGTGGGGAGAAAATATAGTGGAGACAGGGCACGTTCCTGTGGCCAGTGGCTGCTCCCAAGACTCTGACATGCACCCTCATACACCTGTTAGCTTCTCAGGATGCTAACTCAGGATGCTGTGCTAAGTCAGTGGCGAGGAGCCCCTGAGAAATGTTTTATAGCAGAAAGGCTATTTGGGAGCAGAACTCTCTCATGGAATTAATAGCTTCTTAAGACCTTTATTCACAAATTAGAACATGATAGAGCCATGGATGTGTGATTCCTTTCACACCTGCAAGTTACATAGCAACTCATTCGCCCAGTGAATGAACATTCGGCTCCAAAGGGCTGGGGGAGCTGTAGCGGGGAGGGTGTGACGGAGCCAAGCCTTCAGATGCCCTGTCTAGGCTGAAGCTAAGGTTCTGTACAAGTCGTCTCAATTAATCCTGGGTGTTACTGGCTCCATTTTACAGATGAGGATACTGAGGCTTGGGGAGGATGAGAGGGAGAGGGGCTGGATAACTGGGGAGGGGTCACTGGTGAGGGAGAAGGTGGGACACACACTGGTGGGTGTGAGGGGCAGGGGACTTCCCAGAAAGCCTTTTTCTCTGGCATCTGGGCCTCCTCCTTGCTTCTCTGGCTGCCCCAAGATGTCTTTGCTCAGCCATGTTGAAGAACCGTGCCAAGAAGTGGGAGGCCCTAAAATATCATAGGAAGCACCCCTCTCTTTCCCCCTGGGAATTGGACGCAAGGAGCGGAGAAGCCTGTGACAGAGTGTTCCTGGTGGGAACATGGCCAGGAGTACATGAGAAATGAGGGGGTGAATGGGAACGGGAGCTGGGTGGGGAGGCAGGGAGGCAGCAGCCAGAGGCTCTGAGCAGCCTAGGCAGCCGAAGTGTGTGTGGGACACAGGTTGGGAGGGGACAGTGCCAACCCAGTTCTTGGCCTGTTGGCCCTGCACTCTGCCCCCACCCCAGGGTGGGACAGAAGGCTCATTCTCCATGAAGAGTGTGCAGATGGGCATCGTGTAGGAACCAGAATAATAAGGAAATGCATAGAAGGGGACTGGGAGGCCAGCTGCACATGGGGAAGAGTAGCCAATTATTAAACATATAAACAGCTTTGCAGAAAGTCGCCCCTCAATCCCTCCCCCGTCGCATCTCTCTGGGGCCTTTTCCAATCCTTATCTGTGTGTAAACAGAGCATTTCCAGTCTGTCATCATCATGCACATGCAATTTAGGTCCCACCTTTCACCCACGTTATTTCACTGACATTTTGCCACGCACAGCAGAGTCCTTGTGTTTATTATTTTAAATCAGCACTTGATCATCAGCTGGGGTTTTCTGGAGAGGAAGCTGGAGCCCAGGGCTGGGCCAGTGGGGCCAGGTTCAGACACCACTCTCCCTGCCAAGGTCTCTCCCTGCCCCCTCAGGCTACCTCAGGAGCTCCAAGGTACACTGTGTGTGTACACGTGTGCACATACACACACACCATGCACATGCACATACCCCTGGGCTTGGTCTGCCCAACAGCGCTGGTGAAATCTCCGTGAGACAGAATTGCTAGGACTCAAGGTTATTCTGCAGTTTTTTCATCAACCTACAGCAAGCCCCACGAGGGTGCTCCAACCCTGGATAAACATTCCACGCCTCCCCACCAGGCTGTCCCGGAAGTGACATATGCACTCTAGATGATCTCCTTCTGTGGGTGCAGTCCTGACCGACACTCAGACGTGTGTGCTCAGAGATAACCCCCAGGTGCAGCCCAGTGAGGAGGGACAAGGGGCCCACGTTTACTGAGCTCTTGCTTATGTTTCAATTCAGCATCTTCCACCAAGAGGTAGATAGTATTTTCATCTTACAGATGGGAGGACTGAAATGTGTGATGAGTGCAATGGCTCAGCTGGGGCCGTGGAACTAGTAGGTGATAGAGCAGAATTCAAATCTAGATCACTGGGCTTCCAGAGTTCATTCTCTTCTGCAATCTTAGAAGAACCCCTTAGATCTTCCCTGAGTCAGCTGAAATACAGTCCCAACAGGACTGGGTCTTTAGTTGCTCCACCCACAACTACCAGAAGGAGCAGTGTAGGGGACGAGGAGGCGTTTCTGGGGGCAGAGATATTGCTGCTGATCAAGTTGCATAGCTGTCTGGGGGGCTCAGTGTTGCAGCCGGCAGTCCCTATACACCTGTGGCCGGAGGAGGCATCATTATATTACTGGACATTGTAGTAACTGATGTCCAGAGTGATGACCCCACATCAAGAAAATAAATTAAATTACATTTGGCATAAAGTGAGGTCTAGGACTGCATTCTGAAAGCAATTTAATCATAAATGAATAATAACAGGTTTGGACAAATAAGGATTATATTTTGATTCTCTGAGAAGTTCACTAAGTTCACCATTTCCCAGTGGCCTCACTGCACACGTAGCCCTTCATTTACCGTGTGTTTCAGTTATCCATTGTTGTATAACATATAACCTCAAAACTTAGCAGCTTAAAACAGTAATAGTTTATTATCTTGTGATTCTGTGGGTTTACTGTGCTCAGCCAGGTGTTGCCTTGCTTCACGTGGCACTGGCCGGGGTCACTCACGTGGCTGCCTGGACTGTTTCATTCAGTGCCACCATTCAGCTGACGGCTATGCTGGCAAGCTCTAAGAAGACCTTACTCGTGCATGTCTGGAGCCTCAGAACTTCTGCAGTGACCTCTCCAAGTGGTTAGCTTGGGCTTCCTCACAGTGTGGTGTTGTCCTGGAGAAAGTGGAAGCTACCAGAGGTTTTAAAGGGTAGACCCACCATTATTGGTCAAAGCAAGCCACAGGGCAACCTAGGTGCAAGATAAGGGGAAATTGATTCTACCCCTTGATGTGCTGGTGATATGTCCATACAGGGACGGAGGGAATGGAGGGCAGCTGTCTAATAAGCCAGGGGAACTCGGGGGATGCTGGGGAGGAGAGATGAGGAGGGCCGTGAGTCTGGGCAGGGCACCACAGGATGCTTCAGAAGTTAGGAATGTGGTCCCCAGTAGGCTGTATAGTCTGTGGATGTGAAACCTGCAGGTGCGGAGGGCCGACTATGTTCACTGTACTATGCTGCTTTATATATGACATTGTTGTCTGGGGACCCCAGAGAGACAACTGTATATAACTCTTTGAAGGTATTGATTCTTTATGAGATCTAATACATCATTCTAAGATTTTTGGAAAGTCGGAACTACATTGCATACAAAAATGATGGCTCATAGTTCGTCTGCACAGTCTTTGCCTTGCCTTACATTCATGAGAAGAATTTGTTCTCTTAACTTCTCAAACACGCGAACCTCCTCTGTCCAGGGCACTGCAGGGGAGGCAGTCCTGCCTCCATTTGTGACCCCAGCACCAGTCCCGGCCCTTTCTTTCTATACATCAGCCAGATGGGCAGCCTGGCTCTGAAGTTTGTATGCCTTTCTCAGGAGGTGGGAGTTTGCTCTTGTGCATCCTTCGGCAGCACGTTGAATTTGTCTTTTTTAGCAGGTTGCCGTTCGCCTCGAGGGCAGAGCGAGACCGATGGTAGAACTCCTCTGCCACCCCTTGCAGTACCTTGGTCCTGACTATCAGTCTGTAAATGTTTGTTGAGTAAATACATTCCTGCTCGGCTTTTATCTTTATTTCCTTCCTCATCAGCGCTCATTGAGAGTCTGATAAATTTTTGGCTAGATCCAAGCTAGGGAAATGTTCTGATGTTAATCTAAGTAATTAGAGAATGATTTTTTTTTAAAAGCAGGATTTATATAACTCTTCAAGGGTGCTAATCAGTACGCCTTTGCCATTTGTTAATAAAGTTTTTCTGGTCTAGGGAAAAAGCAGCAATAGAGGAGGGTTCTTAGGAGCCCAGAAAAATGAGTCATTGATATTATGTTGGCCTACTTCTGATCTCGTCCTTGGACAAAAATGATTTGCATAAGATCATGTTGAAGAATGGCCAAGCAGAGTTGGAGCACTCACCATCCCACCTTCATGCTTGTTTCTCCGTCAGAGAAACTTCATTCCCTCCATCATTTACCAAGTATTGTTCTAGGTGGCATAAACAAAGAGTGAGTAAAACTCATCCCCTACCATCACGGAGCTCCCAGGTTGTGGTACAAGTCCTGTTAGTGAAAGAGAGCCTGCATAAAGAAACAGAGGAAGGCTTCCTAAGAGCTGACTGTTGAGTTGGGTTTTGAAGGATGAAAACAAGTTCGCCAGGTGGAGCAGTGGGAACAGAGCATTCCGGTGAGAGTTACAGGAGATTCTCACTTGCTTTGGACTGGTGACAATCCTGTGTAACAAGAGGATGAGTGGGTGGCAGAAGCTAGAGAGACAAGGTATGGAGAAGCTAGGTAGCAGAAGAGCTAAGGAATTTGGGCTTTATTCCTCTAATGATGGGGCTGCACTGAAAGAATTTAAGCAGGGGACAGATAGGATCTGCTTTGCATTAAATAGAATCATTCTGGTGGACTTGAGTAAGGCTGAAACTGTTTAGGAGGCTATTGGAGTAGTCCAGGCATGATGCCATGAGGGCCACCCACCAAGATGGAAGCAGAGGATGGTGAAGATGGGTTCAGGTTCAGGTGCCTGTGGGATATCCAAGGGGAACTATCAGATTCTTCAGTGGATAATTATTCAACACCTGTGTACCAGGCCCTGTGCTTAAGATCTGGAGCTTAGAAGAGAGGTCTTGAGTTCTGGATTTGGGAATCATCAGCATTTAAGTGCCACCCAAAACCATGGGGAGGGTGAGGGGTTGCCCACGGAGAGTGTGTAGATTCAGAAAGGAAGAAGGCTTAGGACCCAACAATAGGGAACAGCTGGGGTGGGGTGGGGCGGTCCCCAGCATGGAACATCCGAGCTCCACCCAGCCTCTGCTTCCTGCTTGGGACATCTTTGTCCCAGGTAGCCTGTGATGGAGGGGGCTGGTGACCCATTTGGGAGCAGGAGGCAGCCCCTGTCTGATGGTGTTGGCACCATTGGTTCTTTTGTATTGGGGAAGCTTAAGGCAAGCCAAGGCGAGGTGGGACCAGGGTGTCCGGTGGGGTGGGGTGGGGTGCTGCTTACTGTAGCTGGTGAACAAGGGCTCGGACGGGAGTGTTAGTTTGTTACCTGGTGGGGGAAGGGTAGCTATAAAGCACCATGCGAATGCTAGTTAGTTATTTCTTTATTGCACTTAATCTTGGCAGACCATCTCTGATCTTTGATCTGTGAATGAATCATTTATTCATTATCAATTTTCTCGTTTCTTTTCTGTGTTACCAACTGGCTCTTTTTCCCTCATTGTGAAAGGATTATTTTAAAGTATGCTTTTAATTATAAAATGCCATCTAATATTGCAGAAACTTTGGAAATAAAAGTTTATTGTAATCCTATCACAACCAGTTTTTGGTGTTCCTTTCTAGCCTTTCATATGGAAATTTTTACAAAGCTGTACACATAATACTCTGGCTTTTCTTAGCTTTATAGCACAGACTTTTTTCTATTTTAAATTAGTGTTCACAGTCATCATTTTTAATGGCTGCATAATACGATGCTGGCTAAATGTACCGTAATTAACTCAACTGTTCCTTTTCTGTAGGGCATTTGGTTACTCTTAATTTACTAATTTCATTTACTTATCATCTATATTTCATTTACTTATTCTTATTATTTATATATGATACTAGCAGGCCCATTGCCTCTCTCCTTTCCCCTCCTGGCCATTTTATGTCTGATGCTTCTTCCTCGGATCACATTTTCAGCTGTTTCTTTCAGCAAAATTCCTCTTCGTGGTTCCTAAGAAATTTGCTTTGATTAGTAATGAATCCTTTTCTTCCCTTTTCTGTTCCTCTCTTCGAGAGCACTTTCTTTGTTGTAAACAGAAAAGAAAATGACATGTTTCGGAAGAAATCCCACCCCACCCTTTACCCCCGTTCCGAACCCCAGCGTCAGCAGACTGGATGTGAATCCTCGCAAGGTTTCCGTGGTTGTGGGTTGCTGTTCCCATGTTGTTTCAGGACTGGTCCGCATGAAGCGTAACTTGGGGCCAGCGGAGCCAGAGCTGGCGGGGCGCAGAGCAGCTGCCTGTCCTGGGCCGGACGGGCTCCTCCACTGCCCCCTTGGAAGCTGAGTTCTTCACCCAAGGGGACTGGGCCCTGAAGAATTGATCCCCATGAGCCACATTCTTTTTATTTTTTTACTTGAAGTGTAGTTGATTTACCATGTTGTGTTAGTTTCTGGTGTACAGCATTGATTCAGTTACACGTATATATATATTACAAATTTTTTTTTACTGAAGTATAGTCAGTTTGCAATGTTATATCAATTTCTAGTGTACAGCATAATGTTCAGTCATACATATACATATTTTCATATTCTTTTTCATTACAATTTCTATAAGGTATTGAACATAATTCCCTGCGCTTACTGTATAATCTTGTTGTTTATTTTATATATAGTAGTTAGTATCTGCTAATCCCAAGCTCCTAATTTATCAGATCTCCCCCCACTTTCTCCTTTGGTAACTATAAATTTGTCTTCTATGTCTGTGAGTGTTTCTGTTTTGTGAGTAAGTTCACTTGTATCATTTTTAAGATTCCACATGTAAGTGATGTCATATATGTGTCTTTGACTTACTTCACTTAGTATGATCATCTCTAGATCCATCCTTGTTGCTGGAAATGGCATTATTTCGTTCTTTTTTATGGCTGAATAGTATTCTATTATATAAAAATACCACATCTTCTTTATCCAGTCATCTGTCTATGGACACTTCCATGTCTTGGCTATTATATGTAGGGCTGCTATGAATATTGGGATGCACGTGTCTTTTCAAGTTAGAGTTTTCTCCAGATATATGCCCATGGGCCACATTCTTAAGAGACTGACCAATAAGCCCAAGGTTTGGTCACCGACCTGCTGGTGGTAGATGGACCTTAACTACCCTCCTAGGGAGGGGAATACTCTGTTGTTTGATGCACATTTACCACAAATTCCTAAGAAACCAAATCAGTAATTTCCTGGAGGGGAATCTGAGCAAAGGGCATTGCCTGGTGCTGAGGGTGGGTCACCATCCCAGGCTGGGGCTGGGAGTTGCCTCCACTGCCCCCAGGCTCATTTCCAAGTTCTGGGCAATGTGGTCAGCTGGACATAGCCTCCCCCGATTGCCAGAAAGGTGCCATGGTTTCTTACTCATCAGCAGTCTGTTTCCTAACCTCCTACACATAATTACAGTTGATCTTTCATTGTGCAGCATTAACCACTCTGAAGACCACATTAATACCCCTCCCCTACACTGTGTTGTAATTGTTAGTGATGTATTTCCCATCTCTAGGGACTGATCTGGGACATGGCCTTCTTATTTCAGTAAAG